>NC_069115.1:20767530-22147530 GCF_025612915.1 Magallana angulata | reverse complement strand
AGTTTTACATAGGAATATATAGAGATAATCTTCTTCTCAAAAACTATTAGGCCAGGAATGCTCAAATTTGAGTGGAAGCATCCTCAGATAGTGAAGATTCAAGTTTGTTCAAATTATGGTCTCCAGGGGTAGGGTGGGACCACAATTAGGGGATCAAGTTTTACATAGGAATATATAGAGAAAATCTTTAAAAATCTTCTTCTCAAAAACTATTTGACCAAGAAAGCTCAAATTGGCGGGTAACCATCCTCAGATAATGTAGATTCAAGTTTGTTCAAATCATGGTCCCCGGGGGTAGGGTGGGGCCACAATGGGGGATACATTTTTATACATAGAGAAAATCTCTAAAAAATCTTCTTCTCAAAACTATTTGGCCAGGAAAGCCCAAATCTGAGTGGAAGCATTTCCAAATCGTACATAGATTCAAGTTTGTTAAAATAATAGTCCAGTTGTATGGTGAGGCCACAGTGGGGAATGAATTTTTACATAGGAATATATAGAGAAAATCTTTAAAAATATTCTGGGAAAGTTTTTCGGTCCAAAACTCAGTACTTAGTGTGAAAGCACAGGTTATGCAGATATAAGTTTGATGAAACCATGATACCCTAGAGAAAAGTGGGGCCACAAATTGGGGGGGGGGGGGGGTATATAGGAATAGAGAAAAATCTTCTTACAGGTACAACAACAAAAGGGGCTTGGTATTTACCAAAAGAAAGAGGTGGATAAAAATTGGCAGATTTTCAATTTTTTTTTTAGCAAGATCTACTGTACTTAGTTGTCAAGATATTTTGATACTGTAATGCTAATTTGATCAGAATTAAGGCAATTGTTGCTCAGGTGAGCGATGTGGCCCCTGGGCCTCTTGTTAATTTTATTCATGCTTTGTATTTTTATGATCAGAAATTATTTTTAATTGTTTTACATGTATTTGAAAAGCTGGAAGATTAGGGCGAAAGTCAAGAAACTGTTGACAACTGCAGAGCACCAGAGGTCATTTAGGAATAAGACGAATTCGGGAAGAAAATTAATTTATTTGTTGGAAGATGACAGCGGAGAAATGAAACTTATATCATTTGGGGAAAACGCTGAAAAACTAGAATCTTTGAACTTGCAGATGAATAAGGTAGAAATCTGTTCTGAATTCTCACAAAGGATGACATACCTAAACATATGTCATTGGCTCCATTTGATTCAGTGAATTATAGAAAAATCTCCCATGATTTTGAATTTATTTTTGAGAGTGAAAAAAAAGTGACACATCTTGATTATTGTGAATAGCTTAATGATCGCTTTATATTTTAGAAATTGACATATTATTGATGATTTTTTAGACCCACTATATTATAAACAATGAATATCATTCTGTTTTGTGACCCTGTCCTTCGCATGAATAAAATAGGAGGGTCCTAGTACAAAAGAGGATACACTGTAATATGTATGTGAAGAAATTAAGCAGATTGGACAAGTCGTTAGCATATCACATGACGTTGTTTATTGCCAAAATCTCACTATTAGTTAAGGGAAAGTGTAGCATTCAGAAATATCATTTGTTGGAAACACAACTTACAAGAAATACATTTGTATATATGAATATTAATGACATTCATTTACATTTTTCAGTGTCTTTATCTGTGATAACACTACAAATTGATTTTGTATTCTCAGTCCCAAAAATTCAAATGACATGTTGTTGGGGCACAAATGGGTATTATATTAAAGAAATGGAAATCATATGAATATGTCATGACTATTTAATCCTGCAATTGCTAAAAATTATATAAACATAAGTAATACGGAATCATTCCCAAGTTTGAATATTATGAGGTGATAATTTTGGTTGCAGCATAGACAAGCCTAATTCATAAAGCCTTTAGGGGTTTAATGGATTTGACCTTGCCATGCCCAAAAATATCTCCTCATAATTAATACTCAAAGAATAATTACTGATATGTATGTTACACGACACGCGTACAACTGACAGATCATTTAAAAGGTTAATCAAGTTCACAACTGGACGTTTTAATTTTTTCAAAATTAAGCACACTGAGGTACATTTTCTCCATTCACTCACACACACATACACACACACACACACACACACACAGATATTTTATATATATATATATATATATATATATATATATATATATATATATATATATATATATTATACACCAGTGGTAAAAAAGAAACTGTGCATTATTTAATATATGAAAAAACATTTAAAAATTACAATGAACAAATTTTATATTTTGTAATTAAATACTGTTAACACGTGTTCGTAACAACATCTCATAACACATTAATGTCAAAGACGAATAACGTTAATTTCAGCACACTCGAAAGTCACTGTTATTTGAAATTGAATTAACAAAATCAATAACGCGTGTGACCACCATTTGCGTTCACGCATGCCTGACAGCGACGCCTCATTGATGCCACTAAAGTGTTCAGAAATGCTTGAGGGATGTTCCAGATGTTGGTTTAAGCCTGGCCTAAATCAGCCAATGTCAATGGCTGATTTGGTAAACGGTTTAAACGTCTTTCCATTTCATCTCAATCGACGACAAATCCGGGGAAACAGCTGGCCAAGGCAAGACATCGACATTCTGTTGAGCAAACAAGTCCCTGACTACTAGTGATGTTCCAATCATCGATTATAATCAAAAATCGATCGATTGTTGTCGCATTCAAAGAGCTCGATCATAAAAGGTTTCATTACGATTAATCGGTTAAGGTTTTTTTCCCTTTCAACGAGCACATATCATAAACAGAATATTCTAGACGCGAACTATCTAAACCCTAAAAAGGAATTTGGATGCATTTTGGTTTCAAGAAAATTAATGTTGGACTGCCTACAAAGAAAAGTCTTTTGAATATAGCTTTTTTATCGCTAGAAATACTAAGTTAATCAAATTACGAAAGCCCAGTAATGAGTCTGTTCATTGTAGCTTGTTTACTTACATTTATTTAGCACTACACTATAAAATATAAAAATTTCCGATTATAATTGATAATTAGTTAGTTGCGGGAAACCGATTATCGATTATGAAAATCTCACCGATTCCCATCACTACTGACTACACGTGCAACGTGTGGCCTTGCGTTGTCTTACTGCAGAGTGATGTGATTTTGATGTCTCTGTATGATGGGTATCACATGACGCTGAATAATTTCATCTCGATAGCGTACGCCGGTGAGATTTCCATTGACAATTTGTAGAGGGGTCCTTCCACGTGCTGATATTCCATTCCACACCATAACGCTACCTCCACCAAATTGTCGACGTTGCACAACACAAGCATCCTGGTAACACTCCCCAGTGCAACGATACACCCTACAACGGCCGTCATTGCTATCCAAATGAAATCTGGATTCATCAGTGAACAGAATATTGGTCCAGTCCTGTATTCTGAATTGCAGATGTCGTGTGCACCATGCTAGTCTGGCGATACGATGACGTTGAAGCAGTACTGGGCGCACCGCTGGACATCTTGGTTTGATGTTTTGCTCGCGCAGACGATTACTCACAGTCTTGGACTAATTGGTCGAAGCCCTGGAATTCTACGGGCAGTTTCGATGAACTCCAAAGGGTCTTGCTACCGTATTTTGTGCCATTCCAGCTTGCAGCATCCCAACAGCACGATTACCTTGGTTTTCGTTGAGTCGTGGCATGACATAGGGGTAAATTTTGTTGAAACTAAAGTGATTTCCTTAACAAAAAAATTTAAACAAATCCTTTACAGTTCTTATTCCAAACAGTGTTGGCCCGTAAAACTCGTGCGTACAAATTCTTCAATAAACAACAGGTGCTCACTAACCATGAAAAACATGCACCTGGACGATAACCATCCGATATTGTCAAAAACAATACCATTATTGATTGTTTAAATTTTATAAATACAAACAATAGATATTGAAAAAGTATACTAAATTTTATAATGCACAGTTTCTTTTTTCTGCTAGTATATATATATATAGACATGATAGATTTTGACAAAACATTGACCAGCTGAAGGAGAAAAATGTACCTAAATGCTCGTGTATTTCAAAGGCCTTCAGATGTGGAGCGAAGCTTAAAGTCTAGGAAGACTGAATGTAAAAAGTGTATCCCAACCATAAATAACGATTTACATTTTTCATGTGCTTTCCTAGATTAAATAGATTATATTAGAGCAAAGATTAAAAACATGAACATGTACGATGAAATAATGGACAATTGTTTGAAAAACCTATACATGTATATAAAATTCCATTTTCCTTTTCATATCCTTGCTGGTCACCATTTCAACATTGTCTTAGTAATAGAAAAAAATCAAAATCAATTTGAAATTACCGGTAATCATTTATTATCTTTCTTTTTTCAGGAATATTATGTATCAGGGGCCGAATTTAAAATCTCAAATCCGAAATTTCATTTGTACCACAAATATGAGCTTAAGTTTGGTAAATCCACAGTAATTAAACCAGTGAAAGGTGACCTTTCACCATGTGTGGGAACTTTTCCAAGTACAGCCAAACCAGCAGGATCTCAAGCAGAAAGTTCAGATAATGGAAAGAGTCAGTTTAGGCCCATTCCTCTAAAGGCAGTTCGAGAAAATATGAAATCAGGATCATTCTTTGGTAATTTTTAACTCTATATTTAATTGATAACTTGGATTTTAATTATTGTCATTCAATATTGTTTTTTTTTTCAGTCTTTACGAGAGCATTTTAAACTTACTTGCCAGCAGGACCAGTGATCTGTCTAAAGATACAGATCCCTTCAATAAATCTACAGACCTCAGGCTCACCCCCGCATTTTTTATAGCTTAGAAAGAATGTTTTGCATAAAAATTTGAAGAACACCCATTACCTAAATTCTGTTCTTTATTTATACATGTAGTTAACATGGTTAAAGTTAAAGAAAGTATAAATACAAGTTTCGTATTAAAAAAAAAAAAAATTAAAGTGTGTCTGATTTTGAAAATACATTTGAACTTATATCTATATATCTCTAACACTGATATCTTGAACAAATGGATACCATATATCCTGTAATTTTCGTTATGATCTAATTTTTTATTTATAAGAAGCTTTTTGAATCGCAAAAAGTGACTAAGGCAAATTAAAAGTGTTAAGATTTTCCCCATTTTTGAAAATTTTGTGTGCGAAAAAACCCCAATATTTATGTATATTTACGGTATGTTGAAGTGATTTGTAAGTCCCAACCACTTATTTTTAGCCTTGATATCTCAAATACTTGGATATCTCGAAGTTTTAAAACAGTACCATCTAGTTCGAAATAACGAATTGATTGTATTTACAAGCTCATCGGACTCTTCTTTTTTGATTTTCACTGACCCCACCTCAAAATTCACTGGCTTTGGTCATTGGAGTTTTCATGAAGGCTGGAACTTTTTTTAAAGCCACTTCATCACAGATTTTAAATTAATGTATAACTTTTTATGCCTCTCCTTTGAAGAAGGGAGGGCATATTGCTTTGCTGCTGTCCGTCTCTCTGTCTGTCCGTCTGTCTGTCTGCTGGTATGTCGTTGGTCGGCCGGTCCACCAACAGTTTCCATTCATTTTCTTTACAGAGGATAAACAAATGAAATTTGGTATACAGGTTTATCATGATAATATCTAGGTCAAGTTTGATATTGGGTACAATTGAGCAATTTTCGACAGTTATGTCCCTTGGACGTAGAAAAATTCTATTTATTTGCCATTTTCGTTTATTTTCTTTGCCGAGGATGCACATTTTTACATGAAATTTGGTATACATGTTTATCTAAATATTATCTAGGTCAAGTTTGATTTTTGGTATGATAGATCTATTTTCAATAGAGTTATGGACATTGAAAAATTCTATCTATTTGCTGTTTTTGTTCATTTTCTTCGCAGAAGTTGCAGGAATTGAAATGAAATTTAGTATACAGATTAATTATGATAATATCTAGGTCAAGTTCGATATTGGGTACAATTGTGCAATTTTCGACAGAGTTATACCCCTTGGACTTAAAAAAATTCCAATTATTTGCAGTTTACGTTCATTTTCTTTGGGGATGTTTCGAAGGGAGGGGGGCATAAGTGTTTCACAAACATCTCTTGTTTCAAATGGGATACCAAAAAGCATTGAAGCGTTTTGGTGTAAAATTTATGATCCCAGGGGCTCGTTTCATAAAGGGTCGTATGTCCAGACTTTGCACTGCGCCGATGTAAATACGGGACTAGTTCAAATATTTGCATTTCATAAAAGAGCGTATTTTTACGTCCAACTAAATTTAAGCCAAAATTTTACGTCTACTCAAAGGTAGGCATAAGTTTGGACTTAAACATAAGTAAGCATATATATTATGAAACGACAATTGTACTTTATCATTAATGCGATTTAAGTCACATTTATTGTCACATTCAGATACTGAGAAAGAACAATTTATACTTTTAATTCTGGAATTTGATTGCCACGGGTCAGTTTCTCCGAAATTAATGTGCACATTGGGATTCCTCCCGAATAAATGTGCACGGGAGAGAGAAAGAGAGAGAGAATAATTTATATATAAAAAAAATGTATGGCTCTAATTTTAATTTTATGTGTTGCATTTTAAAAACTTACATTATATTTTTTCTAAACCATTTTTTTTCTTTCTACAACATTTACCATGAACAAGTTTAAATCAAATTTAGTAATAACTTTACCTTTTAAAAATCTCTCATTAAAATTGCTGTCCGAGAAAAACGCTAAATTTTTTTGTAATTGATATATGAACAGTATATTTTTATAACCTACAATGTATGTACCTTTAGATGCATTAACATGGAATGCAATTAATACTGAAAATCGAAGCCGATTAAACTCACTTATACTTATGCACAATCAATTTGTGATTCTCTTTTTAAAGTGAAGATTTCGATTTTATTTAAATCCATTATCGGTTTCAATGGAGGGGACCATATAGTATGACTCTAAAGGGTTCATTCACCATGGAAATTGAACAAAAATTAAATAGTAACAAAGTTAACATTGAAGTCTATGTGGTTTTCAGTACTGTGTTGGTAAGAAGTTGCTTAAAAGCTTTTCCCATCTTAAAAAAAAATGCAAAATTGTAACTTCACTTTACACATTTTGATTTTTTTTTTATTAAGATGGGTAATCATTTTAGTTGTTGTTGGACTACTTTAAAAAATATATACAACAGACCTCGTTTTGGACGAAAGTTGGTTCAGCATGGTTCAGACTTTGTGACTGGACAACCGACATCATATAATCTTGAAATAATTTACTGTCAACTTCGATCATGTGTTGATCCATTATTGTTCTTTTTAAATGTTTATTCTTTTTTACTTCGATAGTGGTGTAAACTCTCATTTTCTTCATAGTATGAATAATGAGCACCTCGATGCTGTTTATCATATGAGCATGTTTTTCTCTCATATAGGATGTAGAATTAAGTCACTTAATGAAAACCAACTGTAGACTTTTACAAATACGGATTTGTTTTTTTCAAAACGACAATAATTTCGCTGAAACCTACACGCTCGGTTTATGTTAAACATAGAATTAACCTTGAACAGCCTTTTGGTCTTATTATAAAAATCATGTCTTAAACTTTTTTCTCTGTTTTAGATGTAATGGGATTTTTTAAAAAGATTTCACAGCCAGAGATAAGATATCAGAAGACAAGTACATTTTATGTGCAGAAGATATGTCTCACTGACGCCACGGGGGAGGTTATATTAGGACTATCAGCAAAATATAAAAATAAGGTAAGATGTGTATATAATAGGGATGGGACGATACACCGATGCACTGGTGCATCATGGTAGTTATTTTGACGATATTTGGATTGATACATTTACCATTAATACAACAATATTTAAGCGAACTTTTTTTTATTTTCCAAAAATATCCGAGCTTCATATATCGGCTATTTTTAGTCTGCGCGCCTAATATGAAAGTACAAAGATGGTGGAAAACATTGTAAAGTTGTCAAAACTGTTAGGAAGCTAATTATATAATCTGGAGTGTGGAAAATTTTGGATTATTTGTTTATGAAAAAGCAGTGTATATGAGACTAAAGTAATTTGTAAATTGTGCAACGCTCATTTTAAATATATCAAAATAACTTTGGACACTACAGATTGAATAAATTTTTAACCCTTATTCATGTTTTCATTTAGTTGAAATGTATCGTGATATGTATTGTATCGCATCTCATGTATTGTGATATGTAACGAATCGGCTAAGAACAGAATCGTCCCAGCCCTAGTTGATAATAGGGATGTAAATTTTTTATCTCTGAATATTTTTTTTTCTTAGAGCTTATTATAATTACTTGAATGGAAATACTGAAGACTTGAATAGTGAAGTTTGTTGACATGCACAAAGTTGCATATGCTTGTTAGTTTGAATTGACTTGAATGAGGAACTATTGTAAATGTTTTATGATACATTACTAATGTTAGAAAGTATAAAATGTCGAATAGGATGCTTGTAAAATATTGATTAAGGATGCTTATTTGGGGTAAAATAAAAAGGTCTTGGGAGGCATTTATAATTTTGGTAAGTTCTTGTGAATATAAACACAACCAAAGCATTCTATTTTCATTGGGTGGTCAGGATTAACATGTTAATTAATTAATAGATAACATGATTTGCAGCAGTTAATCATAGATCTATATGTTTTCCTTCATTTTTGCAATTTAAAGGGGCATGGTCACAATTTTGGTCAAAGTTTATTTTTCTATTTTTATTGTTTACAATGCTTTAATAATTCTAATGATCAGTCAAAATTTGAGTGTCAGTCATAGAGTTGATAAATTTAAAAGCAAGATACAAAGGTTACAATTCATCTTTTTGTGTCTGAGGTTATATTAATATATAATCACTCACAGTTATGGACGTCAAGAAATTCATTGATAAATACATTACTTTTAGGAAATTCTACATTATGCATGTTATGACGTCAAAATAATCTGCAATCCTTTAAAATACCAAACACATAAATTGCGAATTCAAGTCATCCCTATTTTTATACCCCCGCAAACGAAGTTTAGGGGGGTATATTGGTTTCACCCTGTCCGTCTGTCTGTCTGTCCGTCTGTCCGTCTGTCTGTAGACGCAACTTTGTCCCCCCTATAGAATTTGTACATATGTTGAACACCATCTGAAGATGTGCACCTGCAATTTTTTTTAAGATCAGACAAGATTTAATGATTTTATGACAGTATTCATTTTCCTTATTCTATATATTGTACACTAATGTTGAAAAGTAAGGGAGGTAATCCTTACAGATTTTATTAATTAATTAATAGAAAACACTCTAAAATATATTTATATAAATACATCCAGATGGAGTTTTTTGTCTTTATGTCTTAATTAATAAAAAGAAAATTATTTTTTATAAGTATTCTATCAACTGACAATGCAAAGTTTTTGTTTGTCAATGATAAATTCTTAGGAGCTAATGAGAACATCAAAGACAAGTGTGGCTGAATTCATTTGTCCCAAGGGAGCCATTATCTGAGCCATGGCTCAGATGGAGCATGTGTTTAGGGGAAATTGATAATCTGTAAAATGGGTGATGGTTTTGGGGCTATTTTAAAACTGTTTCATGTAAACCAAAAGGTCTATCATTATAAGGAAATAAATAATATATTTATTAATAAAGAAGTTAAACTATTTTTAGAGGTTGTTTAAATTTATTTGTCAAGTAATTTGATGAAGTGACCCTATTGGGCATTAATTTAAATGAAATTCAAAATTACTGATATGATTGTAGTGTTTTGGCAATTTTAAAATTGTTTGTAATATTAAATTTTCTTTTTTACATATTTTTACATAGTATGGTAATTATGGTAATGTTTTGGGAGTTTATTAAATTTAACAAGCTCATCAAAGAAAATCATAGTCCTATGGGATCAATTTTCTGATATGGAGTTCAATTGTGCCATAGGAGAAAGTGAGGAAAATTGAAACAACTAATTGCATCTGTCAAGACTCTTATTAGAAAGATATTGAAAGTTTTATCAACAGAAGAGCATTGCTTGGCTACCGGTATTTCTTTTCACTGCAAAGGGAGGGGTTATTGTAATTTTGTTGGTTTTTCTTTGAATCAATTAAATTAAAAAAATATATCATCAAATACATATACATTTGTAAATGTATTACTGTTATAGATATGTATTTACAGTGAAATTCTGACAATTTTGATTATAATTTTTCTTTGTTAACTATTTTTTTTTTTTTTACAATTCTAGAATTTGTTTTTGTATGTGTTCCAAACCTTAATTATTATTCAATTCAATTATTTGTCCCATTTGAAATTAGCCTAGCGGGGGTATTAGTCCCATTAGGACAGTTCTAGTAATAATCACTACCAACAAATGACAATAGTTACAACACCGTCATTAGATTCAGAAAATCCTACAGACTAAATAGAAGCGATCGAGAGACCGATCTCACTTCACAGCTAACTATGACATCATCTGATTCTGGATGACGCACAAAGTGAAAAGATAGTAGGCTTTCAAAAACGGTTTTAAAACAACAAAAACCAAGATTATAGATAAACGGATTCCGATCGAAGTATATTTAGCACAATCTTATTTTTAATATTCTGTATTTAATAAATCCCATTGGTAATTTGTCTTTATAATACCTATTTTTGTTGATGCTGCCGAGTTGTGTGATATCATATTTTGCATCGATATCAAATAGGAATGAATGTCATGTTTCAGTCAATGAAAGGAACAAATATTATTGTCTTTTATGATATTTTATCACATGTTTATCCCAATATACGGTGGATATCACTCATGGAATAAGTATTTGATATTCCACTTTGTGTTCTTACGCCACGTGACGTCATAATTAAAATTACGTAGCTTTAGACAGATCATTGACGTAGAATGAAAAGTCACAAAATAATTGAGTTGAAAAGCGTAGATCATGATCGAGTTATAAATGTGCAGCATTTAAGTCTGTTTAATTTTTTTAATTGATAAAAAATATACCAGGAATTGAAAATTTTAATGTTTCTTTGTTAATCTTCAAGGAACTTTTTTCCATGCGTAAACTAGTTATTGACGTCTTGTAGTGAATGTGTTATGCGGCACACGATTACAATGTTTACAGAAAGATAAAGGTTTAACAAAAGATTGAGGTTTAATTTGTGGTAAAACATGTGATAAAAAGAATCTCATGATTTGCGATGGTACTACATTATTTTTATCCAATGAGTTGTGTGTTTTCTATCCCCGAGCCTTGGTGATTTCTCATCTCCTAGAGCTCTGCAATCTCTTTTGTTTTAAACTTGTCAATGATATACTTCAGTTTGAGAAACTAAAAAAGCTGAAAGATCAAGTCATTGGTGTGATGAGCTGTTACTGGACGAACTGTTATGGTCAAGGTAATGCAAAGATTAAGGTTTAATTATTTTTCAATAAAAGCATGAATACAACTGATAAAGACATGTTGAATATGAGGGTTGTTCGGAAATTATTGAGACAACACAAATCTTTCCCTTGACGAATTTTAGTGAAAATTGGAATAAAAATTGAAGAAACCCCAACAAATAATTGAACAAAGTAATATGAAAAGAGTATTCAATACTGTGTTTTCGACAGCACATAAACAAGTCAGTGGTCTGGGTACCCGGCACAGGCATAAACCCGGAGATTAAAAAGCTTAAAAATCTACTTTCTTGGTGTCCATAGACTTACTGTTTATGATAAAAGAAATCAATTTAACTAGTATATAGGCTAATTGTTCTCCAACAATTAGAGGTCTTTCCACTTTAATCTTTTTTAATGAATTGCTAGATTGCTCAATAAGGTATAAAAAAATTATTATACTTATGATATATGTTGTACTATAAAATGTGAAAACCACAAAGCCATAAAATTATAAATGATTTTAAAGCGATTTTTTGTTTTATTTCAAGCCATTTTTTAAAGAATTCCATGTTGTACAAATCGTAAACATTTATTAAATTATTTTTCTGAATTTTTTTTCCATTTACTCTGAACAAAACTGAGCCAGTGAATATTTTCTACACAATCATATAAGCAGTAAACCCAACAATAGAAGAGTGTTCTAGAGGCTAGCTGTCTTTGTACAAAATGAATGGGTTGACTGTAAAACAAGTTCCACTTGAGTAACCACAGGACTTGATGTGTTACCTGGCTGACCCAGCTCTAGAAACCCGGCTCTACCTTTAGTCGTTTCAATTTTTTTTTTCGTAAAAATTTTAAATATGAAAGACAGTCGTTCTTCGAGGAGACTGCGAAATCTTGTTTTTTAGAGATCTGCGACTACTAAAGGATAGACAGAAAAGAAAATGCAAATTTAATTCGTATAAAATCGGGAAAGGAATACTTGTGGGTTTTAATTAGCTGCAGGTCTGTAGCTCCCAGTCTGAAAGAATTCGGATGGAGAACCTGGGAGCTACAGGGCCACCCATTGAAAAAATTGTATATTTATTGCGCAGAAAAACGTGCGCTAGTTTTCGACTAATTTACCTTATTTATACGCAAATTCTGTGATAACAATCAGTACCATTAAATTCTTCATGCAATTTACTACTGATATCGCCTCTTTATTTGCCTCACACTTTTTCCGAAACACGCTACCGACCTCGGAAAATCGAGTATGTTGAATTTACATCGAGATCGAGAGTCACCATTTTTACATGTAAACAAAGTGCGCCACATGAATTTACGGGACTGGTGATGGTGTTTAAAAGACTATCCGAGGCAAGTGAAGAGACGATATTAGTAGTAAATTGCATGAAGAATTTAATGGTACTAATTGTTTTCAAAGATTTTGCGTATAAATAAGGTAAATTAGTCGAAAACTAGCGCACGTTTTTCTGCGCAATAAATATACAATTTTTTCAATGGGTGGCCCTGTAGCTCCCAGGTCCTCCATCCGAATTTTTTCAGACCGGGAGCTACAGACCTGCAGCTAGGTTTTAATGCTCATGTGTTCATCAGATGCTATCCCGGAATCAACCAATTGCGTAATTTTACAAAATATTAAATTGCGATAAAAGTATCATTTACAAGGTACATTAATGTACCATAAAACTGATTAATTACATTGTATACAGTTGAATGAGATTTTAACAACTTGCAAGTAGATGTAAGCACAAACATTTATTTTCAATCTGTGTGATGTGAAATAACGTTGAAATTTTAACCATCGAGATCAATACGGTTACATCGTCTATCGTACAAACTTTAAGTCATTGTGTTGAAATCGTTGTAAAAACCATGAGTCTAAAATAAATGAATTAAGTTCATACAAATAAAAATCTAATAATTCCAAATTGTTTGCACACAATTACATACACTCTCTCAGAGAGAGAGAGAAAGAGAGAGAGAGAAGAGAAGAGAGAGAGAGAGAGAGAGAGAGAGATAACTTGTGTGTTGATTATAATATTTAGATTAAAGTTTTATCACTGAACTATATTATTTCGCTCTTAGTTTCTATAGTTGGTCATTTTAGCGGGATTTTATTTTAGGACTCCGCGTGCTTCGCATGTCCATCAGTTTTTAGCTCACCTGAGCTGAAAGCTCAAGTGAGCTATTCAGATCACATTTTGTCCGTCGTCCGTCTGTCTGTCTGTCCGTATGTAAACTTTTTACACTTTGAACTTCTTCTCTAAAACCGCTTATCCAATTTCAACCAAATTTAACACAAAGCATCCTTATGGGAGGGCGAATATAAATTGCAGAAGTAAAAGTCCGATCTGTATTCAAAGCAGAGAAAACCTTGAAACTGTAGAAAAATGGGGGTGCATTTTTAAAAATCTTCTTCTCAAGAACTACTAAGTCCAATTCAACGTAGTTTAGCATAAATTATCCTTATGGGAAGGAAAATATAAATTGCAAAAATTAAGGTCTAATTCTGTTTCAAATCTGAGTTATTACGAAAATCATAATAAAGGAAAGGCGTGTTTCAATCAGTTTAATAACTTCGGGTTCGGCATCCGGTAAAATGGGTAGGCAAGACTTGGCCTGGGCAAAATAAAAGATTTGCAGTTATTAATCTGCCAATGTTATTAAAATTTCGGGATATTTGATTGACCAGTATATTTGTATTCGCTGTAAATATTGCTGCAAAATAATGCGTATTTGGAATTGACGATTGACGATCTGCCCCGGCTTTTATTTTGCCACGGTCCGGGTTTGCAAACCAATTTTACCAAGACTCGTATTCCATACTTCTAAAACGAGGTTCTTTGTTTAAAGCAGCCATGACATTATACGAAAAAGGGTCGATTTGACTATGATGAATTTGCTTGGTGTGCAACAGTTCGCGTATGAAGGGAAATTTTTGAAACATGCAAAATATATTGGTGCCGATTTTGTGAAGTGAATTGAGGCAAAATATTTCAATGCTTTGACAGTTTTCACAGATGACGTTGGTGTTAGCTTGTTCTGATTTTCGTTTCGTTTTCATTATTTATGCTTTTTAACCTGGGAACTATCGTCTGTATTACGTATCAAATCAAACAGAGACTTCGGTAAATCAAACAGTTAACTGTTTACCTGCGCAAATTAAGCAAAATCTGATGTATCAAAAAAGTACTGAAATACAATTCATTCTATCGGTAATTCGGCATTATCTTTTGCGGAATGGTAGATTAATGCAATAGGTTTTGTTAAGATGCTCGGCATTTTCTCGAGTTTATTCAGTTTAAATAGAGTTTGATACCGCTGACGGAAATATGTAGGTATATATACATGTATACAGTACCGTCAACGCGGATCCCGTATTTGACCGCGCTCCCCCCGCGGTTATTTAATCCTTTCCGCGTTACACCATCGCGGTTAATTCATCGCGGTCCTCGCTGCAGCCATGTTTAAACCGCGGCGGTGTGACCTACCGTTGAACAAGGTGATCGGAGATTTTTGCCTGTATGCTATTAGACAGTAAGACGGCCACCTAACACTGAGAGTCGTTCTATACTGGCCATGTCTGATGTATTGTTTTCATTTCACATATTAAAATGATTACGTATTTTTAATGCACATTTTCAAAACTCCTTTTCGATTATTTTAGAGATGTTTTAATTAAAGAATCATCTGCACCCGTAATAATTTTCATGTAACTGTTGATATACCTATTATTTCAAAAATATTTAATCATTTTTATAATGTAATCTACCTGACGGAGAGGGTTGGAACTATTAAATATTATTTTTCGATTTTTTTAATGATTTTAAACATTTCCGACTACAAGAATGTTTTAATCCATATCAGTTTGTAGCTCGTTTTACGGCACTCTCTCGATGCTCAAGACAATTAATCTAGTCCGTGACAGGCACATGCTACACGGAGAACGTTTACCTACGGTCAACGGCATGATATGAAAATGTTACTCAACCCTTAAAATACTAAATTATATTGACATAATTTTATGGTAGTTCAATATGAAGCTACAACACAAATGTACATGTAGTATCAGCTGCGAATACCGTTTTTCGTAACCGCCCCCTCCACCTCTTGAACGTTTTAAAGACTGTAAATTGTACTTGACTTTAGTCCCAATTGTTTAACACAAAGGTGTGAAACCATCGCATTGACGGGAAATCACTCTACGCTTGAATGCACAGAATACACTGGTACATGTATATGAGACAGGTGGATAATCCGTGTAATAACGAGTGACCATCAGGAATTTCATTTGTTTTTCAAACAATTTTACTAACGGTAATGACAATAAATAGTTATTCATTTTACTGTTATCTGTTTAACTGTTAAACGTATTTAAGATGCACCCCCTCTGCCAAAAAAATAAAACCTTCAATAGAGAGAGAGAGAGAGAGAGAGAGAGAGAGAGACTGTCGATACTCAAGACAATTAACCCAGTCCGTGACAAGCACACGCTACGCGTTGAACGTATACCATACGATCAACGGCAAACTATGAAAATTTTACTTTACCCTTGAAATATAAAAAGATATTGATATCATTTTATGTGTGTTGAATATGAAGCTACTACACGTATGTCGTATCTGTAGCGAATTATAACGTTTTTGTATCCCCCCTTTCCAACGTTTTAATGACTGTCAAAGTTAAATGTATTTGTCCCAATTGTTTTACACAAAGGTGTGAAACCATCGCACTGACAGGAAATCACTCTTCGCTTGAACGCACAGAATTCACGGGTATGAGGCAGATGGATATTCCTTGCAACAAGTGACAACCAGGAATTCTACCCGTATATCAACAATTTATCTAACCAATAATTGTTTCATTTTACTGCCTTCTTAAACTGTAAAAGGTGTTCAGTGTCAAGCATTAAATTAAACATCATAAACAGTGTTAAATACTTTATTGTTAGACAAACTTCTTTTTTTTCTTCACATGAAGACTAATAGAACGAAACTGTTTTCCTTTATCAAGGAAGAAGCACGTGGTGCAGCTCGCGGGCTGATTTGATTGACAGGTGAAGCACGTGGACTCAGACTGAAACTGCATATTGGATTCAATCACAATGTCTTTTATGAATACTAAACTTAGGAAATTTTTATATTAGTATATTTCAATTGAATGCAGTGGCGTCGTGGGGGGGGGCCTAAAGAGCATTACCTTCTCTCTCTCTCTCTCGCTCTCTCTCTCTCTCTCTCTCTCTCTCTCTCTCTCTCTCTCTCTCTCAACATGGTAAAGAAGCCTCCTCTGTAAGATAGGTGTACGGTTAGACGAAGCCGTACGCAATTTGTCGATTTTCTTTTGTCTTGAATAGGTGTGAAAACCCCTAGAGCATGTCGTTTTCTACCCTAGGTTTGTTAATCACTATACACAGGAAATGATCGCGACTTATAATTTATATACAATGAAGGAAATGTGTACCAAAATAGTTGGCATTTGAATTTTTTTTTAAGTAACTCGAGATGCATGCATTTAATAACATGTAAAACTTCCCATGTTGTTTTGTGATGTAACAACCTCATTCCATTTCTTGTAAAGAAATGTCTATATTCACGCACACCAGAACGCCTAGCCATTGTTTTATGAAAATCACAGAATATACGTGTATATACACTGTATCATTTTAGGGCAACACTTAGTTTAAAACTGAATAAAACCCGTGCGATGTGAAGAATCATACAATTTTAATTATGAGTACCTTTTTCCTTTGTGTTTTAATAAGGATAACTGATTTTTCTTTGAACATTTAATTGTGAGCATGTGTTTTTATAAGGCTACACCTAGTCGGTCTACAGAGCTGGTTGAAATCAATTTTCTTAACAAATTATAATTTTTTTATGAAAACAATGACGCTTGTTACAGCAAATAAAAAGTCGTGATTTTCCGTAATATGAGCGATTAAGCCACTTTTAAAATTTGAATGAATTTTTAACGGTTTCATAGGATAAAAAGGTAAAATGATATTGAAAAATAAAAATATACATACCTGAATATTTATAAAGTAAATAAGTTCTATTAATTTTACATTTTTTTTTGTTAGATTTCAAAATCTAATTTAATCGTATATCGATATATCAATAAGTTAGTAAAGCATGATTTTTCAACCACCTGCGGACATGGCTCATTTCACCTTGGATTGTACAGATAACAGCTTTAAATGATTAGAATTCAAATATTACCCAAGTATTACCAAATAAACAGCAAATATTAAAAAAATATATTTACCATCAAAATTTGTGATATTCTATAAAAGGATCATGATTATCTTCATGCATTTGTTAAACTTACATTTATGTTTAATGCATGTTATATTTTTTTTAATCGAGGGAGATAACTCGTGTTTCTTTTCGATACTTTTTAACACCTGTAATCGATCGTTCAAACCGCGGGGGTATTGTCATTATGGGTGATTGAACCGCGGGGGCACGCGGTTTTTACCTGAGACAGGTGTTTACACCGCGTTGCAATTTGGACCGCGGGGGTGCGCGGAAAATACGGGATCCGCGTTGACGGTACTGTATATATGATTCATTTCGAAAAAATAAATTGTGTTCTTTATTTGTTATAGTGCATGTTTCTTGTGTGTTAATTGTTTACAATTTCTATTTACTAACCATATTTGAGTGTTAAGCTTCGAATTATAAGCAAGATACAGAGATTTGCTCACAATTCTATGTTTGTACACAGATCTTAAAAACTAAAGATTAAAAAAGTAAACAATTTGTCAATATTTTTAAAGAAAATTTTCCAAGTCTGTTCTTCCAGAAACCAACTTTAACAACTTATTGTATTGTAAACTTAACCTTCTTTCGTCATTATAACTCCTACTGTACATGTTATCCTTGACTGTGTTTGTGTACATTTGTATAAACTGATTTTGAACCTCAAATTATCCTGGTTTGTATGCGAGGTAAATAACAGTCATTTAATTATAATGGAGAAGACGAATTAAATTTTTGAATGTTTTTAATTTGAGGAATTGAGCACATTGAGGTACAATTTTCTTTTTCACATCTATACATGTAGGATTTTTTAAATAAAAAACAATAACTATTATTATTTTTTTTTAAAAAATACAATAACTAGTAAGTAGTTGATGAAAAAAATGTACCTATATGCTCTCATATATTTTGATCGCTTTACAAAGTGGGGGTGGGGGGGTGGGGGCAGAACGAAAATATAGGGAATTGGAAGTTCACAACTTAACAGTGTACCCCTACCAATTGTTTAGTATTGTATCTTGCGTAGGATTTTCTTATTCTGGTAAAAAATAGTATTTCATGAAGGTACAATGTCAAAGATTACGTGTATGCAAAAATAAGTGTAAAATTCGAATACTTTACAATATTTATTTTTTGTTATTCTACCGAGGGACCATATGGCACAATATCTTTTGAACGCCCATTGTTGCTCAGGTGAGCGATGTGGCCCCATGGGCCTCTTGTTAAGTAAAACAGTAGAGATCACGCTATGCGTGCATGCTACCTTGCTCCTCCTACATAGCTAGATGAAAATTATCGAATGAAAACGTTTATGTTTTAAGTTTTCTTAAATCCTTATTTAAAAGAATCTTCCTATTTAAAATAATTCAACAATAATTTGCTTCCGACTTCATGATATAACTCATGTACTGGCGATCAGAGTCTCTTTTCTTTGCTATCGTATTATTTTTTTGATAAGATAAATTCTTTATATATTTATTACTTTTAACATTCATTTGTTGATTACCTGGTATTTTACCGTGTCCTGTTTACAACAAATATGTGTGTAAAAGGGTAAATAAATATATTAACAGGTTAGTCAGCATTTGTAAAATGTCAGCTAAATCGCATGCATACAGTGAAGAGCAGGCACGTTCAACAGAATGATAAATATCGTCATTAAAAGCTATTGACTTCATGTGTGTATCCAGTTGTGTACATATCATAAGAAATGTGTTACATGTACATGTATAGTTTAAAAAGATAAAATAATGATAATAACAAAATCTAATATTCATATTTTGACTACACACTCAATCTTACTTCAGATAAGAGAAGTGATGACGGATTACACGTAGGTAGTTGATTTCAAGATTTCTTATCTGAAATTCATTGTTTAACTTATCATTAACTGCTTGTAATTTTACATCGTCTATTCACGAGGGGAATTTGATCGGCAATAGTACTACAGTAGTACGCAATAGAGAATGATCATACGAATTCTGAATAAAGAAAAAGAAAGATGCTTGTAAAAATAACAACTAGCCGAGAATCAAGAAAACGATATAGGAAACTAAAGAAATATCGGATTAAAGTTGGAGCAATTTTTCATAGCAATTTTAAATGGATGAGAAATATTCAAGTACATGTATAAAAATAAAAACTTAAGATGGTTTATAAAATTATTGACAGCTCGCTGAATTAACAAAAATATATCGGATTAAAGTCAAACAGTTCCTTTAATCAATCTTAATGATTACATTCATCTAAAATTAAATACTAATAATAATAGACTAATCTAAATTAAAACTAAGTCCGCTTCCCGGTTGTCACTGAGTACATGTTTCACGCAACCTATCAAAAACGGTGGAACGGATGGAAGATCCGATTTTAAATTGATTGAAATACATTTGTAATATATCATATAAATAAAGAAAAATTCTTGTCATATTTACCACCTTGCTAAAGTAGATCGGGCAAAAACTAAACAAAACTATATTGAGAAAAATCAAAGCGTTCAGGCCATGTCTACCTCATTAATAAACCGCGCAAACCATTCACAAAGCATGCAGCTATTTTTAGCGAAGCATACTGTTCAAGAAGCGAACCGTTCCGTTCACAAAATGAACCGTACCGTTCACAAAGCGAACCGTACCGTTCACAAAACGAACCGTACCGTTCAAAAAGTGTAACGAACCGAACTGTGTAACTGGTGTAGTAGCACGTTTCAGGGTCTGTAGTATCACTTATGGTTTCTTCTTTTTACAATCCATTTGTAATCATACTTGTAAACACAAAATCAGACTTTAGGACCTGGCGATTCTTGTTTTGCTATTGTCTGAAACCAAACCATATCAAATCATGCACCTATATAAACAGTAAAATAAAAGCGATTGACTATCAAATTTTGGAGAAATAATATGGTAAATTTGCAACTGGTCCATGGCCGTTCGAGATAAAGAAAGTTGTCGCACGTGCTTTCACTTTTTAAAACAAACAATATTTGATGCTTAATGATAGAATGCTTAATTAAATTGTCCAAGTGAACTGAAAAGACCACATTAAAGGGGAGGCAAATTTCGTTTTCACAGGGTATTGAGAGATGCTTCATATTAGTTAAAATTTTATTTTACTTTTGATCCAATTATAAGGGTGGTTAACACTCCTTCATACTTTTATTTTTGCTACTTGCTCATAATAAGCCCAGAAAAAAATAGGCCTTAAAACCCATCGTGTGTGTATGTGTGTGTGTGGATGGTCAGTGGGGAATTAATGAAATGAACAAACTCTTTCTATCTTTCCTTGCGTATCAACACAGATTTATTGATCCATTATTTCCAAAATAAACACTTTAATATATGTATTCATGCAATATATTTTAAATAAAATGGTTACATTTATATCAATTAACTTCGATTTCATTTTGCTCGATTTTATTTCATTTTGCTTCTGTAGATTTCATTTTGGTTTCATTTAGTTTTGATTTTGTTTCGATTGGTTTCATTCTGGTAGATTTCGTTTCTATTTTGTTTCGCACTTTACAGATACCGAATTTTTCTCAAAAGAAATCAAGAATGGAGAGAAAATGTAAATTATGACATTTTGAAATGAAAATAAAAGATTAGAAAGAAAGAATAATTCTTATTTCCGTTTGTCTGTAAGGTGTTTAAAAAATTCGGATCGGAGCAGTAAGAAGCGTTAAAATGACGTTGTGATGGGTTTGGGGTTTAAAACATCCGGATCGGAGCAGTAAAAAGCGTTAAAATGACTTGATGAGTTAGGGTGTACTCGACGAAGGCACGTTGGTCAGTTTACCAGGAATGATCTAATTATGCCATGGACTAGAAACTTTTCAACTTTATAAACTCTATCCTGGTTTACATTTTGATGAAGTTTTAAGGATTTTTCTTTTTTCCTAAGGGAATAAGAGAGAATGTCTCAATAATTTTCGAAGAGCCACTTGTAAAGGCTGACATTAAGCACGTTTTTTAATAAAGATATCCCTTGTTCTAGTTACCGATATTTACCTGTTTATTACAATGAATGATCAATGTTTTATAGGAAAATTATAAATGTTTTATCATATTAATTAAGTCTTATACTAATTAGATGAATGTTATTAAAATATAGTTTGATATATAATATATAGTTTAATCACATGTAACTATAGAGTATAGCTAGTTTTTAGCTCTCTTGAACTGAAAGCTCAAGTGAGCTATTCTGATCACATTTTGTCTGTCGTCCATCTGTCCATAAACTTTTCACATTTTCAACATCTTCTCAAGAACTACTGGGCCAATTTCAACCAAACTTGGAACAAATCATTCTTAAGCAAAGGGAATTCAAAGTTGTGAAAATTAAGGGCCACACCCGTTTTCAAGGGGAGATAATTAGAGATTATTGAAAAATTTCGAGTAATATTTAAAAATCTTCTTCTCAGAAACTAATCAGCCCCGATAGCTGAAACTTGTGTGGAAGCATCCTCAAGAAAGGTAGATTCAAAGTTGTGAAAATCATGACTCCCAGGGGTAGGCGGGCCCAATATGGCGAGGTCGAAGTTTTACATAGGAATATATAGAGTAAATCTTTAAAAGTCTTTTTCTCAGAAACTAATCAGCCAGGAAAGCTTAAACTTGTGAGGAAGCATCCCCAGGTAGTGTAGATTCAAAGTTGTGAAAATCATGACTCCCAGGGGTAGGTGGGCCAACAATGGCGAGGTCAAATTTTACAAAGGAATATATTGAGTGAATCTTTAATAATCTTCCTCTAAGAACCAATAAGCCAGAAAAGCTGAAACTTGTGTGGAGACATCCTCAGGTAGTGTAGATTTAAAGTTGTTAAAATCATGAACTCAGGGGTAGGGCGGGCCCACAATGGCGGGGTCGAATTTTACAAAGGAATATATAGAGTAAATCCTTAAAAATCTTCTTCTCAGAAACCAATCAGCCAGGAAAGCTGAAATATATGTGGAAGCATCCTCAGGTAGTGTAGATTCAAAGTTGTGAAAATCATGACTCCCAGGGGTAGGGCAGGCCCACAATGGCAAGGTCGAATTTTACAAGGAAATATATTGAGTAAATCTTTAATAATTTTCTTCTCAGAAACCAATCAGCCAGGAAAGCTGAAACTTATGTGGAGACATCCTTAAGTAGTGTAGATTCAAAGTTGTGAAAATCATGACTCTCAGGGGGTAGGGCAGGCCCACAGTGGGAGGGGGGGGATGTTGGAATTTTTACATAGATATATATACAGTAAATCTTTCAAAATCTTCTTCTCAGAAACCAATCAGCCAGGATAGCTGAAACTTATTTGGAAGCATCCTCAGGTATTGTAGGCTCAAAGTTTCGAAAATCATGACTCTCAAAGGTAAGGCGGGCCCATAATGGCGGATCCGAATTTTACAAAGGAATATATTGAGTAAATCTTTAAAAATCTTCTTCTCATGAACCGTTTGGCCAGGAAAGCTGAAAATTATGTGTAAGCATCTTAAGGTAGTGTAGATTCAAATATGTGAAAATCATGACTCACGGGGTAAGAATGGAGCCACAATGGGGGTTCAAAATTTTTACATAGGAGTATATAGTGAAGAGTCTGATAAAATCTTCTTCTCAGAAACTAATCAACCAGGAAAGCTGATGCTTGTGTGGAAGCATCTTCAGGTAGTGTAGATTCAAGTTTGTTCAAATCTTGATCCCCGGGGGTAGAATAGGGTTACATCAGAAGGGGGGAACAAATCTTTATGTAGGAATATATAAAGAAAATTGTTAAAATCTTCTAAAAAAACTATTGTGGGCCTCACAAGGGGTTCAGAGTGTGATGATGTAGGTTTATATCCCGTTTATAAACAATTGTTTAGGATCTTTTTGAGAACTGCAATGCTCAACATGTGATATGACTATAAAATCATCCGGGACTGCAGGGTTGTCTCTAAAAATTAAAGTAGAAGGAGGAAATGAAAAAGTAGCAGGGGGTCTGGGGGTCTTGCTTATAGCTACATTGTGTTTGAAATGCAATAATAGCCGGGTAATTAAGGCATTATAGGCGGGGGTATTCCTCGCCTCCCGGGTCTTAGAGACAACCCTGGGACTGGATCATGAACATAGGAATATCCTGGGGGGGGGGGGGGGGGGAGCGGGTGGACTTTTATTGATACAGGATCTACATGTAATATGTCACAGTGTCCACATATTTTTTTTTATTATGACTCCATTCAGCTGATTTTATCATGCCTTATGTTGCTCAGGTGAGCGATGTGGCCCATGGGCCTCTTCTTTGAAATTCATATTTGAAAAAAGATAATTAATCCATCAAATAAAAGTTTTTGTGTGTCGAGGAACCTTAATTGTGCTGTTATGTTAATGTTAATATAATATCTTAATTAGGTAGTCAATTATCATTGCAGATTACATCAATGCAAATTTGGATAAATTATATGAAGAACATGAATTATTAGAAGAACATGAATTGTTAGAAGTTGAGGTGCAAAATTTGAAGGATTGGAATCAACAGCTAAAAACATCTTCTCAAAAGGCATTACCTTCAGGTTGTAGCAGTAGAAATGTATACATATGTCAAAGTCTTGCTCTGCATGCTTTAAAACAACTATCATTTGTTTTTACTGGTAACTCTCGATGGCTCGAACCTCGATCATTCGAAGTTCTTGATCGCTCGAAGTGAGTCTAGGGTCACGATTTTTTACCTGTTTAACTAAGCAAATTGACACTTGATTTCTCAAACTCTTGATATCTCAAAACGTTTGATCCCTCGAAGTCAAACTGCAGTCCCGTTGTTCATTATCTATGGTTTCTTACTCTTGATACCTCGAAGTTACCGTGTATCTCCAAGCGCTATACCTAATTAACACCAACTTGGTCATTATACCCCTGCAAACGAAGTTTAGGGGGTATATTGGTTTCACCCTGTCCGTCCGTCCGTCCGTCCATCTGTCCGTCTGTATGTGTGTCCCTCTGTCCGTAGACGCAACTTTGTCCCCCCTATAGAATTTTTTACTACTGCATGGAACAGTCTGAAAATTTGTACATATGTTGATTGCCATCTTTAAGATCAGACAAGATTTAATGATTTTATGACAGTTTTCATTTTCCTTATTCTATATATTGTACACTGATGTTGAAAAGTAAGGGAAGTAATCCTTACAGATTTTATTAATTAATTAATAGTATTAAAAGACTCTATAAAGTATATATATATATATATATAAATACATCCAGATGGAGGTTTTTTGTCTTTATGTCTTAACTAAATTTATTTTTTAAGTATTCTATCAACTGACAATGCAAAATTTTTGTTTGTAAATGATAAATTCTTAGGAGCTTATAAGAACATCAAAGACAAATGTGGTTGAATTCATTTGTCCCAAGGGGACCATTATAAGAGCCATGGTTTATATGGAGCATATGTTTAGGGAAAAATGATAATCTGTAAAATGGGCGGTCCGGGTTTTGGGGCTATTTTAAAACAGTTTCATGTAAACCAAAAGTTTCTATCATTTTAAGGAAATAAATAATATCATTATTAATAGGGATGGGACGATGCACTGGTGCATCACTATATTTATTTTGACGATATTTGGATCGTTACATTTACCATTAATACAACGATACCTAAGCAAATTTTTTTTTATTTTCCAAAAATATCTGAGTTTCATATATTGGCTATATTTAGTCCACGCGCCTAATATGAAAGTACAAAGATGGCGGAAAATCTCGTAAAGTTGTCAAAACTGTTAGGAAGCTAAGTCTGGAGTGTGGAAAACTTTTGGATTACTTGTTTATGAAAAAGCAGTGTATAAAAAATGTATTAAAAAGTGGCACTATTGACTTCTTGTATTGTACCATGCAAACAAAATAATGGTTTTCTGAACATGTACAGCAGCACAAGTTGTAATTTCACACTGGTGGTCATAGAAATAATAAGATTTAAAATGATTGCAAATGCATTTATTACAATGGTAAAATAAGGTATCTAACAGTATTTTTAATATATATTTGCATTTCACGCGAAAAAACGTCGTTTACGCAAAATCTCCCCCTTAGCCAAGTTTGTAAGGGGGAGATTCTCCAACATAGCAGCTTTGAAAGGTTAACAGGTATGCATTTAGTTGCAATGTATCATGATATGTGTCGTATCGCATCTCATGTATATGTACCAAATCGGTTAAGTACAGTATTGTCCCAGCCCTAATTATTAATAAAGAAGTTAACTATTTTTAGATGTTGTTTTTATTAGTCAAGTAAATTGATGAAGTGACCCTATAGGGCATTAATTTAAATGAAATTCAAAATAACTGATATGATTGCAGTGTTTTGGCAATTTTAAAATTGTTTGTAATATTAAATTTTATTTTTTACATATTTTTACATAGTATGGCAATTATGGTAATGTTTTGGGAGTTTATGAAATTTAACAAGCTCATCCAAGAAAATCATTGTCCTATGGGATCTATTTTCTGATATGGAGTTCCATTGTACCACAGGAGAAAGTGGGGAAAATTTGAAACAACTAATTGCATCTGTCAAGACTTTAATTAGAAAGATATTCAAAGTTTTATCAACAAGAGCATTGCTTGGCTACCAGGTATTTAATTTACTGCAAAAGGAGGGGTTAATGTCATTCTGTTGGTTTTTCTTTAAAAGATTAAAAAAAAAAAAATATCCTCAGATACATAAATTTATAAATGTATTACTGTGATACATATGTATTTACAGTGAAATTCTGATAATTTTGATTTTAATTATTCTTTGTTAACTTTTTTTTTTTTTTACAATTCTAGAATTTTTTTTATTTGTATGTGTTCCAAACCTTTATTATTCAATTCAATTATCTGTCCCATTTGAAATTAGCCTTTTGGGGGGGGGGGGTATTAGTCCCATGAGGACAGATCTAGTTTAAATTGCTACAGGCATTAGACGCGGGACGGGTTGTTTATTCAGGGGACACTTGACACTTGTCTGGGAAGGTGATAATCGTTTAATGATTGCTGATACCTAATCTATAATCAACACCAACCGTTTTACAATAATTTGGAGACGCAATGAAAATGAGAATTTTATTGAGACGAAACGGTAATATTGAGCCATGGTCAAATTTTAGAATTATAAAACTGTAAAAATTATGCTTATCAGCATCATTAGGGCCCCGCAAAGGTTTGCGGGTGCCCTATAGTAATCACTCTGTCTGTCCGTCCGTCTGTCACTCTTCCGTCCACAAATTTTCTGTTTTTTTTTCTAATAACTTTTTTCATAGTTGCCCAATCAAGTTCAAATTTGGTATGGTAGTTCAGTAGGCAGAAATACATATTTTGATGCTAAGTTTGGTTCTTCTGGTTTGGAGCTGGGGTGGTGGGGTAGATTCCTTAACTATGCATAAGAATGAATGGGCAAAGAGAGATAACTGCTGAGAATGTTACCATCCCTGTATACTTGGAAGGCTGTGCAAAATTTGTCCTTTGGGATTAATTAAACTTCCACAGGAAGAAAATCCTAAGCTTTATCTTTATCTGACACATTGAGATTAATTACTGCACTGCATGTGTCTGCACATGAACTTTGATTTGAAGTTAAGGTCAATTTTGAATGATGTGTAGTATTGTGTACATTCTTTGAAATATATATTTAAAATATAATATTCATACTTTATTTTGGTTAAAATACTGTACACAATGATTTATGATAATTTTATTGAATTTTAAAATCAAGATAAATATTAAGATATCCCTTTTCATTATTTTATTTTTTAATTATTTTTTTTTTTTTTTTTCTGCCTTAATGCTGTTAATTTTAACAGGTAATCAGATAATAACCCCATTCTGTCATTTCTGAAATTTTTTTTTATTGTAAATATAGAAGAAAAGGATGAGAGAGCAGAACAATTAATCCGCTGGGATAAATTATCTTGCCTGCTGCAGAAAATTTAGAGGCTTATCTCTATCTGTCATATGAAGATTAATGAACATCTTTGTCTGCAACTGATGTTTGTTTTGAAGTTGAGGTCAACCTGGTTGATACAATGTATTTGCATTCACTGAAGGCTTGCATTTTATAAAACACCTGTTTAAATCTTTTTATACCCCCGCAAACGAAGTTTAGGGGGGGGTATATTGGTTTCACCCTGTCCGTCTGTCTGTCCGTCTGTCTGTAGATGCAACTTTGTCCCCCCTATAGAATTTTTTATTACTGCATGGAACAGTTTGAAAATTTGTACATATGTTGAACGCCATCTGAAGATGTGCACCTGCAATTTCTTTTTTAAGATCAGACAAGATTTAATGATTTTATGACAGTTTTCATTTTCCTTTTTCTATATATTGTACACTGATGTTGAAAAGTAAGGGAGGTAATCCTTACAGATTTTATTAATTGATTAATAGTATGACAACACTCTAAAATATATTTATATAAATACATCCTGGTTGAGGTTTTATGTCTTAATTAATGAAAATAAATGCAAAGTTTTTGTTTGTCAATGAAAAATTCTTAGGAGCTAATAAGAACATCAAAGACAAGTGTGGCTGAATTCATTTGTCCCAAGGGAGCCATTATCTGAGCATTGTTCAGATGGAGCATGTGTTTAGGGAAAATTGATAATCTGTAAAATGGGTGATGGTTTTGGGGCTATTTTAAAACTGTTTCATGTAAACCAAAAGTTTCTATCATTATAAGGAAATAAATAATATCATTATTAATAAAGAAGTTAAACTATTTTTAGAAGTTGTTTAAATTTATTAGTCAAGTAAATTGATTAAGTGACCCTATAGGGCATTAATTTAAATGAAATTCAAAATTACTGATATGATTGTAGTGTTTTTGGCAATTTTAATATTGTTTGTAATATTAAATTTTCTTTTTTACATAGTATGGTAATTATGGTAATGTTTTGGGAGTTTATTAAATTTAACAAGCTCATCCAAGAAAATCATAGTCCTATGTGATCAATGTTCTGATATGGAGTTCCATTGTGCCAAAGGAGAAAGTGCGGAACATTTGAAACAACTAATTGCATCTGTTAAGACTCCTATTAGAAAGATATTGAAAGTTTTATCAACAGAAGAGCATTGCTTGGCTACCGGTATTTCCATTTACTGCAAAGGGAGGGGTTATTTTCATTTTGTTGGTTTTTCTTTAAATCAATTTAATATTTAAAAAAATATCCTCAGATACATACATTTGTAAATGTATTACTGTTATAGATATGTGTTGACAGATATGTATTTACAGTAAAATTCTGACAATTTTGATTTTAATTTTTCTTTGTTAACAAATTCTTTTTATTTTTTACAATTCTAAAATTAATTTTTTTTTGTAGGTGTTCTAAACCTTTATTATTCAATTCAATTATTTGTCTCATTTGAAATTAGCCTTGCGGGGGTATTAGTCCCATTAGGACAGTTCTAGTTTAAATACACATTTAATTTAGTTTTTTTTATAAGACATGAGGTTATCCCTGTTTTATGCAGATACAAGGTTACTATTTAGAGTTTTTGGACATTCAGGAATTATCTTGAAATTATAAGAATACAGTTGTTACTTATAATTTTCATGGTTTTTTTTACCACCTTATACATATTGCAGTTCTTTACATTTGATGCCGGGCATTTATTTTTCATCATTGTTAATATAAAGAGGATGGAATTAAAAGTTTTTTTCACTTCTCTATATTAATTGTCATAGCGGGGCCCTTCCTGACTGGTCAGTTTTCTAGTTGGTAAAATTATGACCTCCAGACCAATACTGGGGCCCCAGAAGGGGTTCAAAGCTAAACACAGATATAATTATATATAAAGGGAAAATGTTTATAAATCTTATGCTTAAGAAATACAACACAACAAATAATGATATTTTTATAAAAACATTTTCAAATATAGTAGATTCTTAATTGTTAAAATCATGACCCCCGGACAAAACTGGGGCCCTTAGAGGGGGTCAAAATTTAACATAGAAATATACATGTATAAGGAACATGTTTGAAAATCTTCTTCTCAAGAAATACAGTGCTACGATTTATGAGATTACTATGCAAACATCCTCAAAAAATCAAGATTCTTTATTATTTAAATCATGACCCAGGACCGATACTGGGGCTCCAAGAGGGATTCAAATTATAACATAGAAATACAAAAAAAACATGTTTAAAAAAATATACATATTATATAGAATGATACAAGGAACAGTAATGTTCAAGTGAGACATGTGGCCAGCATGGGCTTCTTGTTATTTTCTTTACACTGATATTGAAAAGTAAGGGAGTTAATCCTTACAAATTTTGTTAATTAATTTGGGCCCCGCTCTGTGGGCGCCCTGTAGTGATCAGTCTATCCATCCTTCTGTCCGTCTGTCCATCAGAGATCGCTTTTCTGGAGCATATCTTCTCTCCCCTTGGCCCAATCTGGCTAATACTTCCTCTACAGAGTGCCTTTGGAAAAAGGAAGTGCAGAGACCTTGAAACATGTGTCTAGGCCTATGGTTAAGGTCATAGCAGAATGATATATAAAATCCTTTTGCGAGGCACATCTTCTCTGCCCTAGGTCGAATGTAGCTCATACTTCACTCAAAGTGTTACATACAGTCAAGGGGGTGTGCAAACACATTGAATGAATCAAGGTCATCTGTTCCATGCAAAAACCCTTTTTTCAGAGCATATATACTTTCCACTTAGCCCGGCCTATATGGCTCTGTATCAACCTCTAATGATAAAACGCCGCTTAACGATACAAATATCATTAAGCGTTGCAATTGCAACCCCTAATGTTATAAATTCTTGCATGAACAGTTGACAACATCAACCACTAAAGATAAATCGCTGCCTAATGATGCAATTTTTATCATTAAGCGTCGCGAATGTAAAGCAGATCTAACGCTAAATGAAACGAGCAAAAAGCTACAAGGTCAACCCCTAATGATACAAACATTTTTATCATTAAGCGTTGCGATTGCACATGGTCATGGTCATGATTTTCTTCAAATTTTATTTTTGTATTTTTATTATTTACAATGCTTTAGAAATGCATTTCTTATGAACAGATGAAATTTGAGAGTCAGTCTTAAGTTTTAAGCAAGATACAGAGCTCACAAATTTCTGTCATGTAAACAAGGCTCGTGCCCTGTTTTTGTTTACATAGGATCAATTTACCAAATAAAAACCTTTTTCAAGCTGATTTTTCTATCTTCTTATTCATTTTAAGCATAGATAAACAGTTCCTAACGTTTAACACATTCATTTTAGGTCTAACTTTGAAATTTTCACTTCAACATTCAAAATGTAATCAAAAGCTTTGTTTACATGTCAAAGAATTAGAAGCTCTGTAGTTCACTTATAACTGAACAAATGAGACTCAAATTTTGTTTGCCTATAAAGAATGCCTCACTGAAGCATTGTAATTATTACAATCGGAAAAATAATTTTTGACCAAAATCGTGACCATGCCCCTTTAATGATATAATAACAAACCAAAATGTGAAACTCACGCCATTTAAAAAAATTATCTAGGATAATCCTGACAACCTGACAATCCTGGAAAGAAAGATGGATGGCAGGAAAATTATACAATTCATGCAGAAGGAAGATTTTATCATAAATATTATCCAATACATTGTCGTATCATACGAAACAATACCATAATGTAACATATTACATATAACAATATTAAAACATGATACAATATTATATAATTAGTATGATAAAATATCATATTACATGATATAAAAATAAGATTTTAGGATACATATCGGACATATTATACAATATTGCATCATATAATATATTACTATATCATATTTTATAATAGTATACAATATCGTATCATATGATAAAATAATGCATCGTATAATATAATAAAACGTCATATTCTACAATATCGCATCACATGATTCAACGCAATATCATATCATATTTTACAATATTGTTCCATATGATATAATGCATTAAGGGTGTTATTTTTCTTCTTCAGAGCCACTAGATCAAATTCAGTTAAGAAGAAACAGGATGAAGGAACTCATTTATTACTTAATTACTTAATAGATATTTGTTATTTTTCAAAGTTAAAGATACTAGAATGTCCTTCGCAAAATATACTAATTTCATTGCCACTTTTTTACCTTGTTTTACTGAAATTTTCATTTTTTTATTGTTGACAAAATACGTTTTTTTTCCTTTTTAAAAACTGAATATACTGACTTTAAAGTCATATTTGATAAAATTTCAATAAATAGCAATATACTTAAAATCAGTTAGAACATTGGCTTTGATTTATATGATGAGCCCAAAAAACTCATTTAAACACATACTTCAAATTTACCGTTTTAGACTCTTAAATTCAACATCAAAAAATTCATTTTTTTTCACTGAGGGTGTGCACTTTAAACTTCACGACCTCTTTCAAACCATTTAATGGGGGATACTGTGATAAACAGTGCACATATCCTTTTTTAGAGCTAAATTTAAAATGTTTTTCTGTTCCAAGCAAATGAAATAAATTTAGATTCGCAGTCTCTCTAAAACAGTATTTGTAACAATGACTACTAAAGTACGGTGGAATCTAACATATCATGTGATAAAATACATCAAAGCATCATAAAATCAAATCAGTAATTATAACAGAGTTAGGAAATCAAAGTAGCAAACCAATGATATTCACGTGATCAATATCCTGTATATCCTTAAATTTGGTAGAAATCATCATTATGGATAGGAATATATAAACTGTTTACATTTAATACCAATTTCTTTCCAAAAGTGAAATAATTACAAAACTTACACAAAAGGAGATCAATAATTTAAATACAATTAACCTTTGTTTAGAACATCCTTATATGTAAATATATATAGCAAATATTGATTTTGTGCTGAAATAGAATGATATATATATAATTCTTTTATTTAGCCGTGTGTTTTCGTATTCTCGCCAGTGCTTTATGAACTTAGGTATGCGATGTGGTCCATGCGTATTTTGTTTTTATTTTCTTAATCAATGTCAGGGGTTTAGAATGAAACTATGCATGATTAAGCTATAGTCTGCTATATTTAATCTTCAAAAATTTATTTTTTATGCACAGGATGAATGACCATCTTTAAGTTCCCCTTAAAGATAGCTTAAAGGTAGCTTAAAGACAATCTTTAAGCCACCTTTAAGCTATATGTGTTGCTTAAAGGTGGCTGAAAGAAAGCGTAAAGATAGCTTAAAGGCAGCTTAAAGACTATCTTTAAACCACCTTTAAGCCACCTTTAATTAAGGACAACTTATAGGTCCTTTCGGCTCAGGTGATATAAAATTGTATAACCTTAGATATGTGTTTCCTTTGTTTCTATATGTTATCTAAGCTTTTTGAAAAAAAAAAAATTTTTATTAGGTCAAATTCCAGTTAAGTTTGGTAGACTATGAATGGAAAATAAAGTGCACTATGTTATTTTTCATGGTCAGTTACTTTGGGATAAATAAGTTTAAAACAAATTTCTTTTGGTATATAATTCTTTAATCATTTCGTTTCAGATACAATCGTGTAATATGAAATAATATATACAAACTAGAGCAGAGCTCGTGGCAAAGCCACGAGTAGGTCTTTCGTTGTTGCTGCGAGTTGAAAATATATGTGATGTGGTGTCAAACGATTATAACAACTAAACTTTCAGTTCTGCTTTTGTTATAAAAACGTGCTGTGATTGAAAGCCTGCATATAAAACGTGTATTCAAAAAGAAAATAAGAAAATGTTTTAGGAAAACTGTTTGTCGCACACAGTTTATGTAATCGTAACAAACATTATTTAAAAAATGAGATATTTAATGGCGAGTTAAATTTTCAGAGGGTAGCAAGCATTGTTGTAAACAGTATGTACTCATGGGTCATGTCAGGAATTGTGTTTTTTTAAAAACCGAACCCGTTAACAAAACACGTAACCTTTTCTCTACGATGATTTCTTTATTTAAATGTTTCTAAATTTTCAAAAAGAATGTACAATTTAGAATTGTTGCGTGCTGACAAATTTACAGACCCTGAAACGTACTACTATACCAAAAAAGCGTGCGACTTACGTTCAAGAAACGTTTCGTGTTAACCGTTTAGCGTTTCGTGTGAATCGTGAAGCGTATCGTGTAAACTGTTTAGCGTTTCGGACAAAGCGTGCAGAGTTTCGGACAAAGCGTGTAAATCGTTTCGACCAAAGCGTGCGAGAACCACGTGAAACGTTCATCAGATTTCATTCGGAACTCTCTGACAATTTGTTTCAAAATGGCGCCCGTGTTTTACATTTCATGTACTTTAAACTGTTTGTGATTGGCAAAACTCTTTTGTAGGTTTTTACATGAAAAAAAATCTAGAGGAAATGATATACTTATCTTTTTACAAAATTGAATTTATTTTTAACAAACAAAAGAAAGGTATATGTATTAAAAGACGACTAGTTACAGAGTACATGTATATATAACGTTTTTATACGATGTTTCAGTACTGGTCCAGTCGTTTTACCGGTAACGAATATTTGCCAGTATCGAATAATTTTTAGAAAAATTACTAGTGGAAGACGAAGTTGAGGTTTTAAAAAATCCTAGCTAGGTAATTATAAAACAAAAATAAATATTCTATCAGTGCGTGAAGTTGTTTGCCACTTTGTATTTTGGAGAGGATTTATATAGGCTTTGCCTGTTGCCTAATCCATTTGATTACTCAATAAAATATGTTTAAATTAAGTTGTTTGCCATTTGCACGATTATTTACCGAATTGTTTACAAATTAAAAATGTGACCCAGATATGAGCTGCCGGAAGATCAAAGCAGAAAAAACGAAAGTGTGAAAACAATTAAACCTAACTATGAAAATAAGTTTGTTATTGATCCCTATTTAGTGGATAATTAGTAAATATAATTCATTTAAAAAGATAATGCATCATATCAAATAATAATGGAGCTTTGAATGAAATTACGACTTCAAATATAACCACGTGTAGTTTTCCTAGTTTCGGTTCATTGCGACAGAAGTATTATTTGGCTGCATATATTGATAGATATACGGGAAAACAAAGGAAAATGGCAACTACTTATCATCAATTACTATTATAAAGTGTTTTATGAAAATTCAATATTATAAAGTAACGCAAATGAAAACTGTTCAAGTCCAGTTTTAATTTGACGGGAAAACGGTATGATAAAATAACAATCATATTAATTGTTTAAAAGACATATTCACACAATTGTTTTTCCTTCTTCATTTATAAGTCCATTAACATGTACCCCTAGTATATTTTTGAAATTAATTCGCCTCAAAATATTCGGTCAGAAGTGATAAAGGGCGCTTAATTCGATACTGGGAAACGAATTCGAAACTAGGAAAATGGAGGGGGTGTTGAAATTACTTCCTTTATATTTTCGGAAGTTTGATACTACAGTTTAGAAGGACAAAGAAACGCGATTTAAACATAAAATAAAAACATTTGGAATTCCGATAATAATAGTTGCATGCACGACGAAACCGCATACTGATTCGTTACCGGTAAAATGACTGTACAATATTAAAATTCGCTATACATAAAAAATATTAAATACAATTAGCAAAACATGATTTCTGTTGGAACAAGCCTTAATCAACTTTAACTTACACGAGCATGTTTTGATAAGCTTGTATTTTTTTTTATATTTATTTACATTGACAACTCTTACTAAGACCATTTGGCTTTGTGTAAGCGGCACACATAACCTCGGACATTGGGTGAGACCTGCACCTAGCTGAACCTGTGAATCAAACTCTGTGTATTTGTTTTCATTGGATGGTCAAGCGGCTCTTTTTTTGCCAATAGCCAATGGAAAAATTAATGACTTCAAGGTAATCGGAATCAGTATTTGTTGAAGCACACAATTTAAATGATAGAAAATTTATTAATTATTTGAACACAATTAAATGTAAACTTAGAAAGAAAACATACTGATCATTTCTATGAATTGCGGGAAGTAAGTTCTTTGGAATCCCGATTATAGATATTTTTACAAGTAATTATTTTAACTAGAGCAGAGCTCGTGGCAAAGCCACGAGTAGGTCTTCCGTTGTTGCTGCGAGTTGAAAATATATGTGATGTGGTGTCAAACGATTATAATAACTAAACTTTCAGTTCTGCTTTTGTTATAAAAACGTGTTGTGATTGAAAGCCTGCATATAAAACGTGTATTCAGAAAGAAAATAAGAAAATGTTTTAGGAAAACTATTTGTCGCACACAGTTTATGTAATCGTAACAAACATTATTTAAAAAATGAGATATTTAATGGCGAGTTAAATTTTCAGAGGGTAGCAAGCATTGTTGTAAACAGTATGTACTCATGGGTCATGTCAGGAATTGTGGTGGTCTTTTTTAAAACCGAACCCGTTTACAAAACACGTAACCTTTTCTCTAAGATAACTTCTTTATTTAAATGTTTCTAAATTTTTGAAAACAATGTACAATTTAGAATTGTTGCGTGCTGACAAAATTTACAGACCCTGAAACGTACTACTACACCAAAAATGCGTGCGACTTACGTGCAAGAAACGTTTCGTGTTAAAAACCGTTTAGCGTTTCGTGTGAATCGTGAAGCGTTTCGTGTAAAATCGTTTAGCGTTTCGGACAAAGCGTGTAAATCGTTTCAAGCAAAGCGTGCGAGAACCGTGTGAAACGTTCATCAGATTTCATTCGGAACTCTAACAATTTGTTTCAAAATGGCGCCCGTGTTTTACATTACATGTACTTTAAACTGTTTGTGATTGGCAAAACTCTTTTGTATGTATTTTCATAAAAAGAAAATCTAGAGGAAATGATATACTTATCTCTTTACAAAATTGAATTTATTTTTAACAAACAAAAGAAAGGTATATGTACTAATAGATGACTAGTTACAGAGTACATGTATATATAACGTTTTTATACGATGTTTCAGTACTGGTCTAGTCGTTTTACCGGTAACGAATATTTGCCAGTATCAGATTGAACCACGTGTAGTTTTCTTAGTTTCATTTCATTGCGACAGAAGTATTATTTGGCTGCATATTTTGATAGATATACGGGAAAAACAAAGGAAAATGGCAACTACTTATCATCAATTACTATTATAAAGTGTTTTTATGAAAATTCAATATTATAAAGTAACGCAAATGAAAACTGTTCAAGTCCAGTTTCAATTTGACGGGAAAACGGTATGATAAAAATAACGATCATATTCTTTGTTTAAATGACATATTCCCACAATTGTTTTTCCTTCTTCATTTTTAAGTCCATTAACATGTACCTCTAGTATATTTTTGAAATTAATTCGCCTCAAAATATTCCGTCAGAAGTGATAAAGGGCGCTTAATTCGATACTGGGAAACGAATTCGAAACTAGGAAAATAGAGGGGGTGTTGAAATTACTGTCTCCGTAATTCATCCTTTATATTTTCGGAAGTTTGATACTACAGTTTATAAGGACAAAGAAACGCGATTTAAACATAAAATAAAAACAGTTGGAATTCCGATAGTAATAGTTGCATGCACGACGAAACCGCATACTGATTCGTTACCGGTAAAATGACTGTACATGTACAATATTAAAACTCGGTGTACATAAAAAATAATAAATACAGTTAGCAAAACATGATTTCTGTTGGAACAAGCCTTAATCAACTTTAACTTACAAGACATCGGGTGAGACCTGCACCTGGCTGAACCTGTCAATCAAACTCTGTCTATTTGTTTTCATTGGATGGTCAAGCGTCTCTTTTATTTTGTCAATAGCCAATGGAAAAATTAATGACTTCAAGGTAATCGGAATCAGTATTTGATGAAGCACACAATTTAAATGATAGAAAATTTATTAATTATTTGAACAAAATTAAATGTAAACATAGAAAGAAACAAGAGGCCCAGGGGCCACATCGCTCACCTGAGCAACAGCTCCCTTAATTCTGATCAAATTAGCATTACAGTATCAAAATATCTTGACAACTGAGTACAGTAGATCTTGCTAAAAAAATTGAAAATCTGCCAATTTTTATCCACCTCTTATTTTTTGGTAAATACCAAGCCCCTTTTGTTGTTGTACCTGTAAGAAGATTTTTCTCTATTCCTATAAACCTCCCCCCCCCCCCTCCAAATTTCGTGGCCCCACTATTCTCTAAGGAATCATGGTTTCATCAAACTTAAATCTACCTTTAATCTCATAACCTGTGCTTTCACACTAAGTACTGAGTTTTGGACCGAAAACTTTCCTGGAATATTTTTAAAGATTGTAAAACTGGATCCCCCAATTGTGGCCTCACCATACCCCCGGGGACCACGATTTGAACAAACTTGAATCAACATTTCCTGAGGATGCTTCCATTTTAATTTGAGCTTTTCTGGCCTAATAGTTTTTAAAAGAAATTTTTTAAAAGATTTTCTCTATATATTCCTATGTAAAACTTGATCCCCCAATCACTACTGAATTCAAAATCCACTGATATTCCCAAAAATTGACTGACATTGTCTGACATCTACTGTATAACCACTGTACCCTACTGTAAATCCACTGTACACCCACTGTACAGAGCTACTGTACCACACTGTATCCCACTGTACCCCACTGTACAGAGCCACTGTACTCCACTGGACAGCACAGTACCTACCCACTGACCAGCACTGTACCCCACTGTACACCACTGTACAGGGCACTGACCAGCACTGTACCCCACTGTACACCACTGTACAGGGTACTGACAAATACTGTACACCACTGTAACCCACTGTACCTAGTATGTTTTTATAAGTTATTATGTTTAAACAATGAATTGAATATTTACTTTATTTGAGACCAAAATCTGGATTTGTTTTGATTCTTTCCTATTGCTTACAAGAGATAAAGTGGGCTTCTATTTCTTTAAGTTCATATATAATTACATGGGCGGTCAGAATTCTTTCCAGGGAAAGGGCAGGGATACTTGTTTTCTGGGGGAGCTTAGACATATTTTGGATAGTTGTACTATGTAAGTTTAAAAAAAATTAAATTATCCTTTGCCCCCCCCCCCCCCCCCAATCCTCCGATCCACGCATGTATTTATCTAAAAACTCGGAATCCAATTATCATACAAAATATAGCAACTTATTCAGTAAAAAGGGGAAATATTTTTATATATTTCAAAATCAATGTTTTAGTAACTAAATATCTATTTATTTTTTTTTACAATGAATTTCATTTAATCAATATTGTCAAATAAATATTAGTATATATGTTACATTAAAGTTTTAAAATTAAGAGAATTTAAAACTAAGAATTACAATTTATAGATACAGAGGGTTCCACTTAATCTGATCGCGGTTAATGTGATAATTCGGTTAATCTGATATAAAATCAAAACACCGATCCATTTGCTATATAAGCCTTTGTAATTTCTACTGATAATCTGATTGAAAAAAATGTCATTTTCGGTTAATATGATACGATTTCTGTCGGCCGATCAAATATCAGTTAACATTTTCACACCTCTTCCCCCATGTCCACTTCGTGTATAACCTCTCACTGTGTAAACAGCTTGGCACGTGCCTAAAACTTGCAAATAAGGGTGCTTCAGGGGATTAGTCACAGCTCAACGCACACAGATGGTCAGCTGGTCGATAGATGAAAGATACCGACATCGATAGTTCAGCCCACCCTCTAACACCTTTATATTCCTTTGTTTAATTAGTTGACACCCCTTTTGTGTACACAGTAACTCTTTACAGGGCATTAGTTTCACTTCAACACACACGGATGGCTCACTTCTTCGTAAGATGAAAGCTACCGACATCGACAGTTGTTCCGGATGACCGCACACAGGACTGACCTTACCTGTGTACACATTTTACTGTTTTTTCATGTACCAATTGCCAATTGCCTGTGTTAATTTCATGCTAGGCTTGCACCATTAAGAATTATTTTAACATGTAATTTCTGAATCAAAAGTGCTTGGGAACATGTGACATCGAGGAAATTCTGATTACTCTCAATTTTACATCGGGGTAGAAAACTTAATGAATAAAATTCAAATAATTTGTTATCATGCATAATTAATTATTTAAGAGCATTCTATATACCAGAAAAAGAATTAAAATAAATTGTCCAGGTGAAAAGAGGGAATGTTCAGACAAATAGCCATTTCCTCTTACTACTTCCTGTCAAAATGGCCGCCACATTGAAACCATCGTAATGAACGGTGATGAAGGGAAACATTTTCTTTTGAGCATATACAAACAAAATAACGGCTAAAATGCTATTTCATTGCTAATGCAAGGTAAATTATTTCATTTCAAACTATTGACAAACAGATTATATCTTTTTGTTGATAAATTATGTATTGAAACAAGTTGTATTTTATTCTTTACCAAAATTAAAGAGCACAAAAACGCTAAATTGGTTAATATAATAATCGGTTAATCTGATAATTTTTCTCTGACAAATTGACTATCAGATTAAGCGGAACCCTCTGTAGTTTTAAATTATCTGAATTTTAAAACTTTAATGTAACATACATGTGGAGGAGGGACAACTTTTTTAACGATAAAAAAAATTCCACCATATTGCTCAATATACTGACTTTTTTTTTCAAAAGAGAGAAGATAACTGGTCTGGACTTTAAAATGTCTTTGAAGTTTTACTTCACAGGAAGATCACCGAGTCAGTATCTGTGTATAGTATACATACTTTCAGTAGATCAAAAGGTGTGAATGTCCCAATATTCAATCTTGTAAATTGTCAGTCTGACACCTTGTTCAAGATATTATGTAATTCCCTTATAAGGGTATTTGTGGTCTTTAGATGATTAAATCCATTTGAAATATATTTTTTTATAAACATAACATGTATGAATAAACGAAATACTCTTTATATTAATCATTTTAGATGCGTTTTTTTATTAATTAAATCAAGTCGGAAATTAAACATGTTAAACATTTATAAATCCTCACCCCCCCCCCCCCCACCCCACCACCAGTCGCTGATATCAAAATAAGTATTGTGTTAAATTAAAAATGAAATATGGTGATAACGAACAGTGTTCAAATAATATTTCACCCTATTACGGTACTTTTATTTATATACTTTTGAATTTGAACACTGTTCATTATCAGCACATGTATACGTAATACATCTACATGTATCTTCTCTTGCACAGCTAAGAATGTTCCCATGATATACATGTAGTGACATAGTTTTAATAAGAAAAAATACACCCCCTCCTTCACTCCATCCCTCCTCCCCCCCCCTCTCTCTCTCTCTCTCATGTTGCAACTATTCTCCTCCAAAGTCAGGAAGGCATACATAAGCCCCCCCCCCCTCCCCCGCGCAATATTTTTGCTGCATCACAATTTAATTTTAGCATCTCTTCAATTATAAGCGACACCTTAATTAATAGGCAAACATGTTTATTTTCTCTTTCCGTAATAAGTGAATTGTGTAAGGGTCGGATAAATGAGGAAAATAGTTTTATTATTCAGTAATTGAAAATACGCAATTTATTTTTGAATCATGTTGAATGTATATGACCTAATAAATTTCACAACGATGAATGCGCATGCAGCCCAAAACATGCATACAAAATTTTCTTTTTTAAAACAAACTTATGAGCTATTAAAGCTGTATTTACTGATCATACACTCAATTGGAACTTGTTGCACAAAAACGTCACTCCATGGAAAACGAAGTCCATTAGTTGTCATCGTATAATGGCTGCCTTTACATTCAAGTGAATATTTTTACTGATCGTATGGTTTTCTTATACAATTATATTTGTTAAAATTAAAGTCTTAAACAATGTCAAGTGCTAAACACAATGAACTGAGTTAAATCTTTAAAGAAGAATTAGTTTACTGAATTTTTTTAATTGTGCTTTACACACGTGCTTGGACGACATTTCCGTATAAAATCGCGTCGTATGGTCATTAAAACAAAAAAATATTCAAACTATGACAAATTCTGACTAATTATTTATTACTTGTGTAATATTTGCTTCATGTGTATAGTGATTAGCAGCGTTCACGATCGCAGGTAGACTTCCAGCCCCGGAGGCTTTCACACCTCTAGAAATTAAGCCCCGCCCTCACCTGAGATTTACCACCTGGTAAAAAAGTTCGGCCTTTAATACGATCTTTTTTTTTTTCTTTTTTTTTTCTTCATTGACTGAAACCAGTATATTGTATCATAGCAAACATTTCAAATCTTCTATAAAATCTCTCTCTCTCTCTCTCTCTCTCTCTCTCTCTCTCTCTCCCCATGCTAACGTACGAATATTTCAGTATTTAAATAAAGTACTACCGGTAACATGTAGTAATGTTGACAGCGGCAAAATCTACATATTGGCATTAAAAAAATTAAAGTATGTATTTATCTTTAGTTTCAGGACAATGTTCATGGATTCAAATGATTTGAAGTTCGTTATTCAATGATAGTCTTAACAATTCTTAATGATTGAAAGTCAACGCTAAAAAGTAATATTTTATATCGACAGTGTACTGTTTCCTTCTTTGTGTATGTCTACAGAAAAAAATCTTTTGTCTGTCTGGGAACGACGAAAAACCCGGAACTAACAGAAGGCTCACTCAGACTATACACACGGCCGGGTGACTGTGTCAAGGTGTGAAAACTGACCACCTGTGTATATGTGTTGGGGCCTAGGAATAAATAGATGTAAACGTCGGGGAAATACACTGTTAAAACAAAAAATCTGAATTTTCACTTTTGATTAAAAAAAATCATTATGTTTGCTGGGTGCATTAGGATCATAATCATTTAAAATCTGTCTTAAAAGACTATTATAATTTACTTACATGTAGGACTAGTTTCATGTAATGTTTGCACAAAAGTGGGATTTATTATAATTATCTATTTACCCGGTAATAGTGATTACACATCGAGGTCAAAATTTAATAAAAATGCATCAATTTTTATAACCGATTGCATAACATGAATCGTTTCGACATAACACAGTATTGCAAGAGGTATCAAGTGGATTCGGAAAGAAACAGGGGGAGGGGGGGGTGATATTATCCATATAATTACATTTCATTTTTCGACTTAAAGTTTGCAGATATTTTTCTAAAACCACGGAGTTGGTTGGCAAAAATAAACGTAAGACATAAAGAAAAATAATCGATATGTAAAAGAAGCAGTTTAATAGACAATAGATATCTTATTATTCTAATCGATTTCTGATAAATGGATCTCTCTCTCTCACTCTCTCTCTCTCTCTCTCTCATGAATTTTCTAGTGCTAAAACTTGAGGCTCCGAGTCAGAAAGGTATAAGCACGTTAAAATCCCTTACGGCATCACAACCGCCACTTCCAACATAGATTTTACTGTGAACTTTTCTGCGCTTGCAAATGACACCAATACAATATTGTCAGAAAGTGATATACCTGTATTATCTCTCTCTCTCTCTCATTATACAAAAAACGTGTGTGGCGTAGGGCATTCTATATACATGTATCTTATTTCTTAAACATTTAAAAGTAAATCATATATTAAGAAAACTGTACAGCTACGCATATTACAACATGTTACAACCTTCCTTGATTTAAATCCTTCCTTTTATTTCTTGCTGAAATTAATGATACAGTTAACTAACGCTTAATATGTCACTGATTATGTTGAAAATTTATAATGTATTCTGCAGTAAGTGTTATTTTGTAAAATTAAAACCCGACATTTGCAATGTATATTTAAATATTTTAATCAAAAGAAATCAATTAACAAATGAGCTATTAACTCGCACAAAATGTACCTGTGTAGTCAAGCGGGCCGTCATGATATTTGGACATGTGTACAATAAAAAAACAAGCATGGATATTTTTTGTGGATTCTGTGTTTAATTGACTGTTTTTAGTGGCTAAAACACAGCTTATGAGACACAGAGAATTAACAACTCGATCATTTAAACGAGGGCTTGTGTCAAATATCATCAATAAGAAATGATTATGTAACCTTGCTGGTGGGGGGGGGGGGGGTATTTTCGAATGACTGGCAGAATGAACATAATGACATGTAAATTTTTAAAAATCAGATTCAACATGTAAAATTCAATATTTTCACCTTATAGCTAGGGAATTATCATAATTTTATGATCGTAACATTCAATAACAATAGACATTTATTAGTAAAGAAAACGTATTTAATAGATTTAACGACCTGTTACATTCTTCTGCCAAGTTATCTGTATAGTTACATAATGATAATGCTATATACAGCATAATAAAAATAAATATCTAAGAAAAAAAATATACTAAAGACTTAAAAATCTGATTTTTTTTTCAAATTAATGGTACAGTGCCGTACAGTGGGGTACAGTGATGGTCAGTGCCCGGTACAGTGGCGTACAGTGGGGTACAGTGCTGGTCAGTGCCCTGTACAGTGGGGTACAGTGGAAGTCAGTAGGACTGTACAGTGGTGTACAGTGGGATACAGTGCTGTTCAGTAGAAATGTACAGTGGGGTACAGTTGAAGTCAGTGAAATGTACAGTGAGGTACAGTCAATGTACAGTGGATGTCAGACAATGTCAGTCAATATTTGGGAATATCAGTGGATTTTGAATTCAGTAGTGAATTGTGGCCCAACCCTACCCCCGAGGACCATGGTTTGAACAAACTTGAATCTACACTACCTGATGATGCCTCCACTCAAAGTTGAGCTTTCCTGGCCTAATAGTTTTTGAGAAGAAAATTTTTAAAGATTTTCTCTATATATTCCTATGTAAAACTTGATCCCCCAATTGTGGCACAACCCTACCCCCGGGGACCATGATTTGAATAAATTTGAATCAACACTTCCTGAGGATGCTCTCATTTTAATTTGAGCTCTTCTGGCCTAATAGTTTTTAAAAGAAATTTTTAAAAAGATTTTCTCTATATATTCCTATGTAAAACTTGATCCCCCAATTGTGGCCCCACCCTACCCCTGGGGCCATGATTTGAACAAACTTGAATCTACACTAAATGAGGATGCTTCCACTCAAATTTGAGCTTTACCGGCCTAATAGTTTTTGAGAAGAAGATTTTTGAAAAATACCAACAAATTTTCAATAATTCTCAATTATCTCCCCTTTAAAAAGGGCGTGGCCCTTCATTTGAACAAACTTGAATCCCCTTTACCTAGTGGTGCTTTGTGCCAAATTTGGTTGAAATCTGCCAAGTGGTTCTTGAGAAGAAGATGAAAATGTGAAAAGTTTACAACGACGACGACGACAACGACGACAAACAACGGACAAATTGTGATCAGAAAAGCTCACTTGAGCCTTTGGCTCAGGTGAGCTTAATATACTGATCATTTCTATGAATTGCGGAAAGTAAGTTCTTTGGAATCCCGATTCTAGATATTTTTTACAAGTTATTATTTTAATTATTTAAACCACTGTTAACGGAAAACAAGAGGTCTTAGAAGTAATTAACGCACAGGGATTTGCCTACAATGTACACAGTCATGCAATTAATTATTATGGGAATCTTTCCGTATGGTACTTAATTCAAATAGATCATGATAATCTATACACTGTACGCCCTAATACGTGTAAGGAGCGCCGGTAATATATACGAATATTGAGTCAAAAATTTAAATCATTTTTATTTCTTGTTCTTTTCAATACAATGTTAAATTACTTTGAAAAAAAAATCCGAAATAGTAATTACAACTTTCTTTTTTTTTTTTAAATCAGTTGAATTTTTCTGAGCTACATGAATAATTATTGGATGTTTGTATAACATTGTTTTCAAACGAGTGTGACTAATTTAATTTTAAATATTTTTCAATATTATCAATATAAATAATATCAGATTTATTTACTATTTGTATTTTTACATCGTATTCTCTGAAACCAAAAAAAAATAATAATGTAAAAAGAAAAATCAAATCCCGCCGAATACTGAAAAACCGATTTCAGTTTTTATCATACGGATTTTATTTTTGGTATTGACTATTGAGTTACGGTAACCTTTTTTCTGGATGATTTTTTTTATGTAGTAAAAGCACCATTCCAACTGTTACTCAATTACATAACAAATGATGACCCGGGGCTATATATGTTCTGAGCTGTGTGCGCTGAAGCGACACACGATTCTCGGTCGCACGTGGCGATTGAATTAACACAGACTGACCGAATAAACAAACGGGTGGGAAAGTGAAACAAAATGTTACACATAAGAAGAAGCCAATTAAAAAAAAAATACAGCTCGAGCTCCTGTCAGCGGGGCGGGAGTGGGGGGGGGGCAGCAATGAGTTCGCTTCCACAATGAAACGAACATGTAGAAAAACTACAGAAGTGATTAATATGTGACCGATAGAATCTAATCTAAAGTTGTTTAAAACTCATGTGAATATTCTTTTAAATAATCATCGAATGCCTCAACTCAGGACATTCTTTTATCGTGCTTGCACCTACTGCAAACATGGAACTTTGATTACAATTTGATTTGATTTTTAAACTACCTTGTACGCTATCGTATACATCAATGCTTAATCAACTATACAAGTAAAATAAATTTATCTTTTCATCTAAAACCAATATAATAGTTGAAAACATAATAAAATATAGTTGTGTCCGTGCAAAATATGAAACATGAGCGCGTGATAAGGTACATGTAGAAGATCACGAACCGACCGCGGATCACTTGTCCACTCGCGCCGGATCTCCTCAGCCATGTGCGATGGGTGATCATCATTTAAATGTTTAATATTTAGGAGTTGTTGTTGTTGTTGATTTAAAACATTATTTGTACAGTTTATAAAATATTTTACATAAACAATCCAACCATTAATTTATGTCTGACGATGTTTCCGATTTGGAGTAATATCGTTCATTAATATTCATTTACACTCAAATTTAATTAAATAAATACAGAATGGACACACTTTTATAACATAAAATTAAAACAGTTTTTGTATTTACGGCAATATTAACTCAAACACGTTCATATGCATGTAAGTGTGCGTCTCGGTGTGCGAATCTTGTGTATTAAATAACCGCTAAGTAGTGCAGCCGTGGCTGATCTCCTCGGCCGTGGGCGAACGATAGATTACGTAAAGGTACAACGCACAGACCCACACAGCTCAGAACCCAGGAAGCTTTGAAAAGATTGCCGTATAATGACCTTACTCTATCAAATAGAAGTTATTTATTTTAAACTTAAAACCCATAATTGATCTATGTCTATTATTGCTTTAGATTGAGAATGACATTCAATTTGCTTTTATTAATTAACTGAACGATTTCTTAATTGACACCCAATCGTTTAATCCATAAAAAAATATGTGTAATCAAAACGAAAACAATTCTTGAGTTTGCGGATAAATAAACTCATATATGAGAGACGCAACTCTCGTGTATTAGATAACCGCTGACCGCTAGGTAGTCCAGCTGCGACTATGGTGACCGATTTTCTCGGCCGCGGACGAGGGAGAGCTTACGTAATGGTACACACACACAGCTCTGATTCAAGGTAGATTTTAAATGCATGGAGTTAATAACTAAAATGTAATGCATAGATTTTTTTAATTCCATATTTTGTGGTTTACTAGAAAAGAAAAACAATGATTTGTTTTCCAAATCCCGTTTTTAAGGATTGTGCATTATAAGAACTTAACAGCAATGACTTAAACTCCTAAAAAAAGCATGTATTCTAAAAAAAATTTCTTATATATGAAATGATGCCGTTTGTATAAACCAGCATACTTTCTGTGGTAACTTTATGCCAGTTAACGTTGTACGCGCAAAGAGTTTCGTTAACTTGTCAAATGAAAACATTTACATGTTAACATGTAAAGCTTTTTACACTCATATTACACAAATCTCATACAAAATAACATTGTAACGACCTTTATGAGATCCCAACAAACAACTTTTCCAGCGACAGCCATATCGAAATCCTAACCGGTTTTGAGTTATTAAGCAAACACTTTTAGGGGCCAGTGGCCCTTAATTTAAGGGGCCAGCCCTTTTTTATTGGTGTCAAATGAAAGCCCTTGATATTTTGCACAACTTTAATTATACATGTCTTAACAAAATATTTTTCGTTTAAAAGATATAAAGGAAAACATGTCTAAATTTTTGCACTTTTTTTAATCCTGTTTTTTGACCCCCTACCCTCTCCTAAATAAAAAAACGTAATCTAAAAACAAAAACAGATGTGCACAACTACAATGTGTCTGTTATTCAAATTCGTTGGATTCACATTCCCTGCTATCATAGTCTCGGAGCCTTTGTCTGGAAACAAAAGGCCCTAAAAAAAATTAAAAGGGGAATAATTCTTTAACGGAAAGGGAATTCTACATTTTATGAATTGCTTAAGATAGTGTTTTGTAAAGTACATTAGCCCTGAAATTTGAGCAAAAACCGTTCAGAAATGAGCAAGATATGAAGCCTCAAAGTTCGCGTCTAGGAAACAAAAAAAATGAAAAATTAGAAAAATCTTAACCCGCACAATAATAGAAAGGTCTTCTGTTGGAAACGGAAGACCTTAAATACACATGGTATGAATTCAAGAAAGATCTTTTGTGAAGACTTTACTTTAAAGTTTTTCTTACAATATCTTTTTACTGTATAAATATATATTCTGCAGCCAATAATGCAGGTGTAAAGAAGAATAATGACCCCCGTAGAATTATGACTCCCCCCCCCCCCCCCCCCCCCCCCCCCTTTTGATGTAGAATAATTGGATTTTTCTGAAGAAGAAAAAAAAAACAGGGGTTATTTTTCTTGATGTTAAACATGAAGAGAAATGACCCCCACTGTAAACAAGAATAGAAATGGGTTACACCATAACCAAGATATCTGACTTTGAATTACTTAAACAATAAAATGCTTTCATTGGTGATTGATTAGGGATATGAAGGTAGCGACATTGCAGGAAAAATACATAACCCGCTAACGCAGGTTATGTTAATTTTTCCTGCAATGATTGCTACCTTCATAACCCGCATGAATCATCAAAGAAAGCATTTTATTGTTTATATTAACATTTTTCTTTAACTAATTAATAAACTGATTATGAAAAGTTAGGAAAATTCACTAAACTACTGTTAATGTACAAAAGTACGTTAGCTAAAAGAAACAGCCGAATCGTCTCCTGTGAGACTTTGAGTCTGGCATCGTCATGATTATTTCATGCAGTCGCGGATTTTACTAAGGTCGCTGTAGGATCAGACCAATCGATAAACAGGGCGTGTCAATTTCAGTCCTGTCACTTTCAGCCGCTGTAGATTTCGACCAATCCATAAATAGGGCGTGTAGATTTCATTCTGGCTGTTTCTATAGAGCTATGAATTAACTTTAAGTTTCCGTAAGAAATAGAGGGAATTATGCTTGGTAGATGTAAATATTTGAATTTTCACTCTGTTCAGCTGATATTGAAGTCATAAACACCAAATTTTTAAAGAAATCGATCTATATAGTTTTTCATATCTGTAGCAAACACACACGAACACACTTTGATTTCCACAAATTGATTGTTAACAGTTATGTCTCTTCTCCCGTCAACATATGGCGGCAATTGATGCTGCACTTGTGTATTAAACGGCTGAACTGTACTTGGCTTTACATAAGTAAGTCTATACAAAATTTTATATACCTTTATTATTAAAATCGATTTTTAGTCAACAAAATTTATGCAAAGCTTGCTAAACTTTTATAAGTTTTTTAATCGCGAATTTACAATTGCATCGGCAAATTTGCCAATCTAAATGTGTCCATTTAATAGGTCATTTGAACTTTGCCATTTTTTTTAATCTTTTCACAACAATATTGTGCTGAATGGTCGGCCGTTATCTCCCTTTTCTTAAAAGTGTACATCAAACGAATTACAGGACAGTGCAGGAGATCTATAGGGCTATTATTTTCAGGTATCACACTGGTAATTGTTTTCACTATATAGCACTTTAGAGGGAAAAAAATTCTTAAAAATCAGTTTGTATTTCTCATGACAAAATAATTGGAGGAAATGTTATTTGTTACCCATCTCATCAGCAACACCACAAAAAGGGCAAGGAATAAGGCATTTTCTCAAATTATCTAGCTCCAAACAGGTCTACCCTCAAAACCACGTGTTTTCTGTTTGTATGTAAACAGACTGCACACTCCTCAGGAAGCTGCTGCATGTGCCCTGATAGGAGTAATCCCTGTGAAAATAGATCTCACCTAACAAAATACATGAAATATCCTTCTTAGTGGTATAAAAAATTTTAAAACTGAGTAAAGGAAAATGAAAAAATGAAGTCAAGGAAAATATTAATAATTCTGAAGTATATATGGAACTACAAGTCAAGGAAAATATTATTAATTCTGAAGTATATATGGAACTACAATTGACTAAGTTCATTTTGATTGGTCGATTGCCGGTGTGATATGTTTATTGTGATTGGTCGATAACCGGTGTGATACCTTGAGGTCTTAAATTTGGGCTGAATGGATACCACCAGGTGGTTTCGAGGGGTTTATATCTCCCTTGGTTTTGATCACAAGACGCATTTATATTTCTCATCCAGGCGATCTTTACTGCCTCCGAAGTTGTCACAATGCTCCTACAAATTATTGATGATCATCTTGATATTAATGAAAGTATGCCGATGATCAAGTATTATATATCTTCTGATCGAGTACTCTCAGTACTTTCATGATTTTCCTTATTGGCCGTTAGCTTCTACTGGCTTCATGGCTGCTGTTAGTGGCTGCTAACTTCAGCATGGTTATAATGCCTAACAATGGAGTAAACTTTTCATAATTTTGGTTTCATCATTTATTTTGGGTGATGCACTTTATTATCAAATAAATTGTAGTAGGGGAAAATCGTCAATGCAAGTATAATTCATGAACAATATCGAGTCTATTCTTTCATCGGCCATGAATCAATTTTGTTTTTTAGTGTCTTGTATCTCGAAATAATTCTAATGTGTTGTCTCTCGTAATAATGAGATACATGTAAATGTAACTCGTTAAGATTACAACCTCACTGGTACCCGATACAATACGTCAGTGTCTTGTTATAAGAAGGATTTTTTTTCTAAGATATACCACCTTCTCTCCGGTACTTTCTGTAAACTGCAGTAAAGATAACAATATTGCAAAGACTATTTCACAAATAATAAAAAGATTATACTGAAAAACTTAAATCTGTAAGGGGTCATTATTCTGCAGGGGTCTTGAGGCATGTAGAGTGTGCTCCTTTTATCAAAATGACACTTAATATTCGCTATCAACAAATTATTTATGCTTAAAGCGAATTATGAGAGAGAGAGAGAGAGAGAGAGAGAGAGAGAGAGAGAGAGAGAGAGAGAGAGAGAAATCAGCTTTGAAAACCAATGTAAAATAAAACATAGCATTCGCCTTGTTTACAAGTAAAGAATTGTGAGCTTTGTAATTCGCTTATAACTCTACAACTGACACTCAGATTTTAGTTTATCACTAGCAATCTTTTCTAAAGCATTGTAATCAATAATTTTTTTTACAAATGTTTAAAGGTGAATGTCAGTAACCAGTATTTGCATGCTACAATATTATTAGATAAATGTTTTATGATGACTGTCAAGATCCAGTGCTTTCTGGTCGCAATATAATTAAAAATGTATACAAATGAATATCTAACTAATACAAAAATTTTAATTTTTAGATAATTTTTTTTAGCCATGAGTTGACCTTATTGAATGCCAACTAACTTTGTCAGACTAATATAATTTAAACATTTATTATAAGTCTGTTGTTATAATTTATTTCAAATTAAAGGGCTTAGGGAAAATATTTTTGCTTCTGAATATGACACTCATTTCTACTGTAATTTTGGAAATCAAAGCAAATTTGTTATTTCATAGCATAGATTTTTCCCAGCATTTTTAGATTAAGAGGTTTAAAACATACATATTGGGTTTGAATTTATCACTGATGCTATCATTTAAGGGGTATAAAATAATTACGTCTCTAATCATTCTTTTAGGGATAAAAAATGGAATTTTTTGAAAACCTAGGTCCATTAGGTAAAAAAGAATGCTTTAACCTATCTCTACGTAAAGATGTTCTACTGCTTAAATTATTGTTTTAGGGAATTACTGTGCAAATATTTTTCAATATTAATATTTTGATCAGACTAACGCATTTTAATTACATTCATGTATCATTGTTTTAATAGAATGTAATGTTGAATATCTCTTTACTAAAGATTTTAGTTTAAGGAGGCCGACTTTAGTTTGCATTGCGCATGTTTGCGCATTCTAATATAATACAGTTGATTTATACTTCTTGTGAATTTTTTTCGATATCATTTATAAAATCGAACACAATAAACAAAATACGGATAAAAATATTTAGATTTTTAAAGGATTTTTTTATTTTTAAGACGATTTTTACGTTGTGCGGTAGGGGGGCATTGCCATTGCGCTTTTATGACATTATGATAAAATGAAGCTTTGTAGGAGTACGTTATAAGAAATAACATAAAAGAAAAAGTAAAAATTGTACGCTGTTGAAATTTTATATACAGTCCTCGAGGACATTTTCCTAATTTTTGGAATGAATCCATTATACCAATCATCATATGTGATGATCCAAATATAGAGCAAAATTTGGTGCATTTTAATATTTGGAGATGGTCCCCACTAAAAACCAGACGGTAGAATTTTGTGTTTTTACAGATAAGGTAAGAAATGATATTACTAATCACATATAACAATTTGAGAAAAAAAGCTGTTGTAGTATTTTTTTAAACAGCTTTGATGTGTGGAAAATGACGGTTTCCTATATATTCCTATAGTAAATGTACCTCTATTTTGAGATGGTCCCTAAAAAGAACCAGACGGTCGATTTTCATGAACCTTCACAAATAAACTAGAGTTGGTTTAAATTACATATGGTTTAAAAATAAAGAGTTATGCTATTGTAGTTTTTCCGCAAAAAAACCCAAATCGGCCTCCTTAAATCAAAAGAGGACGCATATACACGAAGATGTAGTCATGTATAGTATCATCATAATGCATTATACTAAGGTGAGGATAAGTTTTATAAATGATTAAAAAAATGCGATTTTCATTGAGTTCTATAGGTGTTGATTACGTTTACTTATATTACATTATAACCACCATAGACATTAAAGATATTCACAACAAGTCAGACGTCCATTGCAAATTCGTATTCTACATTTAGATATATTATTATATCATTAAGAGTGCGATTGCAACGCTTAATGATAAAAATGTTTTTATCAATAGAGGTTGACCTTGTACTTTTTTGCTTGTTTCATTAAGCGTTAGGAGCAGGGTTGGTAATTCACCCAAATAGCAGCCAGCCACAGGGCTGGCACCTTTAAAAAGTTACCAGCCCTGCCCAAAATCTGCCAGTCCTGATAAAAATGTTCATTATTATGAATGAACTATACATAAAGCTTAATATTTACATCTGTAACACAGGCCCCTCAAAATCTTTAACTTTTACAAATATTTTGAAACCATATTTAAACATAACCCAAAGAATGCTTATTATTATGAACTTTCTAAACAATTTCAAAGATTGACAATATGATATCAAATATTGAAAGGGATTGAATTAAAACAACTGTAAATAAATGTGATAAAAATTTATTTATTCAGTGAGAATCACTCCTTTTAACTGCTAATTGTGGTTTGGTCTCACAATACTATTTTTCTGTAGGTTCAAAATATGGTCAAAGCAAAATAATTCCAGATTTCTCGTTTGTTTTGAGGGGTTTTCCGCCAGTGACAGGCCTCTATTTTCAATGAGATAAAAACGGTTAAAACGCATAATTTTTCCGCTTTGTAAAAATACGAGGTAACTTGATTTTCTTACGCCAATTACTTGCACAGGGGATGAAAATGCTTGTACTTGATTTTCAAGCACGAGTAACTTCGATGTCTCCGAGTAAACTCTTGTGTCTTTGTGTTTATTTGCTAATAAATCGTTTATGAATTATTGTTTTAAAAGTTGTAAAGGGAGATTTCGCCAGAAGATTGTTTAAAATCAACTACCCACATCTAAATATGCGTAATTTTGGTCAGAATATATCGTAAAAAATAATAGTGGTGTACAACCTATCCACACTCGACTATTGTTTACAATAGAGCTTCCCATGTGTTTCATAACTTATCAGTCATTCAAATTCTACTTTCCATCCCGGAACTGTACATTTGTTTTGGTTGTTTACTTTTTTTCCCTTAGTGTCATTATCAAGGAACGCTTTTTGGGAATCGACAAACTCAAAAACTTGCGCATCATCTAACATGTTGCTTCTATTGCAATAGTGCCGAACAAAATTGTATTGCGAACACTGGTTGGCTATAACAATCATTCAGACCAATGAGCGAATAGATTAAAACTTGTAGAGCTTACCTAATTCTCAACGAAACCTAACAACCGGCACTGTCTGTACTTTTTATGTTGTGAATGAGGTAAATAACTTAAAAATAGAAATTGTCGGTTTTAAACTAGGAAATGGTTATTAAAAGTAGCCGACCGCCGGGCTGTCTTTTGAAGTTTCGTCCTCGCCCGCCTAGGAAACAGAACGTCTCGGGCGGGCTCTTATTTCCAACCCTACCGTTAGGTCTGCTTTGCATTGGCGACACTTAAGGATAAAATTGTATCATTAGGCGGCAATATATCATTCGTGGTTGATGTTGTCAACTGTCAATGCAAGAATTTATAGCATTAGGGGTTGCAATTGCAACGCTTAATGATATTTGTATCATTAAGTGGCTTTTTATCATTAGAGGTTGATACAAGGCTCATACTGCACATAAACAGAGCTTCTGAGTAAAGGGTTTGTAATGACCATTTTCAAGGTCAAATGTGAAGATCATAGCAGAATTATATGAAAAATCCTTGTCTGGAGCATATCTTTTCATCCTTTGCTCCAGTCTGGCTCATGCTTAACTCACATGGTGCCTTTGATTAAAAGGTATGCAGTGACCAAAAATAATGTTTGTAGGTCAAGTGCCAAGGTCATATCGAATCACAATTTTTTTTCTTTTTTAAGAGCATATAAATACTCTCCACTTAGCACTATTTGGCTTATTCTTTACTTAAACAGAGCTTTTTGGTTAATGGCATGCAGTGACCTAGCTGCAGGTCTGTAGCTCCCGGTCTGAAAAAATTCAGATTGCGCTAGTTTTGGACTGATTAATCTCAAACAAATTCGTAGATCATTTCCCATTTGCTACATTGTAAATCTTGCTCATATGGAATAAAAATGCCAGTATGTAAGGGGTAATACGATTGAATTAGAATCAGAAGCTTGAAAATTTCTAAGTTATAGGTCAAGGTCAAAGCAAAATTCTAAATAGTAAGTAATTATTTTAAAATATATTTATATAATACAACCAGATGGATGTTTTTTGTCTTTATTTCATAAGGCCTATAAAAAAAATTGTGTGTTTAGGGTAACACTGATGGAAAAATTAGGTTACGTAGGTGGGGATTTTTTTTAATTTTATCATATTTTTTTCTGCATGAATCCTAAGAATGTTTGTTTGTGTCATATTTAAAAACAGATGAATTTTAATAGAAATACATGTAATATAAAATTCACAATCGGATAAAAACAGACATCTAAAAATGGTAGGATAAGGGCATTTTTGTAGGCTAGGGCGAGTTACCCTAAACACACATTTTTTTTTTTAGGCCTAACTAAATATATGTTTTATAAGTATTCTATTAACTCACAATGCAAATTGTTTGTTTGTCAATGACAAATTCTTAATATAATAAAAACATCAAAGACAAGTATGACTGAATTCATTTGTCCTAAAGGGGCCATTATCTGAGCCATGGTGTGGATGGAGCATGTGTTTAGGGAAAATTGATAATCTGTAAAATGGGCATTGGTTTGTTGGTTATTATACCCCCGCTCCGAAGGTGAGGGGGTATACTGTTTTACCCTTGTGTGTCTGTCTGTCCGTCCGTAACAAAAATTTCTGTCGAATTTATCTCAGCAACTATTTATCGCAGATGCATGAAATTATTACACAGTGTTTGTTAAGGCATGCCATATCGTGGGATGTATTTTTGTACCAATCGGATGTCAACTTCCTGTTAAATGACGACTTTGCTTATTTTTTAACCAAAATTTTCTAACAAATTTTCGTCAAAGATTTCTCAGCAACTATTTATCATAGATGCTTGAAAATTTTACACAATATTTGTATAGGCATGCCATATTGTGGGATATATTTTTGTACCAATCAGACGTCAACTTCCTGTTAAATGACGATTTTGTTTATTTTTAGCCACATTTTCAAACAAATTTTTGTCAAAAAAATTCTCAGCAACTGTTTATCGCAGATGCTTAAAATTTCTACACAGTATTTGTATTGGCATTCCATATCGTGGGATATATTTTTGTATCAATCGGACGTCAACTTCCTGTTAAATGACAACTTTGTTTATTTTTAGCCAACATTTTCAAACAAATTTTTGTCAAAAATTTCTCAGCAGCTATTTATCCGAGATGCTTGAAATTTTAACACACTATTTGTTTTGGCATGCCATATTGTGGAATATATTTTTGTATCAATCGGACGTCAACTTCCTGTTAAATAATGACTTTGTTTATTTTTAGCCAAAATTTTCAAACAAATTTCCGTCAAAGATTTCTCAGCAGCTATTTATCGCAGATGCTTGAAATTTTAACACACTATTTGTTTAGGCATGCCCTATTGTGGGATATATTTCTGTACCAATCGGATCCCAGCTTTCTGTTAAATGTCGACTTTGCTTATTTTGCATATTCACATCAGAGCGGGGGTATCACTAGTGAGCATTGGCTCACAGATATCTTGTTTTAATACTGTTTCATATAAAAGTTTCTATCATTATAAGGATATAGAAATAAATTAAATCATTATTAATAAAGAAATGAATTATTTTGAATAATGATACTTTATAAAAGCTGTTTTAATTTAGCACTCAAATCGATCAGTATACGATATTTAGTGCCAAGTATATGACTACTTTAAATACAGGGTTTCATCATACTCGAGTCACCAGCAAGGCCCAATGGCCTCTTGCTTCCTATTAATTCAATTTGTTGTTCAACGTATTTTGCAGGAAGATAACAAAGATTAATTGTTGATTGATTTTAAATTTTAGAGAAGAAAACTTTGGAGAAATGTAGTGGACCCAAAAGTGGCAATGCTTCAAATATGCGTCTACCTTTTACAGAAATTACTGCATCTCAAAGATCTGCAAGAGAAGCTATGGTAAGTTAAACTTTAAGCTTACTTTCTTTTTTATCATTCTTTTTTAGGTTTTCACAGTTGAATAGAAATGGAAAATAAAGATACATATGTTGTTCCTCATTTAAAAGAAAAATTTTATAGTCCTTTTGGGTTTTTTTTTTTTTGCAGAGAGCAACACAGAATGATTCTAAATTGTTAAGCTTTTCAAATCACCATGGTTTTTAGGTCACCTAAGGCACTCAGTTGTGTATTAAGGTCAAGATCTAGTAAATAATTACAGGTTGTCTTTTTCATGCTATAACCATTATGATGTCATAATTGATTGGTTATTAGGAGTCTCGGGGGAGAATGTTTCAACATAACGATTTTCTTTAAAAAAAAATTTCCAGTAAAAGGTCAACTTATGAGTGAACTATGTACCAAATATAAAGTTAATGGGTAGTTTATCTGTTTATCACGCTTAAATGTCATATGAAACGATTTCTATTACTATGATTTTCTTTCATGAATATAAAGCTTGGTATAAACAAATGTTAAAATACGTGAAGTAAGATTTTTTTGCCTTTGCATTACTGAGAAATAACTGTGAAAACTCAGCACCTGAAGAAATTCTTCCCCGCTTATCGTTCCTAATTTTGTGGATTTATGATGTCACACAGACCCACCGATGTAAACAATGCATCAAAACTAGTGTAATTTTACAGTAGTTTATCAATTTTATTTTAGTAATTTTTGCATATATGAATGTGTCTTTCTTTTCAAATGAGATCATTTGATTTCGTAGTACAAATGACAATAGTTTTAATTGGTCATTAAAGAATAAATCTAAACCCTATCAGATTCTCACCAGAGTAAAATCATGATGAAGATCCCATACTGCAGTGAAAATTTAACGAAAGAAATGCTCCAACATTAACAGCTGATTAATGAATTATCTAATCCTTTTGAAATAGAAACATCATTTTCTTCTTCGATACGTATAATGATTTAGCTACATTTAAAGGGAATTAAAACTAGCATTTTAATTCATTTAATTTATTTTGTCACATAAAAAAGTATAAGGCATGCCAATGAAAATGTTTGAGGCATTGTGTACATAGTTTGTATCTAAGAGCTGCTGTAAAATGCTGTAAAATTATTCTTAAATTTCATTTTAAAATGATATAAATTTCTGCCTTATTGATATATACATGTAACAATATCTTTAGAAAATACTTTGCGTGTGTTGCATGTGTATTAATGTTTTGTTAGCTCACCTGAGCTGAAAGCTCAAGTGAGCTATTCTGATCACATTTTGTCCGTCGTCCGTCTGTCCGTCTGTCTGTCCGTCTGTAAACTTTTTACATTTTGAACTTCTTCTCTAAAACCGCATATCAAATTTCAACCAAAGGACTATATATGATATGGGCCTAAAATGGCCCCTTAAAATGAACATCGTCATTTTACTCTAATTCTTAGTTTTCCTTGTACAAATAGGTATGTTATGTTTTAACATAATGTTCATTTTGATTCAACTGCCCACAATTTAGAAATAAGACATCGTAAAGACAACCTTTTCCCGCCATTTTTGCATTTTTAGCATAAAACAGCTTGTTTTCAAGCAGTTTTTCTTTTAGAAAACATAGAGCGCATGCTTGAACAAACAAAATTTTTAATCAGAGATGTATCTAGCCAAGGCTAATAAGTGACAAAAAAGTGACTTCTGACGTCATATACTGCCAGTAAGTGCAAATCAATAAAAAAAATAGGTGAAAAATATATTTTACATCAACTCTTCTAAAATATAACATAACATTTTGTTGTACCAGAAACACTTTAAATTAAAGTACTGAAGTACTGACAGGAGTTGATTTTATCGATTATTATTTATCTTAACATCAACGATATGTTGTAGTTTATAATCTCTATTTGAATTACGCACATTTCCGACAAGAATTTCGAGAAAACTCTTATGAATCTTGTTGTGTATATAATATTTAAAAATAGAATTGATTTCATCAAACTATGTATCGGTATTCGAAATAATATATAAATTGCAGAAATAAAAGTCCAATCTGTATTCAAAGGGGAGAAAACCTTGAAACTGTAGAAAAAGGGGGGTGCATTTAAAAAATCTTCTCAATAACTACTGAGTCCAATTCAACGTAGTTTAGCATAAACTATCCTTATGGGAAGGAAAATATAAATTGCAAAAATTAAGTGATAATACTGTTTCATATCTGAGTTATTACGAAAATAATAATAAAGGAAAGGCGTGTTTCAATCAGTTTAATAGCTTCGGGTTCGGCATCCGGTAAAATGGGTAGGCAAGACTTGGCCTGGGCAAAACAAAAGATTGGCAGTTATTAATCTGCCAATCTTATAAAAATTTCAGGATATTTGATGGACCTGTATATTTGTATTCGCTGTAAATATTGCTGCAAAATAATGCGTATTTGGAATTGACGATTGCCGATCTGCCCCGGCTTTTATTTTGCCACGGCCCGGGTTAGCATACCCATTTTACCAAGACTCATATTCCATACTTCTAAAACGAGGTTCTTTGTTTAAAGCAGCCCTGACATTATACGAAAAAGGGTCGATCTGACTATGATGAATTTGCTTGTTGTGCAACAGTTCGCGTATGAAGGGAAATTTTTGAAACATGCAAAATATATTGGTGCCGATTTTGTGAAGTAAATTGAGGCTAAATATTTCAATGCGTTGACAGTTTTCACACATGACGTTGGTGTTAGCTTGTTCTGATTTTCATTTGGTTTTCATTATTTATGCTTTGTAACCTGCAGGGAGCTATCGTCTGTATTTCGTGATTTTTACGTATCAAATCAAACAGAGACTTCGGTAAATTTGCAGTTAACTGTTTACCTGCGCAAATGAAGCAAAATCTGATTTATCAAAAAAGTACTGAAATACAATAATTCATTCTATCGGTAATTCGGCATTATCTTTTGCGTAATGGTAGATTAATGCAATAGGTTTTGTTAAGATGCTCGGCATTTTCTCGAGTTAATTCAGTTTAAATAGAGTTTGATACCGCTGACGAAAATATGTAGATATATATACATGTATATATCTGATTCATTTCGAAAAAATAAATTGTGTTCTTTATTTGTTATAGTGCATGTTTCTTGTGTTTAATTGTTTACAATTTCTATTTACTAACCATATTTGAGTGTTAAGCTTCGAATTATAAGCAAGATACAGAGATTTGCTCACAATTATATGTTTGTACACAGATCTTAAAAACTAAAGATTAAAAAAGTAAAAAATTTGTCAGATTTTCAAAGTCTGTTCTTCCAGAAACCAACATTAACAACTTATTGTATTGTAAACTTAACCTTTTTTCGTCATTATTACTCCTACTGTACATGTGATCCTTGACTGTGTTTGTGTACATTTGTATAAACTGATTTTGAACCTCAAATACCAGTGAACTGGTCTTGAGTGAATAAAAGAACTGAAAATCTTAGGCCATTCTTTTTTTCCATTTTAAATCCTGAATAGAAAATACCAAGTTAAAAATCTTTAGCTGAATGTTATAAACTTCGTGTGAACAAAATATGACTCAAACCTTGTCGAACTGTGAGCTCAGTATCTTGCTTATAATTCTACGATTGACGCTGAAATTTTGGTTGAACATTAGAAATTCTATATGAATTAGAGTATGTTAAATACTTGTACAAACAAAATAAAAGAATGATATTCTGTATATATCTACTGTCTGGGGCCCCCTGTTTATACAATAAATAATGTGAAATCTACATCAATTTTGATAGTTTTTCAGACACGAGTAAATAAAAACGACATTTTTAAAACAGTTTCCATAGTTCTGTCACATTTCTGTTGCGGGGATAAAGTAATTATTGCTATTCCTAAGAAAATATCACAGCGGAAAATTATCCTGGTTTGTACGCGAAATAAATATTAGTCACTTAATTTATCAAATTAGATTTTTGAATGTTTTTAATTTGAGGAATTTAGCACATTGAGGTACAATTTCCCTTTTAAGGGAGTATGGGACTCACACCAAAGTAATTAAAAAATTATTAAACTTGGTTCAATGGATAGCACTGTATTTCCTCTAACAGAATATAAAAAAAAATTAATAGGTCAATATGTTTGTTTCCATGGTAACGGTACCCAAACATACCCTTGTTGGAAATGCTCAAGCTCATTAAAATACACCGCTTGCAACAGAAATGAAGCAATGCTACAGTGTTTGCAATTATTTGATTTCATTTTTCTTATATGCTATGTATAACACATTAACAGAAGAATGATTTTTTACAAAAATATTTGGTCAACGCCTCCTCAGTATTTTACAAACTGCAACCGAATTTCCTCTGCATAGTTATATCCCCGCAAACGAAGTTTAGGGGGGTATATTGGTTTCACCCTGTCCGTCTGTCCGTCTGTCTGTCTGTCCGTCTGTCCGTCTGTCTGTAGACGCAACTTTGTCCCCCCCTATAGAATTTTTTATTACTGCATGGAACAGTTTGAAAATTTGTACATATGTTGAACACCATCTGAAGATGTGCACCTGCAATTTTTTTTAAGATCAGACAAGATTTAATGATTTTATGACAGTATTCATTTTCCTTATTCTATATATTGTACACTAATGTTGAAAAGAAAGGGAGGTAATCATTACAGATTTTAATAATTAATTAATAGAAAACACTCTAATATATATTTATATAAATACATCCAGATGGAGTTTTTTGTCTTTATGTCTTAATTAATAAAAAAAAATTATTTTTTATAAGTATTCTATCAACTGACAATGCAAAGTTTTTGTTTGTCAATGATAAATTCTTAGGAGCTAATGAGAACATCAAAGACAAGTGTGGCTGAATTCATTTGTCCCAAGGGAGCCATTATCTGAGCCATGGCTCAGATGGAGCATGTGTTTAGGGGAAATTGATAATCTGTAAAATGGGTGATGGTTTTGGGGCTATTTTAAAACTGTTTCATGTAAACCAAAAGGTCTATCATTATAAGGAAATAAATAATATAATTATTAATAAAGAAGTTAAACTATTTTTAGAGGTTGTTTAAATTTATTTGTCAAGTAATTTGATGAAGTGACCCTATTGGGCATTAATTTAAATGAAATTCAAAATTACTGATATGATTGTAGTGTTTTGGCAATTTTAAAATTGTTTGTAATATTAAATTTTCTTTTTTACATATTTTTACATAGTATGGTAATTATGGTAATGTTTTGGGAGTTTATTAAATTTAACAAGCTCATCAAAGAAAATCATAGTCCTATGGGATCAATTTTCTGATATGGAGTTCAATTGTGCCATAGGAGAAAGTGAGGAAAATTTGAAACAACTAATTGCATCTGTCAAGACTCTTATTAGAAAGATATTGAAAGTTTTATCAACAGAAGAGCATTGCTTGGCTACTGGTATTTCTATTCACTGCAAAGGGAGGGGTTATTGTCATTTTGTTGGTTTTTCTTTAAATCAATTAAATTAAAAAAATATATCATCAAATACATACATTTGTAAATGTATTACTGTTATAGATATGTATTTACATTGAAATTCTGACAATTTTGATTTTAATTTTTCTTTGTTAACTATTTTTTTTTTTTTACAATTCTAGAATTTTTTTTTTGTATGTGTTCCAAACCTTAATTATTATTCAATTCAATTATTTGTCCCATTTGAAATTAGCCTAGCGGGGTTATTAGTCCCATTAGGACAGTTCTAGTTCTAATTTGTTGCTTTTTGCGTTGACCTTTAATGAAAAATGGTCAAAAAATATATTTTAATATAATTAAAAGTCTTATTTTTGAACTGAAATAAAATGTTCAAACGTTATGCTTTCACCGGAAAAGGAAAAACTCACATGTCAATGACTTAGATAAAAAGATTTTGCAGTCTGAATTTCCTCTGGTCTATTTTTTCAATTTCGCGCCATTTTCAATTAAACACTATTCTAATGTAGATAAATTAATCAATACCAACTTTTTGTTCAATAAACACTTGTCAATTAATAATATCTTTATTTCAATGCTAGTACTTTATAAAATTCAGCAAAAATGTACAAAAATATTCATTTAAATCCCAAATTTCCTCTGTTTAACTTGAAATTCCTCTGTAAAAGTACAAATTTCTAAACTATTTGCACCTTATAACAAGATACCAGGTGGGAACAAAATAATTGTAATAGGTATAAACAAATAAATATTTAATTTATGATTTCCTACATGTATCTCATAACTATTTTTTCAACTCTGAAACATATAAAAGGATCAAAATCAGCATTACATCATGTACAATATGCAAAGTATAAAGGGCGAATTTAATTTTAAGCCATTCGGTAGAACAACATCCATTACTGTTACAACCATATAATTATTATGGTATGAATTTTTTTATACTAATCAAGTTTATACTGGACATTTAACTCCTCACATGTATATGTAATAAATCAACAGACTTATACAAATAATGCACCCAAATCAAAAGCCCTCTCAACATTATTGCATGTGTTACCAATCTAGCATAAATAATGAAGCTGACAATTATCGCTCCAAAATGAACAACCCTCTCAACATTTGTATTACAAATCTAACATAAATATTGAAGCGGACAAGAGCACAAGTCCTTGGCTTATCCTTGGGCAAGGATGTAGTATAAACATCTTTTGAGATACTGTATGACATTGAAAGTTAAAGTTTTGTGTTATTTTTCACAAATATAGATCGTTCCTTTAGATTTCTTTAACATGATTAGCATCCAATGTTTTACCAATATTTGTGTCAATGTTTGTCCAAAGTTTGGAAATCATTGTGCTATCTTCATCACCAACTATTGTCTTTATACGAACAGACCCATCATGCACATCCTTAGCCATCTCTTCTATCATGTCACTCTCCATGGCCTTCGTAGTTCTGTTCCAGTTGATACTGCAACCGTGGAGAAGGTGTTGACAAAGTATATGTGCGACAGGATTTCGATCTTGTTGAAAAGTTTATATTTTTCCAGAAAATGTCCTGATCATAGATGAATGACCTGAAAGATGGGAAATAGCATCAACTAAAATACTTATACGTTGAGAAATATCTAAACAAAAACTATTGTGACATTCAAACACAGGGATTTCTTAGGATGTACAATTTATGGTTCATTAAGATTAGGGCTGGGACAATTCAGGGTTTATTCAATTTGTTCGATTTCTATTCAAAATGCTACTGTAACAATTCATTTTATTTTTTTCGATTTGATTAAATATAGATCAGCCTTAATATTTCTCATTATAAATGAAATACTAATCTTTATCTTGTACATTCCTTTACTTAAGGATAACAAACAAAAAATTCATATAAAAATTACCTAATTTAAAATTTACTTATAAAATAAAACAAACATTTTTAATAAATGACAGATTTTCAATTGGCACACTCATGCTTAGAGTATTAAACATAGTAAAATCAATGAAAACAAGCATTCTGAGAGTATTGCGTAAGCAATACACATCCCCTACCGGTTTGTGGAAATTGTGAAAACAATGCACTGTTATGCAGAATATCAAACCCGAACAATAAAAAATTGGAATTTAAAAAATCAATTTCTCGAAAATATGTCAACCAGACGCTACAAAAGTGTAAACTTGATCTGTAGTTTGACATTTTGAATCTGTTCAGCAAATTTCATATCATTCCTCAAACGCATAAAGAAAACAAGAGGCCCAGGGGCCACATCGCTCACCTGAGCAACAATTGCCTTAATTCTGATCAAATTAGCATTACAGTATCAAAATATCTTGACAACTGAGTACAGTAGATCTTGCTAAAAAAAAATTGAAAATCTGCCAATTTTTATCCACCTCTTATTTTTTTAGTAAAGCCCCTTTTGTTGTACCTGTAAGAAGATTTTTCTCTATTCCTATAACCCCCCCCCCCCCTCCCCATTTCATGGCCCCACTATTCTCTAGGGAATCATGGTTTCATCAAACTTAAATCTACCTTTAATCTCATAACCTGTGCTTTCACACTAAGTACTGAGTTTTGGACTGAAAACTTTCCCAGAATATTTTTAAGCATTGTAAAACTTGATCCCCCAATTTTGGCCTCACCCTACCCCCGGGGACCATGATTTGAACAAACTTGAATCAACACTTCCTGAGGATGCTTCCATTTTAATTTGAGCTTTTCTGTCCTAATAGTTTTAAAAAGAAATTTTTAAAAAGATTTTCTCTATATATTCCTATGTAAAACTTGATCCCCCAATTGTGGCCCAACCCTACCCCCCGGGGACCATGATTTGAACAAACATGAATCTACACTTCCTGAAGTGCTTCCATTTTAATTTGAGCTTTTCTGGCCAAATAGTTTTTGAGAAGAAGAGTTTTAAAGATTTTCTCTATATATTCCTATGTAAAACTTGATCCCCCAATTGTGGCCCCTCCCTACCCCCGGGGACCATGATTTGAACAAATTTGAATCAACACTTCCTGAGGATGCTTCCATTTTAATTTGAGCTTTTCTGGCCTAATAGTTTTTAAAAAAAAAATTTTAAAAGATTTTCTCTATATATTCCTATGTAAAACTTGATCCCCCAATTGTGGCCTCACCCTACCCCCGGGGACCATGATTTAAACAAACTTGAATCTACACTTCCTGAGGATGCTTCCATTCTAATTTGAGCTTTTCTGGCCAAATAGTTTTTGAGAAGATTTTTAAAGATTTTCTCTATATATTCCTATGTAAAACTTGATCCCCCAATTGTGGCCCCACCCTACCCCCGGGGACCATGATTTGAACAAACTACACTACCTGATGATGCCTCCACTAAAGTTGAGCTTTTCTGGCCTAATAGTTTTTGAGAAGAAAATTTTTAAAGATTTTTATCTATATATTCCTATGTAAAACTTGATCCCCCAATTGTGGCCCCACCCTACCCCCGGGGACCATGATTTGAACAAACTACACTAACTGATGATGCCTCCACTTTAATTTGAATCTTTCTGGCCAAATTGTTTTTGAGAAGAAAATTTTTAAAGATTTTTTCTATATATTCCTATGTAAAACTTGATCCCCCAATTGTGGCCCCACCCTACCCCCGGGGACCATGATTTGAACAAACTTGAATCTACATTACATGAGGATGCTTCCACTCAAATTTGAGCTTTTCTGGCCTAATAGTTTTTGAGAAGAAATTTTTAAAGATCTTCTCTATATATTCCTATGTAAAACTTGATCGCCCAATTGTGGCCCCACCCTACCCCCGGGGACCATGATTTGAACAAACTTGAATCTACACTACCGGATGATGCCTCCACACAAGTTTAAGCTTTACCGGCCTAATAGTTTTTGAGAAGAAGATTTTTGAAAAATACCAACAAATTTTCAATAATTCTCAATTATCTCCCCTTTAAAAAGGGCGTGGCCCTTCATTTGAACAAACTTGAATCCCCTTCACCTAGTGGTGCTTTGTGCCAAATTTGGTTGAAATCTGCCCAGTGGTTCTTGAGAAGAAGATGAAAATGTGAAAAGTTTACGACGACAACGACGACAAACAACGGACAAATTGTGATCAGAAAAGCTCACTTGAGCCAAAGGCTCAGGTGAGCTAAAAAGTGTGGAAAACTGAAGTGGGACAGACAGAGGGATGGACAGACAGACAGACAGACAGACTGATTGACGCAGAGGAAAGCTATAGTCCCCTCCGGTGAAAACCGGTAGGGGACTAATAAATGGCACAGTGATAATCTCTGGGACTATAGATTTCAGTCAACAATATATGGAATATTACAGTTAACTTTTACCCTGCTGTCAAATCATTGAATTTTGTGAGGTCTAATTATTGGGAATTGTTATCATTCATTAAAGGTTCATTGGGATGCAATTTCATGGATTATTTTGCACAGTTAATGGAGATTTTTGGGGGGTTTTTTTGAGGGTTTTTTTGTGTGGGTTTTAATTTGTTCATATGAAAGAGTATACCCCTGAAATCCATTAAAATTAAATCAATCACAGAGATACCAATCGAAAGTACATGTAGTTTATGTAATTTATCAAATACCTGACAAACTGTTATGACTTCCCACTCTCTCTCTCTTCTGCCAACCAGCATATTTTTATATATAGCTCTTCTTCCTTAGGAGATCAACACAGTCTAAAAATGGCCACGACCATCGAGGTCTCTTAAATACATATCTGCTTACATCCCTAATTCCACCAAACTCCTCCACTATCTCCAACCACAATCAGACATTTTGACAACTTCTTCATGGTCAACATCTGTAATATTAAGTTACATAATCAGGAATTTTTGCACCATGAGAGAATATTAGAACCATTTCAACAAGACCTTGGACTTTCGGTTGGTCATAGCTATCTTTTTCTGTCGTCAAAGCAACTTAAAAATGACGCGGTATCAAGTGAAATATGCACCGATTGCGTAGTTAAGCTCAAAAGCCAGACAAATCTTGTCGATTTCAAACAGTCATGGCTGAGTGGCCTACAATGAAATAGACAAGCCTACGTCACATTGCTGTTTGACAGAACTACCCAAAGTCCAAGGTTTTGTTAAAATGGTTCTAATTGGAACATCAATTGGTTGCCAAATTGATCAGTAAAAAAAATATATGCATATGTACTTGATATTATAAAGGCATAAACAGAGGGTAACTCAGATTTAACAAACATATCAATATTTACTGGAAGAGGGACAGTTATTATTAGACACTGACTTCTAAAATCTTCACTTTTAAATTAGTTGTTCTCCAATCAGATACATAAATATGTACATGCAAATCTTTCCACATGAAGAAGGGCATGGGGCTGTAAAAAGTAAATTTTGAGGGAGCATTTATTGTGAAAAGACTGAAAGTCACACAAAAGCTCCAGACACTGTTTTAACTTTAAAAAGTCACCATCTGAGGTTGATTTTTAAATAAAAAGAATGTACTTGACACCTATTTCACACCTATTTGAAATTTATTTTGCTGTCAAAATGTGTATACCATAACAAATATCATTAACTAAAGTGTTCAATCTGTCTTCCTATTTTAAAATACATCTCCTGACGTCATTGGTTTCCGATAGTTTAACACCTAACGCCACACATATTGGCTGTCAGTTTCCGGGTAATAACAATTTTTATCTAAACTGAATCATTTTTAACCTCACTCAGACATAGCATCTGAAATTACTGATACAAAATCAAAGTGGGTTGTCATCATATGCAGTTTCTACTTGTAGCTAAAATATAAACTTGATGCCACATAATTCGACTAATGGCTATGCACAGAGACGACAGGAGATTTCGTATGTGTGGTTTAACATCATTTTGGAATGAACTCATGCATTGAAAATCAACTACTCGAAACATCTGATTTTCTGAAGCATGTGAGGACATGATACAAATTCTGATATATTTTAGAATACACTATAATAATAATGAAAGAAATTAAGAATTCTACTGGGTTCTGATTTATATGTGTATTGAACCATACTGTCAAAAACTTGTATACATGATTATAATTATTTTTTTTATTATGAAATTACACCTCAGGTGCTTGGGGCTTTACTCACGAATGTGTACGATGCCTACTTATTATAGATATAGGTATCTTACATATTCATGAGCAGAGACCAATGCATGCAAGCACCAGTGCATTACACCGGCATAGCATAAGAAAAATTCGATGATGCCCATACCAATTTTATTTTCACTCTAATCTCGGCAAGATTCGCCAAAACTGAAAAACTGTAGAGACGTCTGTAAAAAAAATTCAGTCTCGACGAACTTAACCTCGCTAAGATTACCAAATACTTTCACTCTATCAATGAATGCAGGTCAAACCTGGACAGATCGCTTTAGCTGGCGTCGAGTCATCTTCCTCCATCTGTGATGAGAATTATTCAGCTGTAATATCAAAATATGTGATTGGTCTACCCAAGAGAGCGTCCACGTTTGCTCTATGTGACTAGAGCATCCTTTCTCAGCGTTCAAAATCAAATCCACGTTTCCTCCGCATTGCCGAAAACCGAACCGATATTTATGTCGTAAATTAATATTTTTTTGTTAAATCAACTTTTAATATCATTTATGTTCACGTTTTATTTTAAAAAGAAACTATGAAATCCTTTCCACAATAAATTTTATTGTTAAATACCTTAGAATTGAACCAACAGATTTAACGACTGCGAATTGGTTTACGTCATTCGGAGTTGCGCGGTAGATTCAAAATCGTGAGTCCCATACTTCCTTAACATCTATACATGTAGGATTTTTTAAATAAAAGACAATAACTATTATATTTTTTTTGAAAATACAATAACCAATAAGTAGTTGATGAAAAAAATGTACCTATATGCTCTCATATGTTTTGATCGCTTTACAAAGTGGTTGGGGGGGGGGGGGGCAAAACGAAAATATAGGGAATTGGAAGTTAACAACTTAACAGTGTACCCCTACCAAATGTTTAGTTTTATATCTTGCGTGGGATTTTCTTATTCTGGTAAAAAATAGTATTTCATGAAGGTACAATGTCAAAGATTACGTGTATGCAAAAATAAGTGTAAAATTCGAATACTTTACAATATTTAATATGTTTTACGGTGTGACCGTTGGGGCGAGCGCAGAAGGAGTCACACATAGATCTGTCATCATTGTTAAATGCAACCCGTGGACTTAACCAAACCAAAAAACTTTGGCTTTGTCTCGAAAACTTTTACCACCGCAAGGAACCGGAAGATATCAAACTTTTATTCCAATGGTCCCTTACTAGGTTTATACACTTAAACAAAAAACTACCACTGAGCATTAATAAAATGTTAAACAGACTTATTAGAATATTTTGATAAACACAAAGCCAGTTTTTTTTTTATTTTTGTATCTCTTCTTTACCTTTTAATAATGATCATTAAAATCAATAAATTGTGTGTCTGTGTTATTTCTCATTTTGTTCCTTGTTGTTACCGGTGTTTTAATTTTCCTCTGTGACATCAATTTTGTTTTTAATCTTTTAAATTTTTGTACGCTATATAAGCGTTGTAGACATGTACCCTCCCCCTTTTTTTAGTGTGTGATATCCAATATTATTGAAAGGTTTGACCACATATGCAACTATAACAAATACATGTAGATATTTTAACAGTTTCATTTTTTTCTTTTATTTATTCATTACAAAATGACGTGGCTACACGTAGATCTAATAATGATTAGACTTTTCTTTTATAATAATTTTTTGTCACCTACCTAACGTATACAATGATTGGATCAATGTGACAATAAATTTAGCATGGAACTTGCATGTGTACTTACTGAGCAAAAAAAATCATCAAGACAAAAATAATCAGCCAAAGAGTCCCCGTTAATAGTGAGCGCAGTATCAGTATTAACGGTGACTCCCTACTGTGTACTTCCTACACGTTACATTCAGTACAGATACTTGATCCACCTCTAAATGAATCGCGGGAATATAAAACACGAGATCAATGTGACGTCATACTTAACTTTTTGCGCTCGACAGTTTTCGTAAATTGTCGGACAAATTCGGGGAAGGAAATGACGTCATAGGTACAGTTTTTACGTAAGCACATGTGTTGTTTACTTTAAATGTTTTTAAAAGGATTTTTTATTGTTAAATGAAAATGATGTATGCGATTTACAGGTAAGAATTTTCCTTAGAAACGCTTCCTGTTCCGCCAAGTTGCTATGCACCGCAAAGGATCACTGGGATAGTAGAACGTTTTCACGTGGCCTCATAAAATTTTCTTTGAACAATGTGCAGATTTCAACTCGAATTTCCTCCGTTCGTACACGTTGTCTATGGAGCTCGCTACGCGAGCGGCGCTTCGGGCCGCCTCGCTGCGCTCGCTATTATCCCCTCGCGCAACTTGTTGTGAAGGGGATATAGCATCGCTACCGTGCGTGTGTGTGTTCGTATGTATGTGTGTATGTACAGACCCTGAAACGTACTACTACACCAAAAAAGCGTGCGACTTTTGTGCGAGAAACGTTTATGTAAACTGTTTAGCGTTTCGTGTAAACCGTTTAGCGTTTCCTGTGAACCGTGAAGCGTTTCGTGTAAACCGTGAAGTGTTTCGTGTAAACCGTTTAGCGTTTCGTGCAAAGCGTGTAAATCGTTTCGGGCAAAGTGTGCGAGAACCGTGTGAAACGTTCATCAGATTTCATTCGGAACTCTCTGACAATTTAATTGTTTCAAAATAGCGCTCGTGTTAAACTTTACATTAAACTGTTCGTGTTTGGCAAAACTCCTTTGAGATATTCTCGTATATAAAAAATCTATAAGAAATGATATACTTATCTTTTTACAAAATTGAATTAATTTTTAACAAACAAAAGAAAAGTACACGTATTGAAAGAAGACTAGTTACTGAGACTATTCGGCTGTGTACAACCAGTACATATAACCTTGGACATCGGGTAAGACATGCACCTGGCTGAACCTGTCAATCAAACTCTGTGTATTCGTTTTCATTGGATGGTCACGCGTCTATTTTTTTGTCAATAGCCAATAGAAATTTAATGACTTCAAGGTAGTTGGAATCAGTATTTGATGATGCACACGATTTCAATGATAGATTATTTAACATTAATTTGAACAGAATTAAATGTAAACATAGAAAGAAAATATACTGTTCATTTTTATGAAATGCGGGAAGTAAATTCTTCTGAATCCCGATTAAAAATATTTCTACAAGTTATTATTTTAATTATTAAACACTGATAACGGAAAACAACAAGTAATTAACACACTGAAATTTTCCTAAAATGTACACATGCAATTAGTTATTATGGGAATCTATATGCATGGTACAATGTACATAATTCAAATAGATTATGATAGATATATTGTACGCCGTTATGCGGGGCGCGAGTTATATATACGAATATTGAGACAAAAATCTAAATCATTTTTTATTTTTTGTTCTTTTCGAAATCCGAAATAGTAATGACAACTTTCTTTATTGTTTAATCCATTGAATTTTTTCTGTGATATTATGTACGGAACATTTATTTACGCGAATGATTCGACGTAAAAAAATTAAACGGTTTTTTTAGCATTTTTCTAACTTATGTGACTAATTTAATTTTGCATAACTTTCAAAATATTCAATGTAAATAATTACAGGTTTATTCACAGTTAGTATTTTTACATCGTATTCTCCGAAACCAATAAAAACATTCATGTGAGAAGAAAAAACAAATCCCGCCGAATACTGAAAAACCGATTTCAGTTTGTAATCATACGAATTTTATTTTTGGTATTGAATATTGTGTTACGGTAACTTTTTTCTCTGGAATTTTTATTATTAACGGCACTAATTAGAATCATGGATATTTCTTTTGAGCAATAAATATATTTATAGAAGTAATATTTTTGGCTTATTCTGTGAATAAATAATTAGGGCCCCGCAAGGATTTGCGGGTGCCCTATAGTAATCACTCCGTCCGTCCTTCTGTCCGTCCGTCTGTTACTCTTCCGTCCAAATTTTCTGTTTTTTTCTAATAACTTATTGTACGGTTTCCCAAACAAGTTCAAATTTTGTATGGTAGTTCAGTAGGCAGAAACACATATTTTGATGCTAAGTTTCGTTCTCTATGTCTTCTGGTTTGGAGCTGGGGTGGTGGGGTAGATTCCTTAACTATGCATAAGAATGAATGAGCAAAGAGAGATAACTGCATAAGAATGAATGGGCAAAGAGAGATAACTGCTGAGAATGTTACCATTGTATACATGGAAGGCAGTGCAATATACCCCTGCGAGATGATCATGAACAATTCATGATTTTCCCTTGAATGATTCATGAATTATATTCATGAAATGTTCATGAACAGTTCATGAGGATCCCATGAACTTATTATTGGACATTTTAAAGTCATGAATTTTTGTTCATGAAAAAATGTTGATGAATATTCATGAATATAATTTTTCATGAATAATTCATGAACAGTTATATTCATGAAGCTTCATCATTTGATGAATGTCCAATAATAAGTTCATCGGATCTTCATGAACTGTTCATGAATAAGTTTAATGAATCTTCATGAACTGTTCATGAATATCATTATGAATTTTGTTCATGAATAATTCATAAATAAAATTCATGAACTATTCATGAAAATTCTTACCTTCTACATTTTGTATATAAAAAGGTAAAATCTCCTAAAAAATCAAATATAAAATAATTTATTATATTAATAAATTGAAGAATAATGAGACAATATCTTAAGTATCACATAATTCTTATGTACTGACTATTAATAAATTGAAGAATAATGAGACAATATCTTAAGTATCACATAATTCTTATGTACTGACTATCACTTTAAATAATCAGCAAGTTTAATAAAGTTGTTTTAAAAAACAACAGGTAATGATATCAATACTAACTCATTACCTTTAAAGGAATGTTACAATATTAGAATTGACATACCAATATGCAATGATTTGAAATATAAGTGACATTAGAATATGATTACTAGTTGATAGCTATCAATATGTTCTTTATGAAATCTTCCTTTGTTGCATCTTCCTTGCCTCTGCTCATGTTGATTTCACTTGTATTCCATATATTGCAATGTGCATTTACTGCATGGTAGGTAAAATGCTCCATCCTTTAAATGATTATTTTCTACAAACCCAGAGTGTCTTGGTGACAATACTTCTTGGTGGCAATTCTTCAGGCTTCACATATAGCCCCTTCGGTGGCAGAAGAGTTGTACCCCTGTACTGTACAAAAATAATATGACAAATAGCAGTATAATTATGACATGTCGTTTAAAACATTTGGAACATCAACTAATCATTCAATCATCTCATTTAATTCTTATTTCAAATAATTTTATCAAATGATAAATGCTGAAATTGAACTAAAGCTTAAGAATGAGAGTGCCTACCCTAGAAAAAGTGATATCGCAGAAAAATAAAACAACTCAAGATAAAACAAGATGAAAAATTCAGGAGAAAACATAAATAGGCATTATTGCCTGCTGTTCAATCCATTTCAATGTATCAATATACTTGAATAAAATACTTCTTTAATTTATTACGATGAAACTATAACTGTTTTCAAATTTGTAAATGATACTGGCCATCCTATTAGAAATTTTCAACTACTTGCAATAGCATTTATTTATTACTTACTGAAATTTATGTTCAATGATCACTATCTTTAGGGCTGTCCAATATTCTGGTTTCACTGCATAATTCTAGAGTAAAAAACAATTTGTATTAACTCAAATGACATCAGCATATAACTTTACCTTGTAATTGCACCGATTTAGGTATATCAAATGTTCAAAAAGAATTTCACTACAAATTTGAAATGTTTGAAAAAATGAACAAACTTAATCTTACGTTTTGACTCCCTCATAAAAGTTATTTCAATATTCATGTATACATACTATATTACCTTTAATACCATTACTTTGAACTACATCTGCTGCATTATCTTCTTGCATGTTCCATGCTTAATTAATCCATCGCTCATGTTGAAGATCCGTCTGCTTTCATTCAAAACGTGTAATCACTGGGCGGAAGTGACGTAATAGAATCAAAACAACTCGCTGACTGTGTATTCTGAGACTCTTTCATTTGGTTAAATAATTTTTTCAACATATGTTAATAATAATCAAAAAAATATCTTTAAATGAAACTAATTATAAAATGCTTAAGTTTTCATTATTATATTTTCAGAGATTGAAGAAACGTACGATTTAATATCGTTCGGTTTACACAAGTTGTGTCTGTTAAACTTCAACCCCCTTCGTTTTTGAACCCTCAAGGTTTTGGAACTTAAAAAATAATTTACACTCAATTAAATATTCTTTTATACTTTATTTCTATAGTTTGCATTAATGTTTTAAAGTAATATTTTCATTATTGCTTATCATTAAGTTAATTGACAAATTGAAGTTCAGTGTGTTTTTGTAACGGAGGCGAATCGACATGACACCTCATAAACAATGGCGGACTCCTCGAAACTCGGAGTGAAGTAACGGTAGTTGTCTGAGTTTAAACAGCTAATCATAAATGAATTGTTGGAAGTTCTCAACGGAATATTTACATAACGGATTTGTAACTTCTTAGAATGAATCGCTTTCAAATGTGTGCAACAGTAATGCCTTTTACAAAGAAACCGCAACGGTTCTAAACTCGATGGGGTCCAAATTTCAACCGAATGTGCTCGGAACATTTTCTCTGTCGTTCTCTCAGGAACAGAAGCACTTCGTCTTGTGTGTATTCATGCTTCTATGATAGACTGACAACCTACCACGTCTTTAATAAACTTGATATACAATGTACTTCAAACAAGTTTGAATTCAACGTATACTAAATCTTTTTTCCAAAGAAATATGCAAAGTTTTAAATTATTTCACTTTTCAGTTTAGTTTACAAGATTTTTAACAACATAAAACAGCCATAATGTATCATCTGCAAAGACTGATTTTTCACTAATAAATTATGTCATTTAAAAAAAAAAAAATTGAACAATGAAGAAATTAAGCGTCAAATTTAGGATCTAGTAATGACCATTTGATCATGATGTCTGAGACCTTCGCTGTTGTCAATGAATTTACATGTTTCTGAGAATTGAATAAATAAAGTAACTATAATATATCACATCTTTCTTTTTCAAAATTAAAGATGCCACATTTATATAGGTGTTTGCATGAATATTCATGAATGTTCATGAAGACTGCTTTTTAATATTAATATTTTAAGATGTATAATTTTTTTTTAAAAAGATAGTGTTCTGAATACTAGAGTAAACTATGTTATTTATAAAAGTATTTGAAATTAATTATATATTTCGTAAATTAGAACTTCATGAAAATTCATGAATGTTCAATACCTAGAACTATTTGAATACCAGGTATTTCCTGTATTCTTGTATATTCATAATTTGTTCATGAATTACATTTTAAGAATATATTCATGAATAAAATTCATGAACCACCTTTATGAACCAGTTATGAACCAGTCATGAATACATCATGAAACTTCATGAACGGTTCATTAAAGTTCTTAAAATCATGAATTTCATCTCGCAGGGGTCTGCAACTGATGTTTGATTTTAAGTTGAGGTCAACCCTGGGTGATACAATGTATTTGCATTCACTGAAGGCTTGCATTTTATAAAACACCTGTTTAAATCTTTTTTAAATACACATTTGATTTAGTTTTTAATTTAGTTTTTTTATAAGACATGAGGTTATCCCTTTTTTATGTAGATACAAGGTTACTATTTAGAGTTTTTGGACATTCGGGAATAATCTTGAAATTTTAAAAATACAGTTGTTACTTATAATTTTCATATATTATTTTTTAAATGTAATCAAATTAAACTCTCATTCCATGAGCTGCACCCTTAAATTTTTACCCCATTTATTTTTCATCATTGTTAATATAAAGAGGATGGAATTCAAAGTTTTTTTCACTTCTCTATATTAATTGTCTTAGCGGGGCCCTTCCTGACTGGTCAGTTTTCTAGTTTTTTGCTTTAAATATAAGTAACTAATTAATTAAATTATTCAATTCAATACCTATGTACATATATGTTTCTAATATCAGTATTTCTATTATTTCGTGTTTTCTTAAAATTAATGCTTACTAACAGAGTCAGGGTAAAAATCAGAGAGGACCCGAATCGATCAGGATAAAAGCGTGTACAAATCGTGTGAAAAGCGAGCAAATCGTTTCGTGCGAGAATCGTTTCGTGTAAACCGTTCAGCGTTTCGTGTAAATCGTTTAGCGTTTCGGGCAAAGCGTGCAGCGTTTCGTGTAAAGCGTTTCGTGTGAACCGTTTAGCGAGCGTGTAGCGAGCGTGTGGTGTAGTAGTACGTTTCAGGGTCTGTATGTATGTGTGTGTGTATATGTGTGTGTGTGTGTGCACTCCATTTCAATTTTCTAGTAAATTAATAGAAAACCTTCCAATAGAATTTCCTCAACCTTTGCACAAATATGCCTCATTGTAAAAGATTAACACAAATGCAATGTCATATTAATTGGCCAAATTTTTATGCAAAAACTTAGATAAAATTCACCATGGTAAAGGAGGGGGGGGGGCATACATTATGACAAAATTCGTTCAAAACTAAAAATATTTATCATAGATTGCACACTTCTGTGAAAAAGCAAATAAAAAATGCATGTGACTTTCCAAACCATTAACTCTTTTCCCCTTAGAGGTTTCTATCCTTTAACCCTTAATGCCGCGTTTTGACGACCCTGGCCATATCCTTAATGTCGACTTTTGACGCACCCTATATACAGCTTTTAATTAGACCCCTCAACACCTTTTGTTTATTATAAACATTGATCGGTATACACCTGGCCATGTATACAGATGGTTGTTCACTCATTCTAAATAAAGATATCACGTGATTTACCTGTGTATGGTGGCGTGATGCATTACAACAATAAAGATGGCGGACTACGATGCAGACATCGCACATGTTTTCACTTTTTGTTTATAATTAAGTTTAGAGGCAGAATTTTCTAGATTTATTGGTAGCGAGATTAAAAGATGAAAGCCAGATGTCAAATTCATGCAAAATTTTGTGGAAAAATCGGTGTAGTTACAGAAAACGGAACACAAGGTGTGCATTACCTGCAACCCCTAAATACACGAATATACCGGTAAATTTGTATTTTTTTCAAAAAGTCAACACACTTATTTAGTTAACATGCTAGATTTATCAAATCCTCTTACACCATTTATCATGTTTATAGGGGAAAAAAACGTAAATATAAGTCTGAAAACGATAGACATGAATTGAAAAGTCAGCCACAGGTACATTTAATTATTTACTATCAAAAAACAAATTCCATGATGATAATGGAATCTTTCTATAAAAATTATTAAATAATTATTTGTAATACATACATTTTTAAATATGTTTATCAAGTATCTGTTGTGAAATTATTCTTAATAAAACTTAAATGTAGAATACTCAGTTTTATTTCCATATACCTGTTAGCACCTGTATTGCATTATTAGTGACTTAAAAAAAATTTTTTCAATGAATATTAAAATTTTAATTTATTACAAATCCATTGATATATAATTTTCTATGTGTTTGATTTGCTAAGACCTGTAATAAGTCTATTAAAAAACACACACAGCTGTCTTCAGTTCATCTGAAAACAGTCTAAGGGTAGCCCAGGGTAGAGTGTCAAGGATATGGCCTATGTGTCAAAAGGTGGCATTAAGGGGTAAAGAGTTAATACTATAACAAATTATTATTTTATTAAATCAATGTTAAAATCAATTTTGTATACGAGTTATCAATTGAAATTTCTGAGTAAGAGTTATCAATCTTCCGCTTCACTTCTTTGAAACCAAAGTGAAAGTAAGCAGTTCAAATCAACAACTTGATATTTTTTGGATTTAGATCTGGTACAGGTAAAAAAAAAAGTAGTTTTTGCAGTAATGAAGGGTTAGTAGAATGTGGTCTTCTCATTAACATAACTATATATTGCTAAATAATGCATCCCTACACACAATAACTCATGTCGCGAGGGGATGCTCCACTTAGCGGTGCCCTTGCTTTTTTTTTCTACCGAGGGACCATATGGCACAATATCTTTAGAACGCCCATTGTTGCTCAGGTGAGCGATGTGGCCCCATGGGCCTCTTGTTAAATTAGATCGCGGAAAAATGGCATTTAAGGATTTAGAATTGTATCGGTAAAATAAATCGGTTGTTTGATAAAAGTAGTTGTGAATGAATGTGAAAATTGCGGAAGAAAGTGAGATAGAAGGGATCTGTGAGTAAACACCACACATACATGTTGTAAAATCAAAACACCGCACATACAAGTACACGTATAAAAATCAAAACATTTAAAGAAATTTCTCTTAGACTAAATATAATTAAATGGTAACATATTTGTGAATTTGAAAGCGAAACAAACAATTTATTCATGAAGCAAATGAGGCACCACGAGGCCTATTAGTTGTTTAGAAAAAAAATCTTAATGAATTGCATGAACGTGCAAATGAGAGAAAACGATCAGTTATTTTTGAATTGCCACTTTTATTATAAAGATTAAAATAAAACAAATATACATACATATATCTAAGTTATATTATACTTGCATGTAGATCTATGAAGAAGATAATTCATCCCCGTGGAGTCTCTAAACTGATTACAGGTACACGCTATCAAATATAAACGCACACGATTTCATTTCTCAAGAGAAAAAATACTGCCGTGGTTGATTATTGTATAATTATACAAGATTTTATATAAAATAGTATTTTTTTCTTTTAAAATGCTACAAAATGACATGGATATTTGAATTCACAACATAGCTTTATGAGGCCATTGGGTCTTACTGACCATAAGCAAGGGAGGTAAGCCACGTAAGTCAATGTTCCTTAAGTGATTTTGATCGACTGTGGCGCTCACATTTTGCATAAAATATTTAAAAAAAACAATGTCTGTCCTATTAAATTGGCAATTATTAACTCATTCCTATTTATAACTCAATATGGTCAGGATATTGTTTCATATGACCTTTAAATTTTGGTTGTCATCCCCAGCATTTTATATGGGATTTAATAGAAAAAATGGGTTTCCATTGTCAATTTAATTTGGAAAAAATTTCAAATACACGATTTTCTTTTAATTTTCAGTGAAGAAAGTTTAACGTATAAGTAAACTTTTTGCCAAATTAAAACAAAATTTTCCGAATACTTTTTATGCTCTCCGCCGAATTTTATCGAATAAAAGGAAGTTAAGGAATCAAATGGAATTTCATTTGTAATAGATAAAGAAATTCCTTAATTTCCACTCACACAGATCATGAAAAGACACATGTATATCATGTTTTTATTTTGCAAATTATATTTTCAATTTTAATCATTGACGCTGCAATAAAAAATGCACGACATTTGATTTTGTCAATTTTTACGTCAAAGTCTCAATCAACATCATCGCAAGACATTGATTCCAACGTGGATGTCGATTTTGAAGAAGTGGCAAAATAATTTAAATACTTCTGATTATTATCCTAAGAATTCATTTTACTAAAAATAATTTTTAATATAAGTATGTTTTTCAAACTAAAACTTTACATTATAACATGTATATTTAAAACATTTTACTTTGCATTTCTGCTTTACAACAGTAATGTGCAAATATACCCTGTGCAGAGCTCGCAAAATTTTAAACCTGCAGCTGACCTTAAATCTTTTTTCCGTACTTTATGGATTTAAAGGAATTTTGTACAAAATGAAACAGTTCTTGATATTCTATGATAAATCATGGGAAAAGTAATCCTGATACCAATATTCAATTTGACATCTTTTTAAAAAGTAAATTCAAGAGCTTGTTATAAACTGTTTTTGGAGAGACTGTAGGCATTTAGATATATTTCATTGGTCAAAAATGAAAAAAACAAAAAACATCCGAATTATGTTTGTTAAAAAAACATGGTTTTTCATTGTGTTTACCAAAAATTTAAGCCCCAATGCACCCTATCAAACAAAGCTATTATCATGAAGCATCATTTAGAATTCATATCCTGAATTTCATAAACCTGTAGGCATCCTTCATTTACTAGATCTTGACCTTAACAATTTTATATTTTTAACTTCTTGAAAACTACAAGGCCAATTGTCAACATTTTTTTATGCGCGAAGTATCTCTATGGTAAGAGGAATCTATATTGTGAAATTTAAGGCACTACCACCCCAGGACACCTGGGGTCCAAATATGCAAAAAAAGTCAAATTTTCAAAAATCTTCTTTTATACTGCCACACATGTGGGGAAAAAACTAAATGCATGGTTATGATGTCCATTAAGCCCTCTAACAAAATTGTGAAATTCATGGCCCCAGGTTAAAAGGTTCAGGCCCTAAATGTATTAAATCTTTAAAATTTTTTCATCTACTCTGATATATATTTGAGAAAAACTAAATGCATGGTTATGATGTCCATGATACCCTATACCTAAATTGTGAAATTCATGACCCATGGGACAAGGGTTCAGGCTTTAGGGCGGGGTCAAGATAGCAATATAGTGAAAATGCATAAGTACTTAAAAAATCTTCTCTACTTCCATACATGTTTGTGAAACACTAAGTGTATGGATTGGTTCGGATATGGAAAAAATCCTCAACCTAAATTGTGAAATTCATGGTCCTTCAGGGACAGGGGTTCATACACCCATAATAATCAGAGTACTGAGAGTACTGAAAGACGGGGTCTTAAAAGTTTGAATTTGTAATTGTCCTGGATTTCCTCGAATATGCTTCCATAATTTATGAGTTTGAATTAGTTGTTACAATCTATGTTAATTCGGCTTTTTTGCAGTTGTCTGATACTTTGTCTAAATATAAATTTGACTCAATCCCAGCCTTAATAATTGTAGAAAATTGACACAACGGTATATTATGTAAAATAAGACCCCAAGGAAACATTTTTAAAATACTACTAACCGGGAAAATCAAACAACTATATCAAAGTAGAGAATTTTTAGCCGGGCTAAAAACACAAAGAGCCACGTTTTGTCAAAAGTGTTGGCATTTTGTTTCTTTTTTTTAAATTTCGAATGAATTGTCTATCTTTTTTAGTTTTCTTATTAATAACGTGTTTTTAAAACATTACTATGCATTTTGGACACATACAATGCGCATGAATTTCCATGAACTACTTTGCTGCGCGATGAAGAAATTGGGATTGAACATATAATGATTGTTGCAAAATTCAAGGCAGCAACTGTTGAACTTTTTTACTTCTACTAGACAGACATATTTTTTGTTTATAGCCGCTTACAAAATTTGGTCGCTCTCTGATGCTTTGCCGACTTTAAAAGCATGAGAGAGAGAGAGAGAGAGAGTGAAAGAGAGAGATAGAGAGAGAGATTTTCAGTCTTTACTACACAATATGCATAAAGACACACCAAAAGAGCCCGGCTTTCAGTACTTCAGTACTTTGATTATCATTAGATTTATTCAATTTTGTGATCCAAGGGAAAATCCACAAGTCAGACAGTATTCATAATAAAAGTTTTATGAAAACCCCAAGAACTCTTAAACTGCTGAATTAACAAACAAAGTGAACATCTGTATACCGATAACAAACACAGGCAACTGACGTTAGAAATATTTTTTTACCAATAAGATTCCAAGAACTTTGACAATAAAAAGATTTTTCACGGTCGCGATTTTGATTTTTCAGACCGACTTATCTAACACAATTTTCTTCATTTGTGATTCATGCAAAATTAATAGGTAAAAATAAATCTGTTCGCCACTTACTACTTTTTTGTGTAAACTCGCGCATCACCTACATGAATTAAGATACAACCGAACCTTTCATTAAAAATCATACTCTGAAAATCAGAGACATATTAAATAACAGACTGAGATTGTCAACTCCACCATTAGCATGTAAATGTTACGGGACCAACGTTTCTTTGAGAACTACAAGTGCAACAGCAATCCTGTATAAGTCATGAAATTGAACATGAACCTGTAAATATTTTAAGCATGTTTTATTTATGAAATATTTACAAAAACTCTTTATTTAGTTTTTAAATTACTTTTTTTAAACTTATTGACTTTTCACAAGGTAATGGTAATGCATTACTTTACTCATGTAATGGTAATGTAATGCATTGCTTCAAGAAAGTTTAGTAATGGTAATGGTAATTTAATGCCCTAATTTATGAAGTAATGATAATGTAATGCATTATTTTACATTGTAATTCACCCCAAGCCTGATTCTAACTAAGCCGGAAAACATGAACATTAACGTTTAACTTGGTTCTTCAATCGATAAGATAGTATATATTATATGATGTATAAGTCTTCCAAAATGTATAATCTAATATAAATTTTGCTCACAATGTATTGTTTAAAATTTAAATTCAGTTTAATCAACTAAAGAGCCAACCAACGAGAAGGCAAATTCAGACTTGTTTTTATTTTCTTTGTACAAAGTTCCTTTAGAGACGAACATCAGTCATACCACAAGTAGACTGGAAGCCAGTGAAACACCTATTTAATTTATATATAATTTACATCTGTGAATAACCCGTCCCGATTTTAACTTCGGCTTGCGCATGAAGTTTGGTAGTATTAAGGTGAAAGATTGTCAAAATAAAATTCTCAACTTTTCAAAAATGGCACACTGCGTTTGGGAACTTTAATTTCAATTCCACCATCAACCTCTTCTATTGAATAATGATCTCCTACACGAACTGAATCGTCAACGACGCTGTACATTTAGTTACGTAACTCATTCCACATTTGAACACGAGCAAGAATATTTTGATCAATAAAACTATTATTTTATTTTCTAAATAGAATTTAGTTTATACACAGAGGACTTAAAAAGATTCAATGTGTGTTTTTAAATATATATTTACTGAAATGCATGGAAACTTTCTGCACTATTTTCTTACGTGTAGACTCAATTTCGGTTTGAGACTTAGGCTGACAGTAAACCAATAGACGGGGTCACGTGACCCCTCTAGAAATATACTAAATCTTTAAAAATATCTTCTTTACTCCCATATATATTTGAAAAAAACTAAATGCGTGGTTATGATGTCCTTGAAGTCCTATTCTTAAATTGTGAAATTCATGATTTCCTGGGTCAGGGGTTCAGGCCAGAGAAGAGGGCAAATATGGTCACATAGTGGTTTTATTTTGATTTCATTTTTTTTGTACTATCAAAGTTGTAGGAGAAAAAGTCATGCATTGTTATTAGGTTCATTATGGCCTGATATTAAATTGTGAAATTCACTACTCAGGCAATGGGACAGAAGTTGCACAGCTTTTTATTTGGGGGAAGGGGGGGGGGGTTGATCAAATGACCATAAGATGAACATGTATTTTTGGGAGCTGATTTTAATCAACTCTCCTATGCAGTTACTCTGGCAAACCAAAAGTGAAACAGTGTTTGGACCTAAGCACAAATTATCACCGCTGACAAGACTACGTATGTTCTTGAAAATAATAGAAAAAAAATTGATGTAATGTATGCTGAAGCATTGTTTTTCAAGGAAACTTATCTATAAATACTTTGAAAATAGTCAAATTTTATATACTACGAACAATTTAGATAATTTGTAGTTTCATGTATTCCTATGCCAGAGTTAATATAGTCTCGTTTAACCAGACGCTCGGCTGTCTCCGTAAATCTGCAACAAGCAGAGAGGGGGCAAAATATTGCATATAGGGTATATTGCTAAGATTTTGATTCCTGATTATTTATGGAAAAAATACCAGCTTTTGAACTTAGTCATTTTTTGGCAAAATATTGCATATAGGGTACCCTCATTGTACGGATAACTCCTCCTACAGTTTTCAAGATAGGAAATTGTTCTTTAACAGATCAATTGTACATATATCAGAAGTGTGCATATTGCTAGGATTTAGATTTTCGATAATTTATGAAAAAAATACTAGCTTTTGAACTTAGTCATTTTTTGGCAAAATATTGCATATAGGGTACCCTTTCACCTTATCCATTTCACTGGATATGGGTTGACATGGATTATGGATACAGTTCACATAAAGGAAAACCCGGTTTGCTGTCACATTGACAGCTTTTCACTTGTTAGAATTGTTTCGATAACTAAAACATACTAGTAGTTGAAATGTATCTCTTAATATTACCCAACATGATTCATTTGGGGTTTCTGGAAATTCTTGTCGAAAAAGTCTAAAAATTCATAGTATAAAAAAGTGCTTAATTCGATTACAAACTAGAAACTAATTGCCATGCAAGATAAATTGATTTTAAAATAAATGATAATCCGATTCGATAAAATCAACTCCCGTCAGTACTTCAGTACTTTGATTACTAAGAGCAATTGCTGTTTGCCATCCGTTAACAATTCATCTTGAAAACAACATGGTAAATTGTCACTTGGCAATATTGAATTAAGTATGTCTTCTATTTTAGGAAATCTACTGTGCATTTTAAACTTGTAGGAAATAGTTGTATGCATTTAGTGAGCATTATAAATGAAGTTGTGAATATGATTAAAGATTGACTATTAAAGACATGCAGGTGTCCTATTTCCAGAAGTTTACATTTTTTGGCCCTGGAGCTAAGGTATATTGATAATTTGAATTTCCTCCAACTCTTGTCACCTTCCACCTCCCAATATTTTTGTCCCCCGCCGCAACGCAGAGCGGGGAAATGTCGGGCGTCCGTCCGTGTGTAGTCTGTCAGTGTTTCCATCCGTCACACTTTTTTGTAAGCGCTCTCATGCGTTCAAATTTTGACGGATTTTCATTAAATTTATACCAAATGTTTATACCACTATTACCTTGGTCAAGTTCGAAAATCAGCATTGGTCGATACTTTTTGTTGGAGTTATGGGACTTTGACCACAATAATGACTCCGTTTTATCTAAAAATTGACCTTATAAGTGCTCTCATGATTAAAAATTTTGACGGATTTTCATTAAATCTATATCAAATGTTTATACCACTAATACTTTTGTCAAGTTCGAAAATTAGCATTGGTCGATACTTTTTGTTGGAGTTATAGGACTTTGACCACAATAATGACTCCGTTTTATCCAAAAATTGACCTTGCAAGCGCGCTCATGCCTACAAATTTGACGGATTTACATGAAATTTATACCAAATGTTTATACCACTAATACCTTGGTCAAGTTCCTAAATCAGCCTTGGTCGATAATAGTATACTGCTTGAATGGCGGGGGACCCAGGAATTCTATTCTTGTTATATATGAATTAATTTTTTCAAACATCAAAAAGTGGGGTAACAGTCGGAGGAGTCTCAGAGTAGGGTTAAGACTTTACATTCTCATAGCATATATGCTGCAATAATTTTTTCATGATTACTTTAAAGTTTCTAAGATTTTATCATTTTTCATCCGTAGTATTTGTTACCTGGCAGCAGACACCCTTAACAAATTCATGGCTTCCTGCTACTGTTCACATCAATGTCTACCATGTATGCAATCTTAAAAAATACACTTAACCATATGTGCTTGGGTGTGGGCTGTATAAAATTTTGGTTTTTGCAAACCTTCAGCATCTTTTTCAGCTGAAACTTATTGTCTAAGAAATATCTTGACCAAATTTGGTTTTTATGTAGTAAAAACCCAGAAGCTTTAGACCAAAAGAGGTAAGCTAGCATAGCACATAGTGTTTCGAACACAGATCCATGTTTGATAGTCTCCGATCATGCTCAGATTAAGGATAATCATGACATAAATCAGACAAATACAATATCAGCACACACAACGAAAGAGGTTAATGTAAAACACAAGACCTTGCATGTATTTGCTTATTAAGCTTTTATGAAAACAAGAGGCCCATGGATAGGATAGCCTGATAGGATAGGATTAACGCACGATAGAACGGTATACACACACGATAGGATAGGATTGATACACGATAGAAAGGGATAAACGATGTTCATGATAAATGTATAATCCCTTTAAACGATCTTCACGAATAAACTGATAATGCAGAATTTGAGAAAGAACACACATGAATAGTAAGATTTACGTGGAATTTCTTTTTAGTAACAATTGACAAATTGTTAAAGCTGACATGAATTCATAAAAGCATTCAGTCGCCATATTATTTTTGATCGCTCCTCTACTGCCACTGGGGTATATATACCGGTGAAGAAAGTTACAGTCGGTTGCTTTTCGATCGAGACATTCAGGCTGCACATTGTAGTAAAATGTTTGTTATGAAAAGTAAAAGAATTAGCAATCAATAACATACAATATATTTATTCTTTGAAATTTTTTTTCCCAAGGTATCCGTATTATTTAGCACAGATAGTGCTGCCTTCCTTTTCGCATGCACATCGAACACGTGTGCGTTTATACAAAGTACATAACTTAGGCATCTTTTTGAAAACCCCGTCGGCACTACATCCAACATAGTAGCTAAATGAAAGTAAATCCAAGACAGAAACAACGTTACATGGTTTCCATCGGTTTCTACAAAATTAGATATTCCTTGCCAGTGCAGTGGTTATCATATTATTCATATTCAAAACTCGTATCTACACGTCTTTTCGTCCAAGGTGACATGTTCAGGTGTATGAAATACCTGAATGCGGTGAAGCATGACTAGTGCTCTCGGCCTTTATATAATATAGGGGGTGTGTAGCGATGAGCAGAACAATAGAAGGTATCACACCGGTAATTGTTTTCACTATATATTCTTAAAAATCAGTTTGTATTTTTCATGACAAAATATTCGGAGGAAATGTTATTTGTTACCTATCTCATCAGCTAACACCATAAAAAGGGCAAGCGATACTGCATTTTCTCAAAATATCTAGCTCCAAACAGGTCTACCCTCAAAACCACGTGTTTTCCATTTGTATGTAAACAGACTGCACACTCCCCAGGAAGCTGCTGCATGAGCCCTGAAAGAAGTAGTCCTTGTGAAAAAAAATCATCACCTAACAAAATACATGAAATATCCTACTCAGTGGTACAAAAAATTTTAAAACTGAGTAAAGGAAAATGTAAAAATGCAGTCAAGGAAAAAAATAATTCTGAAGTATATATGGAACTACAATTGAATTCCCAATCAACTGTCACCAAATCCCTAAAACCCTGTCCCCAAGCTCCCAATATTTCATTAGCTATTGAGGATTTATCTCTCTTACTCAGACTGAAGAAAATAGCACAGATGAAACACATTTGGAGCCTCACACCATGCATGACCTGAAGCCAATTTTTATCCTTAAAACAACAAGATACAAAATCATCTTGGTACCAAATCAGAGCATATACATTTTTCTTTACATCAAAATAAAAATATTCCATTAGAGTCACTTCATTATGCAATCATTGCATAACAAAGAAGAAATTTATCCCTATTGTTCACACATTTCATAACTATATTGTGAATTATCAGGTCAAAAATGAAATCTGTATCTGGTAAATTTATATATCAGGTAAAGCCTGTTTACTTGTCTACACACTGCCATACTCACTTTTATCTAAAAGCAGCATGGTAACACAGGACAGCCCAAATGATATCAGCATGTGATGGAGCTCAGATCTGCTCTGACAACCATAAATCTTGCTTTGATGATAAGAAATGTAAAAGAAACAACTGGGATGCAACTTCATTCTGTGATTTATGTAACATTCTATCTGTAGAGCAAAAATGGCCATGAAATTTCAATTGGACACACTTAATTATACCCCTCATCAGGCCATCCCTATAGAATTTGAAGAGAATTGCTGATCAATGATGATTGACACATGTTAGATAATTTACAGCAAGAGCAATAAGCATATACATGAAGTAATTCAATAAGGCAATGCATTTCTGATGCAAATTTACAAGAGAAATCACATAAGTGCATGCCATATCACAATACTAAATAAAGAATCATACCAACCCCCATAGTTGTGGATAAGGGTGGGGCATCTATATTGTACCCATACATTTTACATGATATGATTTCATTCAAATTTTGATTTTCATTACTTAGAGTAGGAGAGGTGTGCAAAGGTAACCATATAAAAAATAGCAATATCTCCTTCTAAACATTTTAACAATGGCTAATGTTTCAATATCTTGGGTCATTCAAACATAAATATCAGTATTTGTATTTTGTAAATAAGGAACTCCCCTTGAAATGAGGGAAGAAACTGTTTTTTTGGCTATAATGCATAAAAACATTTTCTGGTAAACTGAAATTCATCAGTTTTTAAGGATGAAAACCATGAAAAGCTCCTAGATTCAATCATGATGATATTATATATACTTGACTCATAATGACCTTCTCAACTAAATGCATGAAACCTCTTTTCTACACAAAATATGCATCTGTGTGATCTTGTAAATGGTGTTAAAGCATGTTTTTGCCTTAAACTATTACAAATGGGTAATTCAGTGTAAAATAAACATAAACATAGCACATATTTGCCCAAATCCCTTCATTCCTTGAATCAGGACTATGTAGGAAATGAAATTAAATCTCACATAAGGTGAGCAGAAATCAAAGAAATTAAAGTTTTTGTCAAAATAATCCTTCGATAGACTGTTCGTGTTCTTCTTCGCAATGTTTCGCACTTGTCGCTTAAGTCTGAGACTTGCATGTAAACTCAAAATTGGTCATTCGATGAAAAACTAGTCGCTGCGTGCTCTTACGACAAAGTCTGAGGGCATCAAATATGACTGCGACAACTGATCTGCACACTTTTACAGCATCTAGAACACAGAAACCAATATTCTAAGCTCCAGTGACTTCATATCATCCATTTTTAAAGGTTTTTATTATTATTATATATTAAAAATTACATGTTTTCCACACCAAAAAATCATCATTTTTCATATTTTTTTCATTACAAAATTTTAAAAGCATTTTTCTATCTTCAGACTACAGAAACTAATTTCTGTTAACAAGATTTGACATAAAATACTGAAAACTGGCACCTGCATGCATTTTTTCAATTTGACACACAGCCCTTCAAGGTATCACACCGGTAATTCTTTTCACTATATAACACTATAGAGGGGAAAAAATTCTTAAAAATCTGTTTGTATTTTTCATGACAAAATATTCGGAGGAAATGTTATTTGTTACGTATCTCATCAGCTAACACCATAAAAAGGGCAAGCGATACTGCATTTTCTCAAAATATCTAGCTCCAAACAGGTCTACCCTCAAAACCACGTGTTTTCCATTTGTATGTAAACAGACTGCACACTCCCCAGGAAGCTGCTGCATGAGCCCTGAAAGAAGTAGTCCCTGTGAAAAAAAATCATCACCTAACAAAATACATGAAATATCCTACTCAGTGGTACAAAAAATTTTAAAACTGAGTAAAGGAAAATGTAAAAATGCAGTCAAGGAAAAAAATAATTCTGAAGTATATATGGAACTACAATTGAGTAAAAGGAAAATGTAAAAATGCAGTCAAGGAAAAAAATAATTCTGAAGTATATATGGAACTACAATTGACTAAGTTCATTTTGATTGGCCGATTACCGGTGTGATACCTAGAAATCGACATCTAATATGGCGGTAGTTGGAGAAAAAAGGGAAATAATGCGTATTTATGAATTCATGTCAGCTTTAATTACGCTGCATCATTTTAAATAGAATGTATAAAAATGACCAGTTAATTTTTTTAACTAAAATTATGAGTTTGGATGATCAATAAATTTTTTGTATTGTGAACATTGCTTTCATTACCGAACACCGCCGCAAATATTCCAGCCCGAGATCAAATCACACGGAAAATAGCGGGTTATATTATAAAAATCCAACTATTTTTTAGAGTAAATATAAAATCTATCATAAATACATTTCTTTCTGAATAAGAAAATGATGCATTAAAAACGAATTAGATTACATACAAGTTAAATAAATATGTTCGCAGATACACATTCCGCGTACGATTTTTCAACATTGTTTTCATTACCATACACCCTATAGCCGATTGCCATTGAAGAACAACATCCGAGATCAAATATCACACAGAAAAATAACGGGATCAATTAAAAAAACAACTCTGGTTTTTATTAAAATAAAATTTTAATATAAATTATATCATAAATACTTTTGTTTCTGTAAAATATGATGCATAAAAAAATTATATAATATAATTGCATATGATAAAAGTTAATGTATACACAGGCATACACCCCGCGTACGATTTAATATATTTCATATACATATCATATTACCTTGTTCCTAAGAACTTCGATAGTTTACATTTTTGCATTTTCAATGCTTACAGATATGATTTACATGTAATATTGGTTAATTTTGATCTAAAACATTAAGAAATTAGTATCATGTTAGAATGCTGGATTGGATTTTACGATTCTTGTTCGATAAATTTTCGTATACGGCGCACTGAACGACTTGAAACTTTGAAATAAATTAACTTGCTTATGAAATGGCACAAAACGAATAACATGAAAGGATAAACGGAAAAAAATTGAACGATAAATCTGATAGGATATACGTATGATAGGATAGTGTACACGCACAAAAGGATAGGATTAACACACAATAGAACAGTATACACGCACGATACAATAGGTTTGATACATGATACAATAGGATAGGATTGTAAAAAATAATGTTCGGGTACTGTACAGAGCCTGCAGATCACCATTATCAAGGATGCCAAGAAAACCTGATAATTATATCGAACTTCTCTCAAACTTCCTTGATCGATGTGATTGTTGATATATGATATATCATGTAATTCCTATGACATTTTGTCATTAGAACAGTATCATATTGATTTTGTATCAAATAATATTATATTGTACCTTTGAAAGGATACAATTTCATATGATATGCTATAATTTCATCATACCATACAATGCACTATTGTAATACAGATCATTTAAATTATGGTTTGATATGATAATTTTGGTAGGTCTCATTAAGATGATGCCTCATCTTGAGCTCTGTAATCTTTGATTACCTATGTTTTCTTTTCTTTTCTAAATTGATTTAAAAAAAACCAGTGTATTTCCCATACCATTACATCAAGTACAAAATGCTTGAAATAGTTTCAGATCAGCAGAAAACAACTTGATTATGAAAGATATATTGGTATATAAGAGGTACAGTGGCCTCCGGTTATTACCAGCACGGATATAACGAGGTACTGCTTACAACAAGATGATTTTGTGGTCCCAAATTATTTCTTTATTATTTCCTTTTAAAAAATACCGGATACAACGAGATCATTTATAACGAGACTGTATACTAGTATTACGAGGTAAAAATTTCTGCCCGTAGTTGTACGAGCTATTGGATATAACGAGGTACTCGCTGCACGCTTAATTACACACACTGGTTCCAGGTAACTAACGGTATGACTATGTTATTTTCACAGGTATGTATACACAGGACAATAGATTAAAAGTATTCAAACATAGGACAATAGATTAAAAGTATTCAAACATTATGATGAGTTGTTTTATTGCAATGTTCACACTCATGGCTTCGATGTAAAAGAAAAGGAAAACAATTTTACTAGGAACAATAGGACTTATTCAGTTATAATTTGTGCCCGTTAGTTGTAAACGCTATCGGATATAACAAGGTACTCCTGGCAAAGGATAGTAGTTTTGCTAGCAACAATATGACTTATTTAGAAATAGTTAACAATAAATAAAAAATTAAATTGCAAAGGACTATGGATTAACTTTGAGTACATTTAGTACAATTAAAAAAAAAACAAGATTTAGAAAGCTTGGAAGGGTTAGCCGACTTGTTGAGAAAAGCAAGTGACTCTTAAAATAGCGATACCGACATTGGGCCTATCCATATTATGTAAGTGTTGATTTGGTATTAAATTTTGTGAAATTAAACATGATGACGAGACAGACACCAAAAAAGTGGTGATAATATCGGTGTGTCGGCAAAAACTCGAGAATTTTATACAAAAAATACATTAAATGCGGTAACGATTGTCAAACCTTTTTCATACAGAAAACAGACATCGAAGATTCCCCATAAAGTGATTTACAAATTAAAACTGACGTTACTGAAAATAACCAAAGAGTTTATAGAAAAAAAGCAACCGACAATCACAGTTTTTGTCTCTCGTGAAGTGAAAGTAACACGTGTCTAAGATTGTACACGTAATTATTCCATAGTCAATTACATGAGTACACTGTAAGTATGTTACTTTTCAACAAAGTTTGAATAAAGTATACATATTTATTTAATTATCACTTGTTTATAAACTTGTTTATAAACATTATTTGAAATGTAAAGAACAAGGAACACGTCACCTTGGGAAATGCCAACCTCGGATATAAGGAGTATCTGTTATAACGAGAAATAAAACTATGCCCCAAGCATCTTGTTATACCCAGAGGCCACAGTATATGAAATATAGGCCAAAAATTTTGAAGTTTGGGGGGAAAATATGATTTTCTAAAACTTTATTTTATAAATATTGACCAAAAACCTCATGTGGATATGAACTTGGAATCTGCAAAAGATATTACTATTTGAGTCAATGCATTAGAGGTATCTTTCAATACACAATACATATCATACAACCCTCGTATTTAATCAAATCCAGTGATACAAACAATTTTACAAAACATTTGAATGTCATCTTGTGATGTTGACGTGTCATAACACGTATAAGTCTTGATGTAGTGAGCCTAAATGGATTAAGGTCTGAATTAATAATGTATCATTACCCAAAATCCCACCACTCCTGGGCATTCTCACTGTTGAAATGGACTAGAGTAACACACTTTACCCTAGTCTAAGATGGCAATAGGGAAGCACGCTTTGATTATTTTACACAAAATATATGCATTTGTCGGGGTAGTATGGCGAAATAAATACACTAATTTACACGATTTGAATAAATGTAAAAATTGCAAAACATTTGCAGAATCTTTCCTTACTACAGCGAAAAAACGAAAAAATCTCGACTATTATTAGGGTAAAGCAACTTTATGACGGGTAATACAACTTGGCCTGAAGTGCATTTAAAATCACCACAGATGTTTATCACTTTTAGTGTTGACTTCTACAATTAGTTGGCAACTTGTAATTACTTTGCCAAATTTATGCTAAAAAATTCATAAAACCAATGTCTGTCTACAGTTTTTAGCTCACCTAAGCTGAAAGCTCAGGTCAGCTATTCTGATCACATTTTGTCTGTCGTCCGTCTTCTGTCTGTAAACTTTTCACATTTTCAACATCTTCTCAAGAACCACATGGCAAATTTCAACCAAAATTGGCACAAAGCATCCTTAGCCTAAGGGGATTTAAAGTTGTGAAAATTAAGGACCACGCCTATTTGCAAAGGGAGATAATTAGGAATTTGAAAATTTTTGAGAAATTTTCAAAAATCTTCTTCATACGAACCATAAGACCAGGAAAGCTGAAACTTGTGTGGAAGCATTCTCAGGTAGTGTAAATTCAAAGTTGTGAAAATCATGATCCCCGGGGGTAGGGTGGGGCAACAATTTGGGGTCAAAGTTTAATATAGAAACATATAGAGTAAATCTTTAAAAATCTTCTTCTCAGAAATTAGGCAGCCAGGAAAGCTGAAACTTGTGTGGAAGCATTCTCAGGTAGTGTAAATTCAAAAATAGTGAAAAACATGACGTTTGGGGGTAGGATGGGGTCACAATGGGCGGTCAAATTTTAACATAGGAATATATAGAGTAAATCTTTAAAAATCTTCTTCTCAGAAACTAATCAGCCAGGAAAGCTGAAACTTGTGTGGAAGCACCCCCAGGTAGTGCTTAATTCAAAAATAGTGAAAAACATGACGCTTGGGGGTAGGATGGGGCCACAATGGGTGGTCAAAATTTAGCATAGGAATATATAGAGTAAATCTTTAAAAATCTTCTTCTCAGAAATTAAGCAGCCAGGAAAGCTGAAACTTGTGTGGAAGCATTCTCAGGTAGTGTAAATTCAAAGTAGTGAAAATCATGACCCCTGGGGGTAGGGTGGGGCCACAATGGGGGGTCGAAGTTTAATTTAGGAATATATAGAGTAAATATTTAAAAATCTTCTTCTCAATAACTAATCAACCAGCAAAGCTGAAACTTTTCTGAAAACATCCTCAAGAAGTGTAGATTCAAAGTTGTGAAAATCATGACCCCCAGGGGTAGGGTGGGGCCACAATGGGGGGTAGAAGTTTAACATAGGAATATATAGAGTAAATCTTTAAAAATCTTCTTCTCAGAAACTAATCAGCCAGGAAAGCTGAAATATGTGTGGATGCATCCTCAGGTAGTGTAGATTCAAAGTTGTGAAAATCATGATCCCCAGGGGTAGGGTGGGGCCACAATAGGGGATCAAAGTTTAACAAAGGACTATACAGAGTAAATCTTTAAAAATCTTCTTCTCAGCCAGATGATTCTTTATAATTATTAAGACTTTGGCCCCAGGACAATTCTTTGGCCTCACAAGAAGGTTCAGAGTTTGATGTAGGTTTATTTCCCATATATAAACTATTGTGAAGGATCTTTTTGAGAACTGCAATACTCAACATGTGATATGACTATAAAATCATCCTGTTAGAAAAGGGACTAATGATTATAAAGATAAGAATATCCAGAGGGAAAAATGAATTTTATTTATAGAGGATCTACATGTATCATTGTACATTGTCCAGATAGTTTGTATTTTGACTCCATTCAGCTGATTTTATCATACCTATTGTTCCTCAGGTGAACGATGTGGCCCATGGGCCTCTTGTTATTTTGAAACAACTATTGGACTTTAGTGGTTCCTAAGTTTGGGTTGCACCTCAAGGAGATTAAGTTGATGGAAGGCTTACGTTATTTATGTGCATTTGAAGTACATGTAATCATGGTAGTAAAAGGAACCTTTTACTAATTTAGGACTTTGAGCTGAAAGAGACTCCCGGTTCTAACAGGAAAACAAAGAGAAATGGAAATAAGAGTGGTGACAAAAGGGCTGGAGAATCTGTAGAAGATGAAGATATATATGAAGACAAAAAGGAGGAAGCTGTGAGTGCGAAAAAGAAGCCCAAAAATACATCCACCCAGATACACACTGAAAAAGTAATCAAAGGTTGGTACTTTTGAGATTTTTCTATGTTATAAACACCAGCAAACACAATCAGATGGTAGTATAATTGACTCTTTATAACCTGGAAATCTTGAAATTAGATCCTATAAAAAAGAATTAATTATAAATAAGTTACATCATGAAAATGTATATTTTAAAAAATAGAAAGAACATGTCTTGTTTTAAAACATTCATACTTTTTATAAAAATTCCTTTTTTACTTAAAAAAGAATTATAACATTGACTCTCAGACAAGATTACCTGCATAGTTTATTCATAGTCTTTAATAAAGGGATATATTTTATCCCTTTGTCATGATCCCATTAACAAAATATATCAAAGTAATCATGGTAATGAAAATTTGACCCTGGGTTTTAGATAATTTGAAAATATTTTACGGAGATGAGAATTGATAATAAGCTTTGATAATGTCATCATTTTAGACCATTGACCTTTTGAAATGAGCTTGAAATTTAATTACCATACAGTCTGAACACTTTGTCATTTTTCAAAAAAATGTTGCATAAAAGGTACCCCATTTGTTCGGATAATTTTTCCTGAAGTTTTCAAGATAAGAACTTTTTTGTTTTGCAGTTCAGTTGTACATACCAGTTTATCAGAGATGTACATATTACTTGTATTTTATACCCCTGCAAATGAAGTTTAAGGGGGTATATTGATTTCACCCTGTCTGTCTGTCTGTCAACACAAATTTGCCCCCCTTTGGAATTTTTACTACTGCATAGAACAGTCTGAAAATTCAGACCTGTGTTGAACACCATCTGAAAATGTGAACCTGCAATTTTTATAAAGATCAAACAAGATTTAATGATTTTATGACAATTTTCATTTTCCTTATCCGATATAATCTCCCAAACAAAGTTTGGAGACTTATTGTTTTTTTACGGTTCTTCTTTTTTTTTCTCGCTCTGAACTTATCCGTTGCATTTCTCAGAGATTGCTGAACAGAATTGTGCAAAACTCTAGGATACGTTAGAACTGCATATCTAGTTGTGCACCCTGGTTTGATTTTTCTCATTTGGGGTGGGTAAGCCACCCACTTTTCTGGGTCTAGCATTGAACCTTATGGGAAGAATGGTAGACTCTATTGTAAATGGTTTTAATTTAATTCTGGTTGTAACGTGCTTTCTGATTGGCTAAAACAATTATTTTATCTCGTATAAAGAATGTTGCCTACGTCATAGTAAGACTAACGTCAAAAATGTATCAATACGCCTGACGTTACGTTTGAATTTTGTACAATTTTACGTCATTTTAAAGGTCAAATTATCATTTATATCTACAATGAAGAGTATAAAAACTAAATTATAAGCAATGAATTCAATATTTATTAGTTTTATATGATAAAAAATGGTTTGAAACAGTTAACGCTTTTTTATAAACCGCTTTGCAGTTTATAAAGCGTAAACTGCCGCAAACCATTTTATATCATAAAAAACAAATAAATATTAAATTCATTCCTTGAATAACTTAAAAACGGACAAAGATAATAATATAGGGTTTTCAGAATCATATATTGACTGTTACAGGCAATATGTAGCCATTATGGTTAGTTAGATACGACCCCTGGGGTCATCCCCACCCCCAGGAATTGGAAGTGACCATATATCTCAGAAACTGTTAGAATCCTGACCCCTTAACCATATTTATTCTTGTTCCATGTGTTAAAGGGCATCAACTGGTATGTGGATCATGTGTCCCAGGAGTGGTCCTGACCCCCATGAACAGAAAGTGCACAAATATCTTCAAAACAGTTGAGATTCCCACCCCTTAACCATAATTATATTCTTGTTCCATGTGTTAAAGGGCATCAAATGGTATGTAGGTCATGGGCCCGGGGTTTTTCCTGACCCCCCTTGAAGAGGAAGTGCCCGAATATCTTGAAAACAGTTAGATCCCCACCCCTAAACCATATATATTCTTGTTCCATGTGTTGAGGGGCATCAAATGGTATGTAGGTCATTGGCCCTGGGGTAGGTCCTGACCCCCCTTGAAGAGAAAGTGCAACTCAAGCGTTTGAGGAGTTTAAAATGACTGTCTCTCATTTCAAATAACTATATGTTTATTCTTAAGCTTGTTCCTTGTCTCAGTGGGAATCAAATGGTATGTAGGTCATGGGCCCCAGGGGTTGTCTTGACGCCCCTCGAACAGAAAGTGCCCGAATATCTCAAAAACAGTTGAGGTCCCCACCCCTAAACCACATACATTCTTTTTCCTTGGGTTATGTTGGTTCAACTGATATATAGTAAATGACCCTTTGGGAACATCAAGAAACTTCAGAAATAGAAATAATCAACTTTGAATCGTTTTTTCTGTATAGTTTGACCAATGTGGGTCATCCCTACCCTCAATGATGGCCTGTTTTTTTGGGACTCTTGTGTACACTGATGTTGAAAAGTAAGGGAGGTAATTGTTACAGATTTTATTAATGAGTTAATGTAAACAATCCAAAATATGTTTATATAAATTTATACATCCAGATAGTTTGTTGTCTTTATTTCCACAAAACATGTATAAATGATGCATCTGGACCTTCTTATGGACTGATAGACTTGGATGCTGAATCTGGGCCATGAATTTCAAACACTGGGGGAGGTTAGGGTGTTTGGAGCAGGTTAAAGTTTTTAGAGCATATGCCCTTTGATGACTCAGTTACTACTGGTCCTATCTTCACCATACTTGCATTTTCATGATATAAATGCCCTTGAAAGGCTTAAATGATGAATCTGAGCCATAGGATTTGGATGCTGGATGAGGTTAAGGTTTTTGGTGTTGGTAAAAGTTTTTAGAGTAAGTGTCCTTTAATAGACAAATCTTCTTCGTTATTATACCCGCACTTTCTAAAGAAAGTTCGGGTATATTGTTGTTACCCTGTTCCGTCCGTCCGTCCGTCTGTCACGTTTTACTTTCTCAAACTGCTCCTACATCTTATAAACCAGCAAACTGAACTCTTGGAGTTTGATTTGGGGTATCATGTTGTTTTGTAAAAAGGTTTCAAAAATTCTCTGTTAGTCCTGGGGGTCAAATAATTGGTAAAAAATGACGTTTTTTCACAAAAAACCTTCTTCCTCGAACTCCTCCTACATTTTCAACAGTAGACAAACCATCTTTTGGAATATGTTTTAGGGTATCCTATAGATGCGCAATAAGGTTTCGGAATTTTCAATTCTGTCCTGGGGGTCATTTAATGGCTAAAAAATGACGTTTTTTTAACAAAAAAACTGGTTTCAAAAACGTCATTTTTTTTTGGCAGTAGCCAAATGATCTTCTAGAATATGATTGGGGGTGTCATATTGAGGCGTGATCAGGTTCCAGAATTTTTTTTTATTAAGGGGATCAGTGGGAAACAAAAAATGACGTTTTTTGGCAAAAAAAATATGGTTCCCAGAACTCCTCTTACAACTTTTGGAGTAGCTACGTCATCTCTTGGGATATAATTTGGGATGTCCTATAGATGTGCAATAAGGTTTTAAAAATTTAAATTTCATCAAGGGAGTCAAATAGTAGCAGTAAATTGACGTTTATCACTAAAAAAACAAACATTGATCCAAGAGCTCCTCTTATGATTTAATGGATAGACAATCATATCTTGGGATATGATAGGGACTGTTCTATAGATGTGCAGTAAGGTATTCAAAATTTAAATTTCATCCAGGGAGTCAAAAAGTAGCAGAAAATTGACGTTTATCACTTCAAAAAAACATAGATCCTAGAACTCCTTTTATGATTTAATGGATAGACACATCATATCTTGGGATATGATAGGAACTGTTCCATAGATGTGCATTGCAGTTTTGAAAAATTAAATTTAACCCTGAGGCCCATTACCTACCGGTACATACCTTTTGATGCCCTTTAAGGATTAAGAATATATATGGTTAAGGGGTGGGGATCTCAACCGTTTTCGAGATATTCGGGCACTTCCTGTTTAAGGGGGGTCATGACCACCCCGGCTCCCATGACCTACATACCGTTTGATGCCCCTTGACACAAGGAACAAGAATATATATGGTTTAAGGGTGGGGATCTCAACTGTTTTGAAGATATTAAGGGACTTGCTGTTTGAGGGGGTCAGGACCACCCACAGGGCCCATGACCTACATAACATTTGATGCTCCTTGACATCAGAAACATGAATATATATGGTTTAGGGGTCATGATTATAACAGTTTCTGAGATATATGGTAATTTCAAATTCCTGGGGGGTGGGGATGACCCCAGGGGTCAGATCTAATAAACCCTATATATTGCCAGTAACAGCCAATATATGATTCTGAAAACCCTATATTATTATCTTTGTCCGTTTTCAAGTTACCATTTACAATAGAGTCTACGATTCTTCCTACAAGGTTCAATGTTAGACCCCCCACCCTTTTGACACCCCCCTCCCCCCTCCCCCGAAAAGTGGTTGTCTAACCCAAAATGAGAAAAATCAAACCATGGTGCACAACTACATATGCAGGCCTATCATATCCTAGAGTTTTGTACAATTCTGTTCAGCCATCTCTGAGAAACAAGTTCAGAGCAGGAAAGAAGAAAAAGAAGATGAATAATAATACATGTACCGTATTAAGAACCGTACAAAAACAATAAGTATCCAAATTTCATTCGAGAGACTTAATAATAAAGATTGAATAGAGAAAGGATCATCAAACATCAATAATTTAAAGATAATTGACAATTTCTGATTCTAAGGGGGTCAGGATGACCCCTTAGGGTCATGACTTACATGCCATAATGATCTGATGCGCCTGCATGACCTAAGGAGGAATAATATCTTTGGATTAAGTTGGGGATCTCAATGGTTTTTATGATATTTAATAATTTCAGGAAGAGCACTTGGGATCATGACCTACATACCATCCTAAATGCCTTGAACAAAGAAACAATAATATAATATGTACATGATATATGATTCAATTTAAGAACCCATATATAGATCAATCATCTGTTTTGTAATACTTCCTATGTATATATACATGTACATGTATTAGTTTGTGTTTTGTTCTATACTAGTCATGTTCATGACTGTAGTATGGCTCAGTCTCATTTTAAATTACATTAAAAAATTGTCAAATATATGACTTGGAACCCCCACTCCCAAACAAACTCAAATATAAACTGTTCTCCCCCCCCCCCCCCCCTCCCTTGTCGAATGATCTATTAAAATCAAAATATAATTTGGGTGTCTTAAAACTTTTATAAACTGGTAAAAAATGTTATTCTTAAAAAAAATTATTTACACCTTGCATAATTGACAAATGATCTATTGAGATATGATCAGAGGTCATATTTCTACCTTGGGATCAATAAGTAGTATTCATTGACAAGTTAAAATTAATAACAATAAACGATTCAAATTATAAATGTTTATACTCCACATTCACCCCCCCCCCCCCCCCCAAATCTAACCTGGTTATAAAGATTCAGTCTTCTTAATACATTCTTACATGTGTACAGTAGCAAATTTTAAATCATCTTGATTCTTGATTGCTTTTTCTCTTGTGATTCACATTTACATTTTGGAAATTGCTTAATTCAATTTTTAAGATTTATAAACAAAATGTTATATGCATCACTTCCATGTGTATTCGCCTATTTGGGGCAATTGTAAAGTCTCCTAAACAAAGCAGTGACATCATTAGGCTAGGATTTACCCATATGGATCAAACACTACTGTATAACATATGAATAAGATAAAATACATCATTATTTTTAGTTCTAAAATGTCAGGGTGTCTCCAAGGGGGCATAATCTACATACAATTTTATGCGCAATGACACAAAGAGCAAAAATAAATTATATGGTTTAGGGATGAGGATCTCAGATCTCAGAAGTTAACAAAAAATACAGTGTATCATATCATTTCCTATTTCATGAAGGCAGGGGGGGGGGGGGGTTAAAGACAACACCTGGGGGTCATTAATGTACTTTACACCATTTGATGCATCATAATGACATTAGAAGATATTTTGTATTTTCCTGTTTCGTGGGGTCAGAACAGTCCCATAAGGTCATGACCTACATTGTTTTTAATGCATCATAATACATTAAGAAAGAAATACTCCTTCCTTCCTATTATAACTCATATAAAAATGATAAGTGTCTACACCTACTTACATGTAATACACAAATTTAATAAGAAATTGTTTATACAGGGTCAATATGGGGTCAACTCAATACTGCATGCAGTCTGACAAATGAAAAAAATAACTTTTGCAACTAAAATGACAGAAACTTTACAAATGCGATAGGATAGGTAACGATGATAAGCTTATTTAAATATTAAAAGATGATGATACAGTATGCTGTCAAAGGGAGGTCACATTTAGAAAGTGAAAGTAGAACATATATGTATGCTGGCATCTCATTATATTGTGCTACTGCTACTACATGTAATATGCTTACCTAAATTGGTCAACATCATAATGATAATCCAATTAAAACACAATAATGAATTCCTTTAGCTGATCTTAACTACTCCTTTTCTGCATACGGAAAACACAGACATGCATGTATAGGTGTTGCTAAAACGCGGAACGGAAAACGGAACGGAAAGCAGAACGGAATGTATAATATCATCACGTTTATCGCTTAAAAAGGGTATAGACTGGCCAGAAACAATTTACTTTGTATCTTTTATTTATATCTAATGAATGATTATCAACACGTTGTTATCTTATTAATATTCATATGAATGTCTATCAATTATAGCATTGTATTTATTCGGCTTTAGTTGAGTACGGAAACGGAAAAATAAAATGTATACGAATTGTGAAACATTAACATGATTAAACGAGCAAATTAGCTATAACTTTTTACTTATTTTTCTTATATGGTATTGCTGGCATATCAGTGTAACGTACGCAGTTAGTGAAAGCGTTTTATGCGTGTTTTGAGTATTTTCATATTTCAAATATGATGTACATGTATATACTTACATCAAAATTGAATTTTCGGTGTTCTAGACGATCTTTTATCATACAGACGATACAGTATCATTGAGATGGAAGAAAAAAAACCGTAGGACTGACGGCATTAAAAATTAAAATACAGTAAACATTAAAATACCCGGTAATTTGTGAAACTAGTAATTTGTGAATTAGTATTTTTAGCAATGCAATTTTGTTTACGTTTGCATTACTAAGCAGTTGTTTATTCCAGCAGCTATATACATATGATCCGAATAGAGAGCTCTAGACGTTGCCTGGTTTGATTTTCCGATAATATATTGGGACTATAGTCTGTCGATCCCAAAATATTCATGCAGCACATTTGGACGATTTATAATGGAAAATGTTGACATCTTTTCTCCATTTGGAAGTGACTCAGAAGACCTTGCACAATTTTTCAACACTATCATCCGGGTCTGTTGAAATGCAAAACCCCGTAGACTTCTTTATTTTTAGCCGTGTATTTATACCAGCTGATAAGCTAGAGAGGACGTTTTAAAAAAAGAATAATGAGAATGTTTAATGCTTCTAAAAGAGAATCGCTTGAACCCTGAGGTATATATAAATATACAGCAAAAAGTGAATCGAGGATATTTTGGGACAGAATATAGTGGTCAATGCATGTACTGTTAATTTTGAGGAAATAAATATTCTTGAATAAATAATCTAATATTGCTAATCTTTCAAAAAAAAATTAAAAAGGTACATAAAGTATATCGTTTTAGCATGATTAACAAATCTATGAGGTAAATAACATTAGATAAGATTTTCCGTTTTCCCTTCCGTTCCGCTTTCCGTTCCATTTTCCGTTCCGCGTTTTAGCAACACCCATGTATATATACACGTGAACCCATCTAATCGAAGAGCTGGGTAAAACTAGTACCCGCTAATGAGACATGCAGACCTGTGTTGTGTACGTAACTTCAGACAAAGATCATTCATTTGTAACATGCATGTATTTTTATGACCTATTCTTCAAATCCACTTGCACTATTTTATTAGGTAAATAACAGCTTTAAGGTGGTGCAGGACACCTGCATATTGTGATGTACATGTATACTTTCTATTGAGATAAAAATAAAGTATATTTAATATTGATTAAATATTTACCCCCCAAATGATGTTACCTAACATTGAAGCGCAATGGGTTTGAGCGTTTACATGTCTGTAAGAGCATTGGGGTCCAAGGTGTATTTTTGGTAATTTTACAATTGATATAAATGAATTTTCATGGGGGGGGGGGGGGGGTCTGGACCCCTCACTCCCACCCCTTCTCTAAATCTGTGCACACGATGATGTTCATGTAGGCACACAGAAGCAAATCTAAAACCGGCAACTGCCACGGGGAGGGGGCATAATTTAATTTTTAATTTTGTTTGTAATAATTATGTAGACCATTATACTTTCTATGACATAAAATGTTAAGATTATTGATTAACTTAAAATTTACTGCAAACAGTTCTACCCCAAATTGCACATAAAGTGCTGCTCATGTCACGATGTGTATTATCATATGGGAAGGGATCTCATCCTTCAGTTATGAAAATTATAAATTTTAATTGTATTACCGGAGCTTGCATATAGCCTTCATTTTTATTAAACTGGTACAAAACAGTGTTATTTAGGGGCAAACACATGGTGCGGGTATTATTGTCTAATGACAGCATCTAGTTATTGGATTATTTTTAAACAAATTTGGATAGATGATGTCTTGTAATCTTGTGATACTGATGCACTCGACATGCTAATGAATGCTGAATATGAGCCATTAGTTTCAGATGCTGGATGAGGTTAATGTTTAGACCTTGTCACATATTTGAAATGTAAATGTGAGTACTTATTCAAACTTGCATGGTTGATTTAACTATGTAATTGTATCATAGGAGTAGCTGTAGATAATGTAGGTGATCTTGATTATCTATATGCCTAAGCAAGTCTAAATTTTTAGAACAACTGAAACTGTGTTAATTGGGTCTTGGAGCTGGTTAAGAAATGAAGTAAATTTTGTTCATACCTAGTCAGACTTAAACAGTTAAATATAACTATGGGTGTGTTAGTAAAGATAGCTTCAGATGCAGAGCTTGATCTCAAATATTTTGATGCTAGAATACGTGCAAGTTTTCAGAATCTTTAAATACAGGTTTAATTGTTGGATAAAATGCTGTCCTGACTAAATGTAATGGTTCATGTAACTTTGGCTTTGAAACATAAGGCTAGCCCAAGATGGAGGGACTGATCTTCAATATCAAGGATGCATAGAAAACCTTGTCCTACCTTACTCAAACTTGTTTGATAGATGTAATTGTTGATATTTGATATATAGTATCATGATTTGATTTCTATTGTATTTTATATGATATAATAGTTTATCATACATTATAAGAAATTGTATCATATGATATTATTTTGTAAAATAATATATGATATGATGTCGAGTCATTTATTTGTATAACATGATATGATATTGTATTTTATGAATTAAAATGATCCTGTATTATATGATATTGTTGTATCATATTATATATGTAATCATACTAATATATGATATTGTATTAGTTGTGATATGACTTTGTATCATATAATATTTTATCTTATGATATTGTATCATGCGATATTATACAGTGTTGTATCATGTGATACAATATCATGTGATACAACATAAATGAAGAAAACTGTATCATATCATATCATATGATACAATGATACAAAATTATTTCATATAATAGAATATCATATCATATACAATATGGACTTCGTTGTAGGTCGATATGAGGTTATAAAGACCCATGTCAAATGATATTTACTGAGGACACAGAAAGTGTTATCGACCAAGCTTGCAAGGTCCATACCACTTTTTGTGTCATCAGTTGCTATCACTTGACATGGGTCCATAAACATGATAAAACCACATATTGACTGTGTCCATAATAGTTATATTTATAATCACTCGCAAACAGTTAGACCTATGGCTGTCAAAAAGTTTGTTTATAAATACAAAAAAGTTTATGAATTGAACATTACCACGTTAAAATAATTCGCAATCCTTTGGAATACTTAACGCATTAGTGACAAATTCAAGCTTTGACTATTTTAATAATCACTACCAACATATCAATCCAACACATTGAAAAATGAGAGAGGCCGATCTCGCAGAACAGCTTACTATGACATCGTCTTCCATCATATCATCTTGATGAAGCACAAAGTGAACAGATAGTAGGCTTTCAATAACAGATTTCGAAAATTAGAGATTTCTGCAGTATGAATAAATGGATTATGATTGAAGAACATTTTGCATATTATTGTTTTTAATAATCTGTATTTAATAATTCCTGTTGGTAAATTGTATTTACAGTCATACATATTTTTGTTTATACTGTTGAGTCATATCATATCATATTCCGCTGATGCGCTTTCACATCGATATCATAAAAGAATGTATTTCACATGGTGTACTTTCAGTCAATGAAAATGACGAAAATTATTGTCTTGCATTATAAAATAACATTTATATAGATACAATATTATATAAATTGATATCATATTATATGATACGATATCATATCCTATGATACAATATCATTTTACATTAAACGATCATAAATATAGATTATTACATGGCAATTTTTATATCGCATCCTATATTAGCCTGAGGTCCCTGTATATCATATAATATAAAACGATAATGTATCGTGATGATATAATTTTGATTTATGTATTATGATATTGTATCATATATTTTGTAGCATTTGATTTTGTGTCATATGATAGAATTCTGTATTTTATGATATAATATGATATTGTGTCAAACCATGCTACAATATCTAATATCTTGATTTAATATGAGAGATTATTATTATTAATTATGATTTTCATTTACATGTGATATTATGATGAAGGTGATCTTGTAATTAAAGATGATGCCTTGTCTCGGTGAGCTTTGTAATCTGTGATTACCTATGTTTTTATTAAGAGAGAAAATCCACAGAAGAGGAGAAGAAGGCTGACACTGTTATAGTTATATCGAGTGACAGTGAACACAGTAGTCACAGGTAAATATAGTGACCTCTGTCAAAGTAAAAATAAATCTAAAGAAAATGTTTCCCTTAGATATTTTAATATAATAAAGATATTTATATCTATGTATTAGGAATACTTTTATCATGATTAAATGTTTTTTAAAAAGCTCACCTGAACCAAAGGTTCAGATGAGCTTTTCTGATCAACTGTTGTCCACCATCCGTCTGTCTGTAAACTTTTTACATTTTAGACTTCTTCTCTAAAACCACTGGGCCAAATATAACCAAACTTGATATATAGCATCCTTATGGTAAGAGGATTCTAAAATGTTAAAATAAAGGGTATAACTCTTTTTCAAAGGGAGATAATCGCGAAACAGTGAGTATAGGTTGTGTATCTTTAAAAATCTTTTGAGAACCACTTCACCAGAAACGCCAATATTTACACAAAAGCTTGTTTATATAGTCCCTTTGACCAAAACTGGGGACCCAGGTGGGGTTCAAAGTTTAACATAGTAATGTGTAGGAATAATGTTTAAAAATTTTCTTCACCAGAAATGCCAATATTTACACAAAGGCTTGTATATATAGTGAAGATTCTAAATTGAAAAAATCTTGACCCTCGGACCAGAACAAGGGCCCAGGCGGGGTTTAAAGTTTTAACATAGAAATACATAAGAAAAATGTTTAAAATTCTTCTCAAGATCCACTACACCAGAAATACCAATGTTTACACAAAAGCTTGTGGCTCCCGGACAAAAATGGGGCCTGAGGTGAGGTTCAAAGTTTACCATATATGGAAAAAATGTTTAAAAATCTTCCTCTTAAGAACTACAATGCTTCAGCTTGTGAGAAATAAAGCTGTGACCACTGGACTTACTGGGTCCCCAAGAGGGGTTCAAAGTTTAACAATGAAATATATATTATGGAAAATGTTTACAAATTTTCTTTTTCAAGAACTACAAAGCTACAGTTTGTGAATTTACTATGCAAGCATCCTTAGATAGTGTTGATTCTAAATTGTTAAATCCAATCATAAACCATAGACCAATACTGTGGCCCCAAAAAGGGGTTCAAAGTTTAAAATAGAAATAGCATATGCTACGAAATAGAATATTACAAGGAATCGCTGTTCAGATGAACGATGTGGCCGATGGGCCTCTTGTTATTTAGTTATTGATGCTTAAAGTTTCTGTGACATTTAGTCATATTTCTTAAAGAAAAAGCTGTTAAATGCTTTCAGCAACTCTGATGACGATGCAAGTAATTTGGAAAAAGAAGCTGTAGAAAAGAAAAAGCCATCAGAGAGAAATCTAAAAAAGGCAGAAGAAAGGTAAGTGCATGTGTTGCAGGTGAAGTGTAGGAGGTACATGTATCACTATGCTGGTAATATATTTCATGTTTTGTTCACATCCAAAATTACAGGGGGAAGAATGCTAAGCAAAGGCCAACCACAAGGAAAGATACATTGGAACCTGAAAAGAAAAGAAGAGAAATAAAGGATAAGGTAGCAATGCCTATTGAAAAAGTTTACATGTATTCAGTAACACACACATATTTCTCATCTTTGATTAAAATTTTATAAGACAGAAATATTTTCAAAGATTGACATGGTAGAAATGAGATTCATATAATAAGAGAACACCCCACAATTTTTATGAATTCGTCTGATTTCTAGATTTTGACTGAGACATAATTAAATCTTTGTAACTCTAAAACAATGTGATGTCACTATAAGATAAATAACTTTCTGATGCACAATGCAATGCTTTGCAAGCAAATTAAATACACAATTTGAAATCTATTAAGGAGGAAAAGCCAAATGGAGAATTTCTTCTGTGCAGCATAGGAATTTCAGTAGATTATTTGGTTTAATTGAACATTCCAAAATGCACACATTTAAGACCTAGGACTCTTAGTTTTCAGCTCACCTGAGCTGAAAGCTCAAGTGAGCTTTTCTGATCACCTTTTGTCCGTCGTCTGTCTGTCCGTCCGTCTGTCTGTCTGTCCGTCCGTATGTCTGTAAACTTTTCACATTTTCAACATCTTCTCAAGAACCACTGGGCCAATATCAACCAAACTTGGCACAAAGCATCCTTAGCCTAAGGGGATTCAAAGTTGTGAAAATTAAGGATCACACCCTTTTTTCGAAGGGAGATAATTAGGAATTTATGAAACTTTTTGATAAATTTTCAAAAATCTCCTTCTCATGAACCATAAGACCAGAAAAGCTGAAACTTGTGTGCAAGGATCCTCGGGCTGTGTAGACTCAAAGTTGTGAAAAACATGACCCCCAGGGGTAGGGTGGGGCCACAGTGGGGGGGGGGGTCGAAGTTTAACATGGGAATATACAGAGTAAATCTTTAAAAATCTTCTTCTCAGAAACTAATCGGCCAGGAAAGCTGACACTTGTGTGGAAGCATCCTCAGGTAGTGTAGATTCAAAGTTGTGAAAATCATGACCCCCGGGGGAAGGGTGGAGCAACAATGGGGGATCGAAATTTTACATAGGAATATATAGAGTAAATCTTTAAAAATCTTCTTCTCATAAACTAATCGGCCAGGAAAGCTGACACTTGTGTGGAAGCACCCCCAGGTAGTGCTGATTCAAAGTTGAGAAAATCATGACCCCCAGCGGTAGGGTGGGGCCACAATAGGGGGTCGAAATTTTATTTAGGAATATATAGAGTAAATTTTTAAAACTCTTCTCAATAACTTATCAGCCAGGAAAGCTGAAACTTTTGTGAAAGCATCCTCAGGTAGCGTAGATACAAAGTTGTGAAAATCATGACCCCCAGCGGCAGGGTGGGGCCACAATGGGTGGTCGAAATTTTACATAGGAATATACAGAGTAAATATATAAAAATCTTCTTCTCATGAACCATAAGACCAGGAAAGCTGAAACTTGTGTGGAAGCATCCTCATGTAGTGTAGATTCAATGTTGTGAAAATCATAACCCCCGGGGGTAGGATGGGGCCACAATATGGGGTCGAAGTTAAACATAGGAATATACAGAGTAAATCTTTAAAAATCTTCTTCCCAGAAACTAATCAGCCAGGAAAGCTTAAACTTGTGTGAAGCATCTTCAGGTAGTGTTGATTTAAAGTTGTGAAAATCATGATCCCTGGGGGTAGGATGGGGCCACAATGGGGGGGGGGGGGGGTCGAAGTTTTACATAGGAATATATAGAGTAAATCTTTAAAAATCTTCTCAGAAACTTATCAGCCAGGAAAGCTGAAACTTGTGTGGAAGCATCCTCAGGTAGTGTAGATTCAAAGTTGTGAAAATCATGACCCCTGGGGTAAGGTGGGGCCACAATAGGGGGGTGTCAAAGTTTAACAAAGGAATATACAGAGTAAATCTTTAAAAATCTTCTTCTCAGAAACTAATCAGCCAGATGATTCTTTATAATTGTTAAGACTTTGGCCCCAGGACAATTCTGTGGTCTCACAAGAAGGTTCAGAGTTTGATGTAGGTTTATATCCCATATATAAACTATTGTGAAGGATCTTTTTGAGAACTGCAATACTCAACATATGATATGACTATAAAATCATCCTGTTAGAAAAGGGACTAATGATTATAAACATAAGAATATCTAGGGGGAAAATTGATTTTATTTATACAGGATCTACATGTATTGTTGTACATTGTCCAGATAGTTTGTATTATGACTCCATTAAGCTGATTTTATCATAGCTATTGTTCCCCAGTTGAGCGATGTGGCCCATGGGCCTCTTGTAAATACTATTATATAATACATTTTATTGGTAATTCGGTACGATCTCTACGTTATAGTTGATTATAATGCAACGTGTTTTGTTAAGATGCTCAGCATTTTTCGTCTAAAATTTGAACTTAATCATATTTTGGCAAAATATTGCATAAAGGGTAACCTCATTGTTCGGATAACTTCTCCTACAGTTCTCAAGATAGGAAGTTGTTCTTTTGCAGATCAATTGTATATATATCGGAGGTGTGCATATTGCTAGAATTTTGATTTCTGATAATTTATAAAAAAAAAAAAATACCAGCTTTTGAACTTAGTCATTTTTTGGCAAAATATTGCAAATAGGGTACCTTCATTGTACGGATAACTCCTCCTACAGTTTTCAAGAAAGGAAGTTGTTCTTTTGCAGATTAATTGTACATATATTAGAGGTATTTTGACTTCTGATTATTTATGAAAAAATACCCGCTTTTGAACTTAGTCATTTTTTGGCAAAATATTGCATATAGGATACTCCATTTCACTGGATCCGGGTTGACATGGATTATGGATACAGTTCACATCAAAGAAAACATGGTTTGCTGTCACATTGACAGCTTTTCACTTGTCCTCTTTCACATATAGGAATCTTCTTTAATAAAATACAATAACTAGCTAGTACAATATAGTTGAAGATGAATATGTACCTATGTGCATATTCTCATATATAATTTGATCGTTTTATAAAGGGAGGGGGCAGAACTGAAATAAAGAGAATTGGAAGTTTAGAGTGTACCCCTACCAAAATTTTGTTTTCTAAGCATAGGATCTTATTTTTGGTAAAAATGGTATTTCATAAGGGTATATTGTCATAGATTGAGTGTAGGAAAATAAGTGTAAAATTTGGATACAGTTGATTTTATGGTATTCTTTTTTTTGTTTTTCTACCGAGGGGCCATATGGCACAATATCCTTTGAACACCCATATAAAGCCATTGTTGCCAAGGTGAGCTATGTGGCCCCATGGGCCTCTTGTTAAAATGTTACCATGACAACAGTCACAACACAAATTACTACATATTTATTGAATGATGAAGCCAATAAAACATCACACAAAATATTAACAATTCGAATAAGGAAAATGGCAAAAAATGGCCGCATTGCATTACCCCTGAGTCAGAGGGTTATTTTCGCCCCATGTAATTTTCGCCCTTTTACACTTGCAAGCTTTTTCGTCCCGTCTTGGATTTGCCCAGATGCAGTTGTGTTAACAGAGATATTTGCAACATAAAATTCGCCCAGTATTTAATTTGCCCTCTGACAACGAAGGCAAAAGGGGCGAAAATAAAACGAGGGTGAATATTTCCCTGCGTACAGTTTGGGATACCAACTTAACAATTTATGTATAATGGGCAAACCGGTGGCCCGACGTTGAGCGCCAGTACAGAAAATCCTAAACTATTAAGCAACACCCATTTAGGATTAGAAGTTTCAACTATCTTTGTACCTCGTTTTCCAGTTATTGCACCTGGTTGTTAGTACTATACCATGTACTCCAGGACTAAGCCTCTCCTCCTGTGTGTAGAGGTGGAGTGGGCACCTTGACTGTACAACTTGAGTGACCCCAATCTAGACTCGACAATTTTTAAGCACACATCAAATTTCCTTTACAGACCCGTTAACCAACATCTTCTGTCTTAGGTGACCGATGGAGGGGAAACAATAGAGCCAGATATGTTGACAACTTTCAAATTATATTCCCTCAGACCCGCCATGGACATAAATATTGTGCTCCTCCATTGACAGCCAAAATATGCCCCTAATGATTATTATTAATCATTCCCAGCAAGCATAACTAAAAGTTATTTAACAGGGATTACCCTCATCCCAAAGTTGTGTTCCATCGTTTTGGAAGAGATAGATATTGTGGACTAGAATATTGTTGTGCAAAATTACACTTCCCCCCAATTTAGTAATAAGCTTTTTGACTTGCTTATTTATTTTTTTGCGTTTTTGTCTATCTTGTGGCCACTTTGTAAAGGTGAATCATGTCAATAAAGGCGAGGTAGTATTGAAGACCAAACTAAGTTGGTCTTTGGTGAGAGTGCATTGTATCTAAGTAAGCTGCAATTTATTTCTTGAACAAACTTTTTACTAGTTAGACCCTCTGTTACGAGGTCATTTGAGCCCAATTGAATTAATATAACATTCTGTGGCGAACTATGTTTTAGCAGTTTCATGATATCAGGGTCAAGTTGATGCCACTGCATCCCTCATCTAGCATGCCAAAGGACTTCAGCTAGTAATTAGAGCCCCGAAAGGATTTGCGGGTGCCCTATTATAATCACTCTGTCTGTCCGTCCTTCTGTCTGTCCGTCTGTCACTCTTCCGTCCACAAATTTTCTGTTTTTGTCTTATAAGGTAGTTCAGTAGGCAGAAATACATATTTTGATGCTCAGTTTGGTTCTCTATGTTTTCTGGTTGGAGCTGGGGTGGTGGGGTAGATTCCTTAACTATGCATAAGAATGAATGGGCAAAGAGAGATAACTGCTGAGAATGTTACCATCCCTGTATACTTGGAAGGCTGTGCAATATTTGTCCTTTGGGATTAATTAACCTTCCACAGGAAGAAAATCCTAAGCTTCATCTTTATCTGTCACATTTAGATTAATTACTGCACTGCCTGTGTCTGCAAATGAACTTTGTTTTGAAGTAAAGGTCAATTTTGAATGATATGTAGTATTGTGTACATTCTTTGAAATATGGATTTAAAATAGAATATTATACTTTATTTTGGTTAAAATACCGTACACAATGATTTATGATAATTTGATTGAATTCTAAAATCAAGATATATATAAGATATCCCTTTTCACTATTTTATTTTTTAATTACCGGTATTTATTTTATTTAATTCTGCCTTAATGCTTTTAATTTTAACAGGTAATCACATAATAAACCCATTCTGTCATTTCTGAAAAAAAAATCTTATTGTCAATTTAGAAGAAAAGGATGAGAGAGCAAAACAATTATTCCCCTGGGATTAATTATCTTGCCTGCTGCAGAAAATTTAGAGGCTTATCTCTATCTGTCATATGAAGATTAATGAACACCTTTGTCTGCAACTGATGTTTGTTTTGAAGTTGCGGTCAACCCTGGGTGAAACAATGTATTTGCATTCACTGAAGGCTTGCATTTTATAAAACACCTGTTTAAATCTTTTTTAAACACACATTTAATATAGGGGGTTTCTTTATAATACATGAGGTTATCCCTGTTTTATGCAGATACAATGTTACTATTAAGAGTTTTTGGACATTCAGGAATTATCTTGAAATTTTAAAAATACAGTTGTTACTTATAATTTTCATATTGTTTTTTTACCACCTTATATACATGTATATTGCAGTTCTTTACATCTTATGCCGGGATTTATTTTTCATCATTGTTAATATAAAGAGGATGGAATTCAAAGTTTTTTTCACTTCTCTATATTAATTGTCATAGCAGGGCCCTTCCTGACTGGTCAGTTTTCTAGTTCATTGTTATTCGTAGGTTTGATCTGACGAGCTGTCCAGCCCAATAGGGTATAGAGGATTCAAGTATCCATATCTGTGTCAGGGGACCTGCAATTCTTGGTTTGGGTTGATATAACTCGGAAGTCTTGCATGTATAAATGTTTTGAAACTACTTTGAGGATCTACTAGTGATTATGCAATCCTGATATACTTTGAGAAAACAGGTTATCTCCACCTGCCTGCTTTCTGGATATCACTGTAAGGCTCCCCTTGTAAAGCCATATCGGTGGCTCTACCAATTCTGCATCTATGTGTGCCAAAGTAACATGATGTGTTAGTGTTTACTGTGGTTTCATCAATATTCGTTGAATAACACTTTTCGTGTATTTCGTTGTTTTGTTGATCCACGAAATTAAATATTCATCGAAGTGCAAATTCTATGAGTATTTTGTATTGATAGGGTCATTGACCACGAATTTACCTATCCTTGAAACTGTGATTTTCACTTCATCCACGAAAATTGTTACCCTTGAATATTAAATAAATGAAACCACAGTAAGTGATTTTTGCAGTTCTGAGTTAAGGTCTCACACAAGGAATTATTTTCACTATATGTTACTATATAGCTTTAATTCATTTAATTGATTAACTATACTTTCGGCATATAATTCATGAAAGAGAAATTTTAGTTAAATGCTTCAAGAAAAATTTTAGATCAGAAAAATAACGCCTTATGCAGCTTCTAAGAGAGATAATTGAGAGTAAGCATACCTACCCCGTCAACACGTGGGTTCCACATGTTGACAAACAGGCTCAGCCCCATCAAGGAAGTTGCATCATGCACATTTAAAAAAAATAGTTCCAATGAAATTAGTGTGATAATTCCACTAAAGTAAAACCGGTAATTCTCCTAGCCACTAAGTCCAAAATCAATACTATGGGCCTTAATAAGTTGCCAAAAAAGGAAGAAAGAAAAGAAATTGTCTCTATATATATGGAACTACAATTGACTAAGTTCAGTTTGATTGGCTATTTCCTTGCTTAAGACCTTAAACTGGAACCTAATGAGAGGTGCAGTGTCAATGTGCACTAAGAAAATGTGAGAGGGTGGGGTGTTTGGTCTGACTTTTAAGAATTCCAGAATGGATCTAACCGGACACAAAGGGGAATATGGGTGAGAGTACTCCCAAATGTTTTTTGAGTTTTTAGCTCACCTGAGCTGAAAGCTCAAGTGAGCTATTCTGATCACATTTTGTCCGTCGTCCGTCTGTCCGTCCGTCCGTCTGTAAACTTTTTACGTTTTGAACTTCTTCTCTAAAACCGCTTATCCAATTTCAACCAAATTTGGCACAAAGCATCCTTATGGGAGGGCGAATATTAATTGCAGACATAATTGTATTCAAAGCGGAGGAAGCCTTGAAACTGTAGAAAAAGGGGGGTGCATTTTTAAACATCTTCTTCTCAAGAACTATTGAGTCCAATTCAACGTAGTTTAGCATAAATTATCCTTATGTGAAGGAAAATATAAATTGCAAAAATTAAGTGCTAATTCTGTTTCAAAAATGATTTATTACGAAAATAATAATAAAGGAAAGGCGTGTTTCAGCTTCGGGTTCGGCATCCGGTAAAATGGGTAGGCAATACTTGGCCTGGGCAAAACAAAAGATTGGCAGTACTGTTATTAATCTGCCAATCTCATTAAAATTTCAGGATGTTTGATGGACCAGTATATTTGTATTCGCTGTAAATATTGCTGCAAAATAATGCATATTTGGAATTGACGATTGCCGATCTGCCCCGGCTTTTATTTTGCCACGGCCCGGGTTTGCATACCCATTTTACCAAGACTCGTTGTCCATACTTCTAAAACGAGGTTCTTTGTTTAAAGCAGCCCTGACATTATACGAAAAAGGGTCGATCTGACTATGATAAATTTGCTTGTTATGCAACAGTTCGCGTATGAAGGGAAATTTTTGTAACATGCAAAATATATTGTTGCCGATTTTGTGAAGTAAATTGAGGCTAAATATTTCAATGCGTTGAGAGTTTTCACACATGACGTTCGTGTTAGCTTATTCTGATTTTCGTTTCGTTTTCATTATTTATGCTTTGTAACCTGGGAACTATCGTCTGTATTACGTGATTTTTACGTATCAAATCAAACAGAGACTTCGGTAAATCAAACAGTTAAATGTTAACCTGCGCAAATTAAGCAACATCTGATGTATCAAAAAAGTACTGAAATACAATTCATTCTATCGGTAATTCGGCATTATCTTTTGCGTAATTGTAGATTAATGCAATAGGTTTTGTTGAGATGCTCGGCATTTTCTCGAGTTTATTCAGTTTAAATAGAGTTTGATATCGCTGACGGAAAAATGTAGGTATATAAATGTATATATATATGATTCATTTCGAAAAAAAAAAAGTGTTCTTTATTAATTTGTTATAGTGCATGTTTCTTGTGTTTAATTGTTTACAATTTCTATTTACTAACCATATTTGAGTGTTAAGCTTCGCATTATAAGCAAGATACAGAGATTTGCTCCCAATTCTATGTTTGTACACATTTCTTAAAAACTAAAGATTAAAAAAGTAAAAAAAATTGGCAATATTTATTAGGAAAATTTTCAAAGTCTGTTCTTCCTGAAACTAAATTTAACAACTTATTGTATTGTAAACTTAACCTTTTTTCGTCATTATTACTCCTACTGTACATGTGATCCTTGACTGTGTTTGTGTACATTTTTATAAACTGATTGTAAACCTCAAATACTAGTGAACTGGTCTTGAGTGAATAAAAGAATTGAAAATCTAAGGCCATTCTTTTTTTCCATTTCAAATGCTGAATAGGAAATACCAAGTTAAAAATCTTAAGCTGAATGTAATAAACTCATGTGAACAAAATATGACTCAAACTTAGGCGAACTGTGAGCTCTGTATCTTGCTTATAATTCTACGATTGACGCTGAAATTTTGGTCGAACATTAGAAATTCTATATGAATTAGAGTATGTTAAATATTTGTACAAACAAAATAAAAGATATACATATTTTCTAGGGCCCCCTCTTTATACAATAAATAATGTGAAATCTACATCAATTTTGATAGTTTTTCAGACACGAGTAAATAAAAACGACATCTTTAAAACAGTTTCCATTGTTCTGCAACATTTCTGTTGCGGGGATAAAGTAATTATCGCTATTCCTAAGAAAATATCACAGCGAAAAATTATCCTGGTTTGTACGCGAGGTAAATAACAGTCATTTAATTATAATGGAGAAGACAAATTAAATTTTTGAATGTTTTTAATTTGAGTAAGTGAGCACATTGAGGTACAATTTTCTTCTTCACATTTATACATGTAGGATTTTTAAATAAAATAAAATAACTATTATATTTTTTTTTTAATACAATAACTAGTAAGTAGTTGATGAAAAAAAAATGTACCGATATGCTTTCATATATTTTGATCGCTTTAAAAAGTGTGTGTGTGGGGGGGGGGGGGGGGGGGCAGAACGAAAATACAGGGAATTGGAAGTAAACAACTTAACAGTGTACCCCTACTAAATCTTTAGTTTTATATCTTGCGTAGGATCTTCTTATTATGGTAAAAAAAATAGTATTTCATGAAGGTACAATGTCAAAGATTACGTGTATGCAAAAATAAGTGTAAAATTCGAATACTTGACAATATTTATTTTTTGTTATTCTACCGAGGGACTTTAGGGCACAATATCTTTTGAACGCCCATTGTTGCTCAGGTGAGCGATGTGGCCCCATGGGCCTCTTGTTGAATGTGGAATTGTTACTCTTACTTGGTTAGTGCAAGACCTAACTCAATTCCTTGAAACTGAATATAATGTGAGGTAGTAGTGTAATTTGTAACTGTGCATTCTCCTACTCTGAGCAAAGCAAAGTATGCTAAACTAAAAGCACACGTAAACAGCTTAACCTCATGCTTAACAAATTGTTGGTAATGAGGCGGGGATTTTGAGCAAGATATGTAAAGTTATGGGGCAACGCGAGTTCTGTGTTGTGTTCCTAGTGCGCTTAAGGCCATGTAATGCTTTACTAATGAGAAAGTTATTTGTTGGGTCCTGTAGCCCTTGAGTTTGTGAAAAAAGGCTATTGCGCATATATATAACTGCACAGTGCTAACAGCATGCTGTTAAATCGACAAATAACACAGGTGGCGTTATGAGCCAAATCACTACTGAGTGATTGTAATGAACTCGGACAAAATTTTGGAATTTTTTGAGGGCAGTTTGATATGTCTTTCATGTACATTGTACTGATGGCTACTGAATTGCGGATTAGCGTCTTGGATTCTTCCCTTAGATCTGCCAAATTTGGTTGTGAACTGGGGTTGGCCAAACATCTGCATCGGGCGCCAGATCTGTGAATCTCCCCCACTGTGAACGAGAAATACTGTCAGCCACTTAATTACATTTTGAGGGGATAATGTAACCGTACTACATTTGGCTGTGTATTATATTTAGCGCTTTTGGCAGAATGCGGCTTCCGCTAAATCAAGTACACCGCTAAATGCTATGCGTATATGTCTAAGAAAAGGCACATTCAGAAAAACGCTAATTCAAATCTACGCCAACTTGTACAAAAACCAATTTCCGCCAAATATCGTACACGCCAATTAAAATACGTTTACAGTATATTGAGCTTTGATTGTAATGTTGAATTTAAAAGTGATCAGTTCTAGTTTTCTAACAATTTTCATGACTCTCGGTGATTTGGATGTGAATGTATTGAGTATTTGTACAACTGCCATGTTATCGATATGGAACAGTATTCTTTTGATGGAGAGCCGGTTGTACCATTATGATAATGAAATTGCAACGTACACTGGAAATAGTTCCAAAAATTCCATGTCTCTTAACATGCCTACTTCTACCCAGTCGACTTGCCATTTTGCATGTGCCCAGCTACCAGCAAAATATATTATACTAAGTCCCCCATCTGGTCCACTTGCACTGTCAGTAAGATATTGTAAAGATGTGTCTGATGTCAAAATGCCCAAAGTTATAAGAGATCAGATTTTATTTCTTGCGTGATTCTGACCTTATAATGCTGGGTTTTTTAACACCCATAGTGGCATCGATAAGTCGCCTTAAAAAGCTCAGCCTGGTGAAACGGTTTTACATGCAAAGTTGAGCAAGCCTATAAACGACTGAACTAATTTAAGGTGTAATATCCCTCTGCTATTAATTTTACCATATATTTTTGAAAAAAAAATTCATCAAAGTCATTATCAATAGATTCAAATGAAACAAAGTTGGTGTGATGAAGTGCTGCTAGATTTTTCAAACATTGATAATGTGTCCAATCATGATAAGAAAAAAAAACTAAGACAAATTGATTAGAAAAAGCAAAATTTTACCCGCCCAGCATAAAATTAAAAATATTTACTGTATATGAAAATAATATATAGTTATATACATTGCCAATTCATATTACAAAACATAAATGAAGAGCTGGTTTATAGTTCAGAATAGCACTTTGTTGTTTAGGTTTTTAGCAAAAATTGCTTCAGTCAGCAAGAGTTATCTTTCTTTATTATAGACTGTTGAAGGCTCTACATACATATTTTACATACAGTACTTGATAAATTGCCACAGTTTCTAATTAATCAGAAATGTTTTCTGTTTTTAAATTTGGATAAGATAATAGTAAAAGGATGTTTTAGAAATGCAACAAATGTAAACCAGAACATTTTATTAAAACACAAAAAGGTGATCAAATGAATGATAATCCAGTAATTGATATGTTCTCAATATAGGGATATATTGTCTTGCAGTATTTTGTAAGAGTTTTCTTTACTTTTTTCCCCCTGATAAAAGTTGATGTTCAGTTCATTCTGTTCAAATTTTCTTTTTTTATATTTGAATATCATATATTGACACCCCTCAAAAATCACTGTCAACCTCCGCTTTACGTCGGTTGACAATGGCTTTCTCAGGGAGTCAATTTCCACTGTTACCCTTCCAGACAAGCACTATTTATTTTATTATACTGAATGTTTCAATGTTAGAGAAAAAGTTAATGCTTTTATACAGAAATAACGTATATTTTACGATGAACAGTACGTGCATAATTTACGCGCATATAACAATTCTTTGTGTTACTCGTTGCCAAGTGTGTTGCTAACGCTGAGGGTAATAGAACAGATAATCAACTCCGTCTAAACCAGTCAGATTTCATTATTTAACATAAAAGTAAAATAAATGTCACCTTCCAACATGAATTGGGGCCTAGCACCGCCTCTCTTGTTGCTTCATGCCTTAATAATTGTGAGTTAAAAGAAACGAAGTGAGATTATTTTCTACAGAAGTTATTTCTCTTATCTGAGGGATAAGTGTGACTTTTTTCTTTTTGAGAAAAAGATAAATAGTTTGTTTAAGATTGTCGAGCTTGTCTTGAGGAAGCAGCATTACCATATTAATTGTATCAAATTCAATGCCCAAAATGTTATGGTAGTGTTAGGATAAGTGGTTTTTCGCTCACCTAAACCGAAGGTTCAAGTGAGCTTATCTGACCCCCCGTCATATTTGCCAACTGACCCGATTTTGTCGGGTCAAACCCGATTTTTCGACCCACGATTATTTTTTATGACCCGTCAAGTCATGCTTTTCACCCGATTTTTGTCGAACAACCCGAAAATCTCCTGATTTCCGGATATGGTTCGTAAATAACGTTGCGCATTTAACTTCCAATTATGAACCCAAGCTTAGTACGTAAACAATACGTCGATGGCTATAACAGACACATTAAGGAAGGAGTCTTTCCTGGTTTTCGACTTGTCAAACGTAAATTTGATTAATTGTTCATTAAATCAAGATGAAAGGAAATTAAAATAGTATATTTTTCTTTCTTTTTTACTATCATACAACTTGGCATAGAAAAATGTAATCAATGTTTAAAATCGAACAAGGACTATATTTTTGGCGTAATATTGGCGTAGAAAAATATCACATGTTGCTCAATTCAGAATTGCTGCAGATTAATGAGTCTGTTTTGGCATTTTAAAAACAATAACAATTTAATGTTGGATTTTTTTACTAATGTGAACTAATAATATGATACTTGGGTTTCAGAATATGTTTTTAAAATATGATTTGCCTATCAAATTACATTTTATAAGCTTTTTAAAGCGCCCATTCTTTACATTGATTTTTGTGAAAAAATCACTAAAATCAGTTTTTCTCTCTTATAAAATGGTCAATATATTAGCTTTTCTTTCAATTTATATCATTATATAAAGTCTTTATAATACATAAAAATCAGAAATATTTTATTATTGGAAGCATAAAAAATAATCAAAATTTCTTCAAAATTTAAGAAAATTAGAGGAAATGCGGGCTAAGCAATATCAATTTTAGTTTAAATATTTATTCCAATTTAGTAGTATAAGCTGATAACCACTCTAATGGTCTATGATTTAATTGAAGATTAGAATCTTCAGATCTTTAACAAATGTCTACAGAACTACAAAGAGCTACACTCATTTTTATCATCCTGTACGTTGAGGAAAAAAGTAGTGACCTTGACCTGACCTTTATGCGAAAACAAAAAGGTCAAATTTGATTAAACTGATAGAATCATTAGGTAATATGATCTGTTTGACTTCAAACTTAGACATTAGTCTTAATGAAATCTGTAGGGATGTAGATAATAGTACACCTTGTCAGCTTTTTGACATTTTATAATGTTCTTTGATTTTAACAAGTTTTGACTGCCCAGTAATGCATTGGTTATCTTCTAATGAATACTCCAAGCATGGTTCATTCATTGACAACATTGTTATTTTGTTTTAAAGACTAGTCAGGTATAGGTGAATCTATACAGTTATCATAAACATGATATCAAAAGTTCCATTTTCTGGTTATTTGGTGAATGTGAAAATGGTGCAAGAAAATTGTGAAAAATAAAGTGTGACTGTGTCACTACCTCAGTATGCAACACACATAAGAAGAAGCCAATCAGCCCCAATCATTGTATATATCTCCCCAAAACAGGAGCACAAAACTGTCAAGTGTCATTTATAATAACAACATGTGTGATTATTTAATTGTTACTTGTAACACCTACAGTAATCATAACAGTTTATTTTGTGCTTTGAATTATAAATCTGTAAAACAGAAAAATTGAAGTTCAAAAAGCTGGACTAAAATTTGTACTTTAGCAGCTATAGAAGTCTTTGGGAATAGGTGATTGGTGAATTTAAGATTCATAAACTGGCAGTGAAATGGGAAAGTAGGATAAATTGGTTGTTGATGCTTATTGTTAATATCTTTTATCATAAACATACGTTTTGCATTGAAAAATTAAAGAAATAAAGATTATAAATTTGTATTTCCCAGTATTTCCCAGATTAGTGAAAAACAGTAGTATTGACCGGGACGGAAAATACCGGTATTTACCACCGGTAATTCCCAGCAGTGGTATTTCCCGGCCAACCCTGGTATAAAATGCTTTTAAATACACAAAAAACTTCCATGTCACTCACAACTTTCATGCCATCATTTACAGAGTTCAAAAGCAAGGTTAATGTAGCAGAAACTCTTTTTGCATTTTTTTTTAGCTGAACACAACCTACTATTTTCTGTGTCAGATCACTTTACAAAATTCAAAATCAGCAACTGTTAGTTAAATTAAAATGCTTCTTTTCAATAAAGTATCACACATAAGTTTTAACACATATTTCTATTGTATATACCTATGAAATGCATGGTAAATATGTCGTGAATGTCGTTACGCGCTATGACTTTTTTACTTTCCAAAGCTGGTCATGACCATATTTTCACATGTTGAAGGTTGGCAAGTATGACCCCCGTCATCCGTCCGTCCGTCTGTAAACTTTTCACATTTTCGACTTTTTCTCTATAACCACTGGGCCAAAGTTAACCAAATTTGGTACAAAGCATCCTTAGTGGCAGGGAATTATGAATTGTTAAAATAAAGGACACAGTCCTTTTTAAAAGGGAGATAATTGTGAAACAGTGAGTAGAGGGTGTGTGTCTTAAAAAATCTTCTTAAGAACTACTCCACCAGAAATGCCAATATTTACACAAAAGCTTGTATATATAGTGAAGATTTTAAATTGTGAAAATGGTGATTCTCGGACCAAAACTGGGGCCCAAGGCGGGGTTCAAAGTTTAACATAGAAATACATAGGAAAAATGTTTAAAAATCTTCATTTCAAGAACCACTGCACCAGAAATTCCTATCTTTACATAGAAGCTTGTATATATGATGAAGATTCTAAATCGTAAAAATCGTGGCCCTCGGATCAAAACTGGGGCCCCAGGAGGGGTCAAAGTTTAACATAGAAGTAATTAAAGAAAAATGTATACAAGATTTTTGTTCTATTTATTCAACTAAATTGTGCACCAAAAAACCCAACTGTGTCTCCCTGATTATTAACAACTCATTATATAAGTTTGTTTAATCAAGAAATGACGGATGATATGATTAGGTGTAAAAATTCACTAAATATTATTTTAGTTTATCGCTTACAGTTAATTTGGAGACCGTGCCCGATGAAAATAAAAATTAATAAGTAAATTAATTTGTTGTCGGGCACGGTCTCCAAAATGATTGTAAGCAATAAATGAATCTTGTGATTTTGTTGCAATATTGCAGCTAGTTTGGTTGAGCATTATAGATACGGCAGATCAACGCACGTGGTGTGGATTAATTTGTAAACAACCATACCATAGGCAATCTTGTTTCACACGGGAATTGAAATAAATAAATGTATGTTTTATTATAAGTATGAAATAAATGTATGTTTTATTATAATTAGGGAAACACTATTAATGTGTTAAACTCGTATACAAATGATGAACCCGTGAAAATTGTTCAAAGACTTTTTAAAGCAGAAAGAAGATAATTTATTTTTAAACTTTGAAATTTCTTTTTCGATTTTTTTAACCATGATGAATTATGATTCATTGTATCACAAAATGCATCACTACGCATTTAATAAGGAAATAGACTGAGTAAACAATCACATGATGATGTTAAAATTGCATATAAAATATAGTTGCAAATGTACAAATTAAGTTACACAAAACATTTTTATTATGAAATGATTTGGTGTACATCTATTGGTACAGAAATTTAAATTAATGATATCTATATGAACGAAAATGTCAGCTCGACGTTTTTGTGGCCATTCCGGCCTTTGATATGTATAGGGAAGATTCTAAATCATGACTCTTGGACCATACTGGAGCCCCAGGCGGGGTTCAAAGTTTAACATTAAAATACATAGGAAAAATGTTTAAAAATCTTCTTTTCAAGAACCACTGTACCAGAAATGCCAATATTTACCCATAAGCTTGTATATATAGTGAAGAGTCTAAATTGTAAAAATTGTGTCCCCCGGACAAAAAGTGGGGCCCCAGAAGGGGTTCAAAGTTTAACATATATAGAAAAGTTTTTTAAAATTTTGTTTCTTAAGAACTTTAATGCAACAATTTGGGATATTACTTTGCATACATCCTTAAATAATGTAGATTCTAATTTGTAAAAATCGTGGCTCCCGGACAAATACAAGAGGGTTCAAAATTTAACCTTTTTAAAAAATATATAGGAAACGTTTAAAAATTTTCTTCTCGAGAACTGCAATGTTACAGTTTGTGGCATTACTATGCATGCATCCATGGCTTATATAGATTGTTAATTGGTAAAAGTGTGACCCCCAGACTAATACTGGGGCCCCAAGTGGGGTCAAAGTTTTATAAAGAAATATATAGGTAACATGTTAAAAAATCTTCTTCTCGAGAACTACAATGCTACAATTCGATAGTTTTAAAATAGTGACCCCTGGACTAATACTGGGGACCCAAGATGGGTTAAAAGTTAAATGTAGAAGTTTATATGGAAAATGTATAAAAATCTTCTTTTCGAGAACTACAATGCTTTAATTAATCAGATAACTACGTAAACATCCTCAAATACTAGTAGTGTAGATTCGAAATTATAAAAGCCGTGACCCTCGATTTAATACTGGGGCCCGAAGAGGTGTTCAAAGTTTAACATAGAAACATAGAAGGAAAATGTTTTAAAATGTTTTTCTAGAGAACTACAATGCTTCAACTTGTGAGATTATAATTACTATGCAGGCCTCCTTAAATAATGTAGATTATAAACTGATAAAGCTAATACTGGGGCCCTAAGAGGGGTTCAAAGTTTAACATAGAAATATATATGGAAAATGTTTTTACATAGTTTTTCTCGAGAACTATAGTGCTACAGTTTGTGAGAATACTATGCAAGGATCCTCAAATAGTGTTATTCTAAATTGTTAAAGCCAACCATAAACCTTGGACCAATACTGGGGCCCCAGAAAGGGGTTCAAAGTTTAAAATAGAAATAGCATATGCTATGAAATAGGATGTTACAAGGAACTGCTGCTCAGGTGAGTGATGTGGCCCATGGGCTTGTTGTTTAATAAAAAGTAAGCTCAAGTAAGCAATTCCATCACATTTTGTCTGTCGTCAATCTGTCTGTAAACTTTTCACATTTTCAACATCTCAAAAACCACTGGGCCAGTTTCAACCAAACTTGGCAAAACGCATCCTAAGCTAAGGGGATTCAAAGTTTTGAAATTAAGGACCACACCCTTTTGCAAAGAGATATAGTTAAGAATTATTGAAAATTTTCGAGAAATTTTCAAAAATCATCTTCTTAATCATTAGGCCAGGAAAGCTGAAACTGTTGTGGAAGTATCCTCATGTGTGTAGATTTAAAGTTGTGAAATCCATGACCCTCAGGGGTAGGGCGGGGCCACAATGGGGGGTTAAAATTTTACAAAAGAATATATAGAGTAAATTTTTAAAAATCTTTTTCTCAAGAACCATTTGGCCAGGAAAACTGAAACTTATATGGAAGCATCATCAGGTAGTGTTGATTTAAGGTTGTGAAAATCATGACTCCCGAGGGTAGGGTGGAGCCACGTTGGGGGATTGAATTTTTACATTGGAATATATAGATTTATAAATCTTTAAAAATCTTCTTCTCCGAAGGCATTATGCCAGGAAAGCTGAAACTTGTATGAGAGCATCCTTAGGTGTGAAAATCATGACCCTCAGGGGTTCGGTGGGGCCACAATGGGAATCAACTTTTTACATAGAAATATATAGAGTAAATCTTTAAAAATCTTCTTTTCAAGAACCATTTGGGCACGAAAGCAGAAACTTGTTTGGAAGCATCATCAGATAGTGAGATTTCAAGTTTAAAATGTTTGATAGAAGCAAAACAATTATGAATATAGATATAAATATGATTTTCTGGAATATTTTCTTTATTATAATGCATATAATTACATACAAAACTAGTAGACTAATTGTTCACGGAACAATTAGAGGCCTTTCCACCTTCCATAATGATTTAAAAAAATTCTCGAAAATGTTGATAATTATTGAGTAATTAGAGAAAAATCAATTTACGAAAAAAAAAGGGGAAAAAAAAATGGGTTCCGCACAGTGGTATCGATCCGAGTACCCTTAGATTCCTAGGCGAGAGTGTTGCCACTATGCTATTTCGCTTGTTATCTGATGGAAGGTAAAATTTGTTGCGTTGTGTAGTGAATTTGGATGATGATAGAAAGAAGAGATGAAGCGTTCTTCTGTCCATCTAAAATTGATACCCAACGCTGAGGAACCTTTAGAATAGATAGGGGCTTAGCGATTGGTTGGGAGGGCAGTATTTGTTCACCAGTTTATTCATAAAAATCAGTGCTGCTTGTAAACAATGTGGCCGGATAGTGTTGACTAAGAAATCAACAGGTCAGGTCAAACTCTGGTCGCCAGCGGGTATTTGAAGGTGTGGGAACATTTGTTGGAACTTAGCTGATGCGAATTCTCCTTGTGATTTGAAATGCACGTGCTTATAAATCTATTAACTGTCATGCATTCTTGGATTACAAGTACGGAAAATCGGAACTGAATTAAGGCCAGTCATGTATTTCAGCCAAGTCGGGAAATAAACAAACTGAAAGAAAATGTAAATTAAATTCATCTAAAATCGGGGTCTGGGAAGGAAGAGTTATCTTTCGTTGCACTTCAACACAAGTCATCACAGGTTGCTGATAGAAATGTAAACAAAGATTTTCAGTGAAATTTGAGCGTGAATTTATTAGATACAAATATCGAAGCGTTGAAATTTCGTTTCTCGGGACGATGGTTCGATGCCGCTGAGGTGTATAACTTTCTTAAATAGGGTTCATTTCGTTTGAAATTTGGCAGGCAATTAGATTCAGGTGTGAGGAACAGTCCCGTGAATTTTCGCCGAGTTCTACAGAGTTTTACTGGAGCTGGAATTTTTATTTGGAGGCGTAGTCTAAAACGCGGTCTGGAGTCAAATGGCAGACAGTGTTTCACCTTTTCAAAAAATTCTGACAAACGGTTGTAACACTTTTTTAGGTTTTATTTTAAAAAGGAATATTGAATTTCAAGTTCAAATATCGAGGGTCATGTTCATATAAGAATTCAATTCTTGTAGAAAAGAAGGGGGGGGGGGCAAATTGTACACATAACTAAATCTGATATATATGTTGCATACACTTATTACTCATTAGTTCTAAGAGGTCAAGGTTAGGTCAAAGGTCAAGGTCAAAGGTCAAACCTAAATTTAAAGGGGGGGGGGTTTAAAGAGCAAATTACACATATAAATGAATCTGAAATGTATATGTTTGATATACGTGTATCGCATCAGTCCTTAAGGACAAAGGTCAAGGTCAGGTCAAAGGTCAAGGTCAGGTCAAAGGTCAAGGTCAAACCTTAAAATAAAAAGGGGGGGGGTGGTGGTATTTTGTATTTGATAGTGAAATCAATGAAATTCAAAGGGGAATTACTGCCAGAAGGGGACGTTGAACCCTTTTGGGATCAATAGAATGAAGAAACTTCTAAGTGTGCTGAAGACATTGGTAAAAGTTACAAGTCTCTACCTGTTATGGTTTCAGAGGAGTAGCGATAACAAGCGTTTCGTACAAAAGGGGAAATAACTCGCTAACTATTGCAAAGTGGGAGCTGAAGGGCTACATTTGGAAATGTCTTAAGACGTCCTACTACATCCTTGATCAAATTTCTCTATATCACCCTAAACAAAAGAGATACGAAAACTCATGAATACACAGATTTTCAGATGACCTTGACCTTTGACCTTGACCTTTGGTGCAGCCAAAAAGTTCCTGGAAGCCATTGCAAGTGGTTTCGCGGCTCTACCTTTAGTCGTTACATTTTTTTTTTTTTCATGAGAATTAAAAAATTTGAGAGGCAGTCGTTCTAAGAGGAGACTGCGAAACCTTCTGTCTTTCGGCGAGATGCAACTACACTTCTGACCGACATCATCCGCGAAGGTTTGCAACTTGCAAGTGTCGCGGCTTCAGAGGAGTAGCATTAACAAACTTTTACGAGCGCGCGTCAATAGTTACGAGACGTGTGGTGTTTTAAAGACGCAGGGTCAAATGCCCTCATCATGTTCCGAGAGCAGTAAGACGTGCATGATAGCGTTTCGATAAGTCGCGAAACAAAAATTTCACTTCGCTTACGGAAGAAAAATAATAATAAGAATAAAAAGAAACAGAACAATATCAATAGGCCTTTACACTGTGGTGTAAAGACCTAATAATAATAATAAAAAACATAAGAAAAACAAAAGGTCTTTCACCTGAAAGGTGGAAAGACCTAATAAATTGCAATAGAAATGATGGTGCCATACAGAAAAATACTACTTTTTCAGCTGAATTCTTATTCCTTCTTCAAAATCAGTCTCTCTTATATGTCCTTGTCCATTTTCTTATTCACTTTCTTTTCTTCTTGACTCAGACTGAAGGACTTAATCCCTCGTCTTTGTGCCTAAAGTAAAAAAAAAAATAATTAAAATGACATCTCTATTATATAACTTTATGCAATATACAAGAATTTTACTGCCATATAAATTAAACTCTTTAGAATTTAAAAACCGCCATTTTGAAATGTTTGTCTAACGACAAAAATAGAACTTCATCTGTTTCATAAAAGTTACTAAATTTTACTTCATTTACACTAAAAGTGATTTCAACATGAATATTTTACCTTTCTGGTCATTAATCCGAACTACAACTGCTGTATCATCGGATTTTTTCAAAGCAAATGACAATGTATAACTAGTAGACTTATTGTTCTCGAACAATTAGAGGTCTTTCCACCTCATTGTTTTTTTTATGTTTGAGATAAGATTGCTTTAATAGAATAAAGTATTTTTCTGCGTTACTTCATAAAAAACGATTAAGTTTGCAATTTTTTATTGCTTGACCTTGACCTTTGACCGTTATGTCATTTTGATCTGACAAGGTAGACGGTTCAATACCAAGTGGTCCGATGTATCTATGATTATTGATTCAAAAATTGTGTTTTTATTAAATGTTCGAAACTTACAGGGACAATAACTGCTAGAAAGGAACTTTGGACCCTTTCGGTATGAATAAATTAATGGAGTGTCTAAGTGTACTGAATACATTAGTAAACGTTTCAAGTCTCTATCTCTAACGGTTAATGAGGAGTAGCGATAACACGCATTTTGTACAATAGGGGCAATAACTCTATAATTGTTACATGGTAAGGGTCAATGGGTTATATTTTGAAATGTTTTATGATGTTCTACTACATCCATGAAAAAGTTTAATCTACCACCCTAAACAAAAGAGATCTAAAAACTCATTAATTTAGAGATTTCCAAATGACCTTGAGCTTTGACCTTTATGTCATTTTGTTTGGCCAAGGTAGACGCTTCCATCCCAAGTGGTCCGAAGTCTCTATTATAAGTAATAAAAAAGTTGGAAGTGATTTTACGGAAATGTGAATACTTTCAGGGGCAATAACTACTAGAAGGGGGCCTCAGATCCTTTCAATTTGAATAGATTGAAGAACCCTCTAAGTGTACTGAAGACATTTTTAAAAGTTTCAAGTCTCTATCTCTAACGGTTAATGAGGAGTAGCGATAACAAGCATTTTGTACAATAGGGGCAATAACTCTGTAACTTTTTAAAGGAAGGAACCAAGGGGCTATATTTTGAAATGTCTTTAGATGTCCTATTACATCCATGAAAAAGTTTAATCTACCACCCTAAACAAAAGAGATCTAAAAACTCATTAATTTAGAGATTTCCAAATGACCTTGAGCTTTGACCTTTATGTCATTTTGTTTGGCCAAGGTAGACGCTTCCATCCCAAGTGGTCCGAAGTCTCTATTATAAGTAATAAAAAAGTTGGAAGTGATTTTACGGAAATGTGAATACTTTCAGGGGCAATAACTACTAGAAGGGGGCCTCAGATCCTTTCGGTATGAATAGATTGAAGAACCCTCTAAGTGTAATTAAGGCATTGGTAAAAGTTCCAAGTCTCTATCTCTTATGGTTTCAGAGGAGTAGCGATAACAATCATTTCGTACACAAAGGGCAATAACTTTGTAAGTTCTGGGAGTTATCACACAAAGGGTCATTTGATACCATAACTTTTAATGGTCAATAACATAAAGAAAAAATTGTTTCAATATCTCTAGAAACAAAAAAGCTGTCCCTGGAAAAAAAGAGAAGAAAAAAAATAATAAAAAACATAAGAAAAACAAAAGGTCTTTCACCTGAAAGGTGGAAAGACCTAAAAAGGTCCGTCTGCTACACTCAAAAGTGCGTAATCTTTTGGCGGAAGTGACGTTGTACAATCAAAACAACACGTTGACGGTATATTCTGCCTTCTCCCAGTGGCATGCACAGACTTTGAATTATTGGGATTTAAATTCAATGATCAATATTATTTTGACAAGATGATGCCATTCGGTGCATCAATAAGTTGTGCAACGTAGGAAAAGTTTGCAACTGCCCTGCATTGGATCATTCAGAATAGGTCTTGCAATATCTTGACAAAACTGAGCCAGGGTAGATTGGCATTCATCTGAGATGCCCTTGCCAGCAAAAAGAAAATCATCCAGGCTAAGTGCAATGTATTGGGGTTGCAAGACCTATTCTGAATGATCCAATGCAGGGCAGTTGCAAACTTACCCTACGTTGCACAACTTATTGATGCACCGAATGGCATCATCTTGTCAAAATAATATTGATCATTGAATTTAAATCCCAATAATTCAAAGTCTGTGCATGCCACTGGGAGAAGGCAAAATGCCCTGCATTGGATCATTCAGAATAGGTTTTGCAACCCCCATACATTGCACTTAACCTGGATGATTTTCTTTTTGCTGGCAAGGACATCTCAGATAAATGCCAATCTACCCTGGCTCAGTTTTGTCAAGATATTGGCGTACCCCTAGCTTTTGAAACAAGACTAGAGGCCCACGGGCCAAATCGCTCACCTGAGCGACAATAGGCATGATAAAATCAGCTTCATAGAGTCATAATACAAAATATCTGGACAATGTGGTATAATACATATAGATCCTATACAAAAAAATCTGTTTTTCCCAGGATATTCTGATATTTATAATCAAGTCCCTTTTTTAACAGAAGGATGTTATAGTCATATAACATTCAGCATTGCAGTTCTCAAATAGACCCTTAACAATTCTTTATGTACTGGATATAAACCTACATCAAACTCTGAACCCCTTGTGAGGCCCAATAATCGCCCAGGGGCTAAAGTCTTAAATTTTTTAAAGATTCAGGAATATATAAAAAGGCTTGCATATCAGTTAAAGCATATATATTATTATTTCAGTTTTTCTGAATAATTAAAATGTTTTCCTTTGTACAACCGAATCCCCAATTTGGTCCCACACTACTCCTCGTGCAGAAATTATTTTTACCTTACAAACACATCTCAGGAATTCCTAGGATATCCCAAGAATTCCTAGGATATCCTGACAATCTGCTTTTAGAAATTCCTGAGACTGAGAAATCCTGGGAAATCATGACATATCAACAGAGGACTTCCTGGGATCTCCCAGGACTTTTTTCTTACATTATTCAAATCCAACTCTTGCCAAGACATTTGATCTAGAGCCAGGAGTTAAATATTTGAATGAAATTCCCATATCTTCTGACTTTTGAAACAATGTCAGGACTTCCAAAAGTATGTTGTTCATAAAGATGGTTTATAATAATGATTTCTTTTCATGAATATATTCTTAAAATGTAATTCATTAACAATTGATGAACATACAAAAATACAGGGAATTCCTGGCAATTATATAGTTCAAGGTAATGACAATGCATCCGAAAATTTAAATAATTTCAAATACTTTAAATATAACCAGAACTGTCGTTTATAGTTTGCATGTATATTTGAACAAAGTATTTATAGACTTCTATAACACTAAAACACCTATATAAATAAGGCGTTCTTATTTAAAATATATATATATATATATATATATATATATATATATATATATATATATATATATATATATATATATATATATATATAATTCAATTATTAATAAAATATATAGTACCGTATACATTGATTTCTTACTTGTTTAAAGTGCTTTTTAGCAATTTAGTAAATACTTCGTCAGTTGTGTTATATTATACAATGATTTCTTACTTGTTTGAAGTGCTTTTTAGCAATTTAGTAAATATTTGGTCAGTTGTGTATATCAGTAGCAGATGTAAACAAAAAGTGCGTGCGAGAACGAATGAGCATTCAGTTGAAATTTGGACCTCGTCGGTCTTATAACCTTTGATACATTGTTTATACGTGAATGGCATCACTGTAGCGCATATGTGATAACAATTAATCTCCAAGACTATCAATCTGTTTCGTGAATTTGTCATTAGCTTAGAAGCTATTGAGACTCAAGCAGTTACATGTACCGTACGCTCTGATTTTCGAAGAGTCCGCCATTGTTTATGAGGTGTTGAGTCAATTCGTCGCCGTTACAAAATGCATACCTAACTTCAATATGTTAAAACTTGATGTTTAGTAAAAATGAGAACATTAATAACAATAATTAGTACAAAGTTATAGGAATAAAATGCGATATTATATTTATCTGATTTCCAATTATTTAATAAGTTCCAAAGTATGAGGGTAAAAAAAACACAGGGGGGTTAAAACAAACAGACACGACTTGTGCATCAACTGCACAAACAACTCGTACGTTCATTCAATTCTTGTGGCTAGACTCTGATTATATGTTCATATTTGATTGAGAAATATTTCAGTAAGATTTGTTTGTGAGGCTTGCATTAAAATCAAGTTCACTGTGTAGTATCCCATTCCTCCATTGACACAATAACATTTAAATGCAACTAGGATATTTAAACAATTAAGTGCTTTCTTTGGTGATTCATATGTGGGATATAAAGGTGGCGACATTGCAAAAAAATACATAACACTCGTTAGCAGGTAATGTAAATTTTTTTCTGCAATGATTGCTACCTTCATTACCCACACGTGATTGAAAACTCATTTTATAGTAAACTATAACGTTATGGTATTTAGAATGGAGTCTTGATCCATCATTTATTTGCATTATCAAATTTGTACTATAAACAACAAGCCAAAATAAAATATATTGTTATACTTTCATGTTAAATACTGAAATCTGATTGGTTAAGACGCAGTTAATATTTTTTTCTATTACCCTCAGCGTTAGCAACGCACTTGGCAACGGGTAACATTAAAAAATGTTACATGCGCGAAAATTGTGCGCGTACGGTTCGCTGTAGAATTCACGTTATTCCTATATAAAAGCAGTAAAATTTTCTTAAAAATTTTAAAAAAGACATTCAGTATAACAAAATAAATAGTGCCTGTTTGGGAGGATAACAGTTGAAATTGACACCCCTCGAAAACCATTGTCAACCTCCGCTTCGCGTCGGTTGACAATGGTTTTCTCGGGGTGTCAATTTCAACTGTTATCCTCCCAAACAGGCACTATTTATATAATAATGTTATCATGGTGATTAGAACTACTTATGAAAGTCTTTCATCTTCATTGCTCCAATTGGGTGTAATCCAATGTTTTGTATGCACCTCTCCTTTTATGTTTAAGGCAAACTCTGTGTCTACAAGATTAGCTAGTACTCATCCATTTTCCAAAGGAACTCATAACCAGAAATGTGTGTTGTCAAGTGAAATTAAGGCAGAAGTCAGTAGAAGCGTAGGACTCATCTACATTGATGATAAGCCAGCTGGGACGGGATTCCGAGTTGGTGAAATGTACATCATCACATGTGTACATGTCCTGGAGATTTTCAAAGTTTTTACAAGTAAGAGTTGTTTCTAGATATTTTTATTTAAAGACAGTGTACAAATAAAGTATAATGTATACTGTATAATGTATACTTTACTAAGGGAGTCAGTAAGATTTAAGTTTCCCAAGAGCAATGCAAAGCTGTCAGGAAAATAGGCTTGCTTGAGGACAACTGGAATCTTGCTGACTCCCTTAATAATATACTTTAACTGTTATGTTTAACAGAATAGGATATAAACTGCAAATCAGAAAAAGTTCTTATTATTAAATTGATTGCGCAGAGTACATTTTATGACATAGTTAAGTCAGTTAAATTTTTATAGGCAATCATAAAGGGCGTTTCAACTAGAATTAAATTATTTGATAATGAATAGTCACGATTTTGTGAATATTTCAGAACTTATACTTAGAATAAAAGAAATTGCCAAGTGTTTCAAAAAGGTGTGTATTAGAACATCAAACTGATCCACCTCAAAATTTTCACGAGTTGGGAGAAATAATGGCAGAGGAGATCAGGATTTGAACCCGGGTCATCTGAATCTAATAGACTAGTCAGGCGCTATACCAAATGGTTTCGGTATTCAAACTGGTCTGACCGTCACAAAATTATTCAAATAGAATGTCCCCAATTTCAGATAACAAAAAATACCAAGCCAGCATATATTCTATTTTAATAGATTTACAAATCCTTTAGCTATTTTAGAATTTAAAAAAATGGGTTATTTTATGTCAAATTTGTTAAGAATTTTATAGGTCACCTGAATAAACTCATTGCTATCCGTTTTCGTCCGTCGTTGTGCGTCCTGCGTCATCCCTCATGTGTTAATAATTTTACATTTTTAACTTCTCCTTAAAAACTTCAAGGCTAATTGTTACCATTTTTGGTGTGAGACATCTCTATGGTAAGAGAAATCGTAATTGTGAAATGCATGGCTCTACCTGCCCCGGGGCGCCACATGTGGGGCAAAATATGCAAGAAAAAAGCCAAATTTTCAAATTTTTAAAAGTGTATTCTTTACAGCATGCACTCTATAACTATAGTTTAATCATGTTGATAAAAGAGCGGTCAGAAATCAAATGGGAGCATGAGTATCATTATTAATACATTTCTTATTTATTTTTGCAGCTAGACCACATTTCATTGCTTGTAATCGAATGGCTATCGAGTTTGATCGTAAGAAATTCAACCAGAGAGAAAATCCCCTTCAGATATTTCTTTTTCAACGCGATATTGCTTATTTGGACGAGGAACATGACTTTGTTGTATTGAAACTTCAATGCCATCAAGCTGGAGTTGGATTTCCTCCACCACTGACTTGTTTTGGAGAAGTTTCCATGTCAGAGATTCACCTTGTAGGACATCCCAACGGCAGAGAAATGAAGGAAGATGATATCTTCCCATACTGGTCAACAGAACATGAGGATAAAATTAGAAAATTAGGTAATTGGAGTAAGGATTTTTTTCCAGACAAAAAGGATTACTACAGCATCTTACTAGAACCACCCAGAAAAATCCTGTTTGATACAACATTTGATCACGGATCCTCAGGATCCCCAGGGGTCATGATTAGGGATGACAAACCATGTTTGGTTCTGATGCTTGCAGGGGGCACGCCAAAATATATCTACGATAACGCATATTCAACAACTTTGAAAGTTGAAGACCATGAAAAAGTAGAATATGGGTTTCCCATATCTGATATATTCAAAAAGATGTGGAATTCTCCTAAGCAGAAAGACAAGGATCTTGCATCCAATATTTTCACAGAATTCATCTGACTTTTATCTGCATGGAATTTGACCATCATATTAATATTCCAATTCTGCAAGTTAACAGCCCTGGTATATAAAAGGAAATATAACGCAAATTCTTTTAAGAAAAGTAAGTTCTAGATTCTCTGTGATGTATACAGGGAAATGCTTCTTCTTTTTTATGACAAGTTATGCACCCTATTTTGGCCTTAGCATTAAATATAAAATAGTATGATCGTGTGTATATTTTTTTAAAAGATTTTTTTCTTTGATAAGAGGGATAAATAGGTAGCATTGTGATTACGATATTCCTATCTGGTCAAAAAGTTATTTAAAAATTTTCATTATCATCATGAAAATGTTTTTTTTAACTAAAAATTAGAGTATTGTTTATATTTTAATGTATACAGTATATAAACATAGATGTCTGTGCTTTCTTACCTGTAGTTCATTTGTTATCTTTCAAACGGCTATGTGGGTTGTTTGGGATGTTTGATCATCAGCATTTCCACTTAATTAATTTATATACTCTGATTTATTGCATTTTTTATACACACGTCTCTATTGTGTTCATGTGAAATGTCACTGGAATCCTAAAAATTCATAAAATGAATTGGTCAGTTGGTGACACCTTCTAATTTACGTTAGATCTGTGTAAGTTATTTTTAGTAATCATGAGCAACCTGATCAAGGGCCCGTAAACCCACTAATTAGTAAAAAAAAAAAACTGACACATTTATAGGAATCAAAAGTGTGCATGCTTTGATTATACTGCTTGGCGAATTATGCTTTAACTTGTGTATTCCCGTATTTGAACATATATCTTCTCATATAACAAGCTTTGGTTATTGTTATTAATCAGAAACTATGTATATAGATGTACAACAAGATTTACTGTATCAGGCCATGTACATGTATCATTCCGGCACAACTAGGATTGGTCTTATCAACATAAAAAATCCACTTTATACGCTTGTATCGCGTCACATGAACAAGCTTCTCTTTATGTAACGAAGTATATTTTATAATTGTACCAAGTTGTTTGTCATTCTAATACATGTATAACAAGTCTAACATTTTGGATTGTGTACTCCTTGTTTTCTGTTTCACTTATGATGAAGGAACAGATGCACATGTGACTGTCTATTACCTATGTTTGATACATTTTAAGATAGTATTATTATTTAGGAAAACAAGTAAACTTAAAGTAAAATATACATGTTCTTTGTGGGTTTTTTATTTTTAGAACAATTCTCAATTTGTGTAAGCTTGTTTAATACACATGTATATCGTTTTATGTGATATTCATAAAAAGTACTCGATAAGAATGTTGTCAGAAATTTTATTTGTGCATATACGAGGGTCAATCAAAAAATACGAAGACAATGTGGCTGTCTATCATATATTTTTAATGAAAGTCATACTTAACAGATTAATCTGTGCACCAATACTTATGTTATTGATATGCGAAGTTTTAGTCCATTTGATGAAACGGTATTTTTGTTACCCCTTTTTAAAAACAACATGTTATGTCACCACGGCGCACGGTAACGTTCAAAACATGACGTCAAGATAAAACACGCAAGGTTTATAGATATACCCCATCTTTATATCGCGCTTAGTGTATTGTGCCTTTCTCCTTACAATTTAAAATGGCACTGAACCACTTAACATCTTATTTGCACACATTTATTCAAGAATCATAGGTTAGTTCTTCGAATTTTTCATTTTCTAACCGTGTATCTCTTAGTGTACAGTTGGGATAATCCTGAACGTCGGTTGACGTTACTTATTTTTTGACCAAATATTTACAGATATTTTACTCTCTTTCTGACTGTTTTATATTCAAAATACAATTACCACCACCCCCCAAAAAATTATTACAGTTAAACACAAACTTGCAAATAGCTGTTGCCTTATCTTTTGCACCTTTGAGCATTTTCATAGCTTGTATCGGCTTTTTTGTGAGTTAAATCTATTTTGTTTGTACTTCTCGTTGCGCCGTGACGTCTGGCGACGTCGATGTTTTTAGTCAATTCTAAAGAGGACTATCTGTCTTTAGCTACTAATATCTGTTTGACAAAACAATATATCCCGTCATTATTTGGTAAATAGAATACCATGACTATACTTAATTTGAGGTTTCAATGTTATTTGGTTTTAAGCCCAATTTATAGAGATATTACTTATAACATTATATGGTTAATTATTGACATAACACAAATCTTGACCGTGCGCCGTGACCTTATTTTTGCAGGATTAGATTCTGAAAAATTCTTAGAAATAAAGGAATTTTTTATTTTTTTTTCTTGCAAATTGTTTAAAACTATTCCTAAATTATGTCTACCAAATTTAGTAATGATATGACGTTAAGTAACATAGCTATGACAAAAGTCTTCGTATTTTTTGATGACCCTCGTACGTGTTTGGATTTAATTCGTATTTGAATACATGTATTTTAAGATTTAGAATTAATGAATTTAAAAAAAAATTAACATCATTCTTTCATTTTTATTAACCGGTCTTTCCGAAGGTGAAATTTTTGAAGCGGTGAAAATGGCGGGCGGGTGGCGGCTGCCAAAAGGGTACCCTTATTGTACGGATAACTTTTTGCAGATCAATTATACATACCGTATATCCGAGGTGTGCATATTGCTAGGATTTTGATTTCTGATAATTTATGAAAAAAATACCAGCTGTTGAACTTAGTCATTTTTGGCCAAAAAAAATATAGAGTACCCCATTTCTGTGGATAGGTTGTGTTCATCAATTCATGGTTGACAAATGGATTGTGGATACTGTTCACTCAAGAGAAAACCCGGTTTGTTGTCACATTGACAGCTTTTCTCTTCTTAAAAGCATTATAGTGAACGAATTGGCTTTAACGCCATCAAATTTAAAAGATTCTGTGGCAGTAATTGAAACTGTTTTAAAAAAAAACATGCATATTTATCTATCAACATATCTATCTATCTATCTGTCTATCTATCTATCTATCTATCTATCTATCTATCTATCTATCATTAGAGCTTAATAATATAACAGTACCTATCAAGTTTAACAAATTTTAATCAACCGTTTTGAAATTAAAGATACATGTACATAAATATTATTTGTGATTTTATTAAGAAATGCTTGATCCTACAATATCTTGCCATTCTTTTTTGTATTGCTTTGTAAGGCTCAGTGTTTTGTATTCATTTTTTTTTTAATTCTATTGTGAAATAAATTGTCTTTTCTCTGTTTCTCCCATTTTCTAAAGTTAACATTTTTTAATTGCATATATGTACATGTATTCATTTTGTATGACTTCAAAATCCAGAAGGTACTGTACAAATAATTAGTAAAACTGCATTGAATATCAATAAATATTATCTCGCTAAAACTTTCTTGTTTCTTATTTCATTGACGGTCTTTTATTGAATTAATGTGGAAATAGTGAGTTTGATCACATTCCCAAGAAAAGGCAACCGAACTGTAAACTGTACTAAAGAAGAAAAAGAAATGAGTTTACAAGAATATTACAAGAATATTTCTTAAAGATTTGTTCAACAAAGGACATGAAATGCTGACGAAAGTTAATTTTCATTTACGTCACCCTCAGCGTAGGTTTGGCGAAAATCATTGTGAAAAAAGCAACGAATCCGTATATCCAATTTGATCTTTTTACAAATTGATCATGCTTTTTGCAACTAAAATCTGTAGAAATACGAAATATTTAGGGCACATCATAGAATATATGAAATACTTTATGAAACTGTCTTCATTGCTGATAGAAAAGATCATTAAAGAGGTGGCCTACGTATAGCTTGAATCCCCAATGTTGTAGTATTAATGTAGATGAATAAAAATAAATTTTGTCGCCCTCCTCCATAGGTTTGGTATTTTAAAGGTGAAGTTAAACGTAGAAATAAATTTGGTCAGCCTATGAGAAATAGGAAAAATAGAAGATATGTTGATAATATTTAAGTAATTTAATTTGATAAAGACTTTTAGTGTTCCAGTGGACAGATAGATATCAAATATATTGACAAAAAAAAGATCAAAGTCAGAAACACTTATGTAACAAATGAATGTATGAGTTGCAACCATCAACATTCTATGTAAACCATAGTAAGATTGAGTCAATAATTTAATAACAACTAATCTGAACAACATATTCCAGCATAAGAAATTCATGGGATTTCTGCAAATCCATTTTCTTAGAGATGGTAAAAGACATTTCATTAAGTTTATTATATTTTCGAACACCTGGCATTCCTTTCGGAGGTTCCCACTTCTTCAAATATCAGCAACCACAGTGTTGTAACAAGCTGCCAATACAAACCTTTCCCTTATACAACTTTTACACAAGATATTGTAGCTATTTAGATGACCTTGCTTGGCTTTCAATCAGCTAAAACCAAATATATCTACATATGGAGGACAAGTAAGTTTGTAGAGGGCAAGTATGTTGTAAGTTTATCACATGACAAAGAAGTACCTTCTGGGCTTCAGCAGACTTGACTGGGTCATTAGCAATATCAAATTGACAATGTTCTCTATATCCTGAAATTCAGATCATCGGGTGGCAGCAGGTAAACCTGTAGATTAGAAGAAAAAAAGATACACTATTATTACTAAGCCAAATGCTGTCATTACATCAAAACAAATGGATGTGTCCTAGATTACACTTTTTATGTGCATATGCAATATCTGAGACATGGATCAAAACATTACTATGATAAAAGCCATCCCAACTCCTTGAGTGGGATGTAATATATAACTATAAAATTTGTAATGGCTTTTAATGATCTATCTATCACTAATCTCTCTCTCTCTCTCTCTCTCTCTCTCTCTCTCAACATTTTTCAGCAATATTTCTAATAAACTGTGGCATTATTGAAATATATATGATTCATGTGTCTTTCCACAAATTTATTTAAAAATTAAATTTGTTGTTATGACTACTTTATATCAGATATATTTGAGAAATGAAATTCAATATTATACAACTAATTATTTCTTTCTTTTACTAAATGCGCCAAGATATAATTTAGTTAGGTAGTTAAATTATTTACTGTCTTTTTCTAATTTATCTTTGAGTTTTCTTTGACTCATTCAAATGTGAAATGTTAAACGACAGAAATTCTGCTGGACATGGTGTTGTTTATTTAGTAAATAGTTTTTTTACAAAGTGTAAAAAGGTGTAGATCGAGTAGTCCCTGGCATGTCCACTTAATAGATGTTCTTTTGTATTGTGTGTAAATTGTTTACTTATCAGCCTTTGATATCCGGCCTGGTCCGATAGAGGCTTAATCGATTATGTAATTTTATTGTATTTTCTACTTTTTGAGGTAAATTTTGGGATAGCCCACGGCAGTGTACAGCTGTGTTGAGCTTTAGCAATTAGATGGGCTGGCTTTGAAAGTCACGTGTTTTGCCATAAAAAGGTTTATTCTTAAAATTGTCAATTTTCGCACATTTTATATCTCCTTAATTTTAATACTAAATTTTGATTGGTCAATAACCTGTAATCCAAAGGCGTAGGGTCGTCGCTGGAAATCTGACCTTCCTCGGTCACTTCCATGCGACGCTTGTATAAATTATTTTAAAGTATATTAATTATTTCCTTCTACTCTAGATTACAGCCACGACAGATAGGTCACAGATCTACGTTAGTAGAGCTGAAAGAGCAGACATAGTCACACCAAGCGAGTGTTATTCAAGAACTATTTTCCCCATTATAAGTGTAGCACACGTTAATCAAATAGAAGCGAAAAAAAAACCCAGACGTGTCACATGGAAAGAAGGCACTTAATAATTATAATTATACTGCAAATACACAGTATATATACTCTCTCTCTCTCTCTCTCTCTCTCTCTCTCTCTCTCTCTCTCTCTCTCACACACACACACTCACACACACAGACTATACATTGTAAAATATTAATGTTATATTTATATAACAAATGCAGACTCTTGATTCATAAACAATCATAAACATCCTCATCGTTAATACAGATAATTATGACATAAATTTGATAGTTTAAAAGAGACAGCTTTATCAAAACTACATGGACGTGTCAGGGAAATTATGTTTGGACATGACTGAAGGCATAATATATGTGTAAAAACTGACAATATAAATACACTTGCATGAACATTTTATATAAAAACATGTCGTTCACGTCAAATTTCACAACGACCATTAATTATCAACATGTTAGTATCCGAAAGGTTTCAGTTATGCTAATAAGGCAATGAGGTGTGAATACGTCCAGGGAAAATATTACCGATCTACAAAACCATGAAAACGACAGAGTTCCGAGTGAATATGAATGACAGACGGAAGCACGCCATGCGCGGATCAAAGAACTTTTTTCCGAGGGTGAAGGGGGGGGGGGGGGCGACGGTTTTTTGAGTATGCTGGGGGGAGGGGGGGGGGTCCGAGGCATATAATTTGGTTTTAAAATGTTAGTTAAAAAATTAGAATTTTGCCGGGGGGGGGGGGGGGGGTGATTCGAATTAAGCACTAAGCTAACTGTCCGAAGGAATGATTAACGAATGAGGAAGGAAATCTCAGTTGCAAATTTATATCAGCATCAAAACGTTTTTAATCATAGCACGTTATCACATCCTACAACCTTTCTGCTATTTGACTCACCTTGCATCTTTTCTCTCAATAACGCATTTTTAAAATATACACATTGTTACTTCAGCCGTGTAAGTTTTTCTTAAACGCGCTTATAAAGACATTCCAACCTGGGCACATCAATGATTTAAAATTTGTTAATTTTATCAGATGAAACGGATTAATATATTAAGGGGTTACCTGTTTCCGACTCCTTGATACACTGTACGTTGTTTTCATAATAAACTATGGTTTACACTTAATCCATCATTACGTAACGAAGAGCGACCGTTGTTATCTCTATAGACGGCCGGGTGTTGACATTGCAGACTAACGCTGGACATCGTCACAACTTTATCTACTAAGTGGTCAGCGTTAGTCCGGACTTTACGAGGTACTAGTAATTCGCAAACAAGATTTCCGCGTGACAGAGGGAGACCCAGATTTTTACATGTATATTCACTTATAAAGGTATGTTTTTTGTGAATTTTCTAAAGTTAACGTACATGTAAATGCTATTATAATTCTCTCTCTCTCTCTCTCTCTCTCTCTCTCTCTCTCTCTCTCTCTCTCTCTCTCTCTCTCTCAGTTGTATGTTGCGTTTGGATGGGGGAGGGTACAAATGTAGGGACGGGGGTCATGGCTTATGACTGTACCCTGCTTCAAGCTAACACTTCAGCTTTTAATTCAATATCCCCAATTCAACTGTCAACATCAAGAATGAAAATGAACGCGCTTTTATCTTACACTCCCAATTTTATTTATAATTAGCTTTCAAAAATCAAATACATACTAAAATACTTCTTGTTAATTGTCCAAATATACTTTCCAGCTTTCCAGAGCGTCAGCCTGGGGGGGGGGGGGGGGTTGTTACCTTTTCTTTATTTGTTACTCCCTAATACTATGCTACTAGATACACAAAGTTAAGACCTTCACCCCCACCCCACACTTATCCACCTTCCTTTCCTCGTTTTAAATTTGATTAATTTAATTATTATTTGATTAATCCCATATGCAAATTATGATAGCAATATTTTATTAATATTAAAATAAAATACAGTTGCAAGCTGTCCTTTCAGCAGTCGTTAAAAGGAAACGCCAACCGGACCTTTCTCGATATAAACGCGTTCATTGTGTACTAGTATATGTACATATGGTTGGGTGATTTTACTTACAGGTCCATATGTGAATAAGGATTAGCCATTTCACTTCGACAATCATCACTAATGAATGTACCACATTGCCGCGGGCCATGGACATAAATAAGTGAATGAATATGAAGAGTAAGTAATACGTGAAACGATGTGAGTAAACCTACATTTTTAATTTCAAGTGCAATACATGTACGTATTTATCTATGTTTTTTAACCAGAACTGCGTTCAATTGTATTAACACCCCTTGTACAACACGTTGTATACACCCCGTGTACAACATCATTTTTTCGCAAATATTTCTGTATTCGATTGATTTTATTCACAAATAATTTCTGAATAATCAAACACTGTTGGTCATTAATTGTTAGTAACTAAACAGTGATGATAAACGGAACCTTTGTCCAGATATTTGATCATTAACGTACGTCATGCAGGGTCAAACTCACCCCGACTGTCGGAATTGTGTTGAGAAAACTAGAACATGTACAATGGAATAAAACGTGTCTATGTATTCCGTAATTCATGCTTTCTTCCGTAAGCATACTCTTTTTGGCAAAATAAGTCCTTTAGTTAATTAATTGGACAAATATCGTACCTTCGATACCGTTTTCTCGCTTCGGAAGCCTACACCCCGTGTACAACCTAGCATACACCCCGCACTTTGTGTTATAGGTGGTGAATATTTCAATGACCCTGGTTGTGTTCGCGGTGATGGTTTTGGCCATATTAGCTGTGAAGTGCATGTTTTTTCTTTTTAAATCATTACCAAAGACAAATTATCAATTAATCACAAAATATTGCCAATCATATTAAGCACGCACAGAAACATACCAATTTAATATACTAGCATTGACGTTTCATCACGGGTAAATGATTTCAATCGTTGTTTTATTTCATTTGTGCTATTTATGAGAAGACATATCAGTAACGAATTAAATTTTAAAAAGTTCACTTCATTTATTTTATTTCGAAATTTCAAAATTATTCTATTTATCAGGGTGAACACTTAGAAGTTTTGTTGAGTGTATGTAACTGCGTACTATGTTATCAGTTCATTATGGGCCGCCAGGAAGCGTTAATTGATATGCATTTATATATTGTAACTGCGTTTCTGCGGGATAGCTTTTTGTTTACAGAATTAATACTATGCTTATTTTTATGAATTAAAAGTAAATTTGCATGAAGAAATATGTTTTATGCCTTTTAAAAATTATTACATATTTTTTGTTTTGCTCGTAAATGTAAATTAGGTCATATATAGACTGTCGTGTTAGGTGCGTTTTTATCGAGACTATAATCTATTCGGATTTTTTCTTTCTTTTCAAAACAATGTATCGGGATCGGTATACGGGACATAGACCCCAATGACATGAAATTTTATATAGATGATATTACTTCATACTATGGCAATAATCATACAATTACCGTTAGAAATGCTTACAGTAACGAACTCGATTCTTAATAATAGTAATAAAATGGTATACTTCAAAACGTGTTACTGAAAATATATTATTTAAATTTTACCATAAAAATTAGTACAACCAACTCGTTATTTTCTTCTTTGTGATGTGTTTTTGAAGTAAACAACCAATGATGATTCTTACAACAATTATATTTTTTGCGGCCCATTTGACGCTTGTATGACCGCCGGCTTTGTACCGTATGGGGTATTTTCCTTACCGGGCGATTACTAGGGAATTAGCTCAACACTCGCTGTATTTTCCACATTTATTCCAGTTATTAACACAACCATATAACAGTTACTCTCCACTCCGTACACATTAAATAGGGGAAACTCGCTTGTAAATAATTCTAATTTAATGTTAACCTACATATGACAGTGAGGGAAAACGTAACGGATTAGACGGACGACTTGTAACTTGACTCTTAACCTCTAACTATCGAACTCTGACTCTCTACTCTCTTCAACTAACTAGCTATCATCTATAAAACATATAATAATATTTTACTGGCATGACCCTATAAATAATTGACATGTATAAATCATCCAATCAGAGAATATTTCTTTATCCTTAAACTGACCATCGCCTAGGTAAACGCCCATTTATTCACCTGCGTTAATCCGCTAATTGTTATATAATTGCCTTAACTCTATTAGTGTCAAACACACATTTGTTAGCTGAAGCCATTGTCCTTCAATCCTGCCTTTCTAATAAGTATATTTCCTAAAGCTACACTTGATTACTTTGATGTCCTATTTCTTTGTTACAGTTAAGACGTTTGATAAACATTAATTTACATTTTATCACATCACAGTCAGGAGGAATTTCACGATAATTAAGAAGAGTAAATAACGTTAATTTACCAACAAGCTAAAACTATAGAGAATGTTCGCAACATGCAAAATATACATTTTGCCTGGTGACACTTGCGTCAATATGATTTCTTGTTTCACATTTGACTCTTTAATTAGGCTGCCATGTGGAAAATTGTCAGGAAGACGCGGTGGAGATTAGTATGTGTAGTTTGTTGTGGCGTCTGTATCTTACTGCTGTTGTTGCTGACCAGAAGCAAGTGTGGCATCAGAGGAAATCTAAAAAAGGTGCGAGAAACTTAATCTTTGTTTTCTTTTCTCATTGACAACACAATGATGATTAAGGAAATTTATAATTAACATGAAGACTAATTTGAGATTATTGTACGCTCAGTGTTGCTGCTGCATGCATGTCTAATCTATATATATATATTTCCTTTTTTACTTTTTACTTTTGTTATTTTAAGATATTCAATAAAGTGTTGTATTTCCGCTCTAGTCGGAAATTACCAGAGGAATGGATGACGACAACAAAGCACGACAACGTCACGATCATCTCGGCTTTCTGGGACCTGGGTCGCTTCCGGAAGGGGGCCAGCTCAGAGTATTCTCCAAAGGATTATAAGCAATGGGCCGAGGTGTTCCGAAACATCGTTAACCCCCTCATCTTTTACACTGATTCGAAGGATTTCAAACTGCTGATGGAAAAATATCGAGAAAAATTCCGGAACAAAACCAAAATAATACTAATAACGGATCGAAAGAAATTTTGGCCATTCCAAATATTAAAGGAAATCCAGACAGTGTTTCAGCAGCCGAACTATCCTAAGTATTACCCAAATACTGTGATGCCGGAATATTCCGCCAGCCAACACGCCAAATACGCTGTCCTTGCAGATGCTTTAAAGCAGAACATTTTCCATACCGAGTTTTACGCTTGGCTAGACGTCGGCTACTTTCGCGATGCCACATGTGAAGGTGAAAATCATTACTTCCGGATTAATCCACCTCCGGAAGTGGACAAAACACGGCTGTCTATAAACCTAGTAAACCAATCTTTAACCAAAAATGTCTCTTTCGATTCCATATTTAAAGAAAATTACGTGTGGGTAGGAGGGGGTATGCTTGTAGCAACCAAAGACGTGTTTCTAAAAATTGAACGACTGTATCATCGCGCTGTGGTTTATTTCTTGAGGCGAAGGTTGATGAACTCGGATCAGCAGGTGATTTACGGGATTTATTGCGAAGAAGGAAGGCGGGTTTTCTCTCCGGAAGTGAACCTTCAGTTGTTTTGGTCAAATGGCTCTCGCAAAGTCTGGACGAGTAACACGTGGTTCTACCTGGGTTACTTGTGTTAAGAAGATATCTGAGTTTTTCTCCAATAGCACCAGAGAATATAATGTACATGTCATTTATTTCACTTTTATTACATGTACCAACATGAGTGCAATACACACACACAATATACCGCTGTATTGATCTGAAAATGATGGTCTTTGTCCGTCATACTATACATTTGGGGCAGGATATAGTCAAACAGTATATTCAGGATGTCTATCCTTCATTTTAAGTGTAACAGGTTTTATACTTTAATAATCAAGATTTGTTTAATAATAATATTACAAGTAAAGAAGCGGAAGATGTTCCTGAAACCACATAGATAATACACACATGACACGATTTTTTGTTCAGGTTTTTCCTCCCTTTTTTCTCTTTTTTATTTTCAATGATTTCATTTCAATTAAAAATTAAGCGATTAATTATTTGAATCATTGAACGCTCTCCATCGTAATGCATGGTCACGATTTTGGTCAAATTTTATTTTATTTTTTTCTATTTTTATTGTTTACAATGCTTTAGAAGTGCATTTCATATGATTAACCAACATTTGAGATTCAGTCGTAGAGTTATAAACAAGGTACAAAACTTGCAATTCTTTGTTAGGTCAGGGTTTTTTTTGTTCAATATACCAGTAAAAAAAAATTTTCAAGCTGATTTTTCTATCTTCTAATTCGTTTTGAACATAATAAACAGTTCTAGCTTGGCGTTTGTCACATTCAGTTAAGGACGTCTAAACCTGGAATTTCCTTATCAACATTCAAAATGTAACCAAAAACAAGACATGAGCTTTGTTTACGTTACAAAGAATTATGAGCTCTGTATCTTGCTTATAACTCTACGGCTGACACTCAAAGTTTGGTCGACAAATACAATTACTTTACGTACTGAAGCGCTGTAAACAATAAAAGCGGAAACATAAATTTTGATCAAAATAGTGGCTATGCCCTGCTTTATTTTTTGCTTTGTATGACGCTATTTAAGCACATCCGTCTGTACAGTCATGTATATTTTTTGTATGCTGATCCTAAAATGGTATTATAAAATAAAATAAATATGCGACGTTTTCATGCGCGGATCCAGAAATTTTTTTCCGGGTGGGGGGGGGGGGGGTGGGCGAAGGATAATTGTGTTTGCCGAGGGGGGGGGGTGTCCGAGGCATATTTGCGATAATTTTACAATGTAAACTTTATAAATTTTCATTTTTCAGGAGGGTCGGGACCCCTCCGACCCCCCCCCCCCCTTCTAGATCCGCGCATGGTTTTTTTCTTGATGAACAATATGATAGTGTTAATGTTAGTTTTTGTAGGCAGAACAGGGTAATTATATTTTTTACACAAATGGATGTGCTATTTCTTCATGGAGTTATACATTCTGAACACTATGATATTAAATCATTGAGATTAGATTGAATTTGACTCATTTTCAATTGCTTGACCCTATAAAGTAACTTATCTTTTAAGCATAAAAAATGTGGAGAGAGAGAGAGAGAGAGAGAGAGAGAGAGAGAGAGAGAGAGAGAGAGAATGTCTGTATTTATATGGTTTCGTTGCCAAGAAATAAAGACGCTAAATACTCATTTTTGTTGTTTTTTTCTTTTATTTTCGTATAATAAGAATAGGTATTTCTATTCACAAGATATATGCACTGGAAGTAAGGGATCCAGCTGAAAGAAAAGAAAATCAAAATCTTAAGAAAGACTCATTTCTGTCCCATTTATGCAAGCTGGATTATGTCAACATTCAATAAAAAAATACTATAAATTGTATTTCACCATACAAGATAATTAACGACATGTCTACATGCAAGATAATTATATGTCGACATATCTGATAATTATTGTAGTATGCAAGTTACCAACATTTAAAAAAAAAGAATCTGATATGACGTAATAATGTTGCGTCCTGTATATTTGATGTCATATACTGGAGGTGATAGACAATTTTTTCAATTTAGAAATCTCATTCGTAAATTGTATGTCACAACACGTGCAACATAATAATCTTGCATGTAGACATAGTTATTTTTCAACATGACATAATTAATTTTGCAAGTAGAGGTCATAGATCTGCCACCATACTACATTTAAAATACATACATGAATATTTTAAAACAACATAATGCTTTTTTTGGGTGATTCATACGGGTTATGAAGGTAGCGTTCATTGTAGAAAACCTTAAGCTTCATACATGTAATATTGAATTATAAAAGAACGCATTTTATTTTTAAATTTACATTTTTCTTTTAACAAATTAATAAAATGATTGTAAAAACTAAGTAAAATTCACTACATTATTGTTCATGTACATCAGAAAGTTAGCTAAAAGAAACCACCTTTTCCGTAAGAAATAGGGAGAATCTACTCTGTAGATGTTAATACTAGAATATAGAAATAATTAAGTGCATCAATATTCTCTTAGACCATCAACACGTACCCCACGTGTTTCAATATCAGTGATTCAATAACCTTAAATAAATTTAAGTGACTTACCGCGCTTGTTCTCAACAAAGAATCTCACACATGTAGCCATGTTTCTCACAGAACTGATAGTACCCTATGTCTGATCTCAGGAGGAGGTCAAAGCAAAAGCTGGCCGCTTCCATATTCCCCGCAACTACATAGCCTGAAATCGCCATTGAAGGATAGTTTTAATATAATTGCATTCCATAAATGTAGCGTTATATATAGACATACATTAATTAGCGGACTCAAAGTTTAGAGTAATACATGTATTCCTCTGGGTCTTCTATTAAACAATAAATGATTTCTTTGGTTTGGTGTTCAGTGCGGGTATGCTAGCTATTTAGCATTGCAGAAAAAAATAATTAATTAACCCGCGTTTACCAAATGCATGGTATCTCTTATACATTAATTATTAAGAAAATTGATAAGAAAACAAAACCTGTCGTAATTAATATTTCTAACAAACTACTGTAAATAACATGTAAACTAAGAAAAACATTTTAAAAACATTTTGTGAACAGATGTTGTGGTATCGATCATCGACTGTATCAAAATTAATGAAGTGTCATAGTCGAAAAAAAACCTTCTGTTTTTCAGTATTTTCATAACTCAAATAGATTAAGTGTCAAATATATGAAATAAGATTAAAAATTATTTTCAGTAAATAAATTTTTATTCTTAATAACCAACCAACGAAAATAAATTAATTAACATTTAGTAGATCGAAATTTTATAAATGACACTAGGTAAAGTATATATATTTATTTTAGCTCTTCCCGCCTCTTTAGATCTCCTCATATTGACAACAGCTTTAAAATTTTGAAAGATTACATTTTTTTTTAAGTTGACTGTGTATTTCTTGAACCTGTGGTATTATACACATAATCATATTAAAAAGGAAGAGTTTTATCTTCAAGTAAAAAAAAAAATACATCTACCTAATGTCGAGAAAACAGCCATGAAGCAGATGCATTGGAGTAAACTCATCTGTAAATCAAAAAAATGTATATATTAAATTACTATCATAGATACAATACATAAATGAATAATCATACATTCATATCACGTGTATAAATCATCCATACATTGCACATGTTGTAAATGAAATGATTTCAGTTGATAAATTTTAAAAAGCGCTTACCTTTATATATTGGTTGGATAAGGTGGGGGGAAAGCAAGATGCTTTGTAACAAAAACAATGATAGTCCGAGACAAGATCAGAATCGAGATAAAATTTCTCGGTTTTTGATAATCTTTTATATATCTAGAAAAGTGTTCATGCAATTAACGAAATATGTTACAATCGCCATGCAAAATCAAAAGAAATTCATTTAAACAGTAGTAAGAAGGTGTGTTTGACTCCATTAATTATTGCCACGACTTCTGTTACACGTACGATCGAGTCTAATGCACCAATTTTGACATGCACGTGCGCGCGGGTGTTATGCATGCACAATATTATTGGGCCCGGTCTAGTTTGACGTGCACTATTTTATCTCTGTCCACCTTTTTTCTATCTTTAAATAAAAAAAAAATTGAGTTTGTTATTAACCACGCTGGTGGTTTTTTTTCTCCATAAACAGATTCAAATCTTTAACTGTCATGACAGATGCATCTGTTCGTTAATTTATGTATCTATTATGTTAAACGCCTCTTCGTTTACCGATAATAAAAAGGTATCCTTGTCTTGTTTTTAATAGCACATGTAAACATATTTCATTTTTTTATTAAAGGGGGGGGGGGGGGGTGTTTGCATTCTTTTACAAGACACATTCAACTCATTATCTTTTTATTTCATTCTTTACCTTGCTTTTCGCATTTTATGACATAGATCTAATGCCTCTTCATCTGTTTGAACATTTGGTAATCTAGTATGCTATTATGTTCTATTATGATGAGAGTGCACGTGGGCCCTAGTCCTGTAACTTATATCAACCCCTCCCTACAATAAATGTCAGTATTTTTGTATGCAAATGAAAGGTCACATATTTTATACATGCACACGTATAAAAATACGATTCAAAATTTATACACACGATAAAGTAGCTGCAGGTCGGTAGCTCCCGGTCCAAAAAAACAAAAACAAAAAACCTACAGCTATAACAATGAAGGAACATTTCACACATTTCAAGTTTCAGTGGGGTAGCGTCCATTATAAGGCAAAAAGGCAAATGCCTACACATAATTTTGTAAAGCAAAATTTTGAATTTGTGTACATTTTAAATCCAAAACCAAGTTGACTTTAACTCTGCCTGGTTTACACAACTTTATAGTTCGTTTACAGAAAAGCCATTAGATCCTTTAATTGTATAGAAGCAAAAAAAGGAAAAAAAGAAGAAAAAACGTGTTAACGTCGTTTTAATATTACAGTAGACATGCGATTGCATTGCCGAAGTGTTAACTCTATATAATCCATGAAAAGCTGAATTTGAAGGGTTTTTTTTTCACTAAAACCTAAAACTCTTGGCTATGTTTGAATATATATTTTCAATAGTTAATTAAAACGATTACTTTAGCGATTATACTGAATTTTATGAAAAGGCAACTTTCTGAACAATAAACATGATATGGTCTGGTCCCTTAAAATTTATCTTAACGTTGTCATGCCTGTGCAATAAAAAAATAATATCCGTATTCGATTAAGGGACTGAAAACATGTAAATGTGGCGTATCAAATATGAAAAAGAAGCCCCCCCCCCCCCCCCCCTGCGACCCCCTCCAGCAACTACCCCCTACCAAAAAAGCAAACAAGAAAAGCTAGTGACTCCATATCGGTTATTTTATCAGATTTTATTGGTGTGTGCTTTTGCTATAATACATGTAATTATATTATCAATGTTTAAATGTACATTGCAAGGATGAGATAAATATAACACATTTGTATAGCTATTAGTATTTTATAATATTTTATAATACATATCGTGGATACACGGCTGTACTTCAAATGTATACATGAAAAAAAACTTGAAAATTAAACTGCCAAAATTGTATCAATTTCTGAGGATGTCAGAAACTTAATATTTTGTTTTGTCATACACGCATTATGTAAATTAAGTTTTAATCGTGTAAAAAAGAGAATTCCATTAAATACATGTTCGAAAGAGACACGAATTCAATTACGCTCGAGTTACTTTACATGCTAAAGCGAAAGTAGCTTCTCATGAAAAAACGCGGGTTGAAAACAAAGTTACAGTTTGCATGGTTTGAGCGATGAGGCAAGAACGTTTTCCTCCTTACAACCCAACAAATGGCGTTCGAACAGACTTTGAAGCTCTCTTACAAAAGTTTACGGATACGGAGTCTGTTAGATACGAAGAATTTGCCGCCATTTGGAGGGACATGAAGTTTTCGTTTTTATTTGCGGGGCGTCAGGATGATAGAGAAGTACAGGACTTTGTGGACGAGTGTTTCAAGATTGCCTTGAAATTCTGTTTACCCCCACACAATTTCCAAATTCGGGTGGGGGGTCTGTACATTTTGTATGGAATATACTGCACTCAGCCGACCGTGAAACGTAGAAAGATCCGCGTGACACAAGATATCTGGAACAAGATATTGGAATTCCAGAGCGAGGCGCACCAACAGGAGCATCTAGATGTAGAGTTCATCTTTCATAAGTTGAGGTATCATGAAGCCTTTCATTATTGTGCGACGGAATCCTACGTGTATCCGAACAAGAGTGACACGGTGATAGATGTCACGACGCGAGAGGAATTCAGAGAAGAGCAGAGCATGTTATACGAGTTATTCTCGACGGACGTACTCGAACAATTAGCCGCAGTCCATCAGCATTATCATCACATGAAAGTAGCCTTGGAAAACAAGAAGAACATTGCGCAGGGTGAAACAGAGACAGATATGCCGGCTAAATCGTTGGACGTGATTCAGCAAGATTTGGTCCCTGGTATTACGAAAGCTCTCATTCACTATCAAGAGAAGAGGAAAGCGCTCCAACGAGTGAAGAAAAACGCAGCAGAGACAGAAGAATCGGAAGGCGATTTAGAGGAGGAGGATTATTCAGTGTTTTTGCGTATGGGAGAGGGTACATCTAGGCAGGCCTCGGTGAAGAATAAGGCGTTTAAAAAGTTGGCCAAGAGTAGCAAATCTAGGCGACACAGACAGACTCTTGGAGATACCAGTGAAGGGGAAAGTCCCCAAAAGAGAAGGAAAAGGCAGAAAGCACCTAATTACTCCCTTCCACATGTTCCAGTATCCATGACGAGCATCAAGATAAAACATGTAAAAGGTAAAAGAGAAAAATAAATACCAGTACTTTGTTACTCTATACTGAAAAGATAAAATATACATGTAAATGATTTTAAGGTTCTCCAACCCTTAGCCACAAAATGTTTTTTACAACATGAAAAATGTTATTTCTCTTCAAACTTTATAAATGAAACCTGTTTTAAACATAAAAAGAAATTTATTGATGGTATCATTGCGTTTTACAATATTATTGCAAATTTGTTCACAACAGATATATGTATTATGGAATAGATATACATGTACAAGTTGAGATCAAATTTTGAAATTTTAAAAAAGGTTGTAACTTGTACATGTTGTATTGGTGCATTGGTGGCTTGAACCCCTCTACCTATATTTAGATGCTGGAGATCTCCGTGGACCCACTTACTGGCACTATGACAAGCAATTCATCGAATAACTGATGGCAATATTACATGTACCAGTAATATTATTACCAATAATTTCTTTATATGTAAAACTTAAAGACAGATTGATGGTACAGATAAAAAAAATCCAGTAATTTAGAGTTATTGGACATGGCTGAGGATCGAAGATCGTTAAATTATGTTTTGTTTTTATATTTTTATAAAACATTAGAATGTGGTGTAAACAATATCAAAGTACTTGGTACTAGCTAATCAGCCTATTAAAGGAAATTATTCTGATAAAAGCTTGCCATGGCTTCTTCGTGATCTTTGTATTAATCTATATCAAACCTACATGTACATGTGTATGCTTAAGGTGGATGGGGCACCTGTTGATATTAGTGTGGGCTAAAATTGAACATATATGTATCAAGATTACTTTTTAGCTCACCTGAGCTGAAAGCTCAAGTGAGCTATTCTGATCACATTTTGTCCGTCGTCTGTCTGTCCGTCCGTCCGTCCGTCTGTCCGTCTGTAAACTTTTTACATTTTGAACTTCTTCTCTAAAACTGCTTATCCAATTTCAACCAAATTTGGCACAAAGCATCCTTATGGGAGGGCGAATATAAATTGCAAAAATTAAAGTCCGATCTGTATTCAAAGCGGAGAAAACCTTGAAACTGTAGAAAAAAGGGGGTGCATTTTTAAAAATCTTCTTCTCAAGAACTACCAAGGCAAATTCAACGTAGTTTAGCATAAATTATCCTTATGGGAAGGAAAATATAAATTGCAAAAATTAAGGGGTAATTTTGTTTCAAATTGAAGTTATTACGAAAATAATAATAAAGGAAAGGCGTATTTCAATCGGGCTCGGCATCTGGTAAAATGGGTAGGCAAGACTTGGTCTGGGCAAAACAAAAGATTGGCAGTTATTAATCTGCCAATCTCATTAAAATTTCAGGATATTTGATGGACTAGTATATTTGTATTCGCTGTAGATATTGCTGCAAAATAATGCGTATTTGGAATTGACGATTGCCGATCTGCCCTGGCATTTATTTTGCCACGGCCCGGGTTTGCATACCCATTTTACCAAGACTTGTATTCCATACTTCTAAATCGAGGTTCTTTGTTTAAAGCAGCCATGACATTATACGAAAAAGGGTCGATCTGACTATGATGAATTTGCTTGTTGTGCAACAGTTCGCGTATGAAGGGAAGTTTTGAAACATGAAAAATATATTGGTGCCGATTTTGTGAAGTAAATTGAGGCTATATATTTCAATGCGTTGACAGTTTTCACACATGACGTTGGTGTTAGCTTGTTCTGATTTTCGTTTCGTTTTCATTATTTATGCTTTGTAACCTGGAAACTATCGTCTGTATTTCGTGATTTTTCGTATCAAATCAAACAGAGACTTCGGTAAATCAAACAGTTACGTTAACTGTTTACCTGCGCATATTAAACAAAGTCTGATGTAGGGGTACTGAAATACAATTCATTCTATCGGTAATTCGGCATTATCTTTTGCGTAATGGTAGATTAATGCAATAGGTTTTGTTGAGATGCTCGGCATTTTCTCTAGTTTATTCAGTTTAAATAGAGTTTGATATCGCTTACGGAAATATGTAGGTATATCCATGTATATATATATGATTCATTTCGAAAAAATAAATTGTTTTCTTTATTTGTTATACATGTAGTGCATGTTGTTTACAATTTCTATTTACTAACCATATTTGAGTGTTAAGCTTCGAATTATAAGCAAGATACAAAGATTTGCTCACAATTCTATGTTTGTACACAGATCTTAAAAGCTTAAGATTAAAAAAGTATAAAAAATTGTCAATATTTATTACGAAAATTTTCAAAATCTGTTCTTCCATAAACCCACTTATTGAATTGTAAACTTAACCTTTTTAGCTCACCTGAGGATGGGACCACAATGGGGGGTCGAAGTTTAACATGAATATATAGAGTAACTCTTAAGAAATCTTCTTCTCAGAAACTAATCGGCCAGGAAAGCTGAAACTTGTGTGGGAGCATCTTCAGGTAGTGTAGATTCAAAGATGTGAAAATCATGACCCCTGGGGGTAGGGTGGGGCCACAATGGAGGGTCGAAGTTTAACATATGATTATAAAAAGTAAATCTTTAAAAATCTTCTTCTCAGAAACTAATCGGCCAGGAAAGCTGACACTTGTGTGGATGCATCCTTTGGTAGTGAAGATTCAAATTTGTGAAAATCATGACCCCCGAGGGTAGGGAGGGGCCACAATAGGGGATCGACGTTTTACATAGGAATATATACAGTAAATCTTTAAAAATCTTCTTCTCAGAAAATAATCAGACAGGAAAGCTGACACTTGTGTGGATGCATCCTCAGGTAGTGTAAATTTTAAAGTTGTGAAAATCATGACCCCCGGGGGTAGGGTGGGGCCACAATGGGGGATCGAAGTTTAACATAGGAATATATACAGTAAATCTTTAAAAATCTTCTTCTCAGAAACTAATCGGCCAGGAAAGCTGACACTTGTGTGGAAGCATCCTCAGGTAGTGTAGATTCAAAGTTGTGAAAATCATGACCCCTGGGGGTAGGTTGGGGCCACAATGGGGGATCGAAGTTTAACATATGATTATATACAGTAAATCTTCTTCTCAGAAACTAATTAGCTAGGAAAGCTAAAACTTGTGTGGAAGCATACTCAGGTAGTGTAGATTCAAATTTGTGAAAATCATGACCCCTGGGGGTAGGTTTGGGCCACAATGGGAGGTCGATATTTTACATAGGAATAAACAGAGTTATTCTTTAAAAATCTTCTTCTCAGAAACTAATCAGCCAGGAAAGCTGAAACTTGTGTGAAAGCATCCTCAGGTAGTGTAGATTCAAAGTTGTGAAAATAATGATCCCCAGGGGTAGGTTGGGGCCACAATGGGGGGGGGGGGTCAAAGTTTAACAAAGGAATATATAGGGTAAATCTTAAAAAATCTTCTCAGAAACTAATCAGCCAGATGATTCTTTATAATTGTTAAGACTTTGGCCCCAGGACAATTCTTTGGCCTCACGAGAAGGTTCAGAGTTTGATGTACGTTTATATCCCATATATAAACTATTGGTAGGGATCTTTTTTAGATCTGCAATACTCAACATATGATATGACTATAAAATCATCCTGTTAGAAAAGGGACTAATGATTATAAACATAAGAATATCCAGGGGAAAATGGATTTTATTTATACAGGATTTACATGAATTATTGTACATTGTCCAGATAGTTTGTATTATGACTCCATTGAGCTGATTTTATCATACCTCTTGTTCCTCAGGTGAGCGATGTGGCCCATGGGCCTCTTGTTATAAGTCTTCCAATGGAATATCAAGAAAATATTTTATTTTTATATAAAATTCTCATATGGTCTTTATGTGAAAGGAAATGTGTATCAAATGAATGGTAACATCATAATGGTTCTACCATCAAAATGACACTGAAGAATCATTTACCAGGTACCGGTACTGTAAATTCCTTATATTTCGCGAGTACTTAATTCCGCGATCTCGCTGCTTAGTATCAAATCGCAAGAATATAAAATCACGAACAAAGAACTTTTATCCTTATTTCTTATAGTTCTCAGCTCTAAGGAAATTAATGACGAGATTTTTAAATCCGCGAAGGGTGCTCGCGAATTTACGCGGATATTAATTCCCCGCGTTTAATTAGGCATCTACCGGTACTTGATCTTGACTTTCAGGAGGCTGGATGGTCAACAAATTAATCATCAGATCTACCTGGAATTCTAAGAAATGATTTTTAACTATAAACTATTACTAAGACAGTAAAGAAAAAATCCATATATTTTAACCTTTTAAATTCGGGTAGTTTCCCATACAGTTATTGTTATATATAGGTCGTCTTGTAAAAAAAGAAAGTAGATCAATACAGTCTATTAAATATTGGCCACGACCATCGGGCCCTCTTTATTAAAGAGGTTCGATCCTCTGTTTTTGGGTGGCCATTTTGTGTTTCCTCAATATTCTGGAAATTATGCATCATATATTGATTCTACTCATAAATTCATATTTTATAATGCCAGCTTAACTATTTTAAATAAAATACTAAAGGAAAAATTACATATTTACAGAGTTTAGTATGGGACTATGTTTTGTGGCGGAAGGTTTTTAAGAAGAAAATGAACATTTTTCATAACTCAGTTGTTTAAGAGTACATACATGCCAACTTTTGAAAATCTCCATGGGGGATTTTACGCGCGACGACATTTTCCTAGAAGGAAAATTCGCGGCATTTTGTCGTGTAATTGCTTTGTATAAATAATTGAACTCTTAGAAATTCATCTGTTTCTTTATAAGGAATAAGGAATCATTCTTTGAGTATTATGAGGTGATAATTTTGGTCAGGGCGTGATCAAATCCAATAAAGCCCGAAGGGCTTTATGATAGATTTGATCATGCCCCGACCGAAATTATCACCTCATAATATTCAAAGAATGATTCCTTATTACTTATATTTATATAATTTTAGGCCATCGTACGATTAAATCTTTAAATATAAATAAGCAAACCCCGCTGGCGCCTCAATTTGGCGTCATTTGTATTATGGGTTATATAGAACAAAATCGATCTGTAGTGTTATCACAGACAGAGACACTGGATAATGTAAATATGTCTATTTAACATTATCCTAATGTCTTTATCAAACAATCTCCTCTCTGAGTGTACTCTGAGTACACTCACTTTAGCTTCCTTATTTTCAGTGCAAACACAATTTCCAGATAGTTTGTGCATTAGGATATCTTCACTTCGTTATGGAAAAAATATTTTTACAATTTTTCAATATATCTATAGACACAAATTGGCAAATTTAACTTATATTTCATAAAAGTCAAGGAAAAATGAATCCCAATTTTTGGCTAAAATTAGCTTATTTCATGCCATATCTCAAATTTTACATATTAGACCCATACTTTTGGTTTTATTTTCTGAAATTTGAAGGGTTTTTTGACACGTTTATCATAATTAGAAAAAAAGTTTGAGACTTTTAAATAATTTCATTTTATGTTGAATCAGTAATGGATAAAAACAGCTTTTATTAGTGCAAAAAGGTCAAAATATCAATTAGGTGAAGAATTGTAACATATTTCTTTATGATAATTTTAATTTCATTTATTTTAAATAGTTAAAATTTTTATTTGATGCCATAGCTCATTCTGATAATAAAATAAAGAGGGAAAAGAGATTTATGTGCAATCTGCATATTCAGTGCAGAAAGGTCATATTAAATACACCGTAGCGCCAAATGAAGCATATAGACCCCAACATTTTGTTTTGAATTTTGGTTCAGCTATGTGTGTAGATTTTTAAAAAATACTTTAGAAAAAAACTTCAAGACTTTTGATAGCAGGATCCAACGTCCTTAAGATAATTCAATGACGCTCTGCATTTTGTTTAATGTGATAGTACATGTACTGTTACTCTGTTACACAGTAAAACAAAATCCCAAAATATCAAATTAAGCATGTTCAAATCTGTTTTAACAGGAGAGTTGGAATCAATCAAGTCTTGTAGGGTTAATTTCAACTTTTATTTTGATTTAACTATTAAACTTCTTAGGATATGAAAAAAAATACACATTTGCATGGAATCCTGCAGTTTTATTATATTATTCATATGTAAAGACAATGAATAAGAAAAGTGAGAGTTTTTTACTTTCAAACTGTAGAATTTTAAAGCAAATGTGGCATGTTTCTGCGAGTATAAGGGAACTTTGTTCAACAGCCTTAACAACATAATATGTATTAATAGGACTATCTTCATATCTCCTGGAAGGGGTGTTGTTGGTTCAGGGATTGGACCAACTTTGAAAATTCAAACTCATTAAATTCATATAACAAAACTACCAATTAAGTCTGAACCAACACTCCCAACCTAAAGCCCCAGCAAACAAAATAATTTTTTTTCTTCGGATCCCCCCTTCCAAAAAATTTGCTTGATTTGCACATAGAGGCCTATACATTGTGTTAACCTTTCAATATAAATGTACATGTATTTCAAGTAGATTATAGATTTAGAACTAGTAAGGGTATTGCATTGTACCTTCAAGGCAAGCTATTTTCATTGTATTTCGGTTTTAGTGTCTGAACAGACCTTTCTGAATGTAAAAATGAATGTGATCGAAATGAATTTTGCCTTTATCTTTACAGAGGAAAAAGAGGTGGATGGTTCTGTCAATAATGATGAAAACGATGAAGATAAACATGATGAAGATGAAGACAACTTCATAATGAACATGCCGGTACTGGATGATCTTCCACCCATCCCTCAGGCTTCAACTGCACCAAAATCCATCAACAAAGGAAATGTGTCCACCAGAAAAAGAAAGACAGAGGCAAAAGAAGCCGCCAAGGCTTCTACCTCTTCCAAGCGAAGACCCACATCCAAAGCCACACCTGTGAATTCAGATCTGCCTAAAGCAAAGTTGAAGGTCAAAGTGAAATCTGGCAAAACACCTGCCAGATCAAAAAGATAATAAAATGCAATAGTGCTAATACACAGAACAATTTGACTGAAATGTGTTGGCTATTATACATGTACATGTATATTTATATAGTATTGGATTTTTGTGATCAAGAACTGATGCTATGTTGAGTATTTTTACTGCTTTGAATGGTTTCATAGTAATAAACAGTATTAAAGCTTGAACATCTTCCGTTTCAATGACAGTAGCAAAAATTGGTATGCTATATTAAGGTTACGAGAAGTATCATTGCTTTAGATTTCAAAAATGCCTTTACTTTTATCACACATTAGTGAGCTCCCCAACAGCCTCAAAATTTTATAAATATAAAATGTAGATTTATTATATTATGCTGTGGTTTATGGTGGCATATCTCTGCGCCTTGTGTGCAAGATACATGTAGTTATGTCAACATGCAACATAACAGAACATCTATAAGAAATGGTACAATTGTGAGAGAAGTAGTGCAAAGTAGATGGAGTTTGTTCTTTGCAAAGAATGTGTGCATTGGTGACATTAAATGCCAAAAATGAATGCAAGAGGACGGTTTATAGATTAATAAATATGGGGGTGGGTCAGTTAGAGTTTGAAATCTGTCCCCTTGTCATTCCTGCATCAGGTACATGTATGTCCCTTTATATACAAAGGATGCAGCTAGCTGTTAATACGGCAAATAGTTTAGTTGAATGTACGGTGAATGATGATAGTGTTTGAACGCCTCGTAAAAATTCCTTCTACATCTAAAAACACCATTCCATTCTTCCTGTTATTTCTGTTGAAAATAACTAAGGCGACGTGCATTATTTGTAGCAAAGAGTCAGAGGGGCTGCGAACTTTGAAAACGCATCACGTGAGAATTTCGATAGTTGCTAATATGTCCTTGGTGTAAATAAATGCATATAAATAACACGTTTTATAGGAAGTAAACTGAAAATAAACTTTAAAGATATTCAAGTAAAAAAGCAATCATGTCATACTGCTTGGACAACGACTGAGTATTTTTTTTTCAATCACTATACATTATGAGAACTAGACCCTAAGAGTTAACTATGTATGGCCTAAAATAAAGAAGTGGAACAGAAAATGATATGTTTTTGGTAAAAGCCAGAAACAAATACCGGTCCTATACAGGTCAATTCAATTGTTATTCGCTAAGATCCTCTCCACTTATTGAGGTGGCCTAACACATCAATGCATTATTTGATTGATCGATAAAGAATAATTTAAAAAAAATGATTATACAATAATGACTCTGATATCGGCTTCCTATGGAATTCCATATAAGACAGCCAACTGTCAACTGCCAACTGCTTACTACCCTAATCTACTGAAAACAAAAGCCCAGACTCTGATATTATAAATGACAAGCAAAAGCGGTTCACATTTTTACAATTTTTTTCTTATCGTCAAAGGGGGAGGGGTGATAGTTTGCTCGTGTTCATATATTTCTCAGATGTAATTCACAATGGGTCTGTGTTTTCTATGTTTATTTTTGCAATTCAAAATTCAGGAAAGTTGTGGGTGGAGCAGGAAGGGGGAGGGAAGTGGGGAACTCCAACCCTCAAGCACCACCTGTAGACAGGGGAATATCTATATTCCGTAATGACAAATAAGAGACCAGATGTTAGCTAAAGTGCTAAGTTGATAATGTTGCCTCTGTGGTATGGTGTATCTTTAGGCAGACCAGAGGTGACCTAAGTAATATTTTAACAAATCATTATACCATTTTCTTGAAGTATCAGTAAAAAGTCTAAGGGTGCAAGACTGCATCTTTCTACAAGCTAAATCAACGCATACAGAGTATGGACGTTATCTACTTTGATATTTTAATTTAATATGGAGGATCTTATGTTACATTGATAACGTCACTTATAACTTAGCATATCGTTAGGGAGACCACAGGTTACCTAATGTCTTTATCACTTATATCAAAGATAAAAAAAATAACAGTCAATGTTGGATTCTTTATCTTCTATTTCCAATCCTTAGACGGTTAACCCTTAGAAAAATACATTTTCTTTTTGCGGTATTACATTCTTAAAGGCAAAACAGTGGTACGAGTAATTCTACTTTCACTTTGCAGTCGCAATGCACTAAAATTTTGTGGCGGAGTAGATTTGGTAGAACTCTACTTTGTGAATAAGCAGGTGACCTTGGGTCCTAGTGGAGCGTACGTTTTATCCTTATGCAAATTGACTCGTACCACTACAAATCACGTGATGATTGTACAGATAATGGACCAGGTAGATAAAACACACAAAACGCCATGTTGGATTAATGCAAAGGTTTGTAGTTTGTTTTTCTATGAACAAGTGATGGCCATAATACTCTTATTTACTTCGCGAGGTAAATAGGTCTGACGTTATGCTCGTTAAGGTCAAGATCTAGTAAATGAAAGGTGCCTACATCTTTATAAAATTTAAGATATAAATTCTCTCCATGATGATTCATAACAATATATATATATATATATATATATATATATATATATATATATATATATATATATATATATATATATACATAGCTTTGATAGGGTACGCTGTACGGCGGGGGGGGGGGGGTAAAAGTTTTGGTAAACACAATAAAAAATAATGTTTTAAACTGTCATTTTCTATGAAACACGAAGGAAATACATGTAACTTACAAATTTCTGAGTTTTGTCCATTTTTGACTAATAAAATATATCTAGAATGCCTACAGTCTTTCCAAAAACAGAATGAAACAAGCTCTTGACTTGTTCTTTAAAATGATCTCAAATTAAATATAGGTATCGGGATTAATTTTCCCATGATTTTACATAAAATGTCAAGAACATTTTTAATTTTCTACATTATTCCCTAAGAGTCGTAAAGTACGGGAAAAAGATTCTTCAAATCAATTATGACGTCATAATGGCTCTATCACCAAAAAGACACGCTGGAATCATTAACTAGATCTTGACCTTAACTTCAAATGTATCTGCATATATACAAATATACAAGAATCATTTAGATAGTGTTAGGCCGTGAAAGCAATTGGGGGGGGGGGGGGGGGGGTCCAATTTTTAAAAATACTTAGAGAAAATCCTTTAAAAATCTTCTTCTCAAAAAACAAGAGACTTGTGTGGAAGCATGGTAGTGTAGTTTCAAGTTTGTTCACATCATAACCCCCAGGGGTAGAACGAGGACACAATGGGGAAGAGACGGGGAGAGAGGAGGTGGTTGAATTTTTAAATAGGAAATAATTTTGATCATTCTCAAAAATTCAAATGTTTTAGTATATGGTATTATTTACATGCACGAATCTTGGCATTAATTGTTGATTCTTAAAGCTGCTTGGTGTGATTTTACGTCAAATTTTGTCATGATGGCCATGCTAAACACATGTATGTACATGATAAAAGACACTGCAGTAGTTTTCTGTTAGTTAAGACATGCATATATGTATTTCAGTAAAAAAAAATGTAAACAAAACAAATGACACAATCGGGTACTGTATTATTTCGCCTCATATTAAAATTCGCCCCTAAAGTCGATGCGGCCATTATTTTTATTAGGACTTGGCATTGCTATAAATAACGGATGTAATGTTTTGGCAAATCAAAAATAAACCAGTCCTGTGTGTGCATATTGTTCACTAACATATCTGAAGTTCATAACATGCAGGTTCACTAAACCTAATCATTCGGAGCAGAATGGAACCAAACGGTTCCCGTTTTTAAACATTTTAATGTTGCAGTTTGGTTTGGTTTATTTTGTATGCCCTTAACGAAATAATTTAATTTACTTTGAGTATTTATAACTCCAAGGAGACCGATTATGCTGGTATAAATTCGCAGCAGAAGTCTATAACTTTCGTAGATAATTGGTTTGTATGCTTAACTGTTTAAATTTATATACATAGTTGTTGATCTTCTTGAGAACTGCAATGCTTAATATTCTATATGACTATGTACTCATCCAGGTACAAAAAGGCCAAACTTTTTAGCAAAAGCACACCTGGAGAAAGTTTTGAAATCATTTTATTCAAATTTTTCAACTATTTTGTATAAGACTCCATATAGCTGATTTTTATCATGGCTGTCATTGCTCAGGTGAGCGATGCGGCCCATTAGCCTCTTGTGAATAAATGTTTTCAAACACCAAATAATAAAAGACATGGGTAAAAGTCAGGGGAGACTCGGGTAAGGTACTCACTACTGTCTTTTTAATGATGAATTATCAACGTTACTAATCTATTTCAGCTGATTACAAGCCATCAATATTTTCTTACAGAGTCATGGCTGCTGACTTATTGTTGAACAATTCAATTTAGTTAATTTTTTTATCTGAGAGTGTACACCTAACATATAGAAATATTCAACTTAAGGTGGAATAACACATCATCACAAAATGGCTGACCTCTGATCAAAATGATATTTGTTTTATTAAAAGGATTTTATCGACTTATGCAGCTTACCTATATTGTACATGTAAATATACACACATCTAAATATATTAAGTTTTCTTCTTAATCCTCATTTCTACAAAGTTGAATTTGAGCAAAATCGTGACCATGCCCCTTTCATAAATACATTTATTCTTTACTTTAAGCTGACATGAATTCATACAAGCATTTATTCGCCATATAATTTTCGATCGCTCGTCTACTGCCACTTGGGTATAAATGTACCAGTCTAACAAGTTCAGTCAGTTGCTTTCCGAGGAAAGGCATTCAGGTTGCACGGACTTCTAAATACATGAACTACACATAATAGTAAAATGTTTGTAAAAACGAAGAAAGGAAACTACAATCAATAAACACGAAATATATTTATTCTTTGAAAGAATTTCCAATGTATCCTTAATATTTTGCACAGATAGTGCTACCTTACTTGAAGCATGCACATCGACCACGTTTGTCGTTCATACAGAGTGCGTAAGGTCCGCTTCTTTTTATAAACCTCGGCGGTTTATCCAGTAGATAAATGATAGTAAATCCAAGAAAGTAACAAAATAGCACCGTTTCCATTGTTGTTTTTTAAACTTCGTTTCTAAAATCCATGCTATCAATGACATTATTTGATCGGCCACAGTGTGTGGTTTGCACATGTGCGACGTTTTAAATTACACAGGAAAATGTTCTACAATTATCGAGGATTTTGACATATGTGTGCCTAGATTTCAGTCTGCTCTAGCTGTTTCGTCGTTTATTGGATTTTCCCTACAAGTGCAGTGGTTGTCTTATTATTTTGGCTCAAAACACGTTTCTACAAGACTAGCCTTTTTGTCAAATGTTTCGTATTTGAGTGAATGTAATGCATATACCTCAATTCGATGAAGCATGAATAGTGCTATCGGTCTTACATTAGTATATTGGGGGTGTGTAGCGACGAGCACATACAATAAAAGTCAACAGCTAATATGGCTATAGTCGGAGATAAAAGGGAAATAATGCGTATTTATGAATTCATGTCAGCTTTAATGCAGCTGCTTACTATTAGGCAAGAAATGCTCAAATTAGCGTAGAAACATCCTCAGGTAGTGTGGATACATGTTGGTTCAAATCATGGTCCCCAGGCAGTAGGGTGGGGCTACAATGGAGGATCAAGTTTTACTAAGGAATATAGAGAAAATCTTTCAAAATCTTTTTATCAAAAATCATTAGTCAAGAAATGCTCATATTTGTGTAGAAGCATCCTCAGGTAGTGTAGATTGGGGGTTGGTTCAAATGAGGGGATCAGGTTTTGCATAGGAATATATAGAGAAATTCCTTTAAAGCTGTTGCTGTTCCTAAAAGCTGTTGTTGTCGTCAATTCGTAAACTTTTCACCAGTTCATAAAATTCTCTAGAACTGCTTGGCCAATATCAACCAAACATGGCACAAGGTATCGTTTGGTAAAAGAAACTCATTGGTTTAAAATGAAGGATCACCGTATTTTCAAAGAAGGATGGTTTTAAATTTTTGAATATTTAAAAGTATTTATTTCTATTTATCAAAAAACCATTTGGTCAGAAAAGCTGAAACTTGTGTGGAAGCCTCCTTAGTTAGAGGATATTCAAGATTGTTCAATCATGATCCCAATTGTTGGATAGGCCACATAAATTTTTTACAAAGGAATAATTAAGCATTTTAATTCCTAACCACTTTGTGTAACCGGTTACTCAGTTGAAACGGTTAAAAAATCAGCAATGATTTAGTCCTTTAAAATAATAAATAATAACTATTTTAATGCGACAAGAAGTTTCTCTGTATTTGTTAATTATAAAGGTTATTAATCCAGAAAAGTGGAAACATGTGTAAGCTTAGATCGATGATGATCCTCAGATAGTGTAAATTTAAGTTTAATGGATGTTGAAGTTTTGCGTAGATATGAAAAGAGAATACTCTTCAAATTTCTTAATCAAAATATTTAGGCTATACAAGGTGAATCGGAAGTGTACATTCAAGGTTGTATAATTACATGTTTGGTAGAATGAGTCCACAATGGGGAATAAATTTAACATGGGGAAACACCTTTTAAAGGGGCATGGTCACGATTTTGGTCAATTTTTTTTGTTTTTATTATTTGCAATGCTTTAAGAATGCGTTTCTAATGATCAAATGAAATTTGGGTGCCAGTCGATGAGCTTTAAGCAAGATACAGGGCTCACAATTCATCGTCATGTAAACAAGGCTCGTGCCCTGTTTTTGTTTACATGTGTTCAATATACCAGTAAAAAATCTTTTTAAAGCTGGGTTGTCTATCCTATTATTCACTTTAAACATACATAAACAGTTCCTTACGATTAACATATTTATTTTAGGTCTAAAACTAGAAGTTTCACTTCAACATTCGAAATGTAAATAAACGCTTTGTTTACATAGCGAAGAATTATAAGCTCTGTAACTCGCTTATATGTCATTAAATGACACTCAAATGTTGGATGCTTATTAAAAATGCCCTGTTGAAGCATTGTTAACATTAAAATTGAAAAAATAATTTTTGACCAAAATCGTGACCATGACCCTTTAAATTAGTCGAAGCATTTAATCAGAATTATGGCTATATTTCTGCTCAAAGAACAATGTGGTCCCTGCAATTTATGTTTATAACTTTAAGTGGTCCTAAATTAGAAGTATGTGTATAAAAACTTTTAATGAATCGTATCTAATGAAAATAAGAAACACACTAAAAAACATTACTTGGTCAACAACTATTCATTTTGTGTGCAGGCCTGAATTTTTCGACGTAATAAATAAAGTTGTTTACGTTTAATCAAGGGTGTACGGGGATTAATTCTGGAATGTGGAATGGGCCTGGATAACAAATTTATCATAGTTTTCATATTATTTATTTCATATTATTTTTTCTCTATGTTGCATCATGGTTTTTTCTTTTCTTTGAATGAAAAAAAGATACATTTTTATTCTGTTTCAGCGGCGTGTTCGACTATTTACATCCGCCATAGGGAACAAAGCTTTATATAGTTTAAAAGAGATTGCCATCCAACGATTTGAACATTAAAGATGAAATTGACAAACATAGTCATTTGCAAGCTGACTTATTAGATGTAAAGCATGAAGGGGAAATTCTGATTAGAAATCCAGAGGAAATTCAGTGTTTGATGGGACAACGCTTTGAAAAAAGAATTACACAAATTGAAAATTAGCACCATTGCTCAGTTGAAAAAATATGGAAGATTTCTACCCACTGATAAAAAAAGTACCAAATGGATGGATGTGGCATTTTCGAAATGGGCAAAAGGTTTATTTTGAAAAAGCTGACTTGCAAGCCAACCATACAGAATGTGTAGTAAGATTCCTTCCAAACACAAGTAATCAAGAATCAAAGATAGGTATGTTTTTGTTAATGATAAGTATTGTATCATGCAATAGATAAAGTTAACATATAATTATCATTTGATTTCGAATCATATGATATATGATACTGTGTCAAATAAAACTACAGTGTCCAATAATTTATTAAAGATCATTAACTATGGTGGTCTCACAGAAGGTGATGCCTGGTATCGGTTAGCTTTTGTATCTGTGATAACTTATGTTTTTAATTCAAATAAATTGAAAGTATTGCTTAATTTTTGTCTACCAAATTTGGTGATGCTTTAATAAGGAATCATTCTTTGAGTATTATGAGGTGATAATTTTGGTCGGGGCATGATCAAATCCAATAAAGCCCAAAGAGCTTTATGATAGATTTTACCAAAATAATCACCTCATAATATTCAAAGAATGATTCCTTAATACTTATATTTATATTATTTTAAACCATCGTATGATTAAATATGTAAATATAAATAAGCAAACCCCGCTGGCGCCTCAATTTGACGTCATTTGAAGTTATGGGTTATAAAGTACAAAATCGATACGTAGTGTTATCACAGGCAAAGACACTGGAAAATGTAAATATATGAAGTAAAGTACAAAACTGTGGAAAAAAACGTCATTTTTTTACCGTCGTATTCATGTATAAATATCTGTTTTTAATTATTTAAGATGTACAAATCACACCTGTCAAAGAAACCCAACCGGAATCTGCAAGCATTCTGTTGGCAAATGTTACTTGCCCAATATGGAGAGACGGAAAGTATAAAGAGAAAGAGAAGATGAGGAAATGTATTCTTCTCTTAATTCAATGTCTTCGTGACAAAAACATGTCATCAGTAACCATTCCCATGATGTTTGATGATGCTCTGCACTGGTCCGAAACCAAACTACTTAAACAAATATTGGTTTTAAGGGAAGCTTTTGTAGATAAAACTGTGTTCTGTCATGCCGATGAGGAAAGGTACAAAAACCTTTTGCCAATTTTTGAAAACCTGAGAGGTAAACATTTTTATTTACTATACTTATAGCTTTTATAACAATTTATCTGCATATATATAATTATATATACCACTATTTTGAACACCGTTAAATTGAGTCTTCATAATGAACACTCTTTTAAGTCAGAGAGATAAAATTCAAATCCAGGATAGTGCGTGGCCACGAATTTTTGGTCTTTCCAGAAATTGATGTTAAGTTTTACAAATCATCATTATTGTAGATCAAAAGGGAATACAAGGAAACTTTCTAAAGGGTGCGACGTATACTTATACATCTGCCTGATGTTTGCTTGCACAGCCTCTTAAAATGTTCATTTAACAATGTGGTTGGTTAAAATAGTCACTTTCAAAAACCATTATAAAGATTTAACTTGAAGAGCCTGAAACTTATTTATTACCGGTGTAAGAATTTCAAACTTCAGCATATCTTGTATATTCTTAGGTTATATTTATAATCTCAAACCACACATTTATGGATTATTTTTCTTTATTTACATATACATCAATTTTCCTTTCTTGCTACTGTTAATTTTCCAGAGTCTGATCCGATTTTCTGGATCAACACACTGTGGTTTTCCGAATCCATATTAATTGACCACTCCACTCTCTGAAACTGATGACCTGTAATAGAAAACTTTTATTTTAGTGCATTTGTTTTAAGATGGCTTATTTCATTTGTGATCATTGAAGATTAATTAAACAAACTATGATAGTAATGTTATCGTTCCCTTTTAAAGGTATATGTGGCGTAATTGGAGTAAAAGTTTTAACATGAGTCTGAGTAAAAATATACATTATGCTTCTTATAATTAGACGTTTTACAAACTCTAGGCCCATAAAACATGTTCTGTCTTTAGTTATTTGTCTCTAAAAGTTGCTATACGTCTGATGAATATTAATGTGATTTGCCATTTGTCACGCCACTGCACATGAGTGTGGGAAAACCTATAGCATTGATAACACGATGGAAGAACAGTTTGTTTACAAATTAGAATCACGTTTTTCATGTCTTAAATCAGATACTTCTTATATCAGATGATACTCGAAGCATTATAATTCCGATATTCATTAATGTAGAACGATATAAATTGTCGATTATGTATATAATCAGATAAAGATGAAACACAATTTTAGTATCATCGACACGGTAACCTTCTCCTGAGGGACGCATGTAGTGAGAGTTTTTACATGTATTTATTCTTTATTGAAAAATTCCTCTAAAAAATCCTCTTGTGGTTTAGTAAAGACATGGAACACACGGAGCACGAACCTGACTAGCAAAACCCATACAACTTCAAGTTTAGTTCGGCTTTAATTCCTATTCCATCAATCTACACGGTCTCCGATGATAATTTTACCTTTATCCTTGTCAGTCTGTCTCTTCATTTTAAGGCGGGGTTATTTAAATCTAATTTATTTTTTACCGTGCCGGTAAAAATTAAAAAATATTTTTTTGATTTCTTGTATCTTTATGCAATTTACTTTTAAAGCGTAATTTGTGTGAAAGTCGTATCCTTTAGTAAAAAAATATTAAACAAATAATCAGATTGTATTATTGTTATTCATTAAAAATACGCCATATATACCTTTAACGAAAGGGAATTTTATAAGTTTGTCATCGTAATAGTACAATGCATAAAGATATTATTACGTGGAGAAAAAAATCCATTTATTTTCCCCTTTACAGAACAAGAGCATACAAGGCCTGACAAATCCCCCCGTACCCAGGATTTAGAAATTGCATATGAACATATAAAAAATCTTTACATTTAAAACTGTGCATCAGTACATGTACATGTATAATATAAAACTACATTCTCTGAAAAATAAATAATATACAATAACACATGCACTTGGTAATTATCTCTTTTGTTTTATTCGATACTTTCTAAGCATTACAACGTGATTTCATATCTGTACTATAAGCGCCTTTTTTATCCGACATTGTATGTACAGAACATGAATATCACGTAATTGTTGTCATTATATAAATGATATTAGATATATTTCTCATAATCAATAAAAAACCAAAACACGTTTTACTGAAAGGCAATTGAACTAAAATTAAAACGCCGTCTATACGATTCGAACAACCTGTCCATGGAGAAGGATGGACTACGAGCCGCCGCCTATCACAGTGAGCTACGTTGACACATTAGAGTATGGGTGAAGAACTTTTTTTTACAATAATTAAAAAAGTAAAACGTTTTTGGTGAAAATCACAAATTTGACCCATAATGGGTCTATACTCAATTTCGATAAATCAATAATAAAAATCAAAATAAATTAAACTTATTCTTAAATAAAAGTACTTTTGGGATGAATTCAGGACCCATTCATACCGAATTTTGCAATTAAAAACAGTGAATGATCCAAGATTTAGGCAAAAAAAGATGTGCAGCTTAATTTGGAAACCAATACCTGTCGTGTTGATAGAATGAAAGCACAATATTGACTTCCATCGTGAAATTTATAATGAATTAAAACAATGCATTAATGCACAATGAATTAAAACTAGTCAAATATTAATATTCTAACTTGAAATGAAATTCTTTTGTCATCATTGCTACGAGTTAGGGATATGCAACGCCTTGTACGCCCCTGTTCTTGTGGTATTTTCCTATATCTTTATATAGAGCTCTTCTTTTAAAGGTGATCAATGCAGTCTAAAAATGGGCACGACCATCGAGACCTCTTAAAGGTTAATAAATTTTTTTACAGTGTTGTAACATATTTACACATAATCTTAAAGCATTCATTTATTCATTTTTATTGACATAGATTCGCCAAAAAGTGAAAAAATCTGCACTCGAACGGACGTACAGGTATGATCGATCAATCAGTACTAGTAATCCTTTGAATTGCTTATTTGTATCTTTGTTTCTTTATTGACTCATGTCACTAAGAAAACACCCCCCCCCCCCCCCCACACACACACACACATATATATATATATATATATATATATATATATATATATATATATATATATATATATATATATATATATATATATATATATATATGTATATATATATATAGGAGAATGGGTTCCAGAGGTCGTGAGTTCAAGCCTCGGTCGGGGCGGAAGGTGGAGCTCCAACAAAAGTGAATTTCTCTGTGCTTTATATATATCTATATCATTCACTTTGGGTAGGTATATGTCAATTTGAGAGTTATTGCAATGTTTGTTCTTATTATATATATGTGTATCTATGCAATATGTATCGTTCCGATCCTCTCAAATTGTCGTTTAACTGTATTCCAACTGTATCTCAAGCGACTGTGTAGTGCGCGGCCAGCGCGCTAGGTTCCGTTCGTCATCGAAAGCAAGATTTTTGTCTTGCCTAGATGGCCGAGTGGGGAGCGCGGTGGCCGCTCACTGCTAGGAGAATGGGTTCCAGAGGTCGTGAGTTCAAGCCTCGGTCGGGGCGGAAGGTGGAGCTCCGACAAAAGTGAATTTCTCTGTGCTTTATATATATATATATATATATATATATATATATATATATATATATAGGATCTCTCATGATTTGCGATGGTATATGATTGTTATCCAACGAGTTGTGTGTTTTCTATCCCCGAGCCTTGGCGAGGGGATAGAAAACACGCAACGAGTTGGATAACAATCATATACCATCGCAAATCATGAGAGATTCTTTTTATCACATGTTTTACCAAGTATTTTGTTAATCCCAACTTTTTCTGTAAAAATTGTGATTGTGAGCCGCACAACACATTATTTACAACACGTCAACAACGTTACGCATGGAAAAAAAAGTTCCTTGAAGTTTAACAAACAGACATTCATTTTCGAACATTTTTTTTATGAATTCATGACAAATAACTGAAACAACATTAAATGTTTCAAATTTATATCTCAACACCCCTCAACTGAATTAATTATTTACTTTTTCATTCTACGTCAATCAGCCGTCTTAACCTACGTAATGATTAACTATGACGTCACGTGGCGTAAGAACACACAGTGGAATATCAAAAATTTACCCCATGAGTGATATCCACCGTATATTGGGATAAACATGTGATATATATATATATATATATATATATATATATATATATATATATATATATATATATATATATTTACAAACAGGAATTTAAGTTTTTTCAGCTCACGTAAGCTGAAAGCCCAAGCAAGCTTTTCTGATCATATTTTGTCTGTCCATCCGTCTATCTATCCGTAAACTTTTCACATTTAACATCTTCTTCAGAACCACTCGGCCAATCTCAATTGAACTTAATACAAATCACCCTTAGGCAAAGGGAATGCAATGTTGTGGAAATTAAAGATCATGTCCCTTTCCAGAGGGAAAAAGTTAGAAGGACCATTTGATCAGTAAAGCTGAAAATTATGTGGAGGCATCCTCAGGTAGTTTAGATTCAAATTTGTAAAAATCATGACCCCTGGATGTAGAGTGGGCCACCATTGAGGGGGGGGGGGGGGTGAATTTTTACATAAGAATATATATAGAGTAAATCTTTTAAAATCTTCTCAGAAACTATAAAGCCATATTTTACATATATAACTAATAATATTTAACTAATATTTTTGCTCCCCTTAAGGAAAATGCTCATCAATTGCAATTGTGTACCTTAATTTTTTTTACTTTTTACTTTTTCTAAAAGTGTTCTTAGCACAAAATGTAAAATAAAATTGTAGTGTATTCCCATGCACCTCGTCTGAACTACACCGATTAAGAAAACAAGAGGCCCCCGGTCCTAATCGCTCACCTGAGGAACAATGATTGTTATAAAATGAGCTTGATGGAGTCTTTATACAAACTATCTGGACAATAATCACAATATAGTACAATACATTTAGATCCTGTATAAATAAAAATCCACTTTTATCCCTGGATATTCTTATGTTCATAATTAAGTCCCTTTTCTAACAGGATGATTTTATAGTCATATAACATGTTGAGCATTCCAGTTCTCATAAAGTTCCTAAACAATTGTTTATATATGGGATATAAACCTACATCAAACCTTTTTAGTCAGAAGAATCACCCAGGTGCCGACGTCTTAACAATTTTAAAGAATCGGCAATGTGTCAAAATACTTGCATTGTGAATGATTAAAAATTTTTCCTTTGTAAAATTGGATCCCTATTGTGGCCCAACCCTACTCCCCAAGATTTTGATTTGAACATAATTGAATCTACATTATCTGAGGTTGCTTTCACTAAAGTTCACTAAACTTTTCTAGGCAAATGATTTTTAAAAAAAAGATTTTTTTTTCTATACATTCCTATGTAAACCCCCCCCCCCATCCTATCCATTGGGATCATAATTTGAAAAAGATTGAATTTACCGTACCTCAGTATGCTTCCATTTCATCTTTTCTGCTGATGAGCTTCTGAGAAAAGGATTTTTAAAGATTTACGCTATAAATATTCCTACGTAAAATTCACCCGAAAAAATGTGGCCCAACCATTCACCCGGGGCCAATCTATACTGCCTAAGGGTGCTTCCACAAAAGTTTTAGCTTTCCTGGCTGATTAGTTTCTGAGAAGTTTTTAGCTCACCTGAGCTGAAAGCTCAAGTGAGCTATTTTGATCACATTTTGTCTGTCGTCCGTCTGTCTGTCCGTTCTTCTAACAAACCATAAGACCAGGAAAGCTGAAACTAGGTAGTGTAGATCCTCAGGTAGTGTAGATTCAAAGTTGTGAAAATCATGATCCCCGGGGGTTGGGTGGGGCCACAATGGGGGGGGGGGGGGTCAAAGTTAAACATAGGAATATATAGAGCAAATCTTTAAAAATCTTCTTCTCAGAAACTATTCAGCCAGGAAAGCTGAAACTTGTGTGGAAGAATCCTCAGGAGTGTAGATTCAAAGTTGTGAAAATCATGATCCCCAGGGGTAGGGTGGGACAACAATGGGTAGTCAAAGTTTAACATAGAAATATATATAGAGTAAAACTTTAAAAAAAACTTCTTCTCAGAGACTAATCAGCCAGGAAAGCTAAAACTTGTGTGGAAGCATCCTCAGGTAGTATAGATTCAAAGTTGTAAAAATCATGACCCCCGGGGGTAGAGTGGGGCCACAATGGGGAGGGGGTCGAAGTTTTACATAGGAATATATAGAGTAAATCTTTAAAAATCTTCTCTGAAACTAATCAGCCAGGAAAGCTGAAACGTGTGGAAGCATCTTCAGGTAGTGTAGATTTAAAGTTGTGGAAATCATGACCCCAAGGGGTAGGATAGGGCCACAATGGGGGTCGAAGTTTAACATAGGAATATATAGAGTAAATCTTTAAAAATCTTTTTCTCAGAAACTAATCAGCCAGGAAAGCTGAAACTTGTGTGGAAGCATCCTCTGGTAATGTAGATTCAAAGTTGTGAAAATCATGACCCCCGGGGGTAGGGTGGGGCCACAATAGGGGGGGTCAAATTTTAACATAGGAATATATAGAGTAAATGTTTATAAACCTTCTCAGAAACTAATCATTCAAGAAAGCTGAAACTTGTATGGAAGCATTTTCAGATAGTGTAGATTCAAAGTTGTGAAAATCATGATCCCCAGGGGTAGGGTGGGGCCACAATGGGGGGTCAAAGTTTAACATAGGAATATATAGAGTTAACCTTTTAAAATCTATTTCTCATACACCATTTGGCCAGAAAAGCTGAAACTTTTGTGGAAGCATATTCAGATAGTTTTGAATTAAGTTTGTTTAAATCATGGTTCCCAAGAGTAAGATAGGGCCACAATGGGGGGGGGGGGGTTCGAAGTTTTACATATGAATATATAGAGTTAATCTTTTAAAACCTCCTAGTCAAATGCCAGAAAAGCTGAAACTTGTGTGGAACCATCCTCAAATTGTGCAAATTCAGGTTTGTTTAAATCATGGTCCCTGTTGGTAAGGTGGGGCTACAATTGGGGTCAAATTTTACATAGGAATATAAAGTTAAATCTTGTTTTTAAACCTTTTACTCAGAACACGACTGACTAGAAAAGCTGTAACTTATGCAAAGTATCATCAGGTAGGGTAAGTTCTAGTTTGGTCAAATTATGACCCCCGGGATAGGGTAGGAGCACAATGGGGAGGGTAAATCTTAACAAAAGAATTTATTGATAAAAATCTTTTTTAAAGAAAAACGTTTTCTTAGAAAAGGTGCAACAATAGTGAAAGCAATCTCAGATAGTGTAGATTCAAATTCGTCAAAATCATACTTTTAAGGAGTTAGGTGAAACCAATTATACAATGGAAAATATTTTAAATTCACCAAAACTCCAATGTTACAATATGTAGTTTTACTTATTTGCAAGCATTTTGACATATTGTTGATTCTTTAAAATTGTCAAGACTTTGGCCCCTGGACAATTCTTGGGCTTCACCAGTTTGATGTAGATTTATATCCCATTTGATTTTGATCTTTTCGAGAACTGTAATGCTCAATATGTGAATATTTGGAAAAAGATGTACAGTGACAAAAAGGGATAAATGATAAAAAGAATATTCAGGGAAACAAATGTTTTTTTTAAAATACAGGATCTGTTAGACTACATTATCTGTATTTTTTTGTATGTGACTTCGTAAAGCTGATTTTATTATGTCTATAATTGTTGCTCAGGTGAGCAATGTGTCCAATAGGCCTCTTATTGTTTACATAGGTTCAATATACCATTAAATAATCTTTATCTAACACATTCATTTTAGGTCTAAAACTGTATTTTTCATTTTAACATTCAAAATGTAAACATACGCTGTGTTAAAATAGCAAAGAATTATAAGTTCTGTAACTCGCATATAACTAAACAATAGATATTCTTAAAGTTTGATTGCCGATTAAAAATGCCTTACTAAGCATTGTAAACATTCAAATCGAAAAACCACTTATTGACCAAAATCGTGACAATGTCACTTCAAACTGGATCAGAAAATTTGAATAAGAACTAAGATTGCATATTGTTTGAAATTTGAGGCTGCTTTGAAGCTGAAATGACTTAATTTTTTTTTTTTTTAAGGCATTGGTTGTTTTGAAAATTGTAAGAATTAAAATTACAAATTATGAACTTGCAAGTACATGTATTAAAGAGTTCATTTCTTTGTTTAAGATTGGACCAATTTTAATTTATTTTTTTTGATCAGCATTATTTTTTCTACGCTGCAAATTAATAAAATTAAAAATTGTGTTCAAAACAATTCCCTTATTAAAGTAACAGAGCCCTTAAAATCTCGTGACCCGAAAATAGAAAAAAAAATGATTCAGAAGTGGGTAAACCAGGTCTTGTTGAAATACCTCTGTGAATAAAATATTTGTGGAAAATAAATGATAATAACTAGGAATGATGTCAAGCAAAAAAATAAATACGTAGGAAATTTAGTTTCATAAAGAAGAAAATACAAAAGTTACAGTTGTACAATTGAAAAGTAAAAAGGGGGAGTGGTAACAAATATATTCTTGGCCATCACCCATTTTGTAGAAGGGGGGGGGGCACCATATACCCCTCTCTGGAATTATGCGAACAAATATAACATTTAATAAATTACAAAGTTAGCTTATTACTGTTTTGCTCTCAGGAAGCTGTTAAAAATCCATCAAGGTGTCTGACCATGGACCGCCATACTTGGGCTCAGGATGTGTTTCGCTGTCATCTCTGTGAGAGCCCGGGCCCCCGTATGTACTGTGACATTTGTCATATACATCTTTGTAAAGGATGTGTTGGAGAACATCTTTCCGATGAATCCAAAGATCACAGAGTGGTGCCATTTAAGAAGAGGGGACTTAATCCTAAATGTTTAAAACATTCCACACAATTATGTGACCTTTACTGCGAACAATGTGTCATTCCCATCTGTTTGGAGTGTGTCTCCTCTAGTGAACATCTAGGACACAAACAAGTGGGCATATTAAAAATACTAGATACTAAGAGAGAAGCTTTTCAGAGAGATATAAAAGAATTAGAAAATTCCATTTATCCTAAATATCAAGAGATTGCATCTAATATCCATGTTAAGAAAGCTGATATAAAGGAAAACTCTCAGAAATTAACAACAGCTCTAGAGAAACATGGAGAATACTTGCACAGAGAATTAGACAATGCAATAAAAAAATTGAAATCTGATGTGATTGAAATGGAATTCAAACACCTGGTTGTACTTGATAAACAGGAAAATGAAATCAAACGCAGCATTTCTGAAATCAAACAGAACATAGAAGACCTCATCAAGCTACTGAACTCTAATGATGTCAGCCATATCAGTACCTTCAAATCCAGGAATGCTGAATTCAGAAGATTACCTCCTCGATTAACAGTTTTCTTACCAACATTCACTCCTCAGAAGATTAACAAAGAACAGATTTATCAGCAGATTGGTTCTCTGTCGGCTTTATCTATAAAAACAGAAGAACATGGCTACACAATGGATTCTCCTGGTGCTGAGTCCTCTCCCCTGAACAGACCGCTCATTGATGCACCTCGGAGCATCACAGAAATAAACACAGAGTATGGACACTCTAATGAATTACTCAATGTGTCCTGTCTGGGTGATGATGAAGTTTGGACTAGTGGTACGGACAAAATGATAAGACTCTACAACCTCAACAGTAAACTAGTGAAGTCAGTCCGATCCAAATCATGGAAAAGGCCATGGGGCATAGCAGTGAAACAGAGTGGCGAAATAGTTTATACTGATCCCTATGAGAGAACTGTGAACATTATGAAGAATACACAGATACAAACAGTGATCAGACTTCGGGAATGGTATCCGTTCTATGTCTGTACTACTTCCTCTGGTGACCTCCTACTTGTCATGATCACTGATGATCAGAAACAAACGAAAGTTGTGAGTTACTCTGGCTACTCAGAGAAACAAACGATTCAATACAACGACAAAGGACAACCTCTGTATTCATCTCAATTTGGCCCTAAACACATCAGTGAAAACAAGAACCTAGATATTTGTGTGGCTGACAATGAAGCCCGTGCAGTAGTGGTAGTCAATCAGGCTGGCAAACTTCGGTTTACTTACACCGGTCCTCCCTCTACTACCAAGAAACCATTTAAACCAGTCGGCATCACTACAGACAGCCAGAGTCGGATCCTGACAGCTGACATTAACAACCACTGTATCCACATCCTGGATCAGGACGGACAGTTCCTCCGCTACATTGACAACTGTCATTTACAGAGTCCATATGGTTTATGTGTGGACACAAGAGACAACCTCTTTGTGGGTGAGCTAATGACATGTAAACTGAAGAAAATCCAGTATTGTATGTAAACAAACTGTGATCGTAATGTTATTTGCCAGAACGTTATCATCAACCAAGTGACCATGCAAAAAAACATGTTTTAATTGTAGATAAACTGATGGTATGTAAGTGTTACACATTGTTTACACAATATCAAATGTAGCGTTATTGTGTACGTGTGTTATGTTTTATTAAACTTTAGTGACTGTAACAACTAAGAGACTGTACGTTAATTTATTGTATAATTTGTGTACTCATATGATTAATATATTATATTTTACATGTAAATTGGCATGTTATATGTGTTAGTAAATGTTGAAAATTAGTACTGTTAAGGCAGTTTCAGATTTATATTATAATTATATAATTATATTATATATTATATTATAAGACATAATTGTACATCATACGCAAATGTCGCTATAACAAATAAATTTCTTTATGTATTATTTATTGTACTTACTTATTTATAGATAGGGGGTAAATATGTAGGACTGTCCCATTATATGAAGATAAATCTCTTAAGGATTTCTTTCTTTCTTTGTTTGTGATGACCTGGAGGGCCGCTTCGATTAACATGACGTAATTAAAAATAGTTCAACAATGTTGCAAGTATTTGATTATTATAATAAATAAATATGGCACTGTTTTTGACAACACAACACTTCTTTATGATGATAAAGTGAAACAGTTAAGAAAATTCACCTGTACAATTAAAAAAAAAAAGAATGAAATTTTCGCTGAACAGTACCACCTTCATTGAAGTAGCAGAGCGGTTGGAAATTTAAAAAAAAGATTGAAAGCTGAGTTTGAGTCTGCATAGGCATTTTCAGAGGAAATTCCATCGTAGAATTAGATTCGAGAGCATAATGATTTTTCTCGGACATTATAGGGACAAACTATTCTGAAATTTTTACGGAACAAAGTGGACAGCGGATTGCGCAAACAGTGGTACGTTTCCTAAAGCATTGAATAATTATTTTTGCGTCGTCGTGTCAATAACTCCGTCAGTTGAGCAGACAAATTGAATGATGCGCCATTATTAAATTGAATCGGTATATTTCAGATCACGGAGGGAGTAAATTAATAACAGCAAGAAGAGATGTTTTCTTAACCGGTTTTAACTGGTTATCAGATGAGACGAACATGAAAATATAATCCATAAAAAATAACTCTTGTAATTTTGCTTTTCACAATAAAATCAATTTTATTGTTGATACATGTAATTGTAGACCATTATGTTTTAACAACATGTATGAATTATATTATTAAACCGATCACATAGAAATCAATGTTTGGGAACTACTTTAAAAAAAGTAAATTACATGTAAATGAATACGCAGTGATTAGGTTGTTGCATTTAGAGGAATTTAAAGATCGATCACATAATTTAATGGAAAAACACAGTAGAATGTAAATACTATGTATTTAAATCACAGTAGGCCAAGGCATTCTGTTGCAATCTTTCCACTTCGGTACATCGTCATTTCCTCTTCTCGCAGAACTCGTGACACTCCGCCTTAAACTGATGACAGAACTCAGAACCATCGTAATGTTTCTCCATACAGAAGTCGAACCCAGAATAACTCTTGCTTATTTTGTCAACAAGGGAATTTTCAAGATCTGAATCAAAACAGTACATACATATTATTAATTATTTATTGCAGAGCCATAATAATACCTGTATGCAAACACGAAGAACCTATCAATTGTCAGTTAAATCTTTGTTTAAAGTTAACTGACCTTAGTCAAGAGGGATATTCGATTAAATAGACTCAAAATGTAAAAGATTTGTGCAGATAAGGTAAATGTATAAAGAATGCTTTTGTTATCATGAAACTCCATGTATAAACTAGCCTTTCCTCAAGCGACCCGTTACATGCATATTAACATGTGTATATTAATTGTCTTGTATATGTCTATCAGATGTACAGCTGTTGACTAATAAACAATACCAAAAAAAAAAACTTGCTGGGATTTACTAATAACTTTATTTTTTTTTTCGTGAGGGTGACTGTTGTTTTTTTTAGAATTTTACCACAGTCGTAAATTGCATGTATTTATACAGAAAGTGTGTGCATTTCAATTCTAAAGATAAAGATTTCTTTAATTGTTGACGATGGTTTATCATCATTTTAAAATACATGTTTTAAACGATCTTGGATAAAAAGCTGCCTTAAGGAACATTTACTCACTTTGTTTCGACTTTCCAGCCGGTGAAGCCCGTAGATAATCGAAGAAGTTTGATGCACAGACAATACACATGATGAAGACCATTGTGCGCATTCTCATCTTGACACACGAAAATGATGCTCACTTTGAACAAAATATACGGTTTTCTGAAAGTTACAATGTCCGCTGTGTGAAAGTAATACATACTAATAAATTAACAAATGCATGGTTTTGAAAAAGGATTATATGAATTTTACAATTTTATTTTTTTCGAATATAATAAATTAATTGTATAAAAAGCTAAAGAGAAACGCTCAGAAACGATTGCGTCCTGAATGCTTTGCATTTTGGTTTGAATAATTAGCCATAAATTTCATTTTAAAAAGTATGTATGTTAGCATAAGTTCAATAAGTTACGCATGTCTTTTTTTTAAAAATTATCTGGAAAGACCATGCGTCTAGTAATGAATAATGCCCTAGCATTTATTGGATTAAATAAATTCTGAGTTTTTTTTAATCAGCTAGTCTGATAGGGAAAAAACTGAGCAAAACTAATATACCCAGGTACTTTGTTCTTGATGGATTCCTTAACATTGTTAACTTTGTTTAAAGTAAAACATTTTGATAATCTAATAAGCATGTCTTTTGTTTCAGAAAAGGTGCCAATTTTAAAATAAGTAAAAATGTTTGGGTAATACATTTACCTGTTTTTAAAATTATCCGAACAACTTCTGTCGGCTGGCTTTGCAACTATACATATTCACGGGATGTTCCTATATTATGTACAATTCATATAATTACGCCGTGGTTTTTAACTGCACGTGTTGCGTTTGAAACGCGTCATAACATCAATTAATCGTAACAAATGAGTAATATAATTATTTGATTGAAACAACCTTTAATTCTCAAGATCAAAATGTCCTCATTTTGTACCATGCAATACATAATCACAGTATTATCAATAATTATTGTATTCATATTCAAATTCGAATTAATACCCGTTAGCGAATTACAAGTGTCAATACAGGTTTTGATTTATACAAAATCATTTCATATAGAAACCTGTAGAAAGTTGTTACATAGTGAACATAGATCACAGGGGCTCGTCATGCAAAGTTTTTCATTTTTTTTTAAAACTTCGTGAATGGATACGCCGAAATTACATGTACGACTGAACGAAGTAACTTCATATCTCAGTCGACAGCAAAACAAATATAGTTTTTGAGGTTCGTTCGAACATGAGCATAAATTTACATCTACAAAGTATTATTCCCTCTATTTCTTACGTAAACTTATAGTTAATTCATAGCTTTATAGAAACAGCCAGACTGAAATCAACTTGCCCCGTTTATCGATTGGTCGAAATCTATAGCGGTTGAAACTGATATGGCTCAAATTGACACGCTCTGTTTATTGATTGGTCGAAACCTACAGCGACCTAAGAAAAATCACGAACAGCACGAAATAATCATGATGATATCAGACTCAATGTGTCACGGGAGACGATTTGGCTGTTTCTTTTAGCTAACGTACTTATGTACATTAACAGTAATTTAGTGAATTTTACTTACTTTTTATAATCAATTTATTGATTAGTGAAAAGAAAGATGTTACTATAAACAAAAAAATGCTTCCTTTGATGATCCATGCGGGTTATGAAGGTAGCGATCATTTCTTCGGCAATGTCGCTACCTTCATATCCCGAATGAATAATAAAAGAAAGCATTTTATTGTTTAAATATGTCTTTTACATTGAAATATAAAATTGAAATAATCTGTTTTATTGACATGATTGTATACAGTTATACCAATTATCGAAAGTCTTTTTTTTTTTAAGAAATTTGTTCATTAAGATTTATAACCGTTACGAATAAGCTGAACAAATATTTTATAGAATTATAGATTTTCCATTGTTCACTAAAACAAATTGACTGTAAGTGTTGCAGTTTTTATTACTAATTGAAAAAAAATATGACATGATTGTATACAGTTATACCAATTATTGAAAGTCTTTTTTTTTAAAGAAATTTGTTCATTAAGATTCATAACCGTTACGAATAAGCTGAACAAATATTTTATAGAATTATAGATTTTCCATCGTTCACTAAAAAAAATTGACTGTAAGTGTTGCAGTTTTTATTACTAATTGAAAAAAAAATAAATATGCATGTATTAATGTAGGCAATGTTTATAAGTACAGTTTATATGTGTGCATATTTGTAACGAATAAGTAAATATGTTCAAAGTTTAAAATAAAATATTTCTAAGCTTATTTATAGCAATTTCTATATTTTTTAACATCAATTTCTCTATACATGTTTCTTTATTTTTTATTTACGTATTCATTCATTAAAACAGTGTTATTTTAATTTACAACTGTTACATACACACTGTCTTATTTGTTCTTATTAATTCTACAAAAGAATTTAACGAAGATACTTTTGGAGTATGATTGTTGACTTTATATCAATGAGTCTTTGTATTGACATGTACACACGAACTTAAGGAAGGAGTCTTTTTATTATCAAACATACTTCTTATAATAAGAAATGCATGAAATTTTGACACAGTCAAACGGATCATATTACTTAATGATTCTATCAGTTTAATTAAATTTGACCTTTTTGTTTTCGGATAAAGGTCAGGTCAAGGTCACTACCTTTTTCCTTAACGTAAAGAGTGATAAAAATAAGTGTAGCTCTTTATAGTTCTGTAGAGATTTGTTTAAGATTTGAAGATTCAAATCTTCAATGAAATCATAGACCATGAGAGTGTCTATCAGCTTATACTACTAAATTGGAATAAATATTTATACTAAAATTGATATTGCTTAGCCCGCATTTCCTCTAATTTTCTTAAATTTTGAAGATATTTTGATTATTTTTTTATGCTTCCAATAATAAAATATTTCTAATTTTTATGTATTATGAAGACTTTATATAAAGATATAAATTGACAGAAAAGCTAATATATTGACGGTTTCATAAGAGAGAAAAACTGATTTTAGTGATTTTTTCACAAAAATCAATGTATAGAATGGGCGCTTTAAAAAGCTTATAAAAATATTATTTGATAGGCAAATCATATTTTAAAAACATATTCTGAAACCCAAGTATCATATTATTAGTTCACATTAGTAAAACAAAATCCAACATTATTGTTATTGTTTTTAAAATGCTAAAACAGACTCATTATATATATATAATCTGCAGCAATTCTGAATTGCGCAACATGTGATATTTTCCTACGCCAAAAATATAGTCCTTGTTCCATTCTAAACATTGATTACATTTTTCTATCCCAAGTTGTATGATAGAAAAAAAGAAAGAAAAATATACTATTTTAATTTCCTTTCATCTTGATTTAATGAACAATTAATCAAATTTACGTTTGACAAGTCGAAAACCAGAAAAGACTCCTTCCTTAAAGGATAACTGCACTTAGCGCCGGGTTTTGGGTCATTTTCGGTCGCTTCTGTTGCGTTTATTTCTGAACCTAGTATCACTTTTGTTTATTTTATAAAAGAGTCTTGTCAATTTCCAACATAAATTAAGATTTTAGACTGTGGTACAATAAACTTAATCTTTGATTTGTTCCGTACAACTTTCGAAAAATGGAGAAATATCGCTTATCTGCCCTTGATCGAACTTGAGATTGATATTTCAAAAGCTGATATAAATTCATAAATACGCATTATTTTTCTTTTTTATCTCCGACTTCCCCCATATTAGTTGTCGATTCTATTGTTCTGCTCATCGCTACACACCCCCTACACCCCTGCGAATGTTTCCGGAATGTTTAATTTCTTTATCGTTGCTAATTATGCACTAAATCCAGAATTGCTCGAATGAAAGTTCACGAGACTTCCGCGAGATTCGTCTAGTTCCTGTGAAATTTCGAGCGGAAGTATTAGTGTTCGGATAATATTATCAAAATACACAAGTACTGGTCGTTTTACATATCGCAGCCTACTTTGAGTTTTGTGGAAACACGAAAATCTATCAAGATGTATGTATTTATTTCATCATTTAGCAGTTACTTGAATTAAACGATGATATTCAGAACAAAGTTATCGTTCGTGTTCAACCACTCTACATGGGGTTGATAATAATTCTTTGAGTATTATAAGGTGATAATTTCGGTGGGGACGTGATCAAATCTAATAAAGCCCGAAGGGCTATTTGATAGATTTGATTACGCCCCGACCAAAATTATCAGCTCATAATATTCAGAGAATGATTCCTTATTACTTATATTGATAGAATTTTAAGCCATCGTACGATTAAATATTAAAATATAAATAAGCAAACCCCGATGGCGCCTCAATTTGGCGTCAATTGTAGTTCTGGTTTATATAGTACAAAATCAATACGTAGTCTTATCACAGGCAAAGAAACTGGAAAATGTAATTATAATCATATAGCTACTGTGTTGGATGTAGTGCTGCCAGGATTTTCAAAAAGATGCAAACGTTATGCACAATGTTGACCATTTCTACAATTGAATGAAAAACTCTGCTTTTAAAGGTTTATTATCTCGCAAATATGTCCTAAAGTGCAGCCATACTTTTCATTTAAGGTTTATTTTCATTGAATCGCTAACAAAACGAAATATCTATATACAATGTACACGTAGCACTTAATTACAAAATTAACGTCGGCGCAGAAAAAAAAACCCCAAATAAAGTAAAAATTGATCATAAAATATGACGAATTATGTCCAGAGGCCTCAATATCGTCTGTTTATGTTGAAATCCTTGGTTAATTCCCAATAGTTCAGCAGCAACTCTCCCCTTGGCCGTGCTAATGACCCGATTGCTCACCTGTCACATTCATTACTTTGTATGACATCATGACCCAGACCTTGCATGCACTTAAATTATCTTTTGATAGCATTAATATTAACCGGGGAGGGGAGTATGATCGCAATAAAAGTATTTCGGAACTCTGCCGGGAAAGACACAATATATAACTATTAACTGAGGGGAGTTGGGTATATCCCTCTAAGTATTTTTAGAATCGGTAGGACAACAAAGTAGTGCCTTTAAGCAAAATAGTCCATAAACTTGCAGAGTGTATATACATTTATTGGGACATTTTAAATCAGAATGCTTAACACATGTCCGAAAAGAGGATTTGCAATTTTAAAAACAAGTGTCAAAATTGAATTATCATTTGAAGAAAAGAATTGAAATTGTTTGATGTACACCCTTTCCAAAAATGAGAAATTCCCTACTTATACTTTTATTTTCAGGGTTTTTCAATACAGACGCATTTTGCCGGAAAACGAATCTGACTTCAAACCACGAAATTTTAACAGGAAAGAGACAGTTTGATGAGCTTTCATTCAAGAGGTCCCTCGTTGCTGAACGAAAATTAGGGCCGGAGCTATGAACCCTAACGTTAACATTACCCCTATGGAAAATGCATTAGTGGATTATACCCAGTTGGGTGCAATAGGGATAGAAAGAGACTAAAATGCATGCGTACTGTGAGAGGTAAGTCTAGTCAGCATAATCAATGGCGATTCAGTGCCTCCCATCCAACCCCAACTTGTTTAAACAATAATCAAAATAAGATGGATTCTATATCTTCATTGTAGTTATTCATAAAAATAAATGTCTTAGCAAAACTTTACATACAGTTTGGCCATCTAGTGTGAAGAAATGCAAAGTCATAACATCTCCCAGATCTACATGTAGCTGCCATTTTGACCAAAGAAAGAGGCCCATGGACCACAACACTTTTTGTACATGTACCAAACAACCCCTCCTTTTTTTGAGCAATAAAAAAAACCTTTTATTTTTATGTGATGTTCATTTTAGTCGGGCGTGTTCAAATCCATTAAAAACCATAAAACCTTGGACTTTCAGTAGGACGTCACCATATTTTCTTTGCATCAAAACAAGTTTAAAATGACGTTAATTTCAAGTGAAATATACACAGATTGCGTAGTCTAAGCTCAAATGCAAGACAAATCTTGTTGGTTTCAAAGATCCATGGCTGATTGGCTAGCGATGAAATAGACAGGCCTACGTCACATTTTTGTTAGACCCAACCACCCAAAGTCCAAGCTCTTGTTAAAATGGTTCTGAAGCCCAAAGATCTTTCTGACAGATTTGATAACGCGGCGACCTTTATTTTCAAAAATTGTACATGTACGATTATCTTAACCCCGCTTGTGCGTCATTTGCGCCATTGATGGATGAAAGGACTATATATGATATGCCGATTGGGCCTAAAAGTCTTCTACGAAATAGCATAACATTTGACTGTATCCGAAACACTTTAAAAAATGGCGAATTATGGGGGCCAAATTTAGATCATACCATATATAGTTCTTTATTGAATTATGCGTAAAAATTTATTTGCACAGTAATGTTATCATAGATAAAAACATTAGAAAATATTAATATATAACAATCAAAAAATATATAATGTGATAAAAAAAAACACCCAGTAATTTAAGATATTAAAAGGTTGTTTGTAAGCACTATACACATGCGCTTAATATCCGTGAAATTCGCGAACCGCCTTGCTTGCAGTTATTTAGGTTCGTGGACAAGGTGTTTCTTGTTTTTGTTTGTTTGTTTGTTTTTTTGTTATTTAGGTCTAAATAAATTTTAAAATACTTTTTTTTAAATTCATTATTTCAAATTAAGACACGAACAATAGTTTCAGTTTGCAAATGTTTTGGGGTGCGGTGGAGGGGAGTCTTGCTTCCATTTAAGATTAAGTTTCCCAAACACTGAATATTTATTATATCATTAGACAAACCAAAGTTCTAATTAGTATATTCCACATAATATACTGAAAGATAAATAAAAACCAACTAAAAATAAAAATCAATAATAATTTCCTTAATTTGAACCATCAAATCAAAATGTGTTACGTTTTTGTTTTTAACACTTATGTCTATTTAAATCACACTTATAGACATGGCATCTTTTGGTGTGTTCACTGATAGTCTATTGAACACTGTTATTTTCTATTGAACACTGTTATTTTCTATGGAACGCTGTTATTTTTTACAGAACTCGTGGCATTCCGCCTCAAATTCAACACAGAAGTCCCCGGCTCCAGATAATTGTTTCTCGATACAGAAGTCAGATGCGGCGTAACTTCTCGCCACAGGCATGCTGCCCCTTGGGTCATTGACAAGCTCTGAATCAAAAATAGAACGTATTTAACATTATTGATATCATACATATGCATATTATATATACATGAAGTACATCTATGCTTATTTTTTTATGCAAGAAATGAACTCTATACCTTGCAAGAGAATTCAAACAATATATATATATATATATATATATATATATATATATATATATATATATATATATATATATATATATATATATATATATATATATATATATATATATATATATATAATGCTTTCTTTGGTGATTCATTCAGGATATGAAGGTAGCGACACTGCAGAAAAATACATATACATGTAACCCGCGTTAATGCGTTATGTAATTTTTACTGCAATGATCGCTACCTTCATAACCCGCATGAATCATCAAAGAAAGTATTTTATTATTTTAATTAACATCTTTCTTAAAACTAATTGATAAATTGATTATGAAAAGTTATTAAAATTCACTAATTTACAGTTAGTGTACATAAGTACGTTAGTTAAAAAAAACAGCCAAATCGTCTCCTGTGAGACTTTGAGTCTGACATCATCATGATTATTTTGTGCAGTCCGTAAGTTTTCTTATATAAACAGTCTGAGCCCTAAAATCGCTATAATGTAATTTACTAATAGCACTGGACAGACAGAATTAATCAGGCATCATAGAACGTGGCATGGGTACCTTTCAAGTATATTGTTTGTTTGCCGCAGTTCTTTTATAATGTTATGTAATAGGAAAGTTGCGCTTGATAAAGAAAGGTTTTGTACAATTCTTGCGAGTATTTGATTATACAATGCAAAGACGCTATTTTAAAAAAAAACAAATTGTATCATGTATGCCTTGTTAGATTTAGTCAAAACCGGAAATAGAGGGGAAAAAACAACAAACTGAAAGCATATCAGCTAATCGGACGTCTACTGGTGGATCTTCAATTTTCTCCAGCTAGTTTTAGACCGCTTAATATCATTATTTTCCTGGCAAAACAACTATATTGATATACGAAAGCCCATTAAGCTCATTTTCGTAGGGAAAACATTTTTTTTTTCGTTAAAAAACGCGAAACATTCGCGATATAACGCGTAACTTTCGCAAATAAACGCGAAACTTTCACGAAAAAACGCGTTAGTTTCGAGAATAGAACACGAAACTTTCGCGAATAAACGCGTTAATTGCGAATAAACGCCTTAGTTTTGCGTAAAAACATAATTTTATCAACACATAAAGTTATATACGAAAAATGAAGTAAAAATGCACTGGCGAGAAATGGTACTCGACGAGAACTAGTCGCAAACAGCCAGATTAAAATCTACACGCCCCGTTTATTTATTGGTCGAAATCTACAGCGACTGAAACTGACAAGAAATTGACAGGACCAAACTTGACACGCCCAGTTTATCGATTGGTCGAGACCTACAACTACCTAGGAAAAATCACGGACTGCACGAAATAATAATGACGACGTCAGACTCAGGGTCTTACGTACATTAACAGGAATTTAGTGAATTTTACTTACTTTTCATGACTATCTTTTAATGTAAAATTAATTTTAAAAAACAACAAAAAACCTCAAACGTGGAAAATCTTAGTACTGATTTTCAAACGACATATGTGATAAATGTAGGAGACGGATTTATGTTATCTTAATTTTAACAATAGCTTTAAATATGTATAGATTAAATTTACTTCAATTTACAGCTTGACTATTCTTTATATATATTTACATTTTCCTGTGTCTTTGCCTGCGATAACACTACGTATCGATTTTGTACTATATAACTCATAAAGCCAAATTGAGGCGCTAGCGGGGTTTGCTTATTAATTTAATCGTAAGATGGTTTAAAATTATATAAATATAAGTAATAGGGAATCATTCTTTGAATATTATGAGGTGATAATTTCGGTCAGGGCGTGATCAAATCTATCAAAAAGCCCATCGGGCTTTATTGGATTTGATCACACCCCAACCATAATTAAGCCGTCAAACTAGACGTTAACCTATGTCGCGGCAATATAACATATATAACGTTTTGAACAATGATATCCTTTCAATGTTACAGTACTATTTAATAAAACCTTTAATTCGAATTAAAATTGTCATAATGCAAATGTAAAATAATGTATAATACAGCACTGATGAGAATTTGATAAGTGCGATGCATTATGTCGCATATATAAATATCATTATGTTACGCGTTTTTTCGCGAAAGTTTCGCGTTTTTACGAAATTTACGTGTTTATTCGCGAAACTCACGCGTTTTAACGCAAAAGTTTAGCGTTTATTCGCGAACAATATTTTTTTTTACTTACGAAAATGAGCTCAATGGGTTTTCGTACTGTTATGCTGTATGTGGTTTCATCATAAGACAGATGACTTAGTAAATCATATTTATTCATCATTATCATGTTTAAATACTTATTCACTAGATGTTAAATTCGCGGAATTTTTATTTGGACCGAATCTAGCGAAAATTTACTCTGCGAGTTAATTTCCCACTACATGTATACAGTAGTGGAAATAATACTTGGTATATGTAAATATATATTGTAAACAAATCGAATATAGATATTATTATTAATGAACTATTTCATTATGTTTTAATCAGTCTTCATAATATCTAAACTAATTATCTTTACCAATTATGATTATAAATTGTTAATAAATACACTATATAAATAGTGCCTGTTTGGGAGGGTTAGAGTTGAAATTGACACCCCGAGAAAGCCATTGTCAACCGACGCGAAGCGGAGGTTGACAATGGTTTTCGAGGGGTGTCAATTTTAACAGTTACCCTCCCAATCAGGCACTAATTATTTTATTATACTGAATGTCTTAATTTTAGAAAATTTTTTACTGCTTTTATATATAAATGACATGAATTCTACGGTGAACCGTACGCGCATAATTTAAATTCGTTGTGTTACCCGTTGCCATGTCTGTTGAGGGTGACAGAACAGATTATCAACTGCGTCTAAGCCAATCAGATTTCAGTATTTAACAATTATTGAAATAAATAAAATTTAATATCACAGTCTAGCGAATATCATATACCAAATGAGGCTAAAACGTGCTGTATATTTCGTAAACTTTGTTCTCCCGTTTCTTCTCTGTACATTGATTAAGGATGTTAACTTATCGCGGACTAATAATTCGTATAAAAAGTCTTTTTTCGGCTCTTTGTCTTTCTTTTAAGATAGAGGGGGAAGGGAGAACTAGTGCTAAAAATATCTTGGCTTCCAGTACTAAACTAGACTACATGGATATGTAAGTAAGAGTCATTATAATCATATACATTGTAGGCATAATCAAATATGTCAAGAAAGGGAAAATGATCCTGAACGTTGTACTCACGTTGTATCAACTGTTTTAAATTTGCGGGTTTAGCCTGTAGAACATCAAAGAAGTTGGATGTACAGACAATGCTCATGATGAAGACTACGGCACGCATGTTCATTTCACCACAAGAGTCAGTCGCAAAAATTTACGAGGAAAATATAAGGTCCGCTGAAAATTGAAGCATTCATTTAGCTTTATAAATGTATCATATAAAGGAATTTGATCCCACATTGTCCTGTTCTTGTTATTTTTGCCAAGAAGTCTTACAATCAATTCATTTTAATACATGTATATACCCCCAGACCTTGTAGCGGGGTGGAAGTGGGGGTCGAGTTTAAAAAAAAAATTGAACAAGTAAAAGATTAAGTTAGGTACTTAAGTTAACCGTCTCAAATTAGAAACTTTTTTATGTAAAAAAAATTTGCTTAGTAATTATTATAAGTCATAATAGTCATAATATTACCTGTATTCAAAATTTTCTGAAACGTCCCGTCAGCTATCCTACAATTGCAGCAGTAAACATATTCATTGAACGTCCATAAATATATAAGCCGTGGCTTTACATATCAATTAAACGTGTTACATTCGACGATCATTCTAAAACATCACTTAATCTTTAAAAAATGACTGATAATGCCTAATTATGCCTTATCTCAAAAACTTGGAACAGGATGCAACAGAAACTTTATTAAACTATATACATGGTAGATAAAGAAATACACATTCAGCTAGATATCAAATCAATCCTCTTTTTCTTTAAACCTGAAAAAAAGATCAAATATGGTGGACACTGAGATGATTTGAAACAAATTACGGCTATGAGGAAATACGTTTTTCACTGCATTAAAATTTGAACACAAATCTTAACCCCCCTCCGTCTTCCAGTATTTGTAGAATTGATTAACAAATACAACAAAATAACCGATTTCCTCCTGAAAATCATTAGTTTTTACAAACGGTGGTTTCACATGTACATCACTGCAAGCACATATTTTGTTGATTTCATGCTCAAGCAACCACCATTAAAACTATGTATTTCAATGTAACTGAGACATAATCAGTTGATTGGTGCAAAAACAACAACACAATTGATCATCATTTATGAATAATTATGTCCAGAGGCTGATTATGTATCAATATATCGTAGAAATCCTTGGCAACGGTGTGATTTTTCATCCTTCAAAAGCCACCCTCCCCCTGGAGATACTATTGACCCGATGATTGTCTTTCCCATTTATTACTGTATGACACCATCACCCAGATCTAAGAAGCACTCATCTTTATCATAATTCATTTAAAAAAAAGGTCTGGTTTTGTTTAACCAAACTGACACAAAATTACTTCAATAAAATGAAGAGCAGCAACTCTAAACAAATAAATAACTGGTATGACCATAATTAATAGAAAGAATTCACAGGTATTATTATTATTTAATCAGAAAAATGCATTAATTCTTTGATGGTTCATGTGTGAATGAAAAAAGTAAAAAAAAAAAACATACATTATAATTTAAATTGTGTTTGAAAACACTGTTAACTGTATATTTCTATTTCATTAAATAAGAGACATTTAAAAATATGTGCATGAAAACGCTAACAGCATCTCTGGCAGATTTTAAAATCTTTTTTTTTTAATTGACAGTCGTGAACTACATGTATAGTATAATTTTAACGAATGTTCAGTGTAGAATGAGGTACTGTGAACCAACTTTTCTTCGCTGGCGAGACATTTTTGCGAGGTTCGCAAGAGACACGTCGTAAACATTTCTTGCTGTGAACCAGCCTTCAAATGTCTGGTTTGTACAGTATTTTTTTTTTTAGAAAATCTTTATCTCTATTGTGAAAATTAGTTGTTAAAAACCTATCAAACTCGGATAAATTGTGAAAACAAGCGGTTGGGAATAAAAGTTGGTTTAAGTACACATGTAAAATAAGGAACCTTCCCTACTTTATATTTGAATCATAAGTAATATTTGCATATTTTTTTATACAGTGCAATAATATTTAAGGAATAGGGAATCAGTCTTTGAGTATAACGAGGTGATAATTTTGTTTGGGGCTTTATGATAGATTTGATCATGCCCAGACCAAAATTATCATCTCATAATTTTCAAAGTATGATTCCTTATTACTTATATTTATATAATTTTAAGCCATTGTATGATTAAACATTAAACTATAAATAAGCAAACCCCACTGGCGCCCCAATTACACGACATTTGAAGTTATGGGTTATATAGTACGAAATCAATATGTAGTGTTATCACAGGCAAAGACACTGGAAAATATTAATATTAAAAGTTGAATGACAATCACAAACACTGCAAAATGAGCATGTTCACTTAAATTTATTGCATAAGTCATTCTATTCACATTAAATGTTAAATAAAATCTCTGTCCATTCTCAAATTGTTTTACTACTCACGCTTGACACTTTTATTTAAAATGAATCAGGTCAAATTCTCTATGATCTAATAAGACTAGAATTTTTCTATGGCCATGAAATCTTGCTAGCTTTGAAAGTCTTTTTAGATGAGCTGCTCTCTGTAGAAGTGTCCTGAAAAGCAAAGGAAAAAAATTATGTGTTATTTCATCAATAATAATCATTGCATCTTTACATTGCCAAGATTTCTTGATCATTGAAGTGTGGAGTTTCAAATGAATTTTTACTTTCCTATTTTCATTTTTTTTTGGTCAAGACTTTTCGGACAAATCAGGTTCTCTACTTCCACAAACAATGTTAACATGTCTGTATAAAATATCAAAATGGCTAATTAGTGCATTGTAAAACTCAAACTGAAATATTTTTCAACCCCAACTGGTTTTAAACAACAATAATCAAAATAATATGGATTCTATATGTTTTGCAATACATATACACTGTAGTAATTCATAAAAAAATAAATGTCTGAGCATAACTTTACTTACAGTATGGCCTTCTAGTGTGAAGAAATGCAAATTCAGAACATCTCCCAGATCTACATGTAGCTGCCATTTTGACCAAAGAATGAGGCCCAAGGGCTACAGCACTTTTTGTACATGTACAATACAACCCCTCGTTTATTTAAAGAATAAAGAAATCTTTTAAATTGTATGTGGTGTTCATTTTCGTCGGGCGTGTTCAAATCAATTAGAACCATAGAACCTTGTACTTTCAGTAGGACGTCTGTCGTCGCCATATTTTCTTTGCATCAAAACAAGTTTAGAATGACGTTAGTTTCAAGTGAAATATATACAGATTGCGTAGTCTAAGCCCAAATGCCAGACAAATCTTGTTGGTTTCAAAGATCAATGGCTGAGTGGCTAGCAATGAAATAGTCATGTCTACGTCACATTTTTGTTTGACTCAACTACCCAAAGTCCAAGCTCTTGTTAAAATGGTTCTGAAGCCCGAGGATCTTTCTGATAGATTTGATAACGCGGCGACCTTAATTTTCAAAGGTTGTACATGTACGATTATCTTTACCCCGATTGTGCCCCAACTGTACGTCATTTGCGTCATTGATGGATGAAATTTATTGATTATACGTAACAAATTTGATTTCTGCAGTAATGTTATCATAGGTAAAGACATTAGAAAATGTAAATAAATAAGAATAGAAAAAATATAGAATGTGATACAAAAAGAAACAGCAAGATTATATAAGGTTGTTTGTAAGCATTAATATACACATGCGCTTAACATCAGTGCAGTTCGTGGACACGGTGTTGAATTTTTTTAAATTTTTGTTTATTTGTTTGTTATGTTTAAATAAATTGTTTGTTTAATAAAGAACTATATATGATAAGAGTTAAATTTTGCCCCCATAATTCGCCATTTTTTAAGTGTTTCGGGTACAATAAAATGTTAAATAATTTTTTAGAAGAGTTGATATAGAATATATTTTTCATCTATTTATTTGATTTTTTTGGCACTCACTGGCAGTATATGACGTCAGAAGTGACGCCATTTCTATAATTCAATCAAAATCAGCCAAAAATTGACATTTTTCTTATCTATTTACGAATGTGAAATATAGAGCGCATGCTTGAACAAGGAACATTTTTTTGTCACTTATTAGTCTTGGCTAGATACATCTCTGATTAAAATATTTTATTTGTTCAAGAATGCGCTCTATGTTTTTGGAAGGAAAAACTGCTTGAAAACAAGCTGTTTTAGCTAAAAATGCAAAAATGGCGGGAAAAGGTTGTCTTTACAATGTCATATTTCTAAATTGTGGGCACATGAATTAAAATGAATATTATGTAAACACATCACATACATATCTGTACTAAGAAAACAAAGAATGATAGTAAAATAATGATGTTCATTTTAGGGGGCCATTTTAGGCCCTTATCATATATAGTCCTTTGTTTGTTTGTTTGTTATGTCTAAAATAATTAAAAGATATGTCTTGCTCTCTTTTAAATTCACAATCTCCAATCATTTATAACAACAAAACTCGAACAGTAGTTTCAGTTTGCAAATGTTTTGGAGTGTTGGTGAGGGGAGTCTCGCTTCCATTCAAGATTAAGTTTCCCGAACATTTAATATTTATTATATCATTAGACAAACCATCCTCTGATGAGTTCTAATTATAGTATATTTCAACAATAGAATGACATATAAAAAAACCCACCTAAATACTCAAATAAAAATCAATAATAACTTCCTTTATTTGAACCATCAAATGAATATGTGTTACGTTTTTGTTCTTAACAGTATTTAAATCACACTTATAGACATGGCATCTCTGATAGTCTATGGAACGCTGTTATTTTTTGTTGTGTTCACTGATAGTCTATGGAACCTTGTTATTTTTTACAGAACTCGTGGCATTCCGCCTCAAATTCAACACAGAAGTCCCCGGCTCCAGATAATTGTTTCTCGATACAGAAGTCAGATGCGGCGTAACTGAACGCCACAGGCATGCTGTCAATCTCTGAATCAAAAATAGAACGTTAATTATAACATTATTGATATCATATTTATGCATAATATATATAAATGTAGTACATCTATGTTTAAGCTTATTTTTTATGCAAGAAATTAACTCTATAACTTGCAAAAAGATTCAAACAAAAGGACTATGTGCGGTATGGTCAAATATCTGCCCCCGATTTCAACCAATTTTTAAATAGTATCGTATAAAAATAAAGTCTTCACAAATCATTGTATAGAGGATGCCTATAACTTCAATATTGATTTTAGTAATCATTGCTCATTCGCTGTTTATCTATGACGTCACCTAAATGGTCCAATTCCCGCAAATTTGCAAACAAATGAAAATATTCTCATTTTTGCACTATATTTTGCATTCGGAAGTATAGAGCGCAGGTCTGCTCAAGTGCGATTTTAACGTATGTTTTTCTTCAGACAGTTATACACGTTATACTAAAAAATGGTACTTGAGCAAGCCTGCGCTCGATGTTTCCCAGTCGAAAAACCATCGGAAAACACCCATATTTTGCTGCAAAACACCAATTTATCAAAATAATGCAATCTTCATGACGTCATTCCTACATTATGACGTCACTGTGGTGATCACCTTTTACACCTTTACTTCCAATATGATTTTAACTATCTTTCACTTTAATTGTAAAGCTCTTTCTAAAACTTTGATTTTGGGGGCAAAAAATGCATAAAACCGCACATAGTCCTTTACTTTATCCCCCCCCCCCCCCAGAAAAAAAACGCATTTAAACAATAATAGGCCAATTGGCCTTAACGGTCACCTGAGTAGCATATATCCCATACACAAACTTGTCGAGGAGACTCATAATGCATTTAATAAATTAGGTTTCATTCTGGAGTAGAAACATTATAAATTTGTAATGACGACCACCTCTCTGCCTAAAATCTTTCAAAAAGAACTATGTAACCTATAATTTTGGCGAAAAACTTCAAGATCTGGTCTACAAAATCATGAATTCAGTTTTCCTTTCAGGTGTGTGGGAGTAAAGAAGATAATTTTTTAACATTATATGCATTAACACCTATACATCTATTTTGACCCTGTCCTAGAGTCAAAACCCATATTCCAGGGGACATGAAAATGAAAATTTCAGAAGGGGACGTCCTGGTAAACATAATTATAAGTCCTGTTTTTATACAGATGACCCAGGGGTCATGAATTTCACAATTTTGATAGAGGGCCTCATGAACATCATAACCAGACAATTAGTTCGTAACAAATATATATGGGAGTAGAGAAGAAGATTTTCTAAGATTTAATACATTTTTACTTTATGGCCATATTGGCCCCACCATAGAGCCTGAACCCCTGACCCAGGGGCCATGAATTTCACAATTTAAATAGGGGCCTCATGGACATCATAATCATGCATTTAGTTTTTAACAAATATATATGGGAGTAGAGAAGAAGATTTTCTAAGATTTAATACATTTTTACTATATGGCTATATTGGCCCCGCCCTAGAGCCTGAACCCCTGACCCAGGGGGCATGCATTTCACAATTTTGGTAGAGTGATTCATGGACATCATAACTATGCAACCAGTTTTATCCTTACAGGCGCGGGAGTAGAGAAGATTTTTGAAAATTTGGCTTTTTTTTGCATACATGTATTTGGCCCCACATATGGCGGCCCGGGGGTGGTAGAGCCATAAATTTCACAATTTAGAAGTATCTTACCATAGAGATGTCTTACACCAAAAATGGTAACAATCAGCCTTGTAGTTTTTAAGAAGAAGTTGTAAAAAAAATGTTAATTGTTAACGCATGACACACGACGACGGACAAAAACGGATAGTAATAGGTCACCTAATAAAATGCTTTCTTTGGTGATTCATTCGGGGTTTGAAGATAACGACACTGCAGAAAAATACATATAACCCGCGTTAGTAAGTAATTTTTTCTGCAATGATCGCTACTTTCATAACCCGCATGGATCATCAAAAGAAAGTATTGTATTATATTTATTAACACATTTCTTTTAACTAATTATAATAAATTGATTATGAAAAGTTAGTAAAATTCACTAAATTACAGTTGGTGTACATAAGTACGTTTCGTTGTAGCTAAAAGAAACAGCCAGGCTTTGTCTCATGTATGCTTTGTTAGATTTAGTCAAAACCGGAAAAAGTGGGAAAAACCCAAAGTGAAAGCATATCACTAGTTATCAGCTAATCGAAAGTCTATCTATATGGTGGATCATGCAATTTCTCCAGCTAATAATAGACCGCTTAATACCATTATTTCCCTGGCAAAATAGCTATTATAATTATAGTAAGTGTGGTCAACTGTACTGTTATGCTGTTAAAACGGACAAATATTTTGTGTTGTATGTTTTCATCATTAGATAGACGATTTAGTAATTCATATTTATTCATCATTATAATGTTCAAATAATTATTCACTAGATATTAAATTCGCGGAAATTTTATTTCACCGAATCTAGCGAAAATTAACTCCGCGAGTTATAATTTTCTGCTACCTTTATACATTAGTGGAAATAATACTTGGTAGATGTAAATATAATTATATTATAAACAAATCGAATATATATACTATTTCATTATGTTTTAATCAGTCTTCATAATATCTTAACCAATTATCTTTACCAATTATGATTATAAATTGCTAATAAATACCCAATGTAATATCACAGTCTAGCGAATATTATATACCTAATAAGGCTAAAACGTGCTGTACATTTCGTTAACTTTGGTCCACCATTTCTTCTCTGTACATTGATTAAGGATGTTTACTTATCACGGACTAATGATTCGTATAAAAAGTTTTTTTCCAGCTCCTTGCCTTTCTCTTAAGATAGAGGGGGGAAGGGAGAACTAGTGCTAAAAATATCTGGGTTTCCAGTATTAAACTAGACTACCTGATATGTAAGTAAGACTAATTATAATCATTTACATTGTAGGCATAATCAAATATGTCAAGAAAAGGAAAATGGTCCTGAACGTTGTACTCACGTTGTATCGGCAGTTTCGGTTCTACGGGTTTAGCCTGTAGAACATCAAAGAAGTTGGATGTACAGACAATGCACAGGATGAAAACTACGGCATGCATGTTCATTTTACCACAAGTGCCAGGTGCAAAGATTTACGAGGAAAAAATAAGGTCTGCTGAAAATTGAAACATTCATTTAGCTTTATAAATGTACCATTTAAAGGGATTTTATCCCACATTGTCCTGTTCTTGTTATTTTTGCCAAGTATCCTTACAATCAATTCATCTTAATACGTGTATATACCCCCAGACCTCGTAGCGGGGTGGAAGTGGGGGTCGAGTTTTTCAAAAAAAAAAATGAGCAAGTAAAAGATTAAGTTACTTAAATTAACCGTCTCAAATTAGGAACTTTTTTGTAAAATAATTTGCTTAGTAATTTTTTGTAAGTTTGACAATATTACCTGTATTCAAAATTTTCTGAAACGTCCCGTCAGCTATCCTACAATTGCAGCAGTAAACATATTCATTGAACGTCCATAAATATATAATCCGTGGCTTTACATATCAAATACACGTGTTACATTCGACGATCATTCTAAAACATCACTTAATCTTTAAAAAAATGACTGATAATGCCTAATTATGCCTTATGTCAAAAACTTGAAACAGGATGCAACAAAACCTTTAATATACTATATACATGGTAAACAATGCAATACACATTCAGCTATATAGATATCAAATCAAAACCTCTTAATTTTTTCTTTAAACCTGAAAAAAATGATCAATGATAAGGGGACACTGAGTAAATTTGAAACAAATTACAGCTATGAGGAAATACATTTTTCACTGCATTAAAATTTGAATACAAATTTTAACCCCCCTCCCTCTCCCAGTATTTGTAGAATTGATTAACATATACAGCAAAATAACCGATTTCCTCCTAAAATTCATCAGTTTTTACAAACGGTGGTATCACATGTACATCATTGCAGGCACATATTTTGTTGATTTCATGTTCAAGCAACCACCATTAAAACTATGTATTTCAATGTAACTGACATATGATAAGTTGATTGGTGCAAAATCAACGACACAATTGATCATCATTTATGAATAATTATGTCCAGAGGCCTTAATCTGGCTGATTATGTATCAATATATCGTAGAAATTCTTGGTAACGGTGTGATTTTTCATCCTCCAAAAGCCACCCTCCCCCAGGAGATACTATTGACCTGATATTTGTCTTTCCCATTTATAACTGTATGACATCATGATCCAGACATAAAAAGCACTCATCTTTATCATAATTCATTAAAATAAGGTCTTGTTTTGTTTTATACCAAACTGACACAAAATTACTTCAAGAAAATGAAGAGCGTCAACTCTCTACAAATAAATAACTGGTATGACCATATTCAATAGAAAGAATGCACAGGTATAATTATTATTAAATCAGAAAAATGCATTAATTATTTGATGGTTCATGTGTGTATGAAGGAAGTGAAATAAAAACATACATTATAATTTACATTGTTTTTGAAGACACTGTTAACTGTATATTTCTATTTCATTAAACAAGAGAAATTTTAAAATATTTGCATTAAAACGCTATAACAGCATCCCTTGCAGATTTTAAAATCTCCTTTTTTAAACTGACAGTCGTGAACTACATGTACAGTGTAGACGTAATTTTAACGAAGTTCAACGTTCAGTGTAGAATGAGGCACATGTACTGTGAACCAACTTTTATTCGCTGGCGAGACATTTTCGCGAGGTTCGCAAGAGACACGTCGCCGCAAACATTTTTTGCTGTGAACCAGTCCTCAAATTTCTTCGGTTTGTACAGTATTTTTTCAGAAAATATTATCTCTATTGTGAAAATCAGTTGTCAAAAACCTGTCTAACTCGGATAAATTATGAACATAAGCGGCAGGGAATAAAAGTTGGTTTAAGTACACATGTTAAATAAGGAATCTCCCCATTTGCATATTTTTTTTATACAGTGTAATAATATCTAAGGAATAGGGAATCAGTCTTTGAGTATTACGAGGTGATAATTTTGTTCGGGGCGTGATCAAATCCAATAAATTTGATTTGATCACGCCCCGACCAAAATTATCATCTCATAATTTTCAAAGAATGATTCCTTTAGTTATTAGTTATATTTATGTAATTTTAAGCCATTGTACGATTAAACATTTAAATATACAGTAAAACTCAGTTATAGCGAAGTCCTAGGGACCAATAAGTTTACTTCGTTATATCCGTATAACGAATTCGTAATAATAACTATAGCGAATTCACTATATACATGTTTACTTTCACTAGACTATTGGTTTTTTGTTTAATTGAGGCTTAAAACAAAACTTACATTACTTTAATACCTTAAATAATCGGACTGTGAATTGAAAAATTATAAGAACAAAAAAGCATTCAAACTATTATGTTGAATGGTACTATGGTAGTGCAAACTTTTTTAACTGTACTGTAAAGAAATTCGTTATAAAAGGGTTAAATTTCGCTATTATTCACCGCTACGGACTCAATTTCAGTTCGCTATATCCGTAAATTCGTTTTATTCGAATTCGTTATAACCGTAAAATTTTGCTAAGTTTTGTTAAGAATTTTACCGGGGACTCAAAAAAACTTCGCTTTATCCGAGAATTCGCTATATCCGTGTTCGTACAAAACGAGTTTTACTGTAAATAAGCAAACCCTGCTGGCGCCCCAATTATACGGCATTTGAAGTTATGGATTATATAGTACAAAATCAATACGTAGTGTTATCACAGGCAAAGACACTGGAAAATGTAACTAATAAAAGTTGAATGACAATCACCAACACTGCAAAATGAGCATTTTCACTTAATTTTATTGCATAAGTCATTCTATTCACATTAAATATTAAATAAAATCTCTGTCCATTCTAAATTGTTTTACTATTCACACTTGACACTCTCATTTAAAATAAATCAGGTCAAATTCTCTATGATATGATCTAATAAGACTAGAATTTTTCTATGGCCATGAAATCTTTCTAGCTTTGAAATTCTTTTTAGATGAGCTGCTTTCTGTAGAAGTGTCCTGAAAAACAAAGGAAAAAAAAATTATGTGTTATTTCATCAATAATAATCATTGCGTCTTTACATTGTCAAGATTTCTTGATCATTGAAGTGTGGAGTTTCAAATGAATTTTTTCTTTCCTATTTTTTTTTTTTGGTCAAGAATTTTCGGACAAGTCAGGTTCCCTACTTCCACAAACAATGCTAACATGTCTGTATAAAATATTAAAATGGCTAATTAGTGCATTGTAAAAATCAAAGTGAAAATATTTTTTCTATGATATCTGAAATATCAAAAATTTGTATGTTAATTAACATCGATATCATGATGATAAAATTTAGTTGGGAGTTCTGATAACTGTTTTCTTTTATAAACTTCTGCTAGTCTCAAATTCTCGCCAAGTACAAAACGTTCTGGTGGAATCGGCATGCAGGAGGTACATAGTACAGTCAAACTTCGTTATCTCTAACTAGATGGGGCTGTTTAAAAACTTAGCTATATCCCAGTATTTGAGATATCAAAGGTAAAATACTTAAAATATGAGTGGTTGGGACTTAAAATCACTTTGACAAACCAATTTTATTCAAGATATCAGTGTTCGTGATATCAAAGTTCAACTGTATTTATATCCTACATGTATTATATTTTTGGAGCTTCTTTAGACAAAAGTGCAAAAGCTCCCATTAAACGGATGGTCGTCATCAATGCTACAGTCATTAAGTCTTAAAAATAAATCCATAAAAGCAGATAGCCGAATCACAGCTTGTAGTAGGAATACACTGTACTGATTTTACTAACAAATTTATCGACAACTTTAAAGCTAATACAGTAAAACACGGTTATAACGAAGCCCCAGGGACGGGCGATTTTGCTTCGTTATAAGCGTAATTCGTTATATCCGTCAAGTTTACAACATGTTATATAGTCACGGGGAATGAAAGTCACTTCGCTGTAAGCGTCATTGTATTATAAGCGTGTTCGCTATAACCGTGTTTACTGTATTGTTATATTCAGTATTGTTATACCACAGGGGCTTGTGATAAAAAAAAAAATCGTTACAAAAGTAGTTTCCTCGGAGAGAAAAAAAAAAAGGGAGGACACCATCTTGGACACCACCTCACTTCATCAGCCAATTTCTCATTTAAAAGGTCAAACTAGAGACTTGTGCCAATTTGTACTCCTTCATAAATAATTCTTCTTTAAGATCCCACCTCCATTATATTTTCTACACAAGCCCCATGGGTTATACTTGCATACAATTTAATATTCCTCTTTAAATTTCCTACCAACAAAAAGTCCAACAAAATGAATCAAAATACAAATGGTCAAGCACATGACCTTGACCTTTGACCTTCAAAATCAATAAGATTCTTCTTTTATTAATAAGATTTCATTTCAAAAAGTAAAAGGCTTTTAAAAGATATTCACTGGAAACGATAGTGTTACACTAAAACAGAATATTCATTCTTGACTTTTTGACTTTAAGGGTATAGGGAGTTTTGATATAAAAGTTTATTACAAAAGCTCAAATGCTTTTTGAGATATTGTTTGAAAATGAAAGTATTACATAGACAGAACCGAATTAATACCGCCCACTTTCAGTTAAAGCAGGGCACTGAAATTATTTTGAAAAATTCAATGAGGGATTCCGCAAGGAAACGTTACTCAAATATTATTCAAACACTATGATCTTACCATAGGTTGGTGTTCAGAGGTTTCTGATGAGTTCACTGGGGTACATTCCACCATCTTACTGCTATTAATATCCGTCTGCGAAGCTGATACTGACAGTTTACTGTTAAGTTTAATGGTTTTCTTTGGTGAAGCTGACATGTTATCATGCCCTGATTCTTTTGAAAATTCTGATTTATGGTCGATGCCACTACTGGCTGAGTTTCGCTTCAAGGTCACTTTACCGACAGCTGTGTTTGTGGACGATTTGTTTTCCGTGGAGGTCGCACTTCCGGAGCTCAGCTTGATTTTCTTCTTTCCAAAGTCAATGCAAGAGGGTGGGGGTTTGATCCTCTCCCCTGAGGAAGGAAGGTTGTAGGAGGTCAAAAACCGGGACTCAGGACCAGAGTTTCTCGTCCTCCTACAAAGGCAAGAGTTCAATTCATGTCATTTTCGAAAATTTTGTCCAGAAAAAATATGTGCACAAATTCATTAATCATAACATAAAACCATAATGTATTAATTTCTTAATATTTCCTTGAAGAAAGCATAAAATTCTGAACTCAAGTACATGTAGAAATGATTTAAATTGCCTCCATGTTCATGCATAAATGCTGTGCATATTTTTAAGTATGAATAACTTCTCACATCACTGTTTAAGGTACCTCACAACAATTACACTTATACTTTTAAGACACAACGTCACAAGATGGCGATTTAAATCTTTTGTTAAACTGTTTATATCGTTTGATTGGGTTGTTTATCATCGTAGATCAGTGGTTAAAGTATTGGGCTTCTGAACCGCAGATCATAAGTTCGAATCCACCAGGAGCTTTTGTTCATGTTAACTGAATTAAATTTTTGAAAATGCAATTTTTCATTTAAAATTGCACATTATTTTGCCTATTATACTTAAATACTACTTATCCATTATGATATCTATCAAAATCAAGTAATTTTCTGCTGATTTTAGAAAATATTTCACGGTGTAGTGAGCCACCTTAAAGGGGCATGGTCACGATTTTAGTCAAATGAAATTTTACTATTTTTATTATTTACAATGCTTTAGTAATGTACGTATTTCTAATGATCAAGTGGAATTTGACATTCAGTTGTAGAGTTATGAGCAAGATACAAGGCACACAACTCTTTGTCATGTAAACAAGGCTAGTGCCCTGTTTTTATTTACATATGTTTAATATACCAGTTACAAATCTTTTTAAAGCTAATTTGTCTATTGTCTTATTCATTTTAAGCATAAATAAACAGTTTTTAGCGTTTAACACATTCATTTTAGATCTGAAAATGGAATTTTCATCTCAACATTCAAAATGTAAACAAAAGCTTTGTTTACATATCAAAGAATTGTAAACTCTGTAACTTGCTTAAAACTCAACAAATGATACTCAAATTTTTGTTGCCTATTAGAAATGCCTAACTGAAGCATTGTAAACATTAAAATCGGAAAAATAATTTTTTACCGAAATCGTGACCATGCCCCTTTAAGTAATGAAAGTATGGTATTAAATGAATCTAGACTAACCCCCCTTTGATTATATGTTAAGATATGACTGTACACACTTTCTGTCAGAACTTTCCTCTCCTTGAAAACTGGTCACTCTATTCTTTTCCATGGCGGCCTGTCGCCGGGTCATTTCCTGTCCCCGGCGGTTCTTCCTGTAGGTTCTCTGGGGGAGAGGAATGATGTACTTGTAGTATAGGTCCACCAGCTCATCTTTCTGAAGCTGTTCCAGGTCGGTACGTCGAATGTACCTCTGTAATTTTTAGAAACAGAAAAATGAAGTAAATGATTCAAGGCTCTAAAAAAATGTCTAACATATTTTGAAACAGAAAAATGAAGTTAATTCAAGGCTCTAAAATATTTCCTTACATATTACTACATAATCGCAGGCACTAAAGCTGTATTGTTAATGCTGAATACTACCTTTAACTGTAAATCCCTTATATTATGCGAGTACTTAATTCCGCGATCCCGCTGGTTTGTATCAAATCGCGATAATAATAATATCAAATTGCGAATGTTAAACTTTTCTCCTTATTTCTTATAGTTTTCAACTCACAGAAAATAAAGGCAAGATTTTAAAATCTGTGAAGGATGCTTCTCGCGATTTTACACGGATATTAATTCCTTGCGTTTAATTAGGAATTTACAGTATATAAACTGATCAAATTCATAGTGAAATCAAGCATTTTTTTTTCATTGGTCAAGAGAATGGAGTGTATCATAAAGACATACATATACTCCTTTTAATACAAGTTATGAGAAAATAACACGATACCCCAGCTGCCTGCTACATCCTATTTCTTTATATTTTGATAATTTTTTTTGAAATTTCTACTTTATACTAGTAACTGTATGTGTCACTAGGTTGGCCAAATATTGATGAAATCTTTTCGTAAACTTGAAATGTATCCTAGCTTCCAAAATCCACACATGCCTTATCTGTGTTTGCCTTCAAAAGGAAGCCAAATATAGAAAATAAAATTACAGTACTGCAAAAGAAAATGTTCTGATTGGAATAGTGTCTGATAAAACTGTTTGAATTTTCAATAAAACCTTTCATTGGATACAAATCCACCTTATATTGTGCACTTATTGATTTCATGTCATTAGACGTTGTATATTTGATAGAATATATACTTCAGATGTCTTGATATTCATGAAAAAAAATATTGCATTTGATCTGTTCAATCTAGAAAATACAGTATGATGCAATACCAGAAATTGCATGACTTATCATCTCAGTCAGTTCAGAAAAAAAACTCTAGTAATTCAACAGACAATGAGACATGCAAACAAATACTCTTCATACTAGTCCAAGGTTTTATTTAAGTGTTTAAAATTCAATAAGTATACCCTTGCAGATTTTATAAAATTCAAATTAAGTTTATAATACATCCCATAAAATAATCTAGTAATTACATGTACACCTGTGCACATTTGAACTGCTTCCTGCTTTGTATTACGTATTCATTAAAAACTGATCAATTTTATTACATATACATGTATACATGTTATATGCATGTACACTTCCCTTCACTCTACAAAAACAGGACAAATTTTTGACAAGGTCATATTAATAACAAAGCATACGGAAAATAAAAAAGAGTGGACATTGCATAATTATAATATATACTACTTTAAAAGGTGTCAAAATATGTACATATATGTGCTTACAAAGCTATCTGATCAAAATCAGTGAAAGCAAAGCAAATGAATTCGATGGAAGGGAAAATTACCAAGATAACTTCATTTATATCATTTTTCCCTTGTAAAAATTCACAGGAACGAAAACAGATTTCCTATGGAGTACTAGGGAGATTTATAATGGGGAATGTTGATTTCTTTCCTCCATCCGGAATTCACTCAGAATACATCACACAATTTTTCAACGTTATTATCCGGGTACCTTCATCTTTTTTGCAATGGTAAATCCTCGTAAACTTTTTATTTTTAGCAGTGTATTGAAACCTGACGAGCTAGAGGGGGCGTTTCAGAGGGGAAATATTGGGATTTTTTCACACTATTGAATGAACATCATGCATCATCTGAACCAAGAGGTGTTTATAGTGAGCGCAGCTCGCCGGCGCGCAGCGCCAGCGAGCGAAGCGAGCTCTAAGAACCAGTGTGCGCGGGAAAAAGAACGAGCTAAACCTACAGTTCATCAAACAAAATTTTTTGTCTACGTCCCATAATGCTCTCTAATGTTTTCACCCGTGGTGCTATGCCAAAAATGGCCGACTTTTAACACGTAATTTACAGTGACTTAAAGTTTGAAGACACGTTTTGAGTACCGCATATGCTTTGGCGAGACTCAAAAGATTTGTTACATGCTTCCATACCTCCGTAATGAGTCGTGAAACGTAAACAAAGACGAACAAAGTCATGGATGACGTCACAGTGCAATCGCGCTATATTTCCCGAGATAAATTTAGAGGTGGATCAAACATCTGTAATGCATGTACTAGCTATTTCAGTACAGACTGCGATACCTGCCTCATTGGCGTATGATTTGTTTTTAATTTTTTTTAATATGATAATGAGATATATGAATATGAGATTTTATGTATATATATTAGCAAGAGCCATACTTTACTGTCATATCGATCCATTTTTAAGCTAATTGTGCATGAATGAATAGGGAGGAAATAAACAATAGGACATTTTGAAATAAATTAAAAAGGAATAAAATAAAAAAATAAACAGTTAAAAAAATTATGTAGATATGGGATATAGTCAGACCATTAAATTTAAAAGTGGGAAATTACACACCTACAAACAGGTACCGGGCTCTCTCTCTCTCTCTCTCTCTGGGAAGTGGGTTGCGCTGTATGTATCATAACCATTAAAATTAGTACCTTTGGCATACTTATTGTAGAGCAATATACTCTCTCAAAAATTCTTTGACGTTCGTTGATACCTAAATAAAACTATAAGTTGACAATGATGCAAGGTATGTGTATAATTCTTGCTGCGCTCGCCAGAACGGTAGCACCGTAAAACATATTAAATGTAGAATAATTTTTTAAAATATGCTGCAAAAATATCTTAGGTTTCTAGACTATAGTTAGCCATGCACACACATGAAATATTAATTTTAAAGAACTATATATGATAAGAGTTAAATTTGGCCCCCATAATTCGCCATTTTTTAAAGTGTTTCGGGTACAACAAAATGTTAACTAATTTTTTAAAAGAGTTGATATAAAATATATTTTTCATCTATTTATTTGATTTATTTGCACTCACTGGCAGTATATGACGTCAGAAGTGACGCCATTTCTATAATTCAATCAAAATCAGCCAAAAATTTACATTTTTCATATCTATTTACGAATGGGAAATATAGAGCACATGCTTGAACAAGAAAAATTTTTTTGTCACTTATTAGTCTTGGCTAGATAAATCTCGGATTAAAATATTTTATTTGTTCAAGAATGCGCTCTATGTTTTCGGAAGGAAAAACTGCTTGTAAACAAGCTGTTTTACGCTAAAAATGCAAAAATGGCGGGAAAAGGTTGTCTTTACAATGTCATATATCTAAATTGTGGGCACTTGAACCAAAATGAATATTATGTAAACACATCACATACATATATGTACTAAGAAAACAAAGAATGATAGTAAAATGATGATGTTCATTGTAGGGGGCCATTTTAGGCCCTTATCATATATAGTCCTTTAAATGGTTTAATCATCATTCGAGAATTCTTTTTTACCATAAGCCTATTATCATCTTACTTTTACCTTCAAATTGTTTATATAGGTTGCTTTGTATAGCATTGTGTTAGCTTAGCCGGTTAAGACATGACAGATGTTTTAATCACCACAACCTGACCTCCCCCCCCCCCTTCTTTCCCTGTAAACATTAAATCTTCAAACAAAACCACATGCTTTCGTACGTGTTTAGTCTTAACCTACCTGTCTAAGAATTTCGACAAGTTTGTCCTGCGACATGAGCTCCGGATACAGCCAGTCATGGTTGTCTTTAGCGGTATCTGCATTAGTCTCCACTCTTTCCATGTTTTCTGTTTCATGCCATAAAGAATTTATTGAATGTCGATCCCGACTTAAGTTGGTGCATGCGTTTTGGAAGCCGAGTGTAGTTTTCAATGCGCATGTTTATGCGCATTCTGGTATAATACAGTTGATTTATACTTCTTATGAGAATTTTTCGATACCATTTATAAAACTGAATACAATAAATAAATACAGATAAAAATATTTACATTTTTTAAGGATTTTTTATTTTTGAAACGATTTTTCCGTTTAGCATATTTAGGGTAGGGAAGCGTTGCCATTGCGCTTTTCTGACGTTATAATAAAATGAAGCTTTATAGGAGTACATGTACGTTATAAAAAATAACATAAAAGAAAAAGTAAAATTGAACGCCGTTGAAACTTTATATACAGAATGATGCTATCCTTGAAGACATTTTCCTTATTTTTTGAATGAATCCATTTATCCAATCTTCATTCGTAATGATCCAAATATATAGTAAAATTTGGTGCATCTTAATATTTTGAGATGGCTCCCATTAAAAACCAGCGGTAGAATTTAGTATTTCTTTTACATATAAGGTAGGAACTGATTTTACTTATCATATATAACAATTTGAGAAAAAAACCTATAATTGTAGTATTTTTTTTATTTGCTTTGATGTGCGGAAAATGACAGTTTCATATATATTCCTACTAATACTAGTAGTAAATGTACTTCTACTTTGAGATAGTCCCTAAAAAAAAAGAAAAAAGATTTTCTTGAAACTTCGCTAATAAACTAGAGTTGGTTTAAATTTCATATGGTTAAAAATTAAAAAACAAAGTGATTATAAATCTTTAAAATATCTTCATTGATCAATGTATGTTATAAAGAAAAATATTGTATGCAATACTTTCCGTAGGACAACAACACAGGGCAGACAAACCGTCCTTTGGTATACGTGTAAAGTCGCTTTAGGCTTATTTAATTGTGATATGTATATTTGAGGTTTTTTAAAAAAAAAAAAAAACATAATATCACTCATATCAAATCAAAATGATCTGGCAATCAAAACCGCTGTTTTTTTAAAAAGTATTTTAAAACACTGATATCACAAAAGTCCTGGAATTCTCGAATCAAAATTGATAACCATGTTATAGGACGGTGAATTCATGTGATTAATCCGATAAATCAAAACTTATAATCCAGATGTAGTAAATCATGCAGACTTGAATTATTCCGGAAACAGCAGGGAATAGAGTAGGCACGTAGCATCGTTTTTTAAAGTGTGTGTGAGGGTGGGGGGGGGGTGGGTGGGGGTTAGACTTATTCAAAATATCATGACAAGCCAAAAAAAGAAAAAGACATTCCTTATTTTCACCTTAATTTTTTACATGGTCCCAAAAAGTAAAAAAAAAAAGGGGGGGGGAGACTAAGAGATTATTCACTTTTAATGTCAATGCCCCCCCCCCCCCCCCCCAATGCTACGTGCCTGTGACAAATAGTACGATAATTTTAAAGTATGTAGCACAGTATTAAGGCATGATATATCAATGTTACAGTTGTCTTGGGGAAAATAATAACACAACCAGATATTGACAAAACATATTAGCATTATCTATATCCTTATGACTAAAATTTGTTTCAAATAAAACTAACCATTAATTAATGTTTGTAAAAAGTATTTGTATTTAAAAAACACACACACACCCCTTTTAATCTACATTATCAATTGGACAACTCTTTAACCGTGTAGGCCCATATAAGTAAATATTGCTGTCTAGTACATGGGATACTCGGATCAGGATCAAGATATTAATGGAAAATGAGTTAAAATTAACCTTTTCCTGATTGCCTTTGACGACATTTGACCTTAAAATCAGAGGGGGTCATCTACCAATCATAATTATATGTACTTTATCTGATCAAGCTGTGACTATCAAACCAAGATCTCATACAATACCGGTATCCACCAGACATTTGATTTTCTTGGATTACTTTCTTTTACATAATTATGCATGTAGAGGTGAACATGATACACATTTGTGTAAACATTTAACCGACTTAAGCATAATCGAAGTGTCAGAAAAATAACACAATGACAATTAATGAACTTTATTCTCATAACTGAATTTACAGTGAAGAGAAAATACTTATGTACAGTATATACAAACTACAATATAATAGATGAAAATCATTGATACAGGCATCAGGATAACATGAAGGGATAACAGATAATTGGTTCAAGTTAAAAAAGAGAGCTAGCTCTCTCAAATATAGTATCTACATGCTATAGTTTACAAATATTGATAAGTTGGTTTATGTTTGTGACATTAACTAGTGTTTCAAATTTTACAACATTTGAATTTGTTACTGAGACCCTCTTACTACATGCATCTAAAAGAAAACTGCCAAATTCCCAAGGCGCATCCTCTGTATTCTGGGTATATAGCCGTACGTTTCTGTTTTGTTTTGGTTTACTGTTGACCGACTACTGTATCATCTATAAAATGCTGTCTCTATCCATTACCAGAGGGCCCTATTAAAGTTCTGCATGGCCAAATACAATGGCTTTGTCATAATGACATATATAGTTAATATATGTGGCGAAGTTCATCCATGAGAATTTCGGTCAAAGACATTCAAAAGAGTTCCGGAGGCCATTTATTAAGGTTCCAGTCAAGAGAGTTATTACGGGGCGCTTTCTCCCGTAGAGGACTAATACTGGACCAACCGTGAGCTTATTCTCTTGTTGTTGGACCCAGCCTCATGAAACCTCCAACAAGCCAACACGCGTTTTAGTTTTCAGACTTTTATATAGACTTGACATGAAATATACTTTTACGTGAGTTTGGTATGCATCAGCACCGAAGGTCTGATTCCAACTGACTATAATTTACAATTCAGAATAACATATAATGAACAATGGAACAACACAATGAAGGATTGACATAAGAAGTACAGATGTAAGTAAATCAATTATCAAACAGCTATTGAGTAACGCTGGACATTTCAGCAGCATGTACATAAAAGGATTAATAAGGTGAAAGAAGCTTAAGTGTCAATAAACATAAACAGAAGTCAATTAAAAGATTAGCTGTCCATCACTGATTGTGCCTCAGGTGGGATTTATTAATGCTGCGAGGAATTTATAACGTTTATAAAACAGTTGTCGAAATAGATGAAAAGTTTTTGTAACAATTAACACAAAGTCCGAAAAACATAATTTACACAATAATTAAAAATAGTCCGAAATGAATATCAAAGCAAAGCCCTGGCCATATTTTTATTGAATGCCCTTGACTTGAACTGGTACGCATATGCACTCTGTCACGGTGTGAAATTCAATCTTTCGGACTATTTTTAATTATTATCATCTATTACTCCCAGTCAATAATATTCATTACAGCTGTAATCTTTTACTCTGTTGTTTACAGCCGAGTCGTTCCAGTTCAATACTGTTATGCTGTTTACACAAGTTTTGAATTGTTCTGTTACCAAGGGAACTTAACCGAAAGCGTCGCACCATATTCAGTAACTGTTTTTGCTCGGTGTTTTCGATTGGTAGTTCGGGTTTGACATCTTCAAATTCTATCACCGTCGGCTCCGTCATTGAATTAGGATGGTCTCTTTTTCTCTGGTTAATTTCATCGTCGTCATCATGCGACGTTTTCTGTCCGAGCCGTACAAACTCCTCCGCCATAATACCCTGTTTCAAATTCCTACCATATTTCCTGGATCGGGAAAGTGAACGTACCTTTGAGCATTTAGTAAAAGAAGCCCTTGGGGAATCGTCACAGGCAATCTCTTTTGTAATATTCTGATGTGGGACAGAGTCCGAATTCACTCGCTTCATCTCCTTCACTTCCAGAACCATTGCCACTTTCCGTTTGCTCAAAGATTTAACGTACTTCAGTTTTTGGTCGACGAGGACTTTGCATATATTGCGAAGCTGGACTTCTGCGCATCGATTCTTCCTTTCGACATAAATTGATGGCAGCCGAATAGAACTCGAGACTCTATTCTGTTGTAATAACGAAATTGGAATCATTGTTAATAGGACTTGCACTATTTTTTCTGTATTAATTAAGAACGTCCATCTAGTTAAACTTACAGCTGAACATGAAGGCAAGTTAGTTTTAATAGTGAGAATAAATTTAAATGGAAAATCGTAGAACCATAAAACCATACTGTGCATGTGTGGCGATTTAGATTGTATAAACAGATATATGTGTAATCATGCACACGACTTTCGAAATTAAATGACTTTGCGCCTTTGTTTTAAAATACTCTCGTTTTGTTCAAAAGACAAAACAAAATTGGTGGAGGTCTCTCCTGCAACGAAAAAGTGAATTTATAGCTTCGACCAACTGACGGTAACCAGACAAGATTTACATGCAGACGATAGTGCCAGGTTACTGAGAAGTGTCTGTCAAAAGGGTCATCACGTGCACTCACGTGTAAATATTGACAGAAAACTGATTTTTTTCTCTCCAGAACCGTCGATACCTCTCTTTCTTAAATTTGAATAGTTTCTCTTTTCATTTTTGTTTAATATGTAATCAATTTATGTATATAATTACATACAGAATTTATCTTAACACCGTGTCAATAATATAGATGTTAAAAAAATAAAAATCCTACGGCCATTAATAAACTTTTCCTAACCGCGTGTTGAATAGTTTCACATGACAGTTTTGTTTAATGTGTAATCAACGTATGTAAATAATTACATGAAGAATCGTGTTAACGCTGGGTCAATAATGAAGATGTTGAAAAAGAATCCCCCTTTTTAAAACACACCTGAAGAAAATTAAGCGAACGTGATATAAACAGAGTTTTTATGCTATCTTGAGCGTTCTTTCCTCGTTACACAGAATAAATTTTTCTATGTTTGCCTAATTTGAATTCAATATACTTGAAATAGATTATTATACTTGACACTATCTCCCCTTGACAAACAGAGAATAACAATTTAAAACCAAACCAAAAAGTACATAGTTTAACAAAAACCCTGGAATAGGAATCTCCCATCATTTAATTCCATTTCATGTTGTGTTTAATATACTAGTCTTTTCTATTTCCATTGCTTCCATTGAATATTTTGCTTAATTATTCTACTTTTCTATGTCAACTAAAATCACACGTATTAAAATTTTTGGCCCAAACCATGCAGTAGCAAAGCTCTTGCATCATTGTTACTTGTATAATACAGGTATATCCATGACACCTTTTATAAAGTAAAACGGATATGATATTCATCCTAATAATATTGTTTAAGTCACTCTTTTTCAAGCCCTTAAAACAAAACTAAGAACTATGACAAAATTTAAAAAAAACCCAAACAAACTAAAAGAAAAAAAAAACAAAGACTTAAAAAAAAAAAACAAATTAAAAAAACCCAACAATTTGATATAAAAAGGAAACGCACAGTCATGTAGATATAACAATTTTTAACATCTTTATTAAAGACCAGTGTAAACAATCAACAGTTACAATTCCACAAGCCCTGAACAACCAAGACAGAGCCCAGGGGTTATATTGAATTCTATTGCACATTTAAAGTCTTCCGGTACATAAAAAAAGATGTTTTACAAAGTAAATACCGTTTTGTTAATGTTACACAAACATTAATATAAACAAAACTTCTGAAAGTTTAAGCAGTTTCGACTTGAAAAACTTTGCATCATTTAGCACCATCTTCGTGTTAAGATATATACACAGTCCGGATAAAGTCATAAGCGGTTGCCGCGCGACTTTTACCTGAAGAAGCACCTCTTGGAATGGCACCGATCACCAAGCACCGATTCGGAAATGGATATAGAACCTACACTATACTATCTATTCATCATTTTTTGTCATATTTCAGTCTCCTATTAACATTGACAATGGGTTCGGTTCGCACTTGCGCCGAATATCTCCTCTGCAGATTGGCGATTCGCGTGTCACGCAGCCTTTCCTCGCACGATGACTTTTTGGCGCTAAGTTTCCTCGTATTGGGTTTCAAAATGGTCAAACTGTCCTTAGACGGCGGTGATGCAATCTCTTCCTCTTCGTCCTCAAGGGAGTAGACGCTGGATCCGTCGTCCGAACTATTTCCATCAGATCGGTATTCGTCTGCTTTGGCATTTTCCCTCAACGCCTGCAGCCTCGCTTTCTCTTTGGCTAAAAACGAAGGAGACGACACTGTCGTCTGCGCTGGTTTTCTCTGATCCCGCTTGGCGGCCCCCTTGACGTTCTTAATTTTGGCCATGTCTTTCAGTAAGTCCTTCTGCTCTTTAGACATCTTGCCCACGGACAGCTGGCGCTTCAGTTCTATTTCCGTCACTGACTTCTGCATCTTTTTCTCCACCCACTGATTAATGTGCTCAGCGAAGTCATCAGCGATGGATCTGCCTTGTGGTGGACTCAGAAGAGTAAAATCAGTCATGTTTTTTTTTTCGTAGCTTTTTTCTCCAACACAAACAGGCAGCTATGCTAATGTGCGTCTCTTTTGGCTGAGAGTTTCGCAGTGGTGATAAACCAAATAGCTGCATGGTCTTATATATATGAGACAATCACAAGAAAAAAAAAGTTCCCCCGCTGAGTTGGAATATACACCCAGTGTGTACTTAACGGGACTTGTTACAAGTGCCCGAATGATCGAACTATATATCATATTGCACCCCTTAGCGTGAATGAGCTGGTGGAAGTATTCTTTGAACGCGACAGAGCAACGAAAAGGAAAAGTAAATACCCACGGCGAGAACGCTTGATCTTAACTGATAACGGGGTAGGCCTTGCTTTGGAGGTTTTGTTTGATGGTCTAGGGGGTCTGCTGTTTTTCTTGTGGTTACAAGTTCATCAAACTGCACTATAAAACAATGTCATTGAGGTTTAAAAAAAACGAAAAAACAAAACAAGAAATTAGACAACCACAGTGAAACATGGATTAGGCAGGGACTCTGTCATGCATTACGGTTAGGTGTGTACAGGAAGAAATGATAGATTTTTTTAATCGTTCAATTGTCTGATTGAGATTCAATTTTTCTATCACATGAAGGAAATAATTGAGAATCATCTACAAGAAAACTGGCCAACTGAACTTTTTATATTGTATGTAGGTTTTAAAGAAAGTTTATTATTTCAGGATTTTTTAAAATTAATTTTGTGGTTTAAGGTTGTTTTAAAATTCAAACAATGATTTTTATTCATGCAATTTCTTTCACTCTCGATTGATATGATTGTTGTCACTTCGTAAAAAATTATGACAAATCTCCGTAATGTTTGAATTCTTATTAGAGAACCCCCAACTCCAACCCCCCCCCCCCTAAAAAAAACAAAAAAAAAAAACCCCACTATCTAGTACAGTTAAAACGTGTGTTTTTTTTTTTATAATTTTAAGTGAATAGTTTTGAATTTTCGGGTAATTATAAGCTTTCCGTATTTTATATGGGTGCATTTTGATTCGTTTTAATTCTAAATTGAATAAATTTTATGTTTCGAAATTTTTTATATGACTCCCAATATTTTATTTATTAGCGATTGAGTTAATGCCAGATTTATTAGAGGTAAAAATCATCCACCAGAAAAATCGAGTAATTCGGCGTTCATAAAATATCTATTAAAATATCTTGATTGCCCAATAGGTGGTCTTCAATAATAAATCAGATCGATCGATAACCGTTTATATACGATGTCAGGAGTATATGTCGGGGTACCTTTTATGTCGGGTATCATTAGACTCTTCACTGTCGCCTGGTTCTTCATGATTTATGCAAACGTAGTGAAGACCCTCCCGATATTAGATAGTTTAATGTCGGTATCTGTTTGAAGAAGACGTAATTCAGATGAAATACTACTAGTACGTGCCCAAAACAAACACAACAATGGACGAAAGTATATGTGATGACACAGAATGGGGAAACTTTATTTACTGTTGTTTCGATTTTAAATAAGGAGGTTGGATATTGCCCATCTATTTGAACAACTTTTTATTCTGAAATAAAATTCGAAAATAAGTGTTTGAAATGTCAGTTGCAAGTACGTAATTGAACATATTTTATCATGATTGTGAAATACAATTAGTGCATGGGAAACTCCTTGAAGAATGTCTGGTTTTGCCTTTGGATGCCACCGTACCATGCATTGGGATTGGGGAAAAACTTAAATGGTTGTGGATGTAAGTCCATTTGACAAATGGTGACAACTTCCCATGAAAACATTTAGGTTTGCATACTATTTTATAAACACACAGGTATTGTATTGTTTATTTGCTAAAATTCATATGAATTATAAGTAGTTGTAACAAATGTACATAATTATTATAATAAACATATCCATACACTCTATCTAAGCAAAAGCACACGTCACTACTACTATTAACGTTATACAATATTCTACAAAAATATTATTCATCAATGCACATTCATAGGAGGAGAGACCCTATAAATCAATAAATCAAAAAGCTATGTAAATGATAATAATAATGGTAATACAATAATTAGATGTAGGTACAAGAAGCATTCGGGGTTTGTTCTATAGCACCATCGCTTGATTGGATCAGTATTACGGTTGTTGTCTTTTGCCTGTAATGCTTAAGTATAGACATCTGTTGTCTAATTTCTGGACCCCCCCCCCCCCTCAAAGTTTGCTTAGATCATCATTGTACTAATTTTTGTTAATCTTTTCCAAGCCAACTGATGAAAGAAACTTGCCGACTGAATGTACTATACTGTAAATTCCTTATTTTACGCGAGTACTTAATTTCGCGCTTCCACTGTTGTGTATCAAATCGCGAGAATGTAAAATCACGATCACCAATTTCTTGTTAGGGTTTCCTATAGTTCAAAAGTGACTAAAATTTAAATACGAGACTTTAAAATTCGCGAGGGATGCTTCTCGCGATTTTACGTGGAAATTAATTCCTCGCGTTATATGCAAATAGAGATTTTAAAAAGTTGTTTATAGTTTGATACTCCGCATGCGTTTTTTGCATAAGCAGTTTATTTTGAGAAACTGATTGAATCATCATAATTGTCTAAATATCGACAAAATCACGTGTACGACTATATTTACACAGTCGGTGTGCCCTGTATGAAGACCAAAAGACACAACATTTTTCGAGCATTTTTATCGAACGCGGCAAGCACCAACCAATTTTATAAAAATACAGTTATATGCGGAGATTCATTTCTCATCCCTCTATTCACACCAATTTCCCTGTCACTCTTTTTTATCCCCTCTTTATCACCCTACTCTGCATCTTGTCATCCCACTCACTCTACCACACACTCTCACTACTTTCTTTCTACATTTCCCCGTCTCTCACCCAACCCACTCGCTCACCTCTCTGACATACTCTTCCACCCAACTCTCCCATCCCTTTTACTTACGCTACAGTGCCCCCACTCGGTCCCATTCTTATCTTTCGCCTCCCTACAACCCACCACCTCTACTCTCAATCTATTCGGCCCTTTTGCTCACACTCTCTCACGTCACTCTTCCAACTCTCACACCCTCTCTCTCACCATTCGCAACCCCCTTTTCCCACTGTCATCCCCTCTTTATCCCCACTCTTTCTCTCCAACTATAACTCTATCCCCACTCTCTCTCCTTTTCTTTCCTCACTCTCACACTTTTACTCTATCCCATCTCTTTCTCTCCCCACTCTCTCTACTCATTCTCACTCTTTCTCTCCCCACTACTACCCCCCTTCTCTCTCTCTCTCTCTCTCTCTCTCTCTCTCCTCTCTCTTTTATTTTTTTTTTAGAAAAATTGTGGCTTTTGTCATAAGAATAACCCCCACCCCCACCCCCACCCCCCCAAATTTGATTATTGATGATACAATAAATATCAAGTGATTGGTGATCGAACTTGGATCATTATGCTGATTAATACTTTAGATATTGAGAGAAATGAAAAAGAGTCTTAGACTAGATGAGAGTTAATAGATTTAAGTTTTCGATTTCATTCTAGTTTAGCCGCCGTAACGTTTAGATTTCGTTCAATGTTGACACCACGCAAATATACGAACTGGTTTAGATATTGGTGTAGGGATGCATTTAATCAAATGAATCTGATTTTTACCAATGATATTGCATCTATCTTTCACCCTACAATTATTGAAATGCATTTTTAAGAAGTACACTTAAGTACACTGAATGTAATGTATATGCGGATCCAGGATTTTTTATTTTCCGGGGGGGGGGGGATCATTTTGTTTTCCAAGGTTCTCGATACCATTGACTCCCTCCTTCTAGATCAGCACATGTAATGAATAACTCTTGCTTAAGTAAAAATTCCCTGTACATTTAGAGATTTTACATGTTAGTTTTTGTGTGTGTTTTTTTTACAAAGACAAAACAAGTATTTATATTTCCATATTCATTTTGCTGACCTTAAGCTAGTGCACTTGCATTTGAAGACCATTACACCTTGGCAGAAATTCAGTTCGTTTAAGATTTCTGAACATAGATCTAATTCTAATCAAGATAAAAGATTGCCACCCCCCCCCCACCACCCGCCCCTTCCCATCCCAACCTAGCGCTACATGTTTGATTATAACTGAAGCAATTTAACTTACCATTTAAAACCCGAGTTGTATATTCACTGATATTGTCTTCCCCCAAAGGAGCATTCGCTGATCACCCTAGATTTCCGAGCTACGTTCCATCATTGTCAGTTTCAGCACCGGCGGGAAAAAAATCCGCATGTAGTGAATGAAAGGAAAGCAATGTGAATAAAAGAAATTTTAATGTAAAACCATTAAAAAGCGCATTCAAAATACTGATAGCTACATGCGCGGATCTAGAGGAGGGTGTTCGGGTGATCCGGATATCGATACCCGCTGCTCTTGAAAAATTCAAACCTGTCACATTAACATAGTAAAAAAAGTTTTTCGTCTCCCCGGAAAACAGAATTATCTATTAGACCCCCCACCTCCCTTTTTTGTTTTCATTTTTGATTAGCTTATGGGCTGTTGCAACTAAAATTAATACGTATCACTTCCAAATTCCAGAATAAATAGCAATTCCAAGAATAACTTTTTTATTTGAAAATAAAAGATTAAAACGTTTGATTGATGAACAGCCAGTTAATTAATCACAAAAATGACTCAACAAAGGTCATATAGACCATGCATTTAGTTTATATACATGTACAGTCATATTTTTTGAATATCTACGTACCTTTAAAAATTTTCCAGGATTTCAAAATATGATGTGTCTATCCATTAAATCATAAGAGGAGTCCTGGGATCTATGTTTATATTTTGAGTGATAAAGTCAATTTTCTGCTACTATTTAACTAAGAGATGATTTGTCGACTGTTGAAAATGTAGGAGGATATCGAGGAAGAAAGTTTTTGTGAAAAACGTCATTTTTTACCAATTATTTGACCCCCAGGACTACCAGAGAATTTTTGAAACCTTTTTACAAAACAACATGACCCCCCCCCCCCCCAATCAAACTCCAACAGTTCAGTTTGCTAGTTTATAAGATGTAAGTGCAGTTTGAAAAAGTAAAACGTGACAGACGGACGGGCGGAACCGCGTAACAAAAATATACTCGAACTTTCTTTAAAAAGTGCGGGTATAATCATAAATATAAGGGGTACAGTATAATTATATTATACATTATATGAGAATATTTTTTTTTGAATTTTATTTTCAAAACAACAAATATTAATCAAGGATCTGTGATAATTCTCCCATTGGGTGCAGTGCCCTCATAAGAGAATACATTAATATTTTTACACAGAGTTGTGATTTTTTATTCTTAACGATGTAGCTGGAGTGAAGTTGCCGGTAGTCTCAAATACAGCATGTCTCATTATATTTGTTTCGTTAAATAGTCAGAAATCCCCCAGTATACACGTAACAGACCAAAAATGAGTTATATAATAAAATTAATAGCATTTATATGTGTGTTTTATGCCTACCTCATATGTGTATAAACGTATAGCTAGTATATCCATATTTTAATATTAATTTGAATTTATTTTGCGGAAAAAATTACAAAACTCCATGTGTTAATAAAAAAAAAATATACAGTTAACATATTGGACAATTGACACGCCTTATCAAAATGTTTTTAAAGGTCATTCTGGAAGTTATACATGTATATGCGCTGTGAAAATGCTTGAATCATTGTTTCGTGTACGTATAATTCAGTTCATGGCAAGCAACAAACTTGTCTTTTGCATTGTAAAGCAAAACAAAACACACATAAACAAATGAACGAGAGAGAGAGAGAGAGAGAGAGAGAGAGAGAGAGAGAGAGAGAGAGAGAGAGAGAGAGAGAGAGAGAATATACATAGATAGAGAGAATAGATAGATAGATAGATAGATAGATAGATAGATAGATAGATAGATAGATAGATAGATAGATAGATAGATAGATAGATAGATTTACACCCATTTCAGAAGTTTCCTTTGCGAATATAATTTTGATCCGCGCAACAGCAACAGACTTGAATTTGGCACGGTACATTTTAAATGTGTTTAAATGTAACAAATCTATATTCATAAGTGTTTTTAAAAAAGAGACTGGATACCAAAAGCATTTAATTAAACAATAAAATGCTTTCTTTGGTGATTCATTCGGGATATGAAGGTAGCGACATTGCAGAAGAAATACATAACTTGTGTTTACATTAACATCTTTCTTTAAACTAGTAATTAATAAATTGATTATGAAAAGTTAGTAAAATTCACTTAATTACTGTTAACGTACATAAGAACTTTAGCTAAAAGAAACAGCTAGCCAAATCGTCTACTGTGAGATTTTCAGGTTCAGACCAATCGATAAACAGGGCGTGTCATTTTAGTCATGTCAGTTTCAGCCGCTGTAGATTTCGACCAATCGATAAATGGGGCGTGTAGATTTCAGTCTGGCTGTTTCAATAGAGCTATGAATTAACTATATGTTTCCGTAAGAAATAGAGAAAATAATACTTAGTAGATGTAAATATTACATCTTTGATTTTATTACCAGCCTAATGTTTTATCCCGTAACAACGTGTGGAGTGGTTAAACAGGAACAATAGCTGTGTTCTTTAACATATATCATAGCAATTTATGACATTAAACTGGTCAATACTTACCTACTTTGAGAATCTTATCCGAACATTCATAATTTCACAGGAACTGCATAGATCTCGGACTATTACCCGTTTTGAAGCAAGTCTCGTGAGCTTTCCTTTAGGAATTTATCAGATTTAGCAACCATAAAGAAAAATATCCGAACACATTCACTTGGATAGATTAGTGGTTGTCGTATGGCATTAAGGCTGTCTATCCATAACTGAGGTGATTAAAATTTTTAATTGATCAAAGTACATTAAATATATATTTTTAATAATTATGAGGTTGACATAAACCAAACTCGGGAGTATGTATTTAGTCAATTAAATGAATTTTTTCACTTGAAACTTTTTATAGAGTTTACCCTTTAAAAATCATGGTAAAAACATTTCTCAAAATATGTACCGTAAATTATGAATTTTTCTAGCATTTTCAAAGAAAGGGAAAGCTTTTGCAAAGAAAATTACTTGTACTAAAAAGATAATATTTAAAATTGCATTTTGCCCATAGACTTCAATTTAATTTTAAGATGTGATCAATTCGTTGTTATTCAAAATTTCAAAAGTGAATCTGTATTATTCAATAAACCTCATAAAATCACACTAAAATTTTAGTGATCAAACTAGCAATCTATTAGATAAAAAATATAAATGTTATTGATGGAATATCTTTAAAAAATGGGAAAACTACAGAAAATTATGTTTTATACACATACTAAGCAAAACCATTGTTTAAAAGCGTACACCAAATTTGATATAAATATTAAGCAGCGTTTTAAATATTTGAGTGCGCATTAATAAAAACAGTTTGAAACGACATAAAAATATGTGTGGTATTGACCTCCCTCACACACACACACTCGCCCAACACATCATCTGAGTCCGCTTTTCATGATTTGAATATTGACATCCCTTTAAATCCACCGGCGGGTCCGCTGTTGGAAATAAATAAATCACGTGATGATATCGATTACGGTTGACCCAGACCAGGAAGTAAAATACCTGACTCGCCATGTTGGAATTTGGAGGTTTGTACATGTAGATTTTTTTTCATTTATTAGTAACAATACTCTGTCCTAGCTTTCATTTTCATTGGTATTTGTTTAATAACTATATACTTCTGTAAAAGATACTTAAGTGTGAATCGAGCTATAGAATAAAAGAATCCTTCCAAAATTTTATCTCGGTCATAATACAGAACGTGAACTACGACGCACAAAACAATGCTGTCGTAAACAAATTGAAAGTGGGGGTGGGGGTGGGGGCTAGACTTTTCCGAAATCTTGACAAGCAAATAAAAACAACTTTGCAGACAGCCCTCCCCCTTCCCCCAGTCCCCCCGGTTCAGACGCCTCCGCAAAATTGAAAAACTTTCTTAGATTGATCAGAGAGCGGCAAGCTAATTGGTTTTTCAAAAATTTATTTCAGGATTCTCTTAAAATCCTTCATTGCCTGACCATGCTCCCACGTACTTGGGCCCAGGATGTGTTACGGTGTCATCTCTGTGAGAGCCCGGCCCCCCCTATGCACTGTGACATTTGTCACATACATCTGTGTGTAGCTTGCGTTGGAAAACATCTCCTAGATGAATCAAAAGAACACAAAGTGGTGCCATTTAAAAAGCGGGGACTTAATCCTAAATGTTCAAAACATTCCACACAATTATGTGAACTTTACTGCGAGCACTGTGACATTCCTATTTGTGTGGAGTGTGTTTCTTCTCGAAAACATTTAGGACATGAACAAGTTGGCATTTTGAAAATGCTAGATACTAAGAAAGAAGCTTTACAAAGAGATTTGCAAGAATTAGAAAATGCCATTTATCCTAAATACCAAGAGATTGCAGCTAACATCCCAGTTCAGAAAACGGATCTCAAGGAAAACTCCAAGAAATTAACAAAAGCTATTGACAAACATGGAGAAGAACTGCAGAGAGAAATAGACATTGCTATCAGAAAACTGAAATCTGACGTGGTTGAAATAGATTCCAAACACCTGATTGTCTTAAATAAGCATGAAAATGATATCAAACGCAGTATTTCTGAAATCACACAGTGCATTGCTGATCTAAAGAAGCTCCTAAACTCCAATGATGTCAGCCATGTATCTTCTTACAAATCCAGGAATGCGGAATTCAAAAGATTACCTTCCAAACTCACAGTTTCTCTACCAAAATTCACTCCTCAGAAAATAAACAAAGAACAGATTTATCAGCAGATTGGTTCTCTGTCAGCATTATCCATCAAAACAGAAGAGCATGGCTACACAATGGATTCTCCTGGTGCTGAGTCCTCTCCCCCGGACAGACCACTCATTGATGTACCACGGATCATCACAGATATAAACACAGAGTATGGAGAAGTTAATAAATTATGCAGTGTGTCCTGTCTGAGTGATGAAGAAGTGTGGACGAGTGGTAAGGACAACATGATGAGACTCTACAACCTCCACGGTAAACTAGTGAAGTCCATCCAAACCAAGTCAGGGAACAAACCATGTGACATAGCAGTGACACAGAGTGGTGAACTAGTTTATACTGATCCCAATGATAGAACTGTTAACATAGTGAAGAATACACAGATACAGACAGTGATCAGACTAAGGGGGTGGTATCCTCTCTGTGTCTGTAGTACCTCCTCTGGTGACCTCCTGGTTGTCATGGTCAGTGATGATGAGAAACAAACAAAAGTTGTGCGTTACTCTGGCTCCACTGAGAAACAAACGATTCAATACAATGACAAAGGACAACCTCTCTATTCCTCTGATTGTAGTTACTCTAAATACATCAGTGAGAACAGGAACCTAGATATCTGTGTAGCTGACAATCAAGTTGATGCAGTAGTGGTGGTCAATCAGGCCGGGAAACTCCAGTTTACATACCTCGGTTCTCCCTCTATTACCAAGAAACCATTTTGTCCAGTCGGCATCACTACAGACAGTCAGAGTCGGATCCTGACAGCAGACCTCAACAACCAAAGTATCCACATCCTGGATCAGGACGGACAGTTCCTCCGCTACATTGACAACTGTCAATTACAGGATCCATTCGGTTTATGTGTGGATACCAGAGACAACCTCTTTGTGGGTGAATTGCAAGGAGGTAAAGTGAAGAAAATCCAGTATTACATGTAAACAAACTGTGAGTAAATGCCATCAGGATATGTAAACGCCATCAGGATATGTAAACAAACACAATATTTTAATTTGTCCATTTATAAGAACTGTATTCTTATGTATTGTTTAGCAAATTATTCAAATAACTGTAATAAATGATGTTACCATCGTTCAATGGTGTTCTTTTGATGATGACTGTGCATAAAGATTGAAACTTAACCTACATTGAGTGCATGAATTGAACTCCATGAACTTGCACAAGTTGACCTTAGATATTCAGATATCCAAATCAGATGTAATAATCATGATAATAGTCAAATTCGCATGTATATATGGAATACCTATGTAAGTACATACATGTAATTTTAAATGTTAAGTTTATATTTTAAATGTTATACTGTAAGTCGTTTTAATTCCACGGTGCTAAAATTTCACGATTTCTCAAAAATTCCAATAGTGATGGTTTTAATTTCGCGCTCAAAGAAAACCAGTTGATGAAAGTAAGCATTAAAACGTTTTAAAATACTTGTATTAGTATTTACGATGGGTTTAATTTTGTGAAAAAAAACCGATCAATCACGAAGTTCAACATAGTGAAATTAAAAGCATTGTGATTATTTAACAATCTACAGTATATATAGCTATCATTTATAACCTGCATGGATCATCAAAGAAAGCATATCATTGTATATATTTTACATCTTTCTTTCTTTAACAAATAAATGAATTGATCAAAACAAGTTAAGTAAAATCTACTTAATTATTGTTATTAATGTACATCAGTACGTTTGATTAAAGGAACAGCCTTATAGTGTTGTTTTCTACGTGAATTTGAATCTGACATCATCATGATTAATTCGTGCAGTCCGCGATTTTTCTTAGGTTGCTTAAGATTTTTACCAAATCAATAAACTGGTTTGAACTGGATCGTGTAGATTTCAGTCCTGTCAGATTCTACATAGCCAACATGAATTACAATCAATTTACTAAAGAAACATAGGAAATCATACATAGTGGGTGTAAATGTACTATTATTAAAATACATGTATTCTTTCAGCAGAGTTAAATTTCTAATGGCCAGGGTATTCTTTGTCCTTTATCTAGTACCATAAGAAACCATTAGAATATTTGGGGTCTAATTTTTTTTCCCCTCAATATCGTTGGTACCATAATTTCCCACGAATGCATTTTTCTCAACAAATTTTAAAGCATTGGGGTTTTTTTCTCTTCATTAAAGCTTATCCACAGAATAACCTTTCTATTAACATGTTATAAAATACTGGCAATCAACTTAAACTATGAACCAGAACAAATCTAACAGTGCTGGGTGGTCATGACCATTTTTTTTTTGGACTATACTGAACTCCTTAAGAACAGATATGTTAATAGAGATATAGGAAATAATTATTATTTAAAGGCTAAAATATATATTTTTCTTCACTAGAGATTCCTTGAAGGCATGTGTATAGGCTATGGTACTCAGGTGACTTAACATCTGTGGACCTCTTGTTCTTTTTAACCGGATTTACTTTAATTTTCAATAATACAGTAAAACACACTTATAACGAAGTCCCAGGGACGGGCAATTTTACTTTCTTATAAGCGTAATTAGTTATATTCGTCAAGCTAACAACATGTAATGAAGTCACAGGGAATGAAATTCACTTCGCTGTAAACGTCAATTCATTATAAGCATGTTCTTTATAACCATGTTTTACTCTATCCCCCCCCCTCCCCCCCAAAAAAAATCATATTTAAAATAATGAAATACAATATCAAAAATTGTGTAAAAGAGTCGTCCCTATGTCTCTTTGTGACCATTAGGTTGCATTACACACCTAACACAACTATCCAACTGAGGACCAGACTGCTAAATATAATTACAAATATGTAAATACAACACAAAGAACATGTCCGAATATAGTACTAATTGTTAAAAGAATACAAAACATTTCAACCATGAATAAAAATCAGTTTTATTCCATATCATATAATACAAAACTTAAATATGATCACGTTTAATATTATAGAATATGTCAATCATAAATAGCTACATGGTGTTTTCACACAATTGAAAACAAGAAGGAAAGAAAAAAAAGAGAGAAAATGATTCGTGTCAAACTAGCCGATTCACTGCATGATCCATACAAATTCACAGGCCATATACTAGTGGCCCCCAAAATATGCCCAGAGTGAAAAGAGACAAATTAAGAGAGAGATATATTATAGCACATCTTCTTACAAAACAAACAAAAAACACATTGTGGGCTGGTTATTTAAAGTTTAGTGTATTGTAATTGAAGCAGACGTTGATACGATTCAATGCAGACCTTTATGTCATATGTAGTAAGCTGTGACACCGATTTGGACACAGAATTCTGAAAACACCCAAATTGCACTGTTGAATTTGATGTTATTATAAGTTACAAAACAAGCACAGTGTGAATCTATACACTGATAAAAAAAGGTGTACTGATATAAATTTTTCTAAAATGTCAATAAATGGTTTAAATTTCCATAGATACATTTTTTGACTCCCTAAGGGAACTCAAAATGGGTGGGTGGATGGATGGATAAGAGGGAGCTAGCACCTCCTGCCTCCAACATCTTTTTGATTTTTGGCAGACTATACAATCTTTAAAAAAAAAGTGTTTAAGGGCAAACTGTTGGTATAGTTGGTCCCTTTTATATATCAACCGTTCAAAATCAATGCTACAGGGCTGTCATGTGTTTAACATACAAACTCATTACAGAGTTCATAAAAGCCTGTCCTATACATACGTACATGTACGTACAAGTTACTAAAAGGGATGCCTGATTAATTCAACATCTCCCCAAACTAATATCAATTTGCTACATGCAGTTAACTGAATTGTACTATGTTTAATATAACAAAATGACCAGAAACTAAAATATCCATTTTCTACACTTTTTAAAAAACTAAATGACAACTACCGGTACAATGAGCTTTAAAGGTTTTAACTTACACCAATTGAAAAATGTCATAAATCAAGAAAAAAATCAGGAAGAAAAAAAAAACTTTGTATATTTCTAAAGCATATTGAAAATGCTGATATCTATCGAAAAACAAAATTCAAACAATGTGATAATACACACGAGTGATAGCACTGGAAAAGATTTAAATGAGGTAAATTTACATAATACACAGGAGCCGTCTAAAATCAATGAACACTTGTTGGAATGTATATCCCTGACAATTAAAACCAAAGGGCTAAAAAAAATCATTTACCACAGAATATATTCTCTTCTCTTCACAAAGTGAAAAAATTTCAGATACATAAATCTACAAAGTATGAAAAGGGAATTAATACTTTCGTGAGAAACGGAGAATTAATTCATGAAGACACTGCATTTTTAAAAGAGAGTTTGGTCAAATGCAATCGAAAAATGAAGTAATTTCCATAATTTTAAAAAAAGAAGGATAAAAACTTTGAGTATGGTACCCATGTATTTCTGATCCTGTAAACAGAGGTATTTCCTTGGCTATAACAAAGATCGCAATGACGTACAAATATGTATATAAAAAAAGCTTCAAAAGCTAACTGATGAGACATTTGGTAATCAAGGTATTATACGTGGATGACTCAAATGTTTACTGATATAATACACAAACAGTAAAAACATAACACATCTCTTGGTTTTGATTCATGTATGTAATTAAAATACATACACTTGTCCTTTTCCCCCTTAAATTATTATGCAATACTGTTTAATAAACATTTACATCATACTTAATTTGTGTGGTATTTTTATTCATTAATATTGCATACAGGGAAATATTCGCCTCCATTTTACTTTCGCCCCTTTCAACCCTCTATGTCAGAGGCAAAACTAAGACTGGACGAATTCCACCGTCTTCAAATATCGCTCTTAAATGACAACTGTGTCTGGGCGAATTCAAGGCAGGGCAAAACTGTTTGCAAGTGTAGAAGGACGAAAATTACACAAGGCGAAAATAACCCTGTATACAGTATAATATTATATCCCTCTTACTGTTTGTTGGCAACCTTTTTAATAAATACAAAACAAACTCAAGTAAAAGTACAGTTACCGATACCATACTTCTGACAGTCAAATGAAAGATCTTGCTAAGTACATTAACAACTGAAAGACCCAACCAAAAAAATGTAATGTTTTTGAATAAGAATAAAGTTAATATATGTACTACTTTTCAATTGTCAATTTGGAAAAAAGTAAATAATTCCTGTTTATTAATCAAATATCAAACCAAAATGAGTTATCTGGGTACAATATACATTGTATTAAAAAAAAAAGATGCTACATTTTGATGCATTTTTTCACAAAATACTACAATACATGTAATATGCAATACAAAGGATGTATATTTGACTTTTTTTTTCTCATTTATACATTTGTGTGTACTTGTCAATTTCATGTACATTCAAGGGCGATTTAAAATCACACTTTGATCTGCACTAAAAATACGAAGAAAGAAACAAAAACTATAAATGATGTATATGTTTCCATTTACACATACCATACACACAACACACTCTCTTTGCAAATACAACAGAAGACATAATAAGACACACACATAATTATATATATGTACTATAGCTATAACTAAAATTATCACAAGACATGAACTGACTTCATGGAAGCGTGAACTCCAAGAGGTGATGACGGACAGACGCGGCCGAGTTTCTGTGGATTTCCGAGAAGATGGAGAAGAAAAGTAAAGAAAATTGTCCAAAGCTCGATCAAGTGTGAAATGATTGCTGTTGTGTTTGACTCCCCCAACTGCTGTATGGATCATTGCTGTTCCAGTGGCCGCCCTCTGATACTTCGGTGTACGTAACGTGTTGGGGTGGAGACTGGGAGTCTTTGTATGCTACGGCAGAACTGTTCCCTGGAAAAATATAATTTTCAACAATTACTTATCAACCTTGTAAGTACTTCATTATATAAGACCAGAGTCTTCCAAAAAGGTCAAAATTACATTGGATGATTTAAAAACATACATATTTAGAAAAATGGTCATAGTTTTATCAGATCATAATTATGTACAGATTCTTGTTTTAAGTCCTGTGTCCAAGTATTGAGCTCAGATTAATGAAATCACTTCTTGTAAATTCAAACAGGATCTACATGTACATGAAATTGTTTATTTTATCTCTCTGCCGTTGCAAATAATTTTTGACATGATATTATGAGCATGTACAGAGAGATTTCAGGGGGCCCAAAACACCCCTCCCCTTTTTTGATAATTTAGAAAAAAATAATGCATTAAATTATATGACTTTTCAGAAACTTGCAGTTGCTGGTTTTAATTATAGTTAACCGTAAGTTTACGTTTTTATCTCTATGATAAAAAAGGGCACAAACAAAACAATAATACATGTATAAATTATTAATTTCGAGTAAATACTGGTACATACATTATGAATTTCAGAATTTTTTTTATTAATACTGAATGTATTAAAGAAAATAAATATCGGCAAGTATCTACTGGCAACTTACAAAAAATAGTTGTGTATATACAATACCGTATAGCAAAATTAAGAAAAATCTGCAAATCACATAATCAAAAAAAAAAAATCAAAAAATCTATGATTACATATTAACAAAAGCACTAAAATATATTAAAAAAACCAAAAAAACCAACCAAAGGCTTATAGGCGATATATACAACACTATTATAATTAAAATGCATGTTTTTTTGGCAGTCAGACTGCACATGACATCAAACTACATGTACTATAAGCCGCTAGTACCAAAAACAATGGTGTAATACGTTATTTGTTAGAAGCCACCACGAGAGGGGGCGGGGGGCTGTTACTCACCTTTGACCCCAAACCCAAAGCAGTTAGTGAGATGTTAGGGGGTAGTGAGGGCTGGAAAGAAAGTGGTAGAAAATACATTGTTAGCTGGTGATTACCTGACATCGCGTTACAATTTGATTTCCAATTCAGACACTGTTTTCATATAAAAAAATTTCAATGTCAAAAACTTTTTAAAGAATATATATCCTATTCCAAACCTTATTCACCTGTTGTTAATTTCAACATTATATGAATTAGATTTTTTTTAATACAATAAAGGGGGATGAGGGAAAGGAGTATCAACTTCATAAATTTCATGAAATAATTTACTGTAAAATATTCAAAATTCAAGGAATGCAAAACCAACAGTCAGAATTTTTTTGTTTTTTATCAAAGAACTACTGAAAGTTATAAATCTATGTGGTCTACTGAAATACTCATAAACAAAGAACCATAACTCCTACTGGTTAGTTTACATAATGGGAGAGGTTCCCAGGTAATCTCTCCTGGTCACAAGTATTCTAGTTTCTGGGACAACTTACCATTCTGATAAGCCAGCTGGGTCAGGGTGTTGTTCCACAGGGGATTCTTACCCACTGATACAAGCAGCATTAACAAAAGAACGCTTTTTTTATTTACACTGATTGTCCAATAAATAGGTAAACATTTAACGATTCTAATCTAAAAAAATAATCTCCTTTTACATATTATATGTAGTAAATGTATATATGGTTTAAACAAGGCACACAGAAGAAATTTTGGAACCGATGTTTTTCAGAAAATGGGTTAGCCAGTCGTTTTGTAAGGTAGTTCTAGGGTACGTATCGATTTATTATAACAAGAAAACACCCATATTGCATTGCATATTCTGATTACATGTTGCACACTGCTGATCCCAATCCATTCTGCTGATATTCTGAAGTGTCATGAAATATACTTGCTTTGGTTATGGTAGCTACATGGCAAGTGGCTACCAACATCCCCCCTCCCCTTTTAAAAAAAAAGAAGTTAAAATTGTGTTTCTAGTGAAATAAACAAAAGTCCAAAAATCTTTTCACATATTGACACTGAACATTGGAAACATCAATCTACCCTGGCTGCAGAGTATTGTTCAAAAATGCCACATCAGCCCCTTCTATCATGTTTTAACATCTAATACCCTAGCAGTTAAGCACACTTCAGAACTGCTCATCTATTTTGATTGACAATTATATTCTATATACATAAGGGAGTTTGGTTTTATTTTGGGGTGGGGAGGGGACGTGGTAATTTTTTTTTCAGTGTAGGTGCGCAGACACGTACCATTGGTGGGTGGGAGGCGACTGTTGATGGAGCCGTCCGGGGTCTGATAGCTAATCATCTGCTTCATCACTGGACCGGAACCGTTACTTCCTGTCATGTGATTAGCCGTGTTTGTTCCCACATTGTTAGTCTGTGAAGACTGAGTGTCAACGTCTGTTAGTACACTTGTGCAAGGATTAATTAACAAATAACTAATTCTGAATCAATGAAATTCAATATTAAAGAATGAGGCTCATTAAATGTGAATTTTTTGTTTGTTCTTTGTGATCAATTGGAGTATCGTAATTTTGGTGATTTTATTTTCTGCTCCTGATAACACAGAGAGAAAAAAAAAAAATTGTAAAACAGATTATATAGAGCACTGCAGATGTAGAGTGCTGTATTAATCACACACAAAACAAAAGTAGGACTGGCATGAAATTGGATTTCAATAACAATAGTTAAAAAAATTCCCTGATCAGGACATTCTCTATTAATCTTATCAGTGGTTTTAAATAAAATACAATATTGATTACACTTTTGAGTTGATTAAAATACTCTGTGGGTCTGATTTAAAATACTGATATCAATATCTTTAGGAATTTTCTTTTAATCGTAATATCAAAATCAAAATGTAATCTTTGATGGAGTAAAGGATTTTAAGCGGCTTAGAAATGAAATGTGATTATTTTCAGCTTATAAATCAGCCATTGAACTTCACAACGCTAGTCAAAGAAAAATCAGTCATCACAGATCTCAGCAGAATCTTGACACCAGGTACTACCGTGTAGTTAATTTACAAAAGTTGATATCCTATCGATAAAATTTACAAAGTTGTGAAAAAAACCTGAAAGAATTCAGAATATGAATAGGCCTGTTTTTTCTCTGGGAATAGCTTAATAAATGAAGTGCAATCTAATTAAAATTAGAACTTTCATCCGCTTCCCAGTTTTCGATATGTCGTGTAGAAGTGATAAGGCAAACTGGCTAAAATTTCTTAAAAGCTGACAAAGCATATAGTTACCTCTGGATTTGATACTTTAAAAAATGCATGTCCATGTTTTGATCGAACTAAATGAAGATTAAAGCCTTAAAGAACTATATATGATATTAGTCAAAATTGGCCCCTAAAATTCGCTATTTTTAAAATGATTCAGGTACATTAACTTCTTGTGTTATTTTATAAAAGAGTTGACATAAAATACGTTTTTCACCCATTTATTTGATTTATATGCACCCACTGGCAGTATATGACGTCAGAAGTGACGCTATTTTTATAATTCAATCAAAATCAACCAAAAATTGACATTTTTCTTATCTTTTTTCGAATGGGAAATATAGAGCGACTCTTAGAACAAGAACGAACTTTTTGTCACTTATAAGTATTGGAAAGATACATCTTTTGTGAAAATATTTTGTTTGTTCAAGTAGTCGCTCAATGTTTCCTTAAAGAAAAACTGCCTCAAAACAAGCCGTTTTATGCTAAAAATGAGAAAATGGCGGGAAAAGGTAAACTTTTTGATGTCAAATTTTTATATTGTGGGCACTAAAATCAAAATGAAAACTATGAAAAAACTTCAAATGTATATTTGTACAAATAAAACAAAGAATTACAGTAAAATGACAATGTTCATTTTAGGGGGCCATTTTAGACTCAAACCATATATAGGCAAACAAGTATGGCTATACAATTTTCTCTCTGGTCTACCAGTTTAACTACAGCAATGCTGCAGTTCTTTTGTCACTAATATCAATACATGTTCAAAGACACAATTCTTAAATGGATTCAGTTTTCTAAATCTAGAAAATATTATTAATAAATGGGTAATTATATTAGGTGCATAAACTATAATAGAATTTTGTGCTGCTACAGAGGGGTGGGTGGGTTTTTTTATGTGTGTAGGTGAGGAGTTAGTACTAGGACAAACCTTAGTGTTGTTAGTAGATCCGTAATATTCATGTTTAACATTGACGGCATTGCTCTCTTTGCCGGTGGACGCATTTACCCCTTGAGTCTGCGAGCTGTCTGGGATGACAAAACCACGACTGTCAATCAAACTGAAAAAGTGAGAGAGAGAGAGAAAAATTTCACCATGTTCGTCCAAGCCATTTTTCCTGAAATGTACATAACATTTAGTAGAATACTTCATCATTCACTGAAGAATGTATAAGGCACAAATAAGGCACAAATAAGCGGCATTAGAGCCAAGTTTCTATAATTATGTATGTTTTAATCATATATAGTCACTGTAGATTCCTCATCAAAACAAGAAATAATATTCCTGTAAAATCCCAAAGCACCCTCGTGGATTTTATTAAAAAATCTTATCATTTTTGGGAGGTTGAGAATTTATATTTTTCCGATTTGATGCAAATTGCAGGATCGCGGAATAAAGTACTCGCTTAAAATAAAAAAATCTACAGAATCTACTGGCTTCTTGTGGTGTAAAGAGTGCAATACAAACTATGTGTATATGAATACAAGGCGCTGTATAATTTTGCCCCGACGTATCTCGCTGAATTAGTTTGCGAACACAAACCTGCTAGGTCACCTCGCTCGGAGTCGGCGAACCAACCAGTAGTGCGGCGAGTCCGAGCAAAAACCTACGGCGATCGTCGATTCGACAGGGTGGCACCAACACTGTGGAATCAGCTTCCAGTGGGACTTCGAACAGTTACCAGTTTTTAAAGCAAAACTAAAAACTCATCTTTTTAGAAAGGCATTTCTTTAAGTGTATATATCTGAAAAGTATTACGTGGTGATTGCGGTCATGTTTTCTACATTTTTAGAGTTGGAGTCCTGATCTTTATTAATTTTAATCCATTTAATGTGGTTTGTTTTAGCGGTATAATGTAAACTTGTCCTGTTTTATTATGTATTTTTGACTTACTCGGTAGGGCGCTTTAGAGTTTTATTAAAGATAAAGCGCAATATAATAATAATAATTATTACTATTATCATTATTATTATTATTATTTATTTATTTTTGATATGATGAAACAAATACTTTGAGGCTGACAATTGGATGACCTTAAAATGACTTGCACCAAATGTTGAATATCGAGGGGGGGGGGGAGGGAATCAGACGCACACATTTACACAATTTAATTTTCTCGAAGTTTAAAAAAAATCATGACTGTAGAGGTCCCTTATTTTCAGTAAGATAAGTAATGATAGTATTTGTTCCTTTATATCTAAAAAAAATCTTCAAATTTGAATATGTCAATCCATTTCATGTCGATTTTAAGCTCTGGTTCATTTGACAGCACAGGCACCAAAAAATAACCGACCTCATAATGCCAGTCAGAAAAAAATCATTTCACCATATTTTTGAGTAGGCCTAATGCCCCAAACAAACCTTTGTCAATGACGCTGTGTAACAAATATGTGAGTCAAATCATATTACATTGCATACATAATAAATATCTAAAATTATAACTAAAAGCATCAATGTATTGCAATGTACAATGTACATTACAAAGACACTGTTATGTTTGCGAGTAACACCCCTCCCCTCCTATTCCCGCCAAGCGTAAATCTAAACAATAACGATAAAACTAGATAAAAAGTAGTAATAGCCATACAGGAATATGAACTTAATTGAAATAGAATAAATCTAAATTATTACTTGATTTGCATGATTTTTGTTAAAAAATATTGTTTTCTTTTTCCTGAGAATAAACCAAATTTAAACAAAAAAGATGTCAATTATTGGTGATACTGTGGATATCAAATGATTGGTAAACGAATATTTTTCAACATACATTAACAGATGATCAATACTGTAGATATTGAGAGAAATTGAAAAGAGTCTAGATGAGAGTTTATGGATTTGATTTAGACATTGAGCTTTTAATTTCATACTAGTGTAGCCACCGTTATATTTAGATTTCGTGCAATTGACGCCACCCAAATATAAACTGGTTTACATTTTAATGTATGGATGCATTTAATAAAATGAATCAGATTTTTACCAATCTGTCCGGATCTATCCTTCTCCCTACAATTATTAAAATGAATTTTTACATTTACACGTAAAGTAATGTACGCGCGGATCCAGAAGGAGGGAGGAGGGGTGTTTTCCTACATGAATGTTCCCGATTCCCTTGCCCCATCTTTCTAGATTCGCACATGTAATTATATAATGAATAACTCTTGCTTTAATAAAAAGTCCCTGCACATTTAGAGATTTTACATGGCTTTTTGTGGGGGTTTTTTACAAAGAAAAAAATTATTTAATTTTTCATATTAGTTTATCTGAGCTTAAGCCACTGTGCTTGCATGTGAAAACCTTAACACCTATATTTGACAGAAATATGTTAACACTAGCTGTTTTTTGGTTTAAGAATTTATGGGGTTTTTTTATCGCTGGGGTGTCTATTTTCCTATTGATGGTGTAAACGGTGTCAAATGCGTATAGAAGTGCAATTACTACATGTTTATAACATGTTTGCTTTGCATTCGATTTCATGTAATACATTATTGGTATGTAATTATCGAGCACGTAGATCGTTTTTAAAAGGGGGGGGGGGCAAAACTACACCGTCTTTTTAAAAGCAAGAAAACAAAACCTAATTTCGACAATGATCAAAATGCGTAAGGGGGGGGGATGGTCCGGACCCCGCTCTTGACAAATTCAAACCTATCAAGTAGTAAAAAATTAAAAATAATAAATAATTCTTTGATCTCCCTGGCAAACAGAATTATCCCTCAGACCACCCACCCCCCTGGATTTTTTTGATTAGCTCATGGGCTTTTGCATGTAAAATTTAGACGTATAACTTCCAAATTCAAGGATAAATAGCAATTCCAGAAATATCTTTTTTATTTAAAAATAGAAGATAAAAACGTTTGATTGTTGAATATAGACAGTCAAACGCAGAAATAAATCATCAAATGACATAAAGACCAAGCATTCAGTTTCTATACATATTTGAATATCTACGTATCTTTGGAATTTCACCAGGATTTCAAACGAAAACAAAACTTTCCAAGCGGGAATCTGTCCTTATTAGACCGTGCACGATCAATTGACGTCCGCTGCCCTCAAAGACTGCTCAGAACAATACGTGGCTCTTGCTCTTGGTAACGTGTACACTGAGGTCGACCGTGCAGTGAATATATATATATATATATATATATATATATATATATATATATATATATATATATATATATATATATATATAGGTGGAGCTCCATAAAGGTGAATTTCTCTGTACTTTATGTTTATCTTTATCATTCACTATGGGCAGGTATATGTCAATTAAAGAGTTATTGCTATGTTTGTGCTTATTATCTGTATATATCTATGCAATGTGTATCGTCCCGATCCTCTTAAATTGTCGTTTAACTGCATTCCACCTGTATCTCAAACGACCATGTAGTGAGCGACCAGCGCGCTACTTTCCCTTCGTCATCGAAAGCAAGATTTTTGTCTTGCCTAGATGGCCCAGTGGTTAGCGCGGTGGCCGATCACTGATAGGAGAATGGGTTCCAGAGGTCATGAGTTCGGGGCGGAGGTGGAGCTCCAAAATGGTGAATTTCTCTGTGCTCTACATATATATACACAGGTAGTTCACACCTAAAACAGACTATACTTAATGCTTCCTCAGGTGTGAAAATCACAATTTCAGCTAGGTGGGCATAAGAATGTCAGAATTTTAGTATGTTTGGAATAAACCGAATCTGGAGGTTTGTACCTGTAGTTTTTTTTTCATTTACTAGTAACAATAGTATGTCTTAGCTTTTATATTCATTGGTATTCGTTTAATAACTATATACTTCTGTGAAAGATACTTAAGTTGGAATCGAGCTATAGAATAGAAGATCATTCAAAAATTTTATCTTGTTTATCTCGGTCGTAATACAGAACATGAACTACGACGCACAAAACAGTGGCGTCGTAAACAAATTGAAAGTATGTGTGTTAAGGAGGGGAGTTAGACTTTTCAGAAATCTTGACAAGCAAATATATAAAAAAAATTGCAGCTAGGCCCCCCCCCCCCCCCTCCGACGCCTATGCAAAATATGGAAAAAAACTTTCTTTGATTGATAAGAGAGCTGCAAGCTAATTGGTTTTTGAAAAATTTATTTCAGGATTCATTAAAATCTTTCAGTGTCTGACTATGCTCCCACGTACTTGGGCCCAGGATGTGTTACGGTGTCATCTCTGTGAGACCCCGGGCCCCCCTATGTACTGTGACATTTGTCACAAACATCTGTGCGTAGCTTGCGTTGGAAAACACATCCTAGATGAATCCAAAGAACACAAAGTGGTGCCATTTAAAAAAAGAGGACTTAATTCTAGATGTTCAAAACATTCCACACAATTATGTGAACTTTACTGCCAACACTGTGACATTCCTATTTGTGTGGAGTGTGTTTCTTCTGGAGAACATTTAGGACATGAACAAGTTGGCATTATGAAAATGCTAGATATTAAAAAAGAAGCCTTACAAAGAGATTTGCAAGAATTAGAAAATACCATTTATCCTAAATATCAAGAGATTGCAACTAACATCCCAGTTCAGAAAGTGAAGCTTAAGGAAAACTCCCAGAAATTAACAACAGCTATTGACAAACATGGAGAGGAACTGCAGAGAGAAATAGACATTGCTATCAGAAAACTGAAATCGGACGTGGTTGAAATAGATTCCAAACATCTGGTTGTCTTGAATAAGCATGAAGATGAAATTAAACACAGTATTTCTGAAATCATACATTGCATTGCTGATCTAAAGAAATTACTAAAATCTAATGATGTCAGTCTTGTATCCGCCTACAAATCCAGGAATACTGACTTCAGAAAATTGCCTCCTAAACTCACAGTTTCTCTACCAAGATTCACCCCTCAGAAGATTAATAAAGAACAGATTTATCAGCAGATTGGTTCTCTGTCAGCGTTATCTATCAACACAGAGGAACATTTCTACACAATGGATTTTCCAGGTGCTGAGTTCTCTTCCCCAGACAGACCTTTCATTCATGTACCACAGATCATCACAGATATAAACACCGATTATGGAGAATCTAATGCATTGCGCAGTGTGTCCTGTCAGAGCGATGATGAACTGTGGACGAGTGGTGATGACAACATGATGAGACTCTACAACCTCCACGGTAAACAACTGAAGTCAATCAAAACCAAGTCAGGGAACCCGCCAGAAGACATAGCAGTGACACAGAGTGGTGAACTAGTTTATACTGATCCCAATGATAGAACTGTTAACATAGTAAAGAATACACAGATACAGACAGTGATCAGACTACGGGGGTGGTATCCTCTCTATGTCTGTAGTTCCTCCTCTGGTGACCTCCTGGTTGTCATGATAACTGATGATAAGAAGCAAGCAAAAGTTGTGCATTACTCTGGCTCCACAGAGAAACAAACAATTCAATACGATGACAAAGGACAACCCCTCTATTCATCCGATAATTACACTAAATACATCAGTGAGAACAGGAACCTAGATATCTGTGTAGCTGATTGTATAGCCGGTGCAGTAGTGGTGGTCAATCAGGTCGGGAAACTCCGGATTACGTACACCGGTCCTCCCTCTGCTACCAAGAAACCATTTTATCCTGTCGGCATCACTACAGACAGCCACGGTCGGATCCTGACAACAGACAGTAACAACCACAATATCCACATCCTGGATCAGGACGGACAGTTCCTCAGCTACATTGACAACTGTCATTTACAGAATCCATACGGGTTATGTGTGGACACCCGAGACAACCTCTTTGCGGGTGAATGGAAAACAGGAAAAGTGAAGAAAATCCAATATAACATGTAAACAAACTCTGAATAAATGTCATCAGGATATGTAAACGCCATCAGGATATGTAAACAAACATCATATTTTAACTTGTCCATTTATAAAAATAAACATTTCTTTCGTTCCATAGACCTATTTTCACATGCATCGTTTAGCAAATAATTCAAATATCTTTAATAAATAATGTTATCACCGTTCAGTGGTGTTCTTTTGATGTTGACTTTGCAAAAAGATTGAAACTTAACCTACATTGAGTGCATAAATTGTACTCCATGGACTTGCACAAGTTGACCGTAGATATTCAGATATCCAATTCAGATGTAATAATCATGATAATAGTCATATATGCATGTGCATATGGAATACGTATGTAAGTACATACATATAATTTTAAATGTTAAATTTTAATTGTTTTACTGTAAGTCATTTTAATTCCACGGTGCTAAAATTTCACGATTTATCAAAATGTCCAATAGAGATGGTTTTAATTTCACGCTCAAAGAAAACCAGTTCATGAAAGTAAGCATTAACACGTTTTAAAATTCTTGTGTTAATATTTACGACGGGTTTAATTTTGCGGAAAAACGATAAATCACGAAGTTCAACATAGTGAAATTAAAACAATAATTTTGTGATTATTTACCAATCTACAGCATATACCTATCATTTATAACCCGCATGGATCATCAAAGAAAGCATTTCATTGTTAATATTTTACATCATTCTTTCTTTAACAATAAATGAATTGATCAAATAAAGTTAAGTAAAATCTACTTAATTATTATTATTAATGTACATCAGTACATGTACATTTGATAAAAGGAACAGCCTATAGTGTTGTTTTCTACGTGAATTTGAATCTGACATCATCACAATTAATTCGTGCATTCCGCGATTTTTCTCAGGTTGCTAATGATTTTTACCAAATCAATAAACTGGTTTGAACTGGATCGTGTAGATTTCAGTCCTGTCAGATTCTACATAGCCAACATGAATTACAATCAATTTCCTAAAGAAACATCTATAGGAAATCATACATAGTGGGTGTAAATATACTAGTATTAAAATACATATAAATGTATACTTTCAACAGAGTTAAATTTCTCCCGGCCAGGGTATTCTTTGTCCTTTATCTAGTACCATAAGAAACCATTAGAATATTTGAGGTGTAATTTTAATTTTCCTCAATATCGTTGGTACCATATTTTCCCACGAATGCAATTTTCTCAACAAATTTTAAAGCATTGGGTTTTTTTCTCATCATAAAAGCTAATCCACAGGATAACCTTTCTATTAACATGTTATAAAATACTGGCAATCAACTAAAACTATGAACCAGAACAAATCTAACAGTGCTGGGTGGTCATGACCATTTTTTTGGGACTATATTGAACTCCTTAAGAACAGACATGTTAATACAGATATATGAAATAATTATTATTCAAAGGCTAAAATATATATTATTCTTCATTAGAGATTCCTCGAAGGCATGTGTATGAGCTATGGTACTCAGGTGACTTAAAGCTGACATGAATTCATAATTACGCATCATTTCCCTTTTATCTCCGACTACCGCCATACTAGTTGTCGATTTCTATTGTTCTGCTCATCGCTACAAACCCCCTATATAAGGCCGAGAGCACTATTCATGCTTCACCGCATTCAGGAACTTCATACACCCGAACACGTTACCTCGGACGAAAAGACTTGTAATAGCGCGTTTTGAACAAAAATAATATGGCAACCACTGCACTGGCAAGATATATCCAATAAACGACGAAACAAGACTGACTGAAATCCAGGCGCAGACACTTCCAAAATTTCTCTATATTTGTAGAATGTTTTCCTGTGTATGTTATAACATCGCACATGCGCAAACCACACACTGTGGCAGATCGAGCAATGTCAATTATCGCATGGACTTTAGAAACGGTACGTTTTTGTAGGAACGGATGGAAACGTTGTTACTTTCTTGGATTTACTATCATTTAGCTACTGTGTTGGAAGTAGTGTCGCCGGGGTTTTCAAGAAGATGCAGACGTTTTGCACTCTGTATGAACGACACACGTGTTCGATGTGCATGCGAAGTAAGGCAGCACTCTATGTGCAAAATAATACGGATACCTTGGACATCCTTTCAAACAAAAAATATATTTTGTATTTCATTGATTGTTTTTTTTTTTATTCTTTATTACTATATTTAACTACAATTTGTAGTTCATGCATTTAGAAGTCCGTGCAACATGAATGCCTCGATCGGAAAGCAACCAACCGTAACTTTCTCAACCGGTATATATAACCCACAGTAGAGGAGCGATCGAAACTAATATGGCGACCAAATGCTTTTATGAATTCATGTCAGCTTTAACATCCGTGGAGCTCTTGTTCTTTTTTAACCGGATTTACTTTAATTTTCAATAATACAGTAAAACACACTTATATCGAAGTCCCAGGGACGGACAATTTTACTTTTTATAAGCGTAATTAGTTATATTCGTCAAGCTTACAACATGTTATAAAATGACAGGGAATGAAATTCACTTCGCTGTAAACGTCAATTCATTATAAGCATGTCCATTATAACCGTGTTTTACTGTCCCCCCCCCCCCAAAAAAAAATTATATTTACAATAATGAAATACATCATATCAAAATTTGTGTAAAAGAGTTGTCCCAAAAATTATATTTATTTACAATAATATAATACAGTATCAAAAACTGTGTAAAAGAGTAGTTATTATGTCTCTATGTGACCATTAGGTTGCATTACACACCTAACTCAACTATCCAACTGAGGACAAGATTGCTATATGATATATAATTATGAATATGTAAATGCAACACACAAAGGACATGTCCGAATATTGTACTGATTGTTAAAAGAATACAAAACATTTCAACCATAAATAAAAATCAGTTTTATTCAATATCATATAATACAAAACTTAAATATGATCACGTTTAATATTATAGAATATGTCAATCATAAATAGCTACATGGTGTTTTCACACAATTGAAAACAAGAAGGAAAGAAAAAAAGAGAGAAAATGATTCGTGTCAAACTAGCCGATTCACTGCATGATCCATACAAATTCACAGACCATATACTAGTGGCCCCCAAAATATGCCCAGAGTGAATAGAAACAATTTAAGAGAGAGAGAGATATATATATAACAGCACATCTTCTTACAAAACAATCAAAAAACACATTGTGGACTGGTTATTCAAAGTTTAGTGTATTGTAAATGAAGCAGACATTGATACGATTCAATGCAGACCTTTATATCATATGTAGTAAGCTGTGACACCGATTTGAACACAGAATTCTGAAAACATCCAACTTGTACAGTTGATGTTATTATAAATTACAAAACAAGCACAGTGTGATCTATACACTGATAAAAAAAGGTGAACTGATATAAATTTTACTGAAATGTCCATAATTGGTCTATATTACTTCCATAGATACATTTTTTGACCCCCTAAGGGAACTCTGAATGGGTGGGTGGATGGATGGATAAGAGGGAGCTAGAACCTCCTGCTTCCAACATCTTTTTGATTTTTGGCAGACTATAAAATATTTTTAGTGTTTAAGGGCAAAATGTTGGTATAGATGGTCCCTTTTATATATCAACCGTTCAAAATCAATGCTACAGGGCTGTCATGTGTTTAACATACAAAATCGTTACACAGTTCATAAAAGCGTGTCCTATACATACGTACATGTACGTACAAGTTACTAAAAGGGATGCCTGATTAATTCAACATCTCCCCAAACTAATATCAATTTGCTACATGCAGTTAACTGAATTGTACTAAGTTTAATATAGCAAAATGACCAGAAACTAAAATATCCATTCTCTACACTTTTTAAAAACTAGATGACAACTACCGGTACAATGAGCTTTAAAGGTTTTAACTTACACCAATTGAAAAATGTCATAAATCAAGAAAAAAATCAGGAAGAAAAAAAAAACTTTTTATATTTGTAAAGCATATTGAAAATGCTGATATCTATCAAAAAACAAAATTCAAACAATGTGATAATACACACGAGTGATAGCACTGGAAAAGACTTAAATGAGGTAAATTTACATAATACACAGGAGCAGTCTAAAATCAATGAACACTTGTTGGAATGTATATCCCTGACAATTAAGTCCAAAGGGCTAAAAAATAAATTAGTACGACAGAATCTATTCTCTTCTTTTTTTTTTTTTAACAAGGTTTTTCCACAAAGTGATACATAAATCTACAAAGTATGAAAAGGGAATTAATACTTTCGTGAGAAACGGAGAACTATTTCATGAAGTCACTGCATTTTTAAAAGAGAGTTTGGTCAAATGCAATCGAAAAATGAAGTTATTTCTTTAATTTAACAAAATAAGGATAAAAAGTTTGAGTATGGTACCCATGTATTTCTGATCCTGTAAACAGAGGTATTTCCTTGGCTATAACAAAGATCGCAACGACGTACAAATATGTATATAAAAAGCTACAAAAGCTAACTGATGAGGCATTATTTATTTTATTTTTATTTTTTATTTTATTTTTGCCCCTTTCAACTCTCGTTGCCAGCATGAAAACTTTAAGACTGGACAAATCCCATTGTCTCAAAATATCGCAGTTAAAACACAACTGTGTCTGGGCGAATTCAAGACATGGCAAAACTGTTTGCACGTGTAGAAGGGCGTAAATTACACATAGCGAAAATAACCTTGAATGCAGTATGATATTATTCTCCTCTTATTGTTAGTTGGCAACCTTTTTAATTAATACAACACAAACTCAAGTAAAAGTCCAATTACCGGTACCATACTTCTGACGGTCAAATGAAAGATCTTGTTTAGTACATTAACAATTGAAAGACCCAACCAAAAAAATGTAATGTTTTTAAATAAGAATAAAGTTAGTATATGTACTACTTTTCAATTGTCAATTTGGAAAAAAAGTAAATAATTCCTGTTTATTCATCAAATATCAAACCAAAATGAGTTATCTGGGCTACAATAGACACTGTATTAAAAAAAACTACACTTTGATGCATTTTTTCACGCTGTAGAGCTCGACCAATCGATAGATGGGGCGTGTAGATTTCAGTCTGGCTGTTTCTATACAACTATGAATTAACTATAAGTTTCCGTAAGAAATAGTGGATATAATACTTGGTAGATGTCAATATAACATCTTTGATTTTATTACCAGCCTAATGTTTTATTCCTTAACCACGTGTAGAGCGGTTAAACAGGAACAGTAGCTGTGTTCCGATTGTCATAATTGCATTATAATTATTAACCGGTGGATGTTTACGAAAATCGTTTGCTTTTATATTTTTATGTTCAGACACTTCAACATATATCTTTTAAAATGGTCAATACTTACCTACTTTGAGAATTTTATTCGAACATTTATAATTTCACAGGAACTGCATAGATCTCGGACTCGCTTTGAAGCAAGTCTCGTGAGCTTTCCTTCAGGAATTTATCAGATTTAGCAACCCTAAAGAAAAGAATCCGAACTCATTCACTGGGGTAGATTAGTGCTTGTCGTATGACTTTTAGGTTGTCTATCCATAACTGAGGTAATTTTAATTGATCTAAGTAAATAAAATATATATTTGTAATAATTAATATGAGGCTGACATAAATCAAACTCGGGAGTATGTGTGTAGTCAATTAAATGAACATTTTCACTTGAAACCTTTTATAGAGTTGTCTGTCCTTTAAAAATCAGGGTAAAAACAAAATATGTATCGTAAATTATGAATTTTTCTAGCATTTTAAAGAAAGGGAAAGTTTTTGCAACTTTTTTAGAGAATAGATTTGTGAGAAAATTACTTATCCCCATAGATTTCAATATTAATTTCAAGATGTGATAAATTTGTTAATATTCAAAATTTCAAAAGTGAATCTGTATTAATCAATAATCCTCATTAAATCACACTTAAATTTTAGCAATCAAACTTGCAATCTATTAGATAAGAAATATGATAGTAATGGATGGACTACCTTAAATAACTGGTAAAACTACAGCAAATTATGTTTTTATACACATACTTAGCAAAATCATCGTTTAAAAGCGTACACAAAAATTGATATAAATATTGGACAAAGCAGCGCTTTAGATATATGTGTGCACATTAATGAAAACAGTTTGAAACGACATAAAAATATGTGTGGGTATTGACGTGCATGTAGACCCTCCTCCTCCCACACCCACGCCCCACTCCATCATCTGAGTACGCCTCTATGGTTTGAATATTGACACCTCTTTAAATCCACCACTGTTGGAAGTAAATAAATCATGTGATGATATTGATTACACAACCAGGTAGATCTATACCAGGAAGATCAATACCTGACTCGCCATGTTGGAATTTGGGGGTTTGTACCTGTAGTTTGGTTTTTTTTTGCCATTATTGTCATTTTTTGTTAGTAACAATACTCTGTCCTAGCTTTCATTTTCGTCGGTATTCGTTTAATAATTATACACACTATCTGTTAAAGATACTCAAGTAGGAATCCAACTATAGAATAAAAGATCCTTCCAAAATTTTATCTCGGTCATAATACAGAACATGAACTACGACGCACAAAAGTGTGGGGGGGGGGGCTAGATTTTTTTTTCAGAAATCTTGACAAGCAAATAGAAAAAAAAACTTTGCAGATACCCTCCCTCCAGGTTCCGACACTTATGCAAAATATGAGAAAAACTTTCTTTGATTAATCAGAGAGCGGCAAGCTATTTGTTTTTCCATAAATTTATTTCAGGATTCTCTTAAAATCCTTCAGTGTCTGACCATGCTCCCACGTACTTGGGCCCAGGATGTGTTACGGTGTCATCTCTGTGAGACCCCGGGCCCCACTATGCACTGTGACATTTGTCACATACATCTGTGCGTAGCTTGCGTTGGAAAACATCTCCTAGATGAATCCAAAGAACACAAAGTGGTGCCATTTAAAAAGCGGGGACTTAATCCTAAATGTTCAAAACATTCCACACAATCATGTGACCTTTACTGCGAACACTGTGACATTCCTATTTGTGTGGAGTGTGTTTCCTCTCGTGAACATCTAGGACATGAACAAGTTGGCATTTTGAAAATGCTAGATACTAAGAAAGAAGCTTTACAAAGAGATTTTCAAGAATTGGAAAATACTATTTATCCTAAATATCAAGAGATTTTATCTAACATCCAAGTTCAGAAAGCAGATCTTAAGGAAAACTCCAAGAAAATAACAACAGCTATTGACAAACATGGAGAAGAACTACAGAGAGAAATAGACATTGCTGTCAGAAAACTGAAATCTGACGTGGTTGAAATAGATTCTAAACACCTGGTTGTCTTAAATAAGCATGAAAATGAAATCAAACACAGTATTTCTGAAATAACACAGTGCATTACTGATCAAAAGAAGCTCCTAAACTCCAATGATGTCAGCCATGTATCTGCTTACAAATCCAGGAATGCTGAATTCAGAAGATTGCCTCCTAAACTCTCAGTTTCCTTACCAAGATTCACCCCTGAGAAGATTAACAAAGAGCATATTTATCAGCAGATTGGTTCTCTGTCAGCATTATCTATCAAAACAGAAGATCAGGGATACACATTGGATTCTCCTGGTGCTGAGTCCTTTCCCCTGGACAGTCCGCTCATTGATGTACCAAGAATCATTACAGAAATAAACACAGAGTATGGAGGATCTAATGAATTACGCAGTGTGGCATGTCTGAGTGACAATGAAGTGTGGATGAGTGGCGTGGACAACATGATAAGACTCTACAACCTACATGGTAAACTATTGAAGTCAATCCAAACCAAGTCAGGGAACATACCATGGGACATAGCAGTGAAACAGAGTGGTGAACTAGTTTATACTGATCCCAATGATAGAACTGTGAACATAGTGAAGAATACACAGATACAGACAGTGATCAGACTACCAGGGTGGTATCCTCTCAATGTCTCTTGTACCTCCTCTGGTGACCTCCTGGTTGTCATGATCACTGATGATAAGAGACAAGCAAAAGTTGTTCGTTACTCTGGCTCGATAAAGAAACAAACAATTCAATACAATGACAAAGGACAGCCTCTCTATTCATCTGATGAGACGGTTTACCTTAAATACATCAGTGAGAACAAGAACCTAGATATCTGTGTAGCTGACAATAAAGCACGTGCAGTAGTGGTTGTCAATCAGGCCGGGAAACTCCGGTTTACGTACACCGGTCCTCCCTCTGCTACCAAGAAACCATTTTATCCTGTCGGCATCACTACAGACAACCACGGTCGGATCCTGACAACAGACAGTAACAACCACAATATCCACATCCTGGATCAGGACGGACAGTTCCTCAGCTACATTGACAACTGTGATTTAAAACTTTCATACGGTTTATGTGTTGACACCCGAGACAACCTCTTTGTGGCTGAATTTAAAACAGGTAAAGTGAAGAAAATCCAATATTACACGTAAACAAACTGTGAGTTAATGCCATCAGGACATGTAAACGCCATCAGGATATGTAAACAAACATATTATTTTATTTTGTCTGTTTATAAAGATAAGCATTTCTGTTGCGCTATAGAACAGATCTCATATGCATCGTTTAGCAAATAATTCAAATAACTTTAATAAATGATGTTACCATCATTCAATGGTGTTCTTCTGATGTTGACTGTGCAAAAAGATTGAAACTTAACCTTCATTGAGCGCATGAATTGAAACTCCATGAACATACACAAGCTGACCTTAGATATTCAGATATCCAATTCAGATGTAATAATCATGATAATCATCACATATGCATGTATATATGGAATACCTGTGTAAGTACATACATGTAATTTTAAATGTTAAATTTTAATTGTTTTACTGTAAGTCATTTTAATTCCACGGTGCTAAAATTTCACGATTTATCAAAATGTCCAATAGAGATGGTTTTAATTTCACGCTCAAATAAAACCAGTTGATGAAAGTAAGCATTAACACGTTTTAAAATACTTGTGTTAATATTCACGATGGGTTTAATTTTGGGGAAAAACGATAAATCACAAAGTTCAACATAGTGAAATTAAAACCATTGTGATTATTTACCAATATACATTATATAGCTATCATTTATAACCCGCACGGATCGTCAAAGAAAGCATATCATTGTTTATATTTTACATCATTCATAAAAGGAACAGCCTTATAGGGTTGTTTTCTACGTGAATTTGAATCTAACATCATCATGATTAATTCGTGCAGTCCGCGATTTTTCTTAGGTAGCTAAAGATTTTTACCAAATCAATAAACTGGTTTGAACTGGATCGTGTAGATTTCAGTCCTGTCAGATTCTACATAGCCAACATGAATTACAATCAATTTCCAAAAGAAACATAGGAAATTACACATAGTGGGTGTAAATATACTATTATTAAAATACATGTATACTTTCAGCAGAATTAAATTTCTAATGGCCAGTGTATTCTTTGTCCTTTATCTAGTACCATAAGAAACCATTATAATATTTGGGGTATAATTTTAATTTTCCTCAATATCGTTGGTACCATAATTTCCCACGAATGCATTTTCACTCCTGAATTCAAAATCCACTGATATTCCCAAAAATTGACAGACATTGTCTGACATCCACTGTATATTCACTGTACCCTACTGTAAATCCACCGTACACTCACTGTACAGAGCTACTGTACCACACTGCACCCCTCTGTAAAGAACCATTGTACTCCACTGGACAGCACTGTACCTACCCACTGACCAGCACTGTACCTCACTGTACACCACTGTTCCAGACACTGACCAGCACTGTACCCCACTGTACACCACTGTACAGGGTCTTGACAAACACTGTACACCACTGTTACCCACTGTACCAATGTTTTTATAAGTTATTAATATGCTTGAACAATGAATTGAATATTTACTTTATTTGAGACCAAAATCTGGATTTGTTTTTATTCTTTCCTATTGCTTACAGGAGAGAAAATGGGCTTCTATTTCTTTAAGTTCATATATAATTACATGCTAGGTCAGGATTTTTTTTCAGGGAAAGGGCAGGGATATCATCAATTTCTGGGGGAGCTTAGACATATTTTGGATAGTTGTACAATGTAAGTTTTAAAAAATTGAATTATCCTCTGCCCCCACCCCTCCCCTATCCTCCGATCCGTGCATGTATTAAACACTCAGAATCCAATTATCATACAAAATAAAGCAACTTATCCAATTTAAAGGGGAAAGTATTTATATATATTTCAATATTAATTTTCTAGTAACAAAATATTAGTTGGTTTTTTTTTGTTTTTTTTTAACAATGAATTTAATTTTATCAACATTGTCAAATAAATATTAGTTTACATGTAACATTAAAGTTTTAAAATTCAGAGAATTTAAAACTATGTATTACATTTTATAAAGATAAAATCCACCATATTGCTCAACATACTGATTTTCTTTCAAGTGAGAGAAGATAACCAACTGGTCTATACTTTAAAATGTCTTTAAAGTTTTACTTCACAGGAAGATCCGTAAGTCAGTGTCTGTGTATAAATACATACTTTCAGTAGATCAAAAGGTGTGAATGTCGCAATATTCAACTTTGTAAATTGTCAGTCTGACACCTTGTTCAAGATATTATGTAATTCCCTTATAGGGGTATTTGTGGTCTTTGGAGTATTAAATCCAGTAGATATATATCTATTTTTTTTAAAATATAACATGTATGAATAAACGAAATTATCTTTATATTCATCATTTTAGATGCGCTTTTTAGTATTTAAATCAAGTTGGATACTGAGTATTAAACATGTTAAATATTTATAAATCCCTCCCCCTCCCCCAGCAGTCGCTGATATCAAAATAAGTATAGTGTTAAATTAAAAATGAAATGTGATGATAACGAACAGTGTTCAAAAAATATTTCACTCGGTTACGATACTTTAAATTATATACTTTTGAATTCTCACACTGTTCGTTATCACCACATGTCATACATCTTCATGTATCTTCTCTTGCACAGCTAAGAATGTTGCCATGATAAAGATGATATAGTTACATAGTTTTAATAAGAAAAAAAATAGATCCTCTCTCTCTCTTTCTCTCTCTCTCTCTCTAATGTTGTAACTATCCTCCCAAATGTCCGATGTCGTATAATTTAAGGTCCGGTCTGTAAAATGGTCTGGCCGGACCTTTAATGTTAACATTTAAGGTCCGGCTTTCCTCTATAAGTAAAGGTTCTACCCTTAGTCACTTATTGCAATTTATCTCAGAGTTATTATTCTTTTTGCTCATGTGCATTTACATGAATCTAAAATATGTCTTTGTTTATAAAAACCAGTCGGCCATTTACGTATGGTACATTACAGAATAGCCGTATCACTAAATTATTTTGTGGAATATTAATAAATATTGATCGCGGAGTAGATTTTGACAAATTGTTTTCGAATCTGAGTAAAAAAAGAAAATAAAAACATGGGTATTTTTACAATAATTTGAGCACCCTATTTAGTCGCTTTGTTTTTTAATCTCTTTCGGTGTATACGGATTAGCGGAGGATTTCACGACACGTACACACGGGTAAATGAAGCCCTGCAGGCATTCACACCTTACCTAATCAGAACACACCCCTAATCTGAGAGAGAAAAAAGCTCTACTGTAGTGTTCTGCACAACCAATAATATGCTCTCTTTTTTTTTCTCTCTCTCTCCTCTCTCTCTCTCTCTCTCTCTCTCTCTCTCTCTCTCTCTCTCTCTCTCTCTCTCTCTCTTTTCTCTCTTTTTAAGGTTTCAAAAAAAAGATAATAGGTATATAATTTGTGATAAAATTGCTATGATACAAAGCGTTTTGATGCAGAAATATATTTGTACACTGCCTTGCAATTATCTTCAGATTGCTGTCTGGGCACCTTTAAGGCACCATTTTAATTTGTTTTACTACTTCACATTTCAAAACCTCACAAAATTAGATGCATTTCTTTACATAAAAAATTAAAGAATGATTAAGTTTAAAGGGAAAAGTGGAGAAAAATTATGACATTTTTTAATCGGAGCTAGTGATAAATGAAAAAAAAATAATCTCTACATCATTCGAGCTTGACGTTAATTAATTGAGACTTTCACATGAATAGCATTCGCAGACATTTACACTTTCCAGATCACCAAATACACAACACACCCCTGCGAATGTTATTGTCATTTAAATTTTAGACCATGTGATCTTATTTGGCCCTTTCAGTTTCGCAGTAAAAATCATGCCTCGTGTTTATAGTCTATTTCATAGAATCTAGGTACTTGTAGTCAAATATAAAATCTAGAGGTTTATTCATTTTAAACTTTATCTTCATTAATTGTTTTCTAAAATGTGTTATAGAAATAAATGCGACAAGACAAAAAATAGTTTTTGACTGATGTTGCAACAATTAACATGTTTGTAGAGATCCCCCCTGAGGATTAATTTTTGATCCGCGCTTGAACTAGCAATAGCATCAATAGTGAAACAGACTATATTTCATGCAGAATGTTTTTTGAAAATGGCTCGATATACTAAGTTTTTATTCAAAACAGACACCCATTATTTTCCTAAAAACATGGTATTGCACACCACAAGCATCAAACATAACTATGATTTTATTAAGCAACCCAATGTTTATATTTTTAACCATTCTACACGTGGTTGAACACGAACGATAACTCTGTTCTGAATACTATCGTTTAATGTACATTACCGCTAGATGGTGAAATAAGACATACATCTAAAAAGGTTTTCATGTTTTTAACATAAATCCTAGTAGGATATGATATAAAAACGACCAGTACTTACGTATTTTGAGAATATTATCCGAACACATACTTCCGCTCGAAATTTCACAGGTCAGAAACTGAACAAATCTCGGTGAAGTCTCGCAAACTTTCATTCGAGCACCTCTGGATTTATTACATACTTAGCAACGATAAAGAAAACATTCCGAACACATTCGCAGGGGTGAACACTGTAGGATTGATACGAGAGTTGCTCCAAAAGTAGTGTCACAGTTGCAATAAAATCATGAAAACTCGCTGTAATGACATAATCTCGAACTGTATTATATTTATATATATTTATTTAGATCTGAAAATTTTAGTGCAACGCGGGCATGTTAAGACTTCCCGATGGATTTTTACAGCGATATGTAGAAAGTCACTTGTCTGTACTTCATACGATATGACGTCATAATTAACTTTGGCGTTACGATCTGCATTCCTGTCGATAGTTCTAAGGGAATGTATCTTAACGTTAAAAGTGAATTATATCAAACCAGTATACTACCGCATGTTTTCTTTACATAGATGCTGTCGTTAATGCTATACGCACAGATATATTCATATGAAAAACCAATATCAAATAATCGACAGTTTTAAAGCTTCGTTTTAAATAAAAGACTATTTATAAACTAGTGGTTTGGAGACTCTCCCTGCTACGTGTAAACAACTGAATGAAGAAATTTTAATGCATGTAAAAACCAGCTTGGCGCAGGTGAAAGATCAATACAATTTTAGAATATTTTACGTAAAATTGGTAGAGAATGTAAGTACCAATGTGAATCGTGCTTGGGAAACCTACGGATTTACCCCAATTTTTTGTTTATCGCTTTGAATTAGTAAAAATGTGCAATATTTTGATGATTTTGTGGAATGTTTCAACAATATTTTTCATAAACGAAATATCTGTTTCTTTCCCAAGGAAGAACTTCAAAGTATATGACTTAACAAAGGATTATTATTAAAAATATGTATGATTTAATGTCATTAATCACCTGCGCCGATGCGATTTAAATAGATCATTTGCAATATTAGGATTCGCCCGTCACGTGATTACAAAGTACATATGACGTCACAAAAATGCATCAAATATAATGTTTAACATCGATGTCATGAAATGTAACATAGATTTTAAGAAATACTCTCGGTCAAAGTAAGTTTGCGATGATTCAAATTATATCGTTTTCCAGCCGTATTTTAGCACCAGGATGCCTTAACATTGCTGCGAAAACGATATTTGCTTCCGAAGACAACATATATAGAGCGTTAGGTAAGGACAGTCGCCGCGCGCCTGCGACGTTGTTTATGTATTTTTTGACGTTTTGTTTTAAAATCAAACTTCTGTGCTTTACAAAGAAATGGTTGGGATGCTATATCCACACTTTATTGTAATTGTTTTTATTACATGTAAATATCAATGCAGTGTATTTTATCTGTAACATCCGGTCGTGACGGTACCAAACAAAATTCTATGTTCTATTATTGTAATTTTCAATAGAGTTTTTCAGATTGTTTTTTTAAATATTACACAGTATTGAAATGGCAAATACTTGAAAAGTGCATTTCTTCTGTTGAGATATTTCAGATCTTATTGAGATGTTAATTTTCTGAGTTTCTTCGCGCGAGATCTCAATAAAGTATAGTGACTGAACAACCAATCATTGCTATAAAATAGACCTTAACATGTTAATGTGCAGAATAGATACAGTGTATCAGTTATTAGTCCATCACTTCAGTAGTCAGCGAAGGTGACACCAAAAATCGGCTTTTAAAAGTTTTTGCTTTTTTAATGAAAAATTCTATCTATTTTAGATCCTTTCGAATGAAATATACGTTATCCTCATTTGAGATATTTCAGATATCTATTTGATATGTTTCTTTTCTGATTTTGTACGCGCGATATCTCAAAAACAGTAAGTGATTGAGCAATCAATCTTTGCTTTATGATAGACCTTTTCATGAATACATGTATGTGCAGAATACGTATCAATAACTTGTCTGTCAGTTCTGGTCGTAACCAGAAGCAAGCAAAATTGTACTTTTTACTTTTTATAATTTTTGATAGAATTGTCCAGACTTTTTTCTTAAATTTCAGCACATTATTGTAATGTTAAATACATGAGTATTGCTTTTTTCTACTGATGTATCTCAGATATTTTCAGAATCTTTTCTGATTTTGTCTGTGCAAGACTCAATAATGGAAAGTGATTGAGTAACCAATATTTGCTATATGATAAACCTAAACATGTAGATGTGCAGCAAAGGTATCAATGATTTATCCGGCATGTCCAGTCATCACCGGAACCAAACAAAATTGTATTTTTTAAACTTTCTAATTAATGATAGTATATTCCAGATTTTTTCAAAAATTCAACCCAGGTTTAAAATCGCATGGTAAATCATCGTGATGATTATTGCGTTTCTTATGTTGAGATATCTCGGAAAAATGTTTTTATTATTCAGTTATTGATAATACGCAATTTATATTTGAATCATGTTGAATGTTTGTGACATAATAAATTCCACGAAGATGAATGAGCATGCAGCCCAAATCATGCGTATAAAATTTTCTTTTTAAAACAAACTTATGAGCCATTAAAGCTGTATTTACTGGTTATACAGACAATTAGAACTTGTTGAACGAAAACGCACTCCATTGAGAACGAACCCCATTAGTTGTCATCGTATAATGGCTGCCTTTATATTCAACATTTTAACTGATCGTATGGTTTTCTTACACAACTATATTTGTTAAAATTAACGTCTTAAACAATGTCAAGTGCTAAACACAATGTACCGAGTTAAATTTTTGGGGACAGAATTACATGTACACATGTAGTTTACTGAATTTTGCTTTACACACTTTGAGAAAATCCGAACGACACGTAACATTTCCGTATAAAATAGCTTCGTGTTGTCTTTAGAACAGTAAGATATTCAAACAAAGACCAATTCTGGCTAATCATTTTTATCTTGTGTAATATTTGCTTCCTGTGTATAGTGATTAACAGCGGTCACGACCGCATGCGGGTAGACTTCCAGCCCGGAGGCTTTCACATCTCTAGAAATTAAGCCCCGCCCTCACCTGAGATTTACCACCCGGTAAAAATGTTCGGCCTTTAAAATGATTTTTCGTTTTTTTATCTTCATTTACTGAAACCAGTATATTGGTATATTGTATCATAGCAAACAAGTTAATTTCTATCTTCTTTATTCTCTCTCTCCCCCTCTCTCTCTCTCCATGCTAACATACAAATATTTTAGTATTTGAATAAAGTACCACCGGTAACATGTATAGTAATGTTGACAGCGACTAAATGTACATGTTGGCATAAAAAAATTATTTCTAGTAACGGGATAATGTCCATGGATTCAAATGATTTAATGTTCGTTATTGAATGATTGTCTTAAAAATTCTTAATGAATGAAAGTCAACGCTAAAAAGTAATTTTTTATATCGACGATGTACTGTCTCCTTCTGTGTGTATGTCTACCGATAAAAATCTTGTCTGTCTGAGACCAACAGAAAACTCAGAACTAACAGAAAAAGGCGCAGACTAAACACACGACCGGCTGACTGCGTCAAGGTGTGAAAACTGACCACCTGTGTATATGTGTTGTAGCCTAGGTGTAAACAGATGAAAACATCGGGGAAATACACTCTGAATTTTCACTTTTGATTAAAAAAAACATGAATCGTTTCGACATAGCACAGTACTGCAAGGGGTATCAATTTGCAAGTGGATGAAGAAAAAATGGAGGTGTATTATCCGTACTACATTTTATTTTTTTCGACTTAAAGTTTGCAGATTTTTTTTAAACCCAGGAGTTAGTTGGCAGAGAAAAACTTGAGACTTAAGAAATATAATCAGTATGTAAAAGAAGCAGATTAATAGACAATCAATTTTTTTACCCCAATCAATTTCTGATAAATCTCTCTCTCCCTTTCTCTCTCTCTCTGTCTCTGTCTCTCTCTCTCTCTCTCTCTCTCTCTCTCTCATGAATTTTCTAGTGCTAAATATTGAGGCCCGGAGTCAGAGAGAAATAATTACGTTAAAATCCCCTTACGGCATCACAACCGCCAGTTCCAGCATAGATTTTATGAACTTTTCTATGACTACATATGATACCAATACAATACAGTCAGAAATTTATATACATGTACATGTAATCTCTCTCTCTCTCTCTCTCTCTCTCTCTCTCTCTCTGTTTAAAATTTAAAATGCATTCTGCAGTATATATATGTTATTTTGTAAAATTAAAACCCATCATTTGCAATGTATTTCTAAATATTTTAATCAAAAGAGATCAACATATGAGCTAGAAACTCGCATGCTTTCTTCGAAATGTACCAGAGTAGTCAAGCGTGCAGTCATGATTCATGGACATGAGCATGAATGTATTTTGTGGATTCAGTGTTTAATTGACTGTTTTTCAGTGGGTTAAAGACAGCTCATGAGACACAGAGAAATAACAACCCGATCATTTAAAAGAGGCATGTCGTATACCATCAATAAGGAATGATAATGTACCTTGCTGGTTGGGGGGGGGGGGGGGTTATTTTCCAATGACTGGCACAATAAACATATTGACATGCACTTTTTTGATAATCAGATTCAACATGTAAAATTCAGAACTTTCACCTGACAGCTAGGGACATTATCATAATTTTGTGATCGTAACGTTCAATAACAATAGACGTTCATAAATAAAACATACTAAATAAATTTAACGACCTGTTGCATTCTTCTGTCAAGTTGTATCTATGCATAATGTTAATGCTATATACAGCATAATTAAAATAAATATTGAAGAAGAAAAAAATAAACTGTAGATTTAAAAATCTGATTTTTTTTTTCAAATTAATAGTACAGTGGGGTACAGTGATGGTCAGTGCCCGGTACAGTGGCGTACAGTGCTAGTCAGTGCCCTGTACAGTGGTGTACAGTGGGGTACATTGGAAGTCAGTAGGACTGTACAGTGGTGTACAGTGGGATACAGTGTTGTTCAGTAGAAATGTACAGTGGGGTACAGAGGGGTACAGTGGAAGTCAGTGAAATGTACAGTGAGGTACAGTCAATGTACAGTGGATGTCAGACAATGTCAGTCAATTTTTGGGAATATCAGTGGATTTTGAATTCAGTAGTGTTTTCTCAACATATTTTAAAGCATTGGGTTTTTTTTCTCTTCATAAAAGCTAATCCACAGAATAACCTTTCTTTAACATGTTATAAAATACTGGCAATCATCTAAAACTAAGAACCAGAAAAATCTAACAGTACTTTGTGGTCTTGACCATTTTGTTTAGACTATACTGACATGTTAATACAGATATAGGGAATAATTATTATTCAAAAATTAAAATATATATTTTTCTTCACTAGAGATTCCTCGAAGGCATGTGTATGGGCTATTGTACTCCGGTGACTTAACATCCGTGGACCTCTTGTTTTTTTTAACTGGATTTACTTTAATTTTCAATAATAAAGTAAACACACACTGATAACGAAGTCCCAGGGACGGACAGTTTTACTTTGTTATAAGCGTAATTAGTTATATTCGTCAAGCCTACAACATGTAATTAAGCCACAGGGAATGAAAATCACTTCGCTGTAAACGTCAATTCATTATAAGCATGTTCATTATTACCGTGTTTTACTCTACCCCCCCCCCCCCCAATGAAAAAAATTATATTTACAATAACGAAATACAATATCAAAAATTGTGTTAAAGAGTTGCCCCCCCCCCAAAAAAAATATATTTATTTACAATAATGAAATATCAAAAACTGTGTAAAAGAGTTGTTATTATGTCTCTGTGACCATTAGGTTGCATAACACACCTAACACAACTATCCAACTGAGGACCAGACTGCTATATGATATATATTCATTTACATATTTATAATTATATATGTATAGAGACATAATAACAACTCTTTTACACAGTTTTTGATACGGTATTTCATTATTGTAAATAAATATAATTTTTTTTTTGGGGGGGGGGGGGGGACAACTCTTTTTCAAAGGACATGTCCGAATATAGAACTAATTGTTAAAAGAATACAAAACATTTCAACCATAAATAAAAATCAGTTTATTCCATATCATATAATACAAAACTTAAATATGATCACGTTTAATATTATAGAATAGGTCAATCATAAATAGCTACATGGTGTTTTCAGACAATTGAAAACGAGAAGGAAAGAAAAAAGAAAAAAAATGATTCGTGTCAAACAAGCCGATCCACTGCATGATCCATACAAATTCACAGGTCATATACTAGTGGCCCCCAAAATATGCCCAGAGTGAATAGAGACAAATTAAGATATATATATATATATATATATATATATATATATATATATATATATATATATATATATATATATATATATATATATATATATATATATATATATATATATAAAACACAGCACATCTTCTTACAAAACCAACAAAAAACACATTGTGGGCTGGTTATCCAAAGTTTAGTGTAATTGAAGCAGACGTTAATACGATTCAATGCAGACCTTTATGTCATATGTAGTAAGCTGTGACACCAATTTTTAGCACAGAATTCCTGAAACATATCCAAATTGCACTGTTGAATTTGCAATGTGAAAAAATACATATATATAAACTTTTCTGCAATGATCGCTACCTTCATAAATGTTAATGTTAACATTTTTCTTTAAACTAATTAATAAATTGAATATGAAAAGTTAGTAAAATTCACTAAATTACTGTTCACATACATAAGTTCGATTGCTGAGAGAAACAGCCTAATCGTCTAGCTTTACTGTGAAACTTTCAGTCTGACATCATCATAATTGACATCATCATGATTATTTCGTGCAGTCTGTGATTTTTCTTAGGTCGCTGTAGGTTTCTACCAGTCGATAAGAAGGACATGTCAATTTCAGTCCTGTCAGTATCTTGTCAGTCTCACCCGCTGTAGATTTTGACCAATCGATAGATTGGGCGTGTAGATTTCAGTCTGGCTGTTTCTATAGAGCTATGAATTAACTACAAGTTTCCGTAAGAAATAGAGGAACTAATACTTGGTAGATGTAAGCATAACATCTTTGATTTTATTACCAGCCTAGAGTTTTATTCGGTAACCACATGTAGAGCGGTTAAACAGGAACAGTAGCGGTGTTCTGATTGTCATATATGCATTATAATTAATTACCGGTAGATGTTAAAACAAATCGTTTGCTTTTATATTTTTATGTTCAGACACTTCAACATACATCATAGCAATTTATGACATTAAAATGGCCAATACTTACCTACTTTGAGAATCTTATTCGAACATTCATAATTTCACAGGAATTGCACAGTTCTCAGACTCGTTTTGAAGCAAGTCTCGTGAAGTTTTCTTCAGGAATTTATCAGATTTAGCAACCATAAAGAAAAATATCCGAACACATTTACTTGGGTAGATCAGTGGTTGTCGTGTGGCTTTCAGGTTGTCTATCCATAACTGAAGTGATTAAACAATTTTAATTGATCTAAGTACATAAAATATACCTTTTTTAATAATTATGAGGCTGACATAAACCAAACTCAGGAGTATGTATGTAGTCAATTAAATGAACTTTTTTCAGTTGAAACTTTTATAGAGTTGTCTGCCCTTTTAAGGTTGGTTTACCCCATAAAAAATCTCACGAGAAAACATACCCTGAAAATTTCTTAAATCGTTCTGTAGTATTTACAGTTCATTATATAAAATATTCATCAAATTTGTCTCTGCCATTTTTATGCAATACTGCCTTGAACTTGGTATTGTTGATGGTGCAGTTTTGACGCTTTTCTAATGATTACATAGGAAAATGAACATTTGTTGAGATTAGGTTATTTTGAAAAATTGCATGTAACTTTTAACCAATTTAGACAAATTTATCAACTGTTTCTGTGCTTAAAGAAAAAATGATTTCAAATAAATTAATGTAAAAAAAATTATATGTGTTCTCGCTAGATTTTTTGCTATTTTATCTTTATTTTTGATAATTTTACCGAAAATTGCCGTGTTTCCCGTATTTGACGTCGTGAGTACGACGCCATTCATTTTTAACCCGTTCCGCTTATTAAGTGATATAACAATCACTTAAAAATCAAATTTAGACCTCTAAAGCTAAAACTAGTAGTTATATTTCTGAAAAAGCAATTTTGGAGTATGAAAATAATAGATTAAAAAAAGGCATATCTTTACTATGAATTCGAAGTTATAAGGCCTCCCGTGTACCCCCGGTTAGCATTGGCCTGTAAAAAAAAATCCTAATTTTGCTTTTGTATTATAAAAACATTCCTTTTTTTTAAATTATAAAGATTTGTTAGTTGCTATTATAGGTATTAAAAGCCCACTTTTGCTCTCTTATTCTAAATCAGAGAATGCAGAGCATAATATTTTTTATATATAAAATTTAGAGGAAAGGGTGGTACAACTTTTTAAGTGGGTTCCCCATTTTCACTTTCGTTTGTCGAAATGTCTTGTTAATGTTCATATATGCAAATAGTCTTAATTCTAGAAAACAGATGATATTCGTAAGATATAGACTTTTATTTTGGTTATCAAAATCTTTGCAACTAATTTAGAAAATATAATTCCCCGGCTTTGCTTCTCCCTTTTTCGTTCAAAATAGTTACGATATGCTTGTAAACTTTATTACCGACCCAAACTAATTTACAGACACTCCTCTCTCTCTCTCTCTCTCTCTCTCTCTCTCTCTCTCTCTCTCTCTCTCTCTCTCTCAAACGTTCGAGACTACATGACTGTCATTACTTAGCTTTTATGTACAGTTTCACATAGAGTTAAAAAGTAACGCTCAAATTCTTGATAATAATCTACTTAAATATGATGTATTGCTTCCCATCTGCATTTCTAACTTACGATTTTTAGTTGAAAACTAAGACGTGGTATGGATTACTGCTACAGTATTTACACTATAGACCTAAATCGAATAACTATATTATTACTAAGAGCATTTGACGTTAGAAAATGTAAAGCGGGAAACTTTGAGAAGTCTCCGTTATGACATCATAAACAAATGTACACAAAACAGCCTCTCAAGTTGTCTAAATTGAGTACAAAATTTGATGACGAAAGCAAACCCGCGACCCACCTTAAAGTCTGGGTAAAAACATTTCTCAAAATATGTACAGTAAATTATGAATTTTTCTAGCATTTTCAAAGAAAGGGAAAGCTTTTGCAACTTTTTTTAGAGAATAGATTTGTGAGAAAATTACTTGTACTAAAAAGATAATATTTGAAATTGCATTTTCCCATAGACTTCAATGTTAATTTCAAGATGTGATAAATTTGTTAATATTCAAAATTTCAAAAGTGAATCTGTATTATTCAATAAACCTAATATAATCACACTAAAATTTAAGGGATCAAACTTGCAATCTATTAGATAAAAATATGATAGATATGGATGGACTACTTTGAATAACTGAGAAAACTACAGCAAATTATGTTTTTAAACACATACTAAAGCATAACCATCGGTTAAAAGCGTACACAAAAATTGATATAAATATTGGACCAAGCAGCGCTTTAAATATATATGTGCACATTAATGAAAACAGTTTGAAACGACATAAAAAAAAATGTGTTGGTATTGACGTGCATGTAGACCCCCCCCCCCCCCACTCCATCATCTGAGTACGCCTTTCATGATTTGAATATTGACACCCCTTTAAATCCACCGCTGTTGGAAATAAATAAATCACATGATGATATCGATAACACAGCCAGGTGGACGTAGACCAGGAAGTAAAATACCTGACTCGCTATGTTGGAATTTGGAGGTTTGTACCTGTAGTTTTTTATCATTTATTAGTAACAATACTCTGTCCTAGCTTACATTTCTGTTGGTTTTCGGTTAATAACTATACATACTTCTGTTAAAGATACTTAAGTAGGAATCGAGCTATAGAATAAAAGATCCTTCAAAATTTTTATCTCGGTCAAAATACAGAACATGAACTACGACGCACAAAACTGTGGCGTCGTAAACAAATTCAAAGTGGGGGTGGGGGCTAGACTTTTTAGAAATCTTGACAAGCAAATAAAAAAACCTTGAAGCTAGCCCCCCCCCCCCGTCCCCCCAGTTCCAACGAGTATGCAATATATGGAAATAAAACTTTCTTCGATTGATAAGAGAGTGGCAAGCTACATGTAATTGGTTTTTCAAAAATGTATTTCAGGATTCTCTTAAAATCCATCAGTGTCTGACCATGCTCCCACGCACTTGGGCCCAGGATGTGTTACGGTGTCATCTCTGTGAGAGCCCGGGCCCCCCTATGTACTGTGACATTTGTCACATACATCTGTGTGTAGCTTGCGTTGGAAAACATCTCTTAGATGAATCCAAAGAACACAAAGTGGTGTCATTTAAAAAGCGGGGACCTAATCCTAAATGTTCCAAACATTCCACGCAATTATGTGAACTTTACTGCGAACACTGTGGCATTCCTATTTGTGTGGAGTGTGTTTCTTCTCGTGAACATCTAGGACATGAACAAGCTGGCATTTTGAAAATGCTAGATACTAAGAAAGAAGCCTTACAAAGAGATTTGCAAGAATTGGAAAACACCATTTATCCTAAATATCAAGAGATTGCATCTAACATCCCGGTTCAGAAAGCGGATCTTAAGGAAAACTCCGAGAAATTAACAACAACTATTGACAAACATAGAGAAGAACTGCAGAGAGAAATAGACATTGCTATCAGAAAACTGAAATCTGACGTGGTTGAAATAGATTCTAAACACCTGGTTGTCTTAAATAAGCATGAAAAAGAAATCAAACAAAGTATTTCTGAAATAACACAGTGCATTGCTGATCTAAAGAAGCTCCTAAACTCAGGTGATGTCAGCCATGTATTTGCATACAAATCCAGAAACTCTCAATTCAGAAAATTGCCTCCTAAACTCACAATTTCTCTACCAAGATTCACTCCTCAGAAAATAAACAAAGAACAGATTTATCAGCAGATTGGTTCTCTGTCAGCATTATCTATTAAAACAGAAGAACATGGCTACACAATGGATTCTCCTGGTTCTGTGTCCTCTCCCCCGGACAGACCGCTCATTGAAGTACCACGGATCATCACAGATATAAACACAGAGTATGGAGAAGTTAATAAATTATGCAGTGTGTCCTGTCTGAGTGATAATGAAGTTTGGATGAGAGGCGTGGACAACATGATGAGACTCTACAACCTCCACGGTAAACTAGTGAAGTCCATCCAAACCAAGTCAGGGAAAGTGCCAGATGACTTAGCAGTAATACATAGTGGTGAACTAGTTTATACTGATCCCAGTGATAGAACCGTGAACATAGTGAAGAATACACAGATACAGACAGAGATCAGACTACGGGGGTGGTGTCCTCTCAATGTCTGTAGTACCTCCTGTGGTGACCTCCTGGTTGTCATGATCACTGATGATAAGAAACAAGCAAAAGTTGTGCGTTACTCTGGCTCCACAGAGAAACAAACAATTCAATACAATGACAAAGGACAACCTCTCTATTCATCTGATTATAATTACACTAAATACATCAATGAGAACAGGAATCTAGATATCTGTGTAGCTGACAGTGGAGCTGATGCAGTATTGGTGGTCAATAAGGCCGGGAAACTCCAATTTACATACACCGGTCTTCCCTCTACTACCAAGGAACTATTCAGTCCAGCCGGCATCACTACAGACAGCCAGGGTCGGATCCTGACAGCAGACCTTTACAACCACCGTATCCACATCCTGGATCAGGACGGACAGTTCCTCCGCTACATTGACAACTGTCAATTACAGTATCCATGGGGTTTATGTGTGGACACAAGAGACAACCTCTTTGTGGGTGAATGGAAAACAGGTAAAGTGAAGAAAATCCAATATAACATGTAGACAAACTGTGAGTTTACATCAGGATATGTAAACAAACATATTATTTCAATTTGTCCATTTATAAAAATAAGCATTTCTTTTGCTCTATAGAACTGTTTTCATATGCATCGTTTAGCAAATAATTCAAATAACTATAATTAAAAATGTTACCACCATTCAATGGTGTTCTTTTGATGTTGACTTTGCCAAGAGATTAAAACTTAACCTACATTGAGTGCATGAATTGAACTCCATGGACTTGCACAAGCTGATCTTAGATATTCAGATATCCAATTCAGATGTAATAATCATGATAATAGTCACATATGCATGTATATATGGAATTCCTATGTAAGTACATACATATAATTTTAGATGTTAAATTTAAATTCTAAATGTTATACTGTTAGTCGTTTTAATTCCACGGTGCTAAAAGAAAGTGGGCGCATTAGATGTAAATTCGGCAGGAACCTGGGCACATAGGAAGAGTAAAATTTCATTGATTATTTTTGCCCATTTATTAAACTATAATCGTTATTTGGTTCCTTTACGGTAAGGAAATTGATAACAAATGTTTGAAATGCAGTTAGTTTTATCAAAACATGGGTCTGAATATAGCAACACGAGGCGATTTACGCAAAATCCTACTTCTTTACAGCTATTTTTAAATGATTTTATTGTTTCTGGGTCTTCTCTCCACAAATTTAAAACGTGTAAAGGTTATATATTTCAACATAGAATGTGTTGCTTGTTAAAAATAGATGGAGAGATGACCCAGAAATGACCAAATATGTACTTTTTGAATATATTTTTAGGATGAAAATAAACTAAGTTATGAGATATGAAAATTTCTTGTTAAATAATTCTTTATATCACTACTTTATGAAGTCCCCCATGGCACAGTGGATTCGTGTAGGCTTTATGAAACTCGGCCTTTTGGTGTTTTGGGTTCGAATCCTGCTGGTATTTTCTTTTACCAATATTTTTTCTTCTATTTTTTAATTACATTTACAATTAGGTTTTTGAAAATACTTCATTGGCCTTTTTAGCTATGGTATACCGTTTTCGAAAGTTTAACACAACTTCTAAATGATTGTCTTGTTTCCGAATTTAAAGGCGTTTACCTCTTTGTTTTCTGACACGTATACATGTAAACAATGGTTTCACCGGAAAAGTATGGGTGTTGTGTTTGTAAAAGACAACTTAAAGGAAAAAGAAAGCGGCCAGTTAGTGTTAACATTGCAAAGGTTCTTCGGACGAGAGGTATTGAAACTACAAATGTAAGCACCATATGTGACTCATGTAGACTTTCAATCAAAAATACTTTGTCTAAGAATATATCTCGAATACCAATACAGGGTAGTCCAAATGAAAATAGCATCAGTTTGCCAATTGTGACAGCTGGAAAGTGTAATAAAAGCTGCATTATTTGTAGAAAAACGGGCTCCCTGAAATGCATTCCCAGAGAAGCAAGAATGGACATCTTTATTAATTTTGGTATTCTTGTACCACTTGGTGCCCGATGCTGCCCTCTCCATCTAACCGGCAATTTCATTAAACCATCAACACATGTTCATACATCAATGTTCAGAAAAAAGTCCACTGCTTTAAACTCTGATGAAATCGTGTCGTTATTTAATGATTTAAGAAGAGTTGCATCTACATCTCAGAGTCGCCGAATGTCATTTGATGACCACTTGCTATCTGATGAAGATTACAAAACCTTGTTAGGAGTGTCAATAGATCAATTTATCGACCTCAATCAACATGTCACATCTATGCGTAACACAAAAGAAAGAACAATAAGAAACGCAATTGGCATTTTCCTGTTTAAAATGAAATGTGGATTGTCTAACGCCCTTATTGCCACTCTTTTTGGGTTTAGCAGTCGTCGACAAGTAGCGCATATAATTCAACAGACGCGGACAGCACTAGTACGTGACTTTGTTCCTTTACTCTTGGGGTTCAGTCATTTGTCACGTGACACAATTGTGAATGACCACACGACGGACATTGCAAAACAGTTTTTTAGTGATCCAATATCTGACACAGTTATCCTTGTTATGGATGGTACATACGTGTTCATTCAGAAAAGCTCAGCATATCGTTTTCAAAGGCTATCATACTCCATGCATAAGAACAGACCCCTTGTAAAACCGTTTGTTATAACCTCTACTGATGGCTATATAGTTGATGTCATGGGCCCCTACCTATCTAATGGCAAAAATAACGATGCCTCCATTATCAAGCATATAATCACGTCAAATTCTGGTAACATCATGGAATTCCTCAAAGATGACGATGTTTTGATAGTAGATCGCGGTTTCAGAGATGCTATTCCCTTCTTAAATGAACTGGGTTTTAAAACACACATGCCTGCATTTCTTCAAAAGTCTGTTAAACAGCATAGTACAAACGAAGCAAATATGACACGTTTTGTCACCAAAGTGCGTTGGGTGGTTGAGGCTGCCAATGGCCGGATCAAAAAATGGAAGTTTTTAGACAATGTTGTTTGCAACAGTCAAATTCCACATATCAGAGACTTTGTTCGAATTATTTGTGCAATAATCAACAAATATAGACCTCCTTTAAAAAAAGATAATCAAGATGATGATGACATTGCACGACAAATGAGAATCGCAGCATTACCCAAAATAAATTTCCTTCAGGATAGGATAAATAAAAATCCAAAGTTAAAATTCCGAGAAAAATCAAAAAACTGGCTCACTATTGAATCCAAAGATGCTTTATCAGATTTTCCTATTTATACTGAAGACCGATTGCGTCTTCTAACATTTGGGGTCTATCAGCTCAAACAAGCGAAAAAGTATACTGACGAACATCTTGGAGACGGGGACTATAAAATTGATGTATCCTGCGAGGAAGCTGGGTTATTGCATGCCAGAATACAGTCTAGACATACCTCTAGAAAACTTTATAATATATGGATTGAGTTCAGCAGGGAGGATGTGACAGGATGGTTCTGTGAGTGTAAAGGAGGATCTAGAACAGTCGGTTGTTGTGCCCATATCTGCTCTGTCATATGGTACCTTTCCTTTGCTCGACACCAAAACTACACGGCAACCCCTGACATGTACACGCCATCTCTATGCGACGCGGCCGATATTGTATTGGAGACTGATTCTGGAGAGGAATCTCAGTAAAATGTTGATGTTCAACGAGGTTTAATTATTTTGTTGATATAAAATTGTTGTTTCAACATGTCGTTTTGATTTCTGCTAAATTCATATTATATTCTGTTCCTATACTAGTATATTAATGTAATATACACTAATAAACTAACTATTTATCGATTTATCCCTAATCATCATGTTCAAAAATAGTTTCAAAATTTTTAAAATAGTCGTGATTCCAGAAAAGTAACACCTTCCAATATTTTAGTAATCAATTTTTGTACAAGCCTGTAGCGCCTTGAGGTTATAGACATTTAAATCCCAGTTGATTCGTGTCAATGAATCCTGCAAACTTACTATCTTGAGCGCCCACTTTCTTTCATAATTTCTCAAAAAGTCAAATAGTGAAATTTTTAATTTCACGCTAAAAAAAAAAACCAGTTTATGAAAATATAAGCATTGACACGTTTTAAAAAAACTTATGTTAATATTAACGATGGGTAATTAAGCGGAAAAACAATTAATCGCGAAGTTCAACATAGTGAAATTAAAACCATTGTGATTTTTTGCCAATCTACAGTATATATAGCTATCATTTATAACCCGCATGGATCATCAAAAAAAAGCATTTCATTGTTTATATTTTAAATCATTCTTTCTTTAACAAATAAATGATCATAAATAGTTAAGTAAAATCTACTTAATTATTGTTAACGTACATCAGTACGTTTGATAAAACGAACAGCCTTGTAGTGCAATCTTCTATGTGACTCTGAATCTGATATCATCATGATTATTTCGTGCAGTCCGCGATTTTTCTTCGGTTGCTAAAGATTTTTACCAGATCAATAAACTGGTTTGAACTGGATCTTGTAGATTTCAGTCCTGTCAGATTCTACATAGCCAACATGAATTGCAATCAATTTCCTAAAGAAACATAGGAAATCACACAAAGTGGGTTTAAATATACTAGTATTAAAATACATGTATACTTTCAGCAGAGTTAAATTTCTAGTGGTCATGGTATTCTTGCCCTTTATCTAGTAAAACAAGAAACCATTAGACTATTTGAGGTGTAAATTTAGTTTTCCTCAATATCGCTGGTACCATAATTACCCACGAATGCATTTTCCTCAACAAATTTTAGAGCATTGGTTTTTTTCTGTTCATAAAAGCTAATCCACAGAACAACCTTTCTATTAACACGTTATAAAATACTGGCGATCAGCTAAAACTATGACCCAGAACAAATCTAAGAGTACTGGGTGGTCATGGCCAATTGTTTAAAGACTATACTGAACTAACAAACATGTATACAGATATAGGAAATAATTATTATTCAAAGGCTAAAATATATATATTTTTACTAGAGATTCCTCGAAGGCATGGGTATGGGCTATGGCACTCAGGTGGGTCTCTTGTTATTTTTAACCAGATTTCTTTTAATTTTCAATTATACAGTAAAACACACTTACATTGTATAACGAAACCCTAGCTATAGGGATGGCCAATTTTACTTTGTTATAAGCGTAGTTCGATATATCTGTCAAGTTTACAACACGTAATAAAGTCACAGAGAATGAAATCACTTCACTGTAAGTGTCAATTCATTATAAGTGTGTTAGCTATTATAACCAAGTTTTACTCATCCCCCCCCCCAAAAAAAAAAAACCAATTTATTTATTTACAATAATGAAATACAATATCAAAAACTGTGTAAAAGAGTTGTCCCTCTGTCTCTATGTGACCAATAGGTTGTATTACACACCTAACACAACTATCCAACTGAGGACCAGACTGCTATATGATATATAATTATAAATATGTAAATGCAACACAAAGAACATGTCCGAATAAAGTACTAATTGTTAAAAGAATACAAAACATTTCAACCATAAATAAAAATCAGTTTTATTCCATATCATATAATACAAAACTTAAATATGATCACGTTTAATATTATAGAATATGTCAATCATAAATAGCTACATAGTGTTTTCACACAATTGAAAACAAGAAAGAAAGAAAGAAAAAAATGATTCGTGTCAAACAAGCCGATTCACTGCATGATCCATACAAATTCACAGGCCATATACTAGTGGCCCCCAAAATATGCCCAGAGTGAATAGAGACAAATTAAGAGAGAGATATATTATAGCACATCTTCTTACAAAACAAACAATAACACATTGTGAGCTGGTTATCCAAAGTTTAGTGTATTGTAATTGAAGCAGACGTTGATACCTTTATGTCATATGTAGTAAGCTGTGACACCGATTTGAACACAGAATTCTGAAAACACCCAAATTGCACAGTTGAATTTGATGTTATTGTAAATTACAAAACAAGCACAGTGTGAATTTGTACACTGATAAAAAAAGGTGTACTGATATAAATTTTACTAAAATGTCCATAAATGGTTTCAATTTCCATAGATACATTTTTTGACTCCATAAGGGAACTCAAAATGGGTGGGTGGATGGATGGATAAGAGGGAGCTAGCACCTCCTGCTTTTCAACATCTTTTTGATTTTTGGCAGACTATAAAATCTTGAGAAAAAAAATTTTGTTTAAGGGCAAAATATTGGTATAGTTGGTCCCTTCTATATATCAACCGTTCAAAATCAATGCTACAGGGCTGTCATGTGTTTAACATACAAAATCATTACACAGTTCATAAAAGCGTGTCCTATACATACGTACATGTACGTACAAGTTACTGAAAGGGATGCCTGATTAATTCAACATCTCCTCAAACTAATATCAATTTGCTACATGCAGTTAACTGAATTGTACTATGTTTAATGTAACAAAATGACCAGAAACTAAAATATCCATTCTCTACACTTTTTTAAAAAACTAAATGACAACTATCGGTACAATGAGCTTTAAAGGTTTTAACTTACACCAATTGAAAAATGTCATAAATCAAGAAAAAAATCAGGAAGAAAAAAAAAACTTTGTATATTTCTATAGCATATTGAAAATGCTGATATCTATCAAAAAACAAAATTCAAACAATGTGAGAATACACACGAGTGATAGCACTGGAAAAGATTTAAATGAGGTAAATTTACATAATACACAGGAGCCGTCTAAAATCAATGAACACTTGTTGGAATGTATATCCCTGACAATTAAAACCAAAGGGCTAAAAAAAATCATTTATGACAGAATCTATTCTCTTTTTTTTTTAAACAAGGTTATTTCACAAATTGAAAAAATTTCAGATACATAAATCTAAAAAGTATGAAAAGGGAATTAATACTTTCGTGAGAAACGGAGAACTATTTCATGAAGTCACTGCATTTTTAAAAGAGAGTTTGGTCAAATGCAATCGAAAAATGAAGTAATTTCTATAATTTAAAAAAAAAGGATAAAAACTTTGAGTATGGTACCCATGTATTTCTGATCCTTTAAACAGAGGTATTTCCTGGGCTATAACAAAGATCGCAACGACGTACAAATATGTATATAAAAAAGCTTCAAAAGCTAACTGATGAGACATTTGGTAATCAAGGTATTATACGTGGATGACTCAAATGTTTACAGATATAATACACAAACAGTAAAACATAACATATCTCTTGGTTTTGATTCATGTATGTAATTAAAATACATACCTTTGTCCTTTTATCTATCTCCTTAAATTATTATGCAATACTGTTTATTAAACATTTACATCATACTCAATTTGTGTTGTATTCTTATTCATTAATATTGCATACAGGGAAATATTCGCCTCTGTTTTATTTTCGCCCCTTTCAACCCTCGTTGTCAGCGGGCAAAACTAAGACTGGACAATTTACACTGTCTCAAAATGTCGCTCTAAAATGACAACTGTGTCTGGGCGAATTCAAGACAAGTCAAAACTGTTTGCAAGTGTAGAAGGACGAAAATTACACAGGGCGAAAATAACCCTGTATACAGTATAATATTATACACCTCTTATTGTTTGTTGGCAACCTTTTTAATAAATACAAAACAAACTCAAGTAAAAGTACAGTTACCAGTACCATACTTCTGACAGTCAAATGAAAGATCTTGCGAAGTACATTAACAATTGAAAGGCCCAACCAAAAAAATGTAATGTTTTTGAATAAGAATAAAGTTAGTATATGTACTACTTTTCAATTGTCAATTTGGAAAAAAGTAAAAAAAATTCCTCTTTATTAATCAAATATCAAACCAAAATGAGTTATCTGGGCTACAATATACATTGTATTAAAAAAAAAAGATGCTACATTTTGATGCATTTTTTCACAAAATACTACAATACATGTAATATGCAATACAAAGGATGTATATTTGACTTTTTTTCTCATTTATACATGTGTGTGTACTTGTCAATATCATGCACATTCAAGGGCGATTTAAAAGCACACTTTGATCTGCACTAAAAATACGAAGAAAGAAACAAAAAATATAAGTGACGTGTATGTTAATAAACAACACCCTGCTTATGTTTCCTTTTACACATACCGTACACACAACACACTCTCTTTCCACATACAACAGAAGACATAATAAGACACACACATAATTATATATATGTACTATAGCTATAACTAAAATTATCACAAGACATGAACTGACTTCATGGAAGCGTGAACTCCAAGAGGTGATGACGGACAGACGCGGCCGAGTTTCTGTGGATTTCCGAGAAGAAAAAGGAGAAGAAAAGTAAAGAAAATTGTCCAAAGCTCGATCAAGTGTGAAATGATTGCTGTTGTGTTTGACTCCCCCAACTGCTGTATGGATCATTGCTGTTCCAGCGGCCGCCCTCTGATACTTCGGTGTACGTAACATGTTGGGGTGGAGACTGGGAGTCTTTGTATGCTACGGCAGAACTGTTCCCTGGAAAAATATAATTTTCAACAATTACTTATCAACCTTGTAAGTACTTCATTATATAAGACCAGAGTCTTCCAAAAAGGTCAAAAGTACATTGGATGATTTAAAAACATACATATTTAGAAAGATGGTCATAGTTTTATCAGATCATAATTAAGTACAGATTCTTGTTTTTAAGTCCTGTGTTCAAGTATTGAGCTCAGATTAAGGAGATCACTTCTTGTATATTCAAACAGGATCTACATGTACATGAAATTGTTTATTTTATCTCTCTGCCATTGCAAATAATTTTTTGACATGATATTATGTGCATGTCCAGAGAGATTTCAGGGGGGCCCAAAACACCCCTCCCCTTTTTTGATAATTTAGAAAAAAATAATGTATAAAATTATATGACTTTTCGAAAACTTGCAGTTGCTGGTTTTACTTATAGTTAACCTTAAGTTTACGTTTTTATCTCTATGATAGAAAAAGGGCACAAACAAAACAATAATACATGTATATTAATTTTGAGCAAATACTGCATGGTACATACATTATGAATTTCAGAAAAAAATTTATTAATACTGAATGTATTAGAGAAAATAAATATTGGCAAGTATCTACTGGCAACTTACAACTTACAAAAATAGTTGTGTATATATAATACCGTATAGCAAAATTTATAATAATCTGCAAATCACATAATCAAAAAAAAAATTAAAAAATCTATGATTACATATTAACAAAAGCACTAAAACATATAAAAAAAAAAACAACAAAAAACCAACCAAAGGCTTATAGGCGATATCTACAACACTATTATAATTAAAATGCATGTTTTTTTGGCGGTCAGACTGCACATGACATCAATCTACATATACTATAAGCCGCTAGTACCAAAAACAATGGTGTAATATGTTATTTGTTAGAAGCCACCACAAGAGGGGGCGGGGGGGATTGTTACTCACCTTTGACCCCAAACCCAAAGCAGTTAGTGAGATGTTAGGGGGTAGTGAGGGCTGGAAGGAAAGTGGTAGAAAATACATTGTTAGCTGCTGATTACCTGACATCGCGTTACAATTTGATTTCCAATTCAGACACTGTTTTCATATAAAAAAAATTTCAATGTCAAAAACTTTTTAAAGAATATATATCCTATTCCAAACCTTATTCACCTGTTGTTAATTTCAACATTATATGAATTAGATTTTTTTTAAATACAATAAAGGGGGATGGGGGAAAGAAGTATCAACTTCATAAATTTCATGAAATAATTTAAAATCTTCAAATTTCAAGGAATGCAAAATCCAACAGTCAGAATATTTTTTTTTTATCAAAGAACTACTGAAGTTATAAATCTATGTGGTCTACTGAAATACTCATAAACAAAGAACCATAACTCCTACTGGTTAGTTGACATGATGGGAGAGATTCCCCTGTAATCTCCCCTGGTTACGAGGATTCTAGTTTCTGGGACAACTTACCATTCTGATAAGCCAGCTGGGTCAGGGTGCTGTTCCACAGGGGATTCTTACCCACTGATACAAGCAGCATTAACAAAAGAACGCTATATTTTCACTGATTGTCCAAAAAAATAGGTTAACATTTAACGATTCTAGTCTCAAAAATAATCTCCTTTGACATATTATATATAGTAAATGTATATATGGTGTAAACAAGGCACACACAAGAAATTTTGGAACCAATATTTTTCAGTCAATGGGTTAGCCAGTCTTTGTTGTAAGGTATTGTTTAGTTCTTTGAAAATGGACATGTGCAGAAGGGTACGTATGGATTATTAAACAAGAAAATGCCGATATTGCATTGCATATTCTAATTACATGCAGTACAGTGCTGACCCCCATTCATTCAGCTGATATTTTGAAGGGTCATGAAAATACATGCTCTGGTTACATGGCAAGTGGCTACCAACACACCCCCCCCCCCCCCCCTTAAAAAAAAAAAGTTAAAATTGTACGTGTTTCGATTTTCGATAGCTGCAGGACTGTAGCTCCCGGTCTGAAAAAATTCGCATGGACGACCTGGGAGCTACAGTGCCTCCCAAAGTAAAAATTTGCAATTTACGGCGCACAAAAATCTGCGCAAGAATGGGACTGATTAACCTTATTTACACACAAATTCTGTGAAAAAAATAGGTACCAATAAATTCTTCATGCAATTTCCTACTGATATCATCTCTTTCCTTGCCGCAGACTTTCCCCGAAACATGCTAATCGACCTCAGAAAATGAAATATGTTAAATTCATGTCGAGATCGAGAGTCCCCATTTTTTCATGTAAACAAACTGCACCACTTCACTTTACGGGACTGGTGATGGTGTTTAAAAGAATATCAGGGGCAAGTAAAGTGACAACATCTGTAGTAAAATGTCCAAGGAATTATTTGAAATCAAATATTTTTACAGAATGTGTTTCAAAATAAGATTAATCAGTCCCAAACAAGCACAGATTTTTGTGCGCCGTAAATTGCAGATTTTTACTATGAGAGGCACTGTAGCTCCCAGGTCCTCCATCCCAATTTTTTTCAGACCTGGAGCTACAGTCCTGCATCTAGTGTTTCGAGTGAAATGAACAAAAGTCCAAAAATCTTTCACATATTGACACTGAACATTGGAAACATCAATCTACCCTGGCTGATAACACCAATTTTAAGACACAAATAAGCCAATTATCAATGCAGCTATACCCTAAAAAGACTACTCCCCCCCCCTTCCCAAGCAGATGATGACTTTTGACCCCACTTTTAATTATATACTTGCTGGACTCTCATTTAGTTTTCTAATTATCAAGTGTACTTTATTATAAACTTTTATTTGCTGCCAGCACTTAACACTTATTTAAAGACACAAAATCCATTCTGTATGCAGAGATTTGTTCAAAAATGCCACATCAGCCCCATCTATCATGTTTTAAAATCTATTGCTCTAACAGTTAAGCACACTTCAGAACTGCTCATCTATTTTGATTGACAATTATATCTATATACATAAGGGAGTTTGGTTTTATTTAAGGGTGGGGAGGGGACGTGGTAAATTTTTTTTAGTGTAGGTGCGCAGACACGTACCATTGGTGGGTGGGAGGCGACTGTTGATGGAACCGTCTGGGGTCTGATAGCTAATCATCTGCTTCATCACTGGACCGGAACCGTTACTTCCTGTCACATGATTAGCCGTGTTTGTTCCCACATTGTTAGTCTGTGAAGATTGAGTGTTTTAAAACGTCTGTTAGTACACATGTGCAAGGATTAATTAACAAATAATTAATTCTGAATCGATGAATTTCAATATCAAAGAATGAGGCTCATTAAATGTGACTTTTTTTTATTGTTCTTTGTGATCAATTCAATTGGAGTATCATAGTTTTGGTGATTTTTTTTTCTGCTCCTGATACCAGCGAGAGAAAAAAATTGTAAAACGGATTTTATCACAAATTATATTAAGCACTGCAGATGTAAGAGTGTTGTATTAATCACACACAAAATAAAAGTAGGACTGGTATTTAATTAGATTTCAATGATAATAATTTAATTAATTCCCTGATCAGGACATTCCCTATTCATCTTATTATTAAATAAAATACGATATTGATTACTTTTTTGAGTTAATCAAAATACTCTGTGGGTCTGATTTAAGATACTGATATCAATATCTTTAGGGAAAAAAAATATGTTATCTTAATATCAAAATCAAGATGTAATCTTTGATGGAGTAAAGGATTTTAAGCTGCTTAGAAATGAAATGTGATAATTTTCAGCTTATAAATCAGATATTGAACTTCATAAAGCTAGTCAGGGAAAAAACAGTCATTGACTGACCGACAAAATCACAGATCTCAGCAGAATCTTGACACCAGGTTCTATAGGGTAGTTAATTCACAAAAGTTGATATCCTATCGATAAAAGTTGTGAAAAAAAACCCCAAGAGAATTCAGAATATAAATATTTTTTCTCTGGGAATAGCTTAATATATGAAGTGCAATCTAATTAAAATTAGAACTTCCATCCGTTCCCCAGTTTTTGATATGTCGCGTAAAAGTGATACGGCAAACTGGCTAAAATTACTTAAAAGCTGTCAAAGCATATTTACCTTTGGGTTTGATACTTTAAAAAAATGTATGTCCATGTTTTGATCGAATTAAATGAAGATTAAGGTGGCTCACTACACCGTAAAATATTTTCTCAAATCAGCAGAAATTTACTTGATTATGATAGATATCTTAATGGATAATAAGTATTAAAGTCTAATATGCAAAAAATGTGCAATTTTGGATGAAAAATTACATTTTCAAAAATTTAATTAAGTTAATATGAACAAAAGCTCCAGGTGGATTCGAACTCATGATCTGCAGTTCAGAAGTCCGCTACTTTAACCACTGAGCTAGGACGATATACAACAAATTGAACGATATAAACAGTTTAACAAAACATTTAAATCGCCATCTTGTGACGTATGGTCTTAAAGAGTATAAGTGTAGGTGTAGTGAGGTACCTTAAAGCCTTATATTTAGGCAAACAAGTATGGCTATACAATATTAATGTTCTCTCTGGTCTACCAGAATAACTACAGCAATGCTGCAGTTCTTTTGTCACTAGTATCAATACATGTTCAAAGTCACAGTTCTTAAATGGATTCAGTTTAAATTAATCTAGAAAATATGATTAATAAATGCGCAATTATATTAGGTGCATGAACTATGATAGAATTTTGTGCTGCTACAGAGGGGGGGGGGGGGGGTTTATGTGTGTAGGTGGGGGTTAGTACTAGGTCAAACCTTAGTGTTGTTAGTAGATCCGTAATATTCATGTTTAACATTGACGGCATTGCTCTCTTTGCCGGTGGACGCATTTACCCCTTGAGTCTGCGAGCTGTCTGGGATGACAAAACCACGACTGTCAATCAAACTGAAAAAGTGAGAGAGAAAATTTTCACCATGTTCGTCCAAAATAATTTTTTTGAAAGTATTTAATATTTAGTAGAAGATTGTACCAGGCACAAAGACGGACTCCCAAAACGGAGTCAACGGAAGTAAATTTCTGCAAGCATTTTGGACTCCGCTTTGGGAGTCTACGCATGAGCACTGGTACAAAAAATGGCGATTTTTCGATGAAAACATGGGGTCAACAAGAAATTGTCTTGCAAAGTGCTGCATGTGTTGGCAGACTTCTAACATGATTTAAAAGACCCAGGATATAATTTACTATCGATCGAATTTGCACTTAAGAAAGTTATTCATCTATAAGTTGGACGTTTGGACAATGCTTAAAAAGTGATATTTTTGTGTTTTTCATGGAATGTTATCATTAATAAAAGGTAAATTGCATTAAATTTTACTTTCTTCGTATTGTGTTACAATTTAAAATCACCAAACATACAAATTGATAAGTGCGTAAATGAAAAAAGCTTCGATTACTAACAAAAACTGGCTGCTATAGCGATGATTAAAAACGTCTTATTTGTATTAAAATAATAACCTAAGGATTGATTGTTTAAAAGCCTAGAAAATTAAACAAATTTTCATTCTAGACACAATAACTCTTTAAATTGAACTGATAATTATCATCTAAACAATTACAATAGCTCGCGGCATTTGCGATGTAAGGAAACCTTGTTATTATAAATACATAATTATTCAAGATAATTGATTAATTTAGCATGAAAATGATTAAAATGAAACTATACTTTTAACAAACAATGATAAATGAACATATTATCCAAACGTTTATTTCAAAACAGTTATAGTTGTGCGTGATAGAAGTTTTGGGTGAATTTTTCATTTTAAAAATTAATCTTACGTAATACAAATAAACGGTTATGAACATATGACATTAATATGACACATAAACCTTAAGAAATATTTTTGAAAATTTAGAATTAATTTTTGTCGTGTTTTTGGCCAATTTTAGAGATTTATTTAGAACTAAGGGGCATAACTCACACGTTGTTAACATTAGAAACGCCATTTTACCGCAATGCATGATGGAGCCATAAACTCCGTTTTGGGAGTTAACTCCGTTTTGGGAGTACCGTCCAGACTGAATAAAGCAGCATTAGAGCCAAGCTTCTATATGTATTTGTTTTAATCATTCATATAGTTACACTGTAGATTCCCTATCAAAACAAGGACTTAATATTCCTATAAAATCGCAAAGCACCCTTGTGGATTTTAAAAAATCTCGCTATCATCATTTTGAGGGTTGAGAACCATAAAAAATAAGGATAAATGTTTCATGTTCGCGATTTTATATTCTTCCGATTTGATGCAAATGGCAGGATCGCTGAATAAAGTACTCACATAAAATAACGAGTCTACAGTATTTCAGCATGTACTTTAAAGAAGTCTATAAAGCACTAAAATAAGAGTGCGCGTATTGCTACAAATGGGTACATTATCCAATAGCATCCTACAGTATACTGGTAGAATTTTTGTATTAAAAAAAAACCTTTTAAATGTAATCTTCTGATAAAACCAACTGACATTATTCATGATAAAACACTAGAACTAGACTGCTTTTCACACTTGGCTTTCAAAATACATAAAAGGTGTCAAATACAGGTAATTGAAAACCGTAGATTCCGTATATCATGCGATTGAGTACTTAATTCCGCGATTCAGCTGTTTTGCATCAAATTGCAAGACTATATATAAAAACACGAATGCCAAATCTTTTAAGAAGCTATACTTAGTTTACATCTTTCCTAAAAAAAAAAAGTGAGATTTTAAAATCTGTGAAGTGTGCTTCTCACAATTTTTCATGGATAATAATTCCTCGTGTTTAATTAAGAATCCACAGTAAGTTTCTGTGGGATCAAGATGCTGGATAGTAAGCCAGTTTTGTGACCAGCCCTGCATTCCTTACCTAGGAGGGGTGGGGCCACATAGAACACCCAGGCAGTTCCTAAATATTGATCCTTGGCTGAAAGGGTTAAAATTCTCTTGCCCCCTCTTGGCGGAATAGGAGCCTTTTATCTAAAAATAGATCATTTACAACATCAGACAAAATCAAACAAATATCGATGAATGTCATTGGTCATTCTGTGCGTTCACTACCAGTATCTCAAATCACTGCATTCTTGCTCACTTATTTGAGAAACATGTATTGCATTAAGTGCAGCGATATCTTAATTTCAATTTTTTTCATTGGTTTATATTTACTACATTGTGTGTTCAACAATTATAATTAGGTCTCTTCAAGAAAACTCCATTTAAAAATGAGCAGAAATTAATATGTTAAACATAAAATAATGGGTGTAGTAATATCATCATCATTGTCAGGAGCATCGCTATCATGGTGCATTAAATCGTAATATTAAGTGCGATTTAAGCTAATTTATTCCATTTTTTTTTACTTCTGGAAAGAAACCTCATCCATGCAATATTAAAACTGTTTTGTAATTCTTTAAACATACATTGTATATTGCAGACATCCGCAGTAGATGTTACTGTAATTGAACTGAAATGCTACAACATTTTGGTAATCAAAATAAACAAATTCAAAAAAAAATTATATATACTGTGGAAGCAGAAATATTCGTTGAGGATTTAATTTCGTTATTTTCGTTGGCAGTATAAATCAATGAAATTAAATCCATGACAAATTTTTAACCCAAGTATCAATGAATACAAAGAGTTTACGATATGACAAAATTAAATGCCAATGAATAAATATATAAATTATATACTGTAGAAGCAAAAATATTCATTGAGGATTTAATTTCGTTATTTTCGTTCGAGTATAAATCAACGAAATTAAATCCATGACGAATTTTTAACCCAAGTATTAATGAATACAAAGAGTTTACGATCATATGACGAAATTAAATGCCAACGAAATCTCATTTCCTTTAAAAACAACGAAATTTTGACCCAATGAATATATGTGTTTCTACAGTATAAACACAAATACAGTGGAGTCACGTTCATAGAGGAGGATCGGAATTACTGCACACACAGTATCACAGCATTCCGTCAGAAAGCAGCAAGGTTTACTTACATCTTCATTTGTAGTTTGTTCTGAAGCTACTAGATATGTGTGAAATCCTGCTAACCCGACCACCGACCACACAGAAAAGAAACAGATAATGGCCTCTATCACAGTGGACAGGGGTTAAGGAAAAAAACAACATCAAAAACGTGTGTATCGCACAAGAAAGCATCAAAATTAAACAGCAATTCAATTGTACATGTATATTCTGCTTAAAACATTTCTTTTTATAAAAAGGCAAAAAAAAAAATTAATAAATAAAAAAAAAATATAAATATAAAACCAAAGAAAATAAATCTTTTTGCCCCCACAAAAATGTTCATAGCAAGCAATTAAGCATTAACATTTTGATCATGAAACTTATGAAATCAAAAATTTAAATCTATTGCTGTCCCAAATCTAAGGGATTCAATGGAATCTGAATATTCAATAATTAACAAGTCATAATGTTTTCCCACACTGTGGTTTTACTTTATCTCACCAGCCCCCCCCCCCCCTTTGAAATTAACTAAATAAATGTGTTCTTTAATTAATTATAATGAAGTTAAAACCTTTAATGAGTGAATAAAATAAATCCACCTAAATTTTCCCATAAATATTTAATAATGAACAAAGAAAGCAATGAAAAGTCGACAATGAAAGCAAATAATGTTCTTGGATGACATAAAAATCCCCAAAAGAATCGGAGCAAACCAAAAAAGAGGCATACATACATGTATATATAAACGCATACTTTATGTGTATCGCGACCACAGGAGAAACCAGCACGACAAAAAAGAAGGTAAGCTCAGCCTGATTTACTCACATCTTCATTTGTGGTTTGCTCAGACGTAGCTAGATAGGTGTGGAAGCCAGCTAGGCCAATTATGGACCAGACCGAAAAGAAACAAATTATTGCCTCGATAATGGTGCGAAAAGAGTTAAGGAGGAAAAAACCCTGAGAATCGTCAATAACTTACTAGCTACCTGCCTCAATTTAAGGCAAACTTAATGATACCCAGATATTGTCAGGGAAAAAAAACAACCCTAACTTGTTTAGGACTGATGTCTTAGACAGTGTATTGCATAAACAATATAAGTAAAAGTGTTGAAGCAATCCCCCCCCCAAGACTTTCCCATGATAAAAACGAGACTGGTTTAATAGACTGCCGTCCCTTGAAAGATGAGCCTGGTATAGAACCCATCCCCCCCACCCCCGCCCCAATCTTCGCGTCTAATATACAATTTCTCTGCAGTAAGTGAAAGTATGCTCTTTTTTTTCTCCCTTCTCATTTGTTTAAACTATATATCCATGTTCTGTTCTAGTACATGTGTTACAATTCTTTTACACTATATGTGGACTGGCATTCCTGATCTGAACATATTTACTTTAAAAATACAATATGCCAGTATATGTTGCATCAGATCTGTAAGCCTAAAAATAGATCTGTGATCAATTCCTCTCCTTTCCCCCTCCCACCCATTTTTTTAAAATCAATATTGTTAATGCTGTTATTCTTTTCCGTTCCTTCTGACTGATTTTTCAAAACAAAGCTCTCGCTGTCTGCTTTGAAGCCTCAAGTTGTCAGATATTCCCATTTATGACACACCGATTCCAAAACCGGTACAGTCGTATTGATTGTGTCTCCAATCACAGCACTGATGCAGAACCAAGGAGAATCTTACAGAGAGAAACCAGTGAATGAAGAGGAAAGATTGCACGCAGAGAAATATTGATCGCTTGATTCATTCAACATATAAGGCAGTAAGTTGAGCGATTTGCATCTCCTACTCAATGTTTGCCCCTCAACAAAAATTACACAGGCTTGAGTTTGGTTTTTTTGGGTTTTTTTTATTTTGTGGGGTTTTTATTGTTATTGGTGGTGGGGGGGGGGGGGGGGGGGGGGGGGCTCCTACCCCTCCCAGTTTTTTTGCCCAATTTAGATAAAAAATAAACACTATAATGTATGTATTTAATGACACCCTCCCCCTTTCAACAACCCACACATACTATCATAGAAATGATGGTACTGTTCACCTGAAGTGCATTAAGTTGTATCTATTAATTAAAAATTTCTTTTCAAGATTAATAAAAAAAATAACAAAAAAATCTTTTGACCAAAAATAAAACCCTCCCCAAATTAAACCCTTCCCCCTATAATCTATCTCCATTACATACTAAAGATCCGACATAAATTTCAAACTTATCATTTTCAGTGCAAAAACGTTATCCTTCTACAAGTTTCCTTTGTAACATACAATCTATGACCCTCTTAAATACTTGTCTAAAATATGACTTATTTGTAAAGATATAAAAGGCTCAACAATAACTTTATTTTTCTTAAAAAATAAAAAGATGGACCAGATTAACTTCAAAAACAAAATATTATTCTGGAATATAATATCATTTGTTTGCTTGACATATGACTTCCCTGTTCTATATATGACTTATCAATTACACAGTCATGTAATAAAAATCAATTTTTCCCCCATCAAAACAAAGCTATGACATCATGACCACATCATGCTGAAAACTGATCCCATTTTCTGCTGAAAGGTTATTTTTATCCTTGATCATTGTGAAATGGTGTGAAGAAAAATAATAAATGTTGAAAAATAAATGTTTGTTTTGTCTCTTGTTCAGTATTATGATTGTAAATAAGATTAGAGAAAATTCATCCAAGGGATAAGATCAGAAATCTTAAACTGTTTATTGTACACTGTAAATTTTACTTTATGTTAATCCCACACTCCTAAAAAGTGACTCTTTATACATGTATATTTGGAACTCCTACTTAACCGCTGTACCGATATCTATATGCATAAGGGTGCAGAACCTTGCATACTGTCTGTTATTTGGGTGTTTAATCTTTCATTTAAGACTTTCTTATCTTTGTAGGCAACAGTATATATACACATGTATACATACATGTATATATGTCGACACCTGGCCCTGCCGTCACAATTTTTTTCAAGACAATTACTGAAAATTCCTTATATTAGGCGAGTACTTACTTCTGCGATCCCGCTGTTTTGTATCAAATCGCGAGAATATAAAATCACAAACGCAGAACATTTATCCTTATTTCTTAAAGTTCTCAACTCTCAGAAAATAATGGCAAGGTTTTAAAATCCACAAGAGGTACTTCTCGCGATTTTACGCGGATATAAATTCCTCGTGTTTAATAAGGAAATTACAGTATTCAGCCTCAAATCTGCATGAGTACGGTATATATGTATTAACCTCACATCTATGCTTTTTTCTTTCAAATTGAAAGTTCTGAGTTAAAAACGAAGTTGCGTGACTAAACAGCCCATAATTACTTTAAACTTATCATTTTATCAAAACGGTAATACAACATGATGAAAAGGATATCTGGCTGGAGAGTCTCGCATTGCATGCAAGAAATTATCCTCTTGTGAACCTGAAATGTAGGAAAAAAAAGTATTAGTCAAACTACAATACATAAAAGAATACAAAGTACCGGTATACACAAAACCCAAAGACTGAGTGAACATTTATATTACACTTTCCCTCCATCCCCCCCCCCCCCTTTTCAAAAAAACCTTAACAAACTCTGACATCCTGACAAAAAAGAAAATATCATAACGGCTCATTATCACACTTTCCTGATTCCATCATATTTTGGCTTTGTTTGCTGCAATTTTTTTCATCCCCTTCCTCCTCATACATGTCAAACATCCTTTATACATGCATGTATAAATCCTTTTTATTTGTTAGATATTCAATATTCACCAAATTTTATATATTACATCAAATAACACATTCATGGTGAGTCACCCTATAAACATATATTCAGGATTTCATCACTTAGCATTTAGTCCTTGAGATTTTAATCTTGTTTTCTTACAAAAACAGTTTATTCATGCATTATAATAAATAATACACACTCTACATCTTCAAAAACCCAATCTTTTTCTGTTCCTTGATGCAAATGCATGCTGCTTGATTGAATGTATGACCTTTTTAAAACCCTTTTCTGTTTATTTTTATTTTATTGGGGTGGGGTGGGGCTTAAACCTCAATTTAAAATCATGCAAACAAAAATTCTATAGATCCAGAATAGCAGAATAGGAGAGTATATATTCATTGTAAAGTCTTGTGGAATTTTTTTTTTTTTTTTTGGGGGGGGGGGGGGGGGAAGGAAGGAATCTGCTTTTTGACAATGAAAGCTGATGTGAGAGAAATTCTAATAGTTCAAAGTGTTTAATCTCATGTTTATAATGATTATGTGATCTTTTATTAGCAGGTATGAAGTTTTGGCTAAATATGTAGAAGCATTCTAATTTCTAAATCTCAATCTCCAGTTTTAATACCCTACAAGACTTATGCAATACTGACAAAATTTCAGTATTGTAATCAGCTTTTTATTGTAATAAACCACTTTTTTGCAACATCATTTCACAAGAAAAATAAATTGTTACAGCTCATTATTGCAGAATACAAACTAACCCCCCACCCTTCTTCCCCCAAACTGTAAACACCGCCTACTCTACAAAAAATAAATTTTTTTTAAACTAAAAAAAAAAAAAAAAAAACCCACAGAACTCTACCCCAAAGGATTACCCAACTTCACTGCAGGAATTTCCATTTACTGAAGATAATTTTCATCTAATTCTTAAGACTTTTATTTATTTAAGACTGTTGAATACTTACGTAATATAAGATGAGTAAGCACACAGGCAAATATATAGATGCAGAGGATGGATAGGGAGAGAATGAATAAATAAAAGTAGCGGTAATTCCTCCTTCCTACACAGTTTCCCACCCAGGGGCAGTGGTGGTCGAACCTCTCTGTAACAGAAATAGAAAATATATCTAGGTCACTGACTCATCAACACAAGGAAATCATTTAAAATTGCACAGCTGTATTTTAAAAATGTTATAGCTTCCTTTTCTATTTTCCTTAATTTTCTTAATTACTCTTAAAGCGAAGGAAAAAAATCCAAAATATTTGTCAAATAAACAAAAAATGAAAGTTATCATTTTTATTGTTACTCTCCTGAACTCAGAAGTTTGAAGAATTATAAATAGCAATATTTTTTGTTGATTTTTGGTTTTTTTTACAAAGACTTCAAAGTACTAACTACAGTTGAACTTCGATATCTCAAAGACTAATATCTCGAATAAAATGAATATGTCAAAGTGATTTCTAAGCCCCAACCACTTATTTTTTAAAGTATTTTAAGTATTTTACCCTCAATATCTCAAATACTCAGATATCTCGAAGTTTTTAAACAGTCCAATCTAGTCTGAGATAACAAAGTTTGACTGTATTTGAAATTGAAATGTGCAAAAAATATATGCAGAGTTACGAAAATGTTTTTTCTACATACAGATATAATGGAAACCACATATTCATAACAAAAAAGTTGTAAAAGTACTGTTATAGAAATATTTACGGTAATATATTGAAAACAACTCTGGAATTCCATTCAAATTGTTAATTAAGATTTTGTTTACAGGCTGTAAACAAAATCTTAATAATCAACAATTTAAAATGGGATTCCAGAGTTGTTTACAATATAAATATTTCTATAACTTAAATTACTTAAATCATAGCTGTTCATAATTTTGAAGTGACATATAATTGGGTTTTTAGGAATAATTTCAAACACTTTATTTCTCCAATTATGAAAATATAAGTGGCTCCACCTATAATTCTGGTAATTGAAATGGTGAAAAATCTTGCCTCTTGTCTGCCAAATGTTATCAAAAGCCCTTTCCTACGCATGGTATCAGGGATGTGTTTAGCATACATTGAAAAAGGGGGAAATCAAATCATTTGGGGGTCTATACTGATTTTGAAATGACCGTTTTGACTTTGAAAGATGAGAATGTGATAAGCTTAATAAATGAGAGAGAGAAGTTGTATCATATTATTTTAAGTTATATTTTGTACAATCTTTGTTCACAATAAAAATATACGAAAATTTTAGATTTTCAAATCTGCGGAAATGCGGATTTTCGGGGGAAAATCACATCCCTGACGTATTTTATAGCAACTTACCCACACAGTTATCACAGAGACTGCAATGAGAGGCCCGTGGGGGTCGAAATATTTTGCATGTAAAACAGTATTTTAATTTGACAACCTGTCCTTTGATAACCACCTCCTTGGTTCTGGGGGGTGGACGATAAGTCCCCGGGGTCGAGTTTGGCACCTCTGTAAATAGATCAATCATAATTAATCAATATATGAACCAGATTAAATATATGTATACAAGTATTGAAAAATCCATGATGAACATAAATACACACTAAATGTACATATGGCACATACATGATTTAAATAAAATCTTATACTTTAGTGGGTATATACACCAAATTTGTGAAATTACCAATAATGCACTGTAATTAGATTTCTAACTGATTGAAATATCAATTAATCTACTACAAAGGTATTTCATTATATTAAGATGATATACTAATAAAATATAACAGGCAAATGAAACCCTAACACTTACGCATTGTTACATAAAGCTGTGATATAGTTACATGTTAATATAGAAACAATTCTAATAAATTTTTTCATTTCTGCAGTCAACAACGATTGCAAAAGTCCCTTCAAGTCAGGTTAGATATTACCATTGATATTTGAATTCTTCATGATCATTCAGACTGAGGTAAAACCAAATAATTACATGTATGCGATACATGTTATACAATTACTGTACAGTTCTACTTTATCTTTTTTGCAGGCAAAATGCATTTCACCGGTTCAAGATAAAATTTAAGTGACAAACAGTTTCAAGTAACCAAGTAACCAACAGGTTTCTTTTTTTACTTTTCCTTAAAAATGAATCTGAATTCATGTTCGGATCTACCGGGTATATAGTGGTGGGGGTGGGGTTCTGGACCTTCCTTGGAAAATTCAAATTTATTAAATTCACATATCACATAGTGTATTTACTGAAAAAATAGGCCTCAGATCACACTGGACCATCTGGTGAATACAATTATGCCTTGGACCCCCCCCCCCCCCCCCCCCTGGAAAAATTAACTGCATCTGCGCTTGGATTTTCCGACTCCTTTTTGAACATCCTATTTAGCCTGTCAGTCTTTAACAGTGTGACACGACCATGGCATTATTGAAGATCAGTCTACTATAATTATTAAATTATACTGTGGTAATAGTGCTAAAGTTCCATTCACATATCATATATCCTTAGCTACAATACATAAACACAATCTGGTTACCATGGCTACCGTATCCACAGTGCAAGTGAGTAAAAGTAAAAGTGGGAGGGAGCAAGTTTGCAATTTTTTTCTTCTCTCAGGAATACTTTCACAGAATTGTTTTGTAACTTTAAGTTGTAACTGAGGACACCATTAATGGGTCATAAAGAGCTCACGAAATGACAATATTGTTATATTAATGCCGGTCCTTGCCCTTCGGACCATACAGGTAGTGTCACTGTCTTTTCTTTTTATATCTAGAGAGCAGACTTGTACCATAATTGAATGTGTTACAGTACATATTAAATGCATGTTACCTGTAATAAACAACCATAATAAGTAGAGTCTCATTGTTATCAATAAAACTTATTGCATAAAACACCAGCTGTGATGGTATGGTATGTTCCAGAGTATAGAATGAACAGATTTAGTGGTTGAGTGACCATACCTACACACCTAAATAAAGATCTTGTTAACTAATATATTATCTTGTAGATTTACATTCATTGTACATACATACAACCTTATAGTAAGCAAAATCATCTAACATGATCTATGTGTCAATTCATTATTCCATTTCTTGATGATTGTAATGCTCTCTCTCTCTCTCTCTCTCTCTCTCTCTCTCTCTCTCTCTCTCTCTCTCTCTCTCTCTCTCTCTCTAACAGACTGACCTATCTGTTTCTCAATGTCGGCAGCCTCATCCGGAGATGCGCGAGGAATGACCCCAGGATCACTGAAACTCGTTCTGAATAGCGTTGACATCACAAATATAAATAAGGCGATCCCAAATGCTGGAATAGCTGGCGTTACGTTTTTTGCTAGGTAAGGACAGCTGAAAGATAAAACAAATACAGGCTTAATTCAATTCTTATCATCAGCACTTTGCTGAGGTAGGGGGATTACATTTGGTGAACTTTGCATATCCTTAAAGCAATGTCAATAGAGACTAGGTTATACATACATGTATATATATATATATATATTAAACTTTGAGCTTGTTCTAGTACATGCTTTGAAAAAAATTGGGTGTAACATTTTATCATTCTTTCTTCATATCTCTATATTCAGATTCTATAGATTAAATAAATCAAAATGATTTAAACAATGTTGAAAGTTTATTTAATTATTGAAATTTTTTCTACCCTTAGGCATGTAAGGCTACAACTAATTTAGAACTTTAAAGTGTCCTGTCCCTGAGAATTCCATTATACAGTGTATTTGACCAAGAACAGAAAAAAAATGTCCTTTGTTAATCCTTAAAGACTGATCTGGGATGGGTTTCTCAAAAAATCTTTTTATTTATTTATTCAACATGTTCAAGTAAATTGAATACATATAGTATGAACTCTGAGGTATTTGTAGATATATTGACTAACTTAATTAGCACAATGTGATGCAATCATGCAAGGATATCTTCGAGACAGAGTATTTATAACTATAAGTTAACGCACCAATTAACACTTACATGTACACACAATCTGCATTGTTACCAGTATATTCCCTTACATCACATGAATTTACTTAGCGAAATTTATTGCTGATAAGTAATGCTACCTACTACATTACAAGCCCCTAGACATGTTTGAAATTATTCATCCATTGATACACATCTCAGACTTGCCCTTATTTCAACATGCCCCTGGCCAGTATATGGAATAAATATACATGTTACAGACTATAGGTAGCTTTTCCACTATCATAATGAGACCCTCCATTTTTTATTTCAATTGTGAGTATTTAAGGGGTTTACCTCTTTAATTGCCGTGTATGCAACTGGCAAACTGATATAATTTGAGGGACAAAGTTTTAGTTGGTTTATAATTAGATGATGTTAATCAAACAATATACCCCTTCACAAATAACTGCCGTACGGCTCTCTTGCAGGGCAAATTTATATACTTAGCCAAAATTTTGGTTGGTAGATAATTAAATGACATATATGAAACAGTTAATGTCATAGTTCACCAAGTCATTTTTCGCCCTGCAAAAGAGCAGTATTGTTCTTACTTTGAAGGGATCTATTGACATTACATACAGCATATTTCACCAAACTATGTCAATTTACCCTGCAAAAGAGCATTTAAGTACTCCAGTTGTAACCCTGAATGGGTTTAGAATATTAATAAAGCACCTGCTTTTTACATATAACTACCGTACTTTGCTACTGGTCAATGTCTTTCTCACACCAGCAATAAGATATTATCATGATCAGGCTGATTACAGTAGACATAGAAAACACTCAATATATAATCCACACTCACTCAAAGCCAAAAAACAGGCCACTGGTTACCACTATCAGAATACACGTGAAATAGAATATTCCAGTCTGCCGTGCCATCATAATCCGGCCATTACAACAGAATTTATTCCTCCCCGGGAACACTTCCCATTTCCGAATCATCTTTTTCGGCATTTTCTTTGTGGAACCCGTGTCCGAATATTCCGACACCCTGTCCGTGGCTACCGCGACATAGGAACTCTCTTTCACTGGCAGGGGAGCTGTATCCATTTCCCACGGTGAACTTTTGTCAGAAACCTTGTCATTGCAAAGTCTGTTCTTCTACAAATACAGATACAGATCAATTGTTAAACAGTTTCTTGGCACACACGGTTATTTCGACATGATTTTCGTTACACAGGAAACGAGAATCTTGTTGTTGATAATAAATTTATTTGCGCATGCGTGAATTATATATAATATAAAGGAAAATGTATTAAAGTTATTCTTGTCGTTCAATTTTCCAAAAAGTATTCAGATTTACGTTGAATGTAGAAAAACAATGTTTTTAGAATTTCTGTTAAATAAAATTTAATGACCTTGACATTGTAAACAATATGGCGACGCCCAGACAGCATGTTGTGCATGCTGATCGGAAAGACGGGGCTATTGATCAGAATGCTAAACCTTACGCGACTGTCACTGAATCTGCAGATGAACGGTGGAACAGAAAAAAAGAAAACGTGAAAAGTAAGTGGATTTTCATTTCGTTTATACCGATTAAGCCGATGTATTTTGTTTATTGTCAAGCCTACACAAGGTCAAAGAGTATGTTGCACTACTGAACTGAAGTGTATTAGCTATAGGCTAACAAGACAATTAATTTTAAACAGTTTATAACTGCTTCCATGTCGACACATGTGTTATTAGATTTAAATGACACTGCCGCACTTTGAAGCGCTTGACAGTTAATTTTGATAATAGGGTGCAGTGTAGAAAGAATAATCTTACTGTGACCAGGCTATGCTCAGGTCACAGTAAGAATTCGTCCCATGTACTTGCAATGTAGCAGCCATGAAGCGGATCAGCTTCGCGTCGATTTTCATTCTGTAAAATATTATATGCAGAGGAAAAACATATTTTTACACATTACAAACCTTTTTGAACATGCATAATAATATGCATTTAGTCAACAAAATATCCATTTAAAGAGCCGTACCAAGGAATTTTGTTAAATTACGCGTTTGAATTTGCCTGCCATTTTGTCGGAAATTGCACTCGGAATGTCTCGGATTTTATCATTAACATGGCGACCATAAACAGCGAATTTTCAAACATGATGTTAAAAGTGGCAGCGATTTTGTTGCAAAAACAGGTAATGTTGTAATATGGGATTATAAAAGAGAAATATTGTAGGTATTTGAGACCAATCATATGACAATTTAGGCGAGATACAGCGCGATATAATTTTTTTATTTGCTACAAAGCGAGTATATGGGACGAATTCTATCGTTAAACCGGGTCCGTAGGACATCTGTCATTTTAACGATAGAACATTCTATCTAGGTGCAGTAATGCTTTTTTATAGTTTTATGTTCTCTGAGGTACACCGTACTTGCTTTTGTAACAATGTTTCTTTTTCTACGCAAGCCATTGTGCTCTATGGTTTCGGATAGAATTTATCTTAGTTAGATATAAATTGGAGCAAAATGTGAAAATATTTCATTTTTCATTTTAAATGTTTAAATAGATTTGCATGAATGCACATCAGATGCAACGACTTGGGTATCATATTTAGTTTTCCTGTAACTTTAAATCAACTGGCATGCGACCAGTTTTCGCCAAGGACCATTTCTCACTTGTGCATTGGTACATCATTTTATCAGCACATTAGAACATAATCAACTTCTTCATCCAATTAGCAGTTGCTAAATATTTTAAAAGTGATGTTTTTAATCGTAAAGAATTTCTCTGAATTCACAGCGAATCACATTTTGATTGACAGTTAAGAGAGCCGTAAATAAGAGAAAGATAAAGTCTGATTGGTGCAGAACTTTTGATTAGCCAATGAAAAAGTGGGTTATGTTGTAAGTATGTTCGATCGTATTTAGTAAAATTTATGCGATTAAGAAGGGGCTCAGTCGTATCGCTCTTCGCCCCCTTCTTAATCGCATAAATTTTACTTAATAATATGATCTAACAAATTCTTAAATTATATATATGTCAGAAAAATAACGTAACAATAGGAGAATTAGTCCTTGGCAATATTGGTCACTTGCCCATTATAGTTTAATGAAATTGTTCCCCAAGAAGTTTTAGATATACTGAAAAATCAATCTCCCTAACAGTGGGTTTACTGAACAACTTTATCACCTAAAAGATTTATTCTAATGCGGATTTGACAATTTTTTGCAAAAATAAAAAATTTCAATTTTGGCAATGAGATTTTTACACCATTTGCGATATATCAAAACCTGAAAAAAAACTCACTATATAACAAAATTTATGAGATATCATATATTAATATGATGTAGCAAGTTCTGAACTTTTTGTTTTCCTTTTCAGAGGGATTTCTTTTGACATCAATAGTAGGATTTGCAACATATTTCCAGTTCAAGAGTTCATTTGCATTAGCAGCCAAGAAAGGTGACGGCAGTGCTATATCTCAGGTGAGTTAAACAGGTTAGGACCAGTTGCCAAAATGTGTTTTTAACTAGCATATTATATACTGTTTGAAATATATACGTCAACCACGTCAACCTGAATTACACAAAATGGAAATTATCTGTTTGGTAATGTTTGTTAATTAAATGATCTTCAAATCTAAAATACTACATGTAACAATTAAACTTTTGGTTAGCAAAGTTTTTTCTAAAAACATAAAGTTTGTGTGATTGATCACCCACACTTTTTTTAGCTCACCTGAGCTGAAATCAAGTGAGCTTTTCTGATCACCTTTTGTCTGACATCTGTCTGTCTATTCATCCATCTGTTTGCCCATCTGTCTGTCTAATGTCCATCAACATTTTACATTTTCAACTTCCTTTCCAGAACCACTAGGCCGATTTCAAGTAAAGTTGGCACAAAGCTCCTTAGGAATTCATGTTTGTCAAAATGAAGGGCTACAACCTCTCTCAAGGGGAGATAATAAAAGATCATTGAGAATTTGCTGGTATTTTTTTTTAAAATCTTCATTTGGCCAGAAAAGCTGAAACTTGTGTGGAAGCATTCTCAGATAATGTAAATTCAAGTTTGTTTGAATCATGATCCCTGGGGGTAGAGAGGGACACAATGGGAGGGTCAAATTTTTACTTGGAAATATATAGAGTAAATCGTTAAAATCTTGATTTCTGAAACTGATCAGCCAGAGAAGCTGTAAGTTGTATAGAAGCATCATCAGGTGGTCGGTCGTAGTGTAGTTTTAAGTTTGTTCATATCATGATCCCAAGGAGTAGAGTGCATCACAATTTGTGGTCAAAATTTTTACATGGTTTATATACAGAGAAAAATCTTCTTCACTGAAACTGATCAGCCAGAAAAGTAGTATCTTGTGTGGAAGCATTCTTAGGTAGTGTAGATTCAAGTTTGATAAATTCATGATCCCCGGGGGTAGGGTGGGGCCACAATGGGGGATCAAATTTTCACATCAGAATATACAGAGAAAATATTTTACAAGTCTTCTTCTCAGAAACAGATCGGGCAAAAAAGTTTTAAGTTACTTGTGATGAAGCATCTTCAGGTAGAGAAAGTTTAAGTTTATTCATATCATGATCCCTGGGGGTAGGATGAGGCCACAATTGGGGGGTTCAAATTTTTACATAGGAATAAATACGGAAACAACTTTAAAAATCTTCTAAAACACAATTTGCTTAGAAAAACTTTAGTCAGTTCAGATAGTTTATATTAAAAAATTTCAAAATTGTATTAACAATCTTCAGGAGTATGGTTGTGCCACATTGGAGGGGGGGGGGGGTCCAATTTCACAAAGGAAAACATTTGATTAATTCACAAAAACTCAAATGTTATTATACAATGTATATGGTTTTACTTATTGTTGATTCTTTAAAATTGTTTTGATTCTGACCCCAGGACAATTCTTGGGCCTTGCAAGGGGCTCAAAGTTTGATGTAGGTTTATGATCCATATATAAACAATTACTTAAGTCTGATCTTCTTCTCGAGAACTGCAATGCTCAATATGTGATATAACTGTTAAATCATCCTGTTACATAGGGGCTCAATGATGACATAAGAATGTGCGGTGATTTTTTTATACAGGATCTATTATATGACATGGTTCAAATATTTTGTATATATGACATCATAAAGCTATCAATTGTTCACCAAAAGTTGTTACATTTTATTTGAAAATTAATTAAATGCACAGTCATGTACAATATGATTTTATTTATTAAAAGCATTTGTTGTATACGACCATCAGTTGACGCTAAGAATAATATTTCTTTCAAAATAAACATTTGTCATTTAATGGGCACTGTAAATCTACACACCAGTTTGTATCTATATTCAAAGAGGGCTATAATGACCCATTAAGGCAATTATTCCACACCTGTTGAGAGAGGCAGGTTTAATTCTTACGAAACTGGCCAAACTAGCAATTCTATACATTTCTTAGCAAATGTATTATTAATTTTTTTTTTTTTTTTTTTTTGGGGGGGGGGGGGGGGGGGCTTTGAAAATTTTGGTTTGACAGTATTTCATTCATCCTGTTTCATTCCCTTAATATATATGTATACGTAAAATTACTTACTATGGTTTTCACTATTTATATGATGGCATAAAGAGGTAGCACACATACTTACCAGTATATGCATGACCTAGTGGAGTATGTTACACTCACACTCACACAATGTTTTATTTTTATTGAATTTTACATCCTTATTCTTTTTTAAATTTTGGCATATCATAGAGGAGAAATTATCGATAAATGATGGAAGAATTTTCCTGATCTCAGTTTTTGCCAGAACTGCACATTATACATGTACATATTGGCCAGCCGGGACATGAGAAGCATGATATTAAATCTGGTATCAACTTGTTAGTCAGTGCCGTGATCTCTAACTCAATCTCACACAGTCATAATGAAATTGTTTTTGTTTACTTCCCTTTGTTTTCATAATTATTAATATGCAGTATTTCTTCGTTCGTTTTGAATGGAATGGATCCTGCTATGGCTTACAGTACATCAAAATGGCCATGTGTACTTGACACAGCAAATGTTGCTGTTAGATAAGATTGTCCATTTTTACATAATTTAAAAAAACATCTTTGAGACAATGGATGATGAATTTTATATCTTAAAATAAGATTGTCCAGATCTTCGAATACAAGCCAACTATGCTGCGATGAGTCCTGCTGCGATGAAATTTTGTAAGTAACTATATAGTGTTATGAAGTTACTTAATTCATACTAGGAATTCCAGTCCTTTAAAAAGCGAGGTAATGAGATTATACATTACTGTTAAATGTGATCAGCCCGAAATATATATAATTACATTGGTATACCAGTATATACCTAATACTTCCACCAGCACCCGAGTTAACAGTTTGAAGCTGCTGAAATATTGCATTATATGGTTACATATATACGTCTTACCTTATTGTGATGGTAAACCATGCTTATTGATTCGCTGTTTGCCATATACTATCAGAGAGCCTTTGTTATGTCTGCCAACACAATCGCCAGCCAATAGCTGCCAAAGACTCGAATCCTTGGTTGTTTAGAGGTTTCTATATTTTGGAGGTTTTTTTTATACGGTATATTTTTTTTTCTGTTCACAGAGAATTGATTAGGAGAAAAGATGTGTGTAATATTCCTAAACACTAACTCGATCTCTAGCTAGCTACAGTGCCTTTGATGCAACTTGTTGTAATGGTATTGATTTTTTGTTCTGGGAAGCATTGCTGAGAGAGAGAGAGAGCTATGTTCCTAGAGGAGGCCTGTTGTGATGATGAATTTTCGATCATTGGACTCTTAATGACAGAAAACTCAGGGCATTATGGGATACGTCCTGGCAAGGAATTTTCTTTCAGGGGATGAATTATTCAATAATGGGATTATAGTGTATCATGACACACTCATACTGATCTGCACAATGTGTACGTGTGTACTAGAATCTTTGGACCAAAATGTTTTATGTGAAAATAATGAATGAATAAATTGACATGCCCCTGATCACAGAATGATCGATATGTGAATGTTAGCAATTGGCATCTCTAAGTTGAAAGAGTCAATAGATATACTAACCTCATCTACTAATCCATACCAACTTTTATAGAATCTTTTTGGGTTTAACCCTGTTTTTATATAATAAATGAATCCATTTGAGGTAGCTTTTTAGAGGCAAAAGATTCTGTTAAATAATACTGATAACTTTATTGCAACAGAATTGTGTGATGCCCATTGCAGTGTCTTTTAAATACGTGAAATCTCAAAATTTTGTTGCGTGAGTGTATCCATTGCAGATTGAGGCAAACATGGTAGAGAGAAAAAAATGTGTATTAACATCTCATATTGACCAAGATTCCAATATCAGCCTGAGGGCCAAAGGTCCTTATATATCAGTGATGTAAAAGTCCTGAATCTGATTATTATATAATAACTGTGAATTTAATATGCATGGTGTTGACACTTCATTATATCAAGTAACATGTAATATACGTCATGTATTATATCATGTATCAAAAGAGACAAACTATGAGCAGTCGATCAACTTTCATTTCCTTTCTTCATCATCATCAACATCATTATCATCATCATCATCATCATCATCATCATCAATGTTGAATTACTACCCACTGGAATATTGGAATTATATGAGTTTAGTAGGGGTCATAATGTATGTGGTCAGACAAAAATGATTGTTGTTTGAAGAGAGGGAAACTATATGGGATATTCTATCATTTGTCCTAAAGACTTAATTTGAACATATCAGAATTTACAGCAAAACTCGAATATACTGAACACAGATGTAACTACTTTACGGCTATAACAAATTATTTTTCACGTCCCACCAAAACTCTTATATATTTCCAGACTGAATATATAACGAACATGGTTTATAACAAATTTATGGCTATAACGAAGTAATTTTTCAAACCCCTGCCGGCACAATTTTAACGCAATTTATCATTTACATAACGAATATTTTCCATTACAAATTTTTTTTGAAGATCATACATGAAACATTAAGATGCATATGAAAGAAAACAAAATTCATATATATACATGTAATACCTAAAATTGACATTTTTTGCGAATGACATTAAAATTGATGTTTTAACTTAACGTACGGTAAGTTAAATTTTTACTTGTCCATGAAAATAAATTGTTGATCATATGTCCTAGCTATCTTCCAAACTAGAGACTTGAATCGTTTTTGATGGGGGAATTCAACTCGCTTTTAGAATACTTATGGTACATTAACTACCTGGTATTTTATCTCATTTTCGCATCATGTTTGTGTTTTAGAGAGTTGACCATATTAAGGAAATGACTCTTGATTGACTAGTGCATTGTTTTTTATGACCAGTCACACTAATTTTGTTTGTTACAGGTAAACATTGGTCAAGCTGAGTTGAAGTGGGCATCCAAGGCGTTGGGGTACGGAACCCTGCTGGCCGTCTCAGGTACTGGACTGGTCTGCTTCCTCATCAAAAAAGCCATGGGGGTCAACAATGTAAGTCTCTCGGTCTATGGATGTGATGTCAAGATGGGGGGGGGGGGGGGTGTAAAAAAATAATTTTCTGTTTATGGGAGGTCAACATTCTTCATTCAAGCTACAGTAAAACTCTTTTAGTACGAACACGGATATAGCGAATTTTCGGATATAGCGAAGTTTTTTGGAGTCCCCGGTAAAATTCTTAACAAATCTTTGCAAAATTTTACATTTATAACGAATTCGGATATTACGAATTATTTTAACACCTTAAAAACAAATTTCTTTACAGTTTAAAAAAGTTCGCCCTACCAGTTAACAAAAAAAGTTTGAATGAATTTATTTATTTTTCAATTTACAATCGGATTATTATAGTTATCAAAGTAATGAATTTTATTTTAAGCCTGAATTAGCTAAAATTATAGTCTGGCGAAAGAAAACATGTATATAGTGAATTCGCTATAGATGTTACAACGAATTCATAATACAGATATAACGAATTATGGATATAACGAATATATTCCATTGGTCCCTTGGACTTTGCTATAACCGAGTTTAATTTTACTGTGTATATGATTTGCATAAGTTTGGTACCTTTATGTGTAATTATAATTATACTATAGAGTAATCAAGTGCCTTTGCCTTAACACACACCCCCATTTCCTTGCAAATGATGCAAAAAAGAAAAAAATCATACAAAATACATGTAATTCAGAGTCAATATTACCATCTTTTAGTAATGTAATCCTTGTAATCTTTTAATCTTTCTTTTGTTTAACATTCACCTTTCATTTTGTTGTTAAGCACAAGTACACATTGAAGTTCTAATCTAAAGTGTCAGCGGAAGCTTATAGAGACTGATGTGTTTTTCTAAAGTGCATTTCTAGGTTCATGTCAGCATCAGTTTGTACATCACTTAAACATGTTATACAAACAAACAAAAAATCCTCCTATTATGTTATTGAAAATACACAGGACCTATATAACATACATTTTTACATCTAACATCTCCTAACATCTCCTGATAACTGCAGAACTGACCTCATTCATTCTCTCTCTCTCTCTCTCTCTCTCTCTCTCTCTCTCTCTCTCTCCCTCCATACTCTCTCTCTCTCTCTCTCTCTCTCTCTCTCAACAACTATATTGTAACACCCCCCTCCCTCCAATCATCAACAAAAATCCAATAGCTTGTTGCTGCTATTCTACTATTCTATTGTGCCTGAACAAGTAATTTAACAGAGGTCTTTAATCCTTAACCGATCCTTTTTATTGATTCTAGTGACAAGGTGCAAAAGTGCATGTTCAGTGTGATTCATAGCTGCAACAAGCGCATGACATTTTGTTGTAGGCGACTTCAGTTATGGGTAATTGAGAATGCAGAAAGTCAATGGAAAAAAGGGCTACCTGATATTTTGTTTGATTTAATTAAATAAGGGCATTTCAAAAATTTTTAACTAGTTTTTATATATATATATATATGTGTTAACTTTGTGCCTGATCGGAGAGAGAAAGTCTTTTAGTGAATTTCCAAAAGTATAGAATATTAGCTTTTCAGTGGTATTTGTATTATAGCTATTAATAATTGTAAGATATAGTCTTAGACGTCTTAAAATTAAAGCAATTTAAAAAAAATTATCATGATTTAGTGATGCTCCTAATCTAATCACTAATGAATAATAATTAACATAAAATGACCTAAGTACTAATCTAATACCTGAAAGTGATTTATACACCTATATAATATTACTAGATAAAATTATGATGATTTTTAAAAAAATCAACTTTGATCAGAACATGTCTCATTATTAAGAGATTTTTTACATATACAACTTGTACAAGGACTCACCTTGGGTTTCACTATGGTGACGTAGGTTTGAGTGAGACGCTGTCCATATAGATCAGGCATTTTCCAACATGCATTATCACATGCGCTTAAAACAGCAAAGTGTAACCAAGACACAGGGAAGCCACGTTCAGTATGAAAAAAAGATACCACTGGCCTATTATAGCTGCTTAAATGGAAAATTGGATTTCTCGTCGTCCGCTTTTAGGCCTGAATCATCGAGAGAGTGGATTCCCACAATAAATGTCGCATTTCATTGATTGGTTTTTGAAACGCATTTCAGAAGGCCTGACTTCTTTTTTTTCAGATGGCTTATTTTTTCTACACACTCAATGGTATTACCCAAGCTGTGGTCTGTGGTTTCATGAAAATGCGTTAATGATTATAATATTGCTATAATATTGTTTGGAGCCCACTTTCTGTAAATCGTCCAAATTTTACTGCTTAAATATTATTCATTGAATATAGTAAGAGAGTGTAATTTTCTGGATAATGAACAAAAAAAATTAATATTGAAGCATTCATAAATGAATATGGTGAATCGTCTTTGTTTGATCTGAAATGGATTTCATGCACTTGCAGTTTTAAAACAGGTTGTGGTTTACAAAACTATCCTGTATGTATATCTTTTTAAGCATGATTGAGACAATCTGCCATCCCATGGGCCATTCTCCAATAATTTCTGATGATTTAAAAGACACATGCCAATTTTGATGCATTGTCTGACAATAAAAATAATGCAGATAGTACATTCATTTGTATAATTGTAAATTGCAGACTGAGATAATTTTTGCTACATGTTTATGTTTTAGTTGGATGAATTCAAACAGAGAATGCACGAGATCTTCCCTCAAGCCAAGAAATCGCCGTCTTCAGGAGATGAATCAGAGAATATCGAAACTGTGGAGGACTTTATCAAATATATTACAGAGGATCGAAAAAAGAAATCGGCGCCTACAAACTCAGAATCTGAACACACGTGATGGTGGCTAAGTGCTATAGTTTTTAATTGAGACATAAACTATTTAATTCGGTCGCTAACTTGGATGTTGAAGCGTTGCGATGACATTGGAGATTACCTGGAAGATTCATGTCTCGTTTGACGTCTGCTGTATTTTTGTATTGTGAATTCTTAGATGTGACGATACCATCTCTATGTTTTGCTTGTGAAGACATAAGATGTCATCTTGATCTGTATATTTTAAAAGTGTATAGGTCAGGATATATTTAAGAAACTAATACGTATTGCCCACAAGTATTATGTATGTATGATATTAAGAGAATTTAATTCAGGTAGACTCAATGCTATTACATGAGTGTACAATAGTACTAGATGTGCAGTAAAAATTCAGTAATCTGAATATCAATAAAACTGGACATCTAAGTCTCTTGATGATTTTTTTTATGTTGAGCAAATATTGTTTTTAAATCATATTGCTTAATACTCTAACAATATTGTTTAATAGATAAACCCAGGTACAAGTATCAAGATTTCAGGTCCTCCTTGGATGGTTTAGTTTGAAGTGAAGAAATAAGAAAGGTTTTGCTGTGGGTTTCTTTTATTTCAATATCCATGAATGAATATGTATTCAGAATAGTTTTAGCTCAGTTTAACTTAATGAAAAAATCAAGTGAGTTTTCCTGTATACCTGTTGTCTATCTGTCTATATATGCATTTGTCTGCTAACCTTTTACATTTTAAATGAAAAATTAAAATACATGATCAAACCTTTTTAAAGGGGAGATCAAACTTCTAGTATGTAAATAGCTATATAGGGTGGGTCACTTAGAATATCTCCTTCTGAAGAACTACTCCACTAGAGAACAACATTTTTATGTAGAGTCAATTCTAAATTATTCAAACTGACATTAAAACTAATACTTGATCCCAAAGAAGTGTTAAAATTTCTTGGTTTTTAGGCCCGCCCCGAGTTCATAGTTTTATGAAGAAAAAAAATTGAAGGGCATACAAAAACTTGCTGAGAACCATTACTCAGGTGAGTGACATGGCCCATAGGCCTAATTTCCATACTTTTTACTGTGCCATTATATAAATAGTGCCTGTTTGGGAGGGTAACAGTTGAAATTGACACCCCGAGAAAACCATTGTCAACCGACGCGAAGGGGTGTCAATTTCAACTGTTATCCTCCCAAACAGGCACTATTTATTTTGTTATACTGAATGTCTTAATTTTAAAGAAAAGTTAACTGCTTTTACATAGGAATAACGTGAATTCTACGGCGAACCGTATGCACATAATTTTCACGCAGGTAACAATTTTTAATGATACCCGTTGCTAAGTGCGTTGCTAACGCTGAGGGTAATAGAACGGATTATGAACTGCGTCTAAACCAATCAGATTTCAGTATTTAACATGAAAGTATAACAATACATTTTAGACAATTAAACTTTTAAAAAGCATAGCATATGTGGCCTTCAGGTAAAATGTTAATGAAAAAAGAAATACTTGTATGTGGACTGATTGATATAAATCTTAAAAAGTTTGATCAAGTAAAAAAAAACCATGGTAAGTTTTTCAATCATACTGACTTACTGAAATAAAGATGCATGTGTTCATCAAACCTCTTATATTAAGTGATCCCTGTTGTAAACATGTCCAAAAGGCTTTCAAATTCCCGGAGCAATTAAACTTATAAATTTCAAGTTTTAAAACAATTATAATCTATTTCTCAAGATGTGGGAGCGCAGCTAAACCAATCATATGCAAATAAATGATACTGAAAGAAACCTGCATCTTTTGAAATATTTCAGTATAGAAATAAGATGAGTACTTAAAAATAAGAACTTATAGGATGAATGTATAGGGTGAATGTATGATGGATTTGTGTTGTGATGTTTATTTCTATTTTGTTTTTTAAAATGCTGTAACATCATTGATATAATAAATGGACAAAATTTTGCTTCATTTTGATTTTTATGATTATTCGATAGATAAACATTTAATATTTCATGCCTTTTATATATATACCAAATGTGATAATTTTATTCAAATTCATATTATGTTATGTAAGTCGTAGATCACAAAATCAGAGCCCATTGATAAAAATAATTATTAAATCAAGATACTGCATTTTTTGAAATTCAATTGAAGATTATATTATAAAGCAAATATATTTTTATCGATGTAATATAAATTTGCAATAAAATTCTTCTTAATGTGATTAAATATTATTTATTTTCATGTGTACGTTGACAGATTTGAGAAGGGGAATTAAGGTCTTCCGTTTCCAACGGAAGACCTTATTGTTTTCGTTCGGTTTCTTTTTCCCTATTCTTCTTATTATTATTTTTCTTTTTTTTTCTTACAAATTTTGTGTACGCGATTTCTCGGAAACTGTTCGACCGATTTACGCGAAACTTTCAGATTTGAAAGATAGTGATCCGAACCTTATTGGAAATTTTTTTTACCCATGACGTCACTTCCGGTTTTGAGTTATTCACAATTTAACGATTTTCAGAGGGTCGGCTTGTCTAGGGGTAAACTCCTAAACGATTTAAGATATTGAGTTTAAATTTTCAGGGATTGTAGACAAAAGGTTGTAGATCTGACATGTGGTATATATATTTTCCTGTGACCAAAAGCGCCGAAGCTCGCCCGAGCTCGAAAATTACGGTTAAAAAAGCGTCGTGATTTTTTGTGGTTTTCTTTCAATATCTCTTTCCTCGATAGTATTTTGTTATAACATGTAAAATATAAAAAATCTTTATAAAGTCAAAAGCTTTCATTTAATATCAAGAAAAAGGGGCTGGCCCTTCCAATAAGGGGCTGATGGGGCTCTAAAGTCTTTTAATGATAACTTTTTACTGTGAAATATTTTGTGATACGTTATAGAAGCAATTATGTTCATTCTAACGTTATTCACCTATACATGGCAATCATTTACTCCTATGTTACATAATTAGGGGATTTAAGGCGCCAGAAGTCCAAAACTTTGATGCTCAAAATGGAGGAAAATTTTGATAAGCAATATTGAACAAAAGATGCTCAAAATATTAAGCTTAACAATGTACAACCATTTATTCTTTGTTATGCGGTCCTTAAAGGGAGTTACAGGGTCGGTACCTAAAACGACCCTTTGAAGATATCTCGAGAACGGCACACAATTTGTAATTACTTGTTGAACAAAATGTGTTTGAATTGACAAGAGCTTTCATTTGAAATCAAGAAAAAGGGGCTGGCCCTTCCAATAAGGGGCAGAAGGAGCTCTAAAGTCTTTTAATGATAACTTTTTACTGTGAAATATTTTGTGATACGTTATAGAAGCAATTATGTTCATTCTAACGTTATTCACCTATGCATAGCAATCATTTACCCCTATGTTACATATCTAGGGGATTTAAGGGGCCAGAAGTCCAAAACGTTGATGCTCAATATCTCAAAATTGAGGAAAATTTTGATAAGCAATATTAAACAAAAGATGCTCAAAATATTGAGCTTAACAATGTACAACCATTTATTCTTTGTTATGCGGTCCTTAAAGGGAGTTACAGGGTCGGTCCCTAAAACGACCCTTTGAAGATATCTCGAGAACGGCATACAATTTGTTATTACTTTTTGAACAAAATGTGTTTGAATTGACAAGAGCTTTCATTTGAAATCAAGAAAAAGGGGCTGGCCCTTCAAATAAGGGGCTGAGGGGGCTCTAAAGTCTTTTAATGATAACTTTTTACTGTGAAATATGTTGTGATACGATATAGAAGCAATTTTGTTCATTATTAGGTTTTTTACCTATACATGGCAATCATTTACTCCTATGTTATGTAATTTGGGATTTTAAGGGGCCAGAAGTCCATCACTTTAATCCTCAATATCTCGAAATAGAGGGAAGTTCTGGAAAGCAGTATTTAACAAAAGATGCTCAAAATAATGTGCTTAAAAATGTACAACCATATATTGTTTCTTATCTGGATCCTTAAATGAGTTTTAGGACCGGATATCAAAACGATTTTCCCTGATATCTCAAAAACGGTTACCAATTTCTAAACACTTATTAGCGGTTCACAAAAATAACTTTTAACTAAAATGAATGGAAAGGAGCTGATCCTTCAAATAAGGTACACCAAAGGTATAGATAGTCTTTCACCGATTACTCTTAGATCCCGCCTCCTTTTCCTGATACGTTTCGTTGACGAAGATCAAGAGTAAGGTCATTCAATATCCTAAAAATCGGACGGAAGACCTCCTCGTTGCTCGCAACGAGATCGTGTCTAGTTACTCTTATTTTTGAAACTGTTCAACTGAAGAAAAAAAATTGATCCAATGATGGAGCATTTGACACAAATGCGTGGTACCCAGAGAAACTAAACAATATAGTTTAGCCTCCTTATAGACAGAATGAAGAAAGATAACTCATACACACACTTTGAATCTTAAAATATCAAATATATACTCTGACTCCAATTACTTAATACCGGTATGTAATTTTTATGCTGGGGTTGTTAGGTATTAATAGACCAAAACTCAGTGATGTATTATACATACATTGTACAATGTACCAGTGTTTGTTTAAAAAAAACAAATAAACAATTTATGATCTTTGATCTTATATACTGATTATTTAGTATTGTATGTAACGAGAGAAATGTACGTCTCCATGAGGTGGCGGGGGGATCCACGTGGGATTATGTGCCGGGTGGTGGATCAGCTGGACCTATTTTCTTAACTTTTCTGCATGCATGTGCTATAGTTTGTGAATTAAATTAGTTTGAATTTTTCAAAGGTTTGATATCATCCCCCAAATACTTGATTCATCCGCAAATTTAAAACCTGAATTAGTTATACCCCCCGCAAACATAGTTTGGGGGGGGTATATAGGATTCACCTTGTCCGTCTGTCCGTCCGTCTGTCCGTCTGTCTGTCCGTCCGTCTGTCTGTGCAATCGTGTCCGGTCAATATCTTTCTTGTGGTGAAACATTGGAAGTTCTTACTTCACACAAAGATTGCTTATGACGTAAGGGTGTGTCATGACCTTGACCCAAGGTCATTCGGGCAAGGTCAAGGTCACTGGCAGAAAAATACAAAATTCGTGTCCGGTCCATATCTTTCTTATGAAGAGTTATTGGAAGTTCTTACTTCACACAAAGATTGCTTATGACCTAAGGGTGAGTCATGACCTTGACCCAAGGTCATTTGGGCAAGGTCAAGGTCACTGGCAGTAAAAATACAAAATTCGTGTCCGGTCCATATCTTTCTTATGAAGAAACATTGGAAGTTCTTACTTCACACAAAGATTGCTTATGACCTAATGGTGAGTCATGACTTTGACTCAAGGTCATTTGGTCAAGGTCAAGGTCGTTGGGGAAACTAGTGCAAAATTCGTGTCTGGTCATTATCTTTCTTATGGAGAAACATTGGAAGTTTTTAATTGACACAAAGATTGCTTATGACCTAAGGGTGTGTCATGACTTTGATTCAAGGTCATTTGGGCAAGGTCAAGGTCGTTGGGGAAACTAGTGCAAAATTCGTGTCTGGTCATTATCTTTCTTATGGAGAAGCATTGAATGTTCTTACTACACACAAATATCTTATGACCAACAGTTTTAAAAAAATAGAGCAGTTGTTATTTAAAGAAAATGGAAGGTGAAATAGATTCATTCAATATTTTCTATAATTGGAAAAATACACATATTATGATTTTTATCTTAGCGGGGGGTATCAATTGTGAGCTTGCTCGCAGTACCTCTAGTTAGAATCAAGTCTTATGAGGATTTGAGTGTAAAGAATCTAGTCTTATGAGGATTTAAGTGTAAAAATCATATTTCTAGGTCAGAGAGAGAGAGAGTGAAAAATTCTTGTAACTTTTTAAGGAGGTCAATATATGCATGAATATGATCATAGTACTAAGTCAAAGTAAAGCTGATTCATTTTATACAGCAGAGTCAACAGAATAAATCATGTTTTAATAACAAATCTTTATTCATAAATTCAGCCATTTAAAACTGGTTAGTACAGTTAATGATGTTCAAAATATATATAAAAATATATTAAAAATGTTAAAATAACTATTACACTGATAGTTGTACTTCAGAAACAGAAATATATATTACTTAATATCAAAGCGTCTATTGAATTTCGCAAATCTTTTTTCTTTTGTAGCTTATTCCAGTTTTGATATACAGTTGTGCAGTACATGTATCATATGGTTTTGTCTGTACACATATTATATAAACACAGTTTATTTACATGCTTCAATTCATAGGAAAATCATTCTATTCACTGGTACAAATATACAGTAGGTAAGTCACTTGATATGTTTTCCATGTTCACACAAGTTTAATAATAATGTAAATCAGTTTGTTGAGATGTAATAAAACGCTACAAATTTCATGTAGAGACTGTTATTTTGTTAACATATTAGTTGTTTGTTTACATGTAATATTGAATTTTCTTCACTTTTCCTGTGAGGAACTCAGCCACGAAGAGGTTGTCTCTGGTGTCCACACATAAACCACATGGATACTGTAAATGACAGTTGCCAATGTAGCGGAGGAACTGTCCGTCCTGATCCAGGATGTGGATACAGTTGTTGTTGTTATCGTCTGCTGTCAGGATCCGACTCTGGCTGTCTGTTGTGATGCCAACTGGATTAAATGGTGTCTTGGTAGTAGAGGGAGGACCGGTGTATGTAAACCGGAGTTTTCCGGCCTGATTGACCACCACTACTGCACAGGCTCCATAGTCAGCTACACAGATATCTAGGTTCTTGTTCTCACTGATGTATTTAGGGTAATCATTCTCATCAGATCTAGATGAATAGAGTGGTTGTCCTTTGTCATTGTATTGAATTGTTTGTTTCTCTGTGGAGCCAAAGTAACGAACAACTTTTGTTTGTTTATAATCATCACTGTCCATAACAACCAGGAGGTCACCAGAGGAGATACTACAGACATAGCGAGGATACCACCCCTGTAGTCTGATCACTGTCTGTATCTGTGTATTCTTCACTGTGTTCACGGTTTTATCATCGGAATCAGTATAAACTAGTTCACCACTCTGTGTCACTGCTATGTCATCTGGTATCTTCCCAGACTTGGTTTGGATTGACTTCACTAGTTTACCGTTGAGGTTGTAGAGTCTCATCATGTTGTCCTGACCAAGGGTCCACAGTTCATCATCATTCAGACAGGACACACTGCATAATTCATTAGATTCTCCATACTCTGTGTTTATATTTGTGATGATCCGTGGTACATCAATGAGTGGTCTGTGTGGGGGAAAGGACTCAGCACCGGGACAATCCATTGTGTAGCCTTGTTCTTCTGTTTTGATAGATAACGCTGACAGAGAACCAATCTGCTGATAAATCTGTTCTTTGTAGATTTTCTGAGGGGTAAATCTTGGTAAGGAAACTGTGATTTTAGGACGCAATCTTCTGAATTCAGCATTCCTGGATTTGTAAGCAGATACATGACTGACATCATTGGAGTTGAGTGATTTCTTCAGATCAGCAATGCACTGTGTGATTTCAGAAATACTGCGTTTGATTTCATTTTCATGCTTATTTAAGACAACTAGGTGTTTAGAATCTGTTTCAACCACGTCAGATTTCAGTTTTTTGACAGCATTGTCTATTTCTCTGTGCAATTCTTCTCCATGTTTGTCAATAGCTGTTGTTAATTTCTTTGAGTTTTCCTTGAGATCAGTTTTCTGAACTGAGATGTTAGATGCAATCTCTTTGTATTTAGGATAAATGGTATTTTCTAATTCTTGCAAATCTCTTTGTAAAGTTTCTTTTTTGCTCTCTCTTATTTTTGATATGCCAACTTGTTCATGTCCTAGATGTTCTCGAGAAGAAACACACTCCACACAAATAGGAATGTCACAGTGTTCGCAGTAAAGGTCACATAATTGTGTGGAATGTTTGGAACATTTAGGATTAAGTCCCCGCTTTTTGAATGGCACCACTTTGTGATCTTTGGATTCATCGGAGAGATGTTCCCCAACGCAGGCTTTACACAGATGTATGTGACAAATGTCACAGTACATAGGGGGGCCCGGGGTCTCACAGAGATGACACCGTAACACATCCTGAGCCCAAGTGCGCGGGAGCATGGCCGGGCAGCTTGACGGATTTTAAGAGGATCCTAAAATAAATTTATGAAAAACAAATTAGCTTGCTCGTTTTGTTCTTCTAATAATCATACAAAACTTTTAACATCATGGACCGTAGTTCATGTTCTAATAAATGACCTACATTTTGATAAGGGTTGTTAAATATTCTATTTGGATTCCTACTTGTTTAAGTTAGTCTCTTTAATTTAACACGAACATGTAGTTATCAGTAAACGAAATCGACGGAAAAGAAAGTTGAGACTAAATAATATAATTACTAATTAACAAACTACAGGTACAAACCTCCACTCGGCAACATGACGAGACAGGTATTTTACTTCCTGGTCTAGGTCAAATCTCTATTATCACATGATTATTTTTATATCACAAAGGGTGGATTTAAAGGGGTGGTATATTCAAATTATAATGAAGTAATCAGATGCTGTGATGTGTTGGGGAGTATCTACACTTATTTTCGTGTCAATTATGTGCGCTAAATACTGATTGTCTGTGGTTACGATATCCACTCGACCAGTTGTACGCAAAATACATGTACTTTGACCGGTTTAGATTTTTCAAATTTTACAGTATTTGACCAAAACAAATGTTTTTAAAAAATTTGTTGGAAGGTTAAAGTTGGAAAAGGGATTATTTTACGACGGGGCTTTATGGGAATTCGTTGAAAAAGCGCTTAATTTTTACGTTTTCCTTTTTTTGTATTTCTGCCCTACGGATTTTTATTTCTTCCAAATATATGAAAGCTATTGAAAAAAGTCACCAAATGGGGAAATAAAAAGACTGTTTACCTCGTGGTGTGGTCTAGGGAAACTGTCGAAGTTAATATTCTCTCCAAAGGTTGGCATGTTTTGGTAATATTGGCTAGGAAAAAATAGTTTTTAACAAGATAACACTTTTAAAAGTCTAATACCGTATATCAGGGTTTTTCCGCGTGAATCCAATTTCCGCTTTGTTCGCGACGATTTTTGAATCGCGGAAAATATATCAGCGTAAATTTATACAAAGTTTTGATTTTATGACATAGTTCTTTCTTTCCTTATGAAGTAAACAGGTATGTAAGAGTACAATGAACAGTGTTCAGTAGGTTTATAGAGTAGAAATTTCGGGATCGGAGAACAAGCTTTAGATAATAGGTATGTAAGCCTCGTGGTTTATTCAATAATACATTGACGAGCTAATTAAAACGGTGGCTTTAATTGCGTAAGCCGATGTCTAATAATTATACTTGAGCTACTGGTATATGTAACGGTACATGATCTATTAATCTTTGACTGTTTGCGTCTCTGAAAATAATTATCGGTAATATTTAACAATTTAAAAAATCGTGTAAATGGTTTGATTGTCCGATTTTTTCATTATAAAGAGGGCCGATTTAGATAGTTTTACCTCCTTACTTCACAGCTTTAAAAAATCTTGAATTATATTTTCACCATGACTTTGAAACAGTGAAAATTTGATTCGCGTAAATTTTATATAACGTTCTAGGTTCTGAATCGCGGGAAAAAACATGACGCAGAAAAAACTTCATATACGGTATGGGTTTTTTTAATGCTCTGTAAGCAAATATTTATTTTTTAAATCCAGCATCGCCTCGAATTTATGATTTAATCATATATGTTTTCTTTGGCCCTATGCATATTTTGAAATACCGGGAAACGCTGGACAACGTGTAGCCGCGATTTTAGTATTTTACCCTATGAAGTTCATAAAGTCACTATTTCACAACTGATATAAACGCAACATGTAAAGTCAATTTTGAATAACATACTTCAGAAGAAAGTTATAAATCTGCATGAAAATACAAAACATCGTGAAAAAATGGTGTCATTCATTATGCTATTATAATAATCACCAAATGTCATGCAGTGAAATGTTTTCTTTAAAAGGAAGGTTATCAAATAATTTCATAGGCTGGATCAAAATTTTACCGAAATTAGTCTAAAATTATCGTTTATTTGTGTGCATAAAACTTACAAATCCAATCTTCTCTGTACTAAACGTACTTAATTTTTCGTCAAGTTGATCCTTCGACTCATTGCCTCTGTTATTAATAAAGAACATGGGCGAATTAAAACCATGGCGATAATGCCTATTAGTTCCATTGTACAATAACTTTTTCTCAAATTTTAGTTGCAAATGGTTTACATTAACTGAAACATTCACCGTGTAAAAGCAAAACTTCTAGAAACAACGAGTGAAATATGTTAAATTTTGGTGGTACATGTGTGTTACTTGTACAAGGCACTTTGAAAAATTATGCACTTAGAATGTTTTTTTCAAAATGCGTTAAATTTTGGACCACGCCATTACATTTTGAAAAGAAAAACAACTTAGTTAGGCACTTTGAAAACTAAATTACAAGGTTTAGTCGAAATTGGTAAGTCCCTCTTGAAATATGATAAATAATTGTTTTGAAATCAGTTAAGAACAAAGTCCATGTTTTTTGATTTATACATTTTTTTTCAAAATTCGAATGTTTTCCGACTGTCTAAAAAGCAGGTATATACCTGAGATGACTTAAACATTTTTTTCAAAGTGTTTTGCCACAGTCTTATCTATTAGTTTTACATATTATGTTAACATTTCTATATGAACTTTTATTGGTATTTTGTAATTTAAATCTATTATTTAATATGTACTATATGTGACATTTTTTTAGAAGAGGAGATAATCCCCCCCCCCTCCTCTCCAATTATGTTTGAAAAAAAAGCCCACTGGTGTGACTTTCTTTCAGTGACCACCCTTAAAGATGTTAACTTACATTGTATCAAACTATGTCAACTCAAGTTCATTGTTTTTCTGGAACTCATTTAAAATACATGTATATATGCTTTGTGACAATAATATTAATTATAAAAGCATTATGAGAGCATGAGACTTGCGCGGTTCAAAGCATGCCATAGTAATACATGTTGATACAATATACGCTGCATACTAATATGTAAAGTTAGAGTGATCTCCCTTTTTATGTAAAAAAATAAATGTCAACCTGTGATTCGTCACCGATTTTCCGTGCTGGCGTATCACACTGTGAAATAATTGGGCGGCCAGGCGGTTGTTGTCTGATGCTGCATGGGCCATTTTGAAAAGCATATCGGACTTCATCTTTGATTTTGTGTATTAGAGATGACCGCACTTTAACGGTGGTTTGTTATCGCAGAGATTACGAAACGTTCCCTAATCTATTGAGCCCTTAAAGTAAATTTGCTTTACTCTATTTTGTATGATATGATGCAAGTTATGTAGATCAGGTTTATCAACTTGCATGTAATGTTTTGATTTGAGTTGACGCATAGGCTCTGCAATGTATTTGTCCATAATAATAATTACTTTTGTAAATTGTTTGGTGAAAAGTTCATTTTAAGAAAAATCAGTATTTTTAACAGTAAACATTAAATTTGTTATTCGGTATTATTACTTTTATAGATCCATTACGCATCAAGACCCAGAAACAACAAGGTCATTTGAAAACGGCTATGAATAGGGAGCTCTTTTCATTCATTTAATTATGGCTTGCTATATTCAGGGTTTATTCCCACCTAGCAAAAATCTGAATTTCTTTTTCCCATTTAGCTAAAATTGTGATTATCACACGTGAGTAGTCACCTGTGTATAGTCTGTTTTATACTTATTACCGGAATTATCACCTGAGATGTACAATTTAAGTATAACACATTGTCAAACTGTAGAAATGATAAAGTTCAAAGAGGTATAATTTTTTCAATGACATTATAATTTTCATATTGGACCTGATATGGAGCTGTTATGAACAATTCTGAATAATTAGTGATTTTAGGTTGAAAGTATATCGAACGCACTATTTACACTGCTGCAATCAAGAAACGGAATTCATTAGATATAATGTAGATACAAGAGAAGCCATCTCGGACAACTCTTTTTTGGGAGTTAATTTTAATCAACCTTCCTGATAGATGTAGTAACTCTGGCAAACCGGAAGTGAAACAGTGTTTGGACCTAAGCACAAATCATAACCGCCGACAAGATTTAGTACTTGAAAATAATCGATAAAATCGATATTATGTATTTAGAAGTATTGCTTTTCAAGGAATATTAATTATAAATACCCTGAAAATAGTCAGATTTTAAAGGGACTTAGACAATATTTGAGATCAAAATTTTATTTTTAATTTTTGTATGAAATAGTTTATTGGTGCATTTTAAATGATTGACCAAAATGTTAAATGTGTTTAAGTCATGTTGCAAGCTAGATATAGACGTAAGAATTGATTGTTATGTAAACAAAGCTGGAGTCTTATGGTTGTTTACAAAAAATGTAATGTAGAGAATTACCATTTCTTTGAAAAATGACTCGTGGAAAACAATAAAAACTATTTAAATGTGTTCATAAATACTATTATCAACAAATAGAAGAATATTTAATTGAATTTTACACCAATGCAACATATATCTAAACAAAAACAAAAACAACGAATTCTGAACTTATCTTGGTTGTAACTCGATTTTTTACTTTCAAATGTTGACATAGCAGTATAAATTTCTATACTTATAATTATAAATATTAAAAATGGAAAAAATAAAATTTGAAATTTTTTTTAAGCTCAATCGTGTCTTATTCCCTTTAAATGGTACATACAATTCTTATAATTTTGTAGTATACATTTGAAATACGAGACTATATTGAACTCTGGCGCAGGAAATATTCTCTCGAGTCTCTCTGCTTGTCGGAGATTTACGGAGACAGCCGAGCGTCTGGTTGAAGGAGACAAAGGTTCAAAATGCTCGGATCCTTAAATAACCAGAAATATTTCAATTTCTGATACATACTTGTAGTTTGAGGAAATTAATTCTATCTATCATGCCTTTTATATACACAACAAATCTGGTAATTTTATTCAAATTCATTCTATGTCAGTCGTAGATCATAAAGTCAGTGCCCATTAATAAAATCAACTACATTGTACAAGTATTAAATCAAGATACTGTGTTTCTTGCAATTCAAAGGAAGATTATTTAAAGCAAATATATTTTCATGAATGTATTATAACCTTGAATTAAAATTCTTAGAGTTCTATCAATGTCTTTATATTTTATTTATTTTATAGGCCTATGTTGAAAGATTTGAAAAGGGGAATAACTCATATTTTTGAGACTGTTTAAACTGAAATAAAAAATTGATCAATTGATGGTGCAATTGGCACAATGTGGTGGGTCCTTGAGAAACTAAACAATATATTTTGCCTCATCATAGACAGAGGGATGAATAGAGATACCTCATACATACACTTTGAACAATAAAATATCAAATATATACTGTCTCCAATTATTTAATATGTAATTTTGACCGGGTTCATTTAGTATTTAGACATGTATACCAAACCTCAGTAATTTATATAAACAGTTATAATATTCTTACTAATTAAAAAGTGTGTAATAAATATAGACCTTGCCTTTGCTTTGACATATATTCCAGACCTATTCTGAGAGAAAATATATTTAATTAAGTAGAAATCTTTTGAAGAAGGTTATTTGCTTTCAAGTGTTATATGACATTCCATGATTCCTGAAGAATAACTATCTTTAGTAAATGAAAGCGAATAAAATGTTCCCATCAGGTGGATGAGGGACCCATAAGTGATTGTTTTGCCGGGAGGTGGATCAGCTGGACCTATTTTCTTAACTTTACTACATGCATGTACTATAGTTTAAATTGTGAATTAAATTAGTTTGGATTTTTCATATGTTCGATATCATCCTCTACTTGGTAATGATTATGATTCTAGGAACTTTTTAAGGAGATTTATTTAAGCATTGAATGCTTATTTTTTTTGGATGTCGTCGGTCCTGCAACACAACAAGCGGTGCAGATAAATTGAATACCATGCGTTAGCGCGTTCTCTGCACTGCTTGGTGTGTTACAGAACCGACGACACCCATAAATAAACATTCAATGCTTATATTTATATTCATACTGATGGTTTTTGTATGAAATATATGGTGATTGTTAATTGCTGTAAAGCCATTATATACGCTTATATACGTCAGGGATATGAAACATACATGGAACAGCCATATCAGCCTGTTATTAAGTTCGCTTCCGCGACTAAATATATAGTGCCTGAAACTTTGTAGAGAAAAATCATCTTTATTTAGGAGAAGATGTAATTTAATGATTATTTTTCAAAAGTTCACATCAAATTGGTTATGTAAAGTTGATCGTTTCATTTAATCTTATAAACATAAATATACTCAAAACACGTGAACACGTTTATATTTGTGCACATGGCACATGAAAGTGTATTCATCGAAAATTGAACGTCGCAGATTTCCAATGCAAACATAACACTGGTATTAAGCCGATATGCGTACCATTTGGTACGCATATCCTAAGATGGCGATAATTAGTGCAGGTTCGGAAGTTTACGCTGCTATATTTATTTATTCAGGTCGTATTTCAGCGGGTCAAACATATTTTAAAACATGTTTGAAAGGCTACTGAGTCTTCACATGTAGCGACTATAAAATAAATCAAAACAGCATATTAATTGATATTTCCTCCATAAATGGAAATCTCTATGATATGCGTACCTACAAAATAAATCAGATTTACGTTCCCTAAAACAAATAAGAATTTCTGGATATGCGTACCATCCGTAAGATTTACGTGGGTGTCTGTGCACGCAGCGAATGCATGCATTTGTGAGTGTCGAACCCCAATGTTCTTATTACTTCATCAATATAAAGATATAAAAATGGCTAATATTTGGATGTACCATCAGGAGTGAATTTTAAAATCTTGTCATCGATAAAGAGCTTTTCTCGCATTGACAACACTTTTTATTTATTTTAACAATAAAATGCTTTCTTTTGTGATTCATGCGGGATACGAAGGTGGCGACATTGCCAAAAATACATAACCCGCGTTCGTTAGTCGGTGAAGTAATTTTATTTTCTGCAATGATCGCTACCTCCATAATCTGCATAAATCATCAAAGTTAACATTTTATTGTTTATATTTACATCTTTCTTTTAACGAATTAATAAATTGTTCGTAAAAAGTAAGCAAAATTAACAAAATCATTGTTAATGTACATCAGTACGTTGGATAAAAGAAATAGCCAAATCGCCTTTGATGGGAATTTGAGTCTGTAATTATCACACCTCACAATCTTATTAGCAAAATCGGGGCCTTTCTGACTTTTATATTAACGAACAACCAAAAAACCCCGAGAACGCCTATATATGTCATTAACGGGATTAAACGAGACCAGTTCGAGGTTCTTGCAAATCGAGAGAGGAGTTTAGATCGAAAAAGTAAGTAAAAGTTTATGTTTATTCTTTCGGCAACCTTTTTAAATTATCTAAAGTTGCAGAACGATTGTTTATTAATGAGAAGTTGCAGTTTGCAGTGATAAGCCTTATCTCTTTAAATGAATAAATATAATATTTAACTGAGCAGCAGTTTTCGATTTTGTCACAATCTGAACATACTCACAATGTTAAACTAGATAAATATTCATTTAGAAACCTGAAGTGCAATAATTCCACTGCATGTATTACCAAAGTGTTAATAAATAATGGTCGTTGTGAAATGTGACTTACAAGACATGTATGAAATTTGTATGCAAGTGTATAATATTTAGTTCTTACACATTTTGTATGTGTATGTTTTTCCTAGAATATTGTGTTTATGTCAATCATGCCTTCAGTCATTTCAATACAGAATTTCCTCTACATGTACATGTGGTTTTGACACAGCATATGTATGCAGAGACATAAATAACATTTTATTTATGTATCTCTTTTAAACTGTTAACTTTATGTCATATTTATCTATGAACGATGAACGTGTTTATGAATCAAGGGTCTGCATTTGTTAAGTAAATTTACCATTATGCAATTGAGAGTATGAGAGAGAGAGAGAGAGAGAGAGAGAGAGAGAGAGAGAGAGAGAGAGAGAGTATAAATACAGTGTACATGTAATCGTTATTGATTGCCTTGCTTCCATGAACCATAAATATATTTCAAAAATGCCACAATGCATTAGCAACGTCATTGCTGTCAATGATGTTGACAGAGATCATGGAGAGAGAGATTTGACAGTTTCAATGAATCCAAGATGACGGCGATGTGTACCCTGTGTAGTATCAGTTAGATAGAGTGTATATATTTAATAGGTAAATACTAGATGATATCCTGCGCAAGGTCGGGAAGTAACACTAAACACATAATATGACACAATGCAATATGTTGAACCATAGTTGTATATACCGTGTCCGAATTTTTCCTTAATTGCTTTCTTTACCTATTCTTTAAAATTAAAATAAAAAACTAAACGCATTGCTAGATAATAAGAGGAGCAGACAGGTGAAAAATTTAAAGGGGCTTGGTCATGATTTTGGTCAAAATTTATTTGTGTACCGGTACAATGAACCGAAGTAAACAAAAACAGGACACGAACCTTATTTAAATAACAAAGAATTGTCAGTCGTTTAATTTGCTTATATCTCCACAAATGCATTTCTAAAGCCTTGTCAATAATAAAAACTGAAAAATAATGACCAAAATCGTGACCATGCCCCTTTAAACTGAAATTGATGTTGTACACATGTACGTAGCCCTAATTCTTTTTATGTTAAAACCTCTTCTTAAGGCAACATTGACGCCTGTTTATTTTCATTTAAATACAGACAGTAACACCTCGTGATTGTTAAAATATTGCCATTTAATTATTTAAAAATGACGCAAAATTTATTGAACATAAAAACATAAACTTCATATGATTTTATGAGGGGTCATAATGTTTGTGAACAGACAAAAATCATTGTTCTTTGAAGAGAACAAAATTTTGTGGCCCGTTCTATCATTGTCCTAAAGACTTAATTTGAACTTATCAGAATGTACAGCAACTCGAATATATTAAACGAACACGGATATAACTAATTTACGGCTACAACGAATTATTTTTCATATCCCGGCAAAAATTTTACATAAACCTATAGAAATCTCCAATATATAACGAGCACGGTTATCACAAATTTATGACTATAATAACGAAGTAATTTTTCAAACCCCTGCTGGCACAATTTTAACGCAATTTATCATTTACATAAAAAATATTTTCTGTTACAAATTTCTGTAAAGATACATCAAACATTAAGATGCAAATAAAAATAATAAAAATTTGTTTATTAAACCTAATTTAAACAATTTTGTAAATGACATTAAATTTGATTTTTTAACTTAACGTGAGTTAAATTTTACTTGTCCATGATAATAAATTGTTGATTATATGTCCTAGCTATATATAATTTATATGTCCTAGCTATATATAATTTATAGACTTTAGCAGCATGTATTTTATGTTTATGATTAAAATGTGTAATTTTATCTTAATCATCAATTCAATAATTTCCTTGAGATTTGAAGTTACATGTATGCAACATCCACAAGGATTCACCTTAGGTTTCATTACGGTGATGTAGGTTTGCGTGAGGCGCTGTCCATATAAATCAGGCATTTTCCAACATACATTATCCCATGCGCCTAAAACACCAAGGTGTAACTACGACAAAGGGAAGCCACGTTCAGTATGAAAAAAAATACTACTGGCCTTATCTAGCTGTTTTAATTGAAAATTTAATTTCTCGTCGTCCGCTTTTAGGCTTGAATCATTGGGAAAGTGGTTTCCCAGAATAAAAGTCGCATGTCATTGATTGGTTTTTGAATCGCATTTCGGAAAGCCCTAAATTTTTTCATCTGGCTTCTAACACACTCGATGGTATCGCCCAAGCTGTGGTACTAAGGTTTCATCGAAATGCTTTAAAAATTATATTGTTTGGAGCTCAGTTTCTGTGAATTGCCCAAATACTAGTACCGGTTAAATATTATTGATTATTATAAGTACAGAATATCTTTTACTCTTAAGTATATTTGAAACAATTGCATTCCCGTTGAATTCCTTTTTTTATTCTTCGATAGTTTATGATGATTTAATGCATTGTCTAACAATCATGTTTAATTTTTTCCTTAAATTATGCAGAAATTACATTCGTTTGTATGATTGTACATTGCAGAGATAATCCTTTTTTTACATGTTCATGTTTTTTTTTGGATGAATTCAAACAGAGAATACACGAGACTTTAGCCTAAGCCACGAAATCACCGTCTTCAGGAGATGAATCAGAGAATATAGAAACTGTGGAGGACTTTATCAAATATATTACAGAGGATCGAAAAAAGAAATCGGCATCTACAAACTCAGATTCTGAAAACACGTGATGATGGCTAAATTTTATAGTTTTTTATTGAGATTACCTGGAAGATCCAAGTCTCGTTTGACGTCTGCTGTATTTGTGTATTGTGAATTCTTAGATGTGATGATACCAACTCTATGTGTTGCTTGTGAAGACATAAGATGTCATCTTGATCGGTATGTTTTAAAAGTGTATAGGTCGGAATATATTTACGAAGCTAATACTTATTGCCCACAAGTATTATGTATGTATGATATTAAGAGAATATAATTCAGGTAGACTCAATGCTATTACATGAATGTATAATAGTACTAGATGTGCAGTAAAAATTCCATAATCTGAATATCAATAAAACTGGACATCTAAGTCTCTAGATGAATTCTTTTATGTCGAGCAAATATTGGTTTTAAATCATATTGCTTAATACTCTAACAATATTGTTTAATAGATATGTATAAACCCAGGTACAAGTATCAAGATTTCAGGTCCTCCTTGGATGGTTTAGTTTGAAGTGAAGAAATAAGAAAGGTTTTGCTGTGGGTTTCTTTTATTTCAATATCCATGAATGAATATGTATTCAGAATAGTTTTAGCTCAGTTTTACCTAATGAAAAAATCAAGTGAGTTTACCTGTTCACCTGTTGTCTATCTGTCTATATATGCATTTGTCTGCTAACCTTTTACATTTTGAATGAAAAATTAAAATACATGACCAAACCTTTTTAAAGGGGAGATCAAACTACCAGTATGTAAATAGGGTGGGTCACTTAGATTTAGAATATCTCCTTCTGATGAAAGGAGTTCTGCGCAGTACAGTTAAGGCGGTCAATAAAAATATGGGCAAATTTTTGTGATGAAAACACGTATACTTTAGTTAAACTGGCATGTCCTTTTTAAAATCAATAACAGTCACTCAAATGCAATATATTTCTAAAATAGATATATAACAGTACAATATTTTATGTTCATAGTGGTCACGTGATATGGCAGTCGCATGGTACAAGCAGATGTATTTGTGGTTTTGAGGTCATTTAAAAAATTCAATATTGCAAGGGCATAATCATGTCAAAATTCACAACTGAATTATGAAATAACTTGATGTTATATCGTAGATTTTGAAAAACGGTGCGAACTTTTGAAGATAAGAATATTTGTTTGTAGAAACCGTAATTTATAATGCATATGTTGAATAATTTTGAAGGTCACGGGGTTAATTTCATTAAAAAATAATTAATTTGTAAGATTTTACAAGGATCGTAGAAGTTTTTAAGTTACATAGAATATTTCAAATTCACATGTAAAAGTTTGTCGGGATCAGGTAAGTGTATGCCCTTGCAATTAAGTGATTTATTTAGGTACTCAGATTTTAGATATACGATATTTTATACAAAACCGAGGTGGCTTCTTTATACGATGCATACTTTTAACAAAATGAAAATAAGACTATATAGGTAGCATTCTACTGATAATAATTTTAAACAAAATATTCATTTATACTTTTCCGTTAATGTATGACATTTATTTTTCTTCGCTATAAAACTGCACGATAGCCTTCAATGATTTAACTTAATGCGTCATTTTGAAGCATATGACGTCATATTTTGTAGTACAGCGAGAACGACATCTCGCTTATTTTTCATTGTGTACGATATAACGGACATCAAAATTGTAAGTAATAGCATTTGTTGTTTTTAATTAAAAGATTAGTATAAGTTAATTTTACTAATAAATAGAGTAATAAGTACTTTCGAGGTTTGTAATATACTGTGATGTCATAATGCACATTTCCCGTACTTTTTGTCTGAACGGAGTTTATTGACAGCCTTAACTGTGCTGCGTGAAGAACCATTACTCAGGTGAGTGGTGTGGCCCATAGGCCTAATTTCCTTACTTTTTACTGTGCAATTACTTTTAGACAATTAAACTTTTAAGAAGCATAGCATATGTGGCCTTTGGGGTAAAATGTTAATGAAAAAAAATACTTGTATGTGGACTCATTGATATACAGATCAAGTAAAAAAAACATGGTAAGTTTTTCAATCATACTGACTTACTGAAATAAAAATGCATGTGTTCATCAAACCTCTTATTATATTAAGTGATCACTGTTAAATGATCACATGTATCACATGTCCAAAAGGATTTCAAATTCCAGGAGCAATTAATTTATTAAACTTATAAATTTCAATTATCATCTATTTCTCAAGATGTGGGAGCGCAGCTAAACCAATCATATGCAAATAAATGATACTGAAAGAAACCTGCATCTTTTGAAATATTTTAAATATAGAAATAAGGTGAGTACTTAAAAATAAGATCTTATAGGATGAATGTATAGGATGAACGTATGATGGATTAGAGTCTTAGATTTGTGTTGTGATGTTTATTTCTATTTTGTTTTTAAAAATGCTGTAACATCATTGATATAATAAATGGACAAAATTTTGCTTCATTTTGATTTTTTATGATTATTCAGTAGATATACATTCAATATTTCATGCCTTTTATATATACAAAAAATGTGGTAATTTTATTCAAATTCATATTATGTTATGCAAGTCGTAGATCACAAAATCAGAGTTCATTGATAAAATTAACTAATAAATCAAAATACTGCATTTTTTTAAATTCAATTGAAGATTATATTATATAGCATATATATTTTCATCGATGTAATATAACTTTGCAATAAAATTCTAGGAGTTCTATTAATGTCATTAAATTTTATTTATTTTCATGCGTATATTGAAAGATTTGAAAAGGGGAATTACTCTTATTTTTGAAACTGTTCAACTAAAGTAAAACAAAAATGATCCAATGATGGAGCATTTGACACAATGTGGTGGTACCCAGAGAAACTAAACAATATATCTTGGCCTCATTATAGACAGAATGAAGAAAGATAACTCATACACACACATTGAACCTTAAAATATCAAATATATACTCGGACTCCAGTTATTTAATATGTAATTTTTATGCTGGGGTTGTTAGGTATTGATAGACCAAAACTCAGTGATGTGTTATACATACATTGTACAATGTAGCGGTGTTTGTTAAAAAACAAATAAACAATTTATGATCTTTGATCTTATATACTGATTACTTAGTATTATATATAAGGACAGAAATGTAGGTGGATGGTGGATCCACGTGGGATTGTTTGCCGGGTTGTGGATCAGCTGGACCTATTTTCTTTCAGCAATATGAGCTGCAATTTTCGTGTTGAAATTTTTAAAAAAGAAAATGTTATATTTCTACTAAAATGACAAAAAGTATCGTAGTTTTTAAATTTCTGTTAGCTCTGTTTTTGTGGGAAAAGCCATTAAGAAGCCTTAATTGGAGCAAAATTGAATTATTGTCGTCCTGTACAAAAATTTATCTGCTGTATATTCCTAATAAGTGAAATCTTTCTCCTGACAAAAATAAATGATTTTTACAAATCTAATATTTATCATAAAAGTTTAAGTTACAGGCTAGCAGGTTTTTGCAGCAAAAAAAAATATTCTGAAAAATACAGCTCATATTGCTTTAACTTTACTACATGCATGCACTATAGTCTGTGAATTAAATTAGTTTGAAGTTTACAAAGGTTTGATATCATCCCCTGATTACTTTATCCACACATTTAAAATGTCAACCTGAATCAGTTAGGATCAAGTCTTATGAGGATTTGAGTTTAAAAATCAGCTTTCTAGGTCAGAGAGAGTGAAACAAATTTGTAACTTTTTAAGGAGTTCGGTATATGCATGAATATGATCATAGGACTAAGTCGTAGTGACAAGTTCCAGTTGATTCATTTTATACAACGGAGTCACCAGAATAAATAATGTTTTAATAACAACTCTTTATTCATAAATTCAGCCATTTGATACTGGTTAGAACAGTTAATAATGTTCAAAATATAAATACAAATATACTAAAAATGTAACAATAATTATTACACTGATATTTCTACTTCAGAAACAGAAATATATATTACTAAATATCAAAGCGTCTATTGAATTTCACAAATCTTTTTTTCTTTTGTAGTTTAGTCTAGAATTGATAAACAGTTGTGTATTACATCTACGTGTATCATATGGTTTTGTCTGTACACATATTATATAAACATAGTTTATTTACATGCTTCAATTCATAGGAAAATCATTCTATTCACTGGTACAAATACACAGTATAGTTAAGTCACTTGATATGTTTTCCATGTTCACACAAGTTTAAAAATAATGTAAGTCAGTTTGTTGAGAGGTAATAAAACACTAAAAATTTCATGTAGAGACTGTTACTTTCAATTGTTAACATGTTTGATGTAATATTGGATTTTCTTCACTTCACCTGTTTCATATTCAGCCACAAAGAGGTTGTCTCTGGTGTCCACACATAACCCAAATGGATACTGTAATTGACAGTTGTCAATGTAGCGGAGGAACTGTCCGTCCTGATCCAGGATGTGGATACTGTTGTTGTTTTCGTCTGCTGTCAGGATCCGACTCTGGCTATCTGTTGTGATGCCGACTGGACTAAATGGTTCCTTGGTAGTAGAGGGAGGACCAGTGTATGTAAACCGTAGTTTGCCGGCCTGATTGACCACCACTACTGCTCTGACGCCATGGTCAGCTACACAGATATCTAGGTTCTTGTTCTCACTGATGTATTTAGTGTATAAATTAAGGGATGAATAGAGAGGTTGTCCTTTGTCACTGTATTGAATTGTTTGTTTCTCTGTAGAGCCAGAGTAACGCACAACTTTTGATTGATTCTCATCTTCAGTGATCATGACAACCAGGAGGTCACCAGAGGAGGTACTACAGACATTGAGAGGATACCACCCCCGAAGTCTGATCACTGTCTGTATCTGTGTATTCTTCACTATGTTCACAGTTCTATAATTGGCATCGGTATAAACTAGTTCACCACTCTGTGTCACTGCTATGTACCATGGTCTGTCCCCTGACTTGGTTTGGATGGACTTCACTAGTTTACCATGGAGGTTGTAGAGTCTCATCATGTTGTCCTTACCACTCGTCCATACTTCATCATCACTCAGACAGGACACATTGCGTAATTCATTAGGTTTTCCATACTCTGTGCTTATTTCTGTGATGATGCGTGGTACATCAATGAGTGGTCTAATTGGGGCAGAGGACTCAGCACCGGCAGAATCCATTGTGTAGCCATGTTCTGTTTTGATAGATAATGCTGACAGAGAACCGATCTGATGATAAATCTGTTCTTTGTTAATCTTCTGAGGGGTAAATCTTGGTAAGGAAACTGTGAGTTTAGGAGGCAATCTTCTAAATTCAGCATTTCTGGATTTGTAAGCAGATAAATGACTGACATCATTGGAGTTCAGTAACTTCTTCAGATCAGCAATGCACTGTGTGATTTCAGAAATACTGCATTTGATTTCATCTTCCTTCTTATTTAAGACAACCAGATGTTTGGAATCTATTTCAACCACGTCAGATTTCAGTTTTCTGACAGCAATGTTTATTTCTCTCTGCAGTTCTTCTCCATGTTTGTCAATAGCTGTTGTTAATTTCTTGGAGTTTTCCTTAAGATCAGTTTTCTGAACTGGGATGTTAGATGCGATCTCTTGATATTTAGGATAAATGGTATTTTCTAATTCTTGCAAATCTCTTTGTAAAGCTTCTTTTTTAGTATCTAGCATTTTCAAAATGCCAACTTGTTCATGTCCTAGATGTTCTCGAGAAGAAACACACTCCACACAAATAGGAACACCACAGTATTCACAGTAAAGGTCACATAATTGTGTGGAATGTTTTGAACATTTAGGATTTAGTCCTCTTTTTTTAAATGGCACTACTTTGTGATCTTTGGATTCATCGGAGATATGTTCCCCAACACAGGCTTTACACAGATGTATGTGACAAATGTCGCAGTACATAGGGGGGCCCGGGGTCTCACAGAGATGACACCGTAACACATCCTGAGCCCAAGTGCGTGGAAACATGGTCGGGCAGCTTGATGGATTTTAAGAGAATCCTGAAATAAATTTATGAAAATCCAATTAGCTTGCTCGTTTTGCAATACTCTTCTATAAATAATCATACAAAACTTTTACCATTTATGGGGGGCATATTTCATGTTCTAATAAATGACCTACATTTTGAGAAGGTTTGTTATAAATATTCTATTTGGATACCTACTTGGTTAAATTAGTCTCTTTAATTTAACACGAACATGTAGTTATCAGTAAACAAAATTCACGGAAAAGAAAGTTAAGACTGAATAATATAATTACTAATTAACAAACTACAGGTACAAACCTCCACTCGGCAACATGACGAGACAGGTATTTTACTTCCTGGTCTAGGTCAAATCTGTATTATCACGTGATTATTTTTTAATCCAAAAGTGGTGGATTTAAAGGGGTGTTATATTTAAATCATAACGACGTAGTCAAATGATTTAAAATAAATTGATTACATAAGTATACTACATATATAAATTATACAACATTTGACCAAAACATGTTTAAAAATTTTGTTTAAATGTTACAGTTATAAAAAGAGGGATTTTATTTTTACTACGGGACCAAGTCACCCTACAATGTATGGGGATTTGTTGAAAAAGTGCTTAATTTTCACGTTTTCTTCGTATTTTTTGTATTTTGTCCAGGGGATTTATTTTTCTTTCAATTATATGAAAGGTATTATAAAAGTTCACCAAACGACGGTTTGGTCCAGGGAAACTGTCAGAGTTGGTTTTTCTCTAAAGGTTGGCATATTAAGGGGTTTGGGTCCACTCTGCTCCCCAATTTACAATATCCAATACATCATACATCTGTGATCGTGTAGATTTTACGGTGCTAGGGTATTCTGAAACTGCATCCGTCGTGTGCAGTACGGACGGGGTGAGGGAATGATGGCGTAAAAGGAACAAGTTATAAGGTTGAGGCGCGTGGGCCGTAAGCTAAAACGAAGGGTAGGTTTGCCGTATTCCCGAAGGTCCACCAGTATACAGTTCCAGAGAAATAAATAGGCAATTGATGCAGGATCAATCTGAATTTATTGGACGCGAATCAACGATGGCAACATTATAACAATTTAACAGATAGACATGTTACAAACAAGTCGGATATGGCCAGTAGTGGCCTCCGGACTCAAGACTCTGGGTGAGTCGGACTTGGCCGAGGCTGGCCGCCGTATTCCAGACTGCCGATTGACAATTGTACATAACGTTATATAAGAATCTGAACAATGAGAATAAATTGACAGGTGATGACATAAGTAAGCTGAGTGAAAGGCTCACAGATATAAAATTAATAATTAAATAAACTCAATGAGTCTTTGATGTCCAAGATGTGAAAAACTGATAATTGCACGTGCAATGTTGTTTTTAGAGATAAGCAAATCTTGAGATATGTCAATCTGTCTCTTTGAAATCACATATAGAGTCCGAAAAGTGTCAATCACTAAATAAATAAGTAACTTTGTAAGAAATAAACTGTGAGAAAATATTACGAAACAGATATTGAATTTTAAAAGTAAAGTCCAAAATAAAGTTATATAGTTGAACAGTAAATATTGCACGGTGATACATGTAGCGGAGATGTAGTTATAATGGCTTGTAAAATTATTTTTTAACAAAATAACACTTTTAAAATGTTGATATGTTTTTCTTAATTAATGCTCTGTCAACAAATGCATATTTTTAAAGTCCATCATCGCCTCGAATAAATGATTTTATCATATATTTTTTTTATTGGCCCTATGCATAGTTTGAAACGCTTGGTCAACGCGTAGCCGCAATTTTAGTATTTTACCCTACTTCATATTTAAATAATATTTTATTATGCAATATATCACATAAACGGATGGGATAGCAGGCATTGCCTATATAATCACCAAACGTGAGTAGTGAAATGATTTCTTGCAAAGGAAATTTATCAAATATAATTTCATAGGCTGGATTGAAATATTTTTTTAACGAAATAAGTCCAAAGTTATCAATAATTTCTGCGCTTAAAATTTACAAATCCATCCTTCTCTGCATGTAATAAACGTACTTTTTTCCTACCAAGTCGATCCTCAGACTCATTGCCTTTAAAAATGGTGGAAATGGTTTACATTTTATTTCCTAACAGGCTGAAACATTTACCGTGTAAAAGCGAATGTTTTGGCAAACACGGAGTAAAAAATGTTGAGTTTTGGAGGAAAATTATCATCGTCGGATGCCCACGGGTGATTGCGTCTTTTACTTATCAGTAAAAGAGGCGATCAGCCGTGGGTATCCGACGATGGAAATTATGCACTTTGAAATTTTTTTTTCAAAGTGCGTTAAATTTGGGACCACGTCATTCATTTTGAATAAAAAATCTTTTTAAATTGCGTTGATACTGTCGATATTAATGCATGCATTTTGAAAAATAAATTGCGCAGGGTCCAGTCGAAATTGTTATAAGTCCCTCTTGAAATATGATATATGATTGTTTTGAAATAAGTTAAGAACAATGTCAATATTTTGTGCTTTATATACATTTTTTTCAAAGTGTAAGTGTCTTGATTTGTCAAAAATTAAGCGCACTTCATTTTTTTTCCCAAAGTGCGTTGCCACATGCAGTTTTATCGAACTTTTATCTTTAACATTTCAAGGAGGTTGATTAATTCTTTATCATGAACTTTTATTGGTATTTTAACCTGTTATATGATATGTTCTATATTTGACAGGTTTTTTAAAAGAGGAGGTCACCCCCCCCCCCCTCCCTCGAGTAATGTGTAAAAAAAAAAAAAAAAAAGCAAAAAACAACAACAAAAAACACCACCCTAGCTGATGTGACTTTCTTTTAGTCCAGTGACCACCATCATTCAAATACACGTATATATGCTCTTTTACAACAATATTCCAAAAGCATTATATGGAAACATGAGGTTTGGGCGGTTTAAAACATGCAATATATGTGGTAATGCATATAAATAAAATATACGATGCATATATATTCATATGTTAAGTAAGAGTGATCTCCCTTATCATGTAAAAAAAATTGTCGATCAGTGATTCCTCATAATGATAAATACACCTACATTTATGCACTATATGTTGAAAAAGAAATGTATGCATATACGACAGAGTGCCACGGATATAAAAATAGTACAAACGAATTTTTAAATAGTACAAACGAATTTCCTAATCCTTCAAACGAATCAAGTTTAAAAATTGCACAAACGAATTTCTAAATCACACGAATGATTTTCTAATTTTTTTAAAATCGTACAACCGATTTTCTAAATCGTACAAACGATTTTCTAAATCGTACAAACGAATTTCTAAATTATTCAAACGATTTAAAAAAAAATTGTACAAGCGATTCACATTAATTATTTTTTTTTTTGCCAATTTTAAAATTTGAAATGACACAAATACATGTACGTTATGCCTTCGTCATGCATACACCTTTATGCGATATCGTGTTTTCGTTATAGAATCCAACAATTGTTTTTCATGGAAAAGGATACTCTAATGGTATATAGCCTACCTGCAGTATGCGCAGAAGATTATCGTTACCTAAAGCAAGCCTGAATGTGCCCAGGATTTTTTAAAATAAAATATATTAAGGCATAACACATATAAGATATGTGTGTGTTTACAAACAAAAACTTTTTTAGACGATCTGATTGAAGCAATTAAAGAATTTACAAATGTATAACTTACTTTTTCAGAAATGTTTAAAGCATGCAGATTTACCAGAATACAACAATTTTAAAAGCAAGGTGGGATTCTTTAGAATCCATGCTCATAATTATTGCATTGTACATGTATATTTGATAGAACTTGAAATTATGATGAGTTATTTAGTGCTACAACATACAGGATTCAATTCTTTATTCACTCAAGACCGGTTCACTGGTATTTGAGGTTCAAACAGTATAAACAGTATATACAGTATATACAAATGTACAGAAAAAAACCAGTCAAGGATCACACGTACAGTAGGAGTAGAACCATTTTAACAAGAGCTTGGACATTGGGTAGTTGTGTCAAACAGCAATGTAACGTATAGTAGCCCTGTCTATTTCATTGCTGGCCACTCAGCCAATGCTCTTTGAAATTAACAAGATTTGCCTGGCTTTTGGGGCAAGACTACGCAAACGGTGCATATTTCGCTTGTAACCGCGTCATTTTTAACTTGTTTTGACGCAAGGAATAGACAGCTACGTCCAACCGAAAGTCCAAGGTCTTGTTATAATGGTTCTAATAGTAATAAAAAAAGTTTACAATACAGTAGGTTGTTAAAGTTGGTTTCTGGAAGAACAGACTTTGAGAATTTTTAAAATAAATATTGACAAGTTTTTGTTGTTGTTGGGTTTTTTTTTATATATATAGTTTTTAACATTAAAAGTATTCATGAGCTCGTTAAATTTTATAATATTTGGGTTTTCATAATATCTCTTGGACAAAAACATTTTTCTATCGTAAAAAATGTGTACATTCTAACTATTAGAGTCACGCATTGTACATTTTCTTAAATTTGAGCCCCACAAGTTGTAGAACCGCTTAAGAATACCCGTTATATTTCACTAAATAACATAGTTAAAATCTGTATGCCTCAGATCTATGAAATTATCATATACCCCCATCCCTGAAAAAGATGGGAAAACTATATTTTTTGTTATTTTTGAGTCAGAAGTTCATTATTCATAGAAATTGGTATTATTAGAGGTAAAAAATTAAATAATTTATTAATTAACATCATTTCTTTTATAGATCCATTTCATCCCAAAACAACAAGGTCATTTGAAAACGGCTGTGAATGGGCAGCTCTTTTCTTCCATTCTGTGGTTAGCTTATATTCAGAAAAACGAAACCAACTTCATTTTTAAAAAAAATCTTTTTTCGCAATTCCGATTTAATGTTGCTCTGTAGGAAAATTCCTGTTGACAAGTCCTCGACAGATATTGGGGAAAAAAAACATCACGTACATATAAAACTTGCGTAATTCATGTATGTACATAATGAAAAAAAACGTGTATTTTGTAAAAACGTGTGAAGATTGAAAAAAACCGTGCATTTTGATAAACTTTTAAAGAAAAAAACAGCGCCTCCCCGGCGGGGAATCGAACCCCGGTCTCCCGCGTGACAGGCGGGGATACTTACCACTATACTACCGAGGATTGCATATATACACTGGTATTAAAACAGTACAAATATGTAGAAAAAATATTTTGAGCCATTAAAAATCAAATTGACTGTCTTATAAGTTCACCTTTCAGTAAATTTGCACTTTTTAACATGAATTAGATTAACGGGTTCCTTTCTGGTACAAACAGAAGCTTCAAAGTACTACCTAATGATCACGTGACCAGATGGAAAAGGAGTTTCCTGTTTTCAAGGTACAGTTGGTGTAGAGTATATTTACATGCTTATATCTTTGTATTTAGTGCCTTTTGTGTTTCTTGGTTTGTTGAATGCTATGTAAGACCATGTATTTAAGATTTGAATGTTGAATAAATGTAGAAAGTCACTTTGTATTCCTACAAGACGAGTTTTCTCCCGTAAGTTGTTCAGTGATAGGCTACACAACATAGATATTGTTGTTCTTTTACCCAATTTTATTGAGTGTGTGTGATATTTTTAGGCTAGTATAAACACTTTATAATGTGTAAGGGAGCAGGGACATGTCTGGTTGACTCCACTAGAATAATTTGCTGTAGTTTTCAGTAAAACAGTATGTATACCGTTTATAAATTTTGATTTAGAAATTGATTTTGGCTAAGATGTTTGGAAGTCTTCACCAAATCTTTGGACAGTTGCAGTTGTCCCATGTCCACAACACAGCTGGAGATTTGATCTGAAGTCTAGCTAGATGTCCCATGTTACTGTTTCCATCACTTTCTGACAATTTTTTAAGGAAATGAATGACATACCTGTCATCAGTGGTCAAAGATTGATACATGAAACACAGTTATACTAGTGTAACGGGAAGGGAGAAATAATGACGGACCAGACCGGGATTCGAACCCGGGCCCCCTGAATCTCTAGTCAGGTGCTCTACCAACTGAGCTATCTGGCACCGGTATTCGAACCGGTCTGACCGTCACATTCCTCCCCCCTTAAATGATCTTCGTCCCCGAAGATCACCCCAGGCTCTTCCCCTGGCAGGAGTTCACCTGTCAGTTCCAGGGGTTGGTCACGGCACCAAATGTAACGGGAAGGGAGAAATAATGACGGACCAGACCGGAATTCGAACCCGGGCCCCCTGAATCTCTAGTCAGGTGCTCTACCAACTGAGCTATCTGGCACCGGTATTCGAACCGGTCTGACCATCACACTAGTCTGTCCGAAGTTATTTATGCAGCACATTTTGACGATATTGAATAAAAATTTACATACAGTAAAACACGGTTATAGCGAACACGCTTTTAATGAATTGACCCTTACAGCGAAGTGATTTTCATTCCCCGAGAATTTATAACATGTTGTAAACTTTGCGGATATAACGAATTACGCTTATAACGAAGTAAAATCGCCTGTACCTGGCACTTCGTTATAAGCGTGTTTTACAGTACCTGTATTAAGTGCACATTAAATCGATAAAGGAAACATAACCAAGATATATATCTTCATTGAAATAATATGAAAAAAATATGGTAAAAAAAAAAACAGGAACAAAAACATTTTCTTACGGAGATTTGTAATGGGAAATGTTGACATCTTTTTGCCATTTGGAAGGCGATTGGAATACCTAGCATAATTTTTCAGCGTTGTCAACCGGGTACTGTCAATGCAAAAAACCCTGTAGACTTCTTTAATTTTAGCCGTGTTTTGAAACCTGATAAGCTAGTGGGGGCATTTCAAACAAGAAATCTTGGAAATTTTTCATACATTTGAATGAACATCGTTTGAAGATTATCAAGTACTTAAAGCAAAATGTGATTCGAGGATATCTTGAAACAGAGTATAAACTCAGATAAGTAAACTAAAACTCCAAGATTTCTTCATTAACATGTACATTATATCAGGGATGACATGTATACATATATGTCCATGGTTATGTGTTTTTACCTAAAAAATATACAAGAATGAAAAATATGATTTCTTACAGAGGTTAACAATGGGATAAATATGCCATCTTTTATCATTTGAGGTCATTCAGGATACCTCAAGCAATTTTTTTCAATTTTATAATCTGGGTACTTTTCATGTTGTTTGCAGTGTAAAATATTCCCTGTATAAGTTTTTTATTTGGCTCTGTATTGAAAGCTGAAGTGATAAAGGGGGCGTTTCAAAACAGAAAAACAGCCTGTTTTTCTGTTTTGAAACGCCCCCTTTATATCTAAACAGGACATTTTTCATCGTAGTTAATGAATTTAGTTTGGTACATGTAGTTTTGACACTAAGTGCCAACAAAGCTTATATATATAGTCTTTGGTTTTAAAACAAAATTTCATATTAATGACAATTTAAAGTAAGCAGTTGAAGGCAGATATACTAGCTAAAATAGAGTTATGGGGAATTGGAACTGTATGGAAATGTTCATTGAACACAGTGAAGACACAATTAAGTCAAAATATTCTATCCTGCAAGCTGAATTGTGGTGAAATTAATATAAGACAGATTATGAAAATCATTTGAGTGAGTGGAAAAGCTGCAATACAATAAACTAATATTTTCTTTATTGAATACATGTATATATATATATATTAATATTATATCCAAATGTATATTTAATTTCCAGATGGATGTCAATCAAACCTAACTGATATATAGTTTAACAGAAGCAGATGGGTGATTCGACTAGATTGTCAACAATTTCATTTTCAAAATGAGTAAGTATTGTAAGTATGTTAAGATTTACAATATATTATGCATGTATACATATTATAGCCATTTTAACGAGGCCGGGTTTAATTTGTTCTGCCCTAGATTTTTTAATGAAATTTTTTACCTGAATTTCTACTGATATAATTATTATTTTAAGATTAAAAAAAAGACATTTACCACACCGTTTGTTTAGGGGGTCATCTCAAAGTTTGTTAATCTTTAACATAGGACCCTATGGGATTTCGCTTGAAATGTATCAATTTTGCACATTTTTTTAAACTTCTGTCCTAGGGATTTCTTTTTCTGTTCTTATTAAAGTTATTGCTTAAAGGCATCAAATTGTCAAATAAAAAAAACCTTTTACCTCCTGGTTTGTTCCAGGAGTCTTATCAAAGTTGATTTTTGTATGCCCAATTTCCCAGATTTGTCAGATAATGGCTATTTTTTATTTGACAAAGGCGGAAAAGATGCTCTTTATAGTATTATTAAAGCATTCAGACATATTTAAGTAATAAAAAAATATCTAACATCACATATTAAGGGTCATTGATATAAAATACATGGTTACTGTCTTGAAATATTTGAATTAAGCTATATCTAGGCGGGTTAAGAAAACCTGACAGAGGGTTAGGCCTGCTGAACCTTCTTAACGTTTTCGACCCGAGTCCAAATATAGCTTATACTTCGAGACATAAATTTTACATATTAAACGAGCCATTTTCAACATTTCGCTGAATATCTGCAGTTGAAACTATCACGCCATGGCGTTAACCAAGCAAAAAGATGACGTCACAATACAAATTAAACGCTGCGCGAAAGCGTGCGTAATCGTTCTGTACTCGGCCTCGTTAACAAGACCTTGGACTTTTGGTAATCGGTATGATTAAACTATTAATATGCCCTGCGCTTGCATCCAAACAAGATGAAAATGTTTTCAAGTGAAATATGCAGCCACAGATTACATCTAGACACAGCACTAGGGTTAGACAAATCTTGTAGATTTCAAAGAGGCTTGACTGAATGGCCAAAAAGTGAAATAGACATCAGGCCTAGTTAAAATGCTACTTGACACAAGTACCCGAAATCCAAGTCTTGTTAAAATGACTCTATTTGAGGGTTTGTTCACATTGAAAGGTGAAAGTTGCAATTTAAAAGAAAAATCACTGTATATTAGGGTTGATGAGCCTCCAATGACTTTTATTACATTTACTGTAACTTCAAATAATGTGAAAGTATTAAAATGTCATTGTTATAATTGTACAAACCATGATATCATAGCAGACTGAAGCTTTCTTGTTCCCATATAAAAGAAAAAAAAAGCTTTTGATAGTGTTGCTATATATTGTTCTTTCTTCCCTATATAGACTTAACACTTTTTTTTACTCTTTTCAACTTTGGTGAATTATACATGTTATTCTTGGATCAGGATGATGTTTGGTCTAAATATCTTTCACATCTTGTTGAATGACAGCCTTTGACTGCATCCTCTTTCACAAAACTTTGCATTGCCATGCAGTCATGTTATGTCATACGATAAACAATATTAGTTATTTGAAAAAGCTTGAAGTAATGAATAAATAAGGAATCGTTTTTTGAGTACTATGAGGTGATCTAAAACAGTCCGGGTGATCAAATCCAAATAAAGCCGAAAGGGCTCTATGATTGTCAATTCGTAGTGTCATCGCAGACAAAGACACTGGAAACTGGAAATATTTATATTGAAATATATGTAACATGTATTTATAGTCACAAAATGTGTTAACAATGTTGTATTTTTGTCACTGTCAGTTAATTGTGTCACATTCATAATGACAGATTTGATACAAAAATGTCATTTTAGGATTTATACTCTTGACCTACATGACCTACATGACCTACATGACCTATCACTGTACTTGTTTTCCAACAATTTGAGGAAGAATTAAAAAAAAATATTGGCAACAACCTTGTATTCCCAAGTTAAGCATCACTGAAAATTCCTTCTAAAATTGATTGACATAGAAAGTGGTAGTGTAGTCCACTTCTTTATGAATGGAGATAGATATGGTGTAACACAGTCCTCTGGCCTTTAGCTTATCCCACAACATATTATACCGGTGCATGAAGAACACATTATGACATATACCGGTAAAACAGACTTTATACGGATTCTATTATTTTCTTTGATTAGCAGCTTTGGTTTGATTCTAAAGACGAGAGCTTCAGTCTCTCTCATTTGCCGCCTAGTGCTGCTTACCGGTAAATGTTTTTAATTAAAAAATGGGTAAGTGCATGAGCTTGTGGGGATGGTGGTTGGTTATAGTATGTGTAATTTGCCCCTTGGGGTAATTGTATAGTCACAGGTTGTTTGAGTCTATAAACTGTTTAATAATAACAGATGTACCGTAACTTTGGCTGCACCTGCAGCATGTACAGGTACATTGGTTTCTTAAAAACTTTACTTGTTTTCAATTGTTAATATTCCTTATTCATAGTTTTCTACGGAATCTGGTTGTGTGTTTAAGCAGGTTGATAATTAGCAAAGTCACATATGAGTGAATTAAGTGACACTTTGCACTACATCTATCAGGCTATAATTTTTCAATAAAATTGAATTCTCAAAACAGTAAACAAGTCACACATAATTGATCATTGATAGGATTAGTATAAAGTAGTCTTTATCAAATAGTAGTCACTCTTTCATTGGATATAAACCTACTTGTGACTTGTTTTCCAAGATAGAGAAGTCATGAAATGTTTGGCCACATGATGTGACGTGTTATGTCTATAATGTGTCTGTTCAGAAAGTGTGTCATGGGGTGTACTGTCTGAAGTTATTTTGCTACAGAATTAAGGCACAGTATTAAGGGTAGTATTCTCTTTTGAGAAGTGGACAGGCATAGCCTACATCCGCTATGCCTGTCCACTTCTCAAAAGAGAATATAAGGGTAGATGCAGGATTATTCTTAGACTTCTAGCTAGGTTATAATGTGACTATATATTCAGCAGACATCACTGGCTGTGTACTAGACTAAGACTACATGTAAGTGACTATTCAGCAGACATCACTGGCTGTGTACTAGACTAAGACTACATGTAAGTGACTATTCAGCAGACATCACTGGCTGTGTACTAGACTAAGACTACATATAAGTGACTATTCAGCAGACATTATTGGCTGTGTACTAAACTAAGACTACATATAAGTGACTATTCAGCAGACATCACTGGCTGTGTACTAGACTAAGACTACATGTAAGTGACTATTCAGCAGACATCACTTGCTGTGTACTAGACTAATACTACATGTAAGGGACAACTCAGCAGACCTCACTGGCTGTGTACTAGACTAAGACTACATGTAAGTGACTATTCAGCAGACATCACTGGCTGTGTACTAGACTAAGACTACATGTAAGTGACTATTCAGCAGACATCACTGGCTGTGTACTAGACTAAGACTACGTGTAAATGACTTATTATTCAGCAGACATCACTGGCTGTGTACTTGTACTAGACTAAGAATACATGTAAGTGACTATTCAGCAGCGTTTTTATTGTCACTGTGGCTATTTGCTTGCTGTTTAAAGAAAAAGCCACATACATGTGTTGGATAGCTATATGATATATCAGTTGGTTTTTAATAGGACTTGGCTATTCAAGACAAGTCATAGGGTGTATGCACATGAGGTTCTAAAGGACCATTAAACTATGATCATTCAACAGCACTTTTACCTTCTGTCCTACAGATAATGCATTGGTCGTATAAATTTAATGCTAGACCTGATAATCGGGAAGTTGATATACACCCCAAAGTAAATCAATGTACTAGGCAAGGAAAGCTACCAAACCTGTTTGTTTGGATAAACAATTTAAATTCCTGTGTAATGATTATGAAACACATCCCCTTAGTGTATTTATAGAAGCGCTTTATATACATAATGCCTTTTTTTTTTTTTCATTTTCTGGAAGAATGAGAATGTGTTTCATCTATAAGGTCCTGTTTATTTGCAAATTTTAGAAAATAATATCATTATTTCAACACACACTGACAATTCACCTGGAAATGAAATATACAATATACCGGTATACTTGTATAAATATGCGTGTATTGATTATTTTGTTTAATATTTTCTATTTTATTGACAATCACATACATTAAATTCCTGATACTGTAGTCAAGCATGAAACAGGTCAATAGTGGCTTTAATATTGTTAAGATATTAATATGAACTTATGTTTTCAAATTGATTATAGCAAATCTCAAAGCTTAACTCTGCTGGGTTTTTTTGTCCATACACTGGTAATTTTATGTGCAGGTGAAGGTAAAACGTATCATTTAATTGCCATAATATTTTCCTTTTTTATTACATTTGTTTGTTTGGTTGTTTTTTTTTTTTAGATTTGTATGCAAGTCAGCCATTAAGTATTTTTTTATCAAGTAGTACATGTCAAGAAAGAAATTTCTATCAGTACAAAAAGACTCTAGTATGAATAAGATACGTACCAATCAATTTGAAATTAGAGTTGGGTTTGGGGATGGGGAGGGGGGGGGGGGGGGGCATGAATATTAGGTTCCAAAATTGTGAAAAAGGATTTGACGTATGTCTTTATATGAAAGATGTGTAATATATTGTAAACATAGGTAAACATCAAACTGGACAGTCTCTGGATTGAAAGAAATATCTTGTATACTAAAGAAAAGTTTGAAAAATATTGTAAGAATTTACATGTATTTCTGGTCAGATTGAAAAGGATTGATGTGTCAGATGTACACCAGTAGGTATAATAAGTACTTATTACAACCCCTTGTTGACGGAGAAACAGGAACCTCCAGCTTTCCTGTCCAGTCGGCCATATTGTGGAGGGGTCAAGACACTCAGTGACACCGCTCCACAGTGTAACAGTGGATAAGTCGTGGTGGTGTAATCGAGTTGGATAAGTACCGAGTACAAACATACACTAGTACTGAATGGACGCGGGTCAAAGAGCATGCAAATTAAGTCACATTGGAAAAGTCTATGCAAATAACTACCGTCAAAGTCAAGGGTGTTACAGATTGAAGAGTTCTTATCAAGGGGAGTTAACTCCACTTTGCTGAACTTTGTCACGCCTGAGTGATCAGAGATGGTCACATGTACTGGTGTAGTGATAGAAATAGAATATTATATGTACATGTATGTATGTATACACTGAGTATGTATGCATATATATAGTTCTAAAAGTCATTGTAGTGGATTGCTTCCTTGTCGCCATGTGAACAAGTGGAGAACATTTCCTTTTCCGTTCAACCATATATTCTTATAAATGTAGAATTTTTTTTTTAAATTGCAATCAAAGAGGAACTCATCACATATTGTGGATTTTAAATAAGTTTTTCATTTTCTGGGACGTTTAACAATGGATGAGAGAACAAGGGATGGAGTGATATTGTGACACAATTAAACCGACTGTGTGAATGTGGAAGTAAAATGTGGTACTATGACAAAAGATGAATAAATGGGTGAAACGAACAACAATGTGTAGATTATCCAAAGGTAATGTTCTGATGGAGAGAGAGAGAGAGAGAGAGAGAGAGAGAGAGAGAGAGAGAGAGAGAGAGAGAGAGGTCTCCTATTTGGTATTACAAAATAGATTGAGAAATTCAGTCACTGAATTTTCTTTATGTTGATAATGATTTCCCAACATGCTTTTGACATAAGTCCCTGTATAAAGTAATAATTTTCCCAAAAATTTTAGAATCATATGTACCCTATATATTGTTGTTATAAACATTGACATTGGCACTGCAGATCCTTATAAAGTCAGAGAAAAATTCGTAAGAAATTGGCTTTAGAGCTATGATAATGTTCTCACCAGATATGAATACGAATATGTTACTTTATTCATGGCAGTATAGGTAACTTAATTTGTTAAGAAACTAAACAGAGAAATCCTGGAGCAAATTATTATAGTAAAAATCACAGGAATATGTTTTAAAAGTGTAAGTTCAGGAAAGTGTGCCTCTTCATTTTTATTTATTATGATTCAGTAAATTTACATTAAAGCTATATATGAAATGGGCAGAGTAAAAAACTGCATACAATTTTTAAGTGTGTCATATATCCTGGTGATCTAATGCTATAAAGCATTTTTACAGTCTTACGAATTATATCTAGAGATTAAGCAGAACTGTGATAATCTCATTATGATACCTAATTAATAGATATGATTTTCTCTGAAACAGGAAAGTTTGATTTCCAAACTCAAGTTCATGCAATAAGTAAATTTATTTTCCAACAATTTGAGGAAGTAAACTAATCTGTATATCCTTAAAAGAATTGGTTTTTCCTGCATTTAACATAATTTGAGATTGCTTTGGACTCGATTTTTGGTTTCTCAAGTTTTTAATTGTGTTTATCATTAAGACCTTAATACAAATCTTGTCAGTTGTAATGAATGGAGTTTGAAGCAGAGGCTCTACATATGGCAGGATATGCAATGTGACCTATTTAATTAAAGGATCCTGTTCAGCAGTTGGCTGTCATCATGCACTTGTCTTGTGTACTGGTATATATATATATTTATAAGTAGTCCCATAAGCTTGCATAAGAAAACCTGACTACTGTTGTCTCTGTTATGAATCACACAGATGGGCAACTTCATAATTTCTCTCTCAAGATTCTTCTTGTGAATAGTTTTGATTTTTTTTGGGGGGGGGGGAGTGGGGGGAGGGAGGGACGGGGATGGAATTTGATACTGAAGGTTATTAAATATATACCGGTAATAAATTTTAATCATCAATTATGCTTATTATTTAAAACTTTGGTTCAGGTTCTTTTTTTATAGAACCACATTATGCCAAATTAACATATAAACTTTACAGTCACCTTAAAAAACTTTCAGGTGTTAAAAAATCTTGCTTCTGTAGTCAAGTGTTGAATAGGGTTGGACTTTATAAAATGTGTTTTTATATTGTTTCGCTTCACCACTTGTTGAAGAATTCTTCAGGTAGTGGAGTGGAAAATTGTTTGTGCAAGTTATTGGTTTGGTTTGTTTGCATGGAAAAGAAGTTGACTATTTAATGCTTTTGGATCATCATAATTATGTCATAATTCACCCAAAGTTAAGAGATGCACACTTATAGCTGTCTGATTCATCATAGGCAGGGTCAAATTAAACCTGGAAGTATGAATGTATTTATATTAGAACTGAGTCATCAGTGATGAGATTGATGATACTTAATAGCTATTTAAAAGTCTAAATTGTTTGTGATGCTAGTCTAAGAAGATTAATTTCCTCATCAAGATGGTGAATTGTAAGAATCCTTTGATAGATTTTTAAACTAGATTTTTGGGTGTGGATCAATGATTTAACAGGGAGGGATTTGTTTAGGGGTTGTCAAGGATATCAGCTCTCAGCTAGTGTATGCCTATTATATTTATTTTTTGCTCTTCAACAAGCGAAAACGAGTTGAATTATACATGTACGATTATTTTGGTCTGAATGTATTCATGTATTTGTATTACATATATTAATTGGTTTCTGATTTGAAATTGGAAAAATGATTTATAATTTATCTTAGATGAAGGAAATATTATTTTTCACTGCACCAACGGAACTGCAGGTATACCCTTGCGGCTGTATAAAAAACTGTCTAATTTTTAAAATAAAAATTCTTTTATATATAATATAGCATTTGTTAACAAATGGGGATCATAAATTACATAATGTAAAGGATGTTCCTGGTTTCATTTTTAGAAGCAATGTCTTGTACAGCAAAATTTTTTAAAAACTAGTTGATGGACGAGTTCATTGTAGTTACAGTTTAAAGGGTTTAAAGGCTGAAACACATACATGTTATATTGCATCATTATGTGGTGGAATTATTTGAACCAGTTGAATTATGTTAGCTGCGATGCACATGTAATATCGATAATTTCATGATAAAAACAACAGCTGCAAAACAATTTGATAATTAGTTTTAAATGAATTTTTCTTTGATTGCATATGTTTCAAAGTTAAATTCCCAGCTTTTGGGGTGCATTCTGTACTTTTGTTATTTTTACTTAATTACGTACCCCATCACTACTTTCACCGCATCACTGGTGGTCCCGCAGCCTTTGGACCACTAAGATTCCTTGAAGACCCACATACCCACCATGTTGCATTTGATAAATATTAATTATGGTTAATAAATGCAATTAAAGGCTCGACTTACTGATTATTTTTTTACCAAAAAAAAATCAATGGGATTTGAATTTGAAACAGGAAGGATTTGCCATTTTACTAAGTGTTTGGATTATATTGATATATAGCACAGTTAAGATACAAAAAAAGACTAAGTAATGTCAGTTGAAAAGCTGAAATCATGGTTTGGAGTCTGAAAGACAATACTTGGTGTAAATTTCAGCATCTGATATTCCATGTACATGTAGCTTAAGGCAGAGGCTGAACAAACAGTATTATTATAAACATACACTTAAGTTTACCAGAAGTGTAACACAATTTAGCATGAGGTCATCTTATGACAATCCATTTTATAGAATAAAAAAACTACCCTTCCAAGTCATTCTCTGGTAGTCTAGATTAGATTTACCATTTACAAGAAGTTTTTAAATTAAGTTATTTCTAAAACTTGAGGAATTCTCAAATCTTGTGATGATCTGATATGCATACTTCGAGTTGTTTAAGATTCTAAGAATTTGGAGTTTCTTGAAATGTTTTCAATACATGAACAATGCATTCATTTCATTTTTTCAGCCTCACCGACCATCGATGAACTCGATGAGGTTCAGAGAGCTAAAGAAGAACGGAGAGAAATTGTCGCCAAATATGACAAGGTAAATGAACATCAAGACGGGAGGGGGGTCAGGATTTTTTTATTTTTTTTTTTTGAAAGGGGGGGGGGGGGGTAGGAGAAATTATTTAAGATTTCATGATGTTATGCTCAACCATTTATATTTTATGATAAGAATTGTTCAATCTGATTGGTCATAAAATTACTTGTATATAGCTATTTGTTATGCATATTTTGTTGTAATAGTGTCAAATTTGTTAGAGGCCAAAAGAAAATCAAAAAGGAGATAAAAATAAAAATGAATTAGCTAGCGCACCTTAACAAATTTTTGTTGCCCTCTCCTTACGGACTGATAATGAAAAAAAAATCAAAATATCATTATTAATAATCATGATAGCATAAATTTTAGGGGAATTGAATTTCTAGGATATACTGTAAACCAACTGATGACTTAATTTATTTCGCAATTTACAGTGGATAAACTGGTTCACGGCGACTAATTTTCGTGACCAATTAAGCCTAATCCTCACCTGTTTTTTTTATGACAACTTAATGGCAATTAACTGGTCCACAGCGAGAAAAATTCGCGACAACAATGCTCTCACGAACCTCAGGAAAATTTCTCGAACTTGAATTGAATTTTGTGCAACTTTGAAGAAAAATGAAATTCATTTTTCAAAACAATTCTTTTCTCTACTTACCAATTCAAGGTGGTTGGTCAATCATTGTTCAGTTAAAAGTCTAAATATAGACTTAATAGGGAGAAATTTACTAATTACGTAACTGCATTTTAACATATGCATGTACATGTACGGTACATATTATTTGACAACTGAAAGTCTTGTTAAGTGATAAATGAATACACAATAACCAGAGTGAATTATTGACTGAATAGTTCTCATTGCAAAAAAAAAAATAATCCTAACTAAATCAATTGATCAGGCTATGAAAGCTCCATCTCCATAGAGAATGAAAATCTATGCAGAGTCATCCATAGTTTGTCTGTAATTCTCAATGAGAAAACTGAATGAATCCATTCAGCAGGTCAATCATGCAAGACTTAATTCCACTGAGAATGAAGTCAGCTTTGGAAAGCTTCTGTTGAGGGGCTTAATTATAGATTTTCTCTTTCACTGAATGCTCCAGTGTGTATCAATGCTTGCATGGAAAGACTTTTTGCCTGTATGTATGCATGCATGCATGCACTCTTGGAGTTTGGAGAAGCTGGTAGCAGAATGCCACCTTCTCTGCTGCTTTGAAGGCTATATATAAAGCAATCTTCTTTTTTTTTTTTAAGTGTAGTATAATGACCTACCTATGGTTTTGATCAAGATAATGGGTGTTAGCTGGTTTGAATGATTAAAATTGAAGTGTTGAAAGGAAACCACATGATCAAGCGTTTAGCTCAAGCTGTCAGTGTTAAAGACTCATTGTTCTACATGTGTACACAGAATTTAGTGTCTTAAATTGATGGGTGTCACACAAAAATATACTAGTGATTGTTTATAGTATCTTAATCACTTTTCTCATTTTCGTATTTAATTATCCTTATAGTGTCTTTGCCTGCTCTCTCATCCTTTAGTCAGTCTAGCTTAAGTATATATTAGCTAGAACCCACCAACACACTGTATTACAGGCATCCCCTTGTTTCAATGTGACATTTTATAATACATGTACATGTATAGGCAAAGTTTTCAATATTTCTTGCTGTGATGTTGATCAGTAAACTCTTGGTTCAAAGAAGCAAGCATGAAATATGATATTATTCTCTTCTCTTTTTTTCTGGGATAATTAAGGGATAGGGGTGCTAGAGAGACGTGTTTTACTCCGAATACAAAACTGCATAGCAAAACATTTTATACCAGAATGTGTGTAAATCTTCAGTCATTATGTTTTAATCATTCAAATGGGTTGATAATTCCTGGATAAGAGTTACCCATAAAATCAAAACTAGCACACCTACGAATATTAATTATTCCACGCTATATAACCCATTGTGTGGTACTTCTGACTGTTATGTATCAAGAATATTGAAACAGATGTATCCAAAAAAGAAATGAACTGAGTCAAACAGCCAAAATATGTGTAACTATAATAACTAATGGTGATACCTCTGACTATTTCAGGGGCGAGAGGAGGGGGCACAGATTGACCCCTGGGAGGACCCAGCCTTCGAGGTGTACCATGTTCTTGACCGCTGGGGATTTATCCAGTAAGTATTACTACTTTTTGGGCTTTTTTGTTGTTGCATGATGTTGACATTATCTCTGTAGCTTATAATTTGCAGATAAATCGGATTTATTTGCATTGCAGTAATTGGCCAGTTTATTAAACTATTTATCATGTACGTACAATAATAAGTAGCAAATATTTTTGATAAGTTTTGCAATTTATTGGGGTAAACGTTGCAAATGTTTTAAGAGATATAATAATTTTGGAATTAAGGAATGTATGTAATATACTATATAGGCACAGAGTATCTACAGTTAAACTTCGTTATCTTGAACTAGATGGGACTGTTTCACAACTTCGAGATAATCCGCATATTCGAGATACCGAGGGAAAAATACTTAAAAAATAAGTTGTTGGTACTTACAAATCACTTTGACAAATTAATTGTATTCAACATATCGGTGTTTGAGATGTCAAAGTTCAACTGTAAATATACTTGTACCACCCTGATTAAATGTTGTGTTTATATGTGCTGTGTTTTTCAGTGACCATCGCCTGCCAGAGGGGAGAGATGCAGCGGAAAGCAAGGTAAGGACACAGCCATTCATTAGCTGAAAAAATCTAAGGACTGATAAGATGAACTGAATGATGTAGCCATGACAATTGATCTGTTAATGCACTTATCAAGAATATGTAAAATAAAGCAGAAAACTATGAAATAAATATTTACTAGGAGAAGTACCGGTACATACTAATCAATTATATGATATTTAGTTGTCAGTGGATTTAGATACAAGAGAAATACAGTTTGTACTCCTCTGTAACTGAATGTATAAAATGCCTTCTTGGCTGTTGTGTAAGTATGCAGATGTCTCAGTGTAAGATTGCTAGGTAATCAGGCGTTATGATTTCTTTGTGTTTGACTTGATGCGTACATGTTTTGATTTGTTTGATTCAATAGGCAATTGAGATTGAGCGAGAACGGTCCAAAAAGTGGATGAAGATGATCAATAAATGGGAGCAGTATTACCCTGGGGAGAAGGTGAGGGCTAAAGGGAAGGGAAATGAGAGGGAGGGGGGTGTTTCATAGTTTAGGGGGGGGGGGGCAGGTACTGATCTTTAGATAATCACGATTTGCTGGTTTGTAGAATTAAAGTATGTGATGGATGAGGTCATATTTTAATTAATGATGAAGTAATAATGAAAAATATTATGATGGAGTGCATGCCCAGCTCTGTAATTTATAAGTATTTACTGCAATGATTATTAAAGTTTTTGGTTTTGTTTTATTTATTAATCATATGTGATATTATACTGATATTATATAATATTTGTTATATACATAGATAAAATTTGTGAGATATAAATAAGTAAGGAAATGAATAAAATTAATAAATTTTTGATTTTAGATAAGAAACATGATCGCACAATTATTTTCCTTTCACTTTTATAAAAGATTGTTTTTCCCTCATGATGTTTTTACCTACCAAATTCAATTGTCAGTTTTTGAAATGCAGGGATCTGAATGACTGAAAGTCTAGACATGCCTATACTTTCAGTGTCCAGGGACTTGGTTTGTCTTTTAATTTCTGATTTGGTTTTCTCGGGCAGATTGTGCGGAGGATATACAAGGGGATCCCTGCCAGTGTGAGGGGCCTGGTGTGGGCCAGGATTCTGTCCATCAATAAAACCCGCGAGGAGCAGAAAGACGTCTACAGGGTAAACAGGGGAAATGAACCAGTCATTTTATTATGCTTTATAATGAAAAAATATCTCATCTAAAGTGTCTCTATCAGGCCAACAATTTCAAAATATAATGGATACAGGCAGGGTTTTTGAATTTATTTGTGTTGCAAGGTTTGAAAAAGGGGAAATAACTCTTTAACAAAAAATAGTGAACTTAGTTGTTTCCCTTGTCAATATGACAATAAATTGAATCAATTCTGGAACATAAATCAAAGCCACAAAATATTTGTGGCCGTATGCATATAACAGGAATTACTCTGTATTACATTAATTTTATTTGATGTAACACAATAATTTATTTCGAAAATATGCTATGCCTATTCTCTGTGACTTTGTGGAATTTTAGTTCACTTTAGGTTGGATTTGATCTGATATTTATTAGTGTAATTTTACGACTGCAGATTATGAGAAATCGTGCAAGGAAAAAGTCCCCTCACATCAGACAGATAGATATTGACGTCAACAGGACCTACAGAAATCACATTATGTTTCGAGAGAGATATGGCGTCAAGTAGGTCACATTTAATTTATTAAAACTCCATTGTCAATGAAATACCAAAATTTATGATCTGAGTCAGTAATGATAAGGAGTGACACAATATTTCAACTCTTTGAAATATTAAGATTGATGCTCAAAGCTTTTATTATTAGACCCAAATATGAACAAAAAGCCCTATGCCAATAAGAAAATTACCTCAGTCACTTAGGTTTGATTGTAAGACTGGTTTTTTTTTTTTTTTTGCAGACAGCAGGCTTTGTTTCACGTGTTGGCTGCTTACTCCATGTACAACACTGAGGTTGGGTACTGTCAGGGAATGAGTGAGATAGCAGCACTGCTCCTGATGTATCTCAATGAAGAGGTCAGTGCTTGTCTTCCTCTGTACATCAAAAAGAGGCTCTCTAGTACTAAGTAGGCCAAAGAGAGGCTGTCAATTTTCTTGCTATACAGCAGTTATATAAATTTCACAATTTTTGTTCCATAGCTTTTAAAACAAGCTTTATTTTCATATATATCAGTGTATTTTTCTCTTCTTTTTTGTTGTTGATATTTTAGATTTCTTTTTACATTCTTCCTTTAATAAAAAAAAAAACCATCAGTCTTTACAAGAGAATGTTGCAGATTTTTAAAAATTTGTTAAAAATTTTTGATAAAGTTTCTTAAAGTGTGCAGTTAACTAAATAAAAGTTTTGTAATTGCTTGTTGAAATATTGGTTACAGATCTGTCATCTCTAGGTCAACTTTATCTGGTTACAATCTGTTTGATTGTAATATGTATTTATATAATTTTCCTGATTTCTGATCAGTGCCAGGTATCAACATTTTCTGATCACTATTTCGATACATTGATACTTTCTGATTGGTAGACATGAATATTAATTTTTGAAGAAGAAAAAAAAAATTGCTTTTGACGTACATATAATATTGATTTTTTTCCCAGTCTGTGAAATTCCATATTGATATTTTTCAATATTAAATCTGTGATTTGCAGGATGCGTTCTGGGGCCTGTCTCAGCTGTTCTGTAGTAAAAATCATGGCATGCATGGTAAGATACATGGCCGACTGATGCATGGTAAGGCTGGGGCTTATCTTATCCTCTTTCTGTTCTCATTATTGTGTATTTACCAGGTCTTGTTCTAAAAGAAACGCTCGCACATCCACTTGATTTAATGTTGTAAATAAGATTTGTTGCAATTCAAAAACAAAAAATTATTTCAGTGATGCAGCACGTAATCAAAATTTTAGATAATAATCAATTTTTATGAATTTTAAATTGTCTTCAAACAAATAATTTTCAAAATTATAAAAAATAAATTAAATTAATTATTTATACAAAGACTGAGTAAAATTGAAGATTCCTTCATCAATTAACTCATTAATATGTTAAATATTTGTTTAGTGTATGTAATTTCAAAGATTTTATTTCATTCTTCCTTATTTGTTTTATTTGGTGAGATTTTTATAATTTGAGGAATTTATGATTAATAGCTTGATTAAAATGCTAGAATTCTAAATGCATTATTTTGTAGACTGAAACTTTGAGTAAATGTTTGTAAAGTTTATCTTTAGAAGTAGAAATTCGCTACAACTTCTAGAAAAAAATTATATACATATATCTGATATGTTACAAAAATGTATGTCATTTGTAGTGTATGTCATTGTGTATATAAACAAGCGTATTAAATAGTTTTATATTATTCTAAGACATGGTATAAAATTCAGATTATGCAAGTTTAAAAGTACATTTCCATATGCTATGGTAAATGTAACTTTAAAACATGTCAATTGACATATACTTTGACATATACTGACATAGATTGAGGTGTATGATTTCGGTTTAATGAAATTATTTCCAAAATTTAAAATGGTAAAGATGAAAGATGTTCATATTTTTAATCCTGATATCAATAATCTAAGTATCTAAACCTTTCAATAGATACAGGAAAAAACTCTTAATAAATTTACAGACGCATTTCAAAATCACCTGAGTTTATATATTAAAACCATTTTAACAAGAGCATGGACTTTCAGTAGGATGTAATGATCTATTTCTTGCGTCAAAACAAGTTAAAACGACGCTTGTTTCAAGCGAAATAAACACCGATTGTGCAGTCTTTGCGAAAAAGCCTGACAAATCCTGTTGATTTCAAAGAGTCATGGCTGAGTGGCCTACAATGAAACAGACAGGCCTACGTGACAGTGCCGTTTGACACAACTACCCAAAGTCCAAGCTCTTGTTAAAATGGTTCTATTCCCAATATTGATGTATACTAAGTATTAATACAGTATGTACATGTTCAAGTTTGCATCTCTATACTATTACAGTAAACGTTCTCACTCATCAACAGTATACAGTACATATACATTGTGTTTTAATTGGTCTGTAGCAATATCTATACTCAAGAAATCAATTTAATCAGTACAGAGAGATTTATAAAAAAAGATCCTTGTTTGTCCTTTTGAAGTGTGTGAATTCGTTTTCTACATGTAGCATTAAATTAGGATGCAGCAGTAGGATTAATGAACTGTATCTGTTAACAAAGAGATGAACTTCATCTCTGACAAACATCCCTGTATTTTCAGATCTTTTTAAATCGGCTTTTGCTTGATCTTGATAAAAATGATTTATTACAATTGTGTTTTAGAAAATTCAAATGATTCAATTTTTTAAAAGTAGACTTTGATAAACATGCTTTGTCTATTGAAACAGTTGCATTAAGTTCTTAGGCTAAATGATTCATTTTGACAATCTTTAATAATAAAAAAATAAAATAAATGATGGGAAAAATTTAGAAACTTTTTAAATAAGTTCCTTTTTACAATGATGTATTATTTTTTTGATTTTGATGAAGAATTATGCTCATTGATAGCAGAAGGGCTGACAACTTTAAATAAAGGGATTTTAACTTTGACAAGATTTTTTTTTTCTCTGCTGATTCTGGTATTAATTTGCTCTCATTGACAATATTATTTTTTTGTTTGCCCACTAATTTTTTCTTGCACAACTTTCGGAATTGAAAAGGAGGCAATTCATCACAGTAATATAATGTAAAATAGAGATTGTATTGTCAACGAAATTGTTGTATGAAATTCTATTTATGAAATGAGAAGTGCCTTCTTTTTACTTCTTTATGGTAAAACAGTGCCAACTTTTTGCTCACGCAGTTCTCAAGACTGGTTTTTAAATTGACCCCTTTTTTTTCTCCCTTGAAGGCAACTACGAAATCTGCATGCATTGTTGTTGGAAATCTTCTAATTAAAAATAACAGGAAGCCAACATTAATCAGAATTATGGCTTTATATTTAATTTAATCATTGAGAACTTCTATTACAACATGACAAATGTTAAGAGTGTGAGTTAAAGTGTTGCTAGTAAATAAATCTGATTTAATTTAAAGTAGTTTATTGACACCAATGCATCAAAATCAAAATTAGCTAAGTTTGATTAAAATTGAATTTTTTTTTTTAATACTTTTAATGTGTATTATGATATGAGTAAGGAACAATAATTTTGAAGGTTTAATAACTGGTTTCTACTACAGAAATGGCTTTTATTTCAGGGTTTTTCATACCCGGATTTCCTAAACTACTACGATATCAGGAACACCACGACGTGATTTTGAAAAAGTTCCTGCCAAAAGTCAGGAAGTATTTTGTAAGTGTGCACAACAATTTATTATTAAACGTTTCAAACTAATTATTAAAGTTTATGCCTGGAGGAGGAAGTAGAAGGGTCAAGAGGAATGAATGTATTGTAGTTCTTTAATTCTATTACACCAGTGTTTTGTTTTTTTTTTTGTTTTTTTTTTCTTAAGCAGTGTAGGCAAAATGCCATTATGCCTATTGTGACATTTACCACAAAACGAAGTGGGGGAAACTTCAAGATAAATTTGAATTTCAGCACTGATATCAAAAATGAATATATTGTAGTTCTTTAATTCTATTACGCCGGCGTTTTGTTGTTTTTTTCCTTGTTTTTTTTTTCTTAAACAATGTAGGCAAAATGCCATTATGCCTATTGTGACATTTAACACAAAACGAAGTGGGGGAAACTTCAAGGCGAATTTCAGTACTGATATCAATAATGTGTGTTATTATACTTTAATGTTGAATACTGAAATCTGATTGGTTTAGATGCAGTTGGTAATCTGTTCTATTACCCTCAGCGTTAGCAACACACTTGGCAACGGATAACACAACGAATTGTTACATGAGCGTAAATTATGCGCATTGACACCCCTCGAAAACCATTGCCAACCTCCGCTTTGCGTCGGTTGACAATGGTTGTCTCGGGGTGTCAATTTTAACAGTTACCCTGTTCACATTTTATGAATATTTACTTTGTGTAATCAAGCAGCCGCAGGTTGGAGAGAGCTGTGCAAACTCTGATCCTTGGCTTGAAATGATTTAGAAAAAGTAGCAAAGGATTTTCATCATGTTAATGTTGACAGTTGTTGAATAATCTGCAAATCCATTTTCTTCTAGACTGTGTTTGGATGTATATTAATTTTTTGTCTATCTTTAAAAGGAGAGAAATGACATCTACCCTTCGCTGTACACAATCAAGTGGTTTCTACAGTGTTTCCTAGGCAGAGTAAGGAGTTTTTATCAGATTAATAAAAAACAGTTTATTGATCATCAAAGTACAAATGTTTCTGCAATTTTGTTTTGAAGTCTGTTTCAGCCAAAATGATTCTACGACTTGTTTTGAAGTTTATTTCAACTGAAATGAAAGAAATAAAATGATGAACTTCTACCAGTATTAGCTATATATTTGATTGTAAGGGAAGAACTGTGCGTGAGAAATGTTATTTGCATAATCATTGGAGTCTCCGCTACAATAATTTGTGTGAAGAAAAAAAAGCATGTTTAAATTCATGTATAAATCTCTTTTACTGTAAAATTAACTCATTTTTCACATGCACTGATCTCATAGTTTTGTGTATATGAATATGACCCATGATAATTATTCAGCAGCTTTTTTTTTTTTCACACTATTTTCCCAAGAAATTTAGCTGAGGCCAAAATAAATGAAGTTGGCTGAGAACAAAACATACGAAAACAATACAACAACAATACAACTTGCTCTTTAAACCATTACAGATTCCTTTCACACTAACCCTGAGATTATGGGACATCTTTATACTGGAGGGAGAAAAAATCCTCACTGGCATGGCCTACAACATCATCAAACTTCACAGGAGTAAGTGAAATGATAAAACTTGACTTATATCTCATCTCTCTGGAACTTTTAGGTCAACAATGGACATGCTTCTCTTAATAAAATGCTCATCTTTGCTAATGTTCAAATGTTTGACAAAAAATTATCATGGAGTATTTGTTGGGATTTAATTTGTTATTTTTCATGTAAAAAGATGTTTAACAATGCTTAAAGAGTTTTTTGAGGTGTTTACTAAAGAAAATAATGAAAGAATTCTCACTGAGTGGAGATAATTGTTACCTTTAGGATAACAGTGAAAGAACATGTAAATGTGGTGAAAAAATCCATGGAATGAGACTAATGTTGTCAATTATTGTAGGGAAGCTGATGCGAATGGGACCTGATGAAATCCTGCAGTTCTTTCAGAGCGAGCTGGAGAAAAACTTTGGCTACGACGACGATACTGTGATAGATCAACTACAAATATGCATGGAGGAACTACGCAAAGCTAAAATGGACTTCCCTCCGCATCCCAAAGCGAACGAAGAGCCGACACTTCCATTCGGCTTGGAGATAGAGCCCAGCTACGAACAGATCATTAAGGGAAGAAATCCAGAAACTGTTGACGAACACTTTAAGAGGAATCCGCACAAAGGCAAAGCTGGGTATTTGAAGAGACGCGGGCTGAACGCCACAACGCCCGAGTTACCGCGAAGTCGGACCGACTCGAGCAGAATGTCAGAATATTCCATGGACGACACTTCTACTTACTATGATACTGCTGCTAATTCTAGAATCTCGTTTTCGAAGGCCTCGATGCAGAGTTCTCGGACGTCCTATGCGGATGATTCAGATGTTGAAGGATTTCGCCAGACGCCCATGATGGATGATCTGGACGAGGATCTAGTGGGAATGGAGAACGGACATCCGTCGCGTGACACCACTATAGAGAACATTGCCCAGGAGCTGAAAACTCCGTCGGTTCACTCGGATTATGACAATATGGAGCAACGCACAAGCCCAAACTCTTCATCAAGAGCTAGTTTTCATGAAGCTATGGAGAATAATATAACCAAGGTAGCTGTTCACCACGAAGTGTCTAGCCACATACCCGCTAGTAAATCCGATGGATACATCAAATCGCGGAGTCGCGCAAACAAAAATGACAACCAGAACTATTCTCATGCAAATCAGGAAGTGACAATGGAGAATGTCGCTGGCTCCTACCGACAAGGAGCGAAAAGTGCCAATGAACTAAACAGCAGCAGTCCAGGAAGATATGTGTCCAAACTGAAAATTAACACGGATTATAACGGACATCCGAACGGATTTGCCGAGGAGAGCCCCTCACATCGCAATGGCCACAGTTCCTCAAAGGTCGTAGTAACCACTGCCAATTTCAACCAGCGCTTAGTTAGTAAGCAACAGATTCAGATGAAGACTAGTCAATTGTAGACTCAGGATTTATATGTGTATTCGTCATCGTTAGGAGTTTAATCTTCAGATTTATATTTAAGAATTTAAACGGCTCTTTTCTGCAAACATTTTTACTCATTTATTTTACACTTGGTTTCTTAGTCCCTTGACTGGTCATTTTAGTAAGAAAGTTTAAAAAAAAATTTGAGTAAAAAAATCTGTGATTTCATATTTGAATAAGATTAAATGATCTCAAACTACTGCAAGGGAAACAACTCCTTTCTTTAAAATTAAACATTTCTCCTAGTACAAAGTGTTGTACACGGTAGACTTAGAATATCCACAGACTGTACGCTCCCGACTGGTGGGACATGTATTTAGTTTTGTTTTTCGTAGAAATACATGTCTGTCTGTGATCGATTAGATGACCTGGCCTCATTATCGTGAAGCAATTTTCATTCTTGAGTCAAAATTTTGGTCAGTCTCTAAATGATTATAATCGTAAAATGACGATTGATATTTGAAATTAACATCGTTACATCAAGACAATTGTTACAGCATTTCAATTTCGACGATATTTAAACCCAAGTTTGTTTTCAATAAGTACATGTATACTAAGTGATTTTTGACTTAGGTCTAAGATTGCTTCGTGATCCTGGGGCCAGATATAAACTTGGCTGTAGCTTATGCTGGGCTCCATGTATAGTCTCTAAAATGTAGGAGTAAAAAGTAATGAAAGTAAGAAGTGAGAACAACATTGAAATAAATTTACTTCTGAAGGGTCAGTAAATTTAGATTTCACATTGTCTAGGACTTAATTGGAATTCAAGGTACCTGGTAGATGTATGTAGATGCTAGGGTAATTGATCATTGTTGATGCCTGTAGTTTTGAATTTTATTCATCTGTGCCATCAGTTATGAATCTATGGAAGTAAAATTATGGTGATAATGAATTGGAAACAAGGCCACAATTTTTTTTCTCCTGAAATGAAGTTCTAAGTAAGAACGAAATTTTGTTTTTCCTTTCTTCAAAATATCTATATCAATGTATACATAGTTTTATCTGTAAGTTAGAATACTCAAAACTTTTTTTAATTATTAGACCTGTCTTAATATTCTTTGTTTGCATGACACAGTTTTATTAAAGACCTTTTGTATAGATGAAAAGACAATTCTATATACACATAATGAACGGTGCGATTGGTGCAAATAGTTCATGAGGAGATCGATACCAATGTCTGATGTGATATTTTCATCCATGTCTCATTGTGGGGTTAGTTTTTTTTTTTCTACCTCTTCCAGGTAGAACAGTTTTACTTTATCAGTAACATTAGTAAGTCGTATATATAGGGGAGAGAAAAAAAATTCTTAAGTGAACTGTGTCTACATTAGAAGGCAAATTATCTAATGTTAATATCTTGCATTTTATAGAGAAAAAGAATTTATGGTTAGGTTGTTTTATTTTTTCGTTTGTTTAATCTGTCCAATTTGATCCTGATACATCCATCAAAAGCGCTGACAGCCTATTGTACAAAGTACACGCATGTGGTAGTTAATTGGTGTTTAATTACCGTAATTAACAAGACTCGACATAACAAGCATTGACATATCACATGATATTGTACATATATAAACATCAAGATTTTATCCATCGAAACTGTAATAAATTATCAAGCCATGAGAAGATTACATGTAATACATATTTCGTAATGCAATCTGATTAATAATTTGATTTTTAATATTATAATAATATTATGTAAATATGTACAAGTCAGTTCATGTATGTTTCATGAACTGATATATGAATTTGTGTATGCGTAGAATATTTTTGGATAGAGGATTATATATACACAATATTATACAAATTATATTCCTATTCGGTGTATTTCTGTTCATATCACCTTTTTTTTTTACCACTGGACTACATTTGTACATCCTACCAAACTGATAATGTAAAAACATGGTGTACAATGTAATGTAATCTGAATTACATCCATGTAGTTACATGTACAATGTAATGTGTAATGCAATCTGATAAACTTACATTTTATTACATTGTAATTGTTCCTATGATGAGAAGGGGTTGTAAAAGAGAAAAATAAGCATCAAACAATGTCACTGAACAACAGTCTATGTTAGACAAAAAATATCATATAATTTATTTTTTTAACTCGCAACAGAAAAATCACTGGTGATCGTATTTAAAAAACTAAAAGCTCTATAATTACATATTTACCTTGTGAAATTTAATATATTTCGTAAATGTATTCAGTTTTTTGAAAACCATGGAGCTGACTTCTCAGGTGTTTAAGAATCTCGGACAAGGGGAAGTAAATGCTGGCCACGGGAAGTAACTTCTGTAGTTATCAAGGAAAACAACTGCAAATTACCTCAAATTTATGTTTTTAAGTTTTAGGGATTTTAAATGTACTTGGATTTTGATTAACTAAAATTAAGCCATTTGTTATAGATTTAGACAAATTATTGGGGCTGAAATGAAAATATGTTAGTAAATAAATTAATATATCAGTATTTGCTTGTAAATTTAGATTATGTAGTTTTTGAAATATTTTTTTTTCGTTTTCCCCAATACTTACATGGGATTTTGTGATGATAAGACATGACTAAAATAGACTATAATTGTAGAGTTGACTTTTTTTTACAAAAAATTAAAGATATTTTTTTTTCGTTATGTGTTCAAGTTATAAGTGTTCGTAGGTGACAATTAAAGCAAACAACCAGGGATTTCTTATCGTTTTTTAAATATTTTGTTGGTACATGTAAAAGAAAGAAATATTGTAAGAAACACATTGTTGTTGGTATTTTTTTAAAAATGCCATTACATCAGTCTGTACAAGTAGATGATATTAAAGTACTCTGATAGACCCCCCCCCCTCTCATGTTGTGTGTTAGCTCTCTCTCTATGTGTGATACTAATGATTACTACTGAGTAGAAACGAACAGTCTTAAAACAAGTTAAGGTGCTTCCCCAGTTTTTTAAGTTATGCAACTTTGTTTTGTAGTCTAGAATTGTTATGTTTGCTTTACCAATAAATACTACAAAACCCTGACCATGATTTTGTGCGTTCTGTGCTAAACTTCCAAGGAGATATATATGCTGAAAGGCCCTACCATGTGCATGGGCGTCGGAACCGGGGGGGGAAGGGGCTATTTTGCAAAGTTATATATAACCATGATAACCAAAGGTCATTTTGTTTTGCTTGTCAAAGTCTACCCCCCCCCCCTTTCAGTTTGCTTCCGACGCCACTAATGTATCACGACACTGACGATTCGCCATAGAATTGTGAAATTTCTATGAATTCCATTAATTTCTAAACAATATATATATATATATGATACGATTTTCCAATTCTTTAGTTTAAAAAAATACCTGTCCGTTTGTCAAATGTATCCCAAGTTGTACATGCATGTACCTTGGGAAATAAAATGGTCCTCAATATATTTCTTGATTCCAGCTGACTATATATGGTATATAGATACACAACACGGGTAAGCTGGTCAAATGCATTTAAGTTTTATGGGACACCGTCATAGAGTGGCGTACTTCCTATCAAATAATAAGCAATAAATTAACTTAAAGTATTACTTTGTCAAATGTTTTTCTTTCCCGAAATTCGAAATTGTTGCCTAACAACGTGGCAGTAGGTTAGAGAATTACCTTTAAAAAAAAACCGTTAGTCATGAGTTCGAATCCCGTTGGAACTTTTATAATTTTCAACATTTAAAAATTTCTAAACCATAATTTTTGGTCAAATACTGAGAATTCTTAAATGGTGAAATTATTTTGATTTGATAGTATACTTTTACCCACATTAATACCAACAGTTTCCCTTATCATAATCACATGTAGCATTCTCGGTTCATTTCTTCCCCTGATATTTTGGAGTATGGTTCAATTTGCTACACTTTATAGTTTAATCATTTAACCCTAATTGATAGAATTGCATTTATACAATTAATGGTGCGCTTACAGGTACTATCAGCATTTTTATTCTTATTTTCAATGGAGTTTTGAATTCTTATTTTCAGTAAAAAAAAAAAAAATATTGACGGCGTATATACCAGTATTCTTGTAGTCTTGATATAATTATATATCGGACTCGAGATCACAGAATGACCTATACAGCCCTCCGGGTCTCGTCCACCTCAAGCAAGCCAAGTTCAAACAGTATCCGCTACTAATTCCGTACGCCTGACAATTGGTAATACATACAAAATAATAACAGTGGTCATAAACGGCCCCCCTGTACAACGCCTGGATACACGACATATTAATTATACCGACCGTTATAAGTACATATTAATTAAAACTTATTAGACGGTAGGAAAGTCTTGGTAATTGTGTTTATTAGTTAACTGTAGTCTATGAACATCAATCAAGCACGGACAGTTTAATTACGGATATACTTATCTTTAAATTTGGTCTAACTACTTGTATGTCTTTATTTTGAGCTAATACTTGGAAGCAAACGTAAGTATACAGTGATATGGTAGGCTATTTATTGATCTGTAATCTTAAAAAATCTGTTTTAAATGTAAAATTGACGATTTTTATTAAGGATCAAATATTATAAACTGTACAGGGAAGTCTAGCAAAGAAACCAATTGAGTCAAAATAATTAAGTCCTTTTATAAAGATTTTAATACATGTATTAATTTACTAAGCAAGGAAGTTTTATTTCTAAGCAATCAAAATTACGGAAAATATTTTTTTCATTTCTTCAAAGGCGTAAATTTACTTCTTAGATTTTTAAAAATCTTGTTCCAGTTCATTTTATTTGTTTGTTTTGTTTTTTACTATCTTTGCAAAGGTTAGCAAATATCACTCATGCATTTACTAGTCTAGTCATTGCTTTAATACCTGTTAAAAACTACAAAGATAATAAACTTTCATAGTAAAAAAAATGTATGCTTAATTAAACCCCCGATGGCCAAAAAAACAAAAACAAAAACAAACAAAAAACCAACCGTCGCGAATTCAAACGACGATCAATATATTTAAAAAATGAAAAGAAAAAAAAATCATGGGTTGCGATAATATCGATGTTTGACATAGATGTGAGTGTTTGTGATCAGAAGAAACATATTGACAGATTAATCATTAATTTACCATAAATTAATCAGAATGTTATAAAATTCACGACGTAATTTATTTGTCATTTGAAAATGAGGACCATTCATGAAATTAAAACGGCCAAGATTTAATGATTAGTTAAATCCACAGAGTACTTTCTCTTGGGAAATAAAATAGTAACTTGAACATGCAGCTGATTGGCAAAACTGATTCTAGATCAAACCAGTTTTATATTAAAGTAATTTGGTCGCGTATGAGTGTGCGCATTTCTTAAACTTTTTAAAATACCTTTGAAACTTTAAACTTATTATCTCGAAGTTTCTGTAGAACTTAATGACAGCGTTTATTCAGGTATACCTAACAGCATGTTTATATTTTAACGTTTAAAATGGTATCCTGTGTCGTTTTTTTATGGACTGAAGTTCACAATGCTTAAAATCAAGTGAAATGTATACATTTGTTGTTTGACTGTCTAGATACGCATTCCATTTCAAGCAAAAAAAAAAAAAATCAAATCTGTTTTATAAAAATGAATCTGATAACCGATATTAATTATCTTTTTTTTTCAAATTAGTTATCAAAATTGTGCGAAAAATTAACGTTCATCAGTCAATGAAATTTTGATATACATATTGAATAAAGAGAACTAAAGATAACTCTTATATAATGTGATGCAAATGTTATATTATGAAGTTGATAAACAATTTCTGTCGGATCTGCAAGGTAAACACTGTATGAGAGTGTATTATGTGTGTTTTCAATTATTAATAATCTGATTGATAAATCTCTGAAGTAGAGTTTAACCGGCTTGTACAGAGGAAAGGAAACTTTAAATGAGACATATGCACGACATTATATCCTTGTTCATCCAAGTATCACACGCACTGCTTATTGCGCATAAGCGGAATTTTCAATGTAACGAACCCATCTTTTTGCAATTCAAATAAAAAATATTATGTGCTAAATATAACTATCCCACAACTACTATATACACGTATTTGGTGTGGGATATTTTGCTGGACACCAATCAGTGGCGTTGGAAGCAAATTGAATGTTGGGGGTGGGGGGTTGGCTTCTAAGAAATCTTGACAAATTGGTTATGGTTATATCATTCTTCATTTGCGAAAAAATGGGTGGGGGGCGGTACCCCCCCCCCCCCCTTCCCGGTTCCGATGCCTATGCCAAAATTAGAAGTTGATATTCCATTTACCTATGAAAATATTTGTTCTCTTATTGATATTTGTTTTAAGTTCGCATGTCTACTCTGTTTACTCTGACAGATGTTGAAGAGAGTCCTAACCCTGATGCTTGTACTCTCTGTGGCTGGCCTGACCACGGCCCAAAACAACTGGGGAGGGGCCTTCCTTGGGGGACTGCTGCTTGGTCCATTGTTTGGACGTGCTTTCGGTGGCGGAAGGAGGACGCAATATGTCCCTTACCCCTTACCGTACCCCTATCCGTATCCGGGTTATACTTACTTCGGATAAGAAAGGTTTGTAAATAAACTTACATTCCCATATATGTTTAAAGCTACAAGTTATTCGAATGCATTTATATATTTGTTAAATTGCTCTGAACAATTCTTTATCTTCATTTTTTTCAGTGGATGAATGCCAGCCATTTTTAAGTTATCAATGGATTATTACTTTTACACTGTCAGATTACAATAAATGTATTTAAAATATTTATTCATCTATCAAATACTATTATTTAATATGAAAGCAATTTTTTAATTTGTGTGTTTGTGACACTATACTGCAAATCGCATATGGCAATGAACGTGTCAGTTCAAAAGAATTTGATTGTTCTCGGTCCCTGGTCGCTTTGGATACATTCATTCTGAACTTGTACGTTTAAATTACAGACAAGAAATAAAACCAACGCAAGCGTCAAAAGAACAACCACAACGATTTTGTTTTCTGGACCATTATATGTAATAATCTGACGGATGGTCAAAATTGTGTTGTCAGCCAAATATATATCATTATGCATATGAATATCTTACATATCATAATTTTGTGTAATAAAATTAACATCAAAGGATCCGTAAAATTTTGAAGAAAAAAATGGAAAATAAAATATTGAAAACTAGAATAAATAACATACTCACATACTGTAAGAGAAAACAAACCCCATATCCGTTAATTGATTACAAGTTTTGTTTATATATTTGTAGTTTGATTATTCCAATTACCAGCATATTTTCATATCTACGAAAAAAATAATTATCCGTTCTATTTGAAATTATTTTGTTTCTGCATAACATTAGAAGTTTAGCTTTTTAAAAAAAGCTTACCGTCCTCAGAGCGAAGCCTAAACAGCAATTAGTTATCAAAGACAGTTTAATTCTTTTTTTTATATATAAATGTCACCTTCCTCTACTTACCATGGCGTGTGGAACGTTTTATGTCATTGTGTGTTTTTAAGCCTGCGTGTCTAAAATTGAGAAATGAGTACCCGAGCTTGCAAGTTGAGATCGACTATAGTAGGATAAAGGAAATCTTATGACGGGTCGTAAACTCGTATTATTTTGATAAAATCAAAGTTATACCGCTGCAATCAGCATTTCGTTTAACAAATATTACATGTAGTTTTACCTATCTAAGGTGCAAACAACTTTACCATTAGCCATACTGCATCAATTTTCTTTTTACATTTTTGTATTTGAATAAAAAATTATAATTGAAAAGAAAAGCAAATAATTTTAATAGATTTTATAGAATATTGCTTTCAACTATTTGGACCTGAAAATCAAAGGCTGAATTTCATTCATAGCAATTTGTATTGCTTTTTCGTTTTCTCACTTTTTAAGATTTGAAATCTAAGAAATTTGTTAAGTCGTACGTGAAAAAGATAATTATCTCCCTTGCGCCGAACAGTATTTCAATAAATGAAATAAATGTAAATTTTCACATCATGTATTTTCTACCAATCACAAAAGAGAGGAAGTGCATAATCCGGAAATCGAAATTATTTCAACTCTTTAAACCGTCTTCCAAGAAAGACGGTAAAAAGCAACGTTACTCTAATCCGTTTGCCTTGAAAATAAAATATTTATACAGTTACATACACAATGATTCAAATCCCGTTTTTCTTCACATATGCGTAAGAATAGTTATCGGAAGTAAAATTCGCCTACTAAAAGTAAATCTAATTCATACCTTGCATTTCGGAAATCAACAAAAACCGTGCTATGTTTAGTTCATTGCATGTAGCATAATGCTTTCCCATTACATTAACAAAGCTGACCTAAGATTTTACATGCCGATCATTCCTTTAAATGGAATAATTGTTTGTAATCTTACTTTGTTCCAAAAATATATGTTTTTGACTTGGAAAACTACAACATTGCTTGATATAACTGATGTACATACAAATGGTTTACAGTCTGTACTTATTTTTAAACACTTCAATTAGGTCAATCACGTTTTACAAAAAACATTATACATTTTGATTCTATTATAATTCAACATGTTGGGATCAATCGTTATTGTAGCCAGATTGTGATGTCATATCCGAGAAAGATGCATACCGTAAACTGGAAATTTATAAATTTGTTTTTTTAACTAATAAATCCGCGGAAATGTAATCAACATGCAAACTATTATGATATTAAGGGATCAATGTCACACACAAAAAAGTTTTAAAAAAAACCCGTATTTTTCAAAGTTGTTACTCATTAATACATTTTTTCAGGCTTTTTTGCGGTTCACTTTTTTGGCAAAAGTTGACGCTTAAGGTTTCTGCACTGTTAACTTTTAGCCACCTTTAAAATCAAAGCACAAAAAGGCTATTACATTTTATTGGTGCAAATTCTTCATGAAAAAGAAACCATCTTGTTTACTACATGTAATTTTATACATCGTTGTGCAAACAAGTTTAATCATGTACGAAGTATAGCAATTGATTCTATCGCGATCATATATTATACTTCCCAATCAAAGTTTTATATTATTTACACAGGTTCTGTTTTATCATAAGGATCTTCATCCAGTTCTACGTTTTTTGACTTTTTCTTTTTTTTCTTCTTTTTCTTTTTCTTCGTTGCATCACTCTCATTTTCAGCGTTTCCACGCTCATGCGTTGAGGTAAAGTCCTGATCTTCAATTTCATTTATAATCTGAAAGAAAGGAGATTGATTAATTAGATGCGGATCGAGCAAAATACAAAATAAAACTATTTTTCCATGTATAGCAAAACTACGTATTCTATAAAATTTCCTACGCATGTGTGTGTGTGTGTGTCTCTCGTTCTCTCTCTCTCTCTTTCTCTCTCTCTCTCTCTCCAGATGGAGGGTTATTTCCCTGGTGTTATTTTCGCCCCTCTACACTTGCAAACTCTTTACACCCTATTAAATTTGCCCAAACAACGTTGTGTTAAAAGAGTGATAATATGAGACATTGGAATTTCTCCAATCTTGAAATAACAACGAGGGCGAAAGGGGCAAAAATAAAATGGGAGGCGAATATTTCTCTGTATACTGTATTTTTTACATGTATAGAATTACATTTTACAGCGTCTTTGTTTGTGAACACTACGAATCGATTTTGTACTATACAGTCCAATAAATTCAAATGACGTATTGTCGGGGCGCAAGTGGGGTCCGCATAATTAATATTTTAATAATATCTAATAGTACAATTACGGAAAATTATATAAATATTCCTTGAATATTATGAGGTTATACTTTCGGTAATCAAATCCATCATTATATTGTATGGCATTCGGGCTTCATTAGATTTGATCACGCCCCAAACCAAAATTGTCACCTCATAATACTCAAAGAATGATTCCTTACTCTTTAAATATAGAATGTCTTTTTCGCCACTTTTAGTTTTAGATTTCCTACCTCGTCTTGATTTTCCATATCTGTCCTACTCTGATTTTCAGTTGTATCATTTTGTGGATCGATTTCGGTAGCACTAACTCTATTTTTATGTTTCTTCTTCCTCCTTTTCTTTTTGATCTGTGTTGTTTCGTTGCTTTGGTCTGTAGGCTCTTTATTTTCAATAGGAGGGAGTTGCCCTTGCCTACTCGAATGTCCTCTCATTGTTTCATCGTTTTGTTCAAAACTTCTTGGTCTAGTATAAGGCATATTCCAAGGGATTTGTTCGTTCCTTGTTTCCATGGTTTTATCAAGAGAACGTCCTAACTCTGTCTGTCTATTGTCGGCTTCGTCAACTAAAGAACGTGCGTTTTGAGTTTTAGAGGAAGGTATATCAGGTAAAGGTGTTTCCTTCAATGCCCTCTTTGTAGTACCTGTGCTAGATACGTTTATGTGTTTAGAAGGAGGACTTGCCGATTGATGACCACGTGGAGGCACCTGTCCGTTACCTGTATACCTATTAGTTAAAGCAGGATTGCCCTGCACAGAGTGCCTATTAAAATGTACACCAGATACTGTTGTTTGCGACAGATTCTCCTAAAAAAAAATAAATTTTGAAGCAGACACTATCAAAATGTTCATATAGGTACAGATGAATTAATACAAGATTTCAACTTAAATACTCTTTTTGAATTGTAATTTGAGGTAAATCAAATTAATATACAACCATCATTTACATATTTTGAAAAAGGCATCATACCGACGCTTATGCACATTGGCCTGTGCTCATGTTTGTTCCCTTGGCAAAGACCAACGACAAATCGATACAAGTTTGTTGTTTTACGACCATGTATAGAATTGTGCATGCATGCATACAAACTGGTAGAATACTTACCGATGTCCGTTGTTCATCGTCATATCCTTCCTTTTTGCACTTTTTCTTGTAAATGAACTTGTAAATTATTATAACCAGAGCAACGATTATGGCAGCGACGACGATGGATACAACAGCAGCAATAACCTCAGAATTATCATTAGAACTAGGCTGTTCTGGTTTCTGAATAGTGCCATTGTTAGCCGCAGTGTTTTTCGCGGTGGTGCTGGTGATCTCCGCGGTAGTGGTGGGGGGTTCAGTTGTCGGGTTACACCGCGGGTCTTCTTCCACTGGCGGACAATTCACGGAAAGAGTGTGAGTGGAGTTTGCTGAAAAACACAGAAAAATATGTAAAAATAATGATGTGTGTGTGTTTTGAAAGGTACTGTCTTTCTTATCTTTTTTTACTCAAGTTGCTATTGATGATTTTCTGGAAAAAGTTTCCATGGTTTTATCATTTATTAACATGCTGTATAAGTTGAATGACACTTTTGAAGAGTGAAAGAAAAGGTCTTTAAATGCAGTAACGTTTTGTATGATGCACCTTTGCATACTGGTATGAAAAACTGGTTGCCAATCGTCATGCAAGAACTTTCACAATTATCATAATACAGGTCATTATTGGTGAGGGAAGCTAATGTAGAAACAGAACAGTATAGAGAGGACATTACCTGAAACAAGTTGTATCCAAAAGTACCCTCCGGGTTGCTGGTGCGAATTTGTGAACGTCAGTATTATATGATTAGTTTGGCTCTCGAAAAAATTCAGATTTTGTATGAAGTTCGTGTTATCATCACAGTTGAAAGTGTTTATCACGCCGATTTCGGTTTCATTGATTGATATATTCTGAAAACATTGGCCTCCCGATGAATAAAGCCTCAGATCCTTTGCAATGATATTTATCCGACCATCACACTCCGAAGACTCGACAGAACATTCAATGTTTGTAGTCGATTGAGATATAGCGGACACGGCGTAGTCTTGTAAGGTTATATGAACACTATAAAGTCCTAACTTAGAAGAAGGGCCGACGTTTGCTGGCGTGAAAAACTGGTCATCTACAAAGCAAAAGTTATTGTTTATACTTGTTAATTTATGCTTCAATATCTTTGTATAAGCATTTTTTTGGATGTCGTCGGTTCTATGACACACCAAGCGATCCAGACAAATTGAATACCGCGTGCTATAGCGCGGTATGATTATTTCGCTTAGGATAGCTTCCCTCACCAATAGGACAGACGACATCCAAAAAAACCCAATCATTTAATGTGTATATTAATTTTATATTTTCATACTGATGTCTATTTGTATGAAATATTGTGTATTGCCGCTATAAAGCCATTATTTACGCTTCTTGTCAGGGATATGAAACATACATGGAACAGCTATATTAACATGTTATTTAGTCAGCTTCCGCGACAAAAAATATAGTGCCAAAAACTTTGTGGAGAAAAATCTTTTTTTATTAAGGAGTAGATATAATTTAATGGTTGTTTTTCAAAAGTACATATCAAATTGGTTATGTAAGATTAAAAGTTTCATTTAATTAAACAATTTAAAATAAATATACTCAATACACGTGAAGATGTTTATATTTTTGCTCATGGCGCAAGAATTAGCATTATTAACAATAAAATGCTTTCATTGGCGATTCATTCAGGGCATAAAGGTAGCGACATTGCAGAAAAAATACATCAGCCACGTTCGCGGGTTATGTAAAAAAATTTCTACAATGATCGCTACCTTCATAACCCGCATGAATAATCAAAGAAGGCATTTTTTGGGGTTAATATTAACATCTTTCTTTTAATTAATGAATAAATTGATTATAAAAAGTAAGTAAAATTCACTAAATTACTGTTAACGTACGTAAGTACGTTAGCTAAAAGAAACAGCCAAATCGTCTCATGTGAGACTTCGAGTCTGACATCATCATGATTACTTCGTGCAGTCCGTGATTTTTTTTTTATGAATAAGGCGTACAATTTCAGTCCTGTCACTTTATTGTCATTCAGTTTCAGCCGCTGTAGATTTCAACCAATCGATAAACGGGGCGTGTAGATTTCAGTCTTGCTGTTTCTATAGAGCTATGAATTAACTATAAGTTTCCGTAAAAAATAGAGAAAATAAATAATACTTGGTAGATGTAAATATAGAAAATTGAACGTCGCAGATTTCCAATGCAAATATAAGGGGAAATATACACTAAATGTAAATATAATATGGTAATTAAGTTTAGGCTACGTGAAAAATCGACGTGTCACGTGCATGACATATATTTTTGAGGAACAAGCGGGGTTTGCACAATAAAAATAATACAAAAAGTTGGGAAAATTGTACGAACAATTATTGAAAAAATAATATAAGTTATAAGGAATCATTCTTTGACTTTTATGGGTTTGATAATCACAATGCGTATGTTTAAATCTGTAATAAAGTCCTTTATGCTTTATTAAAGTGCACGACTTAACATATTAAAGCAAAAGAACTATCCTTTAATTCTTTTAAGATTTATTGAAATTACAAATTCTAATTTAGTATCGTATAATTACAGAATATAATCAATACAATTTCAAGAATACTTATGTTAATATAATAAATCATTAAACTGGACTGGTCTACACGTACATTATTTTTTCTATACCCTGTTTTTATTTAACCTCTATTTACTGAATGTGACAGTGCCGTATGAATTACCGCTCTGTGAAATTCAGAAAATTGCATCTGCACTGTATTTGATATTTATATCTAGAAGTATGCACATTTCAATAAAGTCTAACGTTTTTATATGAAAAGACAACGCTACCATTTTTTTTAGCGACTTTGAAGTCATTTTTTTTAAAAGCCGAAACTCTGAATGGAATACTTCATTTTAATTTAATGGATAAATATTAAAATATTTAATACACCAGTAATTCTTAGGTTGATCAAAAAGAGCTATATGTTTTGGGAGAAACCAGCTTGTTTGAAAATAAGAAGCTATCTCTTCAACTATTCTTGAGATTTTCTCAACCTGCACTCTCCCCTGCCAACATTTTAAGAGGGTTTAGCGGTAGTGTCCTTGTTTTGACTTTATAAATCTCTTTGAGAAAAAGATCTCCGCATAGAGATATTAGAAACAATTGAAATTATAAAGCTAAAATATTTGGAAGATATCTTTACTACGTCGAAGATTATAGATACGAATGCGTAAAGTGTAGGCGGGAACCAAGCATTAGCGTGCCTAGATTGTCGGTCATATCGGCATTTCTATCTCTTTATAATTCTTCGACCTATGGTGGATTTAAAGAGTCGCTTCCTACGTCGACAATGGATAGCTATTTGTAAGAAGCAATTCAACACAAATTTGAATGACCTATAAATGCATTTCTTATAATTATGTACTCAGCAATTACTGGTGCTTCTCTCTGGAATTTAAAATGTTGGGAATTTCTTTTAAAACTTTCAACACTATGCAAACAAATATAAATGAACGAATATTTTAAAAAAAGAAAACGAGTGCCAATGTGTGTAACTTTGAACAACTTCGTGTAGCTATTGACACACTTTATCGAAAACACATCATAATGATCATTTCGTGCAGTCCATGGTTTTTCTTAGGTTGATGAGGGTTTCAACCAATCGATGAATGTGACGTGTAAATTTTAGTCCTATCAGTTTGTAAATTACAATGAATTTCCGTAAGAAATAGAGAGAATTGGACTTAGCATGCTTAGTGGAGGTAAATACATGCATAAAGCCACTGGTTTCTTCATTTCCCACCTTCAACATACCTTCAATGCATTGGTACCTCATTTCTAAAACAGTGGTGGTACTGTGGTACAGCGACTGGTCACAATACACCACAGGGCCAGTGGTGGTTGACCGCACCACGGAGAAACTTATACACGATTGCCTCCCCATACAGTTCTCGTGGTACACGTAGGTCACGCTGCCGTTCTGTGTGTTACGGTAAGTGTCGATGCACCCGCTATCCGTCCTGGTACAGCAGTTCGACTCCTTCGTCAGGTCGGTCCCTTTGACGATGTTGTCGGGACATCCAGTTGACAAGGCCAGCGATCCCACCCGGACCTCTACTGGAAATATTTTGTGATTGGCCGGGCAGGATTCATCCATGACCCACCCTGTTCCATAGCACCTGATGGCGGACTGCACCGTCTGGCCTGATAATGGAAATGTAAATATGTGTATGTTGCAAGTAGGGATATATTTTTTTGTTTAACTGCACTTCTCGGACATCTCGGAAAAAAATGGTCCTTGAATGTATTAACATAATGAATGTTAGGATTTTATAGAAAATGGAGTCGCTTTCAATCTATTTAAGTATCGTCAAAACATCATTATATTTCTCTTTTATGGTATAGCGGTATTTTAGAATTGAATCTAATAAAGTCACAAATCAACAGAAATCAAAATGTTCAGTATTTAAGTCAAGTTTAAAAAAAAAAAGGGTCATGATGAATGTTTTAGTTGTCGAGTGGTAAATTTTCGGACACACATAAATACGTTAATATTGATCATAAAAAGTTTCAAGAGGTTAGGAACAAATGACCTGTTTGTAGCGAATATCTACATTATCAAGAAAAAAGGCATTTGATATAATTTAACAATGCATAATTTGATTTAAAAACAATTTAAAACAATGCAAATGAGTTTAACTGTGCCATTGTGGTCAATAGAGATTGTTGTGCATCATTTAAATCCATTGTTTACCCCCAAGCGACCTTAAACAGTGTGAAAAACAGTATACCACGTTGCTAGCAGAAAAACAAATGTATACCAGCACAGTCACTAGAATGCATCGAGTCAAGGAGATTTAAACAGCGCCAAGAAACGGAATACGCACGGAGAAATTAAACTTATCATTCTTAAACCATTCATTGTTTTTGTACAAATCAACCTGCATCAAACCATTAATTAAAAAAAGGAAAACCAATTGCTATGTAACGTTAAGAACCTACCATTCACAATATACATCCATTGCAGAAATAACATGGAGTATACCACAAACATGTCCTTCTCGGTGCCATTCGTGGCCTCTGCTTTTGTGACGGTTTTTTTTTTCTTCAGTTAAAAAACCCCTATTTAAATAGACCGTCTTAGTGCACCCGTGGTAACTATTGATACAGACCAAGCTAATTATGAACAAAATCAATACTACTAATACATATACAAAATGTTTCGCTCGCCCTTGGGTAAACTTATAATTAACTTTCAAAGCTTTGAAAACTTTAATTTGCTTATTTCATTTACAGCATTCATGTTCGATAAATTTCTCTGTCTTTCTGAATTGGTCAATTTTCTTTGCTGGATTAATTCACATATTGATCCTTATAATTTTCTTAATGATGATTAATAAAATCCAAGATGGATCCGGAGTTACTACGCTTATACTAATACATATTTTTTTGTTTGAATAGGATTATATTAACGGCTTCATGAAGAAAACATAAATTTTCAAATAATCTATTTAAATTTATATTATTTTTTTCTCTATTTTGTTAAAAAAAATTTTTTAATAGTATTGGTAAAAGTAGTGAGTAAGTAGTAGTAAAAAAAACCCACGTGTTTTATTTTACCGCAATTAAGAAGGCTCGATGGTCGTGGCCATTTTTTGATCTCCTTTAGAAGAGCTCTATCATAATACATTTTTATAAAAATGTAGAAAAAATGAAAATTTTCTATATTATTTTTCCTATTTTAAAAAAATTTAATTTCTTACACTCAGTTAAAATCTTAATGTCGCTATAAATATTTACAAAGGACTATGTGCGGTATTATGCATTTTTCGCCCCCCAAATTTTAAGATTTTTGAAGAGCTTTAAAAATAAAGTAGCAGATAGTTAAAATCATATTGAACATCAGTGTGTAAAAGTTATCACCACAGTGACGTCATAATGTAGAAATGACGTAATGAAAATTGTCATATTTTGATAAAATCAAGTTTTGTAGCAAAATATGGGTGTTTTCCGATGGTTTTTTTGACTGGGAAACATCGAGCGCAGGCTTGCTCAAGTACCATTTTTAGTATGATGCGTATAATCATAGTAATATAAACATACGTTAAAATCGTACTTGAGCAGACCTGCGCTTTATACTTCCGAATGCAAAATATAGAGGAAAAAAGACAATGTTATCATTTTTTGCAAAATTACGGGAATTGAGTCATTTAGGTGACGTCATCGATAAACAACGAATGAAATATGATAACTAAAATCAAGATAAAAGCGATAGGCATCCTCTGTACAGTGATTTATGGAGATTTGATGTTATACGACACTATCTAAAAATTGGTTAAATCTGGGGGCAGATATTAAACCATACCAAATATAGTCCTTTGTGTTACAAAAACACCTGATGGTACCACAATGGGGGTCCAATTTTAAGATTTAAAAAAATATATTCTTGTCAAAAACCATTTGACAAGAAAGCTGAAACTTGTGTGGAAGCATCATCAGGTAGGGTAGGGTAGAATGTAGCTTACTGAAGTCGTAATTCCCAGGGAAAGGTTAGGGCCACAATAGGGTCCAAGTTTTACATAGGAATATATAGAATAATATCTTTAAAAATCTTTTAAAAACCCATTTGCCTCACATAGGTGTATCTTTAGTGAAAGCAACCTTAGATAGTGTAGATTCAAATTCGTCAAAATCTTTAGGAGTAGGGTCTGGCCCTCTTGGTGGGTTCAAGTGTTCTAAATTTGGTATTTTCCGCCACCCTGTTCATTCAAAATTTATATTATGACACCACTATGTAACATAATGATAAGAAAGGGAGATTTTGTCTCGACATTTGACTTTTATGTATCGGATTCGGTTCAGAAGTATTTAATCTGTTTCCACAAAACTTTGTTAACGTTAAAATTTAATAACTATTTCCGAGGAAGTTCATATTAACAAATCTTGACCATGTCTGTTGAAAACGCAAAAAGACATTTAAAATCCTGAAACTCTATCCGATAGGTGTCAATTTGAAATGATATTTAATTCTTGCATGTAGGCAAATTCACGTCTTTTAAATAATGACAGAAGAGGAGTTACAATGGCTACGTTCATTTTAAATCACGGCCATCTAACAATGATTGTACGAAGAGATATTTGAATGTGTATATACGCATAAATACAATGAATAACATTGCTATCAAATAACACAAAGATAAATATAATACACTCAGACCTTTAGTTTTAGTTCTACGTACATAATCTTTTAATTAATGTTTCTTCTTCTGTCTGTAATGAGCTATTACTGAAATAAGGCTCATTACTGGATGTAATTTCCTTAACAATAATAGTTCATGTATTCACGATTTCTTATTTATCAAAATAATTCATCAACATGATAGATCAGGGGAACATGGATCAAACTTATAGTCACATGTTATTATATTTGAAAACCTATTTTTACATCAACTAACGAGTTGAAAACTGAAAAAAAAAAATCATTTTTCTGCTAAAAAGAGATACCATGTAAGAATACTCTAATGGCGAAACGATAAAAACTAGTACAAATTATATTCCGGAAAAAGTATAAAAACAACGTAATATGAAATAAAAACAAGTAATTCTCTTCCTTGCAAGATCAACTGAGAGATCATTTAAATTTGACACTTTTGTCAAGGTTTTGACCTGTTAAACAATGGGAGATCTATATCGTTACATAGCATTACTCGGGTGGCCAGTTTTGAAATGTTTCTTCTCCTGATAAATCTGATCCATATCTCAAGTACTCAAGAACTATTTTCTATTCGTTGACTTGAAATTATTGATTCGTCGATCGCTGGCTCGATCTTGATCTTCATTAACAAAAAGCTTCCCCGAGCAACTTCAATGTGACACCCCTTCTTGCAAAATAATGAAAACCTTACCATACATGCACTTTTTGTTTAATGAAAAAAAATCGGTCATATTTACTTTTGTTACATTGCAACTTTAAAATTAAAGATTTTAAAATCTATTTTATTAACATATATTTTTTAAAGAAACATGAGGTATATGCAACACAATTTTAGTATCATTTTATTCATACTATCACTCAGTCACATTCAACCATACAGGAGGAGACTTCTTACATTAATAAAAGTTTTTTTTACAAATAAAACAAAGTAAACAAGGTAACAAAAGGAAAATAATAAGACAGATGCAGGCATGTAAATAACTAATTCGGTAAATTTCAATGAAGACAGGAAGTCTAAACGTTAGCTACATCATCATATACCTACACAAAAATCATGGCTACGATTTAGTTATATAAGTAGTATCAAAAACAGAAACCCAGATATCAACATTAACAACATCGATTATTAAGAAACTGTTAATGCAATAATTTATACAGTGTAGCATGATCTGTGATTATTGTTACATGTACTCTGTATGCTGAGTTTTAAAATAGTGATTATAGTGCTTTTACAGTACAAACTTTAAAATATCTTAATTTCCTGCAAAGGATACAGTGTAACAACTTTTCTGGCTGATTAATTTCTGAGATTTTAAAGATTTTCTCTATATATTCCTATGTAAAAAAAACCTGACCTCTCATTATGGCCCCATCCTACTCCTGGAGATCATGATTTAATCAAACTTGAACCTACACTACCTGGGGATGCTTCCACGCCAGTTTCAGCTTTTCTGGCTGATCGGTTTCAGAGAAGATTTTAAAGATTTACTTCATATTTTCCTCTGTAAAAATTTGACCCCACATTGTGGCCACACCATACCCCTGGGGATCATGATTTGCACAAACTTGAATCTACACTACCTGATTTTTGAGAAGATTTTTTAAAAAAATACCAGCCAATTTTCAATGATTTTTAATTTTAATCTCCCTTTGAAAGGGGTCGTGGCCTTTTTAAAAAAGAAAAAGGAAAAAGGAAACTTGAATTCCCTTTATCTAAGGATGCTTTGTTTAATGTTTGGTTGAAATCGGCACAGTGGTTCTGGAGAAGTCGAAAATGTAAAAAGTTTACACACTGACAAACGGATGGACAGACGCCGGACAAAAAGTGACCAGAAAAGCTCGCTTTCACCTCAGGTGAGCTAAAAAAAATTAAAACAAACTTTGCAAATATATATCCAAGGACAATATTATATAAAATATCACCAAAATAAAACGGTTATATGTTTTCAAAATTTCCTCTTCATAATGCTTAATCCAACTTAATTGTTGTTTAGTAAAACAACTTTTTCCTGGCTGTTTGCCCCCCCCCCCCCCCCCCTCGTCTTTTGGTCACAATAAGTTTCATTCTCGTATGCGTAAACAACTTGATCACGAGAGATTGTATTTCCTATTGATTCGATTGATCGGTTGGTTAGGGTGGAGGCGACTCATGTGACGCGTCATCCGATTCCTTCGCATTGTTGAGAATCGACATAGTGTGCATTTAAACCCGGAAACAAACTCTGTTTTGACCTCTGCCCAATGCTTCCGATTGCAATGCAAAACTAATGGCCAACAGTTGTGCTTTTTCAGCACTTGTCCAGTTGTTGTACATAGCAACCCATAAAGAAGTTTGAACCATTGTTACCTATTTGAAACATTTCAAAAATTATTGGTTTGGCTAGAAATTTTTACTGAGAACATACCATGTTTCTCTTAAATGGCTTAATAACTTTAAAAAATCCAGAGGGGATGATTGCTCGTTGGATAAGTATTGTAGATATGTATGACTTTGAAATTGAACATCGTAGGGGAACTTTACTTTTAAATGCAGATGGTTTATCCCGAATCCCAGTTTAACACAAATGTGCAAGAGCAAAGTATCCTAATTGTGACTCTCCGGAACACTTAGCAAATAATCATAATTTGAACTTAGATGTTGTGGCTGAAGAAGAAAAATTTCCGCAGGAAGATTCGAAGCATTCACATCTTTAAAGAGAAAATTGACCTGGCATGTCCACACGTTGTAAAGTTTTAGTGTCAATCATATGATCTTTGTGCACGTAGAAAACCAGGTCATGTGTTTAGAAAATCTCCTCTTCAGTCTTCTCTACATCAACCTACAAAACTTTTAGCAAGAGTTGCAATAGATATTTTGGCGGTTTACCTAAAACGTTTAATGGAAGTGAATATGTTATTGTTGTTGGTGATTTTTTTTTCAAAATTGAAAGAAGTTTATGCTGTTTCAGATCATACTGCACTTACAGTTGCTGATAAACTTGCTTCTTAATTCATTGCACATTATGGTGTTCCAAATCAGATACATGTAAATACGGATCAAGGGAGAGAATTTAAGAATGAGTTTTCGTAGACTCCTTGGTATTGAGAAAACAAAATCCACTCCTTATCGGCCTCAGTCTGGACTTGTAGAGCGGTTTAATAGAACCATAATTACCATGTTGGCTGCTTTTGTTAATGAAAATGAAGATGAATGTGATGATCATTTGCCTTACCTTATAATGGCTTTTAGAGCTACCCACATATTAGTACAATATGCAGTCCAAATTAACTTATGCTTGGTAGAAAAATACCTTGGCCGCTAGCTTATGGTGGGAATATCTCCTGAAAATCCCCGGTAATTGTGTCCTTTAATGTATGTCAAATGGTTAGAAACTGCAATGAATAATGCTTTTGAATTTGCTTATGACAATTTGTGCATCTCAGAGACAACTAAAGGTACTGTGAGCAAGCTCACAATTGATACCCCCCGCTAAGATAAAAATCATAATGCGTGTATTTTTCCAATTATAGAAAATATTGGATGAATCTATTTCACCGCCTATTTTCTTTAAATAACAACTGCTCTATTTTTTTTTAAAACTGTTGGTCATAAGCAATATTTGTGTGAAGTAAGAACATTCAATGCTTCTCCACAAGAAAGATAATGACCAGACACGAATTTTGCACTTTTTCTGCCAGTGACCTTAACCTTGCCCAAATGACCTTGGGTAAAGGTCATGCCACACCCTTTGGTCCAAAGCAATATTTGTGTTAAGTAAGTACATTCAATGCTTCTCCACAAGAAAGATAATGACCGGACACGAATTTTGCACTATTTTCCCAACGACCTTGACCTTGCCCAAATGACCTTGGATCAAGGTCATGACACACCCTTAGGTCATAAGCAATCTTTGTGTGAATTAAGAACTTCCAATGTTTCTCCATAAGAAAGATATGGGCCGGACACAAATTTTGCACATTTACTGCCAATGACCTTGACCTTGCCTCAATGACCTTGGGTCAAGGTCATGACACACCCTTAGGTCATAAGCAATCTTTGTGTGAATTAAGAACTTCCAATGTTTCTCCATACGAAAGATATGGACCGGACAAGAATTTTTGTATTTTTTCTGCCAGTGACCTTGACCTTGTCCGAATGACCTTGTGTCAAGGTCATGACACACCCTTAGGTCATAAGCAATCTTTGTGTGAATTAAGAACTTCCAATGTTTCTCCATACGAAAGATATGGACCGGACAAGAATTTTTGTATTTTTTCTGTCAGTGACCTTGACCTTGTCCGAATGACCTTGTGTCAAGGTCATGACACACCCTTAGGTCATAAGCAATCTTTGTGTGAATTAAGAACTTCCATTGTTTCTCAATAAGAAAGATATGGACCGGACAAGAATTTTTGTATTTTTTCTGCCAGTGACCTTGACCTTGCCCGAATGACCTTGGGTCAAGGTCATGACACATACTTAGGTCATAAGCAATCTTTGTGTGAATTAAGAACTTCCAATGTTTCCCCATAAGAAAGATATGGACCGGACACGAATTTTGTATTTTTTCTGCCAGTGACCTTGACCTTGCCCGAATAACCTTGGGTCAAGGTCATGACACACCCTTAGGTCATAAGCAATCTTTGTGTGAAGTAAGAACTTCCAATGTTTCCCCATAAGAAAGATATGGACTGGACACGATTGCACATACAGACGGACGGACAGACTGACGGACAAGGTGATTCCTATATACCCCCCCCCCCCCAAAACTTCGTTTGCGGGGGGTATAAAAAGAATATTATGATAAAGGGTTAAAACCAAGAGAATATAAACCTGGTGATTGGATTTGGAGATGGTGTTTGCTTGCGGTTTCAAAAACTTAAATCAAGGTTGGACAGGAACATATCTTGTAATTAAAGAATTTCAGATGTTACATATAGAATTCAGCCAAATTCTGAAAGAAACCCCATAGTCTTCAATGTGGATCATTTGAAACTATTCGAAGGGAGACAACCTCCTGTCAATTGGCTGGAAGAGGTACATAGCTTCTCTGGTGCAGCCTAAATAGTTTTCCTGTGAAAACAAGAACTGGTAGAATAATTAAAACAAGAAAGATCTACTCTCCATAATCTTCAGATAAGATAAAAAAAATATTACACTAGAGGTATTGTGAGCAAGCTCACAATTGATACCCCCGCTAAGAAAAAATCATAACTCATGTATATTTTCTGTCATAGAAAATATTGGATGAATCTATTTCACCGTCCATTTTCTATAAATAAAAACTGTTCTATTTTTTAAAAATTTTAATACTAATATGAGTACACAAACCAATTTCTATTCTTTAAATTCCATTTTATTTCAAGTTCACTGTTAATGCATGGGTACATTTGCATCCTTATCAAGTTATGTAAACAAACATAACTCGCATCAAACGAAAATCCACGTCAAGCAGCCATTTAATATAAACATTTGGAATTATTGGTATACCAAGTCCGATTCCCCCCCCCCCCCCCCAAAAAAAAAAATACATCAGGGCAGGCTATTTGCAAAGAGACGGGGATGAGAATCTAAAAAATAATTTTATGTGGCCTGAGACAAGCAAGCTTTTTGTCATATTTTAACTTCTACTTATCTCCATTAATACAAGACATGACACTGACAGGAATTAAGCATTATTTAAACAATGATCTTAAACTTCCTCAATTGACCTTGGGTCTAGGTCATGACACACCCTTGGGTTATAAGCAAGCTTTATGTGTATTAAGAACTTCTAATATTTGTCCATAGAAAAGATATGGGCCGGACACGAATTTTGCACTTTTTCTGCCAGTGACATTGACTTTGCCCGAATGACTTTGGGTAAAGGTCATGAAACTCCCTTAGGTGATAAGCAATCTTTGTGTGAAATAAGAAATTCCAATGTTTCTCCATCAGAAAGATATGGACCGGACACGAATTTTGCACAGACAGTCGGACGGACGGACAAGGTGATTCCTATATACCCCACTTAGTTTCGGGGTAGGGGGGTATAATAAAATTATTCTTTATAGCATGTTATTACACTCAGATATTGAATAATGATGTGTATATCACTACTTTATTTAGTATTTAAGTACCAAGTGTCTTCTGCTGATGGTGAAACATTTTCTTATCTCAGTACTTGTCGAAAGGATGATAATAAAACATATTCTAACACAAATGATGTTCTAACAAACTTTAAGATGCAGTGCTCTTTCAGTTATACCTAATTTTGCTCTCTGGGCTGGCCAGGAGCATCGTAATCTCCCAAAACCCGGATAACATAATATTCTGAACATGGCACCAAATATTTGGAATATAAGAAGGACTGCAGCACAAGAACCTGACACCAAAGATTACTAGAACATCAATGTACTCGAACAATGCCCCGCAATGACCTTCGAAAAGTACTATTTTTGATGCAAGTATTCTAAATTTATTACGATCTATTTGTTATTATTATTTTTCAATACCACATGACTTTTTTAAACTAAAGATTTTTTTATGTTTGATATTTAAGACTGCCGATGGAAAATGTAATGCTTTTTACCTCACTGATGTACATTTCAGAAACATCCTGGTATGCTGTCGCACCAGTTGGGGTTCACGTTTTGAAGAAAACGGTTGGAAAGTTGTGTGAACAAGCGGGATTTTCAGGCCAGTTTACGAACCATTCTCTACGCACAGCGGCAGCAACACGACTGTATGATGCTATGGACGAACAGCTAATTGCCGAAAAAATGAGCATAGGTCATCTGCTGTTTGGTCATACAAGAGAACTCAAGTTGCGCAGTTAGTGAAATGAAAGTGAGATAATAAGGAGAAGAAAAGCCACCAAAAGAAAATTACAAAAAAAAAAAAAAGTCAAGAAACTACGTACTGAAAAGGATTCAAAGAGTGTATACGGGCTGTGGAATTCTCATGGAGTATTTCTTTAAATTTAAGTTTTGAAAGCGATGAAAAATGGAATATGGATTTAATACTATTTTCCTAATATAATTTTACAAATGTACAAGTGCATTTGGATTTCACACGCATATAAGACCTTTAGTGTATTTTGATAATTTTTCACAGATGTACCAGTTCATTTAGATTATATTTTATCACATGTTAAATTATATTACGAAATTTTAATATTTCTCACATCCCAATACACATTCCCTGTTGCAACAAAAGTCCACATACACCATATCAAGAAGTGAATTTCTGTTTAATACATCGTGTGATGTTAGTTCACTATGTATTAAGATGTTTTATTCATGCATTCTTTGTTTACAATTACCAAATCATTGTCGAAAATATCGGCGAGAAATCATCCCGAATTACCTCAACGGCATTGTCGGTCCATGTTCATCGTAATGCATTGTTGATTTTATGTTTTCAAGTCACAAATTCCAATGATTGATTTGTTATACGAATGATACATGTAATTTTCTTGTTACAGCGCTTTTATTTGCGTGATTTAGTTCTCTGTTGTAAACTGCTTTGCTCAAACTATGGAGGGTAGTTGCATGTTAAGATCATGACGTCACAAATACCGATCCCGATGCCAATAAATAGCGAGCTCAGAGGCGTGTTCAGCAGAGCGAGCACTCTCGATTGTTCGCGTGCGCCAGCAACTGAACGGTGATGTTCGCCATAGTGCTCGCGAACTTGCTTGTAACGTAGTTCGCCGAAAATCCAATATGGCGCCGGGTGTATCGAGGTGTACATTTCAGATTGTTGGTTTTCTTAAAAATCATCCTAATGCAAAAACAGTCTATGTTTTATTCCGGAATTTGCACATCCTCTTAGGTTTAGATTTAGACATTTTCTAGGAGTCTGAAAATTTTACAAGTGGGCAAATTTGCAGCAAGGAATTGAGAAATGACAAATTTTTGTACTTTTTGTCTCTGTGTAATATTTTTATAATCATAGTTGGACATAAGTGGTTTGTCTGTCATATCTCTTCTCTACAAAACAATGGCTTCCAGTGAACACCATGATCATGAAGGCTCCAGCTCCAGAATTTTAAAGTAAGTTGCAAATGAAAACGAAATGTAAACACTGGTAAACAAAGCAAACAAAACTGAGGATTATATGTAAAAGAAAAATTAAATTTGAAATTGGTAAGGTGATGTCTTTGATATTTTTTCTTTGTCTATATTAGGATGTACATGTGCATGTCTATGTTTGATGTAGGTAATATAGTAGTTTCCTATCATATCGCGGGTTCTATGGTATCGCGGTATTTCTGTTCACGTATAGTAGCACGCGTTGAGGTCGGGCTATTTTTAGACATTGTAAACAGAGGTACGCTGAACATCACTGAGGTATATGATAGAGGAAACTCACAATAACATTATTTCTAGAAATATTTCGGTATTGATAGATTTTTCCACAAAATGATTTAACTACCGCGATATAATAGGACCGGCTCATATATAACATCTACACAAACATCTTCATTGCCACCAATAATTAATCAAGTCTCACAAGTGTGTAAATATTGGGAAATATGATATTTATATAGTTGGCTCTTTCCAATACAGGCAATAATGTATGGCTTCCCAAACAGATGTTGAAATTATAGCAAAACAAACATGTTTTAACAATGTTTATGTGAGTAAGGGCATATATCTCTTATATAGCCAGAAGTCAAACAGTCAATATTATAATTGATATTTGATAATTTATCATCTGGTTGTTGTGTGACATTCAGAAAACATGATACATGTAATTTAATAGGGTACAGAAACAGAACAGAACCCAGCAGAAAAAAGTTAATCTAAAAACTTGCTCAACTCTAATTGTAGAATTACTTGTGTATGTATTAAATCATTGTGTGCTTACAGATCAATTATAAGGCACATTTTGCATGATGAGTTAATCGACCATAATTCATCGGGTGCATCCAGTCAGCACGATTATCTTCAAATGGGTCAAGATTTGCTTTGTGCAACAATTTTGGAAAAAAGCTCAAAGGTACAGAGAGGAAGGATTGCAGACGGTGCCAAGGTACACAGATCCAATGTTTCGGAATGTTTTAGAATGAACCGAACATCAGTTAATGTAATATTTTATTCAAAATGCTTTCTCCTTTTTCATGTTTACAAATTTACATGTAAATGGTAAGACACACGATTACTTTTTTTAAAAGTATATTCTTTTAAGAGGTTTTGGAGATCCTCACAGAGTATTGAATAAGCTATGTTTCTTTTGATTCTTCTTTTATATGAAAAGATGACTATTTAGTAAAAATATTTCTATGAGAAAAAAAAATATATTAAGCTTTTTAGATTGGGATGGAATATGTTTATGTACCGTTACTTTCAATAACACTTCTTTTGCTTGGTGCATGTAGATCCATATAATCCCTATCCATATTTCCTTATCTTAATGCATGTTCCCTTTGACCCCCCTTCCTTTTCCCTATCACAAATCCCTTGTGTGTTGCTAACTGTTTTATATGAGGATTTATGGGTTCAAATCCCATCACCACTACTTTTGTACATAAATTTTAGCAGTATTGAATATAATGGACAGATTCGCATTTTTTTGCTAACCACCTACACTCTTGGTTTTTTCTTCTATGATATTGTCATTAAACTGGATGTACCGGTATTTTTAATATATTCCTTGTGAATAGTTGTGTCATTTATATAATATGTAGTACTAACTGGGAGGTGAATATGTGTCATCTTTATTTCTTATGCCATAACACAGTGTATCTAGTTCTGAATGTATAAGTAAAAGCCATTGCCAAATTGAACTGGTTTGTTTTTCAGGAGATCATGGAAATCACTGGACCGAAATTTGAATCTATAAGAAGTGTTTCCTTGGAAAGTAGAACTCTAGCTTGCATTTGGTTTCTTGGAAACACAGAAATGAGCAAAGGAACTTTACATTTTATTTTAGGCCAATTTAACACTGTATTTAAAGATCATGAGACGCTCAAATCCCTCATATCGTGGCCTACAACTGATGATCAGCGGAATATATTAGCAGAATCATTTGCAGAGATAGCACGGTTCCCTAATGTAGTGGGGGCCATTGATGGGACGTATGTTCCAATCAGCGGAACTATTGCATTTAGGGAGTCCTATATTTGCAGAAAAGGTTTCCCAGCAATGCACTTACAAGCAGTCTGTGGGCCTGATTTAAAGTTTTTGGACGTCTTCTGCGGATACCCTGGATCAGTTCATGATGCCAGGGTATACAGAAACGGTCCTCTTTTTCAAGAGGTTCAGGTATTGCCATCTAAATTTCATATTTTAGGTGACTCTGCATACCCCATGTCAATAAACTTGATGACCCCATATCGTGACAATGGTCACCTTATACTTGAGGAGAAAAAATACAATCGTGCCCACAGCTCCACTAGAGTGGACATAGAGCGGGCCTTTAGTCTTCGTAAGGTCAAGTTTAGGAACCTCAAGTCTCTTGACATGAGGAATGTAGAGGACATTCCCTGTACAATTGTAACCTGCTGTGCATTGCACAACTTTATTTTAATAAATGAGTCTGGACGAGAGTGAAGTTGTTTTGAAAGATGTGGATTTGGATGAGAGGATACAGAATGAAAGTGTGCAGTGTGAAAATGATGTGATAGGGGTTATTTCAGGACAGGATGGGAGGAAAGAAGTATCATGCATCTTCAATTAAATTACCCATCAAATATAGCTTAAGGGACCTCACTACATCAAGGTTTATACTTTTCATGACATTTCATCACAAGATGGCAGTTTAAATAGTTTGTTAAATTGCTTGTAACAATAGATTTTGTTAAATACCACCGTAGCTCAGCGGTTTAAGTATCAGTCTTGTAAACCACACATCACAAGTTCCAATCTTATTTCCGTGAAGGTTTGCAAAGCATGCATAAAGAGAAAATGGATATAGAGGAAAAACGTATTAAACTGGAAGAGTGGCGGGTTATTGCCCTAGAAAAACTGGTAGAGGAAGTAAAGATATAGAAATCTTTAACTGTTGTTGTTGGTTATTTTCAAGGTATGAATTTATGAGTCATTATTTTGCCAATTAGCGATAGTTACTGGTACATGTATATGTATATCTACATGCTATGTGGACAGGGCTCTTTGATTGAAATTGTTGGGCCAGTAGCCGAAAGGTTGCCGCTTAAAGTATAATTGCTCTGCAGATGACGATGTCTCATAATATAAGATACATGTACAAAATAAAATTAACGGTGTAGGAAAATATTTTGAATATAATATCTACCGGTAAATTAAGTATTTTATTTATTTCGTTACTATATTATTAAGATAATATCACATTTAAAAATCTGAGGTGGCTCACTACAACTTGAAATAGGTTAATTCTCAAATCAGCAGACAATTATATAATTTTGAAAGACAGCATGATGTATTAATTAAGTCAAATAGGTGAAAAAATTTGCAGTTAAAATCTAAGATTTTTAAAATTTGATTTAGAAAATATGAACAAAATCCCCACGCAGAAATTTCTTATCCAGCTTGGCTCGCGATCCTTACAGGATGATGCCGGGCGCTTCCCCTTCCTTGATGGTTCACTGTCAGTTGCTGGTGGCTCTTTCTCCTTTGATGTGTCCTCTGGAATGGAGGCTTTCGAAGAAGAGGCTATACAGCGATTGGACATACTGCTGGGTCTCCATGCAATAGATCCTGAATCTGGGAGAAGAAGAGTTTCTTTCATTTATGATTTCGTACCTAAAATTCACCATTTGAATGTGTTCATATCAAGCATTGCAAAGTCAGTCAAAATTCATTGTTTATCAGCTTGATTGCAATTATTAAGAACCTGTTTCATTAAAATAAAAACCATTTATTATCTTTATTACACACCCATTTCACTGCTTTTTGATTAATTGTATTTAAGTACTTCAGAGTCAAAATTGGTGATGCAAGTGGTTTAAAGTAAACAGGTTTTAATGTTTGATTACTTTAAGAGTGATTTACCGAGTTTTGCATCATGAATTAACAAGCATGTTGAAACTCATTACATACTTTTTAATAAATTGTGGCAAAATACCAGAATGCATGAACCCATCATGTTTAAAACAAATGAACAATAACAAACATATATAAATTCAGAAACATTTGTCTGCAACATCTCATTTTTAAAGGTATTGTAAAATGTATTTATTATATTTTTTTTTGGGGGGGGGGGGGGGGAGGGAGGGGGATACTCCTTAAATTAAAATTTGTGTACATCAAACAAATCACTTTTGAAAATATTTTGTTAAACTTGAAAAGGACAGGAAATGAGATATGAAACAAATGTTTCTTGTGAAAACAAAGTATGCTATTTTATAAGTTAAAGATTTATGGTCTGTAGAAGTTATTTGATATCGCATAAGTGTATAAGAAAGATAATTGATTTGTATTGATTGATCTAGTTTAAAGTTAATGTAAGGGATTTTTCAAATTGGACATCTCTGGTGTTGTGTATTTTCAAACACATTCTTGAGTGACCGAAACTTTCTGCTGCACTCATCTCCAGTTACATATAGATGGTGACCTTTCTTGCACATTTCCTCAGAAATGTTTCTCCACGCCTGCTTTTGCGTTACAGAATGTGAATTAAAGAGACTGGTGTTTTCCTTTTTAAGAGTGATTAAAAGTAAAACGGCCTCATTGGTCCATGTTAATGAATCCGAAAATTCAATATGATTAATATCATTTTCCTGACTAATAAATCAATATAGTTAAAGCTCATTACTTTACTGAATTAATTTAAAATGACTGTATATCTTTTAAAAGCAATTGCTCTATACATAAAAAAAAAAATTGCATGAACCCCTTCTGTAGTTTTATTTTTTTAACACATGTACTTATGTTTCAAGGAAACAAAATCTTGTGTCATTTTCAATACATATTTTTGTAAGCAAGGCAATGAAACCTCCCAGTTTAAATCACTACTCTGAATCTAAGAAATAAGTAGTGGTGGGATTTGAACCCGCAGATCATCATGAAAGACAGTTAGAAACACATATAGAATTTTAGATAGGGAAAAGGAACACGAATATATATATATATATATATATATATATATATATATATATATATATATATATATATATATATATATATATATATATATATATACATACATACATACATATATATTTTACAGTGTAATTGCCAATTATAACAATTATAACACTATCAGTCAAAAAACTAGAGGTACTGTGAGCAAGCTCACAATTGATACCCCCCGCTAAGAAAAAAATCATAACGCGTGTATTTTTGCTATTATAGAAAATATTGGATGAATTTATTTCACTATCCATTTTCTGTAAGTACAACTGCTTTTGCACTTTTTCTGCCAGTGATCTTGCCCGAATGACCTTGGGTCAAGGTCATGAAACACCCTTAGGTCATAAGCAATCTTTGTGTGAAGTAAGAACTTCCAATGTTTCTCCATAAGAAAGATATGGATCGGACAAGATTGCACAGAGAGACGGACAAGTTGATTCCTATATAACCCCCCCCCCCCAAACTTCGTTTGCGGGGGTATAAAAAAGGTTAAAAAAAAAAGGTTTATGGAAATAAATGAATTTACTGGCAAGTTTCTTTAAAAATCTCTAGGATAATATTTTTTTCATTATGCAGACTAATTATGCTTTTCTTTTGACAACAACTAACGAACTATTACCTCTATCCTCATAAGTTTAGTTTGAGGAGTCGATGGACTCACTGGTACAGGTATCTCTATACAGGTAAATATATCAAAACAATGTTTTACATATACATGAACACATTTCAGAGAATTTTCCCCCATTGAATAAGCACTATTAAATTAACTCCCCCTGAGTTATAAACAGACAGTGTCCTAGCTGTCCTTTTATATTTTAAAAATTTCAATGCATGCATGCATACAGTAAATATGAGTTGGGATAATGATCAATATAAAATATCAAATGAGTTGCGTTTTACCCAACTTTTAAATGTTTGTAATAAAAACTACTGACACTTTCAATAACCTAAAAGATAGTCCAAATTTTTTATACATTATGTATAGGAAACATGTATATAAAAGCTTATCAACCTGGTCTCTTCTATGATTTTAATAGACTATCTCGGATGAAAACCTATGCAGCTAGCTGTATGACCTTCACAGTCAGCAAGGGAGAAGAAAATACTTTCACAAACTGCACATTGGTACAAAGTTTGATTGCAATACTTAGCCATGGCGTTGGAAGAAGTAGCAGACGATAGTGACCTACGACAAGGAAACCACTTGTTTGTAGCACTGCAAAACTTTTTGAATCACAGTTAATGCATAGACAAACTGTCGAAGGGTTTTTTTCATTAAAAAACCTTTACGTCTTTGCATGAAGTTTTCCTGTTATCGTAAACGTAAACTAGGCACATAAATATTAAACCTCAAACGTTCGTACAATCCGGACAACCAATTACCTACGTTAAAATCAAAAATTGTAATTTTCACAACAGCTCATATTTACGTTGTAAGCCATTTTGGATTTTAACGAGTGCTCGCTGTGCGTTCAGTTGACTGGATCCGTTCGCATACAAATCCGATCGCGATCGCTCGCTCAGCTGAACACGCCTCAGCTGTTTGCACAGGCAGTTGGTTTGATCTGCCATGGCAGATCGGACGGTCTAGTCCACTTCTGGACATCAGCCACACTTTGGCAATAACCGACGAAATTTCCCGATGGGTAAATGCTTAATTATTCGGCAGTAAGAGCTGATCAAATAATATTGTTTAATCAATCAATTTATTATACTTAGGTTTATAGGCAATATATAAAGTGGGAGGATTATTATAGGAACGGGACTCCCGCACGGTTTTGCGGGATATAGAACTTTATTTATTAAGGTTTTTTGATTACTTGGCTATTTCTAATATTTGATTACCATCCCATTAAGTTTGGGAATTCTTTGATTCTAATCTCATCAAGTTGGGAATTCATTGATTTTAATCCCATCAAGTTTGGAATTCATTGATTTGAGTCTTGGGACTATCGTTATTTAATTAACCGGAAATATCTTTATTTCATTTAATCCTGACTTAGTTTTCTTTGGTTTGGGAGACCCACAATTTACGTTATAACATCCCGGGTTAATAAGATAAAACCCGAAGTTGGTTTATTATAATTTATATAAGCGGGATAGTTTAAAAACGCAACATTATATTTATTTAATATTTTTGCTTTGATTCCATTACATGCCACCTTTACCCTCTACCCTTCATTACCTACAAGTCTTCAGCAAACATAAGACCAGATCGCAGACTGTAGGCGGATTGGTACCTTTTATGCAATATTCTGCCAGAAAATGGCAAAGTTACACAGCTGGTTTTTTGTACACAAAATCGAAATCCGAGTCATATGCACATCTATGTAATTTATTGATCTACAGAACAACAGCTTCCTATCTTGAAAACTGTAGAAGTTATCTGTACGAAAGGGGTACCCTATTGGCAGCCGCCCACTCACATGCCCTCCCGCCCGCCTGCCATTTTTACCATCTTTCTTTGAAAAACCCGGTTAAAAATTGTATAAATACAAATCAATCACATGGACAATGCGACACGTGACATCTATCTACCAATGGTAATTATCTCAGCTATAAACAGTCGGATGCATATCTTAAACGTGTCGCCTTCCTCGGTTGCCTTTGGCTTATCACTACTGTAACTGCAATCCAAGTGTGTCTCTATGTCTTCGTACAAGGATATATACTATGCAGGCTGGATTAAGCCGAATAATTTGGAATTTGTCATAAAGTCACCCCACTTCGTTCTGATTTAGGCCACCATGAAACATACGGGATCTGTGCAATACTTATGATTAACACTACAAGTGATAAAAGCTATGAAATAATAATTATGCTGTTTTTATTTAATTTTTAGTTCACAATTAATATTGCCGCCAAGTCATAAGATGCCTATGACAACCACGAAAACACTAGTTATTCTTCTAGAGTAAATATTGCAACTACTATTTTAGGATTTGTATAAGGGATCAACAAAATCCTGGCGTACCAACTCATCAAATAGTTTTCAATCAAGTGACAGACTTTCTAATTCATGAACAAGTACCCCTAAGATTTGTGATTTTAAACCACAACCTCTTGTTAGAAGGTCATCATTTGTGCCTAAACGTGAAAAAGAACCCGAAAAAAGCGAAACGGCTACTTAGTAGTTATATGTGTGTTTAAGAACTACAAAAGATGCGTAGTGATGTACTGAAACCTGTTTTGGCAAGTCCACTTTGAGTGATCGAAAGAAAGAAGGAAAACTTATCTTAAACACAGTTGCTAATGTTTATGGAATTGGCGCAAGGCTTTCTCAAATTCAAATAGAAAATGTAGAGAAATTGAAGAAGTCATATCATATGAAAGTAAAACTATAACAAGTAAGCATAATTATTGTACTACATACAGAGATCTTTTAACAGTAAAAGTCTTTGTCAAATATTTTAAGCATTTTCATATTGAATAGAGATTTTGATTCGAAGAGTGCAGGCTAGATGGAATTCAAATTTAAATCTTGTGACTATGAATTAATTTACAGAAAAGGTACCTTGCATGGAAATGCAGACAGTTTGTCCCGCATGCCAATACTTACTGTAAACGAGCTGACTGCCCAGATGGTAAATCTCGCTCATCATCTCATGAGACTGCAAAAAAAGATAAGAATGATTTCACATCATCGATCTTAGTGACCTCTATTCAAATTTACCTCAAATATGAGCACATCGTATGTCAAAACTCTAACTGGATAGACTGCTGGTGACATGGCGAATTAACAGAAATGCAGAGAAATGACCATATTTTAGGGCCAAAATCCATTACTTTAATATACAGACATATGATACAAAGCAGCTGAAAAAGAGGCCTTTGAAAATAAATCGCCATTTAGAGCTTTGACTACTTGTAAAAAAAAAGGCATTTGTTTGTTTAAGATGATGAAATGCTTAGTACAAATGACACACCCTAAACACTGTTCATCTCAAATCATTTTAAATTTAAAGAAAAGTTTTCCTAGATCTGTATTGTCAAAAGTATTTATAGGTCATTTAGGAAGACATAGAGTTGGTAAATCTGTTAAAGAAAGTTTTTACTGGATTGGAATAGATAATGATGTTAGGTAGGTGGTGTAAATAGGGTGAAATTTGTGCCAGAGGTAAACCTGGTTCTGCGTTCACTAAGTCTACATAACAAGTACATTTTGTTGGTTGACCTTTAATTGATAAAAAAGGAATAGATATTGTAGGCATATGCCCTATGATAGACAATGTGAATAAATATATGTCATAGTTCTTTCAAATTAATTTACAAAATGGGTTGGCTTCGTATGTTGTTCCAAATCACAAAGCTCTCACAGTAGCAGAAACAATTCGTAGAGTTGGCATGCCAAAACAAACACTTACTGATCAAGATAGAGATTTCGAAAGTTAATTCTTAACATGTATTTGCGAAAAATTTGGGATGAAGAAAACTCAGATTGGAAGTTATAGTTGCAAACCTCAATTTTCTAGACTTGTAATCGTTTTAATGCAAATTTACAGAAAATGTTATCAGTTTTAGTCAATGAATCACGAAATGACTAGGACGATCATTTGCCTTATCTCAATACGGCATATAGAGCCACTGCACATGACAGAACTTATTGTTCTCACAACTTATTAATTAAAGACGGGTAGGGAAATGACTTTAAATGCTGGAATTAACACTGGGGTTTAGAGCAGGAACCTTTGAAGTTTTTATCAAAACATTTGATGCATGCACTGCAACAAGTCACACCCACGCATGCATTGTTGGTCCTATCAGTCGGCCAGACCCAGGTCATCGGATCCCCCATCCAATCCCAGCACACCAAAATTACGCCCCGCAAAATAACATAAATATCGCCTATTACGACCAAGGAATTATCAACCACCAAGACCAAGATTTCACGCGCCTAGGTTCAACTCTAATTAATGTCAGCGTTCTAGAACAATACTTTGCTTCATATCCAGATATTCAGAATGCTCAATTTTTATTGAATGGTTTCAAATACGGCTTTTACTTAAATTATAAGACCCAAGAGTCTATTTACAATCCAAAAATATGAAGTCTGCGAGTGAACAGGCTGATCAAGGGCGACCTCGTGTGACGCCACGTCAACAGGACAACCACAGTTCGCCCAGTACTGTTTCAATGTCATCGTATCGCCAGACTAGCGTGGTGCCAACATTCTGTTCCCTGATGAATACAGATATCATTACGATAGCAGTGACGGCCGTTGTAGGGTGTATGGTCGCGTTGGGAAGCGTTACCAGGACGCTTGTGTTGTGCAAAGTCGACAATTTGGTGGAGGTAGCGTTATGGTGTGGGGTGGAATATCAGAACGTGAAGGGACCCATCTACAAATTGGCAATGGAAATATCACCGGCGTACGCTATCAAGATGAAATTATTCAGCGTCATGTGATACCCTTCATATAGAGACATCAAAATCACATCACTCTGCAGCAAGACAACTCAAGGCCACACGTTGCACGTGTAGTCAGGGACTTGTTTGTTTAACAGAATGTCGATGTCTTGCATTGGCCATTATCGCATATTTGCATTATCGCTACCTCTATATTCCGCATGAATCACAAAAGACAGAATTTTACTGCATAAATAAATATGTAAAATGTACAGATATACTACTAGATAGAATTATAAACGGATAGATAATTCGAGTAATAACCCCAAACAGCAGTTAAGTAGTAAGAGAAATTTAAAAAGTATAATATATGACATATATAGAGTCTACTTTTTCATCGCCAATAAACAGAATTTTGTTATACATGTACTAGTATAATGACTTGTATCTCGAAGTAATTTTAATGTTTTTTACTCGTAATAATAAGATCCATGTAACCCGTTGCGATAATTATACCTCGGTACAGTATATCAGTGTCAGTAACTTGTTATACCGGAAGGATTTTTTATTTTCTAAAATGTACTCCATTATACACTTAGTTTATTTGAATGTCGGGTCACTTTCTGTTACAGCAAAACAATTACAGTATTGTTGAGACTATTTCACATATAACAAGAAACGATGATACAGAAAAACTTAAATTTATAAGGGGGTCATTATTCTACAGGGGTCACTTAACTTCAGGTAGAATGTGCTCATTTTTTTTGAAAATGACACTTATTCTTCAGGCAAAAGGGTCATTTTTCTACGAAGAGAATGACCCCGGTCATTATTTTACGGGGGTCATTATTCTTCAATACACCGGTGAGACTTAACAAACCATTAATTGTTAAGCGGAATGCTAAAGTACCCCTATCTACAACAATGTTCACCCATATTTTACCGTGATGGTGTACATTTGTCGGATATTGCTTAGATTACATTTTCGAAAACTATATTGGCTAGCCTCCTGGACATGTTACATAATGATATCGAAGTAAATGCTAAATCCCACGCCGAGTAATTAAGGTCTTCCGTTTCCAACAGAAGACCTTATTGTTTTCGATCTGTCTATAATTTTTTTTATTTCAAATTTTGTGTACGCGATTTCTTGAAAACTACTCAACCGATCTCGACAATTTTTTCACACATTATTGGACATTATCTGAATTTTATATGTTTTTTAAATTTTTGTTGTCGTCACTTCTGGTCCGGATTTACGGTAGATTTTGTAATTTTTACGTTCAATTTTGTGCAGAGCTGATCTCAGAAACTATTAGAGGTATGACTGAAATTTTCAGGATAGATAGACCATGGTTTGAAGTTGTGCACTATATAGTTGTTTTGCACCAGTGGCGCTATTCCTTGGAGCTCGCTTAGGCACGAAAATGGAGTACAGATTTTGAATCAAAATTTTCATACGTTTTGATCAGTATCTTTTTATCGGTTGATTAGAACAAAAGTAGTAGAGAATCAAACGTTCTATCCAACAAAATTAAGAAAAGGGGGCTCGAAAAGTCTATTACGAATAACTTCAAAACGATAAATATTTTGTTATGCATTAAAGAATCAAAGTTGTTGATCGCTACAATTTATTATCTTAACGTTTCGGAGGGGGGGGGGGGTGTTAATTTTGAAATTGCATCGATATTTCATGGTATCATTCAAATTAATAAAAAAAAATCGGACGAAAGACCTACTCATTACTCGTAACGAGGTCGTATCTAGTTCCACAGACTTTTTGTCACGCCATTTGTGTCAATTTTTTACCGCTTGTGGCGGATGTCTTCATGACGTTGTTTTATATCATCGATTGAGGACGTATGGCCTAATTTTGCTTAAGCCTGCCCCGGATTCTGTTTACTTCCAGGTCCGTGGCCAATAATCTGGCTTACTTTAATTGACACTTTGTTTGATTCAGACATTGATTGACAGTGAGTCATTGAATACACTGAGTAATTGAATAATTCTATTGATTCATTGCAATCGGTTGATCGCATAATTGAATACATTGAGTAATCAATTACATTGATTGTCATATTGAAATATTCACTAAAGGAAAACATTGATTATACTTTATTGATTTGCAAATCAGGGTTTGCAAAAAAGCGGGAAATACTCATATTTTCCAGGACGGTGGGAAATACTGGTAATTCCCGGGAATTACTGGTAATCCCCGGGAATTACTGGTATTTCCCGGGAAATACTGGGAAGTAAAGTACAACTACATATTAAAGTACTTCATACTCAGTCTAAATCAAATCTGTAGGGATGTAGACAATAGTACACCTTGTCATTTTATAATTGTCTTTAATTTTATCAAGTTTTGACTTGCCAGTAATGCATTGGTTATCTTCCTATGAATACTCTAAACATGGTTAATTCATACACCATTGTTATTTATTTTTAAGACCTAAGTCAAGTACTTGATAGGTGCATCTATACAGTTATCATAAACATGATATCAAAAGTTCTGTTTTCTATTTATTTGATGTATGTGAAATGGGCCAAAAACATAATGAAAATTAAAGTGTGACTGTGTCACTACCTCAGTATGCAACACACCCAAGAAGACGCCAATTAGCCCCACTCATAGTATATATCTCCTCAAAACAGGAGCACAAAACTGTCAAGAGTCAATTATTTATTAAAACAACATGTGTGATTATTTAATTGTTACTTGTAACACCTACAGTAATTATAACAGTTTATTTTGTGCTTTGAATTATAAATCTGTAAAACACAATATTTGGGGTTCAAAAAGCCATAGAAGTCTTTGGGAATAGATGATCTGGTGAATTTTAAGATTCATAAACTGACAGTGAAATGGCAAAGTATGCTAAATTGTGTTTTGATGCTTATTGTTAATATCTTATATCCTAAACATACATTTTACATTGAACAAATTAAGATTAAAAATTTGTATTTCCCAGTATTCCCAGGTAGTGAAAATCAGTAGTATTTACCGGGACGGGAAATACCGGAATTTGCCACCGGTAATTCCCAGCACTGGTATTTTCCGGCCAACCCTGTTGATTGATTTGATTGAAAAACTGTTTGAATTATTTATTGATTCTTTGGTTCATTTAAGACCTAACATCATAACTACCCAAAAGTCGATGTTGATCAGTTAACTAACTCTATTGCTATATTTGTACACAATCGAATAGTTTATGAATGTACTGATAGATTAAAATAAAGCCATGACAGAGACTTACAATACGGTGCTGTTGATCTATTCTATTGAAATTGTCATATTGGCACCTCCATAGTGTTTGAACACATGACTCAGATACCATACATTTTAGAATTTAGGAAGAGGGCTTTGTGGACATTATAACCATGCATTAAGATGTCTTTAAATATAAAAGAAATGTTTTTTTTTTTTTAAATTAATAATCGAGGACCAAATAGTTTCATTCACTACTGCATGGACATCATCATAACAATGCATTTATTCTCAAATGTATAAGGGAGCGGAGAAGAAGATTTATACAAAGATTTAATGCATTCCCACAGTATAGCCATATACAGTGTAAGCTCTACCCTAGGTACCATGGATTTCACAATTTAGGACGAGGGCCTCCTGGCTATCATAACCATGCATTAAGGTTTTTCCACTTTAAATTAAAGAAGAAAGGATTTCCTAAGACATAAAAAAATTCACCATAAGAAGCCCCCGCCCCCGGGATTTGTGGACATCATAACAAAAAATCAGATTTTTTATGTTTCAATGCATTTTCTCTAGCGTATAAAGGCCGGTATCTTCGGACAGACTGGTGCTCTTCGGAAAATTGATTGGTTTTGAGTTTGAGCACCTCGACACAATTGTGTGAGTGAATGTGTGTCGACTGTGAAAACAACAATACTTACGAAAAGTCCAGTTTCGAATGATGTTATCAGTAAACAAAAGGCATATTGGCCTGAACGGTCACTTGAGTAGCATGGTACCCATACAAACTTGTCGAGGAGTCTCATATATGCATTTAATTAGGTTTCATTCTGGAGTAGAAAAATTTGTAATGACGACCACCTCCCTGCCTGCATCTTTCAAAAAGAACTGTGAAACCTATAACTTTGGTGAAAAACTTAAAGATCTGGTCTACAAAATCATGAATTCAGTTTTCCTTTCATGTGTGTGGGAGTAAAGAAGATAATTTTTTAGCATTATATGTATTAACACCTATACATCCATTTTGGCCCTGCCCTAGAGTCAAAACCCATACTCCAGTGGACATGAAAATTATTTCAGTAGAGGACTTACTGTTTAACATAATTGTAAGTCAGATGTGTGAGAATAAAGAAGAAATTTTTAAACATTATATGCATTAACACTATATTGCCCCTCTAATGTCCTGAACCCCTGACCCAGGGGCCATGAATTTTACAATTTAGGTAGAGGAGTTAGTGGACATCATAACCATGTATTGAGTTTTTTGCCCACATGTGTGGAAGTAGAGAAGAAGTTTTTTTTAAGATTAAAAAACATTTTTATTATATGGCCATATTGGGCCCACCCTAGAGCCTGAACCCCTAATAATTTTGGTAGAGCCCTTCATGGACATTATAACCAGACATGTAGTTTATTTAACAAATATATATAGGAGTAGAGAAGATTTTCTAAGATTTAATACATTTTTGCTATATGGCCATATTGGCTCCACCCTAGAGCCTGAAACCCTGGCCCAGGGGTCATGAATTTCACAATTTTATTAGAGGGCTTCATGGACATCATAACTATGCAACCATTTTTTTGGAAAATCCTTTGCCTTTTTTCTTTGCATATATGGCTATATTGGCTCCACCCTAGAGCTTGAACCCCTAGCCCAGGGGGTCATGAATTTCACAATTTAGGTAGAGGGCCTCAAGGACATTATAACCAGGCATTTAGTTTTTAACAAATATATATGGGAGTAGAGAAGAAGATTTTCTAAGATTTAATACATTTTTACTATATGGCCATATTGGCTCCACCCTAGAGCCTGAACCCCTGGCCCAGGGGTCATGAATTTCACAATTTTATTAGAGGGCTTCATGGACATCATAACTATGCAACCAGTTTTTTGAAAATCCTTGACTTTTTTTTGCATATTTGGCCCCACATGTGGCGCCCCAGGGGTTGTGGAGCCATGAATTTCATAAGTTAGATTCCTCTTACCATAGAGATGCCTCAAATTAAAAATGGTAACAATCAGCCTTGTAGTTTTTAAGACGTAGTTAAAAATATAAAATTGTTAACGCACGATGACAGACAAAAACAGATAGCAATAGGTCAACTGAGTTTACTCAGGTGACCTAACAAAATTAATAAAGACCAAGACGTAACAGAGGTCGGTGAATTCGGACAATCGGTCGTTTAGTTGATAGTTAGTGACAGAAAATTTATATAAAGCATGCTTCTTATTTTCAAAAGCTATGCACAGAATATAGATATTATGGTATTGCATTGTAATTTAATAGTTTTAAAAATAATGGAATAAGAAAAACATTTTGGATTTCTGTAAATAAAATAAATAAATTGCATTCATAAATCAAACTGTCCTTGTTCCTTATTTCCAATTTTCGTTTACTTGAGTAATGAAGAGGAAAAAAAATGCCAATACTAAATGAGCACAACAGAATGTTGGAATAATCAAATAATATTTAATATAACAAAAATAATAAATATTAGTAATGCCGTATTTCCGAAACTTTGTATACTTAAAAACATTTGCTTGTGCAATACTTCCATAATGCTTGTTACTCTTGCCCTTCCACATTAGCATAGAGGGAGGGGGCATGGAATCCGCACGGGTATTAACACAGGCCATGATATGTGATATTTGACCTGTCATTGCCAGTGCGGCCAACAACAGATTTGCTGATACGTCTGACAATGACAATGACAGGCGTGCGCTCAAACTGCTGACCCGTTTCATCGCAGTTCCATATTTTTTCAGGTTTTTTTGGAAATCAAAATATACAATTATTCTAGATATTCTCGACTACACAACTATTTAGCATTCTTGCATGTACTGTGTCGAGCTGTTCTTTCTGGCTTTCTTAGCGCAACTTTTAGACCTTTCCACCAGTGTGTTCTGGATTTCGGACCTTTCCACCAGTGTTCAGTTGGTGTGAAGCTTCTGAAACCCGTATTTTTTTTTCCTTTTACAAAGAACCCTTAGGCTAGCTCAATCACGAAGTTGTTTTCTCGATAAACCGAAGGACTTCTCGGCACTTTCAGTTACACTGTTTATAATTCTTTTTCGATTTTATTTGAAAGCACATGCTTTCCCCCCTAAGCATGGCATCGAGAGACACTTGTTTTGTCACTCTTGTCATACAAGGTTAATTTGTGGACATTGACTTTTTCTGCAGCTTTTCTGAGAGACAAAGCCCCAGACTGAACAGCTTTTACTGCCTGCTCCATTACTGAAGGGTAATATTTTTTGATAGTTCCTCCTAATTTTTGCCCTTTAAAATTTTTTATGATAAAAACCCCAATAATAATCAATAGCCTCGGAGACATTAAAAAATCAACATAGATGTATTATAAACAGGCATTCTGAGAGTATTGCATAAGCAATACACGTTCCCTACCGGTTTGTAGAAATTTGTGGAAACAATGCACTGTTATGCAGAATATCATTCTTACCGTCTTCTGTACCCCGACTCAACAGACCAACCCGATAACGAACCCGATTGTAATTAATGTACAAAAAAGCCTTTCGATTAAATTAACAACACAATGCTTGAAACTATTTTAGAGTACTTATTTGTTGTTAGAAACAAGAAAAAGGAATGGTCCAAGTAATGCACAATATTATTACTGACTACATACTTTCCTCGTTTAATCATTACACACCGAACCCGATACCAAACCCGAACATTAAAAAATTGGAATTTAAAAAATCAATTTTCTCGAAAATATGTCAACCAGACGCTACAAAAATGTAAACTTGATCTGTAGTTTGACATTTTGAAGCTGTTCAGCAAATTTCATGTTAATCCTCAAACGCATCAAGAAAAAAAAGCGCGGAAAACTGAAGTTGGACAGACAGACGGACAGACAGACAGACAGACGGACTGACAGACGCAGAGGAAAGCTATAGTCTCCTCCGGTGAAACCGGCAGGGGACTAATAAAAACCAAACACCCGTAACTTAATTATTACTTATCTTGTAAAGGAAATCTAACTTAATAATTATATATATATGGTAAAATATATTTTCAAATCGTTTTTGAAAATGTTTTACTGTTAATAGACTTAATAACTACTGTATTAAAGGTATATGTGGGGTATTTGGAGTAAACTTTTTGAGATGAGTTTTAGTAAAAATATACACCATGCTTCTTATAATTAGAAAATTCGTCCCATATACTTGCAATGTAGCAGCCGTAAATCGGATCAGCTTTTCGTCAATTTTAAGCTGTAAAAAATAATCTGCAGGGGAACACATTTTTATACATTACAAACCTTTTTTAACTTGCGTATGTAGTTTAGTCCACAAAATATTAATTTAATTAGTCGTACCAAGGCATTTTGTTAAAATTAATACACGTTTGAATTTGCCTGCCATTTTGTCGCAAATCGCACTCGGAATCTCTCGGATTTTATGAATAACATGTCAGTGATTTCGTCGCATAACACGTAATGTGGAAATGAGGGATGCAATGTGATCCCAACAATATAAGCAGTATTGAATCTTAGCAAGTTCCTTGAAAATCTTAGAACATCTTTTATCTACTACCATATATATTTGAAAAAAATAAATGTTTAGTTTTTAGACATAATTGGCCGGTAATCCCGAATGTGTCTGGCCTCCGAACTCCGATTGACAATTACAATTGACTACATATAAGAATCTAAACAATGAGTAAACGTGACAAATGATGATATCATTTTATTTCATTTCATTTATTCTCATAATGTAAAACAACATAGAGAAAATATACAATCCATACAATATTATGCAAAAAGCAAGAATGTACACTATACACATCGACCTGGAGGGTTGACTATCTTATTTATAATAATGATTAATTTACATAGGTTATAAATAACAGCTAATTTTTTTACATGAAAGTAATTCAAAAAATTTGAAAGCATTTGGTTGTCTCAAATACACTAATAGTAAATAGGCTTTTCTTTATTCTTTCAAATCTTGTCATATTTTAATATAGTGATATTCATCGCCAGTAAATTACAAAATCGTTGATTTCTAAGTCATGTATATTGTTCCATTTGCCTGTCTCAATTGGCAGTTTATAATTGCTTGTTCTAAATCTACGTAATGTACACTGTAGCAATGTTATTCATATAAACACCATTTATGTAATTTCTAGGTACAAAAATATTATTGTTTAACCAATTATAAATCAATCATTTTCTAGATACGTTACAATCAGAGACCCAATCTGCTTAACAACATTTAAAATCCATTTTTCATTTTCTACGTAGACATATGCTGCAGACAAAGCTTAGACCACATTAATGTAAAATATTCTGTATACATTCAACACATTTGAAATTATAATTGTTTGTTGTGTTAGGCTATGTAAAAGTACATGTAAAAAAATGTACTATATATATATATATATATATATATATATATATATATATATATATATATATATATATATATATGACAATTTTCATTCTTTACATGTACCTTTCAACAATTTTATGCAAAAACTCAACATTATATTTTATACTTTCACAATGGATATCTAGCAAGTTCACCATAAATTATAAAATTTGGTGTGGATGTCTTAAGACTAAGTCCAAATTTACAAAATTTAAAATGCAGTTTTTCAATGATACATAAGTTTTAAAAACCCCACAATTCAGAACCATGCAATGAAATTGAACCAATCATTTTATCGAACATATCAAGTTGACAATCAATCAATAGGTTTTGTTCTCTTTACTTTTTATTTATTACTCTGGTAGCTCTCGTCGCTCTTTATTTTCTAGTACTGTAGAAAGAGCCTGTTCTTCAAAATGTAACTCCTAAATATTTAAATTTTTGACAATTTCTATTTCGTTACCATTGTATAGAAATGATACATTTGAAGTTTTTCTACCTTCAAGTTTTCTCAACATTAACTTGTATTTCCCTTTTTCAGAGTACATTTAAACACAATGAAGCTGATTTTGTAGATCATCTTCAGTTTCGGACATCAGCACAGTGTCGTCCGCGTACAACATAATCGTGATTCTTAGATAACAATTTAAATTTTGTTCAATTTCTTCAGACAGGCTTTTCTGTCCTGTGACATTTTCACCATTATAGATATTAAAAACAACCCTTAATAACTTCTCCTTAATATGATAAGTTTTTTCTCATAATCCTACTCTCCACACTTTGTCGAATGTAGCTTTAAAATCAATAAAGGCACTCAAATGGATTGAGTGAAAAAAATTCACAGGTATTATGTTATTATATAAACTCGGTGACTTTTTGATGGCCAGGAGATGAAATACATGTAATTGCGCAATGTTCTTTAAAGAGATAAGCAGTTCTTGGCAGTTACTTCAGATTTGTTATAAAAAGTTTAGAGTCTGCAAGGTACTAATCGCTAATTCACTTTTTAAACATAAAAGTCTTAGAATATATGACAAAATAAATGTCGTATTTGGAAACTAAAGTCCGAAACAATTTTTATTATAGAACAGTCAATTTTGCACTGTGATACTATATACAGTATCTTAAGGTTAACTCATTGATCTCTATTTTTCACAAATAAATGAATATAACTCATCACATGGAAAGTCATGCCAGTTGCTTACTGGATGCAAGATTCCACAGTTTTCAGATATTCCACCATCTGGCTGCCCAGGATTCCACGCTTTGAAGTTAGGCGTATTACGTGAATGCTCCCAGTACCACCCTCCTTCTGACTCCTTATCTGTAACTCCTATCCAATAGTTCTGTTTTGTAACTATGGAAATCAAAGAACTGGATTAGAATTTAGAATCTGTTAAATATAAGCTGAAGATTTAAATGTATGTTAATTCGTCTTGTGGTAAATATTTTTCTTTTTTTAAAAACTTTTCTTGTCATTATTTGAGTAAAATATATACTAAAATCTCACTTGAGTTTTGGCAAGGAGATATAAAAAAGAACACTTTTTAAAAATTATTAAACTTATGTTTAAATTCCATTTATGTTCAAAATTTTCCTTTATTTAATAGGCCTTTTGATACGTCATTTTAAAAGATATTCGTAAAGTCAATTGTTGCGTCATAGATGTAATCCTACAAAATTCATTAAAGTGGCTGGTTAGTCATCAGATCTATCTCAATTGTTTAAATATTGCACTTAGTTTTTAACTATAATAATGAAAAAAATGTTCCTTGATTTAAAACTTTAAAATTGAATACATTGTATTTTCCTATATTTTCCTACATCTTTATGCAGAACCCCATATTGTGATCAACATACTGTCATCCATCCCTCTAAAATGGATAATATCTAGACAGGTGAAACAATTCTTTACTTTATTTTGACTAATTATGAAAGTTCACAAATATATTCACTGGTTTTGAAACTAAGTTTTTGCAACAAAAGGAAATAAAGATGCGAGAAAGAGATATTCACATTACATTTGGAAAGAATCCAGTCCTGCTCCGCTTGGCTTTCTATCTCAACGAGGTAAGCATTCATCGCATTGCATGTATTCTGTATAATTGCAAATAAATGAAAAATAAATATGACAATATATTGAACGAGGTATCGTGGACCTTACAGAAGGACTAAACAATGAATAACTATGTGTTCAATAGATACATGAGTCGATTAAATTAATTAAAGGTATTCTGCGAAGGAAGAACTTCTTTAGAAGGTTAATTACATGAAAAATTAAAATTTATTTGATAGGTGTATTCAGCTCAACAATTGAATTAGAAATGATTAGCATTTTTCCCCCCTCTTTTAGCTGTTAAATATTATAATACAGTGTTTAAATGATCAACCAAGGATTTCACTTGTAATCTTGCTAAACCATTTCCGTTTTAAAATAGGCTTACATCGAAAAAATTAATGTACAAATACGTCCAAAGTTAGGGTGTCCATTTAAATTTAATTTAAACAAAACAAAAAAAGGCTACTTTTTCTTTTACTGATTTCAAATATATAATAATATTTAGAATTAAAAGTTTAAAAAAGAATACCCTGGCATCCCTCCATTTTTGACTGTTTCCTACGACGCAGTAACAATGCCCCGCATAATGCTCCCAGGATCCTGGACAAGCTAATCAGTAAATTAACACAAAAATGTTATTTAATAAATGTTAGAATGGTTAGTAAAATACAGTTGTCAATTTGAAACTTTTCTTATAATAATGAGAATGCACTATGCTTTAAGGTTTTACTTTTCCTATAGCGATATGTTATTGAAAAAAGTATACAGTTATGTAGGTTAGTGTACAGAGTGTGTATTCGTCAAAAGAGAAAAGTTTTTAAAAAAATGTTAAATAGTATGATTAAAATTGACTACCAGTCCGTTAAATTGAAGGGTACCTTTGATTTGTTTTCGATATTGTTATATTGAATAATGATTAAATATTCTATAAATTTCTATGAAAAATAACATATGACTGAGTAAAATATAATTTTAGATAATGAAGTATTTTAAAACGTTTAAGAGTATAAAACTGCTACCACGTGTTTTAGGAAAAGTAATTTAACTTGAGCATTTTGTATATTTATTTAAATCTAATTTCGTTAAGTTGAAATAAGTAAAGGTTTGTGAGTTAATAACGCATTTTAAATACCGCATGGTTTCTTTAGCTGCCCAGTATTTTTTTTATCATTCAGAAAAAATAAAGATCACAAAAAGTAATTTTAAAAAGTCACAAAAAGTAATGCCTAATGTAGTCTTTACCCCCCCCCCCCCCAAAAAAAAAAAAATTCCTCTAAAAACAAAGTAATAAACGATGTAAAATCTTTTCTCGACAAAACTTGCTTTTGGTAAAATGCCTGCGACGCTAGCGAGAAGGAGACTTCAGAACACATGTAGTTCACATTAGAAATGTACAACCCAAAACATGTTTGAGTTTGTTATTGTTTATATTTACTTAAAGTGGTTTTCTTCATGTAAAACCCACATGTACGTACAGAAACAGATAAGGAACTAACATACATACCCATCCATTGTGGAGAGAGATTGTCGTACAGGCGCCATCCTGCTTCAGTGATTGTCATATCAGAGGGATCACATGAACAATAGTGACGGCACATCCCTGTTATAGAGTTAAAACTGAAACATTCGGATCCATTTCTGGATAGTATGGTACAACTCAAGAGAGACTTCGAGTAAACGTTGCCAATAGGCGGATGTACAGATACTTTGTTGTCTCACTCTTCATTTGCTTTAAAATCTCGGGTCAATATGGCATCTGACAATGGCAGGTATGCGAAATGCAACTGAAGACCATTAATTTTAAGCGCCATGAATGGTTAAGTATAATTGGTTACACAATTTCCAACGTTCACTACATCGGCTGTTTTCGCTACTCTTTGCAACGATTTTGTTCACAGCTTATATGCAGCACAGTGATACATTTAATTCTATATGCTTCACATCTTACTAAATAAAATACGCAGTTGTTTTTTTTTCTCTCTGATTGGGCATACAAAATTCATGAATTTCATTGGTGGATGCTACATATAGGTGTAATGCATGCCCTGCACTGCATTTTCCTTGCTTTGAAATGTTCGCAGGAAATGTTTGAAGCTAAGTAATAAATTATTTAACTAATTGATGTTACATTTTCATAACTGACATAAGGGATACATCACTTTTTTCTTTCAACCCCCCCCCCCAAACAAATGGATGCCACGACCTGTGCTTTAATGAGAATTGTGAGCTCTGCATCTCCCCTATAAATCGACAACTGACACTCAAGTTTTGTTTGAATACAGTATAGTATTAGAATTAGTAAAGTATTAGTATATATAGCTTTTTATTATTATTTAGACCAAACTCTAAACAACAAGAAGTTATCATAGAACTCAATTAAAGGTATCCAATCCATATTAGGACCTAGTTTTTCCAACCTTGAATATCCATCATGTATTAAATATTCTGATATGTATTAAAAGCATTTTGGAGTAGAAAAAGATTAACCGAGAGAAATTTTAAACAAGTATTTCTTTTAAAGGAATGATCGGCAATAATGATATTGATAGTTAGAAGCAATCAACATGATCAGTTTTATGTAAAATAATTAAAAACGTACTGTATTTTAAAAATATAGAAAATTTTGAATTTGTACACCATAATTTCATTTTTATAAACCGTCAACAAATTTAATATTTTTTGTATGTAACTAGGGTGCAATTGATGTAAGATTTTCAAAGATTAGTGCGAATGTTTCTCGACTTGTTGCAATACTGCGGTTGTCAGAGGCAAAATCCCATCGTGAGCCCTGGACCGGTAAATGTCCGAGTAAAAATAAACTGGCGACTTTGAGAGAATAATGACGTATATCTCCGCTATTTTAAAACCCATCAACTTGAAATTCGGCATGAGTGTATCCCAGACATTACTTTTCTGAAAAATACATGCATATTGCGAGTGTTTTAAACATTAATTGATTTATTAGGCTTTTGAAGCGAGCTGGTAGTTTTTTATTTGGGTCAAAGTTCGACTCCTTTCTTTATTTATGGTTACATTGATATTAATGTTAAAATGGGCTTGGCCCCTGTGCATTTGTGTACGCTTTTAAACAATGGTTATGCTAATTATATATGTGTATAATAATAGACATTTGCAGTACTTTTCATGGTCATTTGAGCCATATTTCAAAGACAAATGATGTACACTTTTTTTTAACAAAACACGCGATATAAAATGGGTATCACGTTGATAGCAGATGGATTGTGCTGGTTTAAATAGGCGAAAGTCTATACCTTTTAAGGATGTTGGCCCCTGAAAAACTAGTAATGTCAATCATCCAAATACCACATGGATGTAAAGACGAGGACCTAATATATGATTTATTTTACTTGTGACCCATGTCACAAGCCATTTGATTTTTAGAAATACAGGGCCCAAAAAAAGAAATTACAATTTTTCTGAAAATATTGTAAAAATTTGGCATGGACATTAATTTGACGAAATCAAACATATATTTATAGTTTGAATGATTACATTGTATTTAGGTTTGATTTCAACAGAATGGAATTGAATACATGTAGTGACTATAAAAGTAATCTGTCAAAATTTAAATAACCTTGCTTTATTGGTGGCTTCAAATGCCAGTTCTAAATGAACACAACAGCAGATGTTAAGATTGTTACAGAATAATGGAATAATCAAATTATATTTATTATAACAGAAATAAAAAATATCAGTAATGCCCTATTTCCGAAACTTTGTATACTTATAGACATTTGCTTATGCAATACTCTCAGGATGCTTGTTAATTCTTGCCCTTCACCATTAGCATAGGGGGAGGGGCCATGGAATCCCCATGGGTATTAACGCAGGCCATGATTGTGATATTTGACCTGCCATTGCCAGTGCTGCCAACAACAGATTTGCTGCTACGTCTGGCAATGACAACTGCTTACCCGTTTCATCGCAGTTCCATATTTTTTCAGGTTTCTCTTGGAAATCAAGATTTTAAATTATTCCAGATAGGTCTTCAAAGTACTTCTCGACTACACAACAACTTAGCATTCTTGCATGTACTGTGCCTTGCCACTAGTGTGTTCGGGCTTTCGGACCTTGCCACCAGTGTTCAGTTGGTGTGAAGCTTTTGAAACCCGTATTTTTGTTCCTTTTACAGAGAACCTAGCTCAATGAAGAAGTTGTTTTCTCGATTAACCGAAGGACTTCTCGGCACTTTCAGTTACACTGTTTATAATTCTTTTTCAATTTCATTTGAAAGCACAGGCTTTCCCCCAGGCTTGGCATCGAGAGACACTCGTTTTGTCACTCTGTCATACAAGGTTGATTTGTGGACATTGAATTTTTCTGCAGCTTTTCTGAGAGACGAGCTCCAGAACTTTTACTGCCTGCTCTATTACTAAAGGGTAATGTTTTTGGTAGTTCCTCCTAATTTTTGCCTATTAAAATTTTTTATGATAAAAACCCCAATAATAATCAATAGCCTCGGAGACATTTAAAAAAAATCAACATAGATGCATAATAAAAAAAAACCCCAAACAAACGTAACTTAATTATTACTTAGTTTGAAAAGGAAATCTAACTTAAATAATTATATATCTGGTAAAATAGTTTTGCAAATCGATTTTGAACATGTTTTACTGTTAATAGACTTACTAACTACTGTATTAAAAAAAAACAACAATTACAAATGAAAGTTAATTTTTTTTTAATTCTCATTATTACACTGACATGTACATGTAGCTCTGACAACTTGTCAAAAGAAATGAATATATTAAAACATATAAAAGGGCTCGATGGTCATGGCCATTCTTAGATTGGACTGTATTGATCTCCTTTGGAAGAAGAGCTTTATATAAAAATATAGGAAAATATGAAAATTTTAAAGATAATATTAATTTTTTCTTTACTTAAAACTACTTTATACAATAAAGCTAAACAAATCATATCTTAAAAATTTGCTGACCATCAAGCCTCCATAAAAATACATTGGAAATTTCATGAAACCAAGATAAGAAGCCAAGGATTTTTAACAAAAGTAAGATAATACTAATTGCATTATATATATGAACCATGCACTTTTTCTTCCAAGTTTCTGCACTTATGATAAAATAACACAATGCTAATATGAGTGTTAACCCCGTAAAACATTAGACTTTGCTGATCCCCGATCAAATGATGGCAGTACAGGAAACACGAAAATGAAAGTGGAAGAAGGTTAAGTAGCAGCTATGCAGCTTAGACCAATCTTAATAGAGGATTTTATACAATTGTGTTTGCAATGATAACAATGAGGCAGTGGATTTTGTAAAAATAAATTTAGAAAAAAAAGACATAATAAATATAGGATAAAAGACTACGAAAAAATCAGCATTTGTTGGGATAAAAACTAAAAACAAAATTACAACCAATGTTTCGTTTTAAAACTACTCGCATTTAACGTAGTTTGCTTTGAGGTCTAGTTAATGATTCCAGGGTGTCTTTCTAGTGCTAGAACTATCATGACATCATAATTAATGTGAAAAATCTTTTTTTTCGTACTTTACGGCTCTAAAGTATTTATGTAGAAAATAAAACAATTTCTTGATATTCTAAGAGAAAAGTAATCCCAATACCTATATTCAATTTAAGAGGAGGTCAAGAGCTTGTTTAATTTCGTTTTTGGGGAGATTGCAGGCATTCTAGATATATTTTATAAGTCAAAAATTGACAAAACTCCGAAATTTGTACCATAATTCCTTCATATTTCATTGAAAATGACAGTGATGAAAAGAATATTTTTTATTGTGTGTACCAAACACTTAGCGGTAAACCCTATCAAACAAAGCTCTTGTTATGAAGCATCAATGGAGGAATTTATATCTTAAATTTTATAAACCTGTAGGCACCTTTTTATTTACTAGATCTTGACCTTAAGTAAAACTACTCGTTTTTTAAAGTTCTTATTTTCATGATATAAGTATTATTCGAATAATCTTCGTATGACTATCATCATAGCGAAGTTTGAGCATCATATAAAGATGTTTGCAGCGCGCATAAATGATTTTGGATATGCTTTAATGATTATAGATGAGCATGTTATAAGGAGAAATCAACCAGAGTGTTGAATACAGACAAAGGCACGAAATCACATTATTATTATTAAATGATTATGAAGGAGAACATTTCATAATGAAAACAGCATAAAATTTAAATGTGAATGAACATCCAACATAGTACGTCACATGATGACAAAAGCACACCGCAACACGGCAAAAGCACATCAGATAAATACATAAAACATTTCATATCGAGAAAACAACACTATTAATTCTTGATAAAAATACAACAAACATCGCATAAAGACTAAAACACCACACATTAACCAAGGTAGCTGCAATTATGTAGCTTTTCCCGATTTTAAAATTTTTTAAAGTTTAATTTAAAGTTTTCTGGAGAGGGCTATAATTCCATTTGATCCCCGTAATGGTGCGAAATCAATTTTTTAATGCAGCCTGACTTCGGTTTGAAATGATCGTTTTTGTCTTAAAATTCCCTTAGATTAATGATATTTAATTGGTGTTCAACAAACTAACCGTATATAAATCAAAACCAGATAAAACACACCAGTATGTTTACATGTACCAGTCGACCTTTTTCTGCCGCCATGACAGATCTCGCGTGCTTTTATGGGACTTGCGTACTGAGTTTGAATTGGCCTGATAACATGAATATTGGAGTAAATAAGCGATCTTATCTCGTTCTATCAGTAAAACATCATTAAAGAAAAAAGCATAAAAAAATTCTTATTTAAATTCGTCAATTGGCTGTCCAAAAAATAAAAACATTCAAGGTCAGTAAGGATTGCTGACAAATTGAACTTGTGATGTTAACATATGCGCAGTATAGCCGATTTATGGACTGTATTTGATATTTTTGGATTAATGTATGCCCCAAACAACTAGACTGCTTAGAAGGCTACATTATTGCAGCTATAACAGAAGTACATCACATCACAATAAAAGCGCTCAAAATCCTGATAAAACGCACAACATAATGACAGAAAGCCCTACAGACCTTAACAGTCACTTGAGCATCATAGCCCATACACAGATCATACATGTATGTGCATTAAATAATCATCGGTGTGGATAAAAACTAGAGGTACTGTGAGCAGCTCACAAATGATACCCCCGTTAAGAAAATTTAAAAATCAATTATTTATCTACTAAAGAGTAATGGATGCACCATTTTTTATAGTGACCTTGAAAGTGCAAAAACTGACCAAAGCTTACGATCAGGACATATTTACAAGGCAGTCTTTTTTGTATGTTTGTCAAACTTTACCTTCTCATCATTTTCCAATACCTGATATGGCCTAGACAGGAATTATGCATTTTTCTCCAGTCTCTTCTTGAAGAAGGTATAGACCTGACACAGATGAATGATTTCTTTCCAATGACCTTGAGTTTGCTCAAATGTTTTTTGGGTCATTATCATAACACAATTTCAGGCCACAAACAATCTTTGTGTAAAGTAAGAACTTTAAATAATTCTCCATAAGAAATATTTAGAATAGACCGGACATAAATTTTGCATTTTCCTTCCATTGACCTTGAATTTGTCCATATGATCTTGGGTCAGAGTCATTACACACCCTCAGGTGATAAGCAATATTTGTTTGAAGTTAGACCTTCCAATGTCTCACCCTTAGATATAGACTGTGATCATGAGCTTGCTCAAATGATCTTTGGTCAAAATCATGACAAACCTTTGGGCCATATGCAGTCGTTGTATGAAGTAAGAACTTAGTGTTTTTCCATAAGAAAGATATGGACCTGACACGATTACACAGACGGACGGACAGGGTGATTCCTATATTCCCCTTCCACCCCATCCCCTACCTGAAATCTTGCAACAGGAATATGAAATCAATTTTGGTAAAAAAAAAAAAAACAACAACTTTAAGACAAAGAGTACATCACCGGATGTTGAAAAGGTGAAAGACTAATGATAGGAAAAAAATTCAAACAATTTATTCATTGCTTTTACATGTATATGCTTTCATTAAAGAATAAAGATGACTATTATACATGTTTTACCTTATCCTCCCATACCCAGGAACCAGACATATCTCCACCCCCATGGCAATTAAATGGGAAAAAATTGGTCAACTCCTCACCTCTTACATATTTCAACACAGCTTCAACAATCAGTTTTCACCCTTGGACAATCCTGCACACTGTGTATGGCAATACAAGTCAGCCAGATTATATCTACAATTTTTAAATCCAGTGCAGAGTCATTCTGTATAATTTTAATTTTTACCTAACACGATGGAAAAAATCGAACAATCAATCTACTTATCTAATTGAGATACAAAATGCATGGCTCCAGTTGACAACCGGCATAGCAAAGTCATTTGAAAAAAAATTGGGTTTGGAATATATCATCTAATGTTTATTTTAAAAAGAAAACACAGCATAGTATATATCGGTATCAAAGCTCTAAACATGGTAATCCGTAGTTATTATGCAAACATAATTGCCCTCTATATCTCACAAAGAATGGTTGCTTTGAAATTGGTCGGAACGTCATACCATTTTTTCGATATTAGACTTAGGACAGCATAGATTTCGCTTGTTCCTCCTGAGGGTTCTGGTGGGGACCAGTCTGTAAAATTTAGTTCTTTACGAGAATTTATCCAGTACCAAGTGCCCTCCGAGTCTCTGTCTGTCAATCCTATCCACATGTATTCGTTGCTACTGATCACTGAAAAGTATCAATCTAGTTATTTCATACTTTTAGAGACACTACATGACATTTGCACAAACACCATGAAATGACAATTTTCCGATAACTTAAATGAATTTTGACATACCACTTTTCACCAATGACATAGCCTCTGTGTGCGTGTGTGTGAGAGAGAGATAGAGAGAGAGAGAGAGAAAGAGGCTTACTTTTAGAAATAATCCAGTTCTGCTCTGTTAGATTTTCAATCTCTACAAGATGACCTCCACTGCTATTACAAGTTTGCTTCAAATAAATGCAAAACAATTTAACGTATTCTACTTATTATTTTAAAAAAATGCAATGCAATGAAAGCAAAATGGGTTTTACTGGGCAGTTTCTGTTGAACAAAACCAATTATAAATTTAATTCTTTTATATTTATTTTAAGATATCGTTAAAATTACAACACTAAGATGTTTTATGTACGACTTCCGGTTTGTGAAAGTAAACATTTCAAACAAACAACTTGCTACTTTGTTGGATGTAAGCCCTGTTGAGGAAAGACCATTTTCACTACTGTAATGAAAAAACCCTGAGACTATCAAAAAACCCTGAGGAAACTCTGAGTGGCACTGAGAAAACCCTGAGAGACCCTGATGTCGGCACTGAGAATACTGACGAAACCCTGAGAGACCCTGAGGTTTGCACTGAGGGTACTGAGGAAACCCTGAGGGACCCTGAGGTTTGCACTGAGGGTACTGAGGAAACCCTGAGGTCGGCACTGAGGGTACTGAGGAAGCCCTGAGAGACCCTGAGGTCGGCACTGAGGGTACTGATAAAACCCTGAGAGACCCTGAGGTCGGCACATAATACGTAAATTAAAAAAATCCTTCATTATCCAACAACTGGCGTAATCATATTTAAAAATAAATATAAACATGAGTAACATTGCATTAATTTGGTATAAATTTATTTTACTGATGCAATTGCAAATGATCAGACTTTCTTATTTAAACAGCATCTTTAATTAATTGTAAGGGAAAATACATAAACAAAAAGGATGAGTATGTATTCTGTACTTATTGAATGTACATTGTATACTGGTTTAACATGCGAAAAGCGAGGAACCCAATGTTTTAATTAATTTATTGTTTGAAAATTAAAAACAAGCCATTTTTCCTAGTGTATAATAGGTACAGACATTGCAATAACTCTCCAATATATATATATGTCAGAAAAAAATTCTGCTGATAATGTAAATAAGGTTGGGGTATTTTGATATATCAATAATCTTCCAAATAACTGTATATGGTAAACTAAACGCAGTTTTTTTTTATAAAAAGAAGGCAAACACAACTTACAACGGCATCGTCCCATGTTGCTGTTTCGTTTATAAAACAATATGGGCGCTCTTCATAAACTTCCAAAACGCCGGAACAACGATCTGAATAGAAAACCACATTGTCATTGCATTGTTAACTCAAAACGACACTGAATTAACCACAGTACCGATCAGACCCAATCTAACAGAAAGTAAACCCCAACCAAACCCCGGGCCCACTTTCTGGGTTTACTCTGGGTTTACTAGAGTGGATCCAGAGTAAACCCAGAGTAAACCCCAAGTAAACCCAGAGTGGACACAGAGAGTAAACCCCGATCAGAAGAATACCCTGAAAGCAGACGCTACATGTGTATTCGGAATATACAAAGGGGCAGGAATCACAGGCAGTAGGATGATAAGATAAAATACATGTCTGCTTCACACTTTAGTGCGTATAGCCGACTCCAAAATCAATTCTTGAGTAAACCCAAAGTAAACCCCGAGTAAACCCCGAGTGGACCCAAATTTTCAAAAAGTAAACCCAAAGTAAACCCAGGGCTTAGTCGGGGCTCACTCTGGTGTTAGGCTGGGTCTGATCGGTACTGTATGCTATCATGATTTTCAGAACATTACTGTCTATTATTATCGAAACAAATTTAATCAAACGCCTAGCCGAAAATGTTTGTAACAAGAGGCCCATGGGCCACATCGCTCACCTGAGGAACAATAGGTATGATAAAATCAGCTTAATGGAGAATACAAACTATCTGGAAAATGTATAATAACACATGTAGATTCTGTATAAATAAAATCCATTCTTCTCCCTGGATATTCTTATGTTTATATCATAAGTCCCTTTTCTAACAGGATTAATTTATAGTCATATCACATGTTGAGAATTGCAGTTCTCCAAAAGATCCTTAACAATTGTTTATATATGGAATATAAACCTAAACTCTGAACCTTCTTGTGAGGCAGAAGAATTGTTGTGGGGCCAAAGTCTTAACAATTATAAGGAATAATCTGGCCGATTAGTTTATGAGAAGAAGATTAATAAAGATTTACTCTATATATTCCTATGTTAAACTTCGACCCCCCCCCCATTGTGGCCCCACCCTACCCCCGGGGGTCATGATTTTCACAACTTTGAATCTACACTACCTGAGGATTTTTCCACACACGTTTCAGCTTTCCTGGCTGATAAGTTTCTGAGAAGAAGATTTTTGAAGATTTACTCTATATTTTCCGATGTAAAATTTCGACCCTCCACTGTGGCCCTACCCTACCCCCGGGGGTCATGATTTTCAAAGCTTTGAATTTACACTATCTGAGAATTTTTCCACACACGTTTCAGCTTTCCTGGCTGATTAGTTTCTGAGAAGAAGATTTTTGAAGATTTACTCTATATATTCCGATGTAAAATTTCGACCATCCACTGTGGTCCTACCCTACCCCCGGGGGTCATGATTTTCACAACTTCGAATTTACAATATCTGAGGATGCTTCCACACAAGTTTCAGCTTTCCTGGCTGATTAGTTTCTGAGAAGAAGATTTTTAAAGATTTACTCTACATATTCCTATGTAAAACTTTGACCCCCCCATTGTGGCCCCACCCTACCCCCAGGGATCATGATTTTCACAGCTTTGAATCTACATTTCATGAGAATGCTTCCACACAAGTTTCAGCTTTTCTGGCTGATTAGTTTTTGAGAAGATTTTTAAAGATTTACCCTATTTATTCCTATGTAAAACGTCGACCCTCCATTGTGGTCCCACCCTACCCCCGGGGGTACTGATTTTTACAACATTGAATCTACACTACCTGAGGATTTTTCCACACACGTTTCAGCTTTCCTGGCTGATAAGTTTCTGAGAAGAAGATTTTTGAAGATTTACTCTATATTTTCCGATGTAAAATTTCGACCCTCCACTGTGGCCCTACCCTACCCCCGGGGGTCATGATTTTCACAGCTTTGAATTTACACTATCTGAGAATTTTTCCACACACGTTTCAGCTTTCCTGGCTGATTAGTTTCTGAGAAGAAGATTTTTGAAGATTTACTCTATATATTCCGATGTAAAATTTCGACCATCCACTGTGGTCCTACCCTACCCCCGGGGGTCATGATTTTCACAACTTCGAATTTACAATATCTGAGGATGCTTCCACACAAGTTTCAGCTTTCCTGGCTGATTAGTTTCTGAGAAGAAGATTTTTAAAGATTTACTCTACATATTCCTATGTAAAACTTTGACCCCCCCATTGTGGCCCCACCCTACCCCCAGGGATCATGATTTTCACAGCTTTGAATCTACATTTCATGAGAATGCTTCCACACAAGTTTCAGCTTTTCTGGCTGATTAGTTTTTGAGAAGATTTTTAAAGATTTACCCTATTTATTCCTATGTAAAACGTCGACCCTCCATTGTGGTCCCACCCTACCCCCGGGGGTACTGATTTTTACAACATTGAATCTACACTACCTGAGGATGCTTCCGCACAATTTTCAATTTTTCCTGGCTTAATGTTTCTTGAGAAGAAGATTTTTGAAAATTTCTCAAAATTTTTCATTAATTTCTAATTATCTCCCATTGAAAAAGGGTGTTACACTTAATTTGCATAACTTTGAACCCCCTTTGCCTTAAAATGATTTGTGCCAAGTTTGGTTGAAATTGGCTCAGTAGTTCTTGAGAAGATGTTGAAAATGTGAAAAATTTACGGACAAACGGACGGACAGCAGATAAAATGTGATCAGAAAAGCTCACTTGAGCTTTCAGCTCAGGTGGACTAAAAAGGAAAAGTCGCGAAAAATGCCGTTTGCTATGTTCGATATTTTATTGATGTTTGCTTATCCAAGCTTTATATTGTAGAATCTGACGTAATATTTGTGCCTTGTCTAAAGATTCCTTGAAATAAATAGTAACGTGAAAATTTAATTTGAGAATGATTCGTCTACAATATTTGGAAAAGAAATAGGATACAGCTTGACAACAACTGTCATTATGGTGTTACAAACGACAGGGTAAAGACCTTAGCAGTTACATATGTTTGTGAGACAAAGAAACGAAAGTTATAAACTTTCTTAGTTAAAACTTCTCAAATTGGACACATATTTTGCTCATCCCAATGAAAAAGCATTTCAGCTCTACTAAAGAATACCAACAACTGGAAGGTCGAATGTCATGCGATATTATAAAATATTAGAAAAAACTGTAGAATAAGCAAGTTGAATCCAAAAACTCCCCTCTTTTTTAACTCATCCGATTACTTTTCAATGTCATACACCCAGTCCCTGTTTTTTTTAAAAAAATGTTTACATAAACTTTCTTCTCGAAATAGAACATGTCTCCTCCGTCTTCTTACATTTGTCATTCTGTATGAAAAATAGAATATATGATAGGACAAGGATTTCTAGAGGTCTAATATGACCTTGAACTTACAATTTGAGCATTTGTCCAAGGTCACTGCTCACCTTTTAAGGCATTCTTTGTGTGAAGTATTTGCCAGATTAATTGGGCCAACCCAGACAAGGCTTTTCCGCATACGACGCCATAACCTTAAGCTTAAACCTTTTATTTGGTTTAATGTCACCTAAATTACACCCTTTACCCAAAAGCAGTATGTGGGTGACGTACGAGTCAGATAAGGCCAAGGGGAAAGAAATAAGCTCCGAACTAGTTATGTTGGACTGATCATCATTCTGCTGTATGGATTTATGCTCCTCTATGTTGCTCTTGGTCTTTCTCCCTATACCTTGCCGTAAAAGGTCCAGAGTCTTTTTTAAGCATACACCCAAACTATCTCCATCGCCGTCTGGTAATGGTGATCCTGACGTCTTGTTTACTTCAGATCAAAAGGTCTTCATTGAAGATTTTCTAGGGCCATAATATCCTGAATATTCATCAAAGACATCTGGTGTGGGATGCCTTTATGATCGCAGATCGGTGACAGAATTAGGAGCGGAATGCATATTTTATCGCAACTTGGCGAGATACGTCTCTGTCTTTCTCCAGCATTTGGTACCATACAGAAGAATTAGTATATATAACAGCTCTGGTATTTTTATGCATATCCTTAATTATGAGGCAATCATACTTATACTTGTCGGGTATTTCAGGTACATGATATCGTTTATATTGTTTATCAACAGATACGAAAAATAATATGTATCCAATTAGCCTTATTTAAATTATCGATAATCTAATAATGATGTTTTAAAAACTACACGGACATTTAAAAACAAATTTGACGTAATATCAATATGTATTTTCCATACGTGAGCAACGTCAAAGTATGTTAGATGACACTAATCGTAAAAAAATAGTACCTTCACATGTGTAATTTCGAGTTTCCCATTTCTGCCCTGGAACACAAGATATGACGTTTTTACTGCCTACGCTGGTGAATCCCGGAGAACAGCCGTATGTGATTGATGGTGGCACGTACGTTCTATTTACGATGATACGATTTTCTATCGGTGGTTCAGGATCACTGCAAACTGCAGAACATACTAATAAATAAATATATTTCTTAACCGATCTTATCCATATTTATGTATCAAATTCAGTATAACTAGGAGAGTGGGATAAGTGAACTGCTTTTCAAATCCAGTAAAACTAAATTAAACTAGAGGTACTGTGAGCAAGCTCACAATTGATACCCCCCGCTAAGAAAAAAATCATAACGTGTGTATTTTTGCTATTATAGAAAATATTGGATGAATCTATTTCACTGACCATTTTCTATAAATAACAACTGCTCTATTTTTATAAAACTGTTAATGCTAATAGGAGTAAACAAACCAATTTCTATCCTTTAATTCCATTTTATTTTAAGTTAACTGTTAATGCATGAGGACATTTGCATCCTTCCTTTAACAACCATGACTCAAATCAAACTCGAATCAAACGAAATCCACATGTCAAGCAGCCATGTAATATTTAAACATTTTGAATTATTGGTATACTGAGCCCGATTTTTTCCGAAATTTTTTTTCCACACATTTTTTTTCCAAATGAAAATTTTATCGGGGCAGGCCATTTTCAGAAAAACGGGGATGAAAATCTAAAAATAATTTTATGTGGCCTGAGAAGAGCAAGCTTTGTGTCAAATTTTAGCTTCTAATATTTCCATTAATACAAGCAATGACACTTACAAAATTTAGCATTTTCGAAACAATGACCTTGAACTTCCTCAATTGACTTGGGTCAAGGTCATGACACACCCTTACGTCATAAGCAATATTTGTGTGAAGTAAGAACATTCAATGCTTCTCCACAAGGAAGATATGGACCGGACACGAATTTTGCATTTTTTCTGCCAATGACATTGACCTTGCACGAATGACCTTGGGTCAAGGTCATGACACACCCTTAGGTCATAAGCAATCTTTGTGTGAAGTAAGAACTCCCAAAATTTCTCCATAAGAAAGATATGGACCGGACACGAATTTTGCATTTTTTCTGCCAGTGACCTTGACCTTGCACGAATGACATTGGGTAAAGGTCATTACACACCCTTATGTCTTAAGCAATCTTTGTGTGAAGTAAAACCTACCAATGTCAATGTTTCTCTATAAGAAAGATATGGACCGGACACGAATTTTGCATTTTTTTCTGCCAGTGACCTTGACCTTGCCCGGAGAACCTTAGGTCATGGTCATGACACACCCTTAGGTCATAAGCAATCTTTGTGTGAAGTAAGAACCTCCAATGTTTCTCAATAAGAAAGATATGGACCGGACACGAATTTTGCATTTTTTCTGCCAGTGACCTTGACCTTGCCCGAATGACCTTGGGTCAAGATCATGATACACCCTTAGGTCATAAGAAATCTTTGTGTGAAGTAAGAACTTCCAATGTTTCTCCATAAGAAAGATATGGACCGGACACGATTGCACAGACAGACGGACAGACAGACAGACGGACGGACGGACAAGGTGATTCCTATATACCCCCCAAACTTTGTTTGCGGTGGGTATAAATAGTCATGGTAATTTTTTGCTTTGTTAGATTTGCAAGTAGTTTGTTTGGTATTTTGCATGGCTTATTCATTTGAAATTAAAAAAGAACACACAGTACTGACCGGACGCAACCTGACTTACAGCACACCCAGAGCTGACCCATGGCAGACCCAGTTGGGCATAGAAAACGGGCCATAATTTCAGAATATGACCCTTTAATTGCTTCTGAAAATGAAAAAAATGTCTCTACTTCTGTATTTGAAATATAAAAGGGGCGGGCTTACAGGCGGTAAAAAAGAGGGGTCTACTTCGTACGTATAAACTTACGAAAAACAAACCCTAAGAACTGACCAAGAGCAGACGCAGCTTTTAAAAAGCAGACTCCGCGCAAACACAAATCAGACCCGCGGTCAGCTTTTGAGATTTGCTTTAGTGTTAGGTTGTGTCAGGTCCGTACTGTTTTTTTAAGTGCCCTCAGCTTATTCTTTCGTTTTCTAATCGGTCTAATAGTTTGAAACGGTCATACATTACATCTCAGAGCAGCTATAAAATGAAATGGTAGAAAATATGGTCAGTGTAACCAGCTTAAACATATCTGACCACCTAGTTGATGATTGGTATTGGAAAGATGTCAGGTACACCATTGTATCATATGCATCTGTTATTATCGGAAGCAGCAAGCATTTATATGGCTAATAAGCGAAAATTTCGACTGTTTTAAGATGGTTAACTAAATAAACTAAACAAGCATTCTGAGAGTATTGCTTAAGCAATACACGTCCCCTACCGGGTTGTGGAAATTGTGAAAACAATGCACTGTTATGCAGAATATCGAACCCGAACATTAAAAAAATTAATTTTCTCGAAAATATGTCAACCAGACGCTACAAAAGTGTAAACTTGATCTGTAGTTTGACATTTTGAAGCTGTTCAGGAGATTTCATATTATTCCACAAACGCATAAAGAAACAAACGTGTGGAAAACTGAAGTGGGACAGACAGACGGACGGACGGACTGACGGACGCAGAGGAAAGCTATAGTCCCCTCCAGTGAAAACCGGTAGGGGACTCAAAACGAGATTGATTGAATGACCCCGAGACACTTGCCTCACAAAGAATCTCAACTAATTAAAAATACTGAGAAATTTTAAAGGATGAAGACAAATATATATAAAGATTTTATTTTGGAAATCCTTATATTTGTTTATTCGGAACTGATTGGACAGCTTCACATATTTTTTTCAACAATATTTTCTGGGTATATATAGCAATGTTGAATCAATGTACATGTAGACCTAAAATTTCGTCTTTTTCAACATACACGGATTAAGGGAGTAGTTATGACACAGCTGAATTTTTGATTTTATCTAAATACAATAAATGGCTTCCCTCAAAGTAAAACACATGTCAAAATGTTAAACGCTTACCGAAGGGAATGCAGACCGAATCACGAAATGCTGTTCGAACACATTTTGAGTAAGAATTGCAAGTCACATTTCCGCAGGTTTTGTTCACCTAAAAAAGACAAAACAAAAAACTCAGTGGCATTCCTTCGCACGGTATGTTATTTATCTTTATATCACATGGGTTTCTCAGGCTTTTTCAGTTTCTAAATTCCAATGTACCCCTCCCCCCCCCCTTCAAAAAAATATTAAAGGTTTTTGATATTCGACCATTGGTCATATATGCATAGGGTTTTACTGAAAAGAATTGAATACCCGGTTTAAAAACAAGAGGCCCATGGGCCCCACATCGCTCACCTGAGCAGCAATGGGCGTTCAAAAGATATTGTGCCATATGACCCTTCTGTAGAATAACAAAAAATAAATATTGTTAAGTATTCGAATTTTACCCAAAGGCTTATTTTTGCATACACGTAATCTTTGACATTGTACCTTTATTTTTATTTTTACCACGAATAAGAAAATCCTACGCAAGATATTAAACTAAATAGGGTTCAAATTGGATTCGTAATGTTATCACAGACAAAGACAGTTGAACATGTAAATATAATTAAATGACTGTTGTTAACCTTGCGTAAACTCGTGTGACTTTTATAACTTTACTCACGCTTGATTGATGAATACACCGGAATGAAAAATGTTGTCATGTGACATGTCAAAGAGCTATAACAAGATATCTGTGAGCCAATGCTCACTAGTGATACCCCCGCTCTGATGTGAATATGCAAAATAAGCAAAGACGACATTTAACAGAAAGCTGGCATCCGATTGGTACAGAAATATATCCCACAATATGGCATGCCTAAACAAATAGTGTGTTAAAGTTGTAAGCATCTGCGATAAATAGTTGCTGAGAAATCTTTGACGAAAATTTGTTTGAAAATTTTGGCAACAAATAAACAAAGTTGTCATTTAACAGGAAGTTGACGTCTGATTGGTACAAAAATATATCCCACGATATGGCATGCCTATACAAATACTGTGTTAAAATTTTAAGCATCTGCAATAAACAGTTGCTGAGAGAATCTTTGACGAAAATTTGTTTGAAAATTTTGGTTAAAAAATAAGCAAAGTCGTCATTTAACAGGAAGTTGCCGTCCGATTGGTACAAAAATATATCCCACGATATGGCATGCCTTAACAAACACTGTGTTAAAATTTCAAGCATCTGCGATAAATAGCTGCTGAGAAATCTTTGACGAAAATTTGTTTGAAAATTTTGGCAAAAAATAAACAAAGTCATTATTTAACAGGAAGTTGACGTCTGATTGATACAAAAATATATCCCACAATATGGCATGCCAAAACAAATAGTGTGTTAAAATTTCAAGCATCTGCGATAAATAGCTGCTGAGAAATCTTTGACGAAAATTTGTTTGAAAATTTTGGTTAAAAAATAAGCAAAGTCGTCATTTAACAATAAGTTGACGTCCGATTGGTACAAAAATATATCCCACGATATGGCATGCCTTAACAAACACTGTGTTAAAATTTCAAGCATCTGCAATAAATAGTTGCTGAGAAATCTTTGACGAAAATTTGTTTGAAAATTTTGGCAAAAAATAAACAAAGTTGTCATTTAACAGGAAGTTGACGTCTGATTGGTACAAAAATATATCCCACGATATGGCATGCCTATACAAATACTGTGTAAAAGTTTCAAGCATCTGCGATAAACAGTTGCTGAGAAATCTTTGACGAAAATTTGTTTGAAAATTTTGGTTAAAAAATAAGCAAAGTCGTCATTTAACAGGAAGTTGACGTCCGATTGGTACAAAAATATATCCCACGATATGGCATGCCTTAACAAACACTGTGTTAAAATTTCAAGCATCTGCGATAAATAGTTGCTGAGATAAATGCGACAGAAATTTTTGTTACGGACGGACAGACAGACAGACAGACAGACGGACAGACAGACAGACACACAAGGGTAAAACAGTATACCCCCTCTCCTTCGGAGCGGGGGTATAAAAATCAATACAGTATTGACAGGCACATCACTCTATTTAACTAAGGACCACCCATTATTTTTACTTTACTAAAAAATAACAAATGGCTACAAACCAGGATAATTTTCCGCTGTAATATTCTTAAAAATAGCGATAATTCCTTTAATTCCCCGCAACAGAAATGTGTCAGAACTATGGAAACTGTTTTAACGGTGTCGTTTTTATTTACTCATGTCTCAAAAAATATCAAAATTGAAGTAGATTTCACATTATTCATTGTATAAAGAGGGGGCCCAGAGAGTAGTTATATACAACATATCATCCTTTAATTTTTTTTGTACAAGTATTTAACATTTAGCGAGACATTTGTAATGATCAACCAAAATTTCACCGTCAATCGTAGAATTATAAGCAAGATACAGAGCTCACATTCTGTTAGGTTTGAGTCATATTTTGTCCACATGAGTTTATTACATTCAGCTTAAGATATTTAACTTGGTATTTCCTATTCAGCATTTAAAATGGAAAAAAAGAATGGCCTCGGATCTGTGTACAAACATAGAATGGTGAGCAAATCTCTGTATCTTGCTTATAATTCAAAGCTTCACTTGAATATTATTAGTAAATAGAAATTGTAAACAATTAAACATAAGAAATATGGACTATTACAAATAAAGAGCACAATTTATTTTCCAAAATGAATCACATATACATGTACATGTATATATCTACATATTTCTGTCAGCGATATTAAACTCTATTTACACTGAATAAACTCGAAAAAATGCTGAGAATCTCAACAAAACACGTTGCATTAAACTACCATAACCGAATTACCGATAAAATGAATTGTATTATAGTACTTTGTTAATACATCAGATTTTGCTTAATTTGCGCAGGTAAACAGTCAACTGTTTGATTTACCGAAGTCTCTGTTTGATTTAATAACATAAAAATAACAAAATACAGGCGATAGTTCCAAGGTTACAAAACATAAATAATTAAAACGAAACGAAAATCAAAACAAGCTAAGACCACCGTCATATGTGAAAACTGTCAACGCATGAAATATTTAACCTCAATTTACTTCACAAAATCGGCACCAATGTCATTTGCGTGTTTCAAAGACTCCCTTCGTACGCGAACTGTTGCACAGCAAACAATTTCATCATTGTCAGATCGACCCGTTTATAATATGTCATGGCTGCTTTAAACAAAGAACCTCCTTTTAGAAGAATGGAATACGAGTCTTGCTAATATGGGTAGGCAAACCCGGGCCGGGGCAAAATAAAAGCCGGGGCAGATCGGCAATCGTAAATTCCAAAATATGCATTGTTTTGCAGCAATATCTACAGCGAATACAAATATACTGGTCCTTAAGAAATCCTGAAAATTTTAATTAGATTGGCAGATTAATAACTGCCAATCTTTTGTTTTGCCCCTGCCCGGTTTTGCCTACCCATTTTACCAAGACTCATTTATCCGAACCCGAAGCTATAAACTGAATGAAACACGCCTTTCCTTTAATATTCTTTTCGTATAACTCAGATTTGAAACAGAATTAGCCCATAATTTTTGCAATTTATATTTTCCTTTCCATAAGGATTATTTATGCTAAATTACATTGAATTTGAATCAGTAGTTCTTGAGAAGAAGATTTTTAAAAATGCACCCCCTTTTTCTACAGTTTCGAGGTTTTCTCCGCTATGAATACAGATCGGTCTATCATTTTTGCAATTTATATTTGCTTCCCATAAGAATGCTTTGTGCCAAATTTGGTTGAAATTGGCTAAGCGGTTTTAGAGAAGTTCAAAATATAAAACGTTTACAGACAGACAGGCGGACAGACACACGGACGACGGACAAAATGTGATCAGACTAGCTCACTTAAGCTGTCAGCTCATTTAAGCTAAAAAAAAAAACCTTGCTCAGGACACAAAAATAAATAACATAAAACGGAGAAAACAAAACGAAAACTATTACTAAACCTGCAAAGGAAACTAATAGAATATACTATCAGGTCTGAATGATTTAAGTCTGTGCATTAAGAACTTGAAAAAGTCTACCATGCTTTCGTTAGTTTAAATAATGGGCAGATTATTTCTTAGGATGCAAGTAAGGTTCATATTCTCTTTGTTTTGCAGAGGGCTTCTCTTATGTTTTGCGGTTATCTTGTCAAATGCAGATTGCACTATATTAGCTCGATTTCAAAGTTCTTGCTCTGTTCAGATTAGTCTAATTCGAATAGTTAATCCTTTTAAACACTTCCAAAAGTATGGGGAGGGTTGCAAGATAGGCTTTAGGTAGAGGTGAGACCAAGAATCAGGGGACTAAGTATTGAGACTGAACTTTACATCGCTATCTTCCAGAGTTGATGTAGTGTCCAAAAATGATTTTGGAACTAGACATGTCTGTTATGAAATTGCTTTAATTATGAAAGTATGATGGGTGATATTTTAAAAGTAAAATCATAACTTCATTATGAAATTAATATTTAACAATTCAATATAATTATGCGATTTTGGTATATATAACAAAAATTATCAGTAGAAGCAATCTTATCTACAACCTAACAGTATGAAAATAGCTTCATATTTATTTATAAAGTATGGCATCACAACGGTTATAATAACCAGTGTTAAAAGAGAAAATAACTATGCATATATTGTTATATTGTAAAATAATTCAATGAAATAACATCAACTATGATTGTAGATCGTATTTATTTTACTAAAAAATCTAAGAACAATGAAAAATTCAAGAAATATCGATTGCTTAATTTAATTTTCCCACCGCTATGAGAGCTGCCATTAAACTCTAATATATGACGTCACACCATCCATTCTCGTTTGTTTTATCAACATAACATCATTATGTTCGTTCTAAATGACAAGTTCAGAAAAATATGAAACAATATTGATTTGAGATCATTCGTTCATCTTTGACTCTTTGCTAAATTACAAACCATGCAGAGACACACGGAGCATGGTCGTTGAAATCTAAGAGCGGAGGGTAAGTGTCGGAGGAATCTCCACCTAGTTATGGAAATTGTCGACAGATGCCAAGTATTGGAGAAAACAGTTGCTGTCGTTATTTAGACATGATAATTCCGAATTTAAAGAATGTTTATAAAAACATCCCGATTACAACCAACATACTTGCATGTAGTTAGTTAGCGAAGAACTTGGCCTGGAATGAAAATTTACTCGGGGTCCTTTTTCAACATTAAATATGCTGAATTAAAATCTGTACAGTTTGCAACATCGTAAAATAGTTCTCTTTAAATAAAAGTGGGAAAGCTTACTGGTAGAGTTTTGTCAAATTTTCATTTATTTATAACAAATATTGATACAATATGTTGCCGACATCTGTGACTATTATAGCAAGTTAACGGCTGTCATTTATTAAAACAATGCATGCGTTTATGCATGCATGTTTTTTTATCATATTGACGTGTGAACATAAACAATATCAATTTTGTTTTGTTGCTTACTCGAGTAACAGAAAGGCATAAATAAGCGTTTATTCCAGAGCACTGTGTACATTGTTACTGGCCGCCAGAAGGCGGTCCGTTCTTTGATATACATTTAAATAGTGTAACTGCGTTTCTGCCGGATAGCTTTTTTTAATAGAATTCATATTGTGCTTATTTTCATGAATTAAAAGTAAATTTGCATAAAGAAAAGATGTTTTATGACTTTTAAAAAAATATTACATATTTTTCGCTTTACTCGTAAATGCAAAGTATGTCATAGACTGCCGTGTTAGGCGCGTTTTTATCGAGACTATAATCTATTCGGAAAATTTTGGATTTTTTCATTCTTTTAAAAACAATGTATCGGGATCGGTATACGGGACATACTAAAGACCTGAAATACTAAAGACCTGAATGAGATGAAATTTAATATAATTGATATTTTTAAATTTCTATATGCTGCATCAAATAAAATGACTTTGTATGTATTTATTATATTTCCATGTGAAATGTAGTAAAAGAAATATCATAAAATGGTATCTATATCCATTATTTACATGTACGCAAAAATATGAAGGAACTCAAAATCTGAATTGACCTGAAAGTTTGAGCTAACATGATTTCTTTTTAATTTTTTTGAAAACTTCATGCAGATAAATGACCATGGTTTATTTCATAAGATGAAGTGTAGATACGATTCATAATTCAATTGCGGAAAAAGAATTATTCGGCTTATCTTTTACCTTTAAGATAATGCAGATTCTACCCGATGAGCATGATCTTACATGTACCTTTATAATAATCAATTTCTATTTTATTATGTGGTCCCTTGAAATTTCAAAAAGTGTTGCTGAAAATATTTTAAATTTACCATTAAAATATGTACAACCAATTTTTAATTTTCTTCTTTGTGGTGTTTTTTTATGTAAAATTAATGATGATTCAAACAACAATTATATTTTTGAGGCCCATTTAACGCTTGCGTCAATATGATTTCTTGTAAAATTTATGCAAGACAAATCCGAATATATAGTGTGACGAAGAAATAAGGATTTTTTTTAATGATTTTCAATACAAAAGAGTTCTACCTTATTTCAGCCTCTAGTAAATAGCGGGGAGTTCAATCTCTCTCACTTCAAACATGCATGAAAGCATAATTATGTCTTTTATTTTTAAAAAAGCCTGACAAAATGTAATAATTTAAACTACTCTTAGACTATTACATGTAATATAAATGAAAATGGTTTTTGTTACTTAAATATCACAGGGTCAAATCTATTTTTGAATTCTCAATATCATGGGTTCTATAAATTCCCTCTCTTTGCTATGTTCTTTTTAATCTGAACACCCTACTGACCAGAGGTACATGTAATGCATCCAGAAGTGTATAGACTTGTTTAAATGTTAGTAATAGTTTTATATTATCTTATCCTATTGTTTTATATTTCATGTTATTTATAATATTGCTCATTAATGAAGCATATCATATTCTGTAGGTAAATAATCATACTGATATGTAAATAGATGTAAATTATCATGAGTAAAAACTTAGTGTTTGAGCAATGCTCAATACAGTTATTTTACATTACAGTTTTATTTATAGAAACGCTTAACGTAAAAATATGTATAAATTACAAATTCTCGGATTCGATTTTTAATAAGTTGATAGTATGATGACTTGTAAACACTAATTATAATGGAAATGATTTACCGTCTTTGAAAACAGGAGGGGGACCACCAAAGATACGGTTCAGTATTTCTGAGTGAAAGAAGATTTCGTCACTTTTATGCTCTATACCCAGAAAAATTGACAGTAAATACTACACATATCTAACGGAGATTTTTAATGGGACAATCTAACATTTGTTTCTGTTCTGAAGTTCTCGGATTTCTTTGAAAACTTTTGAACGTTATCACCCGGGTACTTTCATGTGGTTTGCAATGCAAAACTGTGAGGAGACTTGATGCGAGCCTTAAAACGCGTGCAACGAATGCGAGAGCTTGTGCAACGTATGCGAGAGATCTTGCGAAAATTCCAATCGCAAAATGTCGTAAAGTGCTCATGCACCAATCGTGAAATGGGCTTTAGGAATAATCGCGTTGATACATTTCTTTCTTCTCTTGATTGGATGTCTTTTAAGCTCAGAGGTATTTTACAAATATGGAATAATCAATAATCAAAATGTAATCCGATGATATCTTGAGGCATAGTTAACTGTTTTTTCTGAAGAAAAATAAGTTTTTTCGATTGTGTGTAAATTAAATGCACAACTGTAAACATACAGACAATTAAGATGCATTGTATGATCTTACCGCACGAGCAATTTCCTTATAAACGTAATCATCGTCGTTTATCAGCGAGAGATTGTTGTTCTGTCTTCCACTGTTTAACTCACAAACAAGTTGCCCGCGGTTGTAGTTGATAGACAGACATGCCCCGTAAGCTTCACATTCCTTAAAACACATCTGTTGTCCAATCTTTTCCAAAACCATGACAGGGGTCATTGGTAATTTTTTTCCTAATTCATAGCCTTGTCCGAGTGTTGTACATTTAGCATATTTGGTTAATGTCATGCAGACACACACAACAACGAAGATAATATCCATGCACGACTTTTTAGACATGTCTATTACCGTCAGTAGTGAGGTTTTTACTATTATTTTTTGACCGTTTCTTTTCTATCTCGTGGACACAGTCTTTGGAACTGCGTGGATAAATAGTTTCTGTTCATGTAATTTAAACAAAAAACGGCATAAGATTCTTTGGAACTGTGTGGTTAAATAGTTTCTATTTCCATATGATCTTACGAAAACGCAAAACAAAAATATCAAGCACGAATGAATCTCAATCTAGTTAATAATTAGAACTGTATTCTGCTGTATCTAATTGGAACCTTAAACCTATAGCTCCAATTAGTAGCTGCGATGTAACTTGCGGTAAATTCGATTTTTTCTCTTATTAAAAGAATATTTAATAGATTTACATAAACCGGTAATCGGGTTTCAGTTGCTATATTAATAAATTTTTGAAATAGAGGAAAGGAAAACATGCCTTACATTAAATAACATAGCATCTGTGTAAATATAATAACAATGGCTTTGTCTAATGAGGAAATCGCTCCGCCAATGAAAACTTCGGGGGACATGAAATTTAAATTCTTTGTAGAGGGCTTCTGGTCTACAATATCATGAATTCAGTTTTCCTTACAATAGGTGTGTGGGAGTAGAGAAGATCATGTTTAAACATTATATCCCCCAATGACCAGAACCCCTGACCAAGAGGCCATGAATTTCAAAATTTTGGTAGAAGACTTCATGGACATCATAACCATGCAATCAATCTCTTACCATAGAGATACTTCACACCAAAATGGTTACAATTGGCCTTTTAGCTTTTAAGAAGTTGAAAATGTAAAATTGTCAACGAACTACGACAGACGAAAACAGATAGAAATAGGTCACCAGAGTTTACTCAGGTGCCCTAAAATGGCATATTAGAAAGACATGCAGTAACACGGTCGGTGAAGAGTGGTACATGTATTCTGTTTTGAGCGTCATTTACATGTCATTCAAAATAAAATACATATTGACCTCTGTGATCAGTCATAGTAATAAAAATGTTCAACTAATCTGTCTATCCAAAGTTATTGCTTCAATCACGTTTTGACTACTTCTAATAAAAATACATACTTTTGAGAGAAATATAGTTGAAATTGATAAAAGGTAAAATATCCGAAATATCTTTATTGACCCATTATCATTTTCGACTTATTTGGTCATCTGGTCCGTTTTTGTCCTCACGAAATAAAAGCAGTTTCGGTCTTGTAGGGCTTCTTTAAGTGACCTACTGTTATGAGCTATTCTTCTTGATAAGAGGTACTTGATGAATCATCTTCTCTAGGCAAAGTTTTCTGATCCGCACCGCTCCTCACGAACCCTTTGCATACATGTATCGTACTATCATAAGTCGGGATTTTTGTTTTCGTTATGTGATCTCCTAACCTATGTTTAAATCAGCCAAATAATGAAAGATGCCGTACTTCAACGTACCCGATGCAGTTATTGCGCATCCTCTAGAAACATTGATAATGACATGTTGAATGAACGTTTTAATGCCCAGTGTATTCAATGAATAAGAATAATGTGAAATGTTCCATATAGTGGAAGTCTCTGTTGATACACACTCAGGTGTACTTTTTTAGTAAAGCACCATTGAAAGAAACATGAATCATGGAGGCTCAAACAGAATAAAACACTATAAAAAAAACAAGCATTCTGAGAGTATTGAATAAGCAATACATGTCCCCTACCGGTTTGTAGAAATTTGTGAAAACAATGCACTGTTGTGCAGCATATCATTTCTTACCGTCTCAACAGACCAACCCGATAACGAACCCGATTGTAATTATACAAAAAAAAACATGTCGATGAAATTTACAACACAATGCTTGACACTATTTTACAGAACTTATTTGTTTGTTATAAACAATAAAAGGAATGGTCTAAGTAATGCACGATATTATTACTGACAACATAATTTCCCAGTTTATTTGATACACACCGAGCCCGATAACGAACCCGAACATTAAAATACTGGAATATAAAAAATTGATTTTCTCGAAAATATGTCAACCAGACGCTACAAACGTGTAAACTTGATCTGTAGTTTGACATTTTGAAGCTGTTCAGCAAATTGCATATTATTCCTCAAACGCATAAACAAAAAAGTGTGGAAAACTGAAGTGGGACAGACTGACGGACGCAGAGGAAAGCTATAGTCCCCTCCGGTGAAAACCGGTAGGGGACTTATTAGGATTTTAATCTATTCGTGTTAAAGGCACTATAGTGAATACACAGTAAGAAAACGTCGTCGATTTAATCAGATATGTTTTGCATTTTGTGATTGGTCGAAAGGTTTCAGTAAACCCCATTCAAAATCCAGGAAAAACATTTTTGATAACGCGATATGCCAAGGGCTCGTGAGGGGCGACGCGGGTCAGAAACCCTTGGTTAGCGAAGATGATGATGAATCAGCAGACTAGCTAGAATTTTCTGAGCTGGACGACCTGAGCTGCTTTCGCCTCTGTACCTTGTACATTTGTAGCCTGTACGCGTCTTTGTTGTCTAGGCTGCCTATAGACATTGCTGGTGTATTTACTAAGTATCTCCTTGGGGTGAACTCAGACTGCATCAAAATGCATGCCTGTTTCACCCACACTAAAGGGTGTCGAGAATTGAAACGGGGGACCCTCGAAGAATGAAATGCATTGATTTACTGCAATGGTCTTGTCTCCAGAGGTAGTTTGTGCCCCATATTTAGCAATCATTACGATTTGGTCAAAAACTATTTTTCAGATTTTAATGTTTACAATGCTTTCGTAAGGCATTTTAAATATGTAACTTAAAAGTAAGTGTAATTCGTTGAGTTATAAGCAAGTCACAGAGCTTTCAATTGCATACAAAGCTTTTGTTTACATTTTAAATGTTGAAGTGAAAGTCTAGTTTAAGACCTAAAATGGGTGTGTTAAATGTGAGGAACTCTTTATTTATGCTTAAAATGAATAAATTTAAAGATCAATCGGCTTGAAAAAGATTTTTATTGTTATATTGAACCTATGTAGACAAAAACAGGGCACGAGCCTTTTTTACATGATAAAGAATTGTGAGCTCCGTATCTTGTTTATAACTCTACGACTGACTCTCAAATTTCATTTGATCACTAAAAATGCACCTGTTAAACATTGTAAACAATAAAGACAGAAATACAGAATTTGACCAAAATTGTGACCAAGCCCTTTTAAATAATGGTTAATATCCCCAGCAAAAATCAGTTAATGGGCTTTATAAAATCAATGTTTTATTAAAGAGTTGAAAACATTTTTATGTTTAGGGCCTGTTATATGTCAGATACCATCCGATTAACACTTAATAAAAACATCTGCTGCCATGTTCGCTCAGTTTTAATTTTCACACTCCTTTACGTCACATCCTGTTTCAAAAGTACAAATAATAGAGGCCCAGACAAATCCGGATTACGATATTACAAACATGAAACATTCAAGGAAGGTCGCTGATTTGCTTTCATCATTATTTCTGTACGCATTGTTGACGATTCTAGCAGTCGTTTGGTGTACAATTGTATATTACAAGGGGGACATTTCACACTCTTTACTTTATATAACCAACTCCAAAGGTTTTAAAAAAAGATAAAAATATCATTTTTTTCTTTGGATTTTGAGATGCATGTATGTATCATAGGGAAGAAATACAGGAACAAAACATTTATGTTGATAATTTACATATTTCTTAGAGGTAAAAGTAATAAAAAAACAAGTGAAAAGCTGTCAATGTGACAGCAAACCGGGTTTTCTTTTATGTGAACTGTATCCATAATCCATGTCAACCTAATCCAGTGAAATGGAGTACCCTATATGCAATATTTTGCCAAAAAATGACTAAGTTCAAAAGCTGTTATTTTTTCATTAATTATCGGAAATCAAAGTCCTAGCAATATGCACACCTCTAATATATGTACAATTGATCTGCAAAAAAACAACTTCCTATCTTGAAAACTGTAGGAGGAGTTATCCGTACAATGAGGGTACCCTATATGCAATATTTTGCCAAAAATGACTAAGCTCAAAAGCTGGTATTTTTTTCATAAATTATCGGAAATCAAAATCCTAACAATATGCACACCTCTGATATATGTACAACTGATCTGCAAATGAACAACTTTCTATCTTGAAAACTGTAGGAGGAGTTATCCGTACAATGAGGGTACCCTATATGCAATATTTTGCCAAAAAATGACTAAGTTCAAAACTGGTATTTTTTCATAAATTATCGGAAATCAAAATCATAGCAATATGCACACCTCTGATATATGTACAATTGATCTGCAAATGAACAACTTTCTATCTTGAAAACTGTAGGAGGAGTTATCCGTACAATGAGGGTACCCTATATGCAATATTTTGCCAAAAAATGACTAAGTTGAAAACTGGTATAATTATCGGAAATCAAAATCATAGCAATATGCACACCTCTTATAAACATATATGTACAATTGATCTGCAAATGAACAACTTCTTTTCTTGAAAACTGTAGGAGGAGTTATCCGTACAATGAGGGTACCCTTTTGGCAGCCGCCCGCCCGCCAGTTTCACCATTTTAATAACCGGATTTTTCCGTTGGAAAACCCGGTTAAAAACCCATACACATATCAATTCGTAAATGGGAGTGTGTGGGGTGTCAGGGTAATGGGGGGCCAAATTTCCGTCATATTATATTAGTAAGAATTTTATTTATAAATGTAATAACTATTTATCTCCTCTAATTACCAAGGTCAACAAAACGTACAATCGATCATATGGAAAACATACTGCAGAGAGGCTTCAAAAATTGGACGTGAAGAGAAATGTAAAGAGAGCCAAACAGGTCGCTGTTAAGGCGAAGAGGGATAGGATAAAGGCGAAGGAAAATCGACATTCTGTACCAGCATTAGAAGAACTTAACGAAGCAACAACATAAGATATTTTGATAAATAAAGAGGAGGTTCAGATTCAAGAAGAAATTCATTTACCAGCAACTTACAAAAAAACCCCGGACGGTGACCTCCCCTGCGTCAACTTAAAGTTCAATTATTGTTTTTGGTTTAGAAACTACAGGATAAGCGTTTCAAATATATAATGAATAGATGAAAATACAGAATCTAAGTAATCATTTGTTTCTAAGAGGTACGACATTTTGTGTGTTTATTTTCAGCTGCAGAAAGAAATATTATCCAAATTTCGGTAAAAGATTTTAAAACATTGAATCACTTTGTGAGACTTGTCATGCGAGAAAATGCGACAAAATTGCTACGCCTGCCGTACCAAAGCTTACTGGTATCGAAGTTCATGGACTAATCATGTGTTTTAACCTTGCTCGGAAGAATCAACATCATGCAAACGTGCAGTTGATGAATTCCTGGCATGGATGAAAAAACACAAATCGCCGCTTCTTGTTGACCCAATGCAAAGTTCGATGAGCGCATCCTAGTGTCCACTATATGCAAACTCAAGATTGATGACCACTTAAATTGCAGTACAGTAAATCTTTTCAAAAAGAATACCCTCAAACTGGAAACCGACCTATTGGAGCAGCAGTTTAAAAAACAAGCACAACGCTGAAGTCGACGTCTACATATTGATAACGCCATTGAAAAGAGTGTCAAACGTACAAAAAAAACTGATACACATAACATTTTCACCTGAAAGTTTTCTCGTTAACAATTAATAAAAAAACTGATCTAAAAATACACTTGTCAAGTTTCAGTGGTTGGTACTCCCTAAAACAGTGCAGCGCGCGCAATCTAGCCGCGCGCAACGAAATGGCGAATTTCACAAATCTTTAACTAGCAAACGGGCAGGAACGGAAGGGATAACAAGTATTCCTTTTAAAGGAATGATCGACATGTAATGTAATTGGTCAGCTCTGTTAATGTTGTACGATATCATAACGCTACATGCAGTGAACTGTATAAAGCACCGTTTTATTGATTTCCGAAATGGCAAGGCATGAATGAGCTTTACATTTAGTAGGCGAATTATACTTCCGACTGATATTCCTACGCATATGTGAAAAAACCGTGATTTGAATCATTATGTATGTAACTCTATAATGTTTTATTTTCAGGGTAAACTGATGAGATTACCGTTTTAGTAATACGTCTAATTAAAGATGTAAATAAGGTTGTCATTGCATAGTAAATAAGATAGTGCAAGGCGCAATGCGTGCGCAAATAGTTAAATTTGCCGGATGCCTCATATGGACACAACTGTGATCGGCCGAAGCCGATCACAAAAATATGCCGAGGGTTAAATTACAAAACTTGACTCTGTTTTTGAAAACTTTGAATGTTTTACAATTCAAATAATGCATAATGAATTAACGTTTATGTATGTGATCTTACAAAAACGACGCGTTATACATGTATCATGAGGGTTAAGCTAGTAAGCCTCTTTTTCTTGACATGTCAGACAAAATGTTTGTCAACGATCTCGATCTTTTTATGCTTTCAAATTATACAAAAACTTATTATGTAATCAAGGCTCGTGTCCTGTTTTTATTAACATGGGTTCATTATACCAGAAGAATGTCCACGGGTATCGTTGATCCACAGCCATGGTCAGAAATCCGCACATATATCTTCCCGACTCTTTGTTAGATTGGAGAGAAAAGAGATGTGCATTCGTATGATTGCGACCGAATAATGAATTTCGGAGAGCATGAACTCAATTTAAAACCGCATGCTCAGATGCTGTTGATAACAAATGAGCAGGAGTGCAGTCATACACTGTATACATGTAGAACGCTACATGCGCGTCTCCTCACATACAGTCATAAAAAATAAATGAGCAAACTAAATTTACTAAATGTATTATTAGTGACCAGGAAACTATTTTTCTCCATTTTTTAAATTGTGATTCCACTTTGAACCTAAAAGTAATATTCCCCTAGCTGACATCCTTAGCTTTTTAAAATGCTAACCTTGTTTAATGTAAATGTATACCCAAAGAATAAGAATGAGAAACAACGAGAATCAGAAACCTTCAACTATGCAAATGCATTTATTCACGTTCCTTAATCTAAAACATGCAATCAACGGAATACATTCTTTACTCTAACAAGGCTAAAACTCCCCAGGAAATAAAATACTCTTAGAAAGAAAACAAAGATAAAAAGGAAAACGAAATCGATTAATACTTGATTTATTTAGCTTCTGATTGAAAACAATGTGCACAGATCAGTATTTTATTTAAATAACTCCAACAAGATTCAGTTGCACAAATGGTATTAATAGTAATGTTATCGTCAGAGAGATTATCACACCATCGTCATTTCCTCTAGATCGTATTTACATTGCTTCTATTGCTAGAAACATTAAGAATAAGATTGAACCTGAATAGATCACTCAATTAGAATTAAACCAACATTGCAGGTGCGGGAATGTTATTAATTAAACTTCCAGATTTTAGGTGCATCTCCACCTGTGCAGAATAAGGGTTGTAGGTACCAAAGATTGGCCAAAGAGGTTCCGAAAAATCTAAGTTACGAAACGTGTAGATGATGTGTTGACTAGAGCAATCGAGTATCGTCCACTGACGGTTATCCGTATCTACAAGAAACCCGTATGACATATCAATGCCTGTTCCTGCGATGTCGGCAGAAACCGGAGAATGTAATAGAAGCGTCCTCTTGTGGCGGAATTTATGACAGAGCTGTTTGTGTTCCGTACATCTCTCGACAGAAAAAGACCACGCGTACGTCTGAGCTCCGACATAGAAACTGTTATGTATGCTGTCCCATCTCCCAATACCAATTTCAAATAGCAAAGCATTGCGCACGAGGTTCACATGAATTCTATAGGTGACGTTTACTTCGAAGTAGTATCGCCCTGGAGCTTTGAAGGGTTTGCTGCCTACAACACCGTAGTACTTCTTTAGTTGTTTCTCATTGTACGACTTTTCGTTGATAACTTTTTCTGAGTGAGCTTCATGGGAAAATACATCAGGGCGGCCGCGTGCTTTTGACGTGTCCTGTTTTACATATCTGTTGTCCTCCCAGGGAAAAGTTGGAACTAAAAAAAAATATATATATATATATATATATATATATAAAATCCTTTCTCTCTCATTCTGATATATATATCTGGATTTTAGATCATGCCACCCTTCCCACACAAAACGCAATATTCCGTTTAACTTAGCACGGAGAATTTGTACAATTATCACAGACAAAACCTTACGATCTAAACGTCTGGAAGAATTAAAAATATTTCTGCAACGTCAGAGATACCCGAAAAATTTAATCAACGCTGGAGTAAAAAGAGCGACACAAATTCCATTACATGTTCTACGTAATCCTCGCCGGTCTTCTAATAATCGCAACAACGACGGGAAACTTGCTTTTGTTGTGACCCACAATCCAAGGAACAGAAATATTCTAACAGACGCAAAACGACTTTACCCTATATTAGAACAGTCAAAAAATATGAAGAAATTATTACAATCCGAGGACATAATCAGTAGCCAACGACAAGCACCAAATCTTAAACACATATTGACCAAGGCCCGATTTACAATGCAGGAGGAAATTCCATCTGTGAAAAAATGCGGCGACCCGAGATGTGGTACATGTGCCTACATAGAAGAAGGAAATACAATTCTACTAAAATCTGGGATGGAAATTCGCGCCAATTCGTCGATGAACTGTAAATCGGAAAATGTTATTTATTGTGCTATTTGCCCAACATGCAAAGAATTTTATATTGGACAGACGGGGAAACTAAACGCGCGTGTTCGTGTCCACAAGCAACAGATTAAAGACCCGAGTGTTCGTAATACTCCACGCTGTGAACATTTTGCTGAATGCGGCCAGGGAAAATTTACCCTATTCCCATTTTATAAACTTCCAAATGAAAATGAAATACTGCGCTTAGCCAAGGAAGACCACTTTATTAAATTATTTAAACCAAAACTTAATCGCACCCAGTGAAAAATTCATTATATGCATGTGATATAATTGAATCATTTGTTACACATATTTGCGATTATTATTTTTTTAGCGCCTTTTTGCTCTGTGACTCTAACTTTCCGCTACTTTAACGTTATTATGACGTCACAATGAACTTTTGCTTATTGACGTTACTACGTTACATATTAGTCATTTGTACATAACTGCCTGAAGAGCCAGGAATGGCGAAAACGTTTGCGGTTAATAGGATCAATTTGTGATTTTATTCTGGATATTTATCATTTTTAAATTATTTAAAACTGTGCCGATTTATTTTTTGTTGTATTGGGAAATTATATATATATATATATATATATATATATATATATATATATATATATATATATATATATATATATATATCAGAATGAGAGAGAAAGGATTTTAATTTTCATTTATCTCTTTTATTTATTATATTGCTTTATTTTTTACATTTCCCCTAATTATAAATTTCATCGAATGTATGCCAACCTCTTGGCTTCTTTAATCCACGAAGTGCCTTCTTCTTAATCGTCGTGACGTCAGAGCGAAGAAGTCTTCCATCTGCCGTCACATCACGTTCTATGTGAGCAGTTTGTATGTCAAATGTAAATCCTGGACCTAACGAAACGAGAAATAATTTTACCTACAAGACTTGTTTGGAAGAGCTAAAACCGAGCTCTTTTCGCGTGCATAAATACTTACAATCGATGTCCCCAAATCGTTTGTCAATATCACCTAAATAAAAAAGATAAACATTTTCTTTTTATTACATTAAGATAGGATTCGAGTAACAAAAACATGTTTTATTTGTCCATATGTGTATATTTCTTACCAGGAGACTTGACGGTAAAAATATATCCATCTTCTTTGACCAGGCGATGTAATATCTTTACAAAGGCACTGTGTTTGCCGAGCTGGTTGGCTGTGTAGTAAACGCGGTAACATCCGTCTACCGTGTTAGCGTCTTTCACAGTCGCAGCAGCCATCCGACCCTTTGGGTCCTGAATTTCTACTTGGATGCAGTCGACTGAGTCTCTTTGAGGTTTGCCCTTATTATCATACAAAAATAGCTTCATTACTTCAGTTTCATTGTTATTAGGGATATCAAATGCCTCTGCCATTGTCTTCGGAGGATAGATGGCAGTTGATCGAATCTTTCCCATATCAAATACGAAAGCTTTAAATTCAGTTCCAAGATGGTCTTTATCAAACGCCAAAAACGAATTTTCTAAGGGACACGATTCAATCTGCTTGTCTTTCAATATTGTGAGTCGAGATGAAACAATACCAGTTAATGAGACAAACTCTGCAGGCATAGCGTAAGTCAAGATATGGGATGAAAAATCTTTTCCGGCGTTCATCAATGTTAGCGTGTATTTCAATTTTTCTCGCTGTTTCTGCAACATGGATCGTTTATCTTTACATTTGCTCTTCAGCGTGTCCTTTAGTTTCCGCCTCCTGTCTTCTAACACCTGTATGCTTTCGTCTATTTCCTTGTCGATGTCTTTTGCAATATCCGTATATTTGTTGTCCAAATTCTTCATTTCATTCTCCGTGTCCACCATGACATTTTTAGTGAAGGTTATGCGATCTTCCACGTCCTTTGTCAGATTACTAATTATAACCTTTTGGTCTTCGAACACATCAAGCAAACTTCTTGTGCTGTGACCACCTGACTCGACGTGACAAAATACGGTACACATCTTACAAATAGGTTTTCCACAACCTTTACTTGTGCAGAAAAATGCGAGTTCTTGTCCATCGTGTCCAGTAACGTTACACGTCTGCTGTCGAAGAAAGGGTTCGATCCCCGAGTTGGTTAGCTGATCTATTGGCAGGATATCATGGTCACGGGATATGAAGTTTCTTAAGTGAGCTTTACGGCAATCGTGACACATAAATGAATAACAATTTTTGCAGAAATATCCTGCATTTCCGCTATCAGGACAGTCTCTACATGGAATTTTTGTTTTCCTTTTTAACTGAACGAAACCTTTAAGTGTAAGTCTAGTGTGCTCTTTGGGGAAGTTTAAGACCCTGTTGTTGGGAAGCGCATGCTGTGTCTTGCAGCTAGGACAGTAAACAAACCTGTCCCGAACGTGTTTTTCCAAACAACGGTTACAGAACGTGTGCAAGCATGGTAACACACGCGGGGTGTGCTCATTATCGTCGAACTCTGACTTGCAGACCTCACAATTCAAAAAGTCGTCCTTTAAGTCGTCGATCTTTCTAGAGGCAGACTGAAGAATAGGGATACTGGGAATATTCTAAAAGATGAAAATAAAAACAAAAACACATGAATAGGTTATTGTATTTTAGCCAATGAAAATTATATTAAACATTACTGTAAAATTGTCATATCAAGAAATTTCATTTCTTCAATTTATATGTTCGTGTATAGGTTTTTGTGATCCCAAGCTACATATTCAGTTTATTACATTCTGACATTTATTTTACACAACACATTCATGTATATATGTCGACAAAAACCAATAAAAAAACAAAAGGGAAAAAACCAAAACTTTATCATTACCAGATCATCTTATTATACTCTTAAAAATTCACAGATCATGAGATATTCTAGCTTTTAAAAGAAAAATATTTTATCCGGGAAACATTTATCATATCGTTTATAATGAAAAGTCCTCGTGGACTTTTTATTTGGCTGTGGATTCTTGGATATTTCCAAGGTATTAATTAACATTACTGGCGTGCGACCAGTTCTCGCCGAGTACCATTTCTCGCCAGTACATTGTGACGTCATTTTATCAACACATAAAATTATATACGAAAAATGACGTCACAATGTACTGGCGAGCAATGGTACTCGGCGAGACTGGTCGCACGCCAGTATTTGATCTTAAAAGTTATCATTCATATAAAAAATTAACCATAAAGCATTATTTTTGCGGCAATGAAATCTTGCAAAAGAGAAGAATAAAAGAGCGATGCCGTATAAAGTAAAATGGTACTTTCCTTAATTTCATCGACATTTGGTGCATCATAAGGTGCGTTTCTCTCTTGTGTGTTCGACAACTCAACTGTCTTTTGTTTCATAGAATGCATACTGAGAGGCGTTTCTCTTCCTGTCTTCTCCGTGGGTTCTTTCGGTCTAGAAACAACTGTCTCAATATCGGTTTGCTCGGAGGGGTCTATCTCAGATAAAGGAAGGAGACCACTGGCGCGTGTTTTCCTCCCCTTGTTTGTCATGATGAGCGTAGGTTTGGGTTCAGACCTCCTAAAGCTGATTGGTTCTCTGCAAACCAATGACTCTCGCTTGTCTGTGTGTGTTTGGGATCTGTCCCCGCTATGGTCTCGGATATCACGTGTTTTTCTCGTGTGAATAATACCAGTCTACAAAAATGTTTTCGTAATAGATAATTGTATAAATATTGTCCAATTAAATTGAACCGTTTTACTTATATGAGTTTTTCAGCAAATGATTTGCAATGTCTTATATACAAAAAGAGCGGTGAGAAAGATCAAATGAATTTATTATTCAAATCGCAAAACATTTTGTATTACAAATCTTTTTGAGAAAAAAGTTATGAAGACTTTAGGAACAGACTTAATATATGCAGTTGGATAAATTTTTTTTCCATTAACATAAAGCATCTTTTCCTGTTGTTACCCTTAAAGTTTCCAACCCGGAAGCTTGCGACAGTCTGCTGTAACCAGGAAGTCCGGTCAGATCCCGGACATCGGTTCGTCTCGAAACCAGGAATGCAGGCTTAAAACAGTCAATACAGGTTTTTTTTTTTATTAATTTCCATGTATTTTCGAAGATTTAAGGGAAAACATTAGGTAGAAAACGTAAGCTGGTGCAATAAAGTTACATCTTTTGTAAATATACACAAATTAAAAAAAAATAATTGTAGACCAGCTTTCTCAACCCCCTTTCCATTCAATTTGAGCTCGAGAGCATGTGAGGAGTTAAAAGGAAATTAGTATTAAGATAATATTGAAGATTTAAGCCATATAAAATTAACATTGAGATTCTGATCCTAATTTACAAAAAAGAACGGGGCGGGTGGGCAGATTTTATTTATTATTTAAAAAACACCTTTTTTTTGTCAACGTTTATATTCTAGCAATAACAACTGCTCTATTCTTTTTAGTTGTTAATGCTGGTATGAGTACACAAACCCAGTTGTAATCTTTTAATTCCATTTTATTTCCACTTAACTGTTTATGCATGAAGACATTTGTATCATTGACTGGAATCACACGGTAGTCCACATGTTTAGGCTGTCATTAAAATGCTTTGATTTTTTTGTGTACCTAACTGACTTTTTTTCCATAACTTTTTTTTCAAAACAAAATAATATACTTCGGGAAGGGCGGGCATAAGAATCTAAAAATTAATGTTATGTGGCCTTATGAATATTTTTACTACCCCCCCCCCCCCCACACATACACACACACTTTAAAAAACGATGCGCTATTGTACGTGTCGGAGATACTATTAAAAACTAATCACAGTAAGGTTTTTTTATTTTTAAGAGTTTAAATAAAGTCTTTAAAGTGTGTGTGAGAATCTTCAAATCGGTTCTTTCAGGGAAGTTTTCCTGTTTCTTACATAGCAATGTTTCGAGATGACAGAACTCTGTTACCTGTCTAACAGTTTGGCATTTTGCCAGGGCGTCGTCATGGAACTCGAAGCCAATATTTACATGAAGTAAGAGTTATACTAATTTATATTAATTGACTTTTACCCAATATCCAATTAAAATAAAAACTCAAGCAAGGACTACGTGGTTTATATGAATAATTTAAGATGTTTATAGCATAAAAAAATATTTTTTTTTTTGTTCTCTATTGGCGTACTTCGCCTAAAAGAATGTATTTCCCAATAGTAAAATAATACTTATGACCGAATCTTTGTTTATTGATACATATTTTTGGAAAAACATGTCTATCAGAACATCATGAAACTAAGTTTAAAAAAATATCAGATCTTTGCAGATAAAACATCAAACGATATCGATTATTAATAAAAAAAAAAAAAGGCCGCAATGATTGATTTTTTAAAAACTTACCACTAGTGTGATTCTTTTAAGATGTCCCTACTGTATAGCAAAAAACTACATACCTGCATTCTTCATCAGCCTAAAGATGACTTTTGTCTTAATTTTCGCTTTAAGAACTTTCTCTCATATTAAGTCATGAATAATATGAGAGCATGGTATTACTTTCAGAGAGTATAGAACGACAATGACAACACCTTTTCCTTTAAAATTTGGCCATGAATTGGGAACCGCGCAAAGACTCAATCATCCGCAGCGTTGCGCTTTTTCAAAAGTACGAGCGTTTTCTGTCATTTGAATACTAGTATCAAGTTGCTTTAAAAGTCAAAATATCGTGTTTTAATTCAGAACACCCCTCTGTCCAATTGCATTAAAATTCCGTGGATCTTTTACAGTTACAGTAAAACAAATAACTGATATGCATTAATGTATGTATTAGTGCATACATGTACATATAACAAATTTTGTTTATATCAAATTATAAAATTGATTTTTCATGAGATATCTGATTTCAAGTGCGGTTTATGTATTACCGGTATAATTTCTGCAGTGATTGTTTCCTTCTTATCCAGAATGCCGTCGTCGCCAGGTAAAGAATGTAATTGTCTAAATAGCTGCATAGTTTTGTTAATTGTAAAACTACTATCAAGTTTCCTTTCTTTGATGTTCGATTAATACGGGAAAACGATATGTTACATGTGGATATTAATATCATAAGCATATTTTTTTTTCTCTCTCTCTCGTACGTTGAGTGCTCCTTCACAATAAATATTTTTAAACAGATGAAAACATGTATCTGTTGAATACCAATTCAGGACAATATTACAGTGATTAAAATAAACTCCGTGTGTTGTAACCTGTACTATGATGATTCAATTCAGTTCAATCACAACTCCTCAGGCTTTTCCGGCGGAGATGGAAATAACACCTCGAATGTATTACAAAGGCGTCCGTCTATTTCAACCCCCCTCCCGCCATTTTATAAAACTTGATATAAATACAACACATTTTACGGTCTGTTTAGATATGAGCGAGACTTTATTAAAGTAAATAATATACAATGTATCCTAAAAAATACCATTAAAGCAACAAACAAGGCTGTGTTAACGATACTCATTTTAATGGGAAGCGACTCAGGTAATGTTTGTACATTTGGAGTGTTTTTCCGAGCCCTGCCGGAACGACCCGAGAACATGTGACTAAACATGCATGTGACGTCTAGGGCTGGGACGATACTGTACTGAGCCGATTCGGTACATATCACGATACATGAGATGCGATACGATACATATCACGATACATTGCAATTAAATGAAAACATGAATAAAAGTTTAAAATTTATTCAACCTGCCGATGTATTACCGCATATCCAAAGTTATTTTGTTATATTCATAATGAGCGTTGCACAATTTACAAATTACTTTAGTCTCGTGTACACTAGTTTTTCATAAACAAGTTTTCCACACTCCATATTTAGCTTCCTAACAATTTTGACAACTTTACGAGGTTTTCCGCCATCTTTGTTATTTCATATTAGGCGCGCGGACTAAAAATAGCCGATATATGAAGCTCGGATATTTTTGAAAAATAAAAAAAGTTCGGTAAGGTATCGTTGTATTTATGGTAAATGTATCGATCCAAATATCGTCAAAATAAATACCGCGATGCACCGGTGCATCGGTGGATCGTCCCATCCCTAGTGACGTCATCAATGATTATTATATTATTATACGTAATACAGAGAAATCAAAGATATATTCAGTTAGAAGAGTCTCTAGTGACATTTTACGCCTGTAGTTTTCATAATTAAAACCAGAGATAAAGTAAAAATTGACATGTTTCTGATTAAAATAATACATCATGCTGCTTATTGTGACGTCATATCGATCAGAGGAATTTTTACTCTGAGAGTTGCCTTAGGTGACACGGGACAGTTTTTTAATACAATTTATTGTAGCTAGGGGATGCGTGTGGATTACAATATTATATATATAGACATCAAAATGTCTAATAGTTGGATACTGGGATATGTAATCGTTTGAACACATAGCAGTAATTACACCAAGTATTAACCCCTTCACGGTAACTGCGGTACTGCTCTTTTGCAGGGCAAAATGACATAGTTTGGTGAAATATGACGTAACGTCAATTGTTTCATTTACGTCATTTAATTATCTATCTACTGAAATTTCGGCAAAGTATATCATTTTGCCCTGCAAGATAGCAGTACCGCAGTTATCGTGAAGGGGTCTATACTAAGCTCTCCGATTAAATAGCAGTGAATATTGATGCACCACTTCATTGAATTTTTCTCAATATCGGCGACAATCAAAACCATACAGCACCCGCTCAACATCGGCTGATTATACTATGACGGCTCCTTATTGATTTCTTCCATTGTAACCCCTAAAAAATCGCCCCCCGGGGGGGAATGGTCTAATCTTAAATGAAAGGTGACTTTCTCTCTTACAGATCCTACACAAAAAAGGACAAAGACACCCATCCGTGTGAAAATAGGTCCAGTGTAAAATATTAACCAAACAGTGGTGTTAATTACACACTTAAGGACGACGGACCTAATACGCTTTGCGCAGATATATCGCTCACCTTAAAGGAGTGATTGTTTCTCAATATTACGTCACAATCACCAAATTGCTCATGCACCTGTTTAAGGTCATCAATAAAAAAATTTTGCATGTTGTGGGCGACCTTGCTATTATTTAATATGTAAACGGTGTGACCGTTGGAACGAGCGCAGATTTAACAGTGCAGTTTGATTTTTATATTATAAAATCTATTCAAAACGCTCATAGTAGGATAAGCCTGCGTGGTTGCCTACTCAAATCATTCGTCAAATTTAAACTAAACGTCGCGTGCTAAGTCTACATTATGACGTCATATTTCAGACATATAACGTTTAAGTTTAGTCTTCTGAAATAGCCGAAGAGAGTTACGTATTTCCGATTTTTTTTTATTTCTTCTTTCATTGTTCATCAATCTAATTCATACGAATGCCGCTGTTATAAAATAAAATACTTTATTCAGTATCTAAAAGATCAGTTCCTTGACGTTAATGCTTTTATTTTCCATCTTTATTTTCCATCTGATAATTATACCCCCGCTCCGAAGGAGAGGGGGTATCCTGTTTTACCCTTGTGGGTCCGTCTGTCCGTCCGTAACAAAAATTTCTGTCGCATTTATCTCAGCAACTATTTATCGCAGATGCTTGAAATTTTTACACAGTGTTTGTTAAGGCATGCCATATCGTGGGATATATTTTTGTACCAATCGGACGCCAACGTCCTGTTAAATAATGACTTTGCTTATTTTTTAACCAAAATTTCAAACAAATTTTCGTCAAAGATTCCTCAGCAACTATTTATCGCAGTTGCTTGAAATTTTTACACAATATTTGTATAGGCACGCCATATCGTGGGATGTATATTTGTACCAATCAGACGTCAACTTCCTGTTAAATGACGACTTTGTTTATTTTTAGCAAAAATTTTCAAACAAATTTTTGTCAAAGAATTCTCAGCGACTGTGTATCGCAGATGCTTGAAATTTTTACACAGTATTTGTATAGGCATGCTATATTGTGGGATATATTTTTGTACCAATCGGACGTCAACTTCCTGTTTAATGAGTACTTTGTTTATTTTTAGCCAAAATTTTCAAACAAATTTCCGTCTAAGATTTCTCAACAACTATTCATCGCAGATCCTTGAAATTTTAACACACTATTTGTTATGGCATGCCATATTGTGGGATATATTTTTGAATCAATCGAATGTCAACTTCCTGTTAGAAAATGACTTTGTTTATTTTTAGCCAAAATTTTCAAACAAATTTTCGTCAAAGATTTATCAGCAGCTATTTATCACAGATGTTTGAAATTTTTACACACTATTTGTTTAGGCATGCCATATCGTGGGATATATTTTTGTACCAATCGGACGTCAACTTCCTGTCAAATGAGTACTTTGTTTATTTTAGCCAATTTTCAAACAAATTTTCCTCAAAGATTTCTCAGCAGCTATTTATCGCAGATGCTTGAAATTTTAACACACTATTTGTTTAGGCATGCCATATTGTGGGATATATTTCTGTACCAATCGGGTGCCAGCTTTCTGTTAAATGTCGACGTTGCTTATTTTCCATATTCACATCAGAGCGGGGGTATCACTAGTGAGCATTGGCTCACAGATATCTTGTTTGATAAGATATACATAAAACAAGTCGTGTTTCTTGATTGAAGCACTATTAATCCTATCTGGTTTCCTTTTTAATTTCTTTTAATTCAAATTACCTTCTATTGAAACACTGGAACTTTTTTAGTTAATGGAAAAACAAACTGCCGCAAAGTCTATAATAATCAAAATGTATATGAAACACTTATGCCCCCCTTCCTTGGAAACATCTGCGAAGAAAAGTTCATGGCGCTAAACTCTGTCAAAAATCTATTTGTCACGTGGTATACACATTAAAGTTCAAAGGATGTAATTATTCATAATCGATTTATCCCATCACTTTTACTGGGTGTGTATGATTTCCTGTATTATACTCCGTACGTTCTACGAGTCTTTTGTCACGTGGCAGAAGGGTATTTAAAGCGGACAGGGATAAAACCTTTGGTATTTGTTTGAGCTACAAGTCTTCCAAGGCTTGACTGTTAATAAAGCTTAGTACCGTTATAATTGACCGGGGTAGTAGTTTTTCTCAGATTTAGCTTGTTAAAAAAATGAAATATGACAATATATATATAAACGCAGCACTTATACTGATAAGGATTGGCGGATTTAAAGTTCATGACACGAATGCATTTTTAAAATTTCAGTACTACAGTAAACATACCATGAAACTGGTATGATATGAAATGGAAATATTTGACGAAATTTGTAAAGCATTTTTATAGAATTTATAATGGCTAGCAATTTTTTCAACTTCTTGTAATCTATATGAATGTCCAAAAACTGATGCTGACTTGTTAAGTGTATAATCTTGTAAAAAAAAATGGACTAGACAGGGATCTCGATGACAATTCTAGTTACAAAATAGAGTTTACACGTAGTTCATTCGTCCTAAATAATGTTAATTTAACCATTTAGTGATTTAAAAAGATGTCTGTCGTGCAAAAGGATATTTTACAACAGTGCGTCTAATGATGCGTGTCATTAAGCAATAATAGTAAGTGACAAAGCCTAGCTGATTGAAAATTTAAAACCTAGCTCAAGAAACTTTTACCTAACGCTTGTGAATAATTCAGAATTCGAAGTGGGTGGTACATGTATACTACAAAGAGTTGAATGGTTTTGCCGCAGGAAGATATAACAACAGCTGTACATTGTTTGACACCAAGAACTTCCTTCAGACTTGCTTCTGTACAGTTAATAAATCAAAAGGCATAGAAATAGCTGGTGCTGTTATTCAGGAGACAGCAATACAGTTATCTAAATAACCTAACATCGTTCCTGTCACGTCATATTGAAGAAAGGTCGACTTGACAGAAGACATGCCTGTTCTTAATAGACTCCTTTTATAGATCAGCTAAGAGAGTGTCAGAAAAGACATGGCTAAAATAGAAGACTACAACTACAACTAGCAGTGGATACTAGAAATCATAGATGAATACCACATGGGTTCTAGGAAGCATCGATTGATACAGTACCCGCAACTTTTATTTTTTACTTTTACAATCCTATCTTATTTTATCGTGTATTTGTGTGAAAACGATTTATAAGGAACAAGGTTGCATATAAATATGTATGTCGATTATATTTAATCGTACGTCGAGTTTATAACTGCGTTAACATCAACTTGTATGTTATATACTTCCTTATTTTATGCATTTTTCAAAATAAGAAAAATGTAGTTTTAATATATCTAATATTTATTTAGAAAATGAAATGAATTTTGATTGTACCCGCTTTTTCCGTGTGATTGGTAATTGATAATGTACCAAATGGATACTATATATCACCGATTGATACCACAAGGATCCTAGAAACCATCGCTTATTACCACATAAATATTAGGAATACCACAAGGATCCTAGAAACCATCGCTTATTACCACATAAATACTAGGAATCATCGCTTGATACCAGATACTAGAAATCATCGCTTATTACCACATGAATACTAGGAATCATCGCTTATTACCACACGGATACTAAAAACCATCGCTTATTACCACACGGATACTAAAAACTATCGTTTGATACCACAAGAAAGCTAGAAACCATCGCTTGATACGACACGGGTACTAGAAACCTTTCCTTGATACCACACATACACTAGAAACCATCGCTTGATATCACATGAATACTAGAACAACATTAGAAAGGCTAACAACATCCGAAAGTCAAATAAGAAAACACGAAAAGACAGGTTTCAAGTAAATCAATAACACTTGCATTTTTTGTTGATGTGTAAGTTGTTGTTAACATTTTTTTAATTTCAAGTATACTTAAAAGTTAAGACATTTTGTAAATACTATAAAATGCCTTCCTAGTCTTTAATTAGCCACCGTACGTTATTAACATATCGATATTCATGAACAGCAAAGACTAAATTATGAAAATTATTTAATCAGATATTGTTTGATTTCAAGAAAGGAGATTGGAGACCTAACAAAAATTATCATTTGAAGCAATGACTGTTGATGTTTTGGTTGGATATTTGGTTGAATGAGCCCAAAAGCACACGGTATCCACTCATATTTCCCTCTTTATGAAATGAAATAGAATATTGGATACAATCTAAGTGTTGATTATAACGCTGTATGTACAGAATGATTAAAGTTTGCTTGCAAACGCAAGTTAAGTACATCAATCACTTTATTTTGGCAAACTGTGTACACGGTGTAATAAATTTGAGCTTCGATCATATTTTTGCTTACTTATTGTCATCGAAGCGGTCACGGTCCAGTGTAAGTAGCTATAGTTTGAAATTTATTGTCCGGATGGTCCATTAATCCATATTACTGTTCAAACGTTCGTCGCTATCTATCTAACTACCTATCTATCTATCTACATTGCATCTATCTATCTACATTGTATCTATCTATCTATCCATCCATCCAAAAGTTTCAGTAGTCGGAAGATCCAAATAATGTGAATTCCTGAAGTTTTGAACCACTTCAAAATATACTGACTAGAATGTATCATTATACCAAACTTCTGTATTTAAAATTCCGAGAAATCTAATTGGTTTTCAGATTGGTACATTTAAAATTAATTTTGTATGACGAAAATACATTGATGTTTCAATTAAAGTTCAGAGAACTCGTTTATTGCAATTCCCTGCACCAATTTAGATTGATTTACACGGAATGGTACATTAAGAATTAAATACTTTATACATGAAAACATCTTGTGTTTTATTGAGAGTTTGAAAATTCTTTCATTGAAATTCCCTGCGGTAACTTTGATTGATTTACACGGAATGGTACGTACATTAATTATAAAATGAATGCCAGGTATTTTATACAGAAACATGTTGTGTTCTACTCAAAATTCAGAGAATTCATTTATTGCAATTCCCTGCATCAATTAAAATTGGTTTACACGGAATGGTACATTAAGAAATAAATATTTTATACATAAAAACATCATGTGTTTTATTGAGAGTTTTGAGAATTCTTTCATTGAAATTCCCTGCGGTAACTTTGATTGATTTACACGGAATGGTACATTAATTATGAGATGAATACCAGATATTTTGTACAAAAGCAATTTGTGTTCTACTCAAAATTCAGAGAATTTATTTAGTGCAATTCCCTGCACCAATTTAGATTGGTTTACACGTGATGGTACATTAAGAAATGAATATTTTATACATAAAAACAACTTGTGTTTTGTAGAGAGTTCAGAGAATTTTTTCACTGAAATGCAGTAGTGATTTAGTACAATGAATATTTCACTGCTTATGAAGTGCTGCTAATACTTTTAATATTAAGCCATTTATTTTCTTTTAGGTGACATGAACAACTATTTATTAACACTGTGCCGGATAATTATGCCAGTGCCAAGGTGGCATTTTTGCGCCCGCTTAAGACGCATTTCTCTAAAATTTCATTTATGTCAAATGATAGACCATAGCCTAGAGAGTAAATAACCACCTTTGACTCAGGTGTATCTCACCTGACAGGTGAGATATTTACCTTTAAACATAAATATCCCATAGGAAAAAAAAAATTCCCCTAGGAGAAATCATGTTCCTGTGGGAATTTTACAAAATCCTATAGGATAAAGACATTTCCTACAGGATTTTTAAGTTATCCTGTAGGAAATATTTCTCCTGTAGGAAAATATTAAATCCTATAGGAAGTTTAAAAAAAATAATTTCCTGTAGGATATTTAAATATTCCTGTAGGAAAATAATTTCCTCTAGGAATTTTATTTTCTCCTAAGGGATTTTTTTTCTCCCATAGGAAAAATATTATCCTGTAGGAGTAAATTCTCCCTTAGGAAATTAAAAATTCCTATAGGAATTATTATACTATCCAACGATGTACATGGTTAATTTATACATCCTTAGCATGACTTAGTCCCAAATTGGAAAATTTATATATCTCATTGAAGTTTTTGTCTAAGTAAATGTAGTCTGTAGTGTTGCAATAAAAAAGTATGCTGGCAATTAAATAAAGAAGACAATATTTCTAAAGGAAAACACTTTTTTTTAATCCTAAAAGAAACTGGGTCAATTATGCAATGTTCAACTACAGCATACCCATAGTCAGATACTAGTAGTTAGTCCGAAATATCTTACATTTTCCTGGCTTTTTTATTTCAATAGTCAGGAATACCTGGAAAGTAAATTTCAACTTCGTCAAAAAGGCCAGGTAAACAACAGATATTTCGGAATTACTCATAGAGTCTGAGATTTTCTGTCCATCAAGATGATGAACCCATGATATTATGAGAATGAACTACGAAACCAAGTTTCTACAATCCTTCAAGCAAAGTTTGCAAATTATTCAGTACACAGGTGTCTTACATTTACAATACCATAAGATCCAAAATACTTACAGCAAATGAGTTATATTTGGTGATGTTTAGAGAACTGATTCACGACATCGAAAATTAAATTCTCGGAAAATCATCAACACGAGAAACAATTTACAAATGCATGATTCAGTCCAAACAGTGTGTCAGAAGATTGCATCGTGTTTGTTTCAGATCGTTCTTTCCAGACTAATAATAACGTAACAGTAAGCGCTTAAAAGACTACGACAGGTGTTGACTAAAATCCGAACATTTAATTGGGGGAGCTAATGCACGATACTATCTGTTTTGCAGTTATTTCGTTTTTTAAAATATCATAATAATCAATCAACAAATTGTCACGAAGGCGTCGGGAGAGCAGCGGCGTTCGTCGTCTTCGTAATGAAAAACAGTTGTTTTTTTTTTTTTTATTTTATTTTTTTTTTTTACATAAATTACATGTGTTTATTATAGAATACTATTGCAGTGTATTCATTGTTCAGGGCTGGAGCAGCAAAATGCGATTATGAACTCTGTTGTATACACAAACGTGAAGAGGGAGTCATACTTCGTTAGCGTATGTTGACAATTATGTATAACCTGGTATTTTACACATTGGATATATTTTAGCAATAACTGCACTCGTGCAATTCTGTTATTGGATCAGGTGTAAAATTTTCTCTTAATTACTTTTTAGCAAGAGGTTACAACTTTAAAACCCTGTTTTACGTACTTTCCACTCTAGTGTAAGTGCATGTATTTATACCAAAGTTGAAAGGAAAGAGGAAAACCCCAATGAAAATATTTAAAGCCCCCCCCCCCCATTCCAAATCGTCAGCGCCCCCCCCCCCCCCCCAATCCAAATCTCCAGCTACCATGGCTACTGGGGTGTGTTTGAGTTTTAATTGAATTAAGTACTAGAAACCAGAGTTTAGATCGATAACATATCCAATAAATATGATTGTTGGCTCACCTTTCATGGAATATATATTTTTCACTGAAAATGCTACAAATCATCCAATTTATTAAAAATTTATGGTAAATTTTTAGTATTGATGATCATATTCAAAAATGTGTGAGAACTGACTCAAGGAAACTAATTGCCATAGGTTTTATGATACTATATGTGAAAGATTTTTAACCACTATTAAACTGCACTTTATGAAAATCAAAAGATACAGGGAGGGTATTGATGCAAGGGTATTTCTTTGTGATGTGATGCTTTTATCATAATGATATCATGAAGATACTTGCAGTATTGCAGGTTTCTTATTAGAGGAGACTGAACGGCAATTGACCTCTTAACGATTATTAATTAAAAATGTTTTACTGAAGGAAAGCCTCATGAATCTGTGTTTATATATACTAGTGAAGTGGAGATGGTGGGTTCACTTAAATGGTTTTATTTTTTCTTAAACCTCAATGAAATTGGCATTATGGTGTTTACTTTTTCTTAGAACTGCATATGCTTTCTTATTCTATTCAAAATTCCCTTTTATAGGATGTTAGTGTAAGGTTAAGGTAGCAAGGGTCAGTTTCGGATTATTTATACATGTTAATGACTGTATTTGGTGAAGTATAAGTGTTGCTAAAAGTCATGAAATAGTTTTTAATGATTATAATTAGTTAGAGAGATGTCTTCTGTTGAAATTGGTATGCAACATATGGGTCCCTAATGACTAATATTAAGTTCATGAGAATCCTGAAAGTACCAGAAAACTTTTCATCTTGCAGCTATGACTGTTGTGTTGGCTTTACACAGTGACATTGCAATTAAATTACAGACAAGGGGTAAAATATAACATGAAACATTTCATTTGAAGGGGAATAGTCAATGTTTTTACATTTTTACAGGAATTTACGAATTCTTGATATAACTGATTGTAATAAAAATGACTTTTGAATAATTAAAAGTGGTCATTATTATCCTGAAAACCTTACAGAAACAGTTTAATCATACAAGGTGATTGGTTCAGCCGGGAATGGGGGTGTTACTAAATCAGAATTAAATTAACTTTTTTATTTTTCAATTAAATATGATCAAATTCAAAAATTCTACTTTAAATTGCACAACCTAGCTTTCTGATTGTAAAGTGTTTTTGTTAGAAATAAATACCAGACTAAATGTCAAAGGTGGCAGTGGATATTTATAGTTTTGTGTGAAAGACCGGTCAAATTTTTGAAAAAGGGGGGGGGGGGGAGGACCTGACATTTGAATGGTTACTTTAGGGGCATATATAGTCAGAATAATTATTGTTCAGTTCAGTTCATTTATTCGCTCAAAACCATTTCAAACATATGGTACATGAGGAAAAAAATAACATTAAAACATACATATAAATTGAAATTGCAATCATTTGTTGGGGAGTGGGGCACATGTCCATTGTTGATCAATATACCGGTATAATTACACTTTAGAATTGGTAGTTTTTTTTATCAAATAGGGAAAGAAAATGCTACTGTAACAATGTTGTCAAAATTTTCACTTCTTGATTTGTGCTTGAAAAAGAGGATGCATGGGTCCCCTCAAATAATCGATAGGTTTTGCATGGGTAGACAATATCCAGAGAACAGTTGCTTCTAGCAGTTGCTTGGGGCTTGTTCTGATGCCTGCCAGTGAAAAGGTAAAAAATGTAAAATTTTTAGAAAACAAATTGAGATGGGGCTCTTCTAGTAAATGTAATCATATGGAAATCTTAAGAGTCAGGACTATGTTTACCTTTGCATGCAGAACAATTTTAACAATTTTTAACAACCTTGCCCCCCAACCCACATGTAAGAAATACACTACCCGGGCCATTACGTGTATATGTAATTGACATTTCTTTAATCAGCAGAAAAAACTGTCACAGTGGTATTTAGAAAATTTACATACATTGTATCTCAATATGTATATATGATGTATGTGATAAAATTATACCTGTATTAAAAAAGTACAACTAGTTCTATATACTTGTATAGTTACATGTAGATTGCTTCAGACAACCCTTTATATTCTTTAATATATTCTGAGGTGTAATTATATTTAAATTATCAAATACAACTTAACTGATCAAGAACTTCTAAAACCGGTAGTCACAAATTTCAATCTTCATATTAAAAAAATGAAGTACCTTAAATTGATTGGTATTAATACAACTAAAAAGATTGATAAAAAAGCTAGCCACTATGTCATTGAATGTATTTTCCTTCTCCTTGACATTTACATGTATGTTTACTTAATGGATAAAACCATGCATAGTCATTATTTGAATTTCATTATCTAGTAATCCTACTGGTATGAATCAGGAATATCAATTTTATAAATCTGAGTGACAAGTATTTAGTTTATTATGAAGTTCTATTGTGATAATACATGTACATGTTTCATCTACATGTACCATCCAAATTCACCAATAGCCTGTTACTGATTACCTGACATAATAGCATATAGGAGGTTTTGTTTTATTGCAAAAAGTATGTGTTTAATTATGATCTACAATTTTGTGTGACCCAAATAAAGCTAAAGATACATGCAAATCTTAGTTAATTATAGCTGATCAAGTTTATAGACTTTTGAAAATTTAACTTGGTCAGTTTAGTATTATATATAAATAATTAGATTATGAAAATATTAATAATTTTAAGAAATAACCTCATCACTACAAATTAATGCATTGTATGATAGCATATACATGTATCAAAGATGACAAAAAAATATCATGGTTTTTAAATTTCTGTAAGCTCTGTTTTTTTTTAGGAAAAGCCATTAAGAAGCCTTAATTGGAGCAAAATTGAATTATTGTCGTCCTGTACAAAAATTGCTCTGCCATATATATTCCTTATAAGTGAAATATTTCTCCTGACAAAAATTAATGATATTCACAAATCTTATTTATCATAAAAGTTTAAGTTACAGGCAGACTTATTATACTAACAGGTTTTTGCAGTAAAATAAATCTCTAAAAAATACAGCTCATATTGCTTTAAATAGTCTAATATTCTAATAATCTAAGATTTTCTATCATTGAAAAGTGGACCTAGGTGAAATTAACGTGCAGAATTTGGCATTTGTACCTTTATAATATCTAAATAATTAGAGTAAACAAGTTAAAAAAAATCCATAGACCCTTCCCAAATGAAGGAAAATGCAGCAAAGAAATAGCTCCATGTGCGTTTTGATAATTTTACATTTGTCTTTCAATATTGTGTTTGATTAAATAATTTAATTAGTAGCCCTGGGTGTTTTTGTTACGTAGATGAAAGTGGGCTTGCCTGAGATAAGCCAAGGAGACACACTGTGTATACCTCATTAGTACCTATTGTTCTTTCACAGACCTTGCAATTAACTAAGAATTATTAAGTGTCTTTGTAACGGGCACGTTCTGTGTATACCAATTAACCACCCTATTGTTCTCCTAATGCTACAATCAACAGAGCAAAGGTACATACACACGACTCGTGAGAACAAGTGTCCGATCGAGCAGTGCACGTGAAAGCAGGAACGAAGTAATCGCAGGGAGGGGGGGGGGGGGTCTGCCATTATTCTGGATGTCAAACAACACCCTTTTGTAAAAAAAAGAATGATTTATACGCTTCTATTGAATTAATTGTTGTACATATATAAACGGAGAAAAGAGAAAGTGACCACCTTCTTCCAATTTTAATTTACTACAATTATGTCATCATCACCAATTTATTTATCAGGCACGTAGCATGGGGGGGGGGGGGGCACTTTTTCTCGCAGCAAAGATTTTGTAAAAATTGAATTATCATGGAGTTGCCCCCCGCCCCCTCCCCCACTTTTTTGGGGGAGTATGTTAATCATTGAATTAAAATAAAGAAATTAAGAGAGAAAATGAAGTTATATACATGTAGGGAGACTACGCGCTACCGCCCCCTCCCCCCCCCCCTCCCCCACGGATTAAGATTTTCGTGATCTTGGGTAGTTTATAATGGACTTCTAGCTTTTGATATCTCAGGCATGAAAAGGGCGACGCATTCTAGACTTGCATTCATAATGGATATTAAAAATATGCACACTTTGACCTTTTCATATAATCTTGATTTGTGAACAAATCCAAACGGCTCTGATCAGTAAGCATATCACTTCTGAATTGGGGATTGGGATTTAAGGTGGAATAACACATCGTCATAAAATGGCTGACCTCTGATCAAAACGACATGTTGTTTTATTAAAAGGATTTTATCGACGGCAACATGTAACCTACTTCACAGCCGAGTGGATAAAATGTCGGGCTTGTGATCCGTACATACCGAGTTCGAATCCCGCACCTAGGGGCTTTTGTTGTTACTTACTGAATTGATTTTTTAAGATATTCCTTTTTTTATCCCCAATTTGCAAATTGTTCGCTTATTTGACATATGCATAGTTTATTTATCATTATATCTTTCATAATCAAAGAATTTAAAGTTAATTCGAATGACTTTTTCAAGGTGTGTTATTCCACCTTAAGGCAATGGGGGTTGGAAGTAGATTTAAATTTTAAAATAATTTTGTACTTGGTACAAGTATGCGATTGAAATTAATTCCAGTATTTATTTAGGTGAACTTCTTCTCCTTTTGGTCACCCTCTTGATATAGGGACTTTAAAAAGAGCGATATTTGAATGGTTGAACGACATGTTATGTTGATCATCTATTGTATGGCCTTCGTCGGATTTTTTCTGCAAAGATGTATCGCTGTTGACCAGTGCACCCATTTCCTCTAAAAAATAATTCCGCACTCAGAGCCATTATTTAATTAATTTATGTCTTTTTAATTGTTGGATCTCACAAAATATTCATAAAAGTACAGACACGTACTCGTAGCATCGTAGTTGAAAATCGGGGCAGACTCATCCAGAAAATCTTAACAAGCAAAAAAGAATACAGAATATATGCATGCATTTCCAGTCAAATTCGGTTTAACCCCCCCCCCCCCTAAAATTTACCGCCCGGGTATGAATACATGTACCTTCCGACGCCCCTGGGTAATTAAACGAGAAACGATTATAAAATAATAAATCATAACTGATGAGTATAAAAATAGGTAAGGGGATTTTAAAATATGCTAGTTAAAAAAACCCAACAACATTCATTTTTTCAATAATCAGTTAATGGTCCTATATGATATCATTCAAATATCTAATTACATATGCCTTAATAAACTGCGCCGTAGCGCATATGGTAGCGCGTGCGCCTACGGACCCAAGGGTCGTAGGTTCGATTCTCATTGCCGGCTTTGATTTTTCTCCAAATTTTCCTTCTGTAAAATGCCACAAAAATCAGAATTATATCAATCCAGCAATGCCCAGTAACAGTTCCCAATTCTCGGCTCGATACAAATTTGACAAATAAATTCAAGCATGCATTGAAATATGTAGTATACACAGCCTTCCGTTGATATATATATATATACACATGAGGATTGTTAGTTCGCAGACAAGTTCTAAATCTAAATCATGCAAAGTAAAAGAAGTGTGAAAAAATTCGTGTGATTTTTTGCAGACTTTTTTTTTTCATTTGGCAGTTCATAAAACATACTTCATCCTGTGCACAGTAATTTTGCCGTAAATTACTTTGTCCACGAACTTCTCTAACAATCCTCGTATAGATATACACGTGTTGAAATTAAATTGTCACACGCCTCGGATCGGCTTTGTTTCTTTGCTTCACCTCTGTATATAAGTAATTTTTTTCAGCCCTGATATCTTTTTTTTCACTTCAAACATCTTATATTCAAAGTAATCTATTTATAATAGTTTCTGAGCATTCTATTATCTATTTTCACATCGTAACACTCTAATGAAAAGCAAAAATCCATCAAGTAATTAAGTACCCTGCCCCCCCCCCCCCCCCCACACACACACACCCTTTCCCCGATAATTCAACATATTTAACCGATATTTATACCTTAATATTGCCGCGGACGCCATGTAACAACCTCCTGCTAAAGTCAATTAAAACTAAATATTGGTTTTACTATAAAGATGTATGAAGCATTACACACTCTGGTACTGCATGTAACGTTATATGCTATTTTAAAGCCCCCCCCCCCCCCCCCCCGATCTACCCCTAATCCATCGTGTTCATAATTATAGATGTAAAATTGATAATATTACGGTGTTCATATGGACAAAGAAAGTAACTCTTCAGATTTTGAAGTTTTTTGAATGGCATTATTCTTATAGTACACCACAGATCGACTGTTCTAACCGAAACGTTTGTGCCCCGATTTGTCGGTAATAATAAATTATTACATCCGGTTTTCATCTCGGGCAAAATTGTGTTGCGAAGTTTGTATTTCTGTCCAGTTTTAAAGGTAATTCAACTGATTGCAACTCAGTTGCACTCTAAATCTAAAATACATCTTTTTGTTCTTTGTTGAATGCTAAATGAAAAATTAGATACTTATAGTAAAAAAAAAAGCGAGATTTATTTGTGGTCCGAATTTTCTCGAATTACAGTGTCGGAGAGCTGTCTAATAGATTTAATGTGTAATCTCAAGTTTATGATCGCATATAGATCTATCGTAATTTTATGTCTTATTTAATAAGATTATATAATGTTGGTATATACAAACAATACTTTTGTTTTTAAACAGTTAATTATTTGTCAATTTTATATACAACCTGTCAGTTTTTGAAGAGTTGTGCACTAAGCAGGACAAGGATCGTGTTTAATTCAGATATTACTTCTTAATATGATTTACCTACAAAATTTCTATAATATTTTAGGCACACTAAAGAGACAGTGCATACCTTTTTGTGCTGACTGTCACACTTGTCATAAGAAAAAGAGATGTTTTTGGAAGACAATGCCACCATCAATGGATTATTCTTCAATGCAGGTTGGAGAAAATCTAGAGACATTGAACTAATGCAAACATTTATAAGTCAGTCTCGAGTAACTTATCATTGAGAATCTGATTTATGTGCTTGAATTAGTTTAGTTAACACCACCTTAAATTGTCAGCATTGTGAGTATTTTAATTGAAAGGCAAAATATTAATAATTTTTCCTTTAAACAAATGGTGTAAATACCCTATATCATTATAAATCCAATGGCATTGTCTTTATAAAAAAATAAATAATTGCCACATCAAAATGAAATTTGGAAATAATTTATTTGTTGAAGATTTTTGTGAATTATAGAGGCTAATATATCTTGTAGAGTAAAACAGCCTGACAAATATATCAATAATTAATGTTTTATAAAAAGTCCCATGGGAGTTTTCTTTTCCTATAGGAGTACAGAAAAATGTTACTGTGGCCAACTAATTCCTGTAGGAGAGAAAAAAATCCTAGAGGAAATATAAAAGAGGATTTTTTTCCTACAGGAAATTATAATATCCTATAGGATTTCTTTTTCCCATGGGAGATTTTCTTTATCCTATAGGATTTTTTCTTCCCATAGGAAATATAAATATCCCACAGGAGGAAAATTTCCTACAGGAAAACTTTGAAATCCTGTAGGAATTGTCTTTATCCTATAGGATTTTGTAAAATTCCCACAGGAACATGATTTCTCCTAGGGGAATTTTTTTTTCCTATGGGATATTTATGTTTAAAGGTGAATATCTCACCTGTCAGGTGAGGTACACCTGAGTCAAAGGTGGTTATTAACTCTCTAGGCTATGGTCTATCATTTGACATAAATGAAATATTAGAGAAATGCGCCTTAAGCGGGCGCAAAAATGCCACCTTGGCACTGGCATAATTATCCGGCACAGTGTTTATTCTTTCATTCTTATATCCTTGCACTGAAGTCATATATACCTGTTCTATTTTAAGCGTATCACGTGATTAACAGCTAATGCGATGGTTGTTTTCAATTGAAAAATGTAGGAGAAATCGATAGTTACATAATGTTATATAAATTTTATCATTGTTATACTAGGATGAGTTTGAATACATTGTTTGAAATTAGGTCTTTTTTTAATGCATTTATTTCATACGGTAAACTATGGGCGTCCTTAACCTAGCTGCGAGGGCTAATGTATAAACTTTGCCGACATTTTAGTAGATATATGATTAAATGGCGTCAATGAAACAACGTTACGTTATTATTTATAATTTATTATTTTTTTTACAAAATTATGTCATTTTGGCCTTGCAAAAGTGCAGTACCGAAGATACCGTAAAGGAGTCTATTTAAAGTATGGCGTCATACCGACAAGTGCATCGCGTTCAGTCAGTTGTTTATATTTAACAAGCTTGGACTTATTTGATTACAAAGTTGCACGCAGCACAGGTTGCTTGAGGACAGGATCGAACCCCCCCCCCCCAAGATTATAACCCCCGGGACTTTATTATTATTTTTTTAAATTATTATAAAAAAAAATCAAGTCCCGGGGGTCTAAATATTGGGGTGGGGGTGGAGGGTCGATCCTGTCCTCAAGCACCTGTGGCACGCAGAGGTAATTTTTAATGAATTTTAATTTGTACGTACCCATACAATGTAACAATCAGAAATTATTTTAAAATTATTTTTAAAGCATTTTTGATACTTGTTGTTAAGTGTTATGTCATTTCCCGTACTTTCTGTGGAGACCTTAACAATGCTGCAGTGAATGCATCTAATCTATATACCCAGGAAGCAAATTAATACACAGGAAATCGATAATTACTCAGAATGAATTGATCTGAGTAGGAGTATCTTACTTTTCTAAATGTCTTTAATAAGCGATTTTATACGGAAATGAATCCAATCTAATAGTTGAACTGTACGTTCTACGGCTAAGTTTGTGACGTCCTAATTTTCTTTTAACACGTGCGTGAAAATCACAAGTGAAAAAACCAGGGCTGCATTTTACAAAAGAACTTACGACAAAGTCGTAATTATTTACAGTCTTGTAAAGTGATCTTTAAAAAAAAATAACATCAAATAATTTATTTACTAATATTTGAATTTTCATAATTTTATTTTCCAGTTATAAGATTTTTTTTTGATTAGTTTGTGATTAATTTACATTCATTAATTTGGTCGTAAGTCGTAAGTTCTTTTGTAAAACGCAGCCCAAAAACTTAATTCAGCTTTTAGAAATGTAGCTCAGTACATTACATGTATGTTGAGTGTTTGGCATTCTTTGATGAAGTTTTATAAATTATTATATAAAGAAAACATGCGATCAATAAGACCAATACCGGTAAATAAAGCTGTAGTAGCTCATACGTTTGTTTTTTTTTTTAAATTAATATGTTTTGGAGCTGCCCATCTTGTGGAATTTGTGTCTAACCCTAGCTTCTAAAATCGTATTAATTATCTTACCAATGAATTAAATAGGTGGACAAATATATGGTCATAAGTTTGACCAAGATAAAATGAAAGCATCAATATGAAAAGCGTTAGGACCAAAACTCCAGGAAACAAACTTTCTCATTTGTCTATTTGTACGGGAAGTAAAACGATCTATGTTTGGATTAAAAAAATGTTTTCAAATTCTCGCGAAAATATCATGTTTTAACATCCATTCTGTTGAATCAGCAAACTGCCTAGAAAGTAAATCAGCATAAATATTTTCACATCCGGGCAAATATTGGGCAGAAATGATTTACTGAAAGATCATCAAGTTGTAATTAGTTGTTTTGAATGCATGCCACACTTTGCGTTAATGTAAGAAACGACAGTTGAATTGTCCGTTTTGAAACAAATATGTATTGAACTGTATTCTAATGCGAAATACAGGGCTATTAATTCTAAAATATTGATATGATATAATGATTCTGAATATGTCCATCTACCTCCTGTCATTTTTAACTGGGTTTTCCAACGGAAATATCCGGTTATTAAAATGGCGGGCGGGCGGTACCCTCATTGTACGGATAACCCCTCCTACAGTTTTCAAGATAGGAAGTTGTTCTTTTACAGATTAATTGTACATATATCAAAGGTTTGCATATTGCAAGGATTTTGATTTCCGATTAGTTATGAAAACAAGAGGCCCATGGGCCACATCGCTCACCTGAGGAACAATAGGTATAATAAAATCAGCTTAATGGAGTCATAATTAATAGAAACTATCTGGACAATGTACAATAATACAGGTAGATCCTGTATAAATAAAATCCATTTTTCCCCTGGATATTCTTATGTTTATAATCATTAGTCGCTTTTCTAACAGGATGATTTTATAGTCATATCATATGTTGAGTATTGCAGTTCTCAAAAAGATCCTTAACAATAGTTTATATATGGGATATAAACCTACATCAAACTCTGAACCTTCTCGTGAGGCCAAAGAATTGTCCTGGGGCCAAAGTCTTAACAATTATAAAGAATCATCTGGCTGATTTGTATCTACACTCCCTGAGGATGCTTCCACACAAGTTTCAGCTTTCCTGGCTGATTAGTTTCTGAGAAGAAGATTTTCAAAGATTTACTCTATATATTCCTATGTAAAAGTTTGACCCCCCCCCATTGTGGCCCCATCCTACCCCCGGGGGTCATGATTTTCACAACATTGTATCTACACTATATGTGGATGCTTCCACACAAGTTTCAGCTTTCCTGATCTTATGGTTCATGAGAAGAAGATTTTTAAAGATTTACTCTGTGTATTCCTTTGTAAAAGTTCGACCCCCTATTGTGGCCCCACCCTATCCCTTGGGGTCATGATTTTCACAACTTTGAATCTACACTACCAGAGGATGCTATCACACAAGTGTCAGCTTTCCTGGCTGATTAGTTTCTGAGAAGAAGATTTTTAAAGATTAACTCAATATATTCCTATGTTAAACTTCGACCCCAATTGTGGCCCCACCCTACCCTCAGGGGTCATGATAATCACAACTTTGAATCTACATTACCTGAGGATGCTTCCACACAAGTGTTAGCTTTCCTGGCTGATTAGTTTCAATTATTATGGCTAATTAACGCTTTTGTACAGCAAACAAACTATCGCAAGTGATTACTATATACACAAGGAAGCCAAAAAATTTAAAATGTCCCGTAGTTCAGAAACGTGAGATATGTCCTTTAAGTTTGGAGACACAATTGTCTCCAAATTGCGATATCGAAAATTCAAAACATTTTTGATTTCATTTCTTCTTTTCAAAGAAACATTGTAGAAAGCATTGCTTAGCATACTTCTTGAATCAGTTCTTTGATTAGTTGCATTAGTTATTGTGTCCTCCATAACACTTCGTGTCCGGGGTTTTATCGCCAAACAATTCATCTATATCTGAGTAATTTTCATGGTCGCTTTCCATGAACGACAGGACATCTTCCTGGTTTTCGGTCATTATGGTAAAGTACACAACTTTATTGCTAGCGCTCTCGAGCGCTAGCAACTACGTTAGTCCTTTTCACTGGAATACGCATGCTCGACTCCATAGTGGTGGATTATGATAATACTTTACTACTGTAGATAAACTGTACCATTTGAATTCCGTTTTATCATATTCACATGAAGTTTTGTATTTTATTGTAAAAATAAAAAAGTAACAGCTAAAGGTCTTATACGTTATATTCAATATTATAATAGATAGCTTACTTTATCTTAAATTCCTTCAAGCTCGGAAAACAACTTCGGATATGTTTTCCGAGCTTGCCGGAAAGGCCCGAAAAGATACGATTGCTACAAAACATTACCAAAGGTTCTTGAAAGTTTTCATCTCGAAATTGAAATTACATTAACAACATAATGATTAAGGCAATAAGCTATGCCATTGCCGATGTGACGTCCACTCTAGATTCACAATTCTAAATTGAGACCCCACTCCAGCACAATTCCAGCAATACACCACTGTGCCTTCCTATTGTTAACTAATCGATTCGGAAATATAAACCAATGTTTTAGAAATCTGCTTCTGTGTTTTACGATGGCTACAGCGCTAGCTCACCAATCTTTTTAAAAGATAAGCTTGTATTAACTTACCTTATCAGTGTAAAATTAATTAAGGTAGCTGTTTTACAGTAAAAATAAAACAAGACACTTAAACAACGTTCTAAGTTTTAATACACACCGCTATAAGATGTTCACCTGTTGTACAGGTATAAACACACGTCTCTCAGAGAAAAAAAAATGATTTCGGCAAGTGGAGCTGTGCTTTATATACCACTGACCAAAGGTCATTTTTAACTTCTTTAATTGAGTAACGCCTCGCTGCACTCGATGATAATGCTACACCACACCCTCGTAGAGCCGAGAGGCGATTTGTAATAGAATATTTTGTGACTGCGCAGAACTTGAATTTGGGTTTTTCCGGTTAATCACTGTGCCTTAGAAAAGTTAATTTTAAGAGTTAATTTTATTAAAACATACATAATATTTCAGATACAGCATTTGTTTAACTGCGTATTTAACACCAACTATTTTTTATTTAGTACCATGCATAAAAATTTCCTAGTTAAATTGCTTGTACAGTGGGGCCTCAGATATCCGGACGCCAGATAACCGGACGCTTCAGTTTACGGACGATTTTATTTGGGAACAGATTTTTTATACGTTATTTTGTCTCATTTATCCGGAATCCGCGTTCCGGATCCGGACGGTCTGTTTTTACCACAAAACACTGATTTACTACTAATCTTGCTTCATTTAACCGGACGGTAAAATTTGATGATACCCTACTCAGTACAAAGATTACCCCTGTCAATTAAGTTTCACACCTTTTTTATGTGCTAGACTCATGAGTAGCTTGTATAAACACACTGACTTCCCAAATCACTTTCAAAAAATGGAAAATTGCGAACAACAGGCTATCATTATTGCCTGGTTAATATTTCATGACAAAATAATAAAATAAAGCAGAGTTCTTTATATCTGAAAACGTTCATAACAACAGACAACTCTAGTATGTGTTGCTATATGGTATGAAAGGCAAAAAAACCTAGTATCAACACTGGGAGCCATTGTATACAAATACATTTTCATTAATGACAACAATAGACATATTTCAGATATCCGGACGCTTCACCTATCCGGACGATTGGACTTGGGAACGAAAGCGTCCGGATAACTGAGGCTCCACTGTATACGTTTATTGTAATCATTGTGTTTACATGGTTTTTTCCGTAAATCGAGTTGAAAAGAGTGAAACATATACATTTATAATCATTAAAATTGTATTGTTTTACAAAAAATTATTGGAATTCCAAACCACTTTTCTCCTCAAAGATTTCATATAATGTGAACAGTATTTTTTTTTACTTATTTATATTACATTCTTATCATTCAAATTGTAATAAACAATACTAATTCCGACTGCTTTAAAGTCAATTCGTTTCGATTGTTGACATAAAAGAGGCGGGTTATATGAACCATCCGATGAAATCCAATACGCAAACTTTGATGACAAGTTTAGCCAGTTAGCCGATATCCGATGTAAGGTGTGATAATTGTACACAATCTTAACGTGTAAAAACTGCATGCTAATTACAATGTCACGGTGTCACTTACCGTTCTTTTATTTTCTATACAAGTCAATTCAACTGTATAATAATGCTGATGTATTGTATATTTGAATATTGTAACGGTACAGAAAAACCATATACATAATTTTTACTAGGCAGTCTCTGTTTAATACTGACTTTATTCTCTTTTTTTGGGTTGAAAAAGAGTACAATTTTAATAAAATATAATACAATAAATATAGTTTTCCTTGAGTTAAAGGTTCGGATTGAAATCTCATGAAAAATTTCACACGGTTCTCGCACGCATTGCTTGAAACACTAAACAGTAAAATTACCGGGTAACGGAAATATGTATTAGATTATGATTGCGATTGCCTATGAAGAGGGTAAAAATCGCCTGACATCGTTATGGTCATTGTAAAATTCTCAAAAATAAAAAAAAGAATGTTGATAAAGTGACAAATTAATATCCTAACTTCATTATTATTAAAATATGTTGGCAATTTTTATTTATAAAAAATTGTTCACGTTTACAAATATCTTCGTCAAAGAAAAATAGCAATTAACCATGCATGAATTGCAGCGCTAGAATTACTTCCCCATTGTGATTTGGCGGGGAAAAATCTACATACTCAAACCTATCAAAGGAGTATCTAGAATATATACCTCACCAGACATCGTTTTTGGTCCATTGTACATCTGATACCTGAAAACAATTCCATTGAAAATTCGATTTATAATCCATTTATGGTCCTAAACATATCGTAGTTCTACACATTGTCGTATTTTTGTTGCAAAAAGTTATGGTGGTAAAGAGAAAATGTTTTAGAAAGGGTTTGCGTGGTTTTATTTTAAACAACGATTTCACCTAATCCTACCTCCGCAGCAGAGAATTACCATTGGACAGCCTTATGAACGGGTCACAAGTTACAAAGTATTTTATGCTAAAGGCTTAATTGCACAAAGGTCAAATGAGCACCGTGTGCGTCTTTTACTCCAATGAACCTCAATGATTACAATAACACACAATCAATAGTGATGTTTTTGGATGATACATTATGTGTATAAAATTTAAAACAATAACTTGAAAGAACTTTATGCAGCCAAATCTCAACAATGATATTATCATTAAATTATATACTAGTAGTTAAGATCAAATTCTGACATTAATTTTGGCCTTTTTCTTAAACCTATATATAATATGTATCATGAAATTCCATCAATCAAACGAAAATGTGCATGCATATCTAATGTTTATTGTTCAAAGTGCAAGTGAATTTCAACGATTTTTATAATAAGTGTCTTAAAAGAGCAAAAACGGTTATAACTTTGTATAACAATAACAATAAAAACTAATATTGATTTATTTCAAGTACGTGCAATAGGTACCATTAGATTACAGCTGTTCATTTTGAATAAAAATTCGCAAAATCCCTTTCCGCCCCTTATTTTCTCTAATTCTATATAGAACCGGTAAAACAAGAGCGTGGAGTCTCGGTGGAATGTCACTATATAGTTTTCTTTTCTAAACAAGCCGTAAAATATTGACCTTCTTTTCTATTATTTGCTAAGAAAAGCTCATATTCCCAAATCCCCCCTTCATTAAATTGCAGTTTGTCACGTACTGCCCAGAGCCCAAGCTCTTGTTAAAACGCCCCTTATTGCAAGATACTAATTCAATTATAAAGAGATTTTTTTTAAACTACACAAAAAACAATATAACGTTAAATTCAATACATATAACAATAATGATGTACATTATTCTAAATATTAATGTTCAAAAAAATATGTGTTCTCTGAAGGTACACAAACGACAAAAAAAAGTTCAATGTTTTCACAGTGATAAAGTACAGTAAACAATATTTAGAAAATTGATATAAGGGATACACAATTAAAATCACAAACACTTCATATTAAAGAATATAAAGTCAGGGGAATCATTTTTTTCATTTCATGATAAATTATGCAATACTAATATCAATGACATGTATGTTATTTTTTTAATTAAAATTCTTTATAGAAACGATTTTTGTCGGGTCTTTTTAAAAGCTACATGAAATTTATGTATTTTTAATTTATTTATTATCTCTTTGTTACCTAAATGATTTATGTTTTAATATCAAATGTCGATTATATTTTTCAAAAGTATTTGTATAAAATGGGACAAGTCATCGTTTTTTTTTCACGAAATTATTGACTTGTCACTTATCATAATGTAAGTAGAGAGGACCCCGTTTGATTGTATTTAAGTTTTTGTTTGCAAAAAAAAAAAAAAGAAAAAAAAAAAAAACGTGTTTCGGGTAGAATGGTATTAGCAAAGTTTAAATGATCATGCATTTGCCAAAAAATAAAAAAACAAAGAGAGCGAACAAATCTTAACAAAAGACGTGTTCATATGAAGTGTCAGTGAATTACACTGTAATAATATGCCTTTTTTCAAACCTATTACCAATTGTATTTTGCTTCATTTTTGTTATTGCTAAAACTCACCAAACACATGTCACATAAAAGGAACATACAGAAATTGGAGTTCAAAAAGGTTATCGACTTCTGCTAATTTTCTATTTACCTGAAGCAAAAATGTCTGTTTTTACATGTAAACATCTTCCTTCTAAAATGTCATAAAGATACACGTTGCCTAAAAAACCTTATGCCTCGAACTATGTGTATGGTAATGATAAATGAATTCAACGGTTGTTCATATAACTACGAAACCTGACGTATTTTGAATTTTTGTTTTTCATTTACGGTTTGGGAAAAATGCAGTCCAAAATCGTTTTACAACATTGAATTTTAGAAAATAAATCAGTGGGTTTACGCTGTGAACTATAGCATTAACTACTACCAAAACACTATAAAGCATAAATGTGTTTGTTATATCCAGATTAGCAAAAAAGTTACGCAAATTGGTAATTAAAGAACTCAAGAGGCTTAGGACATGTAATGCCAAAATAACGATTGTGACTACAGTCATGGGCAGTTTCGTAATTCTTGCTGCTGCAGATGTTTGTGCAGTCTTGAATCTGTGATAGAATAAGATCAGTAAAATGCTTGTCACAAGAATAAGTACTGATGCGTCGGCTATAACACCAATGATCACATATTGTGTTCCTTTGCTTATATAAGTAAAATAAGCTGTGATACATCCGTAGCCTACACTTATAAGAAAACAGAAAAAGAAACTTAAAAATACGCGTCTTTTGGTGAGGTATGTACGACTTCTGAAGGGATGAACAAACAAAAGATACCTTATATATCCTAAGAGAAGCACTCCCAGTGCTGACAATAAGTTGCTTGATTGTTTAACTATCTCAAAAACGAAATAAAAAGTGAAATATTGACATTTTAAAACACTTAATTCATTCCGTGCCAGTTGCAGGAAGTAAGGGCTGCAAAATAAAGCAAGAGTATCTCCAACAGCAAGATTAATAATATAGTAGTAGAAAGGTTTTCGTAGTTTTCGTTTAAAAGGGATATACAAAATCGTTAGGATATTACCAAGGATACCAAATGTTATTATAATAAGTTGTGTGTCGTCTGCAGTATAGGAATCAAGTAAAGCAATCATAGTCGAATTTGCCATTTCCTCATTAGTTAAGTTCATGAATATCGGATTTGGTAGATGAGTATTATTGGTTTTGACATTTTTCTGGACAATGTCATATTTATCATTTTCCAGATTACATATGAGGTCACTGAGCTGATTATTGGTTAGATCCACGTGTGCTGTAAACACCTGGTGGTTAGAGAATTCTTTCCACCAATCATCGAAGTCCAATGAAACGTTTTTGGCTCCGATATGGGAATAAAAACTTGCTTGCATTAAAATCAGTGCCAAAAGGAATGGAACCATCATATCTGTCTAAAAAGGAGATAAAATGTTATTCATTAATTTTGATTACATGTAGGTTTAAGATTCTATTCTTAAGAGCCAAACTTTTTTTTATAGTCTGAAGATCAAATTAATTTACACAAAATAAAAGTAAATTTGTAAACTAAATAAGAAAAAAAACCCTAAATTTTTGTAAACTTGCTGATGTTGAAAAATTTCATTTTTTTTTTTTTTTGCATCTCGAATTTACTAAGAACGACGTGAAATAATTGTTGAAAAACAAAACCCCTTTTCTGTTAGAACTGTGATGTTTACCTTACTTAAGGTGTTTAACTTACTTAAGTTTTGCACAATAGCGTGGCGGTCAAAGTCAGATTGGCGAAAATATGCAATTTTGGATAATGAAATATGATTTTTTTTTTTTAATTCAATATAATAGTAAATATAAACACAAACTCCTACAGCCGGATTGGAATAATTCGTAAAACATTTTTGTATCATTTTATCAGGAACTTTTAAATATAATTGAAAATGCTCCAAATTTGAAGGTAGTCCATCCATAACTACGGCAAATTTAACAATTTTGATTGATTTATACTACATCAAATTCGAACTTCGGAAAAAATAGTTGAAAAATTTGATGTTAAAATTATTTCATTTAATACAAACCTATACTTGAATTTGTTTACTGTAAAAAACTTTTATATCTTGGCGACGTTTTTATTTTGTGACTGTTTTAGGGTGATATTTTATAGTAATTAAGTCATAATTTCATATTAATATACGTTTATGGTATTTACTCTAAAAGTTGTCAATATAAACAATTTTATGTAAAACCTAACAGTATGTAAATAGCTTCATTGTTATTTATATAGTATGACATCACAATGGTCATTATGGTCAGTGTTGAACCTGTTTTAGTGAATTGCATTTCAGATGGTTAATTCTATTTTTGAATTCTCAATTTCATTGGTCCTTTAAATTCCCTCTCTTTGCTTTGTCCTTTTTTATCTGATCTTCATACTGACCAGATGTATCTATCATAAGACCAGAAGATATCTATAAACTGTATTTAAAGTAATTCTTATATATTTTATGCTATTTATATTACTGCTTATTAATAAAGCATATTATATTTGCTAGATAAGTAAATGATATATAGTGAAATGTAAATCTATTTAAATGTAAATCGTGAGTGAAAACGTAGTGTTTGAGCAACACTTATTATAGTTATTTCAATCTTAAGCCAGTTAAACTAAACGTAGTTTTAAGAGAATTGATTATATGTATATAGTTTCCATACCTAACGAATATATAAGGATCATGCAGATCAAGGCTTTGTGTCACACATAGGTATGCATATATAATTATATAAATATCAGATTTGATACTTATTGCCTAAGTTGAGTTTAATATGTTTTAATTATTAAACATTGATAACTATCTAAATTATTAATTACGTAGGATAAATATTATTGGACTCTTTAGATATCAGTTAGCACTGTGATAAGGGGAATAACTCTTTCTTGTAAACTGTGCTTGGCAAAATCATGAAATGGATGTTTTGATTCTTATACAATGCAATGATTTATGATGATGTGGTATTGATAAATTACTTATTGTGATACATGTACAGTAAAACACGGTTATAACGAACACGCTTATAATGAATTGACGCTTACAGCGAAGTGAATTTTATTCCCCAAGTCTCTATTTCATGTTGTAAACTTGACGGATATAACGAATTACCCTTATAACGAAGTTAAATTGGCCGTCCCTGGGACTTCGTTATAAGCGTGTTTTACTGTATTGTTAAATATTTCATAGCTTATGTAATATAAAGTAATAGTCAAGAATCCTACGTTGGAGTTGTTGTCTTTATCTATCTACAATAACATCATCACTAAATGACCACACATTTTTATTTTGTGGGAACGATTTTTATTTTGTGGGAACGATTTTTATTTCCTAGGAACGACTTTTATTTCATGGCAACGAATTTTATTTAGTGGGGACGACTTTAATTTCGTAACCACTTTTTTTTGCTATAGCAGCCACCGTAGCATATCATATTGTGAGAATCAAATTTAAATAAGTTCGCTGTCAACATCCTCTTAAAGATCGATTTTGCTTATTTTGGATTTTCATATCAAAGAGGGGATTTTACTTGTAAACAAAGAACACAAATAATTTTTTTACAAATATTTAGTATTCTTTTTAAATCCTGCATTTGATAATAAACCATTATGTTAATCATAGTACTATACGCCTAGGCTCTCTACTAAAATTGTTAACCTCAAGACCCCTTAGTAAGGAGTATGATCCCTTTTGTAGGTCGAGTACTATAGTGAATTTATAAAATATCAAAGTGAAAGTGTACAAAATGTTAACGATGTTTTCTTATGTATTTTCACAACCGTTGGAGGCAAACTGAATGCATTTCTAATATGTCCACAATGTCCTTTTACATTGTGAAATTTCTGTCCATGTTGCTGAGGTTCAGGCGTTTTATAGAAGGGCGAGGGGAGGGTGGGGGGTAAATATAGGCATAAAGTGAACATGCATTTTATTTTAAGGTTTCGTTCGTCATTTAAATATTGCATCCACCTGCAACCAACGAATTGATGTTTGGAAACAGTAAATGATAGAAACGGGTTTGACAAACCTAATCTGATGAGTCTCTGATAAAGTTTGAAATTAGATTGAGTAAAAACACGAGACTCCTTTACTCATTGAGTCTATTTAGAGTTTTGTTTCTCGGGTACGTCAAGGCTTATGGGTTCCTTTTTCTGTATTTCTTTCCCCAACACCGAAGAAAAATTAAAAATCAAACTCATTAAGATCAACCGTGACTGTCTCTCCTTAGGAACGCTTTTGAAAAGCCTTTGTGGGTTACAAGGTAAAAAAAAATCCGGCCCAGGCAGTTTGGTGAATCTGTGAACATCTTTAAGTCAACATTCAAGAATTTGAACCTTTTTTTTATTTTTTTTCACATTTTGTTGTCGATTATTTCATTTTGAAAAAAATATTGCCATTTTTTCTATCGAATTTAAATGACCTTCTTAATAAAAAACAACAAAATATTTATATTTAAATGCTCAATATTTCGTAATTTGTATAAAAAATCATTTATACAGAAATTGAAATTACAAAACGTATGCTTGAAGTTCCTTACCTCTTTTTATGATGTTCCTGTGGATATATTTATTCGAACAATTTTGATCCTATTTATACTTTTCGTTTTGTTCCATAAAATACTTCATAATATATTATTTTAATAAAATAATGCCCTCTAGTTTTGTATACAATTTCAAAAGAGAAAATTGAAATGGAGAAGTTTTATCTAGAATTAATTTCATCAATCATGTTGTATAATGTTATTATGAAAGAAAAGAAAAAAAATATGTGCCGTTTGTTTATCAACTTCTCCGCATTATGATATTATATTTCTTTTCATGAAATAGAGAATATGATCAATGCTTAATTCAGCTAAATAATGTCTGTGTAAAGCAGAATAATGACCCCCGTTAAATGATGATTGGCGTCATTATTCGACCTAGATTTACAATTCCCGGTCGCTATTCTATGTAGAAAAATGATCTTTTTGCCTGAAGTGTCTTTTTCATAAAAAAAAGAGTATACCTTACGTGAAGAATTTATTACCCCCAAAAATAATGCCGCCCTCAAACATTTAAGTTTTCAGTATCATAAGTCGTGTAAAATGCTTTATCATATCCAAAATCAAACTTGACCTAGGTATTATTTAGATAAACCTGTATACCAAATATCTTTTCAATATGTTCATCCTCTATGAAGAAAATGAGCGGAAACTGCAAATAACTGGAATTTTTCTACGTCAAAGGGCCATAACTGTCGAAAATTGCTCGATCGTACCCAATATCGAATTCAATATTATCATGATAAATCTGTATACCAAATTTCATTTCAATATGTTCATCCTAAGCGACGAAAATGAACGGAAACTGTTCGTGGACCGACCGACCTACAGACCGACCGACAGACAATATCAAAGCAATATGGCTTTCCTTCTTCGAAGGGGGCATACATATACAGTTTTTTCTCTATGAGAAGAACTGCAGTTCTACGCATCACTATTCCCATATATCCGTACAGCTACATGCTCAGTTCTGCTACAATTTCTGACAATATTAATGGCCACCTGGCCCCGAGGTTAAAACTATTCTTCACACTCGCATCCGTATTCGTATTCTTTACTACGAGTGTGTGAACCAGTGAGTACGGCTTTAAAATCCGATGTTATAAAGTTTTTGGAGTACGTTCTCCGCTGAGTGCTTTTTGGAGTATACTTCATAAAGTATAAAAATTAAAAATGAAAATAAAAAAGAGAAATATATATATATATATATATATATATATATATATATATATATATATATATATATATATATATATATATATATAGTTAAATCCAAAAAATATCGCAGTGTCCGGTTTTATATATAGAAAATTTGAAAAACGAAAGACATATATATATATATATATATATATATATCACAGGGCGAAAAACAATCTTTAAGCAAGTCCTTAAAGGTGGCTTAAAGGATATACAATCTTTAAGCCACCTTTAAGTCACCTTTAAGCTGAGCTTATAGGTCCTTAATGTCCAAACTTCTTTAAGTAACCTTTAAACCATCTTTAAGCCACCTTTAGGCATCTTTAAAGGTCATATGAAACGATTTTTAACACTATGATTTTCTTTCATGAATATAAAACTTGGTATAAACAAATGTTAAAATACATGATGTAAGATTTTTTTGCCTTTGCATTACTGAGAAATAACCGTGAAAACTGAGCACCTGAAAAAATTCTTGCCCGCTTATCGTTCTTGATTTTGTGGATTTATGACGTCACAAAGACCCACCGATGTAAACAATGCATTAAAACTAGTGTAATTTTACAGTAGTTTATTGATTAAATTTCAGTAATTTTTGCATATATGAACGTGTTTTTCTTTTCAAATGAGATCATTAGATTTCGTCGTAGCCTACAGATGACTTAGTTTTAATTGGTCGTTAATGAATAAATCTAATATCAGCTTCTCACAAAAGTAAAATCATGATGAAGATCCCGTCCTGGAGTGGAAATTTAACGAAAGAAATGCTCCAACATTTACAGCTGATTAATGAATTATCCTTATCCTTTTGAAATAGAAACATCCTTTTCTTCTTCGGTACGTATAATGATTGAGCTACATTTAAAGGGAATTAAAGCATTTAAATTGATTTGATTTATTTTGTCACATAAAAAAGTATATAAGGCAGGCCAATGAAAATGTTTGAGGCATTGTGTACATAGTTTGTATTTAAGAGCTGCTATAAAATGCCGCAAAATTATTCTTAAATTTTATTTCGAAATAATATAAATTTCTGACTTATTGATATATACATGTAGCAATATCTTTAGAAAATACTTTGTGTACACGTGTATTAACGTTTTATTAAATTAGATCGCGGAAATATGGCATTTAAGGATTTAGAAATGTATCGGTAAAATAAATCGGTTGTTTGATGAAAATAGTTGTGAACGAATGTGAAGATAAGCAACAGATTTTATTAAGAACAAGCATCAATAATGATAAAAAAAAAAAAACGAAAGAAAACATTGCGGAAGAAAGTGAGATAAAAGGGATCTGTGAGTAAACACCGCACATACACGTTTTAAAATCAAAACACCGCACATTCAAGTACACGTTTCAAAAACAAAACATTTGAAGAAATTTCTCTTAGACTAAAAATAATTAAATGGTTACATATTTGTGAATTTGAAAGTGAAATAAACAATATAATCGTGAAGCGAATGAGGCACAATGAGGCCTACAAGTTGTTTAGAAAAAAAATCTTAATGAATTGCATGGACGTGCAAATGGAAAAAAAAACGATCAGACTTATTTTTGAATGTGTCAATGTCATTAAAAAGATCAAAATAAAACATATAAATATGCTTAAATTAAAATTATATTATACTTGCATGTGGATCTATGAAGAAAATCATTTATTCTCCCTGCAGTCTCGAAACTGAATATCATTATGTACACGCTATTACATGTAAATAAAAACGCACACGATTTCATTTCTTGAGAGAAAAAATACTGACATGGTTGATTATTGTATAATTATACAAGTTTTTATATAAAATAGTATTTTTTTTCTTTTAAAATGCTGCAAAATGACATGGATATTTGTATTCACAACATAGCTTTATAAGGCGATTGGGTCTTACCGACGTCATAAGCAAGGGAGGTAAGCCGCGTAAGTCAATGTTCCTTTTCCCCATTAAGTAATTTTGATCGACTGTGGCGCTCACATTTTGCATAAAATATCCAAAAAACAATGTTATTAAATAGGCACTTATGAACTCATTCCCGTATATAACTCAATATGGTCAGGATATCGTTTCATATGACCTTTAAGGGCATTTACGCTCCCTTTAAGTTGTCTTTAAACCATCTTAAAGTTCCCTTTAAGTCAAGTTTGATCAAACTGAACAATAAAAACATATATTAAATGCAAAAGCTCTTTTATAGGGATGGGTGTTCCAAGTGATGATATAATTTCCAAGGAAGGGGGGGGTGTTACAGGCGGTCTTAATTGTCGCTCCATTAAACACAGATCGCTATCATCAACACCGCTCCGATGGACACAGATTGCCGTTATAAAATTCTTTTTTTGGTATCAAAATTATTGTAGGGGCGAGCGCAGTCCCTGTATCTAAATTTGTGCATGAAATTATATTAAAGAATGTTTGTTTCCTATTATAAATTAATCAGTGAAAAATCTCTCTCTCTCTCTCTCTCTCTCTCTCTCTCTCTCTCTCTCTCTCAGTTCATCCGGTTATTAAATAAAATAAAGATAATGAACCAACAATGCATGATTTAATAATCGGTTTAAGGTATGTATTTTTTTTTTCAATTTTAATTATTTCTAGGTCTAATTCTAGATCTGCTAGAAACATGTTAAAGAAAAAGACTCCCAACTGCCTTTGTTATATCTGGCAGGATATTACTGCTTTGTTTGTCTAGACATAGTTTTGTTCGTTTGTGTATATCTAATTAGAGTTTATTGTTTGTCCAACTTAAGAAAACCCCCAGAACTAACACAGAATATACAAGATATACACAACAGTCGTGTCGTTTGCCCAGGTGCTCGTTTCTGTACAATTATCTAATTAGATTCTATTGTTTGTCCTACTTGAGAAAACCTCTGGAACTAACACAGAATATACAAGATATACACAACAGGTGTGTCAAAATCGCGTGTGTTGTTTTTAAGTGCCTCAACGATAGCGATAGTGCCAAAGTGCACGTCAGGGTTTCTAAAGGCGTTGAAATCTTAGTATGTATGTGTATACGATAAGTCTAGTGAATAAAAGTTTATTTACATTTGTAATTCATTTTCAAAGTATTATTTCCTAACTATGGGTTTTAAAAATGTTACAACTTCAAATTAAAGACACGTGTATGCAAGAGTAAAATCTAGAGGCTAATTAATTACAGTACCGGTGATCATAAATAGGGGTTAATTATTTAAATATATGTATAAGGGGAAATATGTCACATACCCGGCCCGGTACATGATACAATTGTATTAACAAGTATATGTATACATCATTTGCAATTGCCACATGCAGTAAATACGTAACCGGTAATTCGTAATATTGTTTGTTATAGAATTGATAGTCTAAAAATCATGTATACAATGAAATACTGGAACGGCGCCGTGATCATGAAAACCGGGAAATTGCGTAGAACAAATACCCTAATAGTGTCAGTGCATTTAATAAAAGAAATGATTTCCTTGCAATTCATTTAGCTATGAATTAGATGAACGTATATATCTGCTCGGTTTAAATTTATTAACTAAGTAGGCCTACTAGTAAGCCTAACGATTTCCATTTAGATATAATAAATTTTTTTTCACTGAAAACCAAGTCCCGTATTTCATTCTAAATAGATGCATGCATGTATTTTATAAATTAGAAATAATTGATTGTTTCAATCTAGATGGAAGTCAAAATCTTTTCAAGTAAAAAATACAGATTCAATACATTGATTCAATATCCACTGATATATAGGATATAAAAACCTCACAAAATATGTAAGTTGCAGAGGAAGTGAGGTGATGCCGGTAAACGAAGGTTCCCGGGTTCAATTCTCGTCTTGGGCGTTTTATTTTTTTTTTTCATTTTATTTTCAAGAACAAAAACATTTTTTAACCGGGTTTTCCGAAGGAAAAATCCGGTTATTAAAATGGTGAAAATGGCGGGCGGGCAGGCGGCTGCCAAAAGGGTACCCTCATTGTACGGATAACTCCTCCTACAGTTTTCAAAATAGGAAGTTGTTGTTTTGCAGATCAATTGTACATATATCAGAGGTGTGCATGTTGCTAGGATTTTGATTTCTGATAATTTATGAAAAAAATACTAGCTTTTGAACTTAGTCATTTTTGGCAAAATATTGCATATAGGGTACCTTCATTGTATGTATAACTCCTCCTACAGATTTCAAGATAGGAAGTTGTTCTTTTGCAGATCTATTGTACATAGGGTATATCAGAGTATTGTGCATATTGCTAGGAATTTGATTTCTGATAATTTATGAAAAAAATACCAGCTTTTGAACTTAGTCACTTTTTGGCAAAATATTGCATATAGGGGTACACCATTTCACTGGATATGGGTTGACATGGATTATGGTTCACATAAAAAAAAAAACCGGTTTGCTGTCACATTGACAGCTTTTCACTTGTTTATACCTTTTCTATCATGATCATAATTATAGTTAATATATTTTGTTGGTAAATTAAGCACAATATTGAATTAAAAGATTTTTCAATGGTTTAATGGTGGCTTAAAGGTAGCTTAAAGAAGTTGGGACATTAAGGATCTATAAGTTGTCCTTAAAGGTGGCTTAAAGATCGTCTTTAAGCTACCTTTAAGCTATCTTTAAGGACAACTTAAAGATGGTCATTCAACCTGTGTATAAAATAATGAGAATAATAATAATATAATAATAATAAATAAATTATAATTTAATAATTATAATAATAATATATAAAAAAAAAAAATAAAATAAAAATCTCAAGTCTTTGGAGAAAGAGAATGTTCCTTAACTAGTGTAAACAATCCTGACATGACTGCAATACACAACAAGAAACATTCGATGAAAAATTGGTCTGACAAATGATATACATTCTCTTTTTCTGTCACCAAACATGGAAATGACTGAGTCAATGGGAGCTGAGGCTGTGAAAGCTTTTAAAAAATGGACCGAAAATAAGCTTTATTAATTTAATACGAAGTCGAAAGAAAGAGGAAGTCATTTGGGGACAGAAAAGGGTCGGGGGGGGGGGGGTAAAACGAGCGGAGATTTGCAGTGATAATCTGATTTCTCTCTCTCTCTCTCGTATTTTTTTTTCAAATATGTAGGTAGTCGGTCAAAGGGAAAAAGTACGCAAATATGCTTATGATTGTACAATGTATTATGATTTGAAATAGTGTAATGCAAGGTTTTTTTTATCGTTTTTGTGGTTGAATACTGCATGCATAAGCCTAATTGTAAAATTTACATTCTTCAGACAGTTTAGCACAGTTCACAGTGAACCAGAAGAAATTAAGAAAAAGCATTTCAATCTTAAGCAGAGAGGTAAATAATAGTTCCATCGAGTTGACAAATATTTTTAAAAAAAATTATCCTGAATTTTAAAATGTATTACATAACGTATGAACCTTTTTGAAATATTTTACAGTGTCAGATTTTTATTTTTTTTTTAGCAAAAGAAAAGATTGATGCTATCTAAAGTTCTGTTAGGAAAACGGGAGGAGGCCCACCATGAAAGTTATCCCTTACACCCAATGAGGAGGCCCTGATGAAGTCAGTGTAGGGTAAACCGATCTCCAGTGGTTTGCCAGGTGGCATTGATAAAGATAGTAATTGTGGCTTCCTTCTCCATTGAACCATTATATGTTATGAATCGAAGATTTCATTTTGTACATTTATCTAAGAATAATGATAATGTAGACATGCTCTCAAATTTTGGCTTGATAAAAATATTATTGTTGTCTGAAATACCACAAAGTAAGCTGTTGACAATTATGTTTTAGAAATAGTATAAAAGTGTATATATGTATATCTGTGCGCGTATACTCCCTCTATTATCAGTCTAGATATGTGACCATGCACATTCATGTATATAATTATATGTCACTGCCTGCTTTATAGACACTTAAGGTTCTTTATTACAAAGAAAGTACAGAAGAAACTTTCTTCATTAAACTAGCTTCACTTACTCTTTGTACATATATTCCCAATGAAGAAAGTAAGTGCATTTTCTTATGTATTATGAACCATACACTAGCTTCTAGGGACTCAGATTTGATAAATAGTATAAAAATGTATAAAAATTAAACAATGATTCATTATAATTAGCAAATATATGTTTAATATAGTTTGAGTTTATTGTTTTCAAACAAAGTAATTGAATTTAAGATAAGGGTACGTTGGAACAATAATCAACTTTAAATACTAGCTAAATTAATTATGCAATTTTTATTTATTCCCATCTTTTTTGTTGAATTCCTTTCTTGATAAATATCACACGCTTTCTCTCTTAACAAGAGAAATATCTTGGAAGAACGTAAATATGTAAAGGTTGCATATAAAACATACATAATTACATACAGTCAAACAATGCTCTTGTAAAGGAGATAGATGCATCATGTATGTATCCTATTTCTTGTTAGGTTTGTAACTGATTGACTACAGAATTATATTAGGTTGATCAATCTCATAGACGACTTCAATGAGATTAATCAACTCGGCATATTTCTGTAATCAGTCAGTAACAAACCTAACATTCACAAATAACGATCATCTACGCAAAGCCATGTACAAGATGCCTAAGATTTCGTCCAATTTAACTCATTTAAACTCGTCCAAATCATCAATCTCACCTTTCATATACTCTTTAAAAATATTTGCTTCTCTATTTTTTATACAATGTTTTGTTGCAATTCAATTTAAAACGTTTTCTCCCTTTCCTCTCAAAAAATTTGGGCAACTACTTTAATTTGAAAGAATTTCATATAGCAACTACTTCAAATATATTAAGAACTAACTGCATGCGGTTTGTGTATTAAATAATATGAAATGTCGAAATGAGGAGGCAATGCGTCGGCAAATGGCAGCCATATTGCCTAATATCAATTCTCACCGAACTAACATTATAGAGATATATGAAGCAATCACGTTTTATGTTTAAACCAATGAAAGTGTTACATTTCAGTCCAAGAGAAAACAAATAGAAAATTAATATAGAAAATTAATATAAATATATATATATATATATATATATATATATATATATATATATATATATATATATATATATATATAGTTAAAACCAAAAAAATATCGCAGTGTCCGGTTTTATATATAGAAAATTTGAAAAATGAAAGACAACACAGAGTAAAACGTTAGCGCTTTCATTCAAATCATCGCTTGATACCACAAGAATGCTAGAAACCATCGCTTGATACGACACGGGTATTAGAAACCTTTCCTTGATACCATACATACACAAGAAACCATCGCTAGATACCACAAGGATACTAGAAAACATCGGTTGATACCACAAGGATACTAGAAAACATCGCTTGATACCACACGGAGACTAAAAAATAAATCATCGCTTAATACCACCTGGACACTAGACACCATCCCTTGATACCACACTGATACTAGAAACCATCGTTTGATACCACACGGATACTAGAAATAATCGCTTGATACCACACAGATACTAGAAATCATCGCTTGATACCACACATATACTAGATATCATTGCTTGATACCACGTGGCTACTAGTAATAAAAACCATCGCTTGATACGACACGGGTATTAGAAACCATTGCTTGTTACCACACGGATACTAGAAGTCATTGTCTGATACCACATGGGTACCAGAAATCATTGCTTGATTCTTGGTACTAGAAACCATCAATTGATACCACACGGGTACTAGAAGTTTCATCGATTCATACCACATAACAGAAATTTACAGCTTTTACAAATCCGGCGTTTTTGTTCTATCAAGCAAACCCAAAGATATCTCCTGTAAGGATGCCAATAGTGCTAAAGAGAAAAACTAAAGCCACTTTTGAAATAATGAAGGATAATGAAGAGCATGAGAAAGAAACATTAAAGGCTAACAACATCCGAAAGTCAAATAAGAAAACACGAAAAGACAGTTTTCAAGTAAATCAATAACACTTGCATTTTTTGTTGATGTGCAAGTTGTTGTTAACGTTTTTTTAATTTCATGTATACTTAAAAGTTAAGACATTTAGTAAATACAAAAAAAGCCTTCCCAGTCTTTAATTAGCCGTCGTACGTTATTGTAACTGACAGGCTTTATATCGTTTATCATATTTAGAAACTTACCAAATGTTATCCCGTGTAAGCGCGGTAAAAACACATAAAATTATTGTTATTATATCAAGACGAAACGTCATCTTATATTGGTTATTATTACGGTACAGCACTAATGTTATCGTGTAGTTGCTATTGCTTTGTAAATTGTGCCGATGAGAAATGGGTCTTATGGCGGTTTTGATAAAGCAAAGAAATAACGTCACAAACAAATGACGTTATTTCATAAGTGAAAAGCATAAAATGCGTTATTTTCATAACGTGTTTTAAACTTGATTTTATTTAATTCAATACGTTATTTTGGGGTAACCCTTAAAATAATATTGACAAATTCATTTTGTATGTTCTCTCATTGTATGTTTGTCAAAATATTCTTCTTCAAAAATAGCTATATTTTGAAAAATTGTCGTGAAAAGATTTTGTTATTAACTTTGATGTACATGTAGACATGTGCGTGTTTATTTCTGATAAAACATATTGATATTCATGATCAGCAAAGACTTAATTATGAAAATGATTTAATCAGATATTGCTTGATTTCAAAAAAGGAGATTCGAGACCTAACAAAAGTTATCATTTGTAGCAATGACTGTTGATGTTTTGGTTGGATATCTTGTAGAATGAGCCCAAAAGCACACGGTATCCACTCATATTTCCCTCTTTATGAAATAAAATAGAATATTGGATACAATCTAAGTGTTGATTATAACGCTGTATCTACAGAATGATTAAAATTTGCTTGCAAACGCAAATTAAGTACAACAATAACTTTATTTTGCCAAACTGTGTACATGGTGTAATAAATCTGAGCTTCGATCATATTTTTGCGTACTTATTGTAACCGAAGCGGTCACGGTCGCTATCTATCTATCTATCAATCTATCTATCTATCTATCTATCTATCTATCTATCTATCTATCTATCTATCTATCTATCTATCTATCTATCTATCTATCTATCTATCTATCTATCTATCCAAAAGTTTCAGTAGTCGGAAGATCCAAATAATGTAAATTCCTGAAGTTTTGAACCACACCAAAATACACTGACTAGAATCTGTCACTATACCCAACTACTGTATTTAAAATTTCGTGAATTCTTACTGATTTTCAGATTGGTACATTTAAAATTAATTTTGTATAAAGGAAATACATTTATGTTTTAATTAAAGTTCAGAGAACTCGTTTATTGCAATTCCCTGCAACAATTTAGATTGGTTTACACGGAATGTTACATTAAGAAATGAATATTTTATACATAAAAGCGTCTTGTGCTTTATTGCGAGTTTTGAGAATTCTTTCAATGAAATTGCCTGCGGTAACTTTGATTGATTTACACGGAATGGTACATTTATTATGAAATGAATGCCAGGTATTTTATACAGAAACATTTTGTGTTCTACACAAAATTCAGAGAATTCATTAATTGCAATTCCCAGCACCAATTTAGATTGGTTTACACGGAATGGTACATTAAGAAATGAATAATTTATACATTAAAACAACTTGTGTTTTGTAGAGAGTTCAGAGAATTTTTTCACTGAAATTTACTGCCCCAACTTGTATTGATTTAGTACAATGAAAATTTTATTAATTACATGTATGAAGTGCTTCTAATACTTTTAATATTCAGCATATAAATTTCTTTTAAGTGACATGAACAATTTTATTATTTCATTTGTATATCCATGAACTGAAGTCATATATACATGTACTTGTTCTATTTTTAGCGTATCACGTGATAAACAGCTGATGCGATGGTTGTTTTCCAGTGAAAAAGGGGAAATAGATAGTTACTATGGTGGCATATCTCTGCCCCTTGTGTGCAAGTTATTTTTCTTTTAATTATGTTGACATGCAAGATAACTATGTTGACATGCAAGATAGTTATGTCAACATGCAACATAAAAATGTTGACATGCAAGAAAACTGCAATCAAGTAAGAGTTATAAAAAAACTCAAATATTGCCAACATGTGACATCCAAGATACTAGATACGCTACCAATTGATGTCAACATGCAACTTATTTATGTTAACATGCAACTTATTTATGTTAACAGGCAACTTATTTATGTTAACATGCAACATATTTATGCTAACATGCAACTTATTTATGTTAACATGCAACTTATTTATGTCGACAAGCAACTTATTTATGTCAACATGCAACTTAATTATGTTAACATGCAAGATAAATATGTTGACATGCATCATATTAATGTCAACATGCAACTTAGTTATGTTGACATGCAACTTATAAGTTGCATGTCAACATATTTATCTCGCATGTAAACATAACTAAGTTGCATGTTGACATATTCATCTCGCATGTCGACATAAGTTGCATTTTGACATAAATAAGTTGCATGTCGACATAAATAAGTTGCATGTTGACAAAAATAAGTTGCATGTCAGCATATTTATCTTGCATGTTAACATAAATAAGTTGCCTGTTGACATATTCATCTCGCATGTCGACATAAGTAAGTTGCATTTTGACATAAATAAGTTGCATGTCGACATAAATAAGTTGCATGTTGACAAAAATAAAGTTGCATGTCAGCATATTTATCTTGCATGTTAACATAAATAAGTTGCATGTCGACATAAAAAGGTAGCATCTAGCATCTTGGATGTCACAGGTGGGCGATATTTCAGATTTTTCAAGATTTTGGATTATTCATATCAGATTCCAATTTCTTGCATGTCAACATACATGTAGTTATTTTGCATGTTGACATAACTATCTTGCATGTCAACATATTTATCTTGCATGTCGACATATTTGAAAGCAAAATAACTTGCACGCAAGGGGCAGAGATATGCCACCATAAGTTACATTATGATATATAAACTTCATCATTGTTATACTGGGATGAGTTTGAATACATTGTCCGAAATTAAGTCTGTTTTTAATGCATTTATTTCAGACGGTAATCCATGGGCGTCCTTAACCTAGCTGCGAGGGCAAATTTATAAACTTTGCCGAAGTTTCAGTAGATAGACATTATAAATGACGTTAATGAAACAATCAATGTTACGTAGTTTTTTGGGTTTTTTTTGTTTTTTTTTTTACCAAAGTATGTTATTTTGCCCTGCAAAAGAAGTGTACCGAGATACCGTGAAGGAGTCTATTTAAAGTATGGCGTCATACCGACAAGTGCATCGCGTTAATTCAGTTGTTTATATTTAACATGCTTGGACTTTTTGATTACAAAGTTGCACGCAGGGTAATTTTTAATAAAGTTTAATTTATTCGTACCACTAACAATCGAGGATTATTTATTTCTGATGACTTGTTGTTTTGTATTATGTCATTTCTGGTCGGCGCGACCACAAATAGACTTAACAGTGTTGCAGTGAATGCTGCCAATCTATATACCAAGGAGCAAATTAATACACAGGAAATCGATAATTTTTCAGAATGAATTGATCTGAGTTAGAATATTTTATTGTTCTAAATGTCTTTAATAAGGGATTTCAAACGGAAATGAAACCAATCTTATAGTTGAACTGTACATTCTACGACTAAGTCTGTAACGTCCAAATTTTCCCTAAACACGTGTGTATAGTACAAGTTAATAAAAGCAGTAACTTAATTCTGCTTTTAAAAATAGAGCAAAGTTCATTGTGTTAAGCGTTTGGCAATCTTTAATGAAGTTATTTTTATAAGTTATTGTATAACTAAGGAAACCATGCGATCAAAAAGACCAATACCGGTAAATAAAGCTTTTATAAGTAGCTCATACGTTTGTTTTAAAAAAAAATTAATATTTTTAGGAGCTGTTCATCTTGCAGAATTTATTAGGTCACGCAAATTCAGTTATTGATTGTGTAATATCTATTTCCAAATCATTGATTTTCATAACCAAATTCAATAACTTTCCCTTTAAATACGTGACGGAAGATATCACAGACAATGCTGTTAATTGCTAGTATACAGAATTTGACGGAAATGGCCAGACCACGCTCAGACGATCACGTCAATTAAACTGGGTGCTATTGTTTTAACTTGATTGACAGGCGGCAGCGTTTTGAAGTTTGTACTGGTCAAAAAAGGGGGCGTTTGTTAAAGTTCGGCCTTTAACAGAAGCCAATATTTGAGAACAAAACGTTTGATGACGTCATCATGTTTGACCTTCTTACATGTATTTGACCTTATTTGAAGTGCCGAACGTCCAAATATTTTGTCTTTAGACCGTCCAAAGTTTATTCTGCTTTTAACATCACCTTCAAAATACAAAACTTACGGGGAAAAGAGATGAAACAAACGCATATTTTCAAACAAGTGATTACTATTAATAAAATTAAATGTTTATTCAGTAAGTATTCAAGTTACATCAAGATTAGCTGTTTACTGACCTATGCTGCCAAACACTTAAGGTATCGCAGGGCTTATTTTACTCTTTTTGGTACAGTCAATTGTGAATTTTTCATCGAAAAAACTGCTCTTTTATTTTGGGAAAATTAGTTTAACAAATGTGGCTCAATGCAAGTTAGCAAACACAAAAATTCGATTAAGTATTCTTGGTTTTCATTTGCATATAATGCATAAAATCAATGAATTAATGTTTTCATTTTTATAAACCACACTTAACGGAACACTCAGATATTTTAATTAACATTTATAACCATTTCTCACTCAGCATAGTTACAATTTCAGCATCCGATCTTTTATAACACAACACGACACAGTTATTTTGGGAATTTTTCAATTACATTTTTGGGAAAAAACAGTCAATTTTCAAATTGGAATGGGTCCTATTACAGGACTCGCATGCAAAGGATATTATGCCTTGTATCGGATGTACAATTGGGTCTTGAGAGCTCGAGATTTTCCGATTGATCTCGGTAGAATACGGAAAATTGGAATTAACTTCAAAAATGTAGAAATGTTTTCGATTTAACATAATAAAAAGTAAAATATAAACAATTGATAGGCAAGATTATTTTTCTTAATTTTAAAAGAAAATATAACTCTTTCTTTACGCTGATTATGACGTTGAAGCAGCTTTGGGTCATTTTCCGTTGTATGAAATTATTTTGTTCCCCGCGGCGCACTTGCGATTACTTGGAGAAAAACCTTAATTAATAAAATGCAGCGCGTGTGTCACGTGTTGCGTTGAAAAATAAGTCGTTTTACTTATTGAATTTGTAGATTTTGTGACTGCGCAGAACTTGAATTTGGGTTTTCCGGTTAATCACTGTGCATTAAAAGTGTTAATTTTAAGAGTTAATTTAAAACATACATGATATTTCAGACCCGACATTTGTATAACTGCGTATTTAACACCAACTATGTTTTATTTAGTACCATGCATAAAGATTTCCTAGATAAATTGCGTGTATATGTTTATTGTAATCATTGTGTGTAAATGATTTTTCCCCGTAAATCGAGTTGAAAAGAGTCAAATAATTACATTTACAATCATTACAATTGTATCTATTTTTATCCGAATTCCAAAACACTTTTCTTTTCAAGCATTTCCTAGAATGTGAACAGTATTGTTTTGTTACTCTTTTCTAATATTGCTGGATTTCCTATCATTCAAATTGTAATAACCAATATTAATTCCGATGCTTTAAAGTCAGTTCGTTTCGATTGTTGACATTAAAGAGGGGCGTTATATGTACCATACGATGAAATCAAATATTCAAACTTTGATTGACAAGTTTAGCCAGTTAGCCGATGTCCGAAGTTATGTGTGATAGTTATACTCAATCTTAACGTATAAAAACTGCATGCTTATTACAACATCACAGTGTCACTTACAGTTCTTTTTTTTCAGTACAAGTCAAGTTAACTGTATAAAACATGCTGATGTATTGTGTATATTTGAATATTGTAGCGATACAGAAAAACACATATACATACTTTTTACTAGGCAGTTTCTGTTTAATACTGACTTTATTCTTAATTCGTTTGTTTGTTGAAAAAGAGGACAACTTTGATTAAAATATAACTAGACTTTGACCAGTGCGTGCACGGGTTGACATTGCATAAATTATGATATCGAAATACATTTACGAAATACATAACCAAGCTTTAAGCCTACAATGACGCTATTAATTTCACTAAACTCTGCTTAGTTAGAATAATCTAACTGTGTCTCTGGACAGGCCATCGCCACAGTTAAAATGCCTCCCATATACCCGTAAAGTGGCAGAAAATTGCAGATTTGCTCCGAAACGATTTTGCAGAAAATCAATGAAGCTGCATTGAAAATAACAGTTATATTATTCATTGCAAACCATTTTGAGGCTGTAAATATCTTTCATCTAAAAATTTAATTCATATTAATGAAGAATTCAACACTTTTTCACCAACGTTTTTACTCGCTTCAAATTTACACACCATGTTGACATTCAAAACTCTCAGGATTTTTCATGTTAAATACACTGAGTTAGAGTTAATTCCAGTATTTCCTTAATTTGATGAACAGAATATGTGACAAATTTTCAATGCAAATTTACCTGTATTTGCAATATCGTTTCTGAGTTTATCCATGCAAATAAGATATTTAGGAAACATAAACTAAAGAGCCTCCCATGATTAAGCGTGAATGTAATGCGCATGCGCAAGATTATAAAATCTCAAAAATCAAGACGATCTCCGGATTTTTTAAAGGAATTTTCGTTAATTATTAATTAGCGAAGCTTGACTGACAAAAAAAAAAACAAAAACAAATTGGTTATCTTTAAGGTACCAATGATGTTTAAAATGTATAAAATAAAAGACAGTACTCTTCCGAATTCTCGATATTAAAGCCCAAAAATTCGAGTCTTTTATTTTGATATAGTAGTATAGATACTATAAATATAGTTTTCTGTGAGTTATATGTTCGGAATGAATTCTCATGAAACATTTCATACGATTTTCGCACGCGTTGCTTGTAACACTTTTTCTGATCGGCTTCGGCCGATCACTGTTGTGTCCATATGAGGCATCCGGCAAATGCTTCCACCTGCGCACACATTCCGCTAGCATAAGTAGTTCTTATAAAAATTTGAAGTTTGGTTTAGTATTTATATAACATTTTACCCAGTTTTATTTCAATTCATTTGCCTTAAAAGATGCAAACATATATAAAATACAGTTCGACCAGTTAATTCAAGAATGCACATTTTGTCTCACGCGTAAAAATTTCGATTGAAAGATTCATAAAGTAATACAGTTGACCTCGATGAACTGACCTCAATCATAAGAAGATGCTCCATGAACTGACTTCGATCTATTAATGTTGCATAATAGTAGCTAGGAAGACGGCTTGATTTATAAACAAGATTACGTTATAATGCGACCTCAATAGCAAGTTATGATGGCATTCAATGTTTTTCAGTCGCATTATATTATTTTAATACAACTCTTTCTTTATATACGTGTAAATGCTCTTTGAAGAGTCCTACTCAGTATTCTGAAGAATAATAAGATACATTAACATTTAATAATTACGTTAAAAATATAAAACTAGACAAGGAGTTTACGAACGGCTTTCCCCAAATTTATTTCAAAATAAAATTTGTTGACGGTTTATAATGATGAAATAATTGTGAACAGATTCAAAATATTCTATATTTTGTAAAAATACAGTACTTTTTTAATTTTTTTTTTTACATCAAACTGATCATGTTGATTGCTTCTAGCTATCAATATATCATTTTTGCCGATCATTCCTTTAAAAGGAATACTTGTTACGCCTAGTATGACCCGCAATTCACGACCTCGTTGTAATGGTAACATTATTTTTTCATGAAACACAAAAATTAAATTTTTTTCAATCATAAAATTACTCGTTCCTAATTGTAAAGGAATAGAGAACAGTAAAATTACCGGGTAATTAGATTATGATTGCGATTGCCTATGAAGGGGGTTAAAATCGCCTGACATCGTCATGGTCATTGCAAAATTTTTTAAAAATGATAAGAATATTGATAAAGTGAAAAGTTTATATCCCAACTTCATTATTATTAAAATATGTTGGCGATTTTTATTTATAAAATATTGATCACGTTTACATATACATGTATCTTCGTCAAAGAAAAATAGCAATTAACCGTGCATGAACTGCAGCGCTATAATTTCTTCCCCATTGTGATTTGGCGGGAAAAAATCGCCCTTTTATAGAAACTACATACTCAAACCTATCAAATGAGTATCTAGAATATATATCTCACCAGACATCACTTTTGGTCCATTGAACATCTGATACCTTAAAACAATTCCATTGAAAATTCGATTAATAACCCATAAATGGTCCTAAACATATCGTATTTAATTATTTTCTACTGATTGCCGTATTTTTGTTTCAAAAAGTCATGGTTTTAAAGATAAAATTTTTAAGAAAGGGTTTGCGTGTTTATTTTAAACAACGATTTCACCTAATCCTACCTCCGCAGAACTTGACAGTAAACATAGAATTACCATTGGAAAACCTTATGAACGGGTCACAAGTTACAAAGTATTTTATGCTAAAGGCTAAATTGCACAAAGGTTAAATGAGCACCGGGTGCGTCGTTTTACTCCACCGTTGACGTCTGACATTATGTTTGGCATTTTTCATAATTATATCTATGTACATGTATCTAAGTTCCATCAATCAAACGAAAATTTGAACGCATATGTAATGTTTTTTTGTTTGTTCAGAGTTCATGTGAATGAAGAGCGTTATAATGAAGTTGAAAGAGAAAAAAAAGTTGGATTTTTTAAGTGTCTTAAAAAGAGCAAAAATGGTCATAACTTTCTTTTCAAAAAATCTATTTCGTAAATAACATTATTATACAAATATTGACTGGGGTTGTGGGCAACATTGATTATATTAGCCCCCGAGGGTCGAAATATTGCTCGACGCGAAGCGGAGGTCAGTGTTTTCGTTTCAAAGAAACGAAACGTTTCGCTTCCGCCGCCCGTAAAAATTAACATACAGATGTTTTACCTGATTTTACTTTATAGTAATTCGCAAATCTTTATATTTGTTATGATAGCAAACGGTAGCAGTGCACGTTGTTTACTTGCCTTGACTAACTCTATTATGACGTCACTTTCCTTTTGGAATTGCAAAGAGTTATTTACTTCACCGTTTACGGTCAATATTAAAAAACATTGACCAGTCAACATTTTTCGGACGAGCTAATATTACAATTATTGGCTATTCTTCTATATAGAGTTATATATTGAGAATATACTACTGAATATAACAATAACTAATATCAATTTATTTCAAATAGGTAGCATCAGTTACAGCTGTTCATTTTAAATAGAAATGTACAGTAAACATTATTCTAAATACTATATAAATTTAAAAATATACATGTCCGTAGATACACAAACGACAAATCAACATTCAATCCTTTCACAGTGTTAATGTACAGTAAACAGTATTCAGAAACTTGATATAAGGGATACATAAATTAAAATTACAAACACTTCATATAAATGAATATGAAGTCAGGGGGTGATTTTTTTCATTTCATGATGAATTACGCAATACCAATATCAATGATATGTATGGGTTTTTTTTAAAATTAAAATTCTTTATAAAAACGATTTCAGTTGGGTCTTTTTTAAAGCTACATGTATTATTGATGAAATTTATGTATTTTAAGGTCACCTGTGTAAACTCAGGTGACCTATTGCTATCCGTTTTCGTCTGTCGTCGTGCGTTAACAATTTAAATTTTTAACTTCTTCTTAAAAACTACAAGGCTGATTGTTACCCTTTTTGGTGCGAGGCATCTATATGGTAAGAGAAATCTAAATTGTTAAATTCATGGCTCTACCACCCCGGGACGTCACATGGAGAGCAAAATATGTACAAGAGTAGACCAATTTTCAAAAATCTTCTCTACTCCCACAGATGTTAGGAAAAACCTGGTTGCATATTTATGATGTCCATGAAACCCTCTACCAAAATTGTGAAATTCATGGCCCCTGGGTCAGGAGTTCTGGCTCTAGGGTCGGGCCAATATGGCAATATATTAAAAATGTATTTAATCTTAGAAAATCTTCTTCTCTACTACCAATGTTAAAAACTAAATGCATGATTATGATGTCAAGGAGGCCCTCTACTAAAATTGTGATATTCATGACCCCTGTGTCAGGGGTTCAGGCTCTAGGGTGGGACCAATATGGCCATATATAAAAATGGATCAAATCTTAGAAAATCTTCTCTGCTCCCATATAATTTTATATTTTGTATACATGGTTATGATGTCCACTAACTCCTCTACCTAAATTGTGAAATTCATGGCCCCTGGGTCAGGGGTTTAGGACCCGAGGGGTGGCCAATATGGCAATATAGTATTAATGCATAAAATGTTTAAAAATTTTCTTCTTTATTCTCACACACCTGCTTACAAAAACTGACTTATAATTAAGTTTACCAGGAAGTCCTCCACTGAAATTTAATTTTTAATATCCCCTGGAGTATGGGTTTTGACTCTAGGGCAGGGCGAAAATGGAAAATGAAAGTTCTTTTTGAAAGATTTCAGGCAGAAAAGTGGTCGTCATTACAAATTCATAATTTTTCTACTCCAGAATGAAACCTAATTGCATATAATGCATATATAGGACTCCTCGACAAGTTTGTGTATGGGTTATATGCTACTCAGGTGACCGTTAAGGCCAATTGGCCTCTTGTAATTGATTTATTATCTCTTTGTTACCTAAATGATTCATGTTTAAATATCAATTGTCGATTAGATATATCAAAAGTATGTGTATAAAATGGGACAAGTCATTGTTTTTTTCACGAAATTATGAACTTATCACTTATCATAATGTAAGAAGAGAGGACCCCGTTTTACTTTATTTAAGTTTCTGTAAACAAAAAAAAGAACGTGCTTCAGTTTTGATGGTTTTGGCAAAATAGCTAAATTAAGGAACAAATCTAAACAAAAGACGTGTTCATACGAAGTGTCAGTAAAGTTACACTGTAAGAATATGTTTTTGTTTTTCAAACCTTTTAATAATTGTGTTCATATTTGTTATTGCTAAAACTCACCAAATAGTGTTTACACATGACAAGAAAAAGCAAAATACAAATATTGGAGTTAAAAAATGTTATCAACTTTACCAAATTCTGCTAATTTTCTATTTCCCTGCAACTGTTTTTTTTTACTTGTAAACATCTTCCCACTAACATATCATAAAGATACATGAAGCTTGAAAACTTTATGCTCGAACTATGTGTATGGTAATGGTAATGGTGTGCATTTTAAATTTTTGGTTTTTTTTCATTTACCGTTTGCAATTGGGGAAAAATGCAGTCCAAAATTGTTTTGTAACATTGAATTTTATAAAATAAATCAGTGGGTTTACGCTGTGAACTATAGCGTTAACTACCAAAAAAATATTAAACATTGTGTTTTTCATATCCATATTAGCCAAAAAGTTACGCAAATTGGTAATTAAAGAAGTCAAGAGGCTCAGGACATGTAATGCCAAAATAACGATAGTGACGACAGTCATGGGCAGTTTCGTGTTTCTTGCTGCTGCAGATGTTTGTGCAGTCTTGAATCTGTGATAGAATAAGATCAGTAAAATGATTGTCACAAGAATAAGTACTGTTGCGTCAGCTATAACACCAATGATGACATATTGTGTTCCTTTGCTTGTATAAGTAAAATAAGTTGTTATACATCCGTAGCCTACACTTATAAGAAAACAGAAAAAGAAACTCAAAAATACGCGTCTTTTGGTGAGGTATGTACGACTTCTGAAGGGGTGAACAAACAAAAGATACCTTACATATCCTAAGAGAAGCACTCCCAGTGCTGACATTAAGTTGCTTGATTGTTTTACTATCTCAAAAACTAAATAAAAAGTGAAATATTGACATTTTAAAACACGTAATTCATTTTGTGCCAGTTGCCGGAAGTAAGGACTGCAAAATAAAGAAAGAGTATCCCCAACAGCAAGATTAATAATACAGTAGTAGAAAGGTTTTCGTAGTTTTCGTTTAAAAGGGATATACAAAATCGTTAGGATATTACTAAGGATACCAAATGTTATTATAATAAGTTGTGTGTCGTCTGCAGTAAAAGAATCAACTAAAACATCCATAGTCGAACTTGCCATTTCCTCATTAGTTAAATTCATGAATATTGGATGTGGTAGATGAGTATTATTGGTTTTGACAATTTTCCGGACAATCTCTTCTTTAGCATTATCCACAGAACATATGAGGTCACTGAGCTGATTTTGGGTTAGATCCACGTGTGCTGTGAACACCTGGTGGTTAGAGAGTTCTTTGAACCAATCACTGAAGTCTAATGATAAGTTTTTGGCTCCGATTTGGCAATCAAAACTTGCTTGCATTAAAATCTGTGCCAAAAGGAATGAAGCCATCATATCTGTCTAAAAAGGAGATAAAATGTTATTCATTAATTTCATTACATGTAGGTTTAAGATTTTATTCTTATGAGCCAAACCTTTTTTTTAATAGTTTGTCGATCAAATTAATTTACACAAAATACAAAGTAAATTGCAAACTAAATTTTAAAAAAGCTAAGTTTTTTGTAAACTTGCTGCTGATGAAAAATTTCATTTATTTGCATCTCGAATTTACAAAGAACGACGTGAAATAATTGTTAAAAAAAAACCTTTTCTGTTAGAACTGTGGTGTTTAACTTACTTAAGGTGTTTAACGTTCTTAAGTGTTGCACAATAGCGTGGCGTTAAAAAAGAAGTCAGATTGGCGAAAACATGTAATTTTGGATAATGAAATATGATTTTTTTTTAAAATTCAATATAATAGTAGCTATACAAAAAAACTCCTACAGCCGGATTAGATCAATCCGTAACAAATTTCTGCAGCATTTTATCATGAACTTTTGTATGTAATTGAAAATGCTCGAAATTTGAAGGTAGTCCATCCATAACTACGACAAATTTAACAATTTTGATTGATTTATACTACATCTAATACTAACTTCGGAAAAAATAGTTGAAAAATTTGATGTTAAAATTATTTCGTTTTATACAAACCTATACCTGAATTCATTTCCTGTGATAGACTTTTATATCTTCGCGATGATTTAGTGACTGTAATAGGGTGATATTTTTTAGTAATTCAGTCATAATTTCATATAAATATACATGTAAGTTTATGTTACATGTATTTACTATCAAAGTTGTCAATATAAACACTTTTATGTACAACCTAACAGTATGTAAATAGCTACATTGTTATTTATATAGTATGACATCACAATGGTCATTATGGTCAGTGTTAAACCTGTCTTAGTTAAATATATATCACATGGTCAATTCTATTTATGAATTCTCAATTTAATTGGTCCTTTAAATTTCCCTCTCTTTGCTTCGTCCTTTTTTATCTTCATACTGACCAGATGAGTTTATCATAAGACCAGAAGACATCTATAGACTGTAAGTAATTGTTTTATATTTTATGCTATTTATATTACTGCTTATTAAAAAAGCATATTATATTTGCTAGACAAGTAAATGATAAATGGTGAAATGTAAATCTATTTAAATGTAAATTATCGTGAGTGAAAACGTAGTGTTTGAGCAACACTCATTATAGTTATTTTAACAATCTTAAGCTATTTAGCCTAAACGTAATTTTAAGAGAATTGGTGATACGTATATACATGTAGATTCTATATCTGATGCATATATAAGGATCATGCAGTCAAGGCTTTGTGTCACACATAGGTATGCATATATATATATATATATATATATATATATATATATATATATATATATATATATATATATATATATATATATATATATATATATTAATATCGCATTTGATACTTATTGCCTTTAATATGCCGTATAGTATACATGTAATTTAATATGTTTTATTTAATAAACATTGATAACTATCAAAATTATTAATTTTATTACGTCACAACACTTCCGGAATCATATGAGATGCGTACTTCGAGCCCGATTCGTCAGTGTACTTTCATTTGTCTTCGAGAATGGATGTGGTCCACTCTCGCTCGTCAGACAAAACACGTTTTAATAGATAACTACGTGGTGGTTATCATTTAAGTGTTTATAATCACGTAGTGGTTATTATTTCTTTTTCATATTTAATACGTTACGAGGTAGCGTAGTTTTTTTTAGTTTTGGTTTGAGGCTAACGTGAGTTAGAAAATGGCGGGTGTTGAACACCGTTCGGCCAATTCGGAGAAGGAAAAAATGAAGTGTGAAACTTCCAAACGTGCCTCAAGAAAAACAGAGAAGAAAACTACTACCGTGGGTAGTTAAGAAGGCGGTATAGCTAATGCTGCTGTAATAATGTAGATAACAGCGAGGACCGAGCAGTTACTGGTGAAAGTAACGTGGCAAGCACGAGTTCCTCGACTCCTGGAATTGTGGAGGTAATGACATTATTAAAGTCAATAAAAGAAAACCAAGATAGTCAAGACAAAAAAATTGAAAAGATGAAAAGTCGTGTGAATGAACTGTATTATGGTGACATGACTGAGTTAGAAGAAGAGGAGTTGTTACTGCCTCCTATATTAAACCAGTCTTCTGATGTTGAAGTTGAGAGGGATTCGTGTGAACCCCCGAGTAAAAAACGTAGAGAGGATGGTGAAACCTCTAGATTTAGACAACTCGGGGTTATATATAAAGTCACAGAAGATTCTGATGAAAATGTTGATGAGGAATTGGCAGCAATGATAAATGAACTCTTCAGGGAAGGATTGAACGATGATTATTTTACTGAACTTTTGAAGAGTATAAAAAGGCCTGAAAAATGCAAATCATTGATAAAAACTAGAGTTAACCAGGCTATGTGGAGTTTTCTAAATCCAGATACACGTACTTGTGATGCAAAATTTCAGGTTATTCAATCAGCTGTAGTTAAATCATCAGTGAACTTGACAAAGTTAGCAAGTAAACTCAATGAAATGGATACTGACATTGTTGAAGGTTTGCAAAGCCTGATAACTTTAGCTACAGATAGTTTAGCCTTATTGGGGCATACAAACAAATTGATAAATGTTAAAAGAAAAGAACTTCATAGACCGGATTTAGGTAGAGAGTATTACCATTTAAGTTCACCTTCCTTGCCTTTCTTAGAATTTTTATACGGTGATGATGTGGCAAAATCAGTAAAAGAGATTCAAGATGTGAACAGAATAAGTAATAAAGTACATGGAAAGTTTCACAGAGGAAATTTCCGAGCGGGATCATCTTTCAGAGCTCGAGGACGTCCCTATGGTAGAGGGGCAATGAGAGCAAGAACCCAAAGAACTAACAGCAGTTGGGGTCGTTGGTCAAACAACTCGAGTGCCAAAGACAGTACAAAAAACTTAAAGGGGGAGCGCGGCTCTAACAAATAGAGGCTGAGGTAAGTACAAAATTAAACAGTTATGTTTTTTGTGCAGGAAGATTAAAAAATTTTTCCTTTGAATGGCAAAAAAATTACAGAGGATAAGATCATTTTAGATATTGTTAATAGTTGTCATATTGAATTTGATGAAGACTTGGGTTTACCATCTCAGAGCGTGGTGACTCATTCTGTGTTTGCAAAGTCTGAAATAGAAAAAAATAACCAGCAAATCAATGAATTTTGTGAACTTGGCATCATTAAGGAATGAGCATTTGTAAAAGATCAATTTTTATCTCCAATTTTTACTATACCTAAAAAGAATGGAGAGTTGAGAGTAATTCTAAATTTAAAAGGATTAAATAAGTACATTCCTTACCATCATTTTAAGATGGATTCTTTTGAAAGTGCTATAAAATTAGTGACAAAAGATTGCTTTATGGCATCACTAGATCTTAAGCATGCATATTATTCTGTACCAATTGCAGAAAGCCATAGAAAATATCTAAGATTTATTTGGCTTGGAAAATGTTTTGAATTTTTCTGCTTGCCAGTGGGTATTGCCTGTGCTCCCCGACTGTTTACAAAATTAATGAAACCAGTATATTCTACCCTAAGGGTTATGGGTCATTTAAGTGTTGGTTACATTGATGATTCTCTTCTGATAAGTGACACATATGAAGAATGTGTAAAAAATATATCAGATTCAAGATGTTTGATAGAAAGATTAGGATTGGTGTTAAATGAAGAGAAATCTGTATGTACGCCATCTAATTGTATTACATTCCTGGGGAATGTAATTGATTCTGGAAAAATGATTGTAACCTTAACTCAAAGTAGGGCAGACACAATTTTGGAAGAAAGTTCAAAAGTATGGAAGAAAGGAAAATGTACAATTAAATTGTTGGCTAAAGTAATTGGCTTAATTGTGGCAAGTTTTTCTGCTGTAGAATATGGTCCATTATTTTATAGAAGTTTAGAAATGGACAAGATTAAGGCATTAAAAGAAAATAATGGAAAATTTGATGCTATGTTAAGTATCTCAGAAAAATCTAAAAGTGAATTGTTTTGGTGGATAGAAAATGTTCACTCTCAGAAGAGAATCATAGATCACGGAAATTCAGATATAGTGATAACAACAGATGCTTCCACCGAAGGATGGGGAGCTGTTTGTGATCAATGTAGTGCAGGAGGAAGATGGAGTCTTGATGAAATAGAGAATCATATCAATTATTTAGAACTTCTTGCAATATTTTTAGCATTAAAATCATTTTGTATGGATTGTTCTGATATGTACACGTGAAGATAATGACAGACAATACATGTGCTAAAGCATATGTAAATAACATGGGTGGTATAAAGTCAGAAAAAATGAATATTTTGTCAAGAAAGATTTGGTTTTGGTGTATGAATAGAAATATTTGGATTTCTGCTGATCATGTTCCTGGTAAAAACAATGTAGCAGATAAATTTTCTAAAGAATTTAATGATTCAGTGGAATGGAAAATTTAAGTTGGAATTTTTGAGAGATTTTCTAATGTATTTGGAATCCCAGAATTGGATTTATTTGCATCTAGACTGAATAAACAGATAGATCTATATTGCTCATGGAAACCTGATCCAGATGCAAAATTTATAAATGCTTTTTCTTTTAAATGGACAGGTTATTATTATGCTTTTCCTCCTTTCAGTCTAATAAGCAGAACATTACAAAAGTTGAGGACGGACCAGGCAGAGTGTTTGATGGTGGTTCCTCTGTGGCCAACTCAGTGCTGGTATCCGGTGCTAATGGACTTGTTGATAAGGATTCCGTTGATTCTTCCGCGGGGAATTCTATCCCTACCGCATTCGAAGGAAAAACATCCACTACACAAGAAACTAACTCTAATAGCGTGTCGCTTATCAGGGAAAATCTGGAAATGCGAAAGATTTCGCGAAAAGCTTCAGACATCATCATGGCTTCCTGGAGACCAGGTACAAAACAACAATACTCAAGCTATATTCGAAAATGGATTTCGTTCACAAATAAAAGGAAAATTAGTGCAATTCAAGTTCCTGTAGACCAAGTCCTTGAGTTTATGACTGAACTGTATGACTTGGGGTTAGGATACAGTGCACTTAACACTGCAAGATCTTCTTTGAGTGCGCTAGAAATTTCTTGTGATGGTTTTGTAATAGGAAAGCATCCATTGGTGATAAAATTTTTAAAGGGCGTGTTTAATTTAAGGCCCAGTAAACCACGTTATTCTAAGATATGGGATGTTTCTTGTGTATTGAATGTATTGAGAAAATTATCACCTTGTAAATATTTGTCGTTAAAAGATTTTTCTTTAAAATTATGTATGTTGATTGCATTAACTACTGCTGCTAGGTGTCAATCCTTACATTTATTGAGTATAAATGGAATTAAGAAAAGTAGCAATGTATATAAGTTACAGTATGAAGGTCTTTTGAAGCACGATAGACCTGGGTGTCATACAAAGTATTTAGAATTGAAAGCTTATCCACCAGATAGAAGATTATGTGATTACTGTATTAAAAGAATATCTGAAGAGGACAAGTATTATTAGAAAAGATTGTAAATATCTGTTTGTTAGTTATGTGAAACCTCATAACAGAGTTTGCAGAGACACTCTTTCAAGATGGCTTAAAACTTTAATGAGTAAAGCAGATAAGATATAAATGAGTTTTCAAGTCATAGTATTAGAAGTGCTGCTGTGTCAAAAGCAAAATATGCTTCTGTACCTATTGATGATATTTTGAAGGTTGCAGGGTGGAGTAATGTTGGAACATTTGGAAAGTTTTACGATAAGAAAATTGTAGAATCGCAGTTTCATTCTGCAGTATTGACTTGATTTGTATTGTGCTGATTATTTTTGTGAAAAATAATAAAATTTTGTTTGTTCATAAGCGGGCTTGTGCATTTTTTGCTTTAAAGTCTCATATGATTCCGGAAGTGTTGTGACGTAATAAAATTCCCCACTTAAACGAGACTTACCTTGGTTAAGGTGAAGTTTGATTGGAATTTTATTAGTCACATTAACACTGGAGGGATCAGATGCCTGCCACATAGACTATAATACAATAGTACCCACCCTTGAGGAAGGGATGTTTTAAAATATGATAAATGGAATTCAATTAGTATAGATTTGTGCAGAATTGAATATATTAGAAAATGCACAATCCTTTCCTTTCAAGACTGACGAATCGGGCTCGAAGTACGCATCTTATCTGATCCCTCCAGTGTTAATGTGACTAATAAAATTCCAATCAAATTTCACCAAGGTAAGTCTCGTTTAATTCAGGAATTACATAGGATAAATATTATTGAACTCTTTATATATCAGTTAGTACTGTGATAAGGAGAATAACTCTTGCTTGTAAATTGTGCTTGGCAAAATCATGAAATGTTTTGATTCAGGAAATCATGAATGTTTTGATTCTTATACAATGCAATGATTTATGATAATGTGATATTAATGAATTACTTATTGTGATCCATGTATTGTTAAATATTTTATAGCTTATGTAATATAAAGTAGTAATCAAGGATCCTACGTTGGAGTTGTTTTCTTTATTTATCGCCAATAACACCAGCAATACATGACCACACATTTTTTTGGTTGGAACGATTTTTATTTCCTGGGAACGATTTTTATTTCGTGGCAACGAATTTTATTTAGTGGGGACGACTTTAATTTCGTAGCCATTTTTTTTTGCTATAGCAGCCTTCGTAGCATATCATATTGTGAGAATCAAATTTAAATAAGTTCGCTGTAAATGTCCTCTTAAACATCGATTTTGCTTATTTCGGATTTTCATATCAAATAGGGGATTTTACTTGTAAACAAGGAACACAAATAATTTGTTTACAAATACTTAGTATTCGTTTTTAATCCCGCATTTAATAATAAATCATTTTATTATACTTTCATATTAAAAACTGAAATCTGATTGGTTTAAACGTAGTTGGTAATCCGTTCTACTACCCTCAGCGTTAGCAACACACTTGGCAACGGGTAACTCAACAAATTGTTACATGCGCGAAAATTATGCGCGTACGGTTCGTCGTAGAATTCACTTCATTTCTATATAAAAGCAGTAAAATTTTCTTCAAAATGAAGACATTCATTTTAATAAAATAAATAGTGCCTGTTTGGGAGGGTAACTGTTGAAATTGACACCCCTCGAAAACCATTGTTGTCTCGGGGTGTCAATTTCAACAGTTACCCTCCCAAATAGGCACTATTTATATAGTGTTAATCATAGTACTATACGCCTAGGCTCTCTTCTAAAATTGTTAACCTCAAAACCCCTAAGTAAGGAGTATGATCCTTTTTGTAGGTAAAATACTATAGTGAATTAATAAAATATCAAAGTGAAAGTGTACAAAATATTAACGATGTTTTCTTATCTATTTTCACAGTCGTTAGAGGCAAACTGAATGCATTTCTCATATGTCCACAATGTCCTTTTACATTGTGAAATTTCGGTCCATGTTGCTGAGGGTCAGGGTTTTTTTTAGAAGGGCGAGGGGAAAGGGGAGGGGGGTTTAGACATATATAGTCATAAAGTGAACATGCATTTTATTTTAAGGTTTCTTACGTCATTTTAATATTGCATCCACATCCAACCAACGAATTGATGTTTGGAAACAGTATATGATGAATACGGGTTTGACAAACCTAATCTGAGGAGTCTCTGATAAGGTAGAGAATTAGATTGAGTAAAAACATTAGACTCCTTTACTCCTTGAGTCTATTTAGAGTTTTTGTCATAGGGTACGTTAAGGCCTATGTGTCCCTTTTTCTGTATTTCTTTTCCTAATGCCGAAGAAATTAAAAATCAAGCTCATTAATATCAACCGTGGCTGTTTTTCCTTATCAACGCTTTTGAAAAGCCTTTGTGAGTTACAAGTCAAAACTAAATCCCGCCCAGGAAGTTTGGTGAATCAGCAAACATCTTAAAGTCAACATTTAAGAATTTGAACCTTTTTTCTTTCGAATTAAAATGAACTTCTTAATTAAAAAACAACAAAATATTTATATTTAAATGATAAATATTTCGTAATTTGTATAAAAAATCATTTATACAGAAATTGAAATTACAAAACGTATGCTTGAAGTTATGCTCCTTACCTCTTTTTATGATGTTCCTGTGGATATATTTATTCGAACAATTCTGACCCTATTTATACTTTTCGTTTTGTTCAATAAAATACTTTATTATAGTTATATATATAAAATAATGCCTTCTAGTTTTGTATAGAACCAAATAGAGGAAATTGAAATGGAGAAGTTTCATCTAGAATTAATTTCATCAATCATGTTTTAATCATGTTTAATAATGTTACTTTGAAAGAAAAGATGAAATATGTGCCGTTTGTTTATCAACTTCTTGGCATTATGATATATTTCTTTTCATGAAATGGAGAATACGATCTATGCTTAATTCAGATAAATAATGTCTGTGTAAAGCAGAATAATGACCCCCGTTAAATGATAATTGGGGTCATTATTCGACGTAGAATAACAATTCCCAATCGTTATTCTATGTAAGAAAATGACCCTTTTGCCTGTGTTTTTTTTTTTTCATAAAAAGAGCACACCCAACGTGAAGAATTTATTACCCCGAAAAATAATGTCCCCCTCAAACATTTAAGTTTTCAGTATCGTTCCCAGTTATATGTAAAATAGTATCAACACTATTGTCAATAAATTATTGCAATAAACAGAAAATAATTTGAAAACAAGAGGCCCATTTGCCACATCGCTCACCTGAGGAACAATAGGTATGATAAAATTAGCTCAATCGAGTCACTATACAAACTATCTGGACAATGTACAATACATGTGGATCCTGTATAAATAAAATACATTTTCCCTCAGGATATTGTAATGTATATAATCATTAATCTTTTTCTAACAGAATGATTTTTAGTAATATCACATGTTGAGTATTGCAGTTCTCAAAAAAAATCCTTAACAATTGTTTATATTTATGATATACAGCTACATCAAACTCTGAACCTTCTTGTGAGGCCAAAAATTGTCCTGGAGCCAAAGACTTAACAGTTTCTGAGAAGATTTTTTTAAAGATTTACTCTATATATTCCTATGTAAAACTTAAACACCCCAACCCCAATGTAGCCACACCCTACAACCATGGATCATGATTTTCACAACTTTGCATCTACACTACCTGAAGATACTTCCACACAAGTTTCAGCTTTCCTGGCTGATTAGTTTCTGAGAAGAAAATTTTTAAAGATTCGCTAAATGTATTCCTATGTAAAACTTCGACCCCCGATTGTGGCCCAACCCTACCACCGGGGGGTCATGATTTTCACAACTTGGAATCTACACTATCTGAAGATGCTTTCATACAAGTTTCAGCGTTCCTGGCTGATTAGTTTCTGAGAAGAAGTTTTTTTTAAAGATTCACTCTGTGTATTCCTATGTAAAACTTCGACCCCCGATTGTGGCCCAACCCTACCCCCGGGGGTCATGATTTTCACAACTTTGCATCTACACTACCTGCGAAATGTTCCAAACAAGTTTCAGCGTTCCTGGCTGATTAGTTTCTGAGAAGAAGTTTTTTTAAAGATTTACTCTTTATATTCCTATGTGAAACTTTGACCCCCATTGTGGACCCACTCTACCCCAGGGGGTTATGATTTTCACAACTTTGCATCTACACTACCTGAGGAATGTTCCAAACAAGTTTTAGCTTTCCTCGTTGATAAGTTTTTGAGAAGATATTAAAGATTTACTCTATATATTCCTATATAAAACTTCGACCCCCCCTTTTTGGCCCCACCCTACCCCCGGGGGGTCACGTTTTTCACAACTTTGAATCTACACTACCTGAGGATGCTTCCAAACAAATTTCAGCTTTCCTGGCTGATTAGTTTTTGAGAAGATGATTTTTTAAATTTCCTCTGTTTATTCTTATTTAAAACTTCGACCCCCATTGTGGCCCCACCCTACCCCTGGGGTCATGATTTTCACAACTTTGAATCTACACTACCTAAGGATGCTGCTAAGTTTCAGCCTTTCTAGCTTTATGGTTCTTGAGCAGAATATTTTTGAAAATTTCTCAAAATTGTTGCATTAATTTCTAATTATCTCCCCTTTAAAAAAAGGTGTGCCCTTAATTTTCACAACTTTGAATTCCCTTTGTCTAAGAATGATTTGTGCCAAGTTTGGTTTAAATGGTCCAGTAGTTCTTGAGTAGATGTTGAAAATGTGAAAAGTTTACGGACAGACGGACGACAGACAAAATCTGATATAAAGAGCTCATTAAAGCTTTCAGCTCAGGTTAGCTAAAAAAATATATCCAAATATACATAGAGAGGGGTATTTGTAAGGAAATAAAAATCCTTCCGTTAATGCCCTCTTTGATGATTCATGCGGGATATGAAGGGGACGACTTCCCCGAAAATTTTACTCAACGGGGCTGGTGGGGACTTTTAAAAGATATTTACAGGCAAACAAAGTCGTAATATATAGGTTAACGTAAAATGTCTCACACATGTTTTTCTTAATTTTGCAAAACCACAATAACAAGATATGTTCGTGAAACACTTAGGCCTATGCCTAAAAGTTACATTATATTTGTTAGGAGAGTGAACATAGCTCGATCTGCAAATATGTTTTATCGTAAAAATGAATAAATTGTCTTACGGACCCAGTTTTACAAAGAAAATACGTGTACGTTTGTGAAAAGGTGTTGAATTCTTCCATTCTATAAATTAAAAGTTTTAGTTGAAAGATATTTGTAGTTCAGAAAGGTTTGTTGTGATGAATTTGACTGTTATTTTCAAGGCAACTTCATTAACTTTCTCCAACATCGTTCCGGAGCGATTCTGCAATTTTCTGCTACATTATAGGTATAAGGGAGGCATTCTGACTGTGGTGAGGGCCTTTACAGAGACACAGTTGGATTATTATAACTAAGGAAAATGTAATGAAATTAATAGCATTATTGTATGCTTATAACTTTGTTATGTAATTGTCAATAATAAGGTGTGTCAATGTACCTATTTTGTAAATGTCCATTATGCAATGTCAACCCGTGCACGCACGGGTCAAAGTCTAGTTATAATAATAATATAATAATAGATAAATTATATAATAATGATATATAAAAAAAAATAAAAAAAAAATAAAAACAAGATATCTGTAAGCCAGTGCACACTAGTGATACCCCCGCTCTGATGTGAATATGCAAATAAACAAAATCGTCATTTAACAGGGAGTTGACGTCCGATTGGTACAAAAATATATCCCACGATATGGCATGCCTTAACAAACACTGTGTAAAATTTTCACGCATCTGCGATAAATAGCTGCTGAGAAATCTTTGACGAAAATTTGTTTGAAAATTTTGGCTAAATATAAGCAAAGTCATTTAACAGGAAGTTGACGTCCGATTGATACAAAAATACATCCCACAATATGGCAAAAACATATAGTGTGTAAAAATTTCAAGCATCTGCGATAAACTTTTGTTGAGATTTCTTTGACAAAAATTTGTTAAAAAGTTTTGCTAAAAATAAACAAAGTTGCCATTTAACAGGCAGTTGACGTCCGATTGGTACAAAAATATATCCCACGATATGGCATGCCTTAACAAACACTGTGTAAAATTTTCACGCATCTGCGATAAATAGCTGCTGAGAAATCTTTGACGAAAATTTGTTTGAAAATTTTGGCTAAATATTAACAAAGTCATTATTAAACAGGAAGTTGACGTTCGATTGATACAAAAATACATCCCACAATATGACATGCCAAAACATGACAGAAATTTTTGTAACGAACGGACAGACAGACAGACGGACAGACAGACAGACACACAAGTGTAAAACAGTATACCCCCTCTCCTTCAGAGCGGGGGTATTCATGTAATAAAAATCTCAAGTTTTTGGAGAAAGAAAATGTCCCGTAACTAGTGTAAACAATAATGACATGACTGCAATACACAACAAGCAAGATTCGGGAAAAAATAGGTCTGACAAATGATGTACATTCTCTTTTCTTGTCACAAAACATGGAAATGACTGAGTTAATGGGAGTTGAGGCTGTGAAAGCTTATAAAAAATGGACCGAAAATAAGCTTTATTAATTTAAAACAAAATCGAAAAAAAGAGGAAGTTATTTGGGGACAGAAAAGGCTCGGGGGGGGGGGGGGGGGGGTGTATAACAGGAGGACATTTGCAGTGAATATCTCTCTCCTCTCTCTCTCTCGTATTTGTTTCTCAAATATGTAGGTATTCTGTCAAAGGGAAAAAGTATGCCAATATGCTTATGATTGTACAATGAATTATGATTTGGAATAGTGTAATGCAAGGTTTTTTTTCATCATTTTTGTGTTTGAATACTGCATGCATAAGCCTAATTGTAAAATTTACATTCTTCAGACAATTTAGCACAGTCCACAGAGAGCCAGAAGAAATTAGGACAAAGAATTTGAATCTTAAGGATGCAAAACACAGTTTTATATGTAACGTTATAAGGACGTTTTTAGAGGAGGGGCAAGCGAAACTTACCCCTATAAAAATAAATTGTAAAAACGTGTTACATATATATCTATATATCAATAGAAAGATAAAATCGGGAAGTTTTTAAATATTTAAAAACAATGCACATGTAACTTAATGCTAGAATTTATTTGGCACTCAAAACATGCGGAAAATAGACAAAAGGATGCCTCTAAATGCAGTACACCCATGTATTTTAGGCTCCCCCTAAAAGCAGAATGCAACCAAATCAGCCATTTTAATTTCTGTACATTTTCAAGAACAAGTCCTTGGACATCAATTCATAGTATTTTTCAGGGTACATTCGCCAGCTTTTTAAAGAGCTATGTAACCCGCTAAAAAAATCATGAGATTCTGCATGTGTAAAATCCGGATGTTTTGGGAGTTACCTCCCTTTATTTTAGAGTCTCACAAAATTAATTTTTAAAAAATTTCTACATACTTTTTTCATGTATTCGAAAGATAATTTACTATATTATGCAATTGGGGTTTTAAAAAATTAATTTTCATGTATACCGCATAAAAATACCCATCATGCTTTTCCCCAGAGAAAAACCCCCTGGATTTTATACGAAACTGTGTTTAGCAACCTTAAAGGAAATAGAATATTTTTGTTTACCACTTTTTAATGTTTTGATGCAAGGAAGAGAATATTACAAACATTTTGGTGTACACAAAGTTGAATTTTGTGAAAAAATGGCGGAGATATTGTCATTTAGGTAGAATGTGTCAAATACAAAGATAGACCTTTCGAACACGACTGTGCAGTTCAAAATTCAAAACTGAGTTTCCACTTACTAATTCTACTTTATTTAATGAATTTAACATAACCAATGGTACTGCGCATTTGATACTGATACACACAAGTTTAAAAAAAAAATAATTACACCCCCCCCCCCCCCGTCAAATACAATTTCGGATACTTTACACAATTGTTTGTTTGAATTATGCACACATGTGCAATCATTTCATATGAAATTTTGTTGAATTAATAGAGCGGCTCAAAAGTCCATAACCGGATACTCATTTTAACACATAATTAAATACACATACACATAAAATAAGTGTATCATATTCTCTATATTCTATTAATGGAACTAAAATTTATGAACTCATGATCGGAGCGGCTTTGTTGACATGACGTCACACTTAAAAATGTCACAATGCTAATGCATCACAATGTAAAACGACACGTCACAATACACAATCATATACCCAACGTCATAAAGTGAGAAATGAAACATGCATAAAGCATGTTGTACATTTATTTAATGCCTGAGGGTCAAAATAAAACTCTAATAATTGAACAAAAATGCTAACGCAGCAATTTTGTAACATAAGGACAGATCAACGTTATATTATGTGTTCCCTTAAGGATGCAAAACACAGTTTTATATGTAACGTTATAAGGACGTTTTTAGAGGAGGGGCAAGCGAAACTTACCCCTATAAAAATAAATTGTAAAAACGTGTTATATATATATATCAATATATCAATAGAAAGATAAAATCGGGAATTTTTTAAATATTTAAAAACAATGCACATGTAACTTAATGCTAGAATTTATTTGGCACTCAAAACATGCGGAAAATAGACAAAAGGATGCCTCTAAATGCAGTACACCCATGTATTTTAGGCTCCCCCTAAAAGCAGAATGCAACCAAATCAGCCATTTTAATTTCTGTACATTTTCAAGAACAAGTCCTTGGGCATCAATTCATAGTATTTTTCAGGGTACATTCGCCAGCTTTTTAAAGAGCTATGTTACCCGCTAAAAACAATCATGAGATTCTGCATGTGTAAAATCCGGATGTTTTGGGAGTTACCTCCCTTTATTTTAGAGTCTCACAAAATTATTTTTTAAAAATTTTCTACATACTTTTTTCATGTATTCGAAAGATAATTTACTATATTATGCAACTGGGGATTAAAAAAATTAATTTTCATGTATACCGCATAAAAATTGCAGGAGAATCCCTACCCATCATGCTGTTCCCCAGAGAAAAACCCCCTGGATTTTATACGAAACTGTGTTTAGCTACCTAAGGAGAGATGTAAACAATAGTTCCGTCGAGTTAACAAATATTCTTAAAAAATTATCCTGAATTTTGAAATGTATTACATAACGTATGAACCTTTTTTAAATATATTACAATGTCAGATTTTTATTTTTTTTATAAGCAAAAGAAAAGATTGATGCCATCAAAAGTTTTGTAAGGAAAACGGGAGGAGGCCCACCATGAAGGTTACCCCTTACACCTAATGAGGAGGCCCTGATGAAGTCAGTGGAGGGTAGACCAATCTCCAGTGGTTTGCCAGGTGGCATTAATACAGATGGTAATTGTGGCTTCCTTCTCAATTGAACCATATATGTTATGAATCGAAGTTTTAATTTTGTACATTTATCTAAAAATAATGAATATGTAGACATGCTTTCAAATTTTGGTTTGATAAAAATATGATTGTTGTCTGAAATACCAACTAAACTGTTGACAATTATTTTATTAGAAATAGTTTTTAAGTGTATATATGTGTGTCTGTGCGCGTATTCTCCCTCCATTATCAGTCTAGATATGTAACCATGCACATTCATGTATATAATAATATGTCACTGCCTGCTTTAAAGACATTTAAGGTTTTTTATTACAAAGAAAGTACAGAAGAAACTTTCTTCATTAAACTAGCTTCACTTACTCTTTGTACAAATATTCCCAATGAAGAAAGTAAGTGCATTTTCTTATGTATTATGTACCATACACTAGCTTCTAGAGACTCAGATTTGATAAATAGTATAAAAATATATAAAAACTAGATTCGATCTCGTTGCGAGCAACGAGTGGGTCTTCCGTCCGATTTTTAAGTAGATTAGATTAAACTTATCAATTCAAAGATAAAATCGTAGATCTAAGCGAAAAAAAAAAGAAAAAAATTTGCGGCACTCGAGGCTTAAACCCGGGTCGCCTGGGCCATGTCCACGACTCTATCGACTGAGCTACTCGGACTCCGCTTCAGAACTTTGACGCTTAATTTCTCGAGAATGCATTAATCGATTTTAAAACAAATTACATATTCTGAATCAGTAGAAAGGTCACTATAAGGTGTTAAAATTTCAAATACTAGCTAAATTAATTATGCAATTTTTATTTATTCCCATCTTTTTGTTGAATTCCTTTCTTGATAAATATCAAACGCTTTCTCTCTTAACAAGAGAAATATCTTGCATGAACGTAAACATGTAAAGGTTGCATATAAAACATACATAATTACATACAGTCAAACAATGCTCTTGTAAAGGAGATAGATGGATCATGTATGTATCCTATTTCTTATTAGGTTTGTAACTGACTGACTACAGAATTATATTGGGTTGATCAATCTAATAGACGACTTCCATGAGATTAATCAACTCGGCATATTTCTGTAATCAGTCAGTAACAAACCTAACATTCACAAATAACGATCATCTACGCAAAGCCATGTACAAGATGCCTACGATTTCGTCCAATTTAACTCATTTAAGGTCAGACGACACGTTCCTCAATTTTAGATAATTTTTTCCAGGAATTTGTTAATGGTTTACTACTACTTTGACAAGCTTTCTTGCAAAAAATTAGGGTACCTTACCGAGCATTTCTGCAAAATTCTAGAGTATGCAATTTCCTTTATATTCTTCTTGAAAATACACTTGAATTGCTGATATAAAAATAAATAAATCTACAGCAAAGCGAAATTCACAATAATAGAACTATATCTCCGCCGGCGCGGGGCTTCGAACTCACGACCTCTAGAACTTATATCCTTCTAGCAGTTAGCTGCCACGGTTCTAACCACTCGACCATCTAGACATATATCCCAACCCAAGTAAATTTTGATGATTTTTAAAGTAATTATGAAATTAATATTTTTTATTGGAACTCTTTATTACGAGGAGATACAAAAAAGATTCTCGAGGAACGTGTCGTCTGACCTTAAACTCGTCCAAATCATCAATCTCACCTTTCATATACTCTTTAAAAATATTTGCTTCTCTATTTTTTTTTAAACCATGTTTTGTTGCAATTCAATTTAAAACGTTTTCTCCCTTTCCTCTCCAAAACTTTGAGCAAACTTTGACGCTGCGCTATTGTTCTGTTCCAAACACAACAATGTGACGTCAATATTCAAAGGGCAACTACTTTAATTTTAAAGAATTTCATATAGCAACTACTTCAAATATTTTAAGAACTAACTGCATGCGGTTTGTGTATTAAATAATATGAAATGTCGAAATGAGGAGGCAATGCGTCGGCAAATGGCAGCCATATTGCCTAATATCAATTCTCACCGAACTAACATTATAGAGATATATGAGGCAATCACGTTTTATGTTTAAACCAATGAAAGTGTTCCATTTCAGTCCAAGGGAAAACAAATGGAATATATATATATATATATATATATATATATATATATATATATATATATATATATATAGTTAAATCCAAAAAATATCGCAGTGTCCGGTTTTATATATAGAAAATTTGAAACATGAAAGACAACACAGAGTAAAACGTTAGCGCTTTCATTCAAACCATCGCTTGATACCACAAGAATGCTAGAAACCATCGCTTGATACGACACGGGTATTAGAAACCTTTCCTTGATACCACACATACACTAGAAACCATCGCTAGATACCACAAGGATACTAGAAAACATCGGTTGATACCACAAGGAGACTAGAAAACATCGCTTGATACCACACGGAAACATCGCTTGATACCACACGGAGAATTAAAAAATAAATCATCGCTTAATACCACCTGCATACTAGACACCATCCCTTGATACCACACTGATACTAGAAACCATCGTTTGATACCACACGGATACTAGAAATCATCGCTTGATACCACACAGATACTAGAAATCATCGCTTGATACCATACATATACGAGATATCATTGTTTGATACCACGTGGATACTAGTAATAAAAACCATCGCTTGATACAACACGGGTATTAAAAATAATTGCTTGATACCACACGGATACTAGAAGTCATTGCTTGATACGACACGGATACAAGAAATCATTGCAGGATACCACCGTTTGATACCACACGGGTACTAGAAACCATTGCTTGATACGACACGGATACAAGAAATCATTGCAGGATACCACCGTTTGATACCACACGGGTACTAGAAACCATTGCTTAATACCACACGGATACTAGAAGTCATTGTCTGATACCACATGGGTACCAGAAATCATTGCATGATACAACACGGGTACTAGAAACCATCAATTGATACCACACGGGTACTAGAAGTGTCATCGATTGATACCACATAACAGAAATTTACAACTTTGACAAATCCGGCGTTTTTGTTCTATCAAGCAAACCCAAAAATATCTCCTGTAAGGTGCTGAAGAGAAAAACTAAAGCCACTTTTGAAATAATGAACGGATAATGAAGAACATGAGAAAGAAACATTGAAGGCTAACAACAACCGAAAGTCAAATAAGAAAACACGAAAAGACAGGTTTCAAGTAAATCAATAACACTTGCATTTTTTGTTGATGTGCAAGTTGTTGTTAACGTTTTTTAATTTCATGTATACTTAAAAGTTAAGATAATAAGTTAAGAAAATACATTTGTGTTTTAATTAAAGTTCAGAAAACTCGTTTATTGCAATTCTAATTCCCTGCACCAATTTAGATTTGATTACACGGAATGATACATTAAGAAATGGATACTTTATACATAAAAGCATCTTGTGTTTTATTGAGAGTTTTGAGAATTCTTTCATTGAAATTCCATGCAGTAACTCGGCTGTCTCTGTATATCTCCGACGAGCAGAGAGTCTGGTAAAGCGTCACGTAAATGTTTGTGACCTCAGAACGAGGCTTACAAAAATACTGGTATTGAATTTGATTGGTTAAAAAAACCACACCATTTATAACATGTAAACAATGACGGATGCAACTATTTGAAATCGAATGAATTAGCCGTTCAAACTGAATGATCTCAAACTGGAAATTTTAATAACGGTTATAAAAAGATGGAAAGACTTTATTTGCAGTGTTACTTTATGGGATAGGGTAGAACTATTAATGTCTTTAAGGGCTAACAAGTTGTTTCGGCCTTTTCTCCGCTCGGTCCTAGATATGTCCGGTCTAGCGAGATTCGGCCTTAGATACCTCGTCGTTTTCGCCTGACATATTAATTACTGCTGTTTTAATAAATGTGTTTGTTGCTGTAATTTCTTTGTTGTTGTTTTTGGAAATGGTGTGTATCCCCCATCTTCGACATCAAAGTTTCCGTCAATTAAGATAATTAATCGACCATTTACCAAAGAGTACATATTTAATGATGAGATTATAATAAGGCAAATCAGAGTCAATTACATAGAAAATTAAGAGAACTAAATGATGAGAGGATAATTGGCGTCAGTGTCATAAAAGGCGAGATATCTTTCCAAAATCATATTTCCTGATCTCCAAGTCATCACGATGTCAAGTAAGTTGTTATAAGTTGCATGTCACCTTTATATAGTTAATATGTTATAAATTAATTAAAGCAACATGAGCTGTATTTTCTAGTTTTTTATTTCGCTGCAAAACACCTGCTAGTATGCTTTGTCTGTATGTATTTTAAACTTTTATGATAAGTAAGATTTTAAAAAAATCATTAATTTTTGTTAAACAAACAGATTTATCTTTTAAGGAATTATAGCAGTTCAATTTTTGTACAGGACGACGATAGTTCAATTTTGCTTCAATTAAGGCTTCTTAACGACTTTTCCCACTAAAAAAAGGCTAATAGAAATTAAAAAAGCATGATATTTTTTGTCATTTTGGTAGAAAATAATATTTTTCTATAACATTTTCGTAAAAAAAAAAGTTCAGCAGGAAAATTGCAGCTCATATTGCTTTTACTATTAAGGATGCAATCTTGTACAAAGAACGTAGTCTTTATTATTCTTATATTAGTTAATTTCTGGTGTAGCATAATAGAATATAAAAAAGCAATACCCCTTTCACTAAGATTTGTCTATGATGTTTCCTTTGATAGAAATTAAGATATCCCTAAGTTATTAATTGGCAAGCTCCTAACATTAATCATAGCTGTTCTCAACACTTACTTAACGTAACGCAGTTGAATAAGTCTTATCTTAAGATACACTGTAAGCCACTATTAAATTATTTCCTTAATTCTTAGCTTATATAGATTATTTCCTCTGGAAACGTATTGGGAAAAAAAAAATTAAAATAATGATAAATAATTTAGAATTAAATATATCTGAATATATGTGTATTATAGTAGTTTTGTTCAACTGTATTGTGCATGTAATTCATGTGTTACATATATTTAAAAAAGAATGGTATCATACTGGTGTAAATTAATTTCTAGTACTAATACTTCCATTGATTGCATACGTCATATTTACTTATGACAACATATAAAGTGAAATTGTTGAAAAAATTGTGTATGTTTAGTTTAAGAAATATTTTATTCAAAATTTTACATATAAGTATATAGATGAAAAATAGCCTATATTAGTTCTCTTCATCTGAAATCAAGATATAAATATTTATAATAATTTCGAGAGATTTACATGGACATAAGTGATGAGGAAGGTGTCAAACCTTGGCCTCAATACAACATACGAGGAACGACAGGGGGTTCATCAGCTGATCAGGAAATTGCTTGCCCTGCCATTTCTTCCACCAGGCCACAACAGGGGAGCATTTGAAAACTTGAAGCAGCTCGCCACAACACAACCTTTGCGACAGCTGTTCATGTACGTTGAGGATACGTGGATCAACAGTGACGTGTGGGGAATCCGCCAGTGATCCGTGTTCCGACTGGCAGTTAGAACGAACAACACTGTTGAAGGTACATATATACATAAAGTGTGAACAGTTTTTATATAATATATGGAACGAATGTTAATCCAGTTTTAAATAATTTGATTTTCTAATCTTTATTCGTATATTAACTTATATATACTAGTACTGTGTACTTTTTTTCATTATTTTAATATTATGGTTTTTATTTTTTAAGGCTGGCACCGGCGGATGATTGGAAAGGTAGGGAAGGCCAAACTCCAATTTTACGTTCTTGTTCACCTGCTGACGAAGAAAGCCAGCAATTTGAGCATCATCATGCGGCTTGTGGATGAACAACAACTTACACGTTACCAGAGATTGACCTACCGTCGAATCCACGGGACCCTCCATGAGCTCTTGGCCGCATACAAGGAGCGGACCATCACTACATCCCTTTTTCTGCCTTGTAGGACAGGTGGTCGAGCCAGGTGTTCCCAGACCGGACCAGTGATAGTGAATTACGTGTTAATTCCGGAGAAAGTGATAGTGATAAAGTGCTGGACTGGACTGATGAGAAGGACTGGACTGTAAATATTATATTATTTATGAAACTGTTATTATATTTGGTTGTTTAGTCTTTACTGTTGTAGTTGTTTAGTGCTTGTATAGTGCTCATTACTTCGCTAATGACATGTATTTAAATAAAAAGTTTTTGATTGACTTAATTCTCATTTATTTATTTACCTGGGTTTAGAGAATTGTCTACATCATAATTATTTATATACTATTAATATAAATACTATATACTACATATACTATATTTTTTATTTATAAAAGTTTCGAAAATAGGCTAAGAATGTCTAAGGATGATAAATATTCAAACACTAAATAGAGTTCCGAAAATTGGCTAAGAAAATCTAAGAATAATTCAGAAACTTATTAATACACTCTAAATACAAAAAAGAATGTCAACGAGTAATAAGTATCCAAACACTTATTAATACACTCTGAATACAAATAATTAAACTTAGGCCGAAACAACTAAGGATCAAACTACTTGAGGCAGAACCTACTAGGGTCCGAATATATCAAGGACCGAACGAGGGGAAAGGCCGAAACGACTAGAAATCTATTAAGGTGCCTCACTACACCTTGAAATAGTTTCTCAAATCAGTAGAAAATTACTTGATTATGATAGATAGAATGATGGATAAGAAGTATAGGTGTCAAATAGGCGAAAAAATGTGCAATTTTAGATAAAAAATGATATTTTCAAAAGTTTCATTCGGTAAACGTGAACAAAAGCCCCAAGCGGATTCGAACTCATGACCTGCGGTTGACAAGCCTGATACTTTAACCACTAAGCTATTACGATATACATCTGAATCAGTTGATACAAACAGTTTAACAAAACATTTAAATCGCCATCTTGTGACGTAGTGTCTTATAGAGTATAAGTCTCGGTGTAGTGATGTACCTTAAGGTATTTCAATTTAAAATCTAGCTTTTGTGTATAACATGTAATTGTAAACAAACATCCTTCGCTTCGTCAAATTTAAGTTCAGCCATGTTTAATGAGTCTGTGAGTTTAATTAAGTTCCTTAATTTTTGATAATAATAAAAAGTGAATTTTAATTTCCCATTTAAATACGTACGGAAGATATCAAAGATAATGCTGTTTATTGCTAGTATACAGAATTCTAAAGACCTGGCCAGATAACGCTCGGACGATCACGTCAATCACACTGGGTGGTATTGTTTCAAACTTGATTGACAAGCCGCATCGTTTTGAAGTTTGTACAGGTCAACAAAGAGGGCGGTTGTAAAATGTTTGGCCTTTAACAGAGGCCGACATCTTAAAATAAAAGGCTCGATGACGTCATGTTTAACCTTTTGATTTGACCTTATTTGAAGTGCAAAACGTCCACAGATTTAATTAATCTTCAGACTGTCCAAAGTTTATTCTGCGTTGAACACCGCCTTCTAGATACAAAACCTATGAGGAAAGGAGATAAAACAAACGATGGTTTTAAAACAAGTGATTAGTATTCATTTATGTAATTTAAAATTCAGTAGATATTCAAGTTACATATAGAAAGCTGTTTGATGACCTTTGCTTCCAAACACTCAAGGAATCGCAGGGTTTAACTGACCTTTCCTGGTACATCAATTGTGAATTTTTTGTTGAAAAACTGGTCTTTTGGAAAAAATAGTTTAACAAATGTGGCTCAATACAAGTTAGCCAAAAAATTGCATATAACACATATAATCAATGAATTAATGTTTTCATTTTTATAAACCACACATAACAGAATACTCAGATATTTTAATTGATATGTATAACCATTTATCACTCAGCATAGTTACAACTTTAGCATCCGATCTTTTATAGCACAATACGACGCAGTTATTGTGGGAATTTGAAAAAAAAACCCCAGACATATTCAATTGCTAATGGGTCCTATTACAGGACCCGCATGCAAGGGATATTATGCGTTGTATCGATTGCACAATTGTGTCTTGAGAGCTCGAGATTTTTTGAATGATCTCGGTAGAATACGGAGATGGGAATTAATTTTAAAAATGTCGAAATGTTTATGATTACACATAATAAACAGTAAAGAATAAGAAATTGATGCACAAAGTAAGGCAAGATTATTTTTCTTAATTTTAAAAGAAAATATAACTCTTTTTCTTTACGCTGATTATGACGTTGAAGCAGCTTTGCGTCATTTTCCGTTGTTTGACATTATTTTGTTTCCCGCCGCGCACTTGCGATAACATGGAGAAAACCCGTAATTAATAAAATGCAGCGCGAATGTCACGTGCTGCGTTGAAAAATAAGTCGTTTTAATTATTGAATTCGTAGATTTCGTGACTGCGCAAAACTTGAACTTGGATTTTCCGGTTAATCACTGTGCATTTAAAGTGTTAATTTAAAGAGCTAATTTAAAACATACATGCAGACCCGACATTTGTATAACTGCGTATTTAACACCAACAATGTTTTATTTAGTACCATGCATTAAGATTTCCTAGATAAATTGCTTGTATACGTTTATTATAATCATTGTGTGTAAACGGTTTTTCCCCGTAAATCGAGTTGAAAAGAGTCATATAATTACATTTACAATCATTACAATTATATCTATTTTTATCCGAATTCCAAAACTCTTTTCTTTTCAAGCATTTCATGGAATGTGAACAGTATTGTTTTTGTTACTCTTTTTATTGCTGGATTTCCTTTCATTCACATTGTACTAACCAATATTGATTCCGATGCTTTAAAGTCAATTCGTTTCGATTGTTGACATTAAAGAGGCGCGTTGTATGTACCATCCGATGAAATCAAATACTCAAACTTTGATTGACAAGTTTAGCCAGTTAGCCGATGTCCGAAGTTATGTACATGTGTGATAATTGTACGCAATCTAAACGTGTAAAAACAGCATGCAGTGTCACAGTTCTTTTTTTTTTATACAAGTCAAGTTAACTGTTTAAAACATGCTGATGTATTGTGTATATTTGAATATTGTAGCAGTACAGAAAAAACCATATTCATACTTTTTACTATGCAGTCTCTGTTAAATACTGACTTTATTCTTTATTGTTTTGTTTGTTGAAAAAGAGTACAATTTTGATTAAAATATAACTAGACTTTGACCAGTGCGTGCACGGGTTGACATTACATATCATATCGAAACACATTTACGAAATGCATAACCAAGCTTTAAGCCTACAATAACGCTATTAATTTCACTACACTCTGTTTAGTTAGAATAATCTAAATGTGTCTCGGGACAGGCCATCGCCACAGTAATAATGCCTCCCATATACCCGTAATGTGGCAAAATATTGCAGAACTGCTCCGAAACGATTTTGGAGAAAGATAATGAAGCTGTATTGAAAATAACAGTTAAACTATTCATAGCAAATTAACCATTTTGAGGCTGTATATATCTTTCATCTAAAATTTTAATTCATATTAATGAATAATTCAACACTTTTTCAACAACGGTTTTACTCGCCTCAAATTTACATCATATTGACATTCAAAACTCTCAGGAGTTTTCGTGTTAAATACACTGAGTTACAGTTATCTCCCGTTTTTCCTTAATTTGATGAACAAAACATGACAAATTTTCAATGAAAATTTACTTGTATTTGTTATATCGTTTCTGAGTTTATCCATGCAAATAAGATATAGTGGAAACATAAACTACAGAGCCTCCCGTGATTAAGCATGAATGTAATGCGCATGCGCAAGATTATAAAATCCAAAAAAATCAAGATGATTTCCGGATTTTTAAAGGAATTTTCGTTTATTATCAATTAGCGAAGCTTAATTGAGAAAAAATAAAAACAAATTGGTAATCTTCAAGTACCAATGATGTTTAATATGTATAAACAAAAGAGAGTACTCTTCCGAATTCTCGATATTAAAGCCCCGAAATTCGAGTCTATTATTTTAATGTAGTAGTATAAATACTATAAATATAGTTTTCGGTGAGTTGAAGGTTCGGAATGAATTCTAGATCTCGTGAAACATTTCACACGATTCTCGCAGACGTTGCTTGTAACACTTTTTACGCCTGGTATGACCCGCAATTCACGACTTTGTTGTAATGGTAACATTATTTTTTCATGCAGACATTTTGCTGAAACACAAAAATTTAATTTTCTTTAATCATAAAATTACTAGTTCTCAATTGTTAAGGATTAGGGAACAGTAAAATTACCGGATAACGGGAATATGTATGAGATTATGATTGTGATTGCCTATGAAGGGAGTTAAAATCGCCTGACATCGTCATGGTCATTGTAAAATTTTTAAAAATGAAAAAAGAATATTGATAAAGTGAAAAATTTATATCCCAACTTCATTATTATTAAAATATGTTGGCAATTTTTATTTATAAAATATTGATCACGTTTACATATATCTTTGTAAAAGAAAAATAGCAATTAACCGTGCATGAACTGCAGTGCTATAATTACTTCCCCATTTGGCGGGAAAAAATTGCCCTTTTTTAGAAACTACATACTCAAACCTATCAAATGAGTATCTAGATTATATACCTCACCAGATATCACTTTTGGTTCATTGTACATCTGATACCTTAAAACAAGTCCATTGAAAATTCGATTTATAATCCACAAATGGTCCTAAACATATTGTATTTCTACAGATTGTCGTATTTTGGTTGCAAAAAGTTATGGTGGTAAAGAGAAAATTTCTAAGGCAGGGTTTGCGTGTTTATTTTAAAAAACGATTTCACCTAATTCTACCTCCGCAGAACTTGACAGTAAACATAGAATTACTATTGGACAACCTTATGAATGGATCACAAGTTACGAAGTATTGTATGCTAAAGGCTAAATTGCACAAAGGTCAAATGAGCACCGGGTGCGTCTTTTTACTCCAATAAACCTCAATTACTACAATAATACCCAATTAATAGTAATGTTTTCAGATGATACATTATGTGTATACAAAAAATAACTTGAATGAATTTTATGTAGCCAAATCTCCCCTACGCTATTATCATTAAATTATATACTAGAAGATAAAATTGACGTCTGACATTATTTTTGACATTTTTCAAAATTTTATCTATATACATGTATCATAAAGTTCCATCAACCAAACGAAAACATCAAAGGGTCACTGGTGATAATCCTCCGCCCGTAATATAAGAATTAACATACAGATGTTCTACCCGATTTTACTTCACAGTAATTCGCAAATCTTCATATCCGTTATGATAGTAAACGGTAGCATTGCGCGTTCGTTTTTACTTGCCTTGACTGAATGTCTATTATGATGGCACATTGTTTCGGAATCGCGAAGAGTTATTAATTTCACCGTTTACGAATCAACAAATCAGAAGAGACTAATTGAAATAGTGGGAATATTCTCTAGATATTATTCCTAGCCGGTCAATATTATACAGTAGTTGACTGGGGTCGAGGGCAACAGTTGATCTGTCGGACCGGCTCGCAAACTGTTGCCCAAGGCCGAACCAGTCCAATAGTCAAAATGCTGGACTTTTGTTTTCGTATAGAGTTATATAGTTATTGTTTTACAGGCGTATAACAATAACAAATATTGACCGGTCAACATTTTTCGGACGAGCTAACATTACAATTATTGACTATTGGTCTATATAGAGTTATATATGGTGAGAATATACTACTGAATATAACAACAAGAGGCCCAGGGGCCACATCGCTTACCTGAGCAACAATTGCCTTAATTCTGATCAAATTAGCATTACAGTTTCAAAATATCTTGACAACTTAGTACAGTAGATCTTGGTTAAAAAAAATGAAAATCTGCCAATTTTTATCCACCTCTTTCTTTTGGTAAATACCAAGCCCCTTTTGTTGCTGTACCTGTAAGACGATTTTTCTCTATTCCTATACACCCCCCCCCCCCCCCACAATTTTGTGGCCCCACTTTTCTCTAGGGTATCATGGTTTCATCAAATTTATATCAGCATAACCTGTGCTTTCACACTAAGTGTTGAGTTTTGGACCGAAAAACTTTCCCGGAATATTCTTTAAGATTTTCTCTATATATTCCTATGTAAAAATTCAAACCGCCATCACGGACCCGCCCTACCACAAGGGACTGTGATTTTAAATTTACAATACCCGAGGATGCCTCTACACAAGTTAAAGCTTTTCTGGCCAAATGGTCTTTAAAAAGAAGATTTTTAAAGATTTTCTCTATATATTCCTATGTAAAAATTCATCCCCCACTGTGGCCTCACCACTTCATTTTGAATAGAATTCGGAAAATCACCTTTTCCTCCTTATTTCATCTAATTCTAAATAGAGCCGGTTAAACAAGAGCTTGGACTTTCAGTAGAAAGTCACTATATAGTTTTCTTTTCGAAAGAAGCCGTAAAATATTGACCTTCTTTCCCCTTATTTGCTATGACAAGCTCATTGATATTCATAACTTGCCATAACCCCCCTTCATCAAATTGCAGTTTGTCACGTACTGCCCAAAGTCTACGCTCCTGTTGGTAAAACGCCTTTAATTGCAAGATATCAATTCAATTATAAAATGAATTTTTACAGAAAATATACACACAAAACAAAACAATTCAATAACAATGATAATGTACAGTAAACATTATTCTAAACCATATTAATGTAAAAATATACATGTTGTTTGAAGGTACACAACGACAACACAACGTTCAATGTTTTCACAGTTAAAAAAGGTTATAAACTTTGCCAATTTCTGCTAATTTTCTATTTACCTGAAGCCAAAATATCTGTTTTAAACTTGTAAACATCTTCCCACTAAAATGTCAAAAAGATACATGAAGCTTGAAAACCTTATGCTCGAACTGTGTGTATGGTATTGGTAATGGTGTGAATTTTAAATATTTGTTTTTCATTTACCGTTTGGGAATAAATGCAGTCCAAAATCGTTTTGTAACATTGAATTTTATAAAATAAATCAGTGGGTTTACGCTGTGAACTATAGCATTAACTACCAAAATAATATTAAGCATTGTGTTTTTCATATCTATATTAGCTAAAAAGTTACGCAAATTGGTAATTAAAGAAGTCAAGAGGCTCAGGACATGTAATGCCAAAATAACGATAGTGACGACAGTCATGGGCAGTTTCGTGTTTCTTGCTGCTGCAGATGTTTGTGCAGTCTTGAATCTGTGATAGAATAAGATCAGTAAAATGCTTGTCACAAGAATAAGTACTGATGCGTCGGCTATAATACCAATGATGACATAATGTGTACCCTTACTAATATAAGTAAAATAAGTTGTTATAAATCCGTAACCTACACTTATAAGAAAACAGAGAAAGAAACTCAAAAATACGCGTCTTTTGGTGAGGTATGTGCGACTTCTGAAGGGATGAACAAACAAAAGATACCTTACATATCCTAAGAGAAGCACTCCCAGTGCTGACATTAAGTTGCTTGATTGTTTAACTAACTCAAAAACGAAAAAAAAGTGAAATATTGACATTTTAAAACACGTAATTCATTTAGTCCCAGTTGCCGGAAGTAAGGACTGCAAAATAAAGCAAGAGTATCCCCAACAGCAAGATTAATAATACAGTAGTAGAAAGGTTTTCGTAGTTTTCGTTTAAGTGGGATATACAAAATCGTTAGGATATTACTAAGGATACCGAATGTTATTATAATAAGTTGTGTGTCGTCTGCAATAAAGGAATCAAGTAAAGCAATCATAGTCAAATTTGCCATTTCCTCATTAGTTAAGTTCATGAATATCGGATTTGGTAGATGAGTATTATTGGTTTTGACATTATTCTGGACAATGTCATATTTATCATTTTCCGGAATACATATGAGGTCACTGAGCTGATTATTGGTTAGATCCACGTTTGCATTAAACACCTGGTGGTTAGAGAGTTCTTTCCACCAATCATCGAAGTCCAGTGAAACGTTTTTGGCTCCGATTTGGTAATAAAAACTTGTTTGCATTAAAATATGTGCCAAAAGGAATGGAACCATCATATCTGTATAAAAAGGAGATAAAATGGTATTCATTAATTTTAATACATGTAGGTTTAAGATTCTATTCTTAAGAGCCGAGCTTTTTTATAGTCTAACGTTCAAATTAATTTACACAAAATACAAAGTAAATCTGTAAACTAAATAAGAAAAAGAAAAACCCTAAATTTTTGTTTACTTGCTGATGTTGAAAAATTTCATTTTTTTGCATCTCGAATTTACTTGAAAAACAAAAGCCCTTTTTGTTAGAACTATGGTGTTTAACTTACGTAAGGTGTTTAACTTACTTAAGTTTTGCACAATAGCGTGGCGCTTAAGCAAGGAGTCTTTTCTGGTTTTCGACTTGTCAAACATAAATTCGATAAATTGTACATTAAATCAAGATGAAAGGAAATTAAAATAGTATATTTTTCTTTCATTTTTACTAGCATACAACTTGGCATAGAAAAAGTAATCAATGTTTTAAAGAGGTTCGATCCTCTGATTTTGGGTAGCCATTTTTGGTCACCTCTTGTCTGGAAATTCTGTGTCATATATGAGTTCTACTTGTAAATTCCTTTTTTAAAATGCCAAATAAACTACATGTATATTGAATAAAATAGTGAAGGAAAAATTCCATATTTAGAGAGCGTAGTAAGGGACTATATTTTGTGGCGGAAGGTTTTTAAGAAGAAAATGAACATTTTTCATAACTTGGTTGTTTTAGAGTACCGTTATTTCAGCTTTCTTATTTTCCGTGCAGACCAAATTTTCAGATAGTTTTTGCATTGGGATACTTCCTGTTGTTTCAAAAAACATATTTCAACAAGATTTCCATATTTCTATCGACATATATTGGCATTTTTAAGTGATATATCATAAAAGTAAAGGAAAAATCAACTCCAGTTTCCCCCTAAAATTAGCTTATTTCATGCCATATTTCAAAACTTACACCATAGACACATACTTTTGGTCTTCTTTTCTGAATATTTAAGTTTCGTTTGACAAATCTGTCATAATTTGAGAAAAAGTTTAAGACTTATAAATTATTTAATTGCATGTTGAATCGTTTATGAATAAAAATAGTATTTTTTCAGTGCAAAAAGGTCAAAATACCAATAAGGTGAAGAAATTGCAAACTTTTTCATTATGATAATTATAATTTTATTAATTCTAAATAATGTAAATTTGTATTTGATACCATGGTTCATTTCGATTAAAAATTATAGAGTGAAAAACGATTTATGTGCAATTTGCACGTTCAGTACAGAAAGGTCATATTAAGTACACCGTAGCACAGAAAGGAGCATATAGACCCCAGAATTTTATTTTGAATTTTGGTTTAGATATGTGTGTAGATGTTAAAAAAATACTTGAGAAAAAAACTCAGAGACTTTTGATCGCAGGATCCAACGTCCTTAAATCGGACAAGGACTATATTTTTGGCGTAATATTGGCATATGAAAATATCACCTGTTTCGCAATTCAGAATTGCTGCAGATTAATGAGTCTGTTTTAGCATTTTAACACAATAACATTAACGTTGGATATTTTTTTTTGCTAATGTAAACTATATGATACTTGGGTTTTAGATTATGTTTTTAAAATATGATTTGCCTATACAATAACATTTTTATAAGCTTTTTAAAGCGCCCATTCTATACATTGATTTTTGTGAAAAAATCACTAAAATCAGTTTTTCTCTCTTATTAAAGGGTCTATATATTAGCTTTTCTGTTAATTTATATCTTTATATAAAGTCATCATAATAAATAAAAATCAGAAATATTTTATAATAGGGAGCATAAAAAAATAATCAAAATTTCTTAAAATTTAAGAAAGTTAAAGGAAATGCGGGCTAAGCAATATCAATTTTAGTATAAATATCTATTCCAATTTAGTAGTATAAGCTGATAGACATTCTGATATTCTATCATTTCATTGAAGAATAGAATCTTCAAATCTTAAACAAATGTCTACAGAACTACAAAGAGCTACACTGACTTATTTTTATCATCCTTTAGGTTGAGGAAAAAAGTAGTGACCTTGACATGACCTTTTTAAAAAAACAAAAAAATCAAATTTTATTAAACTGATAGAATCATTTGGCAATATGATCCGTTTGACTGTGTCGAAATTTAATGAATTTCTTAATATAAGAAGTAAGTTTGATAACGAGAAGACTCCTTCTTAAATAAGAAGTCAGATTGGCGAAAATATGCAATTTTTGATTATGAAATATGATTTTTTTTTTTACTTCAATACAATAGTAACTATAAACAAAAGCCCCTATAGCCGAATTCGATCAATCCGTAACAAATTTCTGTAGCATTTTTTCAGCAACTTTTTCATTCTCAAAATTTCAGCACTGTTTAGGTATTCCATTTGGTAAGAAACAATTTTGGCTTAATTTTTTAAACAAATTTTTTTTGAACTTTAAACAGGAAAATATCGTTGAAAAAATTGATGTAAAAATTATTTCATTTTATACAAACCTATACTTGAATTTATTTCCTGTTAAAGACTTTTATACCTTGGCGACGATTTTTATTTTGTGACTGTGATATTTTATAGTAATTAAGTCATAATTTAATATAAATATAAGTTTATGGTATTTACTATAAAAGTTGTCAATATAAACAATTTTATGTACAACCTAATAGTATGAAAATAGCTACATTGTTATCTATATAGAATGACATCACAATGGTCATTATGGTAAGTGTTAAACCTGTTTTAGTTAACTATATATCCCATGGTCAATTATATTTTTCAATTCTCAATTTCATTGGTCCTTTAAATCCCCCCTCTTTGCTTTGTCCTTTTTGATCTGGGGCTCGTAAGGGTACTTAAGTCTAAGACAGTGCTTAAGTAGGACTTATGTACATTCTTAGACTTAAAGTCAGTAACTAGAAGAGTGCTTAGCAAGAACAATTTTCCCAAAACTTAAGCGGCCGGTAGAGGTGACTTAAGTATGTTTTAGGTAATGTTTTCACACATTTAGAAGTTTTATTGTTAATTATTTCAATTCAGCATACGATTACAGAGTATGAATCACATTATGATAATTACACAGAATCAATTTCTTAATATTCACCAATGCAAAATTTTTGATTTGATTGATTGGAATATTAACAGTACAATGATCTGTAGCATTTATAATATACCGATAGTCTGCAAGTGGACTGCTGAATAGGTTGTAAACACGCAATGGTAGGTTTACAAGAAGTAACTGCATATATAAACTCGCAAAACTTGAGAAATTAAAAAAGGACGTTTGAAAACAGAAAAACCCTCGGCGATTTAAAAGACGACGATTGCCTCATTTCAATGCATCGACTTAATGAAAAAATTATACCCAGAATATGCCACCTTAAATGTTGTGTCTGTACATTTACACCTACCTCCATCTTATATCGAAGATGTCATGCACGTGTATCTATAAAAATATGATTTGATTACCAATACATTCAAAATCGACAAAAGAAATTAAAAATACGATTTTACTTTTTAACAGTAACATGACTTAGCAAAGACATTGCTAAATTTGCTTTATGTTACGGTATAAGACATACTTAAGCAGGACTTATGTAGGTCCTAAGATTCTGCCTAAGTCCTACTTATGACCAAACGTAAGGTAATGGTTCATACCCCTACTAGATAAATAAAATGGGTACAGAATTTTTTCATATTTTTCAAACGTGTATCTGAGGATACATGTATGTTCTTACATGTATCAAATTTTACCCTGTTGGCTGGTCCATCAGTATTCTAAAAGCTAGGACCATTGCTAAAAATAGAACCGATTGCGGAAAATGGCGCTTTTCTCATACCTAAAGAATATAAGCCTAAGCCTGAAATTTGACTTTCACAACACTATTTTTTTTACTTATATCCTATGTAAAATAAAGGAATTATTATTTCAAAACAAAAAACAATTATGTTACACCTGGTTATTTTTCCAAACATAGATAGATCTGCATATAAATCAGATAAAATGAATAAATTTTCAAAGAGAATTTTAGCTCTTATAATTTTATTTACGTACAGAATTCTCCAAAATTTTGATATTATTTACACCTTAACGCCCTTAATCAATTGGAAATAAAATTACCCAAGGGACCGGCCTTTTCTGGATCACAAATGACATATTTTTAGTAAAATCATCAAAATATATATTTTGAAAAAAGATCCGTAAAAATAAAGCTGTGCTTAGGTTTATTATTTCATAACTCTAAAAAATATGTTTTGATTATTGTTAAATAGAAAACATGAATAAAACAAACTGTTGATTAATTTGTATTATTTAAATCGCAAAAGATGGTTTCTTTGGATATAAAGTAAGTATTATAGATCGAGATCGGTATTAAGAAATTGCAGTAATGCTAACTACATGATATATGCATTCAAGACAAAACCTCTTTTTAAACTATTTTTTACTGGTTTTAAAGACTGTTCTTATAATGAAATAACCTCTTGAGCGCATGATTTTTTTTAAAAACATTTTTTGTGGAAAATAAATCTAAGCTCGTTGCTAAACAGGATAAAGATGATATAGGTCAAATTATATCCCCTTGTGTTTTTATCTCCCTTATGCACTGCAATATAGATCTCGGTCAGTATTTCATTTTGGATGTTTATGGACTTTCAGGGAATAATGTTCAAATAATTGGATTGAGGTCAACCTTATAATGGATTGATGTTTATGCAGGACAAAAGTAAGCGGTCTATATTTTCAAAACAAGTACGCAATCGACACAAACCAGTCATGTTATTTCGCTGATGAATACCCCGGTAGGCCTAATTGATTGCAGTTGTCAGGATTTTTGATATATTTGTTTTGAATAAATTTCTGTCAGATTGATTTCTTTGTTTTGAAATACACCTTTTAAAGTTAGGTTTCAATTAGATCGGGCACGGATAAGACGTAATAACGCGTGAATTACGTCAGACGTTGTTTTGTGACGTATGGATAATTACCTTAACTTAAAATCTTAGCATGCTTTATGTTACGAGCCCCTGATCTTCGTGCTGACCAGATGTGTTTATCATAAGACCAGAAGAAATCTATAGACTGTAAGTAATTGTTTTATATTTTATGCTATATATATTACTGCTTTTTTAATAAAGCATATAATTATTTTTGCTAGATAAGTAAGTGTCTCTGATATATAGTGAAATGTAAATCTATTTAAATGTAAATGATCATGGGTGAAAATTTAGTGTTTGAGCAACACTCATTATAGTTATTTTAACAATCTTAAGCTATTTAACCTCAATGTAGTTTTAATAGTATTGATTTTATGTATATAGATTCCATACCTGATGAATATATAAGGATCATGCAGATCAAGGCTTTGTGTCACACAAAGGTATGCATATATAATTATATAAATATCAGATTTGATACTTATTGCTTAAGTTGAGTTTAATATGTTTAAATTATTAAACATTGATAACTATCTAAATTATTAATTACATAGAATAAATATTATTGAACTCTTTAGATATCAGTTAGCACTGTGATAAGGGGAATAACTCTTGCTTGTAAACTGTGCTTGGCAATATCATGGAACGGATGTTTTGATTTATGATGTTGTGGTATTGATAAATTACTTATTTAGAAACATGTCTTGTTAAATATTTCATAGCTTATATATGTAATATAAAGTAATAATCAAGAGCACTACGTTGGAGTTGTTTTCTTTATCTATCTACAATAACACCATCACTACATGACCACACATTTTTTTTGTTGGAACGATTTTTATTTCCTGGGAACGATTTTTATTTCATGGCAACGAATTTTATTTAGTGGGGACGACTTTAATTTCATAGCCACTATTTTTTGCTATAGCAGTCACCGTAGCATATCATATTGTGAGAATCAAATTGAAATAAGTTCGCTGTCAACGTCCTCCTAAACATCGATTTTGCTTATTTCGGATTTTCATATCAAAGAGGGGATTTTACTAGTAAACAAAGAACACAAATAATTTTTTTTACTATTACTTATTAGGTTAGACTCACTACGGAAATATATTGGGTTGATCAATCTCATAGATGGCGAGGCGAAGCCGAGCCGTCTATGAGATTGATCAACCCAATATATTTCCGTAGTGAGTCAGTAACTAACCTAATAAGTGTTTTGTTTTCACGAGGACTATCAAGCGACATATTTATTAAAAAATAATGATCTACGCAAAGCCATGTACACGATGCCTAACATTTCGTCCAATCTAACTCATTTAAACTCTTTAAAATTTTCAATCTTACCTTTCAAATGTTCTTTAAAAATCTTTGCTTCACCCATGTTTACTTATAATGTTTTGTTGCTATTTAATTTTAAATGTTTTCTCCCTTTACTCAACAGAGAGCTGAGCAAATTTCGACGCTGTCATTTTTTTTGCTCCAGACAAAACAATATGACGTTAATATTCTAAAGACAACTACTCTAATTTTTAAGAATTTCAAAGGGCAACTCCTCCAAATACTTTAAGAACTTACGGCATGCGGTTTATGTATTATTATATTTTATGAAATGTCGAAACGAAGCGTCGGCCAATGACGGCCATATTGCCTCATTTTACTTCTCACCAAACAAATATAGAGATATATGAGGCAATCACGTGCTATGTTTAAACCGATGAAATTGTAACATTTCAGTCCAAGGGAAAACAAAGATATTTATTATTCGTTTTAAATCCTGTATTTAATAATAAACCATTATGTTAATCATAGTACTATACGCCTAGGCTCTCTACTTAAATTGTTAACCTTAAGACCCCTGGGTAAGGAGTATGATCCTTTTTGTAGGTCGAATACTATAGTGAATTGATAAAATATCAAAGTGAAAGTGTACAAATGTTAACGATGTTTTCTTATGTATTTTCACAACCGTTGGAGGCAAATTGAAGGCATTTCTAATATGTCCACAATGTCCTTTTAAATTGTGAAATTTATGTCCATGTTGCTGAGGTTTAGGCTTTTAATAAAAGGTTGAGAGGGGGGGGGGGGGGCAAATATAGTCATAAAGTGAACATGCATTTTATTTTAAGGTTTCTCACATCATTTTACTATTGCATCCAACTCCAACCAACAAATTGATGTTTGGAATTAGTAAATAATGGAAACGGGTTTGATAAACCTAATCTGAGGAGTATCTGATAAGGTATGGAATTAGATTGATTAAAAACATGAGACTCCTGTACTCCTTGAGTCTATTTAGAGTTTTGGTTCTCTGGTACGTCATGGCTTATGGGGTCCTTTTTCTCTATTTCTTTTCCTTACACCGAAGAAAAATTAAAATCAAACTCATTAAGATCAACCATGGCTGTCTTTCCATAGGGACGCTTTTGAAAAGCCTTTGTGAGTTACAAGGTAAAAACGATTCCCGCCCAGGGAGTTTGGTGAATCAGCAATCATCTTTTAAGTCAACATTCAAGAACTCTGAACATTTTTTTTTTCACATTTTGTTCTCGATTATTTAACTTTGAATAAAAATAATGCCATTTTTATCGATTTTAAATAAACCTCCTAAAAAAGAAATATGAGAGTGTTTATATTTAAATAAGAAATATTTCGTAATTTGTATAAAAAATCATTTATACAGAAATTGAAATTACAAAACGTATGCGTGAAATTATGCTTCTTACCTCTTTTTATGATGTTTCTGTGGATATATTTATTCGAACAATTCTGACCCTATTTATACTTTTCGTTTTGTTAAAAAAAAAAATACTTTATTATATATTATATATCAATAAAATAATGCCCTCTAGTTTTGTATACAATTTCAAAAAGAGAAAATTGAAATGGAGAAGTTTTATCTAGAATTAATTTCATCAATCATGTTGTATAATGTTACTTTGAAAGAAAAGAAAAAAAATATGTGCATTTTGTTTATCAACATTTCCGGCATTATGATCTGATATTTCTTTTCATGAAATGGAGAATATGATCGATGCTTAATTAGCTAAATAATGTCTGTGTAAAGCAGATTAATGACCCCCGTCAAATGATGATTGATGTCATTATTCGACGTAGAATAACAATCTCCGGTCGTTATTCTACTGTGGTTTCATCAATATTAAAGGGTATCAATTTTCGTGGATAAAGTGAAAATCTCAGTTTCGAGGATACGTCAATTCGTTGCCAATGACCCCATCAATACAAGATAGTAGAAATTGCATTACAATGAACATTTAATTTCATGGATAAACTTAACAACGAAATCCACGAAAAAAGGTATTCAGCGAATATTGATGTAACCATAGTATGTAGAAAAATGATCTTTTTGCTTGAAGTGTCTTTTTCATAAAAAAAGAGCATACCCTACGTGAAGAATTTATTACCCCCGAAAAATAAGTTCCCCCCAAACATTTAACTTTTTAGTATCATTCTCAGTTATATGTAAAATAGTATCATCACTATTGTCAATAAATTATTACAATTAGCAGAAAGTAATTTGAAAAAAAATATATATCCAAATAGCCATAAAGAGGGGTATATTTAAGGAAATAAAATCCTTCCGTTAATGCCTTCTTTGGTGTTCGAAGGGGGCGACTTCCCCGGAAATTCTACTCAACGGGGCTGGTGGGGACTTTAAGAAGTCGTAATATATAGGTAAACGTAAAATGTCTCACACACATGTTTTTCTTAATTTTGCAAAACCACAATAACAAGAGATGTTTGTGAAACACTTATGCCTCCCCCCCCCCCCCCCTCCCTTGGAAACATCCAAAAAGAAAATGAACGCAAAAGCACATACTTGGAATTTTTCTAAGTCCAAGAGCCATAACTCTGTCGAAAATTGCTCTTTCATATCCAAAATCAAACTTGACCTAGCTTTTATTTAGATAAACCTGTATACCAAATTTCTTTTCAATATATTCATCATCTGTGAAGAAAATGAGCGGAAACTGCAAATAACTGGAATTTTTATACATCCAAGGGCCATAAATTTGTCGAAAATTGCTCAATCGTACCCAATATCGAATTCAATATCATCATGATAAATCTGTATACCAAATTTCATTTCAATATGTTCATCCTCTGCGAAGAAAATGAACGGAAACTGTTCGTGGACCGACCGATCGAGAGACCGACCGACAGACAGCATCAGAGCAATATGGCTTCCCTTCTTCGATGGGGGCATAAATATACATTTTTTTTCTCTATGAAAAGAACACCAGTTCTACGGATAACCATTCCCATTTTTTCGTACAGCTACATACTCAGTTCTGCTGACAGTATTAATGGCCACCTTGCCCTGAGGTTAAAACTATTTTCATACTCGCATTCCGTATTCGTATTCTGTACTACGAGTGTGTGAACCACTGAGTACGGCTCTAAAATCCGATGTTATAAAGTTTTGGAGTACGTTCTCTGCTAAGTGCTTTTTGGAGTATACTTCATTAAGTATAAAAATAAAAAAAGAGAAAAATCAAAGTACATGTACTGAAAAACTGACGGAAGTTGATTTTGTCGATGTTTATTTATTTCAAAATCAATGATATGTTGTTTTGCATCACAAGTACATGGAATTTCTAATTTGAATTGCGCACATTTTTATAATATGAACTTTTGTACTTTTTCGACAAGAATGTCGAGAACCCCCCATATGAATCATGTTAAATAATATTTAAAGATAAAATTAATTGAACAAGACTATGTATCAGAAATAGAAATATTTGTATCGATAAATAGAAAAAATGTATGGATCCATGCAATATTGAACTCTAGTCTCGTTTAACCAAACGCTCGGCTGACATCGTAAATCTCCGACAAGGATTTACGGAGACACCGTAAATCTCCGACAAGGATTTACGGAGACAGACGAGCGTCGAGTTGAACGAGACTATTTAGAGCTCTGGCGTAGGAATACATACGACTACAACAAAAAAAAGTAAATTGTTCGTACCATTTAAAATCTGACTATTTTCAAGGTATTTTACAAAAACATTTCCTTGAAAAACAATTCTTTAGCGTACATTACATCGAATTTATCAATAATTTTCAAGAACTAAGTCTTGTCAGCAGCAATGATTTGTGCTGAGGTCCAAACACTGTTTCACTTTTGGTTTGTCTGAGTAACTGCATAGGAGAGTTGATTAAAATCAACTCAAAGAAAATAAAAAAATTATATATATATATATATATATATATATATATATATATATATATATATATATATATAAAGCACAGAGAAATTCACCTTGTTGGAGCTCCACCTACGCCCCGGCCGGAGCTTGAACTCGCGACCTCTGGAACCCATTCTCCTAGCAGTGAGCGGCCACCGTGCTAACCACTGGGCCATCTAGGCAAGACAAAAATCTTGCTTTCGATGACGAAGGGAAACAAGCGCGCTGGTCGCTCACTACACGGTCGTTTGAGATACACGTGGAATGCAGTTAAACGACAATTTGAGAGGATCGGGACGATACACATTGTATAGATATATACATATAATAATCACAAACATTGCATTAACTCTCAAATTGACATATACATGTACCTGCCCATAGTGAATGACAAAGATACTTTTTCAGGCACTACGTCACAAGATGGCGATATAAATGTTTTGTTAAACTGTTTATATCGTTCGATTGGGTTGTATATCGTCCTAGCTCAGTGGACAAAGTGTTGGACTTCTGAACAGCAGATCATGAGTTCGAATACGCCTGGAGCTTTTGTTCATGTTAACTGAATTAAATTTTTGAAAATGTAATTTTTCATCCAAAATTCCACATTTTTTTGCCTATTAGTCTTTCGTACTTTTTATCCATTGTGAATTCTATCATAATCAAGTAATTTTCTGCTGATTTGAGAAATTATTTCACGGTGTAGTGAGCCACCTTAAAACGGCATTGAAAAAGGGTCCATTCTCCTTAGCTTAAGAGCACACGTTCTTTGCACTGTTTTCCGCGTGCTAATATGAGAGGCAACTTCCTGCGGTATTTGTGTGTTTTGATAGTAACATTTTTTAAAAAGTAAAACACTTAAAATAGGCAGTACGACCAATGAGGAAAGAACTAGGGCCTTGGAAGTGTGGTTTCAAGATCGGTACATTGTACGACAGGATTTATAGTAACTTTAAATCTGTTATTTATTTCCTCTTCGACATTGTTTATCATTTTAAGCAATCCGAAAAAAATGTTACTTTAACATGATTTCCTCTGCTATAAGGATATCATAATTAGCATCGACTAACACACGTCTTAAGCAAAAATCAATTAAACTGAAAGTGTTTGAGATATCTATCAAATCATTTTAGAATACTTGAAATTCATGCTGCATTTGCATCATGTCTGAGGTATCCGATCCATATTAGCCCATGTTCAATGAATCGGGATGCATTACAGATATGGATGGGCTTAAAATTCAGTATACTTGAACATACTTTTCATGTTGAAGTATCAGTACGTAAGAGTGGAATGTGTCCTAATAATTGACTTTTTGAGTTGCCCCCACCCCTTTTATTGCTTTTAATCTATGAAATTCAATTCTAAAACATCTAAACGGTATAAAATTTGTTTTAAATAGTTTTCCTAATAATCCTAATGATTGAATGCATCTTTCCACTTAGCATTTATTGATATTCTTAGTATTTACATTTTTATTTTTAAAAATATGCATGTCCCCAAAGACCTTAATGCAATCTTCATGAATTAATTACTTGTTAGCCTATGGTATTTTGTAAAATTTCTCTTGGTAATTTTTGATGCCCCCCTCCTTTGAAAATGGGGGGGGGGGGAATTGCTTTGCTGCTGTCTGTTGGTCGGTTCACCAGCAGTGTCCGTTCATTTTCTTCGCAGAGAAAGCACATATTGAAATGAATTTTGGTATACAGGTTAATCAAAATAATATCGAGGTCAAGTTTGTTTTGGGTATGATCGAGCAATTTCCGACAGAGTTATGTCCCTTGGAGGTATAAAACTTCCAAATATTTGCAGTTTCCGTTAATATTTTTCGTAGAAAATGCACATATTGAAATGCAATTTGGAATAAATGATTATCATGATAATATCTAAGTCAAGTTTAATTTTGGGTATGATCAAGCACTTTTTGATAGAGTTATACCCCATGGAAAAGTTTCAATTATTGCAGTTTCCGTTAAGTTTCTTCGCACATGTTTACAAGGGAGGGTTTTACAAACATCTCTTGTTCTTCTCTAAAATGTTCTGAGTTAATATTAGAGTAATAATACATGATTGATGTTCAAGGTTGGAATAATTAGGTCCTAATATGGCTCGAATACCTTAATTGTGACTTTACATTGATAGCACTCTAAATTATATTGTCTCTTGTCGCTGACTATTGACAAAATATCCTGTTTTAGCTGTGTAAAAGACAACGATTTGCGGACCCCGGACCGTGGCTTCAGACAATTCCTATGATCAGTCTCCCAATATACAAGCACGACTGACGATTTGCAGTTTGACCCGGAACAATGACCAGTACAATAACGTATTTGAAAATCTTGGCCACGGACTGTTCAATTTGTCAATTTAATACAAACTGCTCCTTCGCAACTTTCTTGGTGTAATATGGATAAATTTCATAAAATTGCATAAAATTTGTTATAAGAGATCTTCAAAATATCCAAACTCAAACTCATTCATAATCAAAGTACTTATGAGGTACTGACGGGAGTTGATTTTATCGATTATTATTCATTTTAAAATCAACGATATGTTACTTTGCTTGGCAAGTAGTTTATAATCTGTCTTTGAATTACGCACATTTTTATAATATGAATTCTCGGACTTTTCCGACAAGAATTTTGAGAAAACCCCCGAATGAATCGTGTTGTGCAATGATTAGAGATAGAATTGATTCCATTAAACTATGTATAAGTAATCGAAATATTCAAAAAATTGTATGAATCCAAGCAATAATGAACTCTAGTCTCGTTCAACAAAATGCTCAGCTGTCTCCGTTAATCTCCAACAAGCAAGAGAATGTGTATACCAGGTCACGTGATAGCATGATGACGTGACCTCTATATATTGAATGACTTGTCGGAGATTTACGGAGACAGCCGATTGTTGAACGAGACTTTATTGAACTCAGGCGTATGAATACATACGACTGCAAAAAATATCTAAATTGTTCGTACTATTTAACATTTGACTATTTTTAAGGTATTCATAAATAAGTTTCTTAAAAACCAATGCTTCAAGATACATTACATCGAATTTATTGATTATTTTCAAGAACCAAATCTTGTCAGCGGTGATGATTTTTGCTTAGGTCCAAACACTGTTTCACTTTCGGTTTGCCAGAGTAACTGCATAGGAGAGTTGATTAAAATCAACTCCCAAAAATGATGGACTCACGTTCTTGTACGGCCTTTTATGGATGAAAAAGATATGTCTTTACTTTTTATGTTTGAAAGTTGTCAAGCAAATTACATTTTAAAAAAGAACAAAACTAATCTTTCAAAGAACATCATTTACTTGAATAATCTCCTTTGATAAATTTTCTTCAGTGATTTTCATTTTACGATTCAAATTTTTAAAGTATCTGCAGGAAGCTGAAAGAATTGAAAGAAGGAAGACCTTGAGAAAGTGCAAGTCATTTTCACTTAGTGATCGAATATGCTGTCGAAGATTTAACAAAATCTCTTTTAACTTCTTTGATCACATAAATTGCAATTAAATAATTGATATTAAAAAAAAGATCATTCCCTCAATAGCACGGTTTTAATACGAGGATAAAAACATATATACATGATAGCATTTTAGGAAAATAAGCTCTTGATTTTTGAAAGAAAATAACAATCTTGTCATTAAAACTTTTAAAAGGTGACGTGCACCATATTTTCTCGTTTTCACAGTATCAAAGGACAGGGTTGAGTTTGATCAATACAGATGAACTGTATATATGCGTAAATATACTAGCGGAAAAAAGAAACTGTGCATTATAAAATTCAGTATAATTTTTTCTATATTTATTGCTTGTATTTATAAAATTTAAAAAATCGATAATGGTATTGTTTTTTGACAATATCGGATGGTAACCGTCCGGGTGCACTCACTTTTTCATGGTTAGTGAGCACCTGTTGTTTATTAAAGAATTTGTACGCACGAGTTTTACGGGCCAATACTGTTTGGAATAAGAACTGTAAAGAATTTGTTTAAACTTTTTTTGTTAAGGAAATCCCTTTAGTTTCAACAAAATTTACCCCTATGTGATGCCACGACTCAACGAAAACCAACGTAATCGTGCTGTTGGGATGCTGCAAGCTGGAATGGCACAAAATACTGTAGCAGGACACTGTGGAGTTCATCAGAACACAATCCAGTCATTATGAAGACGTTTTCAACAATCTGGCAACACCCAGGATCGACCACGCTCTGGGCGACCTCGTCTGGGATGAAATGAAAAGACGTTTACCAAATCAACCAGTGATATTGGCTGATTTAGGCCATGCTTTAACCAACATATGTAACAACAACCCTCAAGCATTTTTGAACACTTTAGTGGCATCAATGGGGCGTCGCTGTCAAGCATGCGTGAACGCAAATCGGGGTCACACGTGTTATTAATTTTGTTAATTCAATTAAGAAATAAAGTACGAGTTTTCGTGAACGTTGCAGAATAACCTCCGAGGTCGAGAAATGTTGTTTTGAAATATAAAAGCCGAAGCGTTAGCCGAGACTTTTATAATTCAAACATTTCGAGATGTTTATATCTTTAAATGATACATTTGTGAATTTTTTAAATTTTTTTTAAAAAATATTCAATAGGAATGATTCATACTGGAATTGACCCAGCCCAGATTAATGGCCTTTTAACAACTTTGAACATCCCTGCCATAAGTTCAAAGACCATTCAGAAAAGAAAGATGGAGACAAGATCAGCCTGTATATTAAGAGTTTTGATTGTCCAGTGCTTTTTAGAGCTCTTGAATCCTGTTCTTTGTTGTCAAAGTTTTCAAGAAAGGTGAACGGATTCTTAGATACCAAGCTGTTATTTTTGATATCACATCCAAACCTAAGCTCATACAGTCAGCAGAGTCTTGTAGCAAGACTTCTTGTTGTACATATGGAGCGCACCATGCTCTAGAAGATATTTTAGCATTGCAAAAGTTGGTAGACAAGGTGGATCTATCTGATGTAAAATACAAAAATGCTAAACTTTTTAAATTTGTTACGCATTAAATGCTTTGTAGTACCAAAAGGAAGTAGATAAAAATTTTCCTACCCTACAGATTCTTGTTGAGAAAAAAGTGTTGAGTCTTTGTATGGCGAATAAAATAGCTAGGAGTGCTTTGAATTTTGATAGTTTGAAACTAGCTCACTCAAGAGACAATAATGGTATTCGAGTATTGTTTACTGAAGTGTGCAGCAATGGTTCTGTTAGGGTGACTAAGTCTAACAAAGTTATTGAAGCAGTGAGCTTTTTTTATCATTAAATGAGAGTTAGATTTTGTGTATTGTTTAATTAGTGCCTTGTCAGAAGTAAAATGGATTCATTTTTATATTTTATATTATTTAACGTGTTTGTAAACAAATTAGTTTATATCATCGATCTTGTCTGTGTCACAGTAAGACTTTAAACGTCATCAACATTTACCAATGATATATCGTAGAAATTTGATATTCTAGATAAATACATGCATATTTTGTTGTTTGTATTATTGTTAGAAAAGGATTGAATCTGATTTTAATCTATAAGAGGCAGTTTAGTAATTTTCATTTTCCATATGTGAATTTAATTGTTCACGATAATGTTTAGTGTCAACCTGAGTAGCTTATGATAATACGATGTAATTAGGATAATTACATAATCATGTATTAGAGCTTAAATGTTGATATTTATAAGATGTACTATATTTGTTGTAACCTTTGTAAAGGTCTGTGTTGCTCTGCTCCTGTTTGTATAGTTTCATTGGATTTTGATTTTGAATCCTGTTAACTTTATTGTTACATGTATCACCACATTTCATGTAAACTTTTCACGATTTTATTATCAGACTATAAGAATCAGCATCTTGTTAAATTTGATTTAGAAATCGACCTGTTCTTATTCCTATGCCATGCAGATGTACATGTTATGATAACATTTTTGCATCGAAGATATACTGAATTTATTATATCATTAACAATATACTTTTTTAAATTAAATAACACATTGTTGATAAATTTATTCATGAAATATGATAAATAAAAACATTTCAAAATATTTTGAAAGCTAAAATATTACATATCAGAATGTTGATGCATATTGTACTACTTGTAAATGAAGTTATGACAGAGGAAATTCTGATTGATTTTTTTTAATTTTTGGAGTTGAAAGCTATGAAATTTTAGCAATATTATTTTTACTAAAGTTGTGTTTATCTACTTCTTGATGTATGTAAAAAGATTTTATTCAAAAACCTGATTTGATATCCTAATTTATCATTTTGAATTTAGATATAAAGAATCAGCAAATGTGAGAAGTTGACTACAAAATTGCACTCTATCAAGTTAAAATTTCTCAAAAATTTGATCATTGACCCCATATACAAATTATATCGATAGAATAAAGAGGATTTCAACCTTATTAGCCTACAATTTTTATATGGTTCTTATTAGTAGATATTTTTTAATTGGTGGATGAAAAATGGTGGAATTTCAAAAATGACAGAGGATATTCGGACTTAAATAATTTTTGATTTTGATTTGAAGAACATATTCAAAACCTGAAAGCAACCTGAACCGGTAAATGTTGAAGTTTTGTTGGAAAAAAAACACATTTTAATTTAGGGTCATGATTTGTCTTTGCTCTCATGAGAATCAACATGCCATCTAACGTGAATCAAATGACTTCCAAATCTTCCCTAGGACTAGTTATGCTACAGTAAGAAAATAACTAGTTTACGAAACCATTTATTCCTCAAATAACGCAAAATATTTGGAATGTAGAGACAGTCTTTGGCACTGATAAAAAGGAAGGGAAGCCATCCATAATATATTTCCAAAAGCCACACAAAACATCTGAAAGACGGCAAAAATTTATTGATTAAGATAGGAAGTTTCAGAGAAGGTAGTGTTGTATTTATTTTCTTGTAACAGACTTAAGTTAGTTTGCTGATAACTTTAGTTCGTCACACATTCTTTATATACATGAAATTAAAACGTTATAATATAATGAATATATTTAAAGAGTACGTTGCAATGATAGCGGCGCAGAAACAGTTTGTCCAATAAGGCAGCGGGTACGTATCGATGCGATTGAAAAGTATCGTATAAATATTCACTGTTATGAAAGTCCCAGCAACAGATCCAGGATTCTCCACAGTATAAATCATGTGGTTGGATGATGATCGACTTCAACTGCTGCTTAAATTTGTAATAATTACAGTAAAACCAGAAACCTCATTGTCACAATATTTTCAGGCAAAGTTGGAGTTTGACAACTCTCTAGCGGAACGCACCCCTGCCGCCAACGTTTCTTCGGAATCAATTTTGAGATGTGCCATTTTCTGTGAGAAAGGATGCGAGTGTTTCAGCTTCAACCTAATAACAGGGGTCTGTCTTCTTTATGATTCATGTTATCCGTTTGGAATGACGGTCAATGAAACAGGTTGGCGTTTGTTCGTTAATCTTTCCAATCAAAGTAAGTGGAATTTTTTTGACAATTTATTGTTAGTTAAGAAGGCTCGATGGCCATGGCCATTTTAAGACCCTATTAATCTCCTTAGAAGGAGAACTCTATATAAAAATATAGAAAAGAACCAAAATTCAATAGATAAAATATATAGATATTTTCTTTACTAAATCATGGTTTGTAGCTAAACAAATCATATCACAAATTTTAAAGCAGCTCTAATGGTTAGTAATAGTAGCACGTGAATATGGTCCGTTAATTCTGCGTTATTCATAATTTATTGAAAAAATTATTATTTAAATATGCATCATCACTTTTAAATAAATATTAGTTTTGTTTTTTCTGATTGAGTCAAATAATACATTTGAAGACTTTGAGACAAAATAGTAATTGACATAAGCAGTACATTTTTTTTAAATGAATAACTGTCTTGCTGCAGATAGAGTTTAATCAATCTTTTTAAAATGGTTCATGATTATGTTAGAAAAAACCCCGAGAAAACGCACGTACATCCGTTTCATTAATATTTAACAGTCTATGTGAGAAAATTTTGGCCTTTAATTTTCCAAATAATAATACTAACATTAAGAACATCGTTGAATAACCTATGTATCATGTTTTATTGTATGCTTTCTTTCTTATGATTCCTTTTTAGCGTGTTACGAATGGGGTTCTTATGGGGAACACCGATACTGCTTTTCAAGTAGACTAAATGAATGGGAGGGTGCAAAGGTATGTTATAAGATGTAAGCGTGATCTTCATATATACTCACGCATGTACATTTACTGGTTATAAAAACGGCTTGTTTCTTATTTTCTTTTTCCACTTTTAATAAAAATTTAATTTAAACTTTATCAAGTTAAATTTAAACAAAATTTTTATTTCATTATTTATGTGGCGAACTATTCTTGAAGTTCTAGCTAAATAAGAACTCCTTGTTCTTTTTTCACATTTAATAAACACATACATGTATAAATAAATCAACAATACAACACAATATTAGACTGAAAACAATAGCATGAATAACTTACCACATTGTTAAAGATAATTGACACACGACACAATCATACATACAAACATGTTCACACTTTTACGTAATTCACCATTGATATCTCGAATACTTGGATATCTCTAAGTTTTTAACTTGTCTTATCTAGTTCGAGATTATGAAATTTCACTCCCAACCCTAACTTAAAGCTTTATTTGCTAAAATAAACTATACTCTATCTGTATTAAACCCCTTCAAACCCTTTCTTCTCTCCTCTCAATCAACTGTCTTCTGCTTAACTTACATCCTCTAGTTATATACTGACAAAAAGTAAACATTTGGACAAAAGCGGAAAATGGATTAAACATTAACAAAACACTTTGAGCTGACAAAAACGGACAAACATTAACATTACTAGGACATTAATCAAACCTATAAAAACATAAACATAAACATTAACACGAAATAAACATGAAATTGTGATATACATGTATTCACAACAATTTAATCCATAAAATGAAACAACAACATACACATTGTTTAGCAAAGTTTTAGCAATCCTGTAAGCAGCGTATTTACTTAGCAACGAAGTCGGGAAAGATTTCTGTAGAATGTATCCATTATGATTATACTCTATTAAGATTAGTAATTTGTTCATATATTTACATAATACATGTGTTAAATAATACCAAAAAATTGGCGTTGAAGAATGCCTGTAACATGATGAATGCCTACCTTGTGGAGATAGAGAGCCGTGAGGAGCACGACTGGATCAAGTCCAAAGGTAATCTGTGGCCATTTTTTTTAATTTTATTAACCTTTATACGAAGAGCTCTGTAAAAAGATTAAGGAAAATGTCCTATTTTAAAGCGAAAATATTATTTTTTTTCTATTAAATAAGTGTATGGCCTTGAATATCATACCATAAACTTGGTTTAAGTCAAGTTTCCTTCTTAAACTTCTGTTTTAATTATAAAAAACTAACTTCACGACCGTTTCGTACTTGGGTTACCTTTAACGTTAACGATTCTGGAAACAACATATATTTTGATTTCAATAATAGTTACAGAAGGAAGCTCAAGACAGTGGATAGGACTAACTGATGAAACTTCAGAGGGAAAGTTTTACTGGGAACATTCCCGTAGTGCACCCAACTTCACCTTCTGGGCATCGGGAGAACCCTTTGAAGGAGAAACTGACAATTGTGGAGTCATTAAACGTAGTACAGATCGCTGGTTTATCCTTTCCTGTACTAAGACATATTCCTTTATTTGCGAAGGATGAACTGCAAATTGGAGTTGAAATTTCATTAAAATACATATTTAAAATTATTTTGGATTCTTACGATTATTTTTTTCAATTGCATACGAGTTATTAAGGTTTATGAAGGATTATACAACTGGTCGGCTTTATCCTGTGATTTAGAGAGTAACGAGATACGGATGTTTGCCCATGCCACAAAATGAATGAAAATAAAAATATCATTAGTACATGTAGTTTATTTTACTGGACAGATGAGATCTTGTAAATAGAATGCAATACAACCAAATCTTTTGTTAGCATACATTTGAAAGTTTTATACATATACGAGGGTTTACATGTTTTGTCGCAGATAATAAGTCATTCCATAAAATATAAGTCATGTAACAAATGAACACATTTACTTACGTACTTTAGATTGATCTATCATTTGATATACAAAGCGACTTTTAGCTTGATATAAATAAACCGTGATATTTGAAAAATTATAACAAGATATGTGGTATTCAATATACCCCAACATCACACTCGTCACAATGTCAACCAGTTCATTAGAATGTACTGGACACTTTAATGACAATTGTTCTATCAGGGCTCCACTCTGCAGGTGACTAAAGTGATCAGTCTGTCAAAGACCACTTGTCCTGAGCATATCTTTTTCATTTGCCCAATAAAATTCATACTTCACTCACAGAGTGTCTTTAGGTAAATGTTTTCCGTTGACCTTAAACCAAGTTTCTAGCTCGAAGATAAAGGTCTTTAACTTGTATGAAGCAGAATTATCTATGCTTTTTGCAAATAAAGTAAAAAATGCCTGCACCAGAGTAACTGCATATTCCATTTGTTTTTGAACACTTGTAAGCTATAACTGAATTTTATCTTAAAAGTAATTATTGTGACCTACATTCATTTTCGATAGACCAGCCCGAAAAAGCAAAAATTCAGAGTAAGGTGATGGACACGATTTGGCAGATCCAAGTCAGTGGGGATAAGCATCAAAATATATACTTGCAATGAAATAATATTGAATGATTACGTAAAGATTGAATATATCTACTATGGACTTGCTCAGAGTTTACAATAAATAAAATAAGACAATTCGTTTCTTGAATGCGCGATTTTAGTTTTGATGGATAGACGCTTGCAAAGCACGACCTCTGGTGAGAGAATAGGATAGAACGTTCCAGAACGGGATAGCCAAGAAAGCGGGTTGACTAATTAACGTTATGGCGAAAAGTGTAGGCGTTTATCATGCATCGCGGGCAGATACGAGCTATACCCCAACTTAATCATAATTATAGAGGAAATCTCTATGTGAAAATTTGATATTTTATTTTTGATGGAAAGAACTATCCAGAACAGAGTGCCCAAGAACGCGGGTTCTAGACTAATTAATGTCATCGCGGCAAGTGTAGGGCGAGTTAACTAGATATGCATACACTAGCGTTTGTTTAGATTTTTTTGATTATGCTACGACAGATTGGTAGTAAATCTTACACAATAATTTGTAAATAATGAGCAGATTGTGTACAACAATAAACATCTATAATAATAACTGAAATGGGAAAGTTTAATAGTTAAAGCAGTCTTTTATTATCTGGATTCATGCACATCGAGGTTTTTTTTTTAATTTAAAAAAACAAGTTAAGAAAGCTATGAAGAAAACTTTCGGACACATGATATTCAAAAATAGACAAAAAAAAAGATTCTAAGGTGTAATATCCCTTGCTCAAATTTTCCCCACATGTCTTTAAGAATACAACAATCAGATTTTCAGATAGCTGAATTGTTGATGAATTCATTTCTTTAAGTTTAAATATACATTGCGCTGGATTTTTTGTAAGAATATCATTAATAAGGTAATCATGACAAGAAGAAAAATTGGCATTGGGTGAGGAAAATGTCATATTTGATTATCCCAGCCAAAAAATAAAATTACAGTTTATATATAATATATTTAAAGATAACATTCAATGTATCACTTTAATGATTTACAATATAAGGTTGCGCTGGATTTTTTTGGCATACTATCCATGTAAACTTTTGCCACTCGCACAACTTGTTGCGAAGGGGATATAGCGTCACTGCTGTGCGTGGCGTGTGTGATCAGCTTGGAAGTAAGTTTAAAAGAAAACCACTGCACAGATATTTATCAAACATTGTACACTTATTTTGCATGGTTAAAGGACAAACCCTGTAGATTTTTAAGTCAATTAGTTGAGTCCTTTTCAATATATCGTTAAAATAACACAATTTTCTAATAAATTTTATGTACGACTTGACAATAACTACGTCCGCTTCTCTTCTGTGAAACCAAAGTGAAAGTAAGCCGTTCGAATCAACGACTTGATTTTTTTTTTAGATCTAGTAAAGGTAAAGAAAAAGTAGTTTTTGTAGTAATGGAGGGTTTGTAGTAATGGAGGTTAGTAGAGTGTTGTCTTCTCAATTACATAACTATATATTTCTAAATAATGCATTCCCCCACACAATAACTCATGTCACGAGGGGATGCTCCGCTTAGCGGTGCCCTTGTTTCAATGACATTTTTCGTCTGATAGAAAGAGTTATCTTTCTTTGAAATAATTTGTGACACAAGAAATAGTGCGGGTTTTTTTCTATTAGTGACTCTGACATGGCCATCTTTTGCCTATGTAAAAAGATTTCTTATTCCCTCTTTGGGGTTTCTAGAGAATGCACGATAGGTCAAACCAGATTGTAAAATTTTCTTGGCCATGTTTTCAGAAATGGCATTTTGTACATCAAGTGGTTTCAAAGTTTCAGTTTTCTTTGACCTGAGATTGAAGGGAATCCGATACAGTTTTCAAAGTACTAGTGGCATCAAATGAATGATTCAAAAATGTTTCTCAATCGCATGCTGAGGTAACTCGGTGAGTCCTTGTTACACTTTTGAATCCTCCAGAGCATCATGAGCATTATATGAAATTTTCAAATTATGTGTAACCAAATATTCAAGAGAAAATCTTTCAGAAAAAAAAATTGCTCTGAATAATTCCAATATGTTACAAAACCCCCCTAAACCTTTCATGCAGTTTAACAGTAGGCAAACAAAACAGGGTCTTCAAAGGATGCCAACCGCCTTCCAAAGTTCTCCAAGACATGCTGCAGGAAATGGCAAACAACAGCCTACCATGAAAGAACATCAAAAGTCAACCGGTGATTTAAGATGTCTTTGCTATTATTGGTACCTCTGGTTTCACATACATGCTAAAGGAATTTTCTTTACACACAGCTGAAATCTGATTTATGTCTGCTATACCTACAACAAAAACAATGAAACTAAATGAATTTGTATGAGAGACAGAAAGAGAGAATGGGTTAATAACCACATACTGAGTACATACTGGAATACATTTAGCTTGCAACGGCAGCTAATAAATTGGTGAAGGGGGAGAAGGACTTTCATGAATAGACTCAGCTAGGTAGTCTGGATTCAGCTGGGTATTCTGTAACATCAACTGCAGTCTGATATGTAAGGCGTTCCTTCAGCTTAAGAGTACTAGTAGTTACTTTTTTCTTTTGTTTCATTTTAAGATTTACTCTCTTTTTCTTGAATAATGGTGTAGTTTTGAGATTCTCTTTTCTTTGCCTCTTTCTGTTTTTACATTCAGTGTTTTCGTTTACGTTTTCCTGGTGACAGAAAACATTTTTCATTAGCCTGAAATATCATTACATGAAATTTATTTTTGCCAGAGATTCTGGACTATAACATTTCAGAAGTTTGTCCATCTTGGTCAGTAGTTTAATTGCGCATTTTGATGAGATTTAATTCAATTTATTTATTGACAATGACCATGTCGGCAGACAGTCATGAATATGAGTTACATCAAACAAAACATTAAACATAGCATGCAAAAGTTAAACATTAACTAATAAATCTACAATGGAAAAAACATAGGGTGAACAAAACTAGGCTTGTGTGAAGACTATTATTGGTATTCATAAAATTGTATACGTGTTCATTGTTGACTTTCCTTTCTATCGTTGAAACAGTCCTTCTAGCAGCTGTAATGTTTTTAGGATTGACAAGTTCCTTAATGGGATTGACATTTGTATATGTGTTCACATTAAATTTATCATTAATATAAAGATTGTCATTTAAGAATAGTCGTTACATTACTACGTAGGTGATCGCCGAAAGCATCCGCCGCGAATCGATGTCTTGTCTTGAGGCTGCGAACCATACCCTTCAAAAGACACTTCTAGTGAAAAGAAAATTTGTCTGTGTCTTTTGATCTTTTAAGATATATATTTATAAAAACGTCAGAAGTTAATCGATCAAGACCTGAAGCTACCTTTTTTTCTTACAAAAAAATCCCAAGACCGAGAAAACATTTACCATAAATTAAGTCTTTCGAATATTTGAGCTATTTGTTACATGTTTTTTGTATAATAATATACTGATGCATTCGTTAATTATGTATAGATTACACATTAACAGGGATCTTCAAAGATACGCGGAGAAAACAGTCAGTGATAAAGTATAATGAAATTTCAAGTAATCACTTTAGATTATAACGTGTCAGAGATGAAAAAGTCATAAATGTACACCATCAAAAAGGACATGCTTTCAATCGCTTTCTCTAGTTAATTGCTAAATTAGTCTGAAAAAAAACACAGATCCTAGATATCAGTAATTCATTAGCATGTAGAGTGTTCTCAGATTTGGTTGCTGTCAGATTTCGACAAATAGCACACGTCAGGTTTGACCGCTCAGCAGAAGATGCTCACTCTTCCTAGGCACCATATCTTACCTCTCTCTTTTTAGAGGTCCGTGTTGCTCTGCTTTGAATTTGTATTTCGTTTTGTGAATTTTTGAGATGGTTGGCGATATGTTGTTGTCATTTTTCATACAGAAAAACAAGACAAAAGCGTAAGGGAAACAATATACATGTTGAGATAGGAAGAGTCAGAAGTTGTAAAAAATCAAACTACTAATTGCTGGCGTAGTATATAACTTCGATTTCACTCCACATTTCCTTATTTTCATATCAATTTATTTCATACCCCCAAAAAAGTGGGGGGGGGGGGGGGGGCAACTCCATGATAATTCAATTTTTGCACCCCCCCCCCCCCCCCCCCCGATGCTACGTGCCTGAAACTATCCGTACTTATCATGAAAAGGTGTTAGCATGCATTATACCATTATACCTGTATATGTAACGTATTTCAAACAAATCGTTTAGCATTTTTTATCATATGATTGTGTAAGACAGTTCGAAAAAAATCTACAACCAAAGAATCGTTAAGTACTTCATACAATGGTATCATCTCTATATGTATAGCTTCATATAAGACAGAGAGTTCATAAATGTTCTTAAGAGGAAAAACAAATTCTTATAAAGAGAAAAGGAACATTACAGCAGTTCGCACTATACACCGCATAAGCATAATTCTAGGCAGCTATACACACATGTAAAAGTACACTGTAAATTATGTTATAAATTTTTCGATCATATCTGACCTAAGGCATCTGCTTCTTTATTTTATTTTTAGGCTTTGTTTTCAACTCTCAAAAAACCTTTTTTCGTTCATCTGAAATGGATTAAAAATCTGGAAGTGCATTAGCTTTAATTCCTAGAGAACTGATTGTGCGCTATCTTTGTTACGTAATATTAACCATGTAGAGTGCAAGCATTGGTGGTCTGAAAATATGTAATTCAATTTTATATTAAATTTTTTAAAGAACGATAAGGATAGTATTTTACCAAATTCACTCTATTAAAATGAAAATATTCATTCCAGACATTTACATCCATTATTAAAAAGACCCTATATATTCATAATTTCATCTGTCAAAGGTTTATCTTTACACGAAGGTATGAATGACAGTGAAACAAAGAATGTTTATGACGATATACAAATACAAAACAATACAAAAGATTGTATTGTACTTATTGTAAGATTTAACTATTCTTAATTGTATGGTCCAGTCAGACATAATGCACACTTGTACATTGAAATTTTATACCCTTTGTCATAAAAAAAATATTGATCAATATTACATTAAATATATTAAATTTTATATGAGATCCATGTATATGAAAACCGTAAACAACAATTACATGTGAATATATAATTTTGTAAGATGCCAATGGCTTATACATAATATGTATTTTCATAATTTAATTCATACACTTTACTGTTTTCGATGCTGTTTTAAAGTGAAAATTGCCTTTCCAGTCGACCAACACGAACGTGAAAGGGGTTATTAATACAACTGTTTTTTAAATGCGCTGCATGACTGAACATATAAATCTGTGATCAAAGCAAAATAATACATCAACTGGAGAATAATGTTTAAAATATACAGATTGAGCGAAGAATAAAGACACTGGGTTAATAAGTTGCAGTGAGTCGATCGGATTCATGCACAAAATGCACGAGAAATAAGGAACAAATTGATTTAGGAAATGTTTTTTGAATGTCAATTGGGTACGTATTTGACTCCATGTAAAATGTGTACTTTCGTCATTTAGATCGGCATATCATGACAAGTTTTTTAAGTTATGTAAAAAGTACATGTTTATCATTACCTTTGATTTTTAAATATAACTGGTGTTGCAAATCGATTGAAAAGCATAATGATTTATTACATGTAATTATCAGAATCGGTTGTCTCTTACAAACTGATGAGTAATCGAATCGGTAACAAATTGTATTATATTCATTGAAATGGAGCAGGAAATTAAATCTGTGATATGCATCTAAAATAAATTGGTCATCTGTGCTATTTGCATTTACATTTTAATGCTATTACATGTAAGACATATGCTGTTTTTGGCAGTTACTCTGGCAAACCAAAAGTGAAACAGTGTTTGGACCTAAGCACAAATCAACACCGCTGACAAGTCTTAGTTCTTGAATATAATAGAAAAATTCGATGTAATGTATGCTGAAGCATTGTTTTTCAAGGAAACTTATCTATAAACACTTTGAAAATAGTCAGATTTTATATAATACGAACAATTTAGATATTTTTGTAGTCTCATGTATTCCTACGCCAGAGTTTAATATAGTCTCGTTCAACCAAACGCTTGGCTCTCTCCGTAAATCTTCGACAAACAGAGAGGCTCTCTTGCTTGTCGGAGATTAACGGAGACAGCTGAGCGTCTGGTTGAACGAGACTGGGGTTCGTTTTACAAAGGTCGTAAGTCATATATTTGGTCGGAAGACCACACCTAGGGTTTAAGGCCCTTTTACAAAGATTTGGGACTTGTGGCTTACGACGAAATTCGGCCGTAAGTCTACGACCACCCGAAGGCTACCCTAAGTCCTAAGTTTTGTCCAATTCACTGAATATATCGTTGTTGCTATGGATACTAAAATTATAAAAAATGGCGTCTTTGTTTATTTTTGATGTTCTTAACGAAAGAGAAAAGGAAAGGGGTAGAAGAGTGTTCAGAGATAGAAACAATCCATTAGATTATTTTAACGACAGAGAAGTTATAGAAAGGTACAGGCTTCCGAGAAGGTACTTAAACGAAGTCGTTAATCTAGTAAAAGAAGACATGGAAAGGCCAACCAACAGAAGCAAGGCCATCCCTGCAGTTATCCAAGTAGGTATCATTATCATTTAATATCATCACAACGCACATCATAATCATTCCACCTTCGAATATTTACACCACATTTGATAACGTCACTTCCTGATTGCTTGACGTCACGAAAACGGTGCTTGTGGATATATATATAGGCGTTGAACACACGGGCACGGATCAAACACGAAATAAATATGAATACATGCACGTACTTGTCTAAACACAGGTTGGAAAAAAACAATTATTCCTACATAACCCAACCTTCAGAGTACAATTACATACTATACCATGAAATGTGTTCTTTCTTCGAATGAGTGAGGTAATGAAGTGATGAAATCAGCGACGTTGTTTGCCCCCCCCCCCCAACAGATTTCACTATTTTTTTTATAGGTTCATGTTCAGGTTTAGAGGTTCATGGGTCATATACATATACAATAAAATGTATAAAATCTCGGTGAATGTGATGGATTAGATATTTTAATCCCTTTTTTTTGCGTCATGGTGAAACGCCGAGCTTCGTATTCTTCGATAGTTAATTATAAATTACTTATCTTTTCAAAAAAAAAAATAACGCAACATAAACGTGTCTTGATTTATGCTAAGTCATGGTTCTGCCCAATATTAACAATTAAAACCAGAGTGAGACGTCCAGAAATATATAGGCCGAAACTACGTCGGACCGAAACTAGCAAGATCCAATCAGATTTAAGGTTAATTTAGGGAAAATGCCGAAACGACTAGATATCGATTATACACATGGCACTGGCGTCGGAAGCAAATTGAAAGTGGGGGGGGGGGGGGGGCTAGACTAATCCTAAGAAATATTGAGGAAAAAAAAACCTAATTCCATTCCCAATATTATGGAAATCCTAATCCGGGGGGGGGGGGGGGGTATTCTTTCAAGGTAAATTTAGGAACAAATATCTTCGCTGCGAGAAAAATTAGGGGGGGGGGTGCTGAGTCATGATGCTATGTCCCTAATGGTAAGGTCTAACTTTGCAAAAAAAGTCCTCCCTCTAGCCCCCCCCCCCCCCCCCCCCCCCGGTTCCGACGCCCATGCATGGAACAACATGGTACAACTTTACCCATGACCCCAGCACCTGACATAGAAAAAACACCAAAGTCTTCACAAGTCAAAAAATAAAATCATAAGTTTGTACCAGAGAGAGAGAGAGATTTCCTTGGATGTTGAGCTATTTCTGATTTCCAAAAATATTCAATAAAATCAGTGAACTGAATTATTATACAAAACTTTTTTTCATACATGTTTATGCATATCATTTTTTTTTTGGTAGATTGAGTTTCAGAGGTGTTAGTTTGTAATTTTGAAGAAAAAAAACACCATTAACTCATTTGTTATTTCATTAAACAATCTATTTTGGGCACCACCCAGCTATGAAATATATATTAGAGTAATAGGGTACATTAATTTTACATTTATACTTTTTAAATAGTGATATGTTAACACTAATTCCTTAAAAGAATCACAAAGCCAATATTACCCCAAACATTATTCATATGGAATTTGTGTATGTAATGTAAATAATTAATGAAAAGTTATGGTGGTTAAGAATATGTTGTTTTATTGACAGGTTCTTGTCACAATAAGATGCCTCACAAAAGCTAGGAATATTCTATTCGGAGTGTGGGGATTTACATGGAATTTCGAAATCTAGTGTTTGCATTGCAATGGACAGAGTTCTGACCTCCCTCTGCCACCGCCTGCAAAATATCTCTTTTCCCACATCTGAGGAAGAAATCCGAAGAACAAAAGCAGAGTTCTTTTCAAAGGCCCGATTTCCCAATGTGCTGGGCGCAGTGGGTGGAACTTTAATAAAAATGCAGGCTCCCTTCGAAAACGAGCCAAGCTACGTTTGTAGGAAGGGTTTTCACGCTCTGAATGTCCAGACCGTTTCTGACGCTTCCCTAAGGTATTATTTCAAAGAGCAATTAAGTTCCATAGTTAGCATTATTCATAGTATTGCACTTTGAAGACTGATACTATCAATATAAGATTAAAAGATGTTAATTATTTTGCTTTTCAAAAACTGTATCAGATCATTTAAGAAGGATTTGATAGCAAATACATGATTGAACCAATGGGCTTTTGCCCCATCTTATTCACCCATCTTTTTTAAGATTCATAGATTTGGTTTGCAAACGGCCTAGTGCTGTTCACGATAAATTCAAACCTGAACCACATCTTGGCCCAAGGGTGCAATGGATGGCTTCTAGGAGACTCAGGTATGAATTATAAGTAAATGACATATGGCAAGTATATTGAGCATTCTACACATGAATGTCTCAAGTTAGCCAGTACATACTACATAAATATAACTGCATTCTAGGCTATCCTTTGAAGTCATACTTGATGACACCAATTAACATCCCGACTAATTAAAAGACAGTGAACTACAACAGCGCTCACTGCAGAACCCGTGTTGTGGTGGAGAGAGCATTTGGTGTGCTCAAGTCAAGATTTCGGTGAGATGACATGAAATGACAGTGTTCTTGCGACTCATCTCTATGAAAAATATTATTACTCATCTTATTAAATACATGTACTCTAAAAAAATAGTGCTAATATTAAATCCTTGATTTCTTTCAAATGCTTACATTCAACTTGGGGTGTATTACCCTTTGCCACCCAAAAGTGCATGAAGACTGTTGTAGCATGCCTCAAGCTTCACATCAAGGACAGGCTGCCAATGCCAGAGGTGGACTTTGATATCCAGCACCCGGGTGAGGAGGAAATCAACAATCTCCAAGCAAACGGTGCAGGTGTAGCTCAACAGATCAGAAAGAGGCTGGTTCAATGCTTTTGAAATAGTAAGTTCAAAATACTTGCAAGTGAAAACAACAAGATATATTAAGGTTATAAAAATAATTGTTATCATGTCATCATACCTTAACAGTTAAACACAAGATGAAAACAATAGTAAAACAAGTATAACACAAATGTAACTTTAACCATTGGATTTGATACTAAAAAAATTTCCATTGCAAAATGCAATGTCATTAAACAATCAAGAGTAATTGCCATGCTATGAAATCACAAAATATCTATTTCATCTCTTAATGAAATGACCATAAGATCTCTATTACATCAGAAAATTTAAAACATCAGAAAATTTAAAAAATAAAGATTTACAAATACCATCACCCAACAAATTTAACAAGCAATACAAGAGAATAATGAGCCACATTGCTCACTTATGGAATATTTTTAAATTGGTGTATCATGTGGCATTACATATTTTTTTCTTATAATTTTCACTATGTTATTAAGACCGGAATAGCTAGTGCAGTGATTCTTGAGAAGAATATCTTTAAGACACCTATTTAAATGTTAACCGAGTTTTATGATTATCTCCCTTTCATAAAGGTTGACCCTTCAATTCAATATTTTAGAATATACAATAATAATATTTACTGCCAATGGGTTCTAAAGTAGAAGGAAAATATGTCCTTAGTTTACAAACAGACAGATTGAGAGACAGGCATACAGGCAGTATTCATCAGGAAAGCTCTTTACATGGTATAAAAAAGGCTAATTACATTGCACAGACAAAATTAAATTTCTTTCACAACAAGACCTTTGATAGTTGGTGAAACTGAGCAAGATGCTGGTTCAAGCTCAACTAAGGGCTCAAGAGTTTGAAAAGAATAGGAACAGCAACAGTTTTTTCTTTTCAATTCAACACAGATCTCTTTAAGCACATCCAACTTCTTCTTTTCTACCTCGAGCAGACTTTTTTAAAGCTACAGTTTCTCTCTCTGGATGTTAAGCAGTAGCTCTGCCTTGGAGTTATCTAAGAAATACATGTTGAAATGTTTCAATATAATTTGTATAGTACCATAGTTGAACTCTTTATACAATATAATACAAATATTGACTGGAGTTGAGGGCAACATTGATTATATTATTCACATTTCAATGAGTAAATGATGTACAAAATTTCTTTACAAAACAAACTATACATACAAGACATCATTTCGCTCCTTAATACATGCAAGTCTCCTCCTCCTACCCTACCTGATGTACATGCTGTCTCAACAGTGATCTTTCTTTTTCTCTTTGTGGAACAGCCAGTTGGCATAATGGTACCTTTAGGAAATAAATAGTGAAATTAATAATTTTTAAACTGATTGAACATTTCACTAATAATATATTTCAATAAAAATCATTGCTATTTTTTTTTCCAGGTGTACACCATTCTACATGGCCAGTTTAGTACCTATTCCAGGGACTTGTTTCATTTAGAAGAATGATGGACAGATACCCACATGTTCTATCACCCATCAATTAAAGGAATATAATAAAACCTTTACATACTGTTATTTTTCATAATTTCATAACACATTTGTTACAAACCAAATATCACACTGCTGTTTTAATCACACGCTGAGCAGTTGTTTGATTTAAATGTATACAGTTATTAATTCACATAATCTAATTTTAACGTAGCCAGTAAATTCTATATGAGGTGTATATACCGTACTCTAAGTGATGCATATTTTCAATCTTATTTAAGAAAGAAACAGTAATTTAAAAAGTTCACCGGGATATGAAGTTGGTTGGTCACGTGATCAAATCATGTGGAGCTCGAAGTGTTGCTCAGTAGATTTGATCACGTACCAACAAACTTCATATCCTGGTGAACTTTTTAATATTGCTGTTTATTACTTATATTTATGTTTGAAAAAGAAAAAAAATTTGAGACGCACTGAAAGCATTTTTTTTAGGAAATCGTACAAAGACACACACACAATGCTATAAATAAATAAATGTTTACTTTGCTTACCTCCAGCAAATGAGGGAGGAGGAGTCTCAGGAATTAGTTCCTTGGTTTTGGGACATCTGCTGATATGAACTTGGAAGTACCTACCATACAAACATTTAAAATATATATCAAGCTCATCGATCTTAACAATCTATTTTAATCATTGATGTAACAACTCCATTTATAATGTGTACAATACAAAGGAGCAAGCCCAGATTGCTTAATGAAAAATGTTGAGTATGAACCCAAAGAATTATTAGTATCAAGATTGAATAAATATTTATATAATATTAAGTTTAAAAAAAAAATTGTAAGCACACTTTACTTTTATAAACTTTTAAGGCCACTAGCCATGCCACAGTAAGGCTGCTTTTAAAAATGACACTTTAAGTAATGTTTATTAATTCATTTGGTTTCCTTTGTTTTCATTATTTTAAAGAAACTTATGAAACCATGTTATACCATTAGATGTGGCTTTAGGGAACTCATTGCTTCCACACTCGCTGATGTCAAAACCACCTTCTATCCCTACCACCATGCTATCATCGAAAATAGAAACAATCTACAATATAGTCAATGAGGAGTAATAAGCAATAGTTTTATTATGCACACAATACATTTGTTAATTCGTACAATATTTACATGTATATCTACTATATAAAGATTTGTAATACAAATACTGTAGAATCATTTTTATTTGGGGGGGGGGGGTGTTGGAAGGTGGCCAAACTTTACTAAATTAATAATAAACAAATGATTGTGTGTATAGGTTTGTGGAGATGTAAATTCGTGGGCAAGGGTTATCCAAAAAACCCACCAACATTGGTCAGCCACAAACAATGATGATTCCACAGTATTATAGTTTCTCATCATTTTGTTAAGGATTACGTTTACTCAGGGTTTGAGATTACAAAAAATATTTTCACAAAGTTCAAAATCTGAACTCCAAAGTTGTTTTAAAAACACAAAATAACAACGTTATTAACAAATATCAATATTGATATCCATGATTAGTTTATTTGAGGAAGATACGCTCCGACAAAGGTAGATTAAAATTTAAACAGAGGAAATTCGGACTAATTTTGTCATTTTCTTATTTTCTCTTTACATCTTTTTGTTGCAGTGTAATTGCAAAAGTTAAGTTTTTATGTGTTTTTTCATATCATTTTACATATTTTATGGTTGCATTTACTCGTCTATAAATTTATATAACTGGCTGGCACGCGATTGGAAAAATCTTTAAAATACATAAAATCGATTCAAAATAAAATATCTCGAAACTTTGATCATTGACCTTGTATAATGTTAATGACAACATAATACAGACAATAAAACAGTTTTAGGCAATCAATGGTTTGGAGCTCCTATTAGTCAATTTTTTGTAAAACTCGATCAAAAATGGGTACAATTTTAGAAATTGATAGAGGAAATTCGGACTAAATTAAACTTAAGAGATCAGCTTAAAACGATTCATTCAAATATCAAATTAGTAAAGCTATTCGTATTTTATCATTTCATAATCTACAAATTGTTTTATTATTTTTAATAATTAAAAAATAAAGAAAACATTGAAAATGGTCGACAATTTTGACAAATTTTGACAATTTTTTCAAAAAACATTTAGAGGTCACTAGCAGAAAAAGTAGGTCATTGACCTAGTTATTTGAAAGTGAAAAATAGCACCACAAAAGTGGGGCTACAATGAACAATAGGTAGTTTTTCGTTCCTATTAGTGGATTTTTTTTCGCTCCTGAGTAAACGTAATCCTTAAGTAAAATAAACATATAATATAAATTACCAATATTAAGCAAATAAATACTGATGCATGTGGGTATATACGAATAATTTTGTTTTTGTCCTTTCTAACGTACAACTCATTGCTACTTGTACATTCACTATTTATCGAACATACATGTACCAGCTGCACATTGTTTATTTACATGATTGTACCATCATCCTACAACTGCTCTTGCCCTTTGAGTGTCTTGAGCTGCCATATATATGTATAAAATCACTATCATAAAATTAAAAACAATAATCAAAACATATAAATGTGCTTCATTAAATGTATACCTTATCTTCCAATGGCTTCAAGCTCAGTGGAGGTGGACCCCCCCCCCCCCCCCCCCCGGTCTTTTTATGCTCTCTTCTCCTCTCTTTTTCTGGTTTTGCTGTGAATGTCTATCCACTTCTTTTTGATACTTTTGACATCTCGCTGTGTAAAGCTGCAGGCATTTACATTGAAAGCAAAAATACGTGCACGCTTTAAATATGAACGATACTGTCTTACGACACTTACCTCTTTTTTTTTCCTGATCCGATAATATTCACGCGGTAATCCATTAAACGTTAAAGACATAAGTCTTCGAAGCCATCATAAATCGCTGTATCATAAATGCAGGAAATTCATTTCATATCATTTCATATCGGTTTCAGTTTTAAAACACATCAAAAGCGCTATTCAATCCAACTTTACGCAAACCACCATTTTTGTGTGGAGGTTTACGGGATTTCCCCGATCCGATTGGTTGATATTTTTAGAGTGAAATTATAAATTCCAAAACAGTGCCGACGGCTATAGCAAAGATATCTAATTTTTATGAAAAATCAATATTGCCACAACCAATTACAGAGTGAATCTAATTTTTTGTCATATTTCTCACATCTGAAAAATATCTATACTTGTTTAGCAATTTCATATGTATGATATCTTTTCTTTTCAATTTCCCTTCCCCTTAAAAAAAAAAATCGGGTAAGGGGATGGAAATATAAATATATATTAAAAACTTTTAATGCAAAAAGACATTTTTTTTATTTATACAGACATAAGATTTACTATGCTAGTCCTATATCTTTAACATAACGTTATAATATTCCAGAAAAAAAATATGATATACCTTTCCAATACTTCCTCCCATGCGTTGGCTTTTTTCTCTGAGGTAATAAAAGGGGAAAATTTTCCTTTTATTACCTCGAGGCGGTCGCTAACACCCTCAACCAGGGCAGATATTTCTTCTTGTCTCCAATTCTCTTTTCTTGTCATTTCGGAAATATACCGTCTGCGCGTCATCGCGTCTTGGATCGCACGGTATCCAAGTCTACTTTCATAACTTTTAAGACTAAAGAGTTCCTTTATGACTTACGAGGAAAGTTGCGATTTAGGAGTTACGACATGCAGATAGGCAAGTTTCATAAAACGGTCTTACGCTTTGTCGTAAGTTAGGAATATTTAATACTTATGACTTACGAATCTTTGTAAAACGAGCCCCTGGAGTTCAATATCAATAGTGCTTGAGTCCATACAAATTTAAGAATTGTTTCGATTACAATACATAGTTTAAAATCTATCTTTAAATATTACACAGCATGATTCATATGGAGTTTCTCTAAATTCTTGTCTGAAAAGTCTAATTAAAATTCATATTATAAAAAAGTGCGTAATTTAAATACCGACTAGAAACTAATTGCCACGCAAGCTAAGTTAATTTTAAAATAAATGATAATCGATAAAATCAATTCCCGTCAGTACTTTGATTTTTATTAATTAAGGTGTTACATACAAAATTGGTATCTTCTGGGATTAACAAAAAAACCGTTTTCAACAGTTTTCGTTTCAATGAAAATGAAAAAATGATATGTATAGTAACATGAATAATGCTATATTAATAGAGCGATTGAAATATCAAATCGATTATTGTACATGCATGTAAATCAACAACCTTTCCAACTGATCATCAATTAAAAATCGACCATCGTGACAACACTTATTAAATGTATACCCGTCTACACTAAGACTTAAATTTTTTAAAAATAAACAATAATTTTAAGAGTACCATTTAAAGGGACATGGTCACGATTTTAATCGAAAATTATTTTTCTAGTTTTAATATTTACAATGCTTCAGAAAGGCATTTTTAATAGGCAACCGAAATTTGACTGTCATTTGTTGAGTGATAAGCGAGTTACAGAGCTTGAAAAAAACAAAGCGTTTGTTTACATTTTGAACGTTGAAGTGAAAATTCCAGTTAAAAACCTAAATCGAATGTGTTAAACGTTAGGAATTGCTTTTCTATGCTTAAAATTAATAAACAGATAGACAAATAAGCTGGAAAAAGATGTTTTTACTGGTATATTGAACCTATGTAAACAAAAACAGGGCACGCGCTTTGTTCACATGACAGAGAACTGTGAGCCCCATCTTACGTATAACTCTACGAATGACTCTCAAATTTTATGAGATCATTAGAAATGCATTTCTAAAGCATTGTAAATACTAAAAACAGAAAAATAGAATTTGAGAAAAATTGTGACCATGCCCCTTTAAAGTAGTATGTGCGTCATGATACATTTAAAGTCCTTTGTCATTCGAGTCATTCGACCGAGGAATAACACTAAATGGAAACAATAATAATTGAGCAGTGGAAACATATTTAATTAGGAGGAATGTTACTAAACAATTCTCACTGGTTTACCATACAACCGACTGTGTTGTTACATTGACAAAAAGAGCATTTATTCTGCAGAAATCGATATGTTTATTTATAAGTCAGTCCTGATTGATTTACATGTAAATATGTTCATCGAAAACATTTTCTAACTCTCCTTCTGTGTCCTTTCAATTGCGACAATGGTCAAGAACCACTACTGTCTTATCCAAACATGATGCCGTAATGAGTAAATATAATGAACATTTGATTTTTAAATATGTCAAATTGCTCATATACAAACTTCAAATGAGGTTTGTAAACAGTCTTATAAAAAGCGCTCTGACGATAGCAATTAAGTTAAAGCGTACATAATAAACAATTTAATCAAAATACATTAATAGCCCACACCTCATGAAAACAAAGGATTGACTTAAATGGCAAGTATTGGGTCCATTTTTTCGGGATTAAAAGGCTACGTGTTTGTTTAGCGATCAACGTAATGGGTTTCATCGACTTTTTTTCAATTTAGAATTGATATTTAAATGAAAATGATATGTGCCGTTATTTGAACAGAAACAATTTGGTCTCGAATTGAAATTGACTGTCAATCTGACCGAAAACTAGTAAAATTTCATTCATATTGATGACAAGGGCCAATTAGGATACCTTCTTTGCTTGCCAAGTCTTGCTAGAGACATAATTTGTGGTTATTAATTCTGTTCTTAACATTGTATTTGATTTACATGTACAACATCCATTTACCTCAATGTTAAGCACGTTATAACGGAAATGGTTAAAGAGATATTTTTTGTTGCTTTATTCGTATGCACGTTGCAGTCAAAAACCATGGCGCAAAGTTTTGAAATCGGACAGAAACTACCAGCAACTCCTTTCATGGTTTTTAATAGCTTCGGAGTGCAGATGTGTTTATCGGAATGTGAAAAATATGTTATGTGTTCATCTTTAAACTACAATTTGAAGCATTTTGTTTGTGAGTTGAACAGTGGGTGGAAAACCGAATCTCTTTCTTGGATCAACGACGATGAATACGTCTACCATGAAATACCTCGTCCTGTAAGTGCACTGTAGTTTTGTTATTGTAATTGTATTTTTTTTTTCTAATCACGTTCAACGTGCGCAATATATAACGCGACCAAACTCAGTAAATATTATAAATCTTTACAAATGTTATTCCAAAAGAAAACCAACAAGTATGCAATGGTAATAAAGTAATAATGATGTGCTAATCCGGATATGTATTTCAGCTTAGGGAGATCACTAAAGAGCCGTTTATACCCTTCCAAGAAACAAAAAAAACTGTTTGAAATTCAATGCTAAATAAACCCTTCAAGAAAGACCCGTTTATGCAGAAATGAGAATATTTTGTTATGGTTATTTGTCTAATTCATAAAAATAAATCATATTGCTAGTTTTGGAGCTTTTCAAAAAAAAATTACTTTTCTTTAAAAAGGCAGGCGATGTTTTTTTTTCAAAACCTATTACAACTTTGTTTTAATCTGGTGGCTTTTCTTATATTAATTGTCTAGATTAATAAAGTCTGTGGAGCTGAAACCTGCAATGCTGACTCTCGGTGTGTTCGAACAGCGTTCGACACCTTTGTTTGCGTTCCTGTTGGTAAGAGAACTTTTTCATTGTTTTTTTTTTTTGGTACTTTTTTTTGGTGGTAAAACTAGATTAAGATGACTATATTGTTGGGGTCATTTTAGACCCTATAGATCTCCTTGAAAAGAAGTGCTCTGTATAAAGATTTAGTAAAAAAAAAACCATTCAAATTTCAAATTCAAATCTATGGAATCTGTCTTTACCAAATAAAAGCTTATTGCTTAAAAACCATTTATAAGAATTTAAGTTTACTTAGATATGATGGGTGTTTGGTTGACCACTAAACCTCCTTAAGGTATGATATTAAAAATTTGAAAGCTTCTATAGTAGTGCAGTATATAATAGGAGAAAATATTGAAATTAGAAAGTTTCGAAATTATATTATAATTATAACGGTAGACAAATTATTTATTTATTTGTAGTTAATTATCACTATATTGTTTAAATAATTATGGCATATAAGCTGAAAAAGGCTACGGATCTTTGAAGTTATAAACACTTAACAACATTAAGCTGTTTTAAAAAGTAATCAAAATTGCCCCATGCGCTCTTAAAAATTGTCGCCTTGAATTCTGTTGGACAACTTCACTACCGTAATGGTTACTATCTGCCAAACTTATGAGCCATATTCGAAAAGATCAGCTGTCAAACGAGAAAAAATGTTTCAATAGATTATGGAGTTGAGTAAGCTATGAGACGTACCTCTAAAAAACAGCAAGCTCCATTGCCATTCTAGATGAATAAAATGATAAAGATCGGCATTTATCAGACCGATCCAGAAAGTGATTTTATTAAAAGGCATAAAGAATATTTCAATAGGTACAGTGAACTAGTATTATAGTCTGCCCCAGGTAACCGTTTCCGTCACTTTGTGTTGCCTTTCTTAATAAATACACATACTCAATGGCAAACTGAGAGCGATGGTTTTACTATTAGACCTGATTATTCCTCGGGTATGAAGTATAATTACCAAAAAAGACCAAATTGTTCGATTAACAATTCATCAATATTGCTCGGGAGAGCAACAACTGATTCGACAAATAGTTGTTTAATCACAGTTTTTTTTTAAAACAAGACGATACCTTTTTATTGTAAAATATGTTAGAAAACTTACATGTGCTTGTTGTGTTTTGAATCACCAAAACTTATTCAGTTAATCTCCAGTTAGTTGAGATACATGTAGTGATTTGCTATGATATGAACATATTTATCTTTAAAATACTCTCTGAACTGGTGTGTTTTCAAGCTCGTTATGAAAATTAAAATGAAAATTCCCGGAACATAGAAAAAGGATAAAAAAAAAATACAAGCGTTTCTTGTTATGCAGTCAGTTTATATACATACTGTATGTGCAATACCGCCAGGGTGTTATAATCTAAGACAGAAAAGTATGCTAAAAGTAAAAAAAGTGGTGGCATTTTAATTATGAGATAAAATTATAAGTATTGATTGGGTATGACCAAAAAACTCGATTCGTTAAACTGCAACGAGAGGCAGATTTTTTTTTATATTAATCTAAAAAAAATTTTTATTTTCAAAAAATGTTTACAACAATTCAAGCTGAAAACGCACATTTTACAATTATTAAAAACATATCCTAATACTTAGCATATTAGACAGTTTAGACTATAAACTTGCAAAAATGTCTCACACGTAGCTGTAGTATTCACATTTTTTAAAGCCTGGTAAGTAAGACAGCTTTATCAAAGTTAAATCCATATATTTAAATCCATATATTTTGATTGAATAATACTTACATTGTATGACGTGGTTCAACTAAATGTATTTATTTAGAAATTAATCTGGCTCGTTCTCCACTTTAACTCCACAATGACAAATTGATTATTTTCAAGAAGGTTGTGTAACAAGTTTTGTTTGTACCACAAGTAATTACATTCGATGAACGTATCTGAGTGTATTTTGGAGCTATTATAAAACTAAGCACGTTCAACCAAACGTTTTACTAAGTAAACGCAACTCTTTGAAAGTTTGATTTCATGAAGCGTCCCGTTGAACAAGAGTTATTATGAACATGATACATGTAGTAAAACATATTAGATGAACTTTTGATAGTATTACACGGTATTTGTGTTTTGTATATTAAAAGAAAGTTCAAACACATGTTCCTACAAGAGACATCTTGAAAAACAATTTGTTTCATGAATGTGTTTTATCTCTTATTTCCTTTATATGACGCATGTACATGTAATTTGTGTTTGTCTGTTCATTCTGTACTTCATTACATGACGTACCGTTTGAGTTGTTCACTGTTCAAGTTTATTTCAATTAAGTTCCATATGTTTGTCATTGAAATCAATGAGGAACTTTTAAAATGATACTTAATTCATCAATTTATATCTCACTGCAAAGAAAAGATTATAAATGTACATTGGTTTTTTTCCGTTCAACGTTATAGGCCTGAACACCGGATACTAAAACAGGCTTAAAGAAGATACTTCCGCAGTTATTATAATAATTTACAAGGCAAAAAATAAGATTCAGAAATGATTTACTAAAATTAAGAATATTAGAAGTATGGCCTATTAATATTTCTCTTGTTTTTTATATATCTCTATGCATGTTTTAATACATCGACGTGGCTCCATTGTTCATTATTTTCTGTTTTGCGTTTTAGCGATTATACCATTTTTAATTATTCAGTAGCGAAATTTGAGAGAGTGAGACAATATTGTGTGTGAATGATAAACTGACAATTTGTCGATTTACCACCTCTTTTTCACTTATTTATCAATATGCACAATATCTCGCCTAATAAAAAAAATATTACTTGTCGTCAATTGAAGTCCTTAGCATACAAGATAATTGAGACCCTACCAAAAACACAACAATGCGTATTGATAACGGGGTGTTTGCTGTACTCTTGGCTTTGTGAAGTAGAGTATATTAATGCAAAATATCAATTAGTTGTGTAAAAAGGCAAATGAATTTTGATTAATTTTAAATCTGGTTATAACTTTTTTGCAGACATACTTTGTAAAAATGTGCACACACAACTTTTGACACCAACTGTCGAGATAGGGTATATCCAGTGTATACACATGCATTTTGGCATGATTGTACATTACTAAGCTGTATATTTGAGATTAACTCTAATGTCTTTCAAGGTCATAAGGTCGTATCAATGATTGAATCTGCTGTTCATGTCTTTGTTCTATTTGAGTCAAATTTTAAACAGATTTTCATATATACAAACACATGTTACCATTTTTATAAAATCAATGCTCAAACGTACAATGTAGTATACATGTATATGTACATAATAACCCTGTATGTTCCACGTGTATTATCGATTCCCCTAACACTTAATAAACTTGTCTGTGAATAACTTCATGTAACAATTTCGAAAAATTGAAATATGGGGATTTTTTTCTTCAGTTTTGATTTTACACGATCCTAAATCTGGAATGAGTAATTTCTTTTGCCGCAAATTGATAATTCAAGTATAAAGATATAAATTGGTAACTATGTATTTACATGTATACAAGTGTTCTAGGGTTGCAAGTAATCATTAAAACCTATAGCGTTTTGCATATTGTGCGTCAATATCTGATTGCAAATTGCTGATTGCATATTAAATTTAATATCCCACTTATTACATAACTATTATACATGTATAAGCAATATTATAATTATAAGATTTGAAAATCATTTCTGAAAGGTTAAGACTAGAAAATAATTATAGCTTTGTCAAAGAAAAATATAATGTGTTCGCGAAACCTAATCGTGTATTATTGGTAAAAAAGGATAGGAATTGCAAAAGTTATGCATCAATAGACATTTTATGAATACTCTACACAATAAGACATTTTATGAATACTCTACACAAAATTTCTCTTCACATAAGAATTGTTCCAAATTTTTTAATGCATTATAATGTGCTTTTTCTGCAGTTTGCACAGATTCTGAACCAGTGATAACAAATGGGATAGTCCTGTACAGAACTTACATGCCATCATCAATAACATACGGTTGTAGTCCTGGATTTGTGGGTGAAGGGATTAAAAACGTTATTCACTGTTTTCCAGATAACAAATGGGAAACTCCAGTTTACAGTTGTCATTTAGGTATAAAGTATATTTAATTAGATACGTGTATAATCGGTCACTTGTGTTATGGAAACGTTAATTGATTATGCTACTAAATGAATTGGTATTGGCTAAATATATTTTTGAAATTCCTTTCAAGCTGAAATATCGTTCACTGAAATTATGTAGTTTTGTGCATTAATTGTTCTAATATACAGGTTTCCTAAACAAAAATGATTGCTAATTATGACTGTGTAAAAAAGGTCGTGGAACATTCTTCACTAGTACTGAATGTATACTCCAACTCGTTCATGCACAAGCAACATTAATATCTAACAAGTTTTTGGCAACACTTTGCGTTTTAATAAATTAAAGGTATTCCTTGGATTTTATAACTATGTTTCGATTCGGTAATATTTTAATATTTAGATTGTCCCGGCACCTGGGAAAGTTATGCTGGACAAAGCTACTGTTTTGTAACTAATCAAGTACTCTCTTGGAGTAATGCTAAGGTAAGTTTAAACCTTTTACTTGCTTAAAATCTACAAAACTAAATAAAGCATAAAATTTAAGTACTCTGAAATGTTAGAGGAAAAATCATTAATTTTTTCATGAAAAAGACTTTGGTCAGTAATTTATTGTTAACTTTGCTTTTCTGTATCGCAGAACATTTGCTCCGACATGAAAGCTTATCTTATGGAGATAGGAAGTCAGGAGGAGCAAACCTGGATCAGGTCAAAAGGTATTAAAACCTTCGAAAGTCTCGAAAAGTACCTTCAGTTAATATTTCTTATGGATGTGTCTTTCTTAGATAGACTAATGTATCTCATTAAACTCGGATAATCTAATATATATTTTGTAATTTTGTCAACTTATTCATTGATGATATACTAATTGAAAAAAACAAACCTTGTACGGAACCTTAAACATATTTTCTTCTTTTTTTTTCAAGAAAATCTCTCATTTTTTTTTTTGATTTGCTATTTCATCAGAATGTTAATAATTTATGTAATTTGCATATAAACTTTACTTTTATTAGCGACTCAAAAGCTATGGTTGGGAGCGACGGACGAGGGTTCAGAAGGCGCTTGGTATTGGGACAACTCGCGTAATGCGCCCACATTCACTGCCTGGCAACCGGGGGAGCCAGGAGGCGGAGGAAGTGAAAACTGTGCAGTCCTAGACGAATCCAGCGGCTGGCATGATTATTCTTGCACATCTACATTTCAGTTTGTTTGTGAAAAGTAAAGGACTTGCGATAAAGAAAGCATTTTATTGAAAAAGTGTGTAACTTAAGAAAATCTGTCAATAAATTTTAAAATTTTACATTGACATTTATTATTAAACGAATATGAATTCCTAAAATTGACGACATGCATAGCTATGCTATGCCTTACATGTATAAAGAGGCCTTAATTTTGTGGTCATCACCCAATACTGTTCATAAAGTGCAATATCTATGTAAAGATTTCTGATTGAAGATACCTATATCGTACAAATATCTGACATCGTTATCTTTTGGGATGCTTTATAATCACGTGGAAAACTCTAAAAATAAGTTTGAGAATTCTACTGTTGCACATTTCCTCAATTCTTTGGCGAAGTAGTTTGCCTCTAATTTGTGAGTTTCTCGTTTACGTAATTGTGTTGTTGATATTTTACTACAGTTAAAACGATTGTACGGTTAAGCCTGGTACATGTACGTTATTAAGAATTAATTTAAATGTGCGAATATTTACAAATTAAAATAAAAATTCGAATGTAGAAGGGTGAAAAAATAAACATTATATGTCTGTTGTAGAAACAAAAGACAATTAAGGAAATCAGATACAAAGCAAACAGTGTTTGTATTCATGGCTAATTAGTTAAAACATTTGCAGACAATATAATTTTGATGACAATATTGTTTAAACAAGTTTGATTGAATCGACTTGTCTTACAATCACAAAACTCCTTATTTTTTGTACATGCCCTATTATAATTATCAAACATCCTATCTTAACAAACAATTGTGAAAAAAGTGTATTTAACTTTTATAAAAAAAAAAAAACTTTAAAGAGTCAAATCACTTTTAAGATCTAGATCACTTTATAGTTTTCAGATACATGTTTAAAGCTTTAAACTAATATTAAGAAGACAAAAATCTCGTGAAAAGTTATTTTATAGTTAAGTATTTCTACGAGAGGTAAATCTTGATCGAGAGAGTGCGGAATTTTTCGGGTTGGCTTTTAAGGTTTAAAAATAAGTCTTACCGGACGTTATTATTCACCCTACATTTTAATGCCACTTGGAATTTACACTTGGACTTTTGACATCGATGCTCCTCTGTGTTTTCCAAGTGAATATTTCGGATCAAGATGGTTTGCAAATATATTTGATATAATTTAAAAGAATGAATATTATATGTATTTTTCTTTAAATGTAAGGTGGTTTTAAATTGAATAAACTAAGAATATCGGATATTGTCATAATATTAATTCATTATAAATATCGTTTGCATTTACGGTGACATAAAAACGACATTTTATCAATTCACAGACTGAGTATGAACATACAATAGCAAAGACATGCGTTCAAAATAAATAACTTGTATTATTTAGGCACGCATTCTTTCAATAAATACACAAAACAAATGTCAAAACATATAATTATGTCTCTGGTATGATGAAGCTTGCGCTTCAAACACAGTCACTTTCTTGTTACGCTGCAGACACTAAAAAAAAGTTTGTAATACGGGATTGATGGGGTGAATTCCGGCTAAAGATGTATCTGCTCACAAGATCACACACTTCTGGTTCTGTAGATAGGCGTTGATAATATCGCAGGCTCGGACACCTTCGTCCATGGTAGGTGTTCCAGGCTTGATTAATATGTCAAGGCATCCAAAAAAAAAAAAAAGAGATGCGCAACATCTCTTTACTGTTGACGGCAGAAATGTAGCACAGTAGAACTCTAGTGAACTTCAAGGTTCTAGATAATTTTTTGGTCAACAGGCTGGGTTTTGGATATTGTGTTTGGTGGCAGGACTATTTTCGTCTTCTTTCTCTTCATCTCCTTAACTAGCTGCTTGACCAAGGTTGTGAAGATCTCTCCGGTCATCAAGGCTTTCTTGTTGGTCAGATTATCTACATGAAAGATCCGCATGTTTTTTTAGCAGCGTGGGTTGGCAGATATTCAGATGATAAGAAGAGGTATCTTATCATTTCTCTCCATATTGGCGCAAATCATGGCTGTAGGGCGTTCTTTATTCTTGCCACCGTGCGAGCTGACGTCCTTGATTATAGTGTCTTATCATGCAGCATGCGGATGATCCCGGCATTAAAGTTGTGTTCAGGTGCAAAGTGGTTCTGCAGACCGTTCAACTTTTCTTTCCAGGCTGTCACACCCCTGCTAATGTGTTCGGAATGTTTTCTTTATCGTTATATATATCATAATAATATTATAAATCATAATATAATAAATCAAGAGGTGCTCGAATGAAAGTTCACGAGACTTCACTGAGATTTGTTCAGTTCCTGTGAAATTTCGAGCGGAAGTATAAGTGTTCGCATAATTTTCTCAAAATACGTAAGTACTGGTCGTTTTTCATATCATATCCTACTCGGATTTATGTTAAAACATGAAAACCTTTTAAGCTGTATGTTTTATTTCACCAACTAGCGGTTATTTACATTAAACGATAATATTCAAATAGGGTTATCGTTCGTGTTCAACCACGTGTAGAGTGGTTGAAAATATAAACATTGGGTTGCTAAATAAAATCATAGCCATGAGCGACTTCGGTTCATACTCGAGTACGCACTCGAGTAGGTCATCACATGACCGGATGTTTACATCTACACGTGGTTTTCAACCGAACTAACAGCTGACTACTAGAGTTACACGAGTAGTGTACTGTCATGGCTACCTTAGGTGTGCTATATATTATTCTGGAGAATTTTTTTGACGATGACCATGACATTGTACACTTTTGGAGTCTCAGAAATTCGACAATAGGGCATCTTATTGCCCAGAGTCAGTTTGCTTCCAGGCGACCATATTTCGGATAACAGGGTTTGCCGAAGATATTATTATACCCCAGTTTAATTCATGCGACTTTAAATACCACTTTCGCCTAAGCAGAGAGATGTTCGAGGAAATCCTTGTACACATTGGACACAGGCTAGCTTCAGATCACTGTGGAGGACTGGTCGAGACCGAACCTACCAAACAGCTGTTAATATTTGCGTCTTACATGGCCAACACCGAGTCCATGAGAGAAGTTAGCCTGTGCTTCAATGTTGGTCTTGCAACTGTGCATAGAATTATTGGGAGAACCTGCAGAATCATAATTGAGTGTCTTGCTAATGTTTGTATAAAAGTAGAACTTACAAATTAATGTACCACTGTAATTTGAAATGTGATAACAACTATGTTAGCACTTTTTAATTACAATGAATACAGCTTATGTACAAAAAGCTTCGAAAGCAGAGTTCTGAAGTTAACATCATTCAAATTGTACACATGTAAAAGAATTTAAAGTTTTTATTATCTTATTTAAATACCAGGTAATCAGATGGCCAAGTTCTGCTGAGCAACAAGTCATCGCTACAAGGTTTCAGCTGAACTACATGTTTCCTCACACAGTTGGTGTCCTTGAACACATATTCGCCTATCTTCCTGCCCTGGAGGAGATCCCGATTACATAAACAGAAAATCGTTTCCCTCTATGCAGCTTCAGGTATTTGCTTTCTTTGAAAATTCTTTAAAAAATAGGATTTTTAAAAAATTAAATATATAAATAAAAATCGGTATTAATACGGAAATAATTCTGTAAATTTTTTTATACAAGTTGCATATCAATGGAGATTTTGCAGGTTGTGTGCGACGACACCCTTCTTCTAACTAACATCTACACTGGGTGGCCTGGAAGTACCCATGATGCAAGAGTATTGCGGAATTCCGAGCTGTTTACCAGAGCTGAAGCTGGCAGCTGTATTGACCCCGATAAACTCATCATAGGTGATAGTGCATATCCGCTAAAGCCATGGCTTGTGACCCCATTCAGGGATAATGGCAGACTGAATTTACAACAAAGACGCTTCAACCGTGTATTATCGTCAGGACGACAGGTTGTAGAGCGTTGTATAGGACATCTTAAAGGGCGATTTCGTCGTTTGAGAGAAATACCTGTTCATAAACCTGAAGATATTGTTTCTATCATAGTTTCAGGATGCATCTTGCACAACCTGTGCATTATACACAAGGATGATGTAGAAAATTTCATTGAGGAAGATGGAAACGGTCATCCAAACAATTATCCAAACTTATTTAGAAATGATGTGAATGGGATTAACAGAAGACTACAAATTATGGCAGGACTACCATAAGTGTATTTGATGAAACAGTCTCTCTCAAACGCTGGAACTGACAGTTGCATTCATACCATTACTTTAAATTTTACAATAAAAAATAACAATAAAATAATGAATATTGTTTACGTTTTCATTTTCCAAAACAACAATAAAACAACAAACAATATTTATGTTTTCATAACAATCAAAAAATATGTGAGCTAATGCTCATTACCAATAGCCCTGCTATGATGTAAATACATAATAAACAACCAAAGTCAAAATTAACAGGAAATTGAGGTCGGATTTGTTCCATTCCCACCATATGGCTGTCCGTTTCAAAATTTCAAAACTCTGCAATGGGTACTTGGTGAAAAAACTGTGACAAAAATTTGTTCGAAAATTCAATTGTGAAAATAAACAGTCATAAGTTAATAAGAAGCCATCATATTTGATATATCTAATTACACTGCAACGAAAAGTTTGTTACGGACAGAAAAGCAGACGTGTAAAAAAGTAAATCACTCTCCTTCGGAGCAAGGTAAAAAAAATAACTGAACAAAAAATAGAATGTATTTTCCATCTGGAAAATGTAATGATCATAGATCATTTTCTAAAACAAAACCATCTACTACTGAAATAAAAACATAAATAGGAACATTTGGCAAACATAAAAAAACAAATATTTGTATGACAAAATTGAATGATATACCTTATTGATGACTGAGAATTAAACAAACAATAATGCTGATTTCAATTCATATTTGGCATCCTGGAAAATAATTACCATGTCTTAAGCCATTTCATAAAACGAAACAGTCCACCATTGAATTGCAAAATACAAATTAGAGATACAATGAGCAAACTCAACAATGATACCACCCCCTTAGAAAATATATTAATTCAACTAGAGCAGAGCTCGTGGCAAAGCCACGAGTAGGTCTTCCGTTGTTGCTGCGAGTTGAAAACATATGTGATATGGTGTCAAACGATTATAATTACTAAACTTTCAGTTCTGCTTTTGTTATAAAAACGTGTTGTGATTGAAAGTCTGCATATAAAACGTGTTTTGAAAAAGAAAATAAGAAAATGTTTTAGGAAAACTATTTGTCGCACACAGTTTATGTAATCGTAACAAACATTATTTAAATCAAAGTACTGATAGTACTGGAAAGCGCTAACACAGCTTCTGTTTGTATACTAGTATAAAATATATATGTATATAACATTTCAGCTTCTGTATACGCAATATATTTCCTCATCACTGCGTGGTAGTCCCTGCAATGATGTATGTAAGCCCCGTACAATAAATTCACATTAGCCCGTACTAGCCCGTGCAGTTATGTGCACAAGCTCCTGAAACTGGTTCCCTAATCAGTTTAAATGATGTAAACGTCTGCTCATAGGGGGCGGTTATTCGTTGCACCGGAAGTAGAAGTCTAACGACAATAAAGCGCTGAGCTATGCTTAGCGCTTTAAAAATGAGATATTTAATGGCGAGTTAAATTTTCAGAGGGTAGCAAGCATTGTAATAAACAGTATGTACTCATGTGTCATGTCAGGAATTGTGTTTTGTTTTTTTTAAACCGAACCCATTTACAAAACACGTAACCTTTTCTCTAAGATAACTTCTTTATTTAAATATTTGTAAATTTTTGAAGACAATGTGCAATTTAGAATTGTTGCGTGTTGACAAAATTTACAGACCCTGAAACGTACTACTATACAACAACAAAAAAGCGTGCGACTTACGTGCGAAAAACGTTTCGTAATAACCGTTTAGCGTTTCGTGTGAATCGTGAAGCGTTTCGTGTAAACCGTTTAGCGTTTCGGACAAAGCATGCAGAATTTCGGACAATGCGTTTAAATCATTTCGAGCAAAGCGTGCGAAAACCATGTGAAACGTTAATCAGATTTCATTCGGAACTCTCTGACAATTTGTTTCAAAATGGAGCCCGTGTTTTACATTACATGTACTTTAAACTGTTTGTGATTGGCAAAACTCTCTTGTAGGTATTTTCATGAAAAAAAACATCTAGAAGAAATGATATACTTATCTTTTAACAAAATTGAATTTATTTTTAACAAACAAAAGAAAGGTATATGTATTAAAAGACGACTAGTTACAGAGTACATGTATATATAACGTTTTTATACGATGTTTCAGTACTGGTACAGTTTTACCGGTAACGAATATTTGCCAGTATCGAATAATTTTTCGAAAAATTATTGGTGGAAGACAAAGTTGAGGTTTTAAAAAATTCTAGCTAGGTGATTATAACACAGAAATAAATATTATATCAGTACGTGAAGTTGTTTGCCATTTGCACGATTATTTACCGAATTGTTTACAAATTAAAAATGTGCCCCAGATATGAGCTACCGGATGTTCAAAGCAGAAAAAACGAAAGTGTGAAAACAATTAAGCCTAACTATGAAAATAAGTTTGTTATTGATCCCTATTTAGTGAATAATTAGTAAATATAATTCATTTAAAAAGATAATACATCATATCAAATAATGGAGCTTTGAATGAAATTACGACTTCAAATAGAACCACGTGTAGTTTTCCTAGTTACGGTTCATTGCGACAGCAGTATTATTTGGCTGCAAAAATTGACAGATATACGGGAAAAACAAAGGAAAATGGCAACTACTTATCATCAATTACTATTATAAAGTGTTTTTATGAAAATTCAATATTATAAAGTAACGGAAATGAAAACTGTTCAAGTCCAGTTTCAATTTGACCGGAAAACGGTATGATAAAAATAACGATCATATAATTTGTTTAAATGACATATTCCCACAATCGTTTTTCCTTGTTCATTTATAAGTCCATTAACATGTACCTCTAGAATATTTTTGAAATTAATTCGCCTCAAAATATTCGGTCAGAAGTGATAAAGGGCGCTTAATTCGATACTGGGAAACGAATTCGAAACTAGGAAACTGGAGGGGGTGTTGAAATTACTGTCTCCGTAATTCATCCTTTATATTTTCGGAAGTTTGATACAGTTTAGAAGGACAAAGAAACGCGATTTAAACAAAAAATAAAAACATTTGGAATTTTGATAATAATAGTTGCATGCACGAGAAACCGCATACTGATTCGTTACCGGTAAAATGACTGTACAATATTAAAATTCGCTATACATAAAAAATATTAAGTACAGTTAGCAAAGCATGATTTCTGTTGGAACAAGCCTTAATCAACTTTAACTTACACGAGCATGTTTTGATAAGCATGTATCTTTTTTTAATTTATTTACATCGATAACTCTTATTGAGACCACTCGCGGCACACATTACCTCGGACATCGGGTGAGACCTGCACCTGGCTGAACCTGTCAATCAAACTCTGTGTATTTGTTTTCATTGGATGGTCAAGCGTCTCTTTTTTTGTCAATAGCCAATGGAAAAATTAATCACTTCAAGGTAATTGGAATCAGTATCTGATGAAGCACACAATTTAAATGATAGAAAATTTATTAATTATTTGAACAAAATTAAATGTAAACATAGAAAGAAAACATACTGATCATTTCTATGAATTGCGGGAAGTAAGTTCTTTGGAATCCCGATTATAGATATTTTTACAAGTAATTATTTTAATTACTTAAACCAATGTTAACGGAAAACAAGACGTAATTAACGCACAGGGATTTGCCTACAATGTACACAGTCATGCAATAAATTATTAAGGGAATCTTTACGAATGGAACTTAATTCAAATAGATCATGATAATCTATATACACTGAACGCCGTTATACATGTAAGGAGCGCCGGTAATATATACGAAGATTGAGTCAAAAATTTAAATCATTTTTATTTCTTGTTCTTTTCAATACAATGTTAAATTACTTTGAAAAAAATCCGAAATAGTAATTACAACTTTCTTTTTTGTTTATTCATTTGAATTTTTTCTGAGGTACATGGATATGTACAGAACATATTTATTTACGCGAATGATACGACATAGGAAAAAAATTATCGGATGTTTGTATAACATTGTTTTCTAACGAATGTGACTAATTTAATTTTAAATATTTTCAACATTATCAATGTAAATAATATCAGATTTATTTCCTGTTTGTATTTTTACATCGTATTCTCTGAAACCAATAAAAATACTAATGTTAGAAGAAAAAATAAAATCCCGCCGAATACTGAAAAACCGATTTCAGTTTGTAATCATACGGATTTTTATTTTTGGTATTGACTTTTGAGTTACGGTAACATTTTTTCTGGATGATTTTTTTATTTATATTTTATGTAGTAAAAGCACCATTCCAACTGTTACTCAATTACATAACAATTGATGACCCGGGGCTATATATGTTCTGAGCTGTGTGCGCTGAAGCGACACAAGATTCTCGGTCGCACGTGGCGATTGAATTAACACAGACTGACCGAATAAACAAACGGTTGGGAAAGTGAAACAAAATGTTACACATAAGAAGAAGCCACCAAAAATGATTTTCGACAGATCTTGATATCGTTTCGCCCCCCCCCCCAAAAAAAAATACAGCGCGAGCTCCTGTCAGCGGGGCGGGAGGAGGGGGGGGGGGGCAGCAATGAGTTCGCTTCCATAATGAAACGAACATGTAGAAAAACTACAGAAGTGATTAATATGTGACCGACAGAATCTAATCTAAAGTTGTTTAAAACTCATGTGAATATTCTTTTAAATAATCATCGAATGCCTCAACTCAGGACATTCTTTTATCGTGCTAGCACCTACCGCAAACATGTAACATGGAACTTTGATTATAATTTGTTTGATTTTTAAACTACCTTGTACGCTATCGTATACACCAATGCTTAATCAACTGTACAAGTAAAATAAATTTATCTTTTCATCTTAAACCAAAATAATAGTTGAAAACATAATAAAATATAGTTGTGTCCGTGCAAAATGCCAAAATATGAAACATGAACGCGTGATAAGGTACAAGATCACGAACCGACCGCGGATCACTTGTCCAATCGTGCCGGATCTCCTCAGCCATGGGCTATGGATGATCATCATTTAAATGTTTAATATTTAGGGGGGTTGTTGTTGTTGATTTAAAACATTATTTGTACAGTTTATAAAATATTTTATATAAACAAACCAACCATTAATTTATGTCTGACGATGTTTCCGATTTGGGTTAATATCGTTCATTAATATTCATTTACACTCAAATTTAATTAAATAAATACAAAATGGACAAACTTTTATAACATAAAATTAAAACAGTTCTTGTATTTACGACTATATTAACTCAAACACGTTCATGTGCATGGAAGTGTGCGTCTCGGTGTGCGAATCTTGTGTATAAATAACCGCTATGTAGTGCAGCCGTGGCTGAGATCCTCGGCCGTGGGCGAACGATAGATTACGTAAATGTACAACGCACAGACCCACACAGCTCAGAACCCAGTAAGCCTTGAAAATTGCAGTATAATGACCTTACTCTATCAAATAGAAGTTATTTATTTTAAACTTAAAACCCACAATTTATCTATATCTATTATTGCTTTAGATTGAGAATGACATGTACATTGCTTTTATTAATTAACTGAACGATTTCTTAATTGACACCCAATCGTTTAATCCATAAAAAAAACATGTGTAATCAAAACGAAAACAATTCTTGGGTTTGCGGATAAATAAAATCATATATGAGAGACGCAACTCTCGTGTATTAGATAACCCCTGACCGCTAGGTAGTCCAGCCGCGACCATGGTGACCGATTTTCTCGGCCGCGGGCGAGGGAGAGCTTACGTAATGGTACACACCAGATCTGATTCAAGGTAGATTTTAAATGTATGGAGTTAATAACTAAAATGTAATGCATAGATTTTTTTTGTCCCCCGCCGCAACGCGGAGCGGGGACATAGAAATGCCGGGCGTCCGTCCGTCCGTGTGTCCGTGTGTCCGTGGGTCCGTGTGTCCGTGGGTCCGTGTGTCTGTGGGTCCGTGCGTCCGTGGGTCCGTGCGTCCGTCCGTCACACTTTTTGTAAGCGCTCTCATGCCTACAAATTTTGACGGATTTTCATTAAATTTATACCAAATGTTTATACCACTATTACCTTGGTCAAGTTCGAAAATCAGCATTGGTCGATACTTTTTGTTGGCGTTATGGGACTTTGACTGCAATAATGACTCTGTTTTATCCAAAAATTGACCTTGTAAGCGCTCTCATGCCTACAAATTTTGACAGATTTTCATTAAATTTATACCAAATGTTTATACCACTAATACTTTGGTCAAGTTCAAAAATCAGCATTGTTCGATACTTTTTGTTGGTGTTATGGGACTTGGCCACAATCATGACTCCGTTTTATCCAAAAATTGACCTTGTAAGCGCTCTCATGCCTACAAATTTTGACGGATTTTCATTAAATTTATACCAAATGTTTATACTACTATTACCTTGGTCAAGTTCGAAAATCAGCGTTAGTCGATACTTTTTGTTGGTGTTATGGGACTTGGCCACAATCATGACTCCGTTTTTTTTCCAAAAATTGACCTTGTAAGCGCTCTCATGCCTACAAATTTTGACGGATTTTCATTAAATTTATACCAAATGTTTATACTACTATTACCTTGGTCAAGTTCGAAAATCAGCCTTGGTCGATAGACTCGATACTATTATACTGCTTGACCGGCGGGGGACTCTGGAATTCTATTCTTGTTAATTCCATATTTTGTGGTTTACTAGAAAAGAAAAACAATGATTTGTTTTCCAAATCCCGTTTTTAAGGGTTGAGCATTATAAGAACTTAACAACAATGACTTAAACTCCTAAAAAAAAGCACGTATATTCTAAAAAACAACAATTCTTATGAATTAATGCCGTTTGTATAAACCAGCATGCTTTCTGCGGTGACTTTATGCCAGTTGTACGCGCAAAGACTTTCGTTAACTTGTCAAATGAAAACAGGTACATGTTAACATGTAAAGCTTTTTACACTCATACTACACAAATCACATACAAAATAACATTGTAGCGACCTTTATGAGATCCCAACAAACAACTTTTCCAGCGACAGCCATATCAAAATCCTAACCGTTTTTGAGTTATTAAGCAAACTTTTTTAGGGGCCATTGGCCCTTAATTTAAGGGGCCAGCCCTTTTTTATTGGTGTCAAATGAAAGCCCTCTATATTTTGCACAACTTTTATTCTACATGTCTTAACAAAATATTTTTCGTTTAAAAGATATAAAGGAAAATATGTCTAAATTTTCGCACTTTTTTGAATCCTGTTTTTTGACCCCCTACCTTTTCCTAAATAAAAAACGTAATCGAAAAACAAAAACAGATGTGCACAACTACAATGTCTCTGTTATTCAAATTCGTTATATTCCCATTCCCTGCTATCATAGTCTCGGAGCCTTTGTCTGGAAACAAAAGGCCCTAAAAAATTTTAAAAGGGGAATAACTCTTTAACGGAAAGGGAATTCTAAATTTTATGAATTGCTTAAGATAGTGTTTTGTAAAGTACATTAGCCCTGAAAATTTGAGCAAAAACCGTTCAATAATAAGCAAGATATGAAGCCTCAAAGTTCGCGTCTAGGAAGAAAAAAAAAAAAAAAAAAATAATCTTTCCCGCACAATAATAGAAAGGTCTTCCGTTGGAAACGGAAGACCTTAATAATTTCTCTTTTAGAAAGTAATGGAAGTTCCATTTTTCTTAGTGACCTTCAACTGGCAAAAATGACCAAAGTTCACAATCAATACTTATTTACAGATCACAAGAATTCTCAGTGTCAACTTTAGCTTCAGATCCAATCAATTCCATTACAAGCAATACAAGGTATAAACTAGAAAGGAATTATGCATTTTTCTTTAAAATGACATAACCGATCTTTATGTAAAGTAGGAACATCCAATGTTTCTTCATAAGAGAGATATGGACCAGACACGATTGCACAGACAGACAGATGGACAAGGTGATTCCTAAATACCATCTGAAACTTTGTTTGCGAGGAGTATAAATATAAACCATTCATTAAATATACAAAACATATGCTTGGCAACATTGAATGAATATTCCTTAAAAGAAAAACTTCCAAAAAGCTTTCATTTTTTTCCATCAAGAAAAATTCACAAAAATGATGGACAAAGTCTGATGTCATATTATAAAACAAAAGAATTCACTATTGAACTAAAAAATATGAATTTGATCCTTTGACAAACATTAAATAATACAAAATTTGCTGGGCAAAATGGAATGAATACAGTAATTGAATGAGAAATACATTAACGCAGATTTAATTTCTTTTTCCTAGCAAGTCCAGTAGCTTGTCAAAGCGATTCATCTTTGCCTCATGTTGTTTTCGCATTTCTTGGATCATTTCATCGCCTTGTGCAGTTAATTTGTCAACAACATTTGCCAACTTTGCTTTTTTGGGATTTTTGAACTCTAATTCATGATCACCAGTTACACTTTTTGATGGTTTTCTTTTACCAGTATTCTGATGTGCAGATGTGGATGCAGAACAAGCAGGTGCTCCTTGACCATGTTCACCAGAACTTTCTTCTGACTGTGGACTGTTCAGTGTCCCCTTTACACTGTCATATGTTACCTTAGCAGTTGTTGAAGCTCTATTTCCATACAGTAAATTAAATTCTTCAAAATACTTCCATGTAGTTTTCTTGTTTCCCGTTTTTTGATTATCATCAACTACTTTTTTGTAGGTTTTCTTCAAATTTTTCCACTTGTTTTTAACTTGGTTGCAAGTAACAGGGACTTTGTGGTTATTTAATGTTTTTGTTATCCGATTCCACAAAACATCATGGTTTTTAACTTGTTCAAACTCTTCTTCCATGTCAGATCTGATGGAGATCAATTCTTTCTCTTCACACTCCTTCCAAATATGAACCTACCGAAAAATATAAAACTTATCACTAACATAACTCAAGGAAATGATTTACTTGAAGAATGCTGTATCCCAATTAATGTGTTTAAGGTGCATGGTCTTATTGTTTCATTATAACTGTATCAAATAATTTTCTATCGAAACAAATTATCTTAGACAGTTATAGACGTTTGCCTATTTACACCAGAAGAATTGGTGTCCCTTCAAAGTGTTAGAAATATTCAAAGTAAATACAATAATTTCTATGGGCATACTAAAAAAAAACCAAAAAACCCCCAAACTGCATAATGGGAATGTTTAGAAAAGGAAACCGTTTAGTTTCATCACCCAAATTATTAGATTTATTCAAATCTGCATGTTATGCATCGATTGTAAACAATTAAACTTAAGAAATATTAGTGAACAAAATGTTCACAGTTTTTTTTGATGCGCTAAAACATTAAAAACATTATGACCTTTATCTATAGCAATTTCATAGTTTTAATACCATTATAGCCGCCTCAACCTCAGGGGCGAATTTCAATATGAGGCGAAATAACATGATACCCTTTTGTGTCATTTGTTTTTAAGTCAAATTTTGTAAATAATTTTTTTTTATCTAAATATCACTAAATTTTGATGGGAAAACTATTGCAAAGTCTATTTTTTTTAATACAAATTACTAGCATAACCATCATTTAAAAGCAGTCATAAAATTTGATGTAAAATCAGACCATGCAGCTTTAAGAATCAAATTGGTTGAATTAAATTATGAATCATTTTCTCATTAACATGACTGTACATTTTATTAAGTTTAACATGTATTTATTCATTCAGTGTCAGTTGGAATTATACAAGTAATATGGAATGCATGGTTATTTCATTACTTTTTCAGGTCCGTTTACTGGGGAAGAGCAACTACTGCTACTTGTACTTGGTCTACTTGTGTCACTTGACGTTGTACTTGGTCTACTTGTGTCACTTGACGTTGTACTTGGTCTACTTGTGTCACTTGACGTTGTACTTGGTCTACTTGTGTCACTTGACGTTGTGTTGTTAACCGCAGCTTTATATACCTGCTCCTTAAGATTTGGGTCTATAATGTGAAGAAATATTTATGTAAAAATAATGAAGTATAGATACTAGTCTATAGTCTGTCCCAAGATATTTATGCAGCACATTTTGGACGATTTTTATTAAAAATACAAATACCTGTGAAAGAAGTGCAATTGAAATAGTTGAAAGGGATATTTTCCAATTATTTCATTGACACTCTATCATCTTTCACTCGGAAAAATTCACAGGAACGAAAACAGATTCCTTACAGAGATTTATAATGGGGAATGTTTACATCTTTTCTCCATTCGGAATACATCCGCAATTTTTCAACGTTATCATCCGGGCTTGCTGCAATAAATAATCTCCGTAGACATCACACTTTTAAGCATTGGATTGAAACCTGATAAGCTAACAGGGGCGTTTCAATTGAGAAATCTTGGAAATTTTTCATACTTTCGAATGAACATCGTTTTAATCCTGAGGTATTTATAATTATCAAGCAATTAAGCCAAATGTGAATCCAGGATATCTTGGGACAGAGTATAGAGCAATTTTCTTTTCATTAACAATTCAGATTGTGAATTAATTGAAAGCTAAACAAGATTCGTTTTTATTGTTTTACACAAAGTTATGAAAGCAAAGGCATATAAATACATTTACAGTACTTATGCAACATAAATTAATCAGATATTTATATTTTCTATGTCTCAGAAATAAACCAAATTCATTTTTCAAGTCATTTTTGGTATAAACACAGTCAAAACATAATTAAATCCTATATAAGGCATTTTGGCCTTTAATTTATTTGATTACATTTTGACTATGTTTATCTTAAAAAAAACTTGAAAAATGTTCCAGATTACAATTTTAGCAAAAAGTCCCACTAATGTAAATCAAGAAATGTTACCGCAGTTAGGGTCGTTCACCATCTCGTACAAGTCTCTTGATAAGACTGCTTGCAATTGCTCTGTACCTCTATAGAGTATTATGTGTACCCTACAATACATTTAACATATTTTAATCTACTAAACTGTCTAGTTGTCAACATCAATAATCTGGTTCTGTGATAGTTGGTACATTGAATAAGTTAAAAGCAAAATTAACCCTAATTTGATGCTTTCAAAACTTTTATTCAAGGTGGCCAAAAGAAATTTCTGTCATATATTCAGTATTAACTTCAATCATATATATATTCATCAATGTTAAACACCGTTAACATTTTCACATGTAAACTGTTAAACAAATTATTTATGCATAAATGTTCCAAGATGACAAATTTTCTGAGTATAAATCCCATCCTGTTCAAGATAGTGCGCAGGTCGATTAAAATGTACGCATAATAACGAAAAATATTCTATATATTCAATATAATAAAAGATAAATGCGACAAATTAAAACTTACACATCTGCATTTGCACTTTCCGACGCCATCTTAGAACTCGAGTGATTCTACAGCGTGCTTGGGTTTTAGAAGGTAGAGTTCATTAGGTCAGATGACGTAATTCGGGTTGAAACTACCGGTGTTCGGTTGCAACTCTAGTAACTATAGTACGTACTCGAGTATGAACCGAAGTCGCCCCATGTGTGATGCTTGTGGTGTGCAATACCATGTTTTTAGAAAAATAATGGGTGTCTGTTTTGCATTAAAAACTTAGTATATCGAGCCATTTTCAAGGAACATTCTGCATAAAATAGTATAGTCTGTTTCACTATTGATGCTATTACTAGGTCAAGCGCGGATCGAAAATTAACCCTCAGGGGGGATCTCTACAAGCCAATCGCAACTTCTCGGGCCTTTCCGGCAAGTTCGGAAAAACACCTGGAATGTATTAACATCACCGGATGTTAGAATTTTATAGAAAATGGAGTCGCTTCCCATTAAAATAAGTACCGGCTAGACAGTCTTATATGTCGCTTCTGTGTTATATTTTAGTGTATATCGTTTACTTTAATGATGTATAGCTCACATCTCAACAGATCGTAAAATGTGTTCTATTTATTTCAAGTTTTACAAAAAGGGGGTTGTCGTAGACGCCTAGGTAATACATTCGAGGCCCGATAAGTTGCGATTGCTCTACAAGCATGTTATTCATAAAAACCTTTATAATGATCTATAAATGCAGTTTTGTAAGAAAAAATTATGAAAAACTGATTTGCTCCTGGATACGAACAATTTTTGTAATGCTTAACATAGGTGGATTTCCTTGTTCGAAAAAAGTATATTCGCGTTATTAGACAGAGAGCGTTCCTCATATCCATCTGTTCGTTTTCGAGGTTCAAGTTGATTTCCTATGTATTAATTTATGATTTTTAATTGAACTGTATATTATTAAAATTTAACGAGCTTATAATAACGTGCCGTGTATCTTTTTAATATAATTTAAGAATTAAAAATGTTATTAAAAATGCAATCAAGAATTGAAATGCTCAAATATATAAGCATACATGTGAAGTAATAACAAAGGGGAACATTCCTCCATTATTACTTGATCTTGGAATACGAATTCTCGAACGATATAAGCCAAATTAAAAAAAAATATCATAAGGAAAGAACATTTTTCCATATTTTTTTGTCAAGTAATAAAATAGTTTGACCTGTGGAATTAATACATAGGCGACGGAACCAGGGGGCTGGGGGCTTAGTCCCCCCCTTCTCCCCCCCCCCCCCCCAGTTATTTTTGCACAGTTAGACATAACCATTAGACACATGGCATAATAGAGGATGCAGCCCCCCCCCCCCCCCCCCCCCCGGATTAGGATTTTCATGATTTGGGGAAAAAGTTTGTTTGTTTTTTGCTTGTCAAGATATTTGAGGATCAGTCTAGCCCCCCCCCCCCCCCCCCCCCCCCACACACACACACACACTTTCAATTGATTAATCTAATAGGTCTTAATCAAGGTTTCCATGTCAAGTCTGTACAGGAATTTTTCCATATGAAGTTACATTTCTTAATCTTAAGGATGAATTCATAATAAAACCCGTAATAAATATATACAGTGCATATAAAAAATTACATGCATTTACATCTACTAACTATGATTCCTTCTATATTTTTTTTTACGAAAACTGACCGTAATTCACAGCTGTATAGAAATTGACAGAACTGAAATCTACACGATCCAGTTCAAACCAGTTAATCGATCGATCAAAACCTTCAGCAACCTAAGAAAAATCACGGACTGTACAAAACAATCGTAATGTCAGATTCAAATTCCTATATCAGACGACCTGACTATTTTTTATCCAGGTTTCCAAATACAAATCCGGTTATTAGTCCCCTACCGGTTTTCACCGGAGGGGACTATAGCTTTCCTCTGCGTCCGTCAGTCCGTCCGTCCGTCTGTCTGTCCCACTTCAGTTTTCCACATTTGTTTTTCTTTATGCGTTTGAGGAACAATATGAAATTTGCTGAACAGCTTCAAAATGTCAAACTACCGATCAAGTTTACACTTTTGTAGCGTCTAGTTGACATATTTTCAAGAAAATTAATTTTTTATTTTCCAATTTTTTAATGTTCGGGTTCGATATTCTGCATAACAGTGCATTGTTTTCACATGCAGCTTTCGACAGCTCCCTGCTACCCAGTTGCGCATGCGCAATTGAACTTCCGCTTTCACTTTATCTCATCATAACAAGCTAGACGCTCAGTAAGGATTCAGCGAGGTATTCGACGCTCAGTAAGGATTCAGCGAGGTATGTATGATTAAAAAAATATTTTGTTGTCTTTTATGACTTATATATGCACAAATTTTTCTTGTGTTTAAAGAAATAGTGTTATCTTAATATATTTTATGATATTTGTGTTCATAGAAGGTACATGTATTGTATGAAAATAGACAATTATTTCAGTTGAGCAGATATACAGGTCCTAACCATCATTTGGTTTTGACTCAATCTGCCAGCAATAAAAAAGGGGGTATATAAAAGAATGCACCTTCTTTTTGTTGTTACTCAGATTGTGTCAAATTCTTGTGCTAATCATGGACCCTGAATAGTGAATTAATCTTTGAGCCTATTAAATGTTTGCCCCCATCAGTGGTCTAGCATAATGTAGCAAATAATAATACAAGTTGCTGTCCTTTAAAAAAGAACTGCAATACGTGGACCATTTGCATGTGTTTCCTACGAAAACGTAAAAGCCTTAAAATTATCACAGATTCCACAGACTCTAGCCCCCTGCTTTTAACCACTAAATTTGTATATTGTATTACGTATACATATGTATAGTTTACTTTTAATCTCAGAATTTAAAGGGTTCATACTTCTAAAATAATTATGATCTATATTAATGAAGATTGCATGTATAGTATCAGGCATTCGGCGAATTCAAATTTTTGCGCACATATTACGCTTCGCACTACTTTGTTACATATAACTACGTTATGCAGTGACAGCTATACTATAAATGTGTAAATCAATTTCATATTTTGATGGATCTTTCTTTCTTGAGATTTAAACTTTTATACAGTGACATAATTATTCAATCATCTATTATATACAGTCACATAATTATTCAATCATACTTAAATAATTTTAATCGGGAAGTACTCTAGCCTCGCCTTCTATAAAAGTAAAGTTAAGCTGCATGTGTATTCGGAAAACAACAAAACATTATAAATTATGCTATTTGATGCATGCTGTAGTTTCGGCATAACATTACCTATTTCATAATACTGACAGTTTATCACATGCCGATCATTTCTTTAAAAGGAATACCGGTACTTTGTTTCTGTAATGTTTAACGACAACTTTACAAATACTGCAAACATATGTGCTTGCCTGGTTCCCTGAGCTAACCATTATGCATAGGAACCAGGTTAGCTCATGCGCAGGCTGAATTTTCCCCATAGCATCCGGTTTAACCTCGCTTATATATTTTCTGCGTGGACCTCAGAGTCCACGCAACATGGAGCCTTATGTCGTAACAGGGGCCTATTGACAGTTACCTAATAGAGCCTTATGACCTAGCTCTTTCGAAAAGTTTCAGGACCTATAATATGTTATCCATATGTGTGGGCTGTACCATGTACCTATGAACTATTTCACTGATGTCTTAATATTGTCTTTATTGTCATTCATTATGCTTATTTCTAAATAAAGTGAGCTTAATTAGTGAAAATAGAGTTTTGACTTGCCTATTGAAATAAAAAATCTGTGATAAAATCAATCTTTAATGTAAAGTGTTAGAAGTACATTACAAGTACAGTATATTCTTCTGTAAGATTGATATTTTTCAATATTTTATAAGCTTTGATTCTCTTCAGTGCTGAGACAAGTATTTATTACATGCTGTACAATATTGGGCCGCGTGCCCTAGCTTTTACAACTGCTATCCTACATTAATTAAAGCATGCTTTTCTTGTTTCAGAATCCTCCTAACCAGTCAGCCAGCTGGGGTGATTCTTTATAAGCACCCTGGTCAACCAGTGGATATAATCTGAATGTAAATCCTTCTGCACTCCCCAAATGTGACCTACACAATATCAAGATATCATGTACGGTGGGACTGCTGACTTAAGAGTGGTATAGCAATTTAATTTGTTCTTGCTAAATACTTGGTGTTCTCAGACACGCAAAATAGATGAGTTGGAAGACATGATTCCTGTTCAATGCTAATTGAAAGATTTCTATTTGTTTTTTTAGGAACCCTGTGTTTTTATCTGTTTAGTGATAAAGTTACCTGTCTATTTACCTTACTAGGCAGAATAAAACAATTAGGTACTCAGTTATCCACATGGAGACTTCTCTAGAGCTTCAGTATATGTTATTTTAATTTTGTGTTTTAAAGAGATTCCTATTATTACAATTAGTCATTAACATTCTCTTAACATTATGAACACGTATCTTGATTCAAATTCTTAGGTTTTACATGATCTCCATTTGTGTCTCATTTGTTTCAGTCAAATAGAAGCTCTCACTTGATCCAGACAGTGACATAGCTACAACTACTCTCCGAGTATGATCACCCACATGCTCTGTAAGTTTCAAGTTATTACATGATACATCCTGCAGTAGGTTCAAGATATTGAATTATATCCATGCATATCATAAATGTTGAAATTTGTAATGTGCACACAGCCACACTATATGACACTTAAAGAAATTGATGTACTGTAATTCAGAGGAAACCTAATTGAAACATGTATCAAATTTTTTCAAGTGTTAAAAAAGAACTTGTGCTGTTTGATAATACATGTACTACTTAATACATTAGGAATTACTATGAATTCTTTAGTTTTTTCTCATTGCTCCTATCAGAACTGGGATGATGTGCAATGGTAATGCATTGTAATAAATACCTTTTTTGAAAGTAATGTGTAATGCACCCATTTCTCAGTTAAAAGTAATTGTAATATAATACATTACTTCCATAAAAATGCCATGAAATGTTATGAAAAATTGTCTTTGTATCTTTTTTTGTAATGTGTAATGTAATTCATTGCTGTTTAGAAAAGTAATTGTAATTTATTACTTTTGTAAATGAAAGTAATGGTAATGATAATTGTAATGGAAAGAATTCCAATGTAATCGTAATTTAATGCATTACATTTTAAAGTGATTGACCCCAGGTCTGGCTCCTATGTTATACAGAGACTAATGCGCCTGGTAAATGAAATTAGTTTCTCAGGTCACTGTTATCATAATTTGTTTACTGTAATCAGTATGTCTGGTCAGTGTAATCCATATCTGGTTAATGTAATCACTACATTGTATCTAGATAATGTATTCACTAACTGGACAATTTTAATCGTTTCTGGACAATGTAATATGTATCTTGTCAGTGTAAATAGTTTATAGTCAGTACGGTATTGTAACCACAATCTAGGCAATTACATGTAATGTCTTTTTCTTTTTAGTATTTGTTGAATGTAGTCAGTTTTAGATTGACATAAAATGTATTTACATGTATATGTGTGTCTAATCAGTATAATTATATATACAGAGTACATGTATACTAAAGTTCATACATTTGCTTTTTACAGCGCAGTATGAAGAAACTGAAATACCCACATGAGCCAGACCCTGTTCTTTCATCCATTGCTTTGATAACCCACTTATCTGATGATGATTGAGAAAAATGTGTCCTAGTGTCTGTAATAAACTTTCCAGATTTCATCAACTCTTCATTGATGGGTAAATATCTTTTAACTAGGCCATAGTTGTTCAAAGAGATATCTTAGAGAGAGTAAAGATTGAAATTAATATTTTTCAAATTTGTCTTTTCATAATCATGATATTAATAATGAAGAGTGTTTGAAAACTCAGAGATTTACATGCAATGTCAACAACATTATGAATCAATGAAGTGAAGCATTTTTTATTACATTAACTTCAATTTTAGTATCTGCTCCATAGCAAATAAGTTTGATAAAAATTTTGATCAATTATTATAATGAAAATTTATTTCAATTAAGGTACCGGTAATCCACTACACCTTGACTTATACTTGTTAAAACACCACTTCATAAGATGGCGATTGGAATGTGTTGTTAAACTGAGGCTTTTGTTCATGTTTATTGAATTAAAGTTTGAAATATTATTTTTATCAATAATTGCACATTTTTTCACCTATTTTACTTACATGCCGCTTATCCATCATAAAATATAAAGTAATTTTCTGCTGATTTGAGAAACTGTTTTAAGGTGTAGTGAGCAACCTTAAGGAGGTTGGGTGGTCAAAATATTTCCATCAGATCTACCAGTACCTTAAATTTTAAGGTATGATTAACTGAACTATTTATTGTTTGGCTTCTAAATTTAAGTATTTTCCTATTTATACAGAACTTAAAGAGATCAATACAGGCCAAAAATGACCATGACCATCTAGTCCACCAAGAAAACCCCCAGAATTTCCGGTCCATGTAATGTGTTAATCTTCTGCTCTTTCGTGTTGCCAGATGCAAGATTTTAATATTACAATTAACATATCAACTCAAAGATGGCTAACTTTTGCAGGTTGTTTGTAGATATACTGCAGAAGACCTCTGATGTGAATGAAATTTAGTTTTGTAAGAGTGGAGCATGAAGTACATCCTTTGGAAATCTCAAAGGAAGCTAACAGTACTCCTCCTTATCTGGCTCAGGTAAGCTTTTACTCTAGCTCTGATTTGAATTTAACATATTTTTATTGTACAAAATCACAACTGGGATTGGGCAAAAGTTTAGAAACTTAGACCACCCTCTCCTGTAGCTCTATTTTGTGTGTAAGTAAGTATTGAATATTAAGGTTATAATCTGTGTGGTTGAATTTTATGACATCAAGTTTTTCGTCGTTGTGATTTTATCATATATATATAGGATCTCTTATATTTAGTGATGTTGTATGATTTTTATCCAACAAGTTGTGTGTTTATTACCCCCAAGCCTTGGCGAGTGGATAGAATACACACAATGAATTATAAAAAAATTTATATACCATTGCAATTAATCATGAGAGATTCTTTTTATCACGTCATACCACATCTTTTGTTAAACTCAAATCTTTTAGAAACGCCAACTATTTTATGCAGGGAGAAAAAGTTCCAAGCTTAACAAACATCAAAACTTTTATTTTTCAAACTTAATCTTATGAATTTATAAAAAAAAAAAATATAAAACAGCATTAAATGCTTTAGATATATAACTCAGATTTACTCGACACTTTTCAACTGTTATATTTTGATACTACCTCATTCTTTGTCAATCATCCTACTTAAACCTACAGTATGTTTAATTATGACGTCATGTTTGGTGTAATATAAAAATTTGTTACATGAGTGTTATCCAACACATTTTGAGCTGAAAATGTGATAAACATTATTAGTGTTGTTAGTGTATGTTAAAAAAGAGGAAAAAATGGGCTTGGATGCATTTTAAGTTCATGTGAATGATATTCAATTTCAAGTTTTTGTTGTGAATTTTTAGGACCTTCTCCAGGGAAGATGAAAATGAAAAAGATAGAATTAACAGTTCTGACAAGGAATAGAACACTGAAACATAATCTCCAGTAGGTTCCCCCATTTTGGGAGATGTGCTGCATTACCTAGCCAAAAATCCATTAAGCTATTACTAACATCATGTTTAGAATAGAAGTGGACATAGGAATTAGGCAGCAATGGAGTTGTGCACTGGCTAAGTCGCTAAACCATCCTCTACAATTCATGTTCATCTATGGTTGATTTCTACCACCCTTCCATATGTGAGACTGGAATTCACAGTTACCCTTTCACAGTGTTAAACATAATATGTATTATCTTCCTACGCCATGAAGTATATACCTCAGGTCATCGCTAATTATCCTCATCCCTCATGGCAAACTCGGCATACATATGGCTATTTCAGTTGAAAGTCTTTTACGTTTTTTGTACTCTAATGCATGTTCAAATTTGTAAATTAAATATTATTTGATGACAGATATGTGTTTTGATATTTTAAACATAGGCAATCAAAGATTACAAAACTCACTGAGTCATAGACAAGGTATTATCAACATGACCAATATGATAACATTACATGCAAATTATAGTTGATAATCACTATCATGATATAATACAAGTAAAGCTAATGTCATAATATCTTATTCATTATGATATAATTAATATGACTATCTTCATTCAAATCATGTAAATATCACAATAGCAATCAAGATATGATAAACAAATTATACAATATGATATTGTATCATATGATATGAGAGAATATTGTATCAAATAATATGATACAACATTTTATAATTTGATACAACTGTATATCGTATATTATAGAAAATATACTCTTTTTCGCCCTGTGCAATATAAACAGAAATTTCACCTACCCGTGTGATATAAACCCTAGGGGTGTGATATAAATCTTATATCACATCCCTCTCCAGCAATCTTCGGATGTTATATTACACCCCTTTCCATTAATTTTCGGCTATTATGACGTAGAGTTCGGTATGCGTCGTTCAACTCCGATTTTCAAGTATGAAGTCAAATAGCATGTCGATGTCAACTTGGTATATACAAATTTACAGCTGGCGAAAAATTCCAGGGAAGTTTATCAGAGATGGAATATAAAGACACGGAGCAATTTGTAAACAATAATTATTCATCACATGTTGTTATTTATTGTTTTCTTGATATTTTCTATAAGTATATGATATAAAAATCATGATATACAGCGACCGAGGGCTAATATAGGATGCGATATAAAAATTGCCATGAAATAATCTATATGTATCATATGATGCGATATTATAGTATTGTATGATATTATACAGTACTGTAACCATAATACATTTGGCTGTATATTCTATTCAGTGTTTTGGCGGAATGCACTTCCACTTAATCAAGTACAATGCCATGCACATATGTATAGGAATAGTCATGTTCTGACAGGAATACACTATTTTAAATCCACGCCAACTTTTTCAAAAACTATTCCACCAAATATCGCATGATACCTTATGTATTATAGTATGATTTGTACCATATCATGAAGCAAGATTGGCTCAATTTAAAGTGGATCTCTTCTTAAAATATAAGGTAATTGAGTATTTATTTATTCTTTAAAAATCTTCCTCTTTAATTCTCTTTAAAACTTTGTACATGGATTGGATGAGCAGGGAGATCTCTGCCAAAATTGCAATTATGTTCCTAGGGCTAGAGGCTCTTATTTAGGGTGTACCATTTTGGTCATATAGTTTAACTCTTTAAAAATCCTTCTTCCATTACCGAGTACCGTACATGTATAGAAACTAGCAGACATACAAGTACATTCCTGTGATGAACAGATAGAATTCATCTGGAATTTTGAAATTCATGACCACTGAGTCATGGGTACTGGTGTTGTTTGAGGGGGGAGCCTTGTCATATATTGAACATTAACATCTAATAGTGCACTTTCAAGTACAGGTTAGGATGAGCATGGAGGCCTATAACACAATTTATAAATCTCATTATCCTTTGGTCACAATTCTTGTAGATATTTTTTTTTCGGGGGTAGGAGGAATGCCTTTCCTATTTTAACAAGTTTGAATTTTCCTGACCCACCTCTAGATACATGCAGACTAATTGTATGACAACTATCAATTCTTCATCAAATGCCACATGATTAATCCTCAACAGGGTTACATTTATGCCTAGTATAACATATAATAAGGCTTTGGGCCTCTTGTTTAAAATATATACAGGTACATGTATTTTAAAATCTAAGCATTTGGGACTTGAGACCTACATGTATATACTTGACAGATAAAATATTGTACCATTGTAAAATAATTGTTTTAAACTATACCTAAATACTACATTTATTGATATATAAATTTTCCCAAACATTTTATGTATATGACCATGCATTGTCTTTTAATTAGTTATTACTCTACATTTACTTTAAAGAAAGTTAATATTAATCTCTACATGTACTATACTCTTCCCCATATTATATTATGATGATGCATTTCATCTTATATCCAAAAGGGTACATTTACAAGCATAATGCACACACATACACATTTTGGACTGGTTAATATAAAATTGGATACTTTTATCACCAACATACCCCTATGCTAGCAAGTATTCTGTCAATCAATGCAATCTTGTATGTTAAGAAATAATTAAATCAATTATCTTAATTACTTCCCAATAAATCAATGCACTGTACATAACATTACAATATCACCTTAATGCATGCAACAGTTATGTGATTACGGGGGGTGGGGGAGTGGGAGATCAACCCAGCATATGCTTAGTTTGAGAGGATGGGGTGCATGTTGAGAGATCGGTGTGTGTGTTGGGGAGGGGGGGGGGTACCATCTTCTCTTACGTATTTGGTACATGTAAATAACAATACATAAACACTTTCTTCACTTTGTTACAATGCAGTTAAACATTTTGAAAAAAAAATATTACACTTACACGTCCGTGTGTAGGAACACGCATTACATCTAGTATGTGATATACTACTATTTGTTGACAGACATCGCGTTACTTTCACTTTGAGAGTACGTGACGTCACAGTAAAGGTCACATGGTGTGCAGGGAGCTGCCTTTAGTCTCGTTCATTGTTTTCACAATTTCAACAACCCGGTAGGGGACGTGTATTGATTATGCAATACTCTCAGAATGCTTGTTGAAATTGTGAACATGGCAGGCGGGCGGCTGCCAAAAGTGTACCCCTATTGTATGGATAACACCTCCTACAGTTTTTAAGATAGGAAGTTGTTTTGCATATCAATTGAATATATATCAGAGATGTGTATATTACTTGAATTTTGATTTTTGGTAATTAGGAAAAAAAAACAGCTGTTGAACTTATTCATTTCCTCGCAGAAAAATTAGCTTTTAGGGTACAATATTTCTCTGGATAGGTATAATTGTTAATCAATTTAGAGTTGACAAATGGATATGGATACAGTTTACATAAAAGAAAACCCGGTTTTCTGTCACATTGACAGCTTTCCACATGTTTTATCTAAGGTACTTATGCACGTTCATAAATATTCAGTTACTTTTGTACGATCAATTGATTATTTTTTTAAAAGAAAGATGTAATTACATATAAACCATAAAATACTTACTTTGATGATTCATGCGGGTTATGAAGGTAGCGATCATTGCAAAACACAACATTCTTCTGCAATGTCCCGCATTTATCACCAAAGAAAGCATCTTATTCTTTAAACGTACATTTCATATGTATGATACTAAAGCAAATGTAATAAAAACATAAAGGAGTATTTGTACACCATTATCATGCGCGAAATGCATATGTTGTGTTTTGTGAAGCAGATAATATCATACTTTCATGTCAAAGTGTCAGTACAAGCCATCCCAACTGTATATTATTATATATTAATGCGCAAATGCTTCAAACAGTTTAAAAATGTTATACATGCAAAACAAAATACATTTTTTTTTTACACTTTTAAAGGGGCATGGTCATGATTTTGGTCAATTTTTTTTTCTGATTTTATTATTTATAATGCTTAGTTTAGGAATGCATTTCTAAAGATCAAATGAAATTTGAGAGTCATCCGTAGAGTTATAAGCAAGATACATGGCTCACAATTCTTTGTCATGTTAACAAGGCTCGTACTCTGTTTTTTGTTTATGTATGTTCAATATATATGTACCAGTAAATAATCGTTTTCAACCTGCTTTGTCGGTGTTCCTAACGTTTAATTAACACATTCATTTTAGTTCTAAAACTGGAATTTTAACATTTCAACATCCAAAATGTCAACAAAAGCTTTGTTAACAGAGCATATTTGTCAGCTCTGTAACTCGCTTATTACTCAACGAATGACACTCAAATTTTTGTTGCCCATTAAAAATGCCTTACTTAAGAATTGTAAACATAAAAATCGGAAAAATAATTTTTGACCAAAATCGTAACCATGTAATTATATATGTCATAAGGTCAATGGCAGTGTAAAACATTTGTCTTTTTAATTGGAATTTTATTGAATGAATTGTTATAAAGATTTCGCTTTAAAGTGTAATGTATGGTTTGTACGGAAGGTGTACATTTTGTTATATTGACAACTGTGTCTATGGCTGAGCGTATACATGTAGTTTATATCGTACGTGCGAAAGAGTGTTTAAACCATTTTGTGAATAAATTCCCCCCTCAAGATAGTGAGCTGGAAAACCTCCAAAATAAGAGTAAATTCAATTTTTGCAACTTAAAAACATGCGGCCTAATTTTTTAACTGCACCAAAAGTTTTTTATCAGTTTAATACATGCGGCCTAATTTTTAAACTGCACCAAAAGTTTTTTATCAGTTTAAATACTTATTACAGTGTAACATGAGATTGTGTCATAATATATGAGGAAATGCTACAATTCAAAGAAGGAAATAATTATTGTTATTTTTCCACTTTTGAATTCTAATTGATTGATATATAACTTACAATTTGGATTGTTTTCAATGAAAGAAACACGGAAACACCGTAATTGCGTTTTAATAGATGGAATGGATATTTTACACGTGATGTTGGCAGATAAATTTCCACGAGGAAATTTTTTTTGGTAAAGTGCACGTCGTTTTGAACAGGTTTGAGCACGTTTACATCACCGCAAATAATTATTGGAAGTACAGGTAAATATTTTTTTTCTTACCAATCTTGTGTATCTCGTTTGACGTTAAAACATTTCAATAATATTTGTTTGCCTGGACTATAATAACAAAACAGTAGCATTCCTTTTTAGAATCAAAACTAAAGGTCAATAACAGTAAAAAAAAATAATAAAATAGAAAACTGATTATTAAATATTTGTTGTTTTTTTAACTGTGATAAAAAATCAGTAGCCAAGCAATTGTTGACTAAAATTTACATATTGAGACTTTTATCTGCCGTTCATTTTTACCAATAAATATTGGGAAGCGCTGGCATGTTAACCATTGCCGGCACTTTTTACTAGGACATCAAAACTAAATCTGATGCTCTCAAAATATATCCAGGTGAAAGGCCACAAGTTTGATCTTTTTAATTATTTTATAAAATAATTATAACTCTCAATTCATTGTTTAAATCTTATAGAATCTAAAATTCACTTTTTCTAACTGCATTCTGGATTTACGCCGCCGTTAAACTCCTTTACCTGTTCATGCAGCGTTGTTTCAGTTTTGTTACCATAATGCTCTGATGTTTCTGATATTCTTACCTTCTTGTTCATTATTGAAAAAAAAAAAATTCGGATAAGTTTAAAAGTAACTGTCTTATCTCAGACATACAAAGTATAAAATTAATATAAACAATAATAGTTTTGCTACAGAACTTGTATCAAACATTTTGTTTAAAAAGATATGTTAAAATAGTTTCCTGACATCTTTGAAACGTCCTTTGAACGAAACAATTGTTATTTATAAGACTTCGTGTGATATTTTTGCATCCATGCGATTTATAACGAGCAATTTCCGGTAAAAAAATAACCTTAATACTATTTGTAACATTTAAGTGAAATAGGCTGCAGGTCTTAAGCTCCTGGTGTGACAAAAACAGATGAACGATCTCGGAGCTACAGGTCTTTACGTATCTCGAGTTGTAATTACGCTTTTGTTTCCGCACAAATTTTATTAAACGTGGGGCTTACATCCAGCATCTTTTTTATCACGCAAAACTTTCTTTTCAGTATTTTTTGTTAATCCTTTTTTTAATAACTCATAATTTGATGGGTTTTTTTCGAATTCAAATATATTGTACATATGTTTATAGGCTAAATAATTCTTTCAGTCTAATTTCAGATCTTCCCTAACGATGAAGACAAACAGTTTGTTGTGTTTGGTTATCATTGGTTCTTCCGTGATAAAGATTGCCTCGGCGGTTGTTACTTCATGTGCCGGGAGTATGTGTATCTGTGATGACGAACAACTTACTGCAAGCTGTAGACCAGATCGAGGCCGAGAAGAGTTATTATTCTTTCCTCGTCTACCGAATTTCGTCACAGATGTTATGTTCAAAGATTATACACGCCGACATATTTCTACAAAAGATTTAGTGAACTTAACTCGCCTTCGTCTTGAAGTGTTGCGACTGCATAGTATGGAAATAACTAATATGGAAATGGGTTTATTTCAATCCTTTAAAAGTCTCAAAATAATAGATATCTCATATAATCCGGAACTTTCTTCTGATACATTAAAAGAGGCATTCAGAAATATTTCACAAGGTTTTCAAACTTTTAATATGACTTCTAGCCGATTGGACACTGTACCAGACATGTTTAAATATCTTGTAGATACCAATTTTACAAGTTTAGTTTTGGCATATAACCCATTATATCATTTCAAAGCTGATGCAGTAAAAGGACTTCATCTGAAACTTTTAGATTTATCATACTCTGAATTTGGTAATTTGACAATAATATGTCCTGCAAATTCTACCCCTCTACTCCCAACACTAGAGAATCTTCAACTTCGTTCAACAAAGATCAAAACAATTCCAAAAAATGTATTAAGTTGTTTTCCAAGTCTTCAAAAAGTTAACTTTGATAACACACCTTTTGGATTTTTTCCAACTTTTTGCCACAACTATCAACATGTTACAAATCACTTGGAAACATTGTATCTCGCAAATACCAGAATCAGTGGACATATTTGTAGCAAACATTTTCTGTGTTTGAAAAACCTTAGGCATATTAAACTCGACAAAAATCCAATAACAAATTTCCCCCACTTTTGTAATTCTAAGGGCTTTAGTAATGTCCCGAAACTATATCGTCTTCGGCTTCAGTTTACATCGATCACAATTTTTCATAACGATTCTTTGAAATGTTTGCCTTCTCTTAAAAGCTTAGATTTAAAAAACAATCTTTTAAAAAGTCTTCCAACTTTCTGTAGAGAAAATAACACCAGCTATACTCCGAAATTGAAGGAACTGTTCCTACAAAATACAAGTATTACAACTCTTAAAGGTTTTAAGTTTGGCTGTCTTCCAAATCTGGAAAAGCTTGATTTGCGATATAACTTCTTCAGACAAGTTCCGTCTTTCTGCGATAGATCAAATCACAGCACTAACCCCCTTCTACATGATCTGAATTTATCGAACACGAAAATTAAATACATATTTAACGACAGCTTTTTATGCCTTCCCTCTTTAAGGAAGTTATATTTAAAGAACACCGAAATCACTCGACTTGATGACAATATATTTAGTTCGATAGGATCTTTGACATATTTAGAAATTGGCGATTCACCGAGCTTAACAGGCATATCTAAATATGCGTTCAATATCTCTCGTCTTCTCACAATGAAATTTACTTACAACAATTTTGATTTTGAGAGAAAAAAATATTTTCCAAAATATCTATTTAAATCCTGTGCAAATGTGACGACCTTAGACCTCAGTGGAAACCACTTTTCAACGGGACCCACTGCTGAAGAGACACTTAAGCCTTTGACAAAATTAGTTACACTAATCCTGACTAATAACAGAATGGACACTATTCATGAATACACATTCAGATCGTCCAAGGCTTTAAAAGAAATACGACTAAATCAAAACAAGCTTATAGGTTGGAAAGAAAATGTTTTCCAAAATCTTTCGAATTTACAACATTTGAACATGGCGGACAATAAAATTGCAGTGTTTAATAAAACGTCAGTGCCAACGAATATTTTGAATAATTTAAAAACATTAAATCTTGCGTATAATCCCTTTGACTGTGGTTGTGATTTAATTTGGTTTAAAAAATGGAGTCTACAAACAAATGTTACTCTTCTATTATTTCCGAACAAGTATTCGTGCCAGACACCTGCTTCAGTGCTTCGGCAGCCAATTACATCCCTACAACTAACAAAGGACGATTGCACAGAAAAACATCCATGGATTGTATATATTGCTGCTGCGTCGGCTGGATCTTTCTTAATTGTGTTAACTTTCACTGTTATTACTGTGCAGTTACCGACAATAAAGAATTATATATACTACTTCCGTTTGAAGAGAATAGGGTATGTCAAATTAATAAATGAACAAGATTTTAGATACGATGCATATGTTGTGTATTGTGAAGCAGACGAAAAATGGGTTATTCGAACACTCGTGCCTAAATTGGAATCCGAGGGTTTACAGTTATGTATTCCTGATAGAGAATTTAGAGTTGGAGCTGACAGATGTGGTGAAATTGAATCCGCATTTCAAGAAAGCAAAAAAATCCTTGTAGCATTGTCAAACAATTTTGCAAAAAACGAATGGTGTCTTTGGCAGGATCATTTAGTGGAAGAAAGATTGCGACAAAGGGGGAATTCATCGGTGGTATTTATTTTATACAAAAACATTAGTAGCAAAAACATGATTTCTTCCTTGCATCGTACAATGAAACACCAGTCCATTATAACTTGGCACGAAGGGGGTGCACGTGAAAAAATGTTTTGGAAGGTTGTTATCCTTGCTGTAAAATCACCACTCGGCGAACCTCCTATGTCAGTCTTGAATGGATGAACAGCTTTTTTTTTCTTTTAAATCAAGCCATTAAATGATGAGTTTGTTGAACACCAAAGATTTAGGCCGAAATGAGAATGATTAGATTACAACCGAAAAAACAGTCCGCAAATGAAAAATCATTAATATTTGTAGTTTTTATTTAAATTGTAAATGCTAACAACTATCGTTTTGTGTTTGTTATAAGTGTTATGCTTATATTAATTCCGATGGATGAGCTCATGAACCACACTGGATTTATATCATGCATTTCAATTACTTGTATATTTTTTAAATCTTAAATTATGTGTTATTGTGTTGTCAATTGGCATTGTTCATTGACATAGTATATAAATTTATATAACATTTGTGTACGTAGTACCCCACCTGTGCATTTGTATGACAAAATATCAAATTATATACTGTTTTTGAAATTTTATTAGGGTCTTCCGTTTCCAACGGAAGACCCTTTTGTTTTTCTTCGGTTTCTTTTTATTATTATTTTATTTTTTATTTTTTTTCTGACTCCTTTTCGGCTTTATATCTCAAAAAGTTTTCATCCGATTTCAATGAAATTTTCAGAGCTTTTGTAAAGTTACCGTGCCTCAAAGATGTTAAAGTTTCAGCATTTACGTTACTTTCGTTCAAATTTGGCGGCCATTTTTAAATTTTAAAAAAGTGATTTTGTCCGGAAGAAATCTCCGTAAACTTTACAGATATCGCTTTGAAATTTTTACTGATGATAGATGTATCAATTCAATAATGTACTGGGGGGTTTAACATTTTGTTCATCAATTTTGCTCAAAACCGGAAGCAGTTCCAATTTTTGGAAATGTTCATTAACAGAATAAGACAATACTACAGTCTTATAGAACTTGCCATGGTGAATTCAAATCTGAAATCTGTTTGAAAATCAAACAATGCATTACAGAGATATCGGGGTTTAAATATTGATTTTTCCGGAAATTTTGATTCCGCGTACTTGGTTTAAATAATAGCGTCATGTTCAAAGTAAAATTAATTCGTACCAAAAATAATTGTTAAGTCGTGCTTGAACACATTCGGATTTTTTTTTTTCAAGTCGTTCTTGAATCAGAAATGTTTTTGTTAATTCGTACTTAAAATCATTCGGATTTTCTTAAGTCGTAGCAGTAATAATTTGATTTTGTCATCTTTTTATTTTAGTAACACTTGTTGTTGGTTTAAGAGCTCTGCTTCTTACAGGAACTTCCGGCTTTACTTCCGATATTAACGGAAGACCCACTCGTTGCTTTGCAACGAGCTTTGCTCTAGTTTTGATTCCTTTTGTGAATACATACATTCTTCGATGCGTACTGTATGAACAGGTATAAATTTTCTTAATTATATGTAACATACTAGCAGGCACATTTCTTAAGCGACGGCGGTAGTTTGTTTCTTTTAAAACGAAGTCTTAAAGTAAGTCCGCGTTCAAACGAAAAGGGTCGACTTTCTGGACTACAGTAGAGACAAAATAGAATAGATATAGTTTAAACTCTACAAAGTGGGCATGACAGACCTCAATGGTCTCTCATATTCCCTTTTTGTATATCGACCGATAGTATGCATTTTTTAAAAAAAATCTTTTATGCTTTTGATCTGAAAAAGTAAAATCAAGTTAGCGCACGCCTATAGTTTTTTTTAGGATAGTGACCAATTTCGTTGATCATTTACATCCGTTATTAATGTCCAGGAAATAGTTGTGAAAATATTCTTAGAGCATTTCCCACTTTTTCATTCAATCAACAGTCGCTTAATATTCTTTTAAATGATGTTTTTAATAAGTTCACAGCGACTTCACTATTAGATTGACAGTTAAGGGAGCCGTAAACAAAAGAGTGATGATATTAATTTTGATTGGCAGAGAGCTTTGATCAGCCAATGAAAAAGCGGGTTATGTTCAAAGCAAGTAAGTAAGATCATATAAAGTAAAATCTACGCGATTACAACGGGCTCGATCGTTTTGCTCTACCCGCCCCCTTCTTAATCACGTAAATTTTACTTAATATGATCAGGCTATTACTTAAAGACGTCATACCACAAAACATAATAGAAGAATAATACCCATTATTCACTCACGTGACGGATATATATATTTTTCTTGACTGTTCCATAATATTCTTTATATCTGCATGAAACCAAAAAACAAAATGCATCCCATGTTATTGTCTAATATTTATTTTGTAATGTAAATATATATTTAATATATTTACAATGATTGAACTAGCAAATAAAAACAATTGCGTTTTATGAACCGATGAAGTTATACGGTTTGAACAAATTGAATGCGACAACTTCCACAAATGATGATAACGGAAGACTACAACGATTTTTCTGTAATTTACATGCAGTGTTAATAGAAAAAAATATTCTTATGGATTTTTTTTTAAATGTATGCCTTATTATGGTACAATTATTTTTTGTTTAAAAAAATTCTTCTTTGTTTACAAATGTCCAGTTTGCAAATTCATAGACATGGCGTGGCCTTAAACCATTTCGTTGAACTTCTTTAGCTATTGGTTAAAATATTTATAATTTGTGTAAAGTAATTATATAACAGATAAAAATTACGTATTTTATATGCAATTTTAATACGAATAAATAATTAAACGCTTTAGAAAAGGAATGTAAAATGTAGAGAAAAGGATAAGTTTTAAGTGTATCCCTGTCATTGAAGAGCTTTTCCGTGTAACCATCTGTTTTATTTCTGACAAAACAATTTTCATTTTTTTCTTCAAGATTCAATACTTAACATTTAATATAGTAATTAATTGTAACGATGACAGATGTTTTCGTAGTTATCAATTAAAAATTTTTACACGATATTAAAACATGATCTATTCTGCTTAAGAATAAAATTTCATGACAAAATTGTTCAAAACATAAACTATCCAAAATGTATTGCTAAATATTTACATTTTCAACTGTCTTCAACTGTGATTACATTACGAGTAATTTTGTAGTCTATAACCCAATAATTTCATAAAAGATAAGTGACACAAAATGGGCGTGATTTTTTAGCATAACCGAAAAACGGTATCGGCTGCGCCGCGTAGTAACTACATAACAAGTGTTATATGAAAAAATAGTGGTATTAAAATGTAGTTTTAAAGTGTAAAAAATTGGAAATGAAATAAATATCAGTAAAAAGGAATCATTCTTTGAATATTATGAGGTGATCATTTTTCGGACCACGCCCCGACCGAAATTATTACCTCATAATACTTAAAGAATGATTCCTGAAGTGAATCATAGTACATGTAATAACAACTGGTAATCTCGTTCATGAGTTATGTGTTTGATATGCAAATTAGCATTTACGTCACTGAAATCGAACAGCCAATCGATGAGTAATGTAATAATCAACAAATAAAAATATCGCTTGCCCTGACAAGCACACTGTCACGCTATAATAAGTGGAACGATAATACGTTCATACCTGTATGTCAGTTAAAACTCTACACGTCCAAAATCGCCCACCGCAACTCCCTAATAATTTGCAAAAAATCAAATTAGGATTTTTACATATTATTTTCTCATCTTTCAAACATAAACGTTTTTTTAATTTCAAATTTTCTTTATAATTCCTTCTACGGTATTAAGATATTGCCTCCATTAATATAGCAGAAATTTGTTGTTTAAATTGATTTCTCATAGATTTTAGGTCAGACCCTCATTTATTGAGCCTGTTTTCTATATGAGCGCACTACTGTTTCAAGTTGTCGTAAATATGGCCAATGAAAACGGTTAATATATTAATCATTTTTATTCATAAAAGAAATTGAAACCGTCGTAAGTTGATATGTTTTTCATTGAAAACGTGCAAAATTCTGTACGGTTGTCTCTGTAGTAATGGTAGGTTGTTAACGAATAACAACCCGTGTTGACCTCATGAATAACAAAACCTCGACCGGGTGGCTCAAATCTATTTACATTCACCTATGTTACATTGTGATAACATCACGTCATGTCTTACAAAATCCTACTTATACAATAGCAGCCTTTTCAAAGGCTTTAAAAAACCGCTAATATTTAACCTTTTTAGTTTTTAAGTAGTAGGTAGTATTAAGTTTATCAGAGAAATCAGAATAATCACTTAACTACATGTAGCCTTTCATTAGAATCAAACGCAATTATTGCAGTTGTGTGTTCTGAAACGCTGAATTGATTTTATTACGGGCCGCCAGAAGGCAGTCCGTTATTTGATATACATTTAAATATTGTCACTGCGTTTCTGCGGGATAGAATTTTTAAAAAAGAATTATTATTATGTCTTTTTATGAACTAAAAATAAATTTGCATGTAGAAATATGTTGTATGCCTTCTAACAAATAATACACATTTTTTTGTTTTACTTGTAAATGTAAAGTAGGTCATAGATTGTCATGTTGGGCACGTTTTTTTTCTTCGAAACTTTAATCTATTCGGAAAATTTCGTAGTTTTTCATTCGTTTTAAAAACAATGCATCGACATAAGGGACATACTAAAGACCTGAAATACTAAAGACCTGAATGACAACTTTTATATAGACGATATATTTGAATTTCTATGTGCTGCGTCAAATAAAATAGGAAAAAAATATCCATTCTAAAATTGTGCAGATTCTACCAGATAAAATGGTCTTACATGTACTATTAAAATAATTCATTAATTTTCTAATTTATCATGTCGTCCCTTGAAATCATAAAAACTAATGCATTATGTTTAAATTTAATACAATGCAACAGAAAAATCAAAATGGTTTGAAATACATAATATCCAAGAGAATAATGATGAGTTGAACTTTGTATTAGAATAATGTACATATCAATGTGTTCTCCATTACTTCATACTATGGCAATTATCATACAATTACTGTTGGATATGTGAAGAACTCGATTCTTAATAATAATATTTAAATGTTAAACTTCAAAACGTGTTGCTGAAAATATATTAAAATTTTCCTTTAAAATTAGTACAACCACCTCGTTGTTTTCTTCTTTGTGATGCGTTTTTGATGTAAATAACCAATGATGATTCTTACAACAATTATATTTTTTGCGGCCCATTTGACGCTTGCGTCAATATGATTTCTTGCATTAATAAGGCTGCCATGTGGAAAATTGTCAGGAAGACCCGGTGGAGATTAGTATGTGTAGTTTGTTGTGGCGTTTGTATCTTGCTGCTGTTGTTGCTGACCAGAAGCAAGTGTGGCATCAGAGGAAATCTAAAAAAAGGTGCGAGAAACTTAATCTTTGTTTTTTTTCTCATTGACACCACAATGATGATTAAGGAAATTTATTAACATGAAGAATAATTTGAGATTATTTTAGGCCCAGTATTGCTGCTGCATGCATGTCTACTATATATACATGTATGTATATTTCCTTTTCCTTATTTTGTTATTTTAAAGTGTTCAACAAAATGTTGTATTTCCGCTCTAGTCGGAAATTACCAGAGGAATGGATGACGACAACAAAGCACGACAACGTCACGATCATCTCGGCATTCTGGGACCTCGGTCGCTTCCGGAAGGATGCCAGCTCAGAATATTCTCCAAATGATTATAAGCAATGGGCCGAGGTGTTCCAAAATATCATTAACCCACTCATCTTTTACACTAATTCGAAGGATTTCAAACTGCTCGTGGAAAAATATCGAGAAGAATTCCGGAACAAACCTAAAATAATACTTATAACGGATCGAAAGGAATTTTGGCCATTCCAAATATTAAAGGAAATCCAGGCAGTGTTTCAGCAGCCGAACATTCCTAAGTATTACCCAAATACTGTGATGCCGGAATATTCCGCCAGCCAACACGCCAAATACGCTGTCCTTGCAGATGCTTTAAAGCAGAACATTTTCCATACCGAATTTTACGCTTGACTAAACGTCGGCTACTTTGGCGATGCCACCTGTGAAGGTGAAAACCATTACTTCCGGATGAATCCACCACCGGAAGTGGACAAAACACGGCTGTCTATAAACCTAGTAAACCAATCTTTAACCAAAAATGTATCTTTCGATTCCATATATAAAGAAAAGTACGTGTGGGTAGGAGAGGGTATGCTTGTAGCAACCAAAGACGTGTTTCTAAAATTTGAACGACTGTATCATCGCGCTGTGGTTTATTTCTTGAGGCGAAGATTGATGAACTCGGATCAGCAGCTGATTTACGGGATTTATTGCGATGATGGAAGGCGGGTTTTCTCCCCGGAAGTGAACCTTCAGTTGTTTTGGTCAAGTGGCTTTCGCAAAGTCTGGACGAGTAACACTTGGTTCTACCTGGGTTACTTGTGTTTAGAAGATATCTGAGTTATCTCCAATAGCACCAGAGAATAAAATGAACATGTCATTTATTTCACTTTTATTACCAACATGAGTGCAATACACACACACACACACACACACACACACACACACACACACACACACACACACACAATATACCGCTGTAATGATCTGAAAATGATGGTCTTTTTCCGTCATACAATACATTGGGGCAGGATATAGTCAAACAGTATATTCAGGATGTCTTTCCTTCATTTTAAGTGTAACAGGTTTTATACTTCAATAGTCAAGAGTTGTTGAATAATAATATTACAAGTAAAGAGGCGGAAGATGTTCCTGAAACCACATAGATAATACAGACATGACACGAGGTTTTGGTTTAGGTTTTTCCTCCCTGAAAATATATTATTTTAAATTTACCATAAAAATTAGTACAACCAACTCGTTATTGTTTGTGGTGTGTTTTGATGTTATCAAACAATGATGATGCATACAACATCTATATTTTTGAGGCCCATTTGACGCTTGCGTCAATATGATTTGAATTCTTGTTTTTAATTTTAGATAACTTCTGATGTTTTCAGTATGGTAATTTGATTGATTCGAATGTTGGTGACAGAAAATGTTAATACCCGTACTGATTACTTATCTTTGATTAACCGGAAGTGATCATACTTTCTACATTGGGAAGATAACTCTTTAAGTAACGATAATCTTATTTAATGGGATAGTGGAGTCTTAAGCCATTTTTTTAAAAATATAATTTACATTCCATGAAAAGCATTATATGTTTAATAAATTTTTTAAAATAATTATTATTAAAGCTATCATAAAGTCTAAATTCAATTGAAGTGTTGAACAATAATGAGTCTAGTGTTTCCTTATTCATTTAATTTTTTTTTTAAAAATTGCATTTTGTATACATGTATCTGTTTCCCTACAATTATTCAGTAATTTACTATTTTCCTTGTATCCATTTGTTTGTTTCATAGCTTTGATTTGATTTCTCATATCAAATAAGCTGTTTCGACAGTGAAGTAACTAGTAACAAATATTTGGATCAACAGACTTTTCATCAATGGAGTTATTACATGTACACAATCTGTGAAAAGTTGACTTATACAGGTACAATAATTTTCATTTATCAAAATCTTAACAGTTATAGAATGGTTATGAATGGAAACTGTATCATCTCTCTAATGACAGCCTTTATTTGTTGTTTGTTGACTATTATTAAATTAAACTTGTCAGGATTAAATATTTTGCAAAGGTTGTGTCAATTAATTCAATTATGAATATGGTATTTCGTTCCTCGTCGAAAAAGTGGTAAATACGTTTTTATAAGGCATATGCATGACTTGTACTAAAAATGTCAATATTATATCTGCAAAAAAGACACTGACTTGGAAATGGAATTGATCATTAAAGAAGTATCACTTGAAGAAACATGGACGATATAACATTTTGATTCTCGGATTTCTGGTTTGAAGAAAAGGGTATACATGTATATTATTCGTCTAATCAATAATGTTTTTTAAACTTGACAGATAAACTTACTCTCATGATGAATTGTCAGCAACTGATCTCAACTTTTATCACTTTAAAAGAATTGCACATGTACAGACTACTTAAAACTGTTCAATCGTTCTGAGCTTTTTCCACATTGATTTTGACTAAGATATAAGTGCTATATCCTTCACTATGGGCAATTCTACTACAGTTACTGCCGAGATCAAAGAGATGCCGCGGACATTATTCTCCAATATACCACGAACGTCATCAGTAAATTATCAGATCAGAAATACCTATTTGTCTCGCACTAATCATGGAAGTACCACTTCAAACCGTAAAAAGTTTTAAAACCATGTCAATTTCACGTGTTAGTTCCAGTCAAAACAATGTGCATTGCCTCAAATCTTTATTCTTAAGAGATCAATGCGGCTGTTCCTAGGACCTCCCTAGCACATTTTCACGGCGTGTTTTTACATAAAATATATAACGTGTTGTAGTAATAATCGTATTAAATTGTCTTTAAAATATTAGGAATGTGATTCAAAGATATTTTATAAATAAGTGAAGAGTATTAAAATCCTAAGAAAAAAGTATGTCGTCTGCATGTGATTCCTTTGATCGATACACATGTAAACATTACTAACAAAACCGTTGGGGTTACACGGAACAGCCGTCAAAATGACCTAGATCGTCTCTCTATAGGAGAAACGATCTGTAGAAATACTGGGCTGTTAGTAGAATAGAAATAAAGTTCTTGTTTTCATGAATGTTGCAGGATAACCTCCTCGGTCTCGAAAAGTTGTTTGAAATATAAAAGCCTCGGCTAACGCCTCGGCTTTTATATTTCAAAACAACATTTCTCGACCTCGGAGGTTATTCTGCAACATTCACGAAAACTCGTAATTTATTTCTTAAGTAATTCTATATGCCAATTTGAGGGTTATTGCAATGTGTGTGCTTATCATACGTATTTATCTCCGTAATGCGTATCGTATATCCTTTCAAATTGTCGTTTAACTATATATTTCAAACGACCATGTAGTAAACAACCAGCGCGCTAGATTCCGTTCGTCATCAAAACTACGATTTTTTATCTTGCCTAGCAGGCACGTAGCATCGTTTTTGAAAGTGGGGGGCCAGACTAATCCAAAAAATCTTGACAAGCAAAAAAAAAAAAAGTGGAAATTTAAATTTTCCCAAAATCTTCAAAATCCTAATCCGGGGGGGTGGGGTTCTTGACAAGCAAAAAAAAAAAAGGGGGGGGGGGGGAATTTAAAGTTTCCCAAAATCTTCAAAATCCTAATCCCGGGGGGGGGGGGGGGGGGGGGCGTAGTATATAACTTCAATTTCACTCCTCATTTCCTTATTTTCATATCAATTTTTTACATACTCCCAAAAAAGTGTGTGTGTGGGGGGGGGGGGGGGGGGCAACTCCATGATAATTCAATTTGTTATATGTAAATTTTAAAAAATTTGTTGCTGCGAGAAAAAGGTGGGGGGGGGGGGGGGGCAGGCCCCCCTGATGCTACGTGCCTGCCTAGATGGCCGGGTGGGTAACGCGGTGGCTGCTTATTATTGCTAGGAGAATGGGTTCCATTGGCGCAGGTGGAGTCAAATATAGTGAATTTTTCTGGGATATATACCAAGCCTTTTTTCACAGATTTTTTACAATGATAAAATATTAATCCCATTTTTATTAATTCTAGTTTGTAGAGGGTTGTCAACAACAATGAAGACAAACACTTTTCTAAGTATGGTCCTTGTTGGATTTGCGGTACTAAAAACTGCCACTATGGTGTATACTTCATGTGGCCATAATACCTGCGTTTGTGATGACAAAGGTCGATTTGCCAGATGTAAGCCAGAGAGAGGCCACACACAGTTACCCTATTTTCCTAGTCTACCAAGCTATATTACTAATGTGACGTTCCTAAATTTTAAACGTCCAAACATTTTACGAGACGAGTTATTGAACTTAACTCGCCTACATCTGAAAGTTTTACAGTTTCAGAATATGAATATAACATTTATGGAAAAGGGTCTATTTCAATCTTTTCGACGTCTCACATCATTAGAGATATCAAATAACATTGAACTTCCTACTTATGTTTTACGAGACGCATTTAAAAACATATCGCCGACCTTACAGACTCTGGATGTGACTTCTAACAATTTACACTTCTCTCTACCAGATCTGTTCAAATATTTAAAACCCACAAATCTCTCTAAGTTGGTACTAGCAAGCAATCCGATGAAACATTTTCAAGGCGATGTTATTAAAGGACTTCTTTTGACAACGTTAGATTTATCATCGTCTGGATTTAGAAATTTGACAAAGTTGTGTCTAGAAAATTATATCCCTTTGTTTTCAAAACTACAAAATCTTCTCCTGCGTTCAACCAAGATAAAAAATCTTCCAAAAAATTTCTTCACTTGTTTTCCAAACTTGATAGTTGTTGACCTTACAGGCACAGATATAGGATTATTTCCAGCTTTTTGTCACAACTCTCAACATATTTCAAATCACTTGAATGAATTGCATATCGGAAATACAGGTATTCGTGGAAATATTTCACATAAACATTTCCAATGTTTGACCAATCTCAGGTATCTTGAACTTGACAGAAATAAAATAACAAATGTTCCTTACTTCTGCAATTCAAACGGCTATAGCACTATGCCCTATCTTAAAGAGTTTCATTTTCAATTTACGTCAATTACAACCCTTCAGGACAATTCTTTTGATTGTTTGCCAGCTCTTAAAATTTTAGATTTAAAAAACAACCCTTTCACAAACCTTCCGACCTTCTGTGGACAAAACAAAACCAGCTTTACTCCGAAATTAAAATCATTGTTTCTTCAAAACACAAGTATCACTTCTCTTCGCGATCATAAATTTTATTGTCTCCCAGACCTGGAAAATCTTGATTTGCGAAATAACTATTTTAGACATGTACCTTCATTTTGTAATGAGGCAAACAAAGGCGTAAATCCGTATTTAAAGTATCTTACTTTAGCACACACAAAAATTACATACATTTCCTTAAACAGTTTTCTTTGTCTCCCTTCTTTAGAAACATTAGATTTAAGCTACACTGATATTAAAAGTCTTGAGGATAACATTTTTAGCTCATTACGATCCTTAAAAGAGCTAAAAATTGGACATGTACCAAGCTTGAAATCAATTGCTAAATATGCGTTTAACAGTTCTAGCCTAGTTACCTTGAAGTTTTATTACAACGATTTCGACTTTGGGAATATCTCAAAATATTCACCAAAATATATATTCAAGTCTTGTCCCAATTTAAGAACTTTGGATCTTCGTAAAAATCATTTTCCAACAGGACCCTATAGTCAAGAAATTCTTAAACCTTTGACTAAATTAGTTGAACTATCTCTGGCGGATAACAGAATGGATACAATTTACGAGGATGCATTCAGATCGACAAGGACTTTAAAGCGAATCTCACTGAGTCAAAACAAACTAATAGGATGGAAAGAAAATGTTTTTCAAAACCTTTCAGAATTAACTCATTTGGATATTGGTCTTAATAAAATTGCGATATTTAATAGAACATCTGTGCCAACAAATATTTTGAATAACTTAAAAACTCTAAATCTCGCTTATAACCCATTCGATTGTGGATGTGATATGATATGGTTTAAAAATTGGTGTCTTAAAACCAACGTTACTCTTTTGTTGTTTCCGGGGATGTATACATGCCAGACACCTGCTAGTATGCTTCGACAGCTAATGATATCCCTTAATCTGACAGAGGAGGACTGCACTCCAAAAAATCCATGGATAGTAGTAATTGCTGCAGCCTCTTCTATATCATTGCTGATTGTTTTTATGACAATCTTCATCTCTGTGCAGTTGCCGACAATTAAAAATTATATATACTATTTTCGTTTGAAAAAAAAGGGATATGTCAAACTAATAAATGAACAAGATTTCAGGTATGATGCGTATGTTGTATACTGTGAAGAGGATGAAAAATGGGTCATTCGAACACTTGTGCCTAATTTGGAATCAGAGGGTTTACTGTTATGTATACCAGATAGAGAGTTTGATGTGGGAGCGGACCGATGTGGTGAAATTGAATCCGCATTTAAGGAAAGCAAAAAGATCCTTGTGATATTGTCTAACAATTTTGCGAAAAACGAATGGTGTCTTTGGCAAGAAAATTTGGTGGAAGAAAGACTGAGACAATGGGGAAATTCGGCAGTAGTATTTGTTTTGTATAAAAACATTAGTAGTAAAAACATGATTTCTTCTTTGCATCGTACGATGAAAAACCAGCCCATTGTAACTTGGCATGAAGGCGGTTCTCGTGAAAAAATGTTTTGGAAAGTTGTTATTCTTGCTGTAAAATCACCACTTGGCGAACCTCCGGTGTCAGTTATACATTGATAAACGACAATATCTCGAGTTATCCCTACTTTCACTGATATACATGTATATTTTAAACATTAATGGTTTTTCCTCATTATTAGCCGGGCTTTCCGAAAGAAAATTTCGGAAATTGAAAATGGCGGTCGGGCAAGCGGGCGGCTGCCAAAAGAGTATTCCTTTTGTATTGGTTACTCCTACTACAGGTTTCAGGATGATCAATGGGAAATATTTGCTTAAGAGATCTTTTGTATATAAATCAGAGATGTGCATATTATTAAAATTTTTAGTTTTGATAATCTATGCCAAAAATAACAGCAGTTGAAGAAATATCTGAAGAAATATCCCGTTTCTTAGATGGAAGTTTCAATTAATTTAAGGGTATCACTAGGATTATGGCCATTTTAGAACTGTATTGATCTCCTGTAGGAAAAGAGATATCACAGGATGAATCTCTGCCATTCAGTTAACCGGAATGTGACTGAAAGGTAACTGAAATGTGGCTGAATGGCATAGCTATGCCATTCAGTCACCTTTCCAGACCATTCAGTTATCATTCAGTTGACTGAATGGCAGAGGTTCATTCTGTGTATGTATACAAATATATAAAAATACCCAAATTCAAGAAGTAAAATATATGGATTTTTTCTACATTTACCAATAGTAAACAGCTAAACAAATCATATTTTAAAAATTTTAGGCCGTTCTTATGGTTTATTTTTTGACCATCCATCCTTCTTAATAAAAGCATTGTTCAAATGGTCAGAAAAGAAAAACCATAAAAATTCACTAATCCGTTTCATGGCGAGGCCACATTAAAAGGAATATAGGTCTGATTACAAATTGGAGCCCAAATTCGGACAAAAACTATATTATTTAAATTAGTTAATAGTTATTAACAGCCACTTAACCTAATACGTGTACATGTATAGTATACATCATTTAACGTTCACTTTCTCATATGAAAAATATGTGGTATATATATCTTATGCATGTATGATAAATAAAAAATAATTACACCATATAAACATTTTTTTATTTTTTTAATGTAAGTCTAGATACTTAATATGTTGTTATTTTCAATTTGAGTATTTATTGTCTGACTAATTGGAAAATAGCAAGTTAACCCCCCCCCCCCCCCCCCCCCCGCGACAGCAACTTTTTCCCTAGGCTTCGCCTTGAAAAATGGTTACTGTCACGGGGAGACAATAAACTTGCTATCGTTCTATTAGCCGATAATAAGGTATATGATAATTCAATTTCCCCTAAATTATACAACATGTTATCCAAATACATGCAAGCTCTGGCATATACTTTAGAGTCCAGTTAAGGCTGTCAATGAAGTTCTCAATTGGGAAACTTGGAACCTGTGTATTAATTACATGTATAATCGTCAATGTCAATAGCAAATCTTAAATTGTCGCCAGTGATTGTTTAATAAATATTAAAATTCTAAATCAAATCGTGTCCAGGTCCTTGAAAGCATTTATTTATAAAATGTTTCATTATTACTTCATAATAAATTTGTTAACATTTATCTCTGTACATATATTTTAACATTTCACAACAGATTACAATATACAAACTGTTTTCATCGATATTTTATGCACACTTACAGGTTATGTTTTCATGAATGAACATTTATGATTAAACTATCTCTAAACTAATTAATCTTTACCATGATCACATTATGATAATTATATATAAATGGGCATGATATTCATCATAATTTTAAGTGTAACATTTTAAAATTTTAATTTACTACAAAAAGTACTTCATTTCTTTTAACCCAATCATCAACTACCATCTTCTAAAATCATAGTACTAAAAGTACCGGATAGCGGTAAGTCATCTCCATCTCATTTCATTGGGAAAATTTGCATCAATATATTCATCATAACTGATCATCCAGTTATTCATTGTATTAAATATGTCGTTGCATAGTCAAGCTCCAGATCGAATCCAAATTGTGCTTTCTTTAATAATAAGTACAATCAGTATGAATGTTTAAAATTGTACAATTTTTGTACAAAAAATATTATAATTGGTTCAGTATATAGTACTCTCAATCCTTGGTTCCACATAGGCAGCGCTTTGACCAAGCATCCGGTAGCGTGATCGATTTGGTTACATGACAAAAAGCAAACAAAGAGAACATTAAAAATAATACAAAACGGGAATTTCGTATTAAAAGTTCTTACAGAGAAAATGTACATAAAAAGTAATTTTACGAATTGTTTGCTAGGGCTAGGAATTCCGTAAAGAATATTAAGTTAGAGTTCTTACTTGTAAACCTTCATAGTTTTTGTTTCAATCTTCACATTGATCCCAGTATCAATTATGGTTGTATTCCAGAACAAAAATAATTTAGCACAAAAATTTTATTATAACGACCCTTTTTTCTTTGGACTAATAACGTGAAAGAAATGAAACCCGGGACAAAGAAGAAACGTGTTTCACGTATTAAAACGTAACAATGACAGTTTTTCGAATTAAAAAAAATCAACTAGTTTTAAATTACAAGTTATATGAAAACATTTAAATGTGGGAAATGACAAGTAATGAAGTAAATGTTACTCACAAACGTACATACAATATGCCTTTTAATTTACCTGCTGTATCATTATTGAAATGAACTTGCTAAATTGATTCATTTGAAATCTCTAAATCGTAATTGAAATATAACAGGTTACGATGGTGAACGGAAGCAATAACGAGAAAAGTTTAACTGAACATTGAGCATTGTTCTGATAATTTAGCTTCATCTTACACGAAAACCCATTACATCCGTTGACGAAAAACACTTTTCACTTCAAGTCACTTTTGATTTGATTTTCTTTTTATTGAAAATAGGCAGATTTTGTAGTCGTATGTATGGTGGCATAGATCTGCCACCACTTGTCAGATAATTATGTCGACTTGTTAGATCTTGATGTCGACTTGTCAGATAATTATGTCGACTTGTCAGATAATTATGTCGACTTGTCACTTATCCACGTGTTAAAAAATTTAACACTATAACCTTTCCACGCCCAATTTGTGCCATCAAGTTGAAATAATATTTTCTGACAAGTCGACATAAGGATCTGACAAGTCGACATTAGCATCTTTTAAGTCGACATAATTATTTGACAAGTCGACATAATTATTTGACTAGACGACATAACATCTAACAATTCAACATCATTATTTGACCAGTCGACTTATAATATGAATGATAATTTTCTTAAGTCAGATAATTATGTTAACTTGTCAGATCATTATGTCGACTTGTCAGATATTATGATGACAACTTAATGGCAGTTAGTGGCACTAACACGCTTTAACAACAAAATATATTGAGTTTCTAGTCAATATGGTTATTTTCTGACAAGTCAACATAAAGATCTGACAAGTTGACATAAATATCTGACAAGTCGACATAATCATCTGACAAGTCGACATAACTATCTGACAAGTGGTGGCAGATCTATGCCACCATACGTATGCATTCGGAATACGAGACTAGTACTATATTGAACTCTAGCGTAAGAATAATTCCTACGCCAGATTTCGACTGTCTCCGTAAATCTCCGACAAGCAGAGAGTCCTTCTGCTTTTCTGAGATTTATGGAGACAGCCGAGCGTTTGTTTGAATGAGACAAAATTCAATTTTGCTCAGATCCTTATATATATTCAGAAATATTTCGATTACTGAAAAATGGTTTAATGAAATTACATGTAATTCATATATAATAAATATTACACAACATGATTTCTAAGGGTTTTTTTTGTCGGAAAACCCCATAAATTCATACCTGTTTAAGAAAAAAAATGGGCGTAATTCTAATACAACCAGGAAACCACTTGCCGATCAAAATTACAGATTGTTGATTTAAAACCGATTAATTATCAATAAAATCAACTCCCATCAGTACTTCCATACTTTGATTTTATTAGTTCTAACTGCCAAATCTAACATTATTCGCACCGGAAGCCTCCGTACAAACGCAAATACGCACGCGGATATGGTATCGTTAAGTCGGTGACACTTACATAAGATTTTTCCCGAATTTAAAAATGTCAAATATTCTTTCGAAAATTTCGCGGATATTTTAATTTTATTTGAGTAAAGCAATAAGTGGGAAATGAAATCGCGGCTCACTACAGTGTTTTTTTCTTTTATATACATGTATCACCTTGGCTTTGAATTTTTTTTTTAAATTCAACTACAAAACGCGTCCAGCACATAAAATAATAATTGATTCGAGCTGACTTTTTTTTTTTATATATAACAACATTTGACATTATTCAATGAATACACCTGAAAATTAAAAAAATAAAATATAATATTTCTCTTTAAACAGAAACATTTTATTAAATTGCTTATGGGTATTTTATTATATTATAATCAATATAATTGGAGGAGTTCTTTTTTTTTAAAGTGTAGTTTTTTAAATATGTTATATGTATAGCGTCATAAGTTGCAATTTATACAACTGTTTAAATGAAGCTTTCTTTTTGTAAAAATGTCAAAATTAGGCATAAGAATTATATTATTCCCTAAGTAAGACGATGTGTACATGTACTACATGTATATCTAAGCACACACATGTAATATGTGTTTTATTCGCCTTTCAGTATTTACGATTTTACAGCCGATACACGTATCAAGTTGCCAAGATACATGTAAGTTGTAAACGTTGATGCATGTGTTACGTTCATAAAAAAATGTAGATATCATGCAGACAATAAAAGCAATGTTGTATATATTAATTAACAGACTCAAACTTCTCATTAATTTTTTTTAAACTACCATTTAGGAAAAGGAAATTTTGGTCAAACACATTTTACATTGTTTTTGAAACGATACCTACAATCAAATTTTCGTTTTTTCATGCTTTCCCCTGATGTATACGTGGTGGAAGGGCGGCTGTAAGGTTTTATCGTACTTTCTTCCTCATGGAGTTGGTCCTCAAAAAACAGATCTTTCCTATTTAAATCTAGCAAAACAAAACAGATGCAACTATACTACTTTTAATTGCTGGTATTAATAAATAAGCAAATTTGCAATGGACTTCACAAAGGGGCTATGTACGTTTCATTGGGAATAATATTACCAGTATATGATGAGGACTAGAACAATAAGGTGTAACGCTTTCAATCATTTGTAAATAGATAAATTTAACAAATATTAATTTACTGAATTTAGGAGATGATATTGAAAATTCTCCAATGATAACGCACTATTAACGTTGAACATCGTCGATATAACACCAATAGCATAATAAAATTATGCATTTATTAATGTACATGTTTAATTTAATCAAGTACTGCAGTCCACTAAAATGAAAATTGCATTATTTAACTTTCCATATTTCATGTATTTGACACCATCATAGATTGGGCAATAAATGTTTTATTTCATGCGAGTTAAATTCAAATCGCTTCTTACTTTTTGAAGAATTTTTTTTGCGTTGACATCCTTTTTGAAAATGACAGTTTGACTTAGGACAAAGGCAATTTTGTTGACAACCATATCCGTAACTTGGAAAATGACACATTTCTTTACAGTATTTTCCCATAAAACCAACGGAACACTTATCAGCTACAAGTCAAAATAAATGCACATATATTTGTATTTACATTATTTCATAAGCATCAAAACACCATTTTACTGCTAGAATATCTTATCACATAAATGTATATTGTACATCTGAAACGGTTTCTATAATTCAAACAATTTAAATATTTAAAATAGCTAACTAATTTCATACAAACTTCAAAAATCAAAATTGATATATTTATAAATCGAGGCCTTTTTTTGGCTGACTACTTTTAAAAAATGGAAAGATAAAGAATTTATTTAAAGTAGTCCGAGTATCGCACTACGTCATAATACGGATTTTACAATATTGGTTCGACTTTTACAAAGCGTTTTAGATACCCGGTATTGAGTTTGCTCTACATCGCTGTTGTAAACAATGGCAATAATAAGCAATTAGAACGGTAATATATGTATTCTATGAGAGATAGAAATGATTAATGTTGATAAACTCGATTCTGTTAAAGTAAAATGAAAAACGAAGTTTCTGATTAACCAGGATCTTAGGTATGCTTATATCTTTAAGTTTTGACCCCCCCCCCCATTTTTCTTTTTCTTTTACTAAAACCGGTTTAAATTTAGAGACAGGAGCTATTTCGAATTTAATCAATCGTCAATTAATTAATGTTTAAATGATATCTAACATTGTTGACAGATCTAGGCAGAAAACTGTAGCAAAATGAGCTTTTTACGGATTTTTTCGTCAGGGTCTACTTGGTTTAGAGCTTATAGCGAGAAAAGTAATCCGTCAACATATAATTTATTCTACCAAATCTTTTTTCTAAGATGTCAATCTATAGAATAAACACCATGAATTTAAGTTTGAGTCCATAAAATAGCAAAAAAATTACCAAACGCAATACTAGCATTGCATTTTTTGTATTCTATTTTGATACATCAGGTCCATAAAGCGTACTTACTTACAAAAATTTGCGCAAAATTATTCATGAGATATGGCTTAAATAAATATTTATACTCTATTTTGTATGTTCAGTTCTAATTTTCCCAAAATTGGTAATTATTTTCAGGAAAAACGGACGTCTGGCAAATTTCATAATTGTCAATAATTTTCGCAAGGGGGTACACCCGTCTGAGAGGTGATAACAAACAAACTAGCATGTAAACATACATATTTTCTTTTGTATATGTATTGCTAGAATGTATATTTATCATTTAAAGCTAAGCTTTTAATGATTGAGCCCATTTAGTGACGAGTATAGGACTACCTTAATGTATTCACAGGCAAAAACATGTAGCAAATGCATATGGTTGGGTTTTTATAACGGAATTTGTCTAAAAGTATATTCAAACAATACCTATCCATAATACGGAACACCAAATAGACCAATAAAACAAAAATAAACATTTATATATTTCTCACTATTTCGTTGAAAATAACAAGTTATGACCGTGAAACGCATCCAACTTACGTCACATGCAATTTAGGAGTAACTGGTCTATTTATAGATTTTCTTAATATAACAATCGAGATTTCAAATGTGAGATGATTATTTTGTGAACTGGTATATACCCAAGAACTGTAGAAAGTGGGTTTTTAAAATAAAATACTATTTCCCAATTTTAAGATACTATAAATAATTGTAAGCAACTGAATACATAAAATAAAGATCATATAGATATGAGTCAGTAAAAAAATGTAACACCCAACACCCCCACCCCACAACTGATACGGATTTTTGTAAACGATGTCTTGTGCCTATGAAAATGGTGTCCTTGTTCATTTCTGTTTCCGCATTTTTTTTACCTGGAGCACGACATCCATTTGTATGATCACAAAACTCGATGCTGCAATGGCATCTTTCACTGCATTGACTTCCAAATGTTGGATAGGGACATCTGTTTTCACAAAACACTCCCTTATATCCATCATTACAATACTCCCTAAAATTAAAAAAATAGTGCAATAAAATATTTTGGGCACAATTTTAAATAGAAAAAGTGTTAAACTTTAAACCATGCTCGTGCAACGTAAACTGACTTAAGACTACCTCTGATGATTTCAAAAATTGTGTTGCCTTACAAGTTTTAGTCAGTTTTTAGATCAAATTTTAAAAAAATAGAGATTTTTGAACACTTCTTAATACGTTTTAAAATATGCAATTCAATTTTTTCATTATAGCCTTGTAAGATTGATTTAAAAATAATTGGATATTTAATATTTTAAAACAAAGTAAAATGTTAATCATCACTCATTTTAATGTATTAGTTGATACCACATTAAAAGGTGCAATTTAACTTTGTGCATTAAACAAAAACAAAATATAAAATAATTTAAAGCCTATGCATGTTATGGTATTTTAATTTTGAGATCTTAAGATATTAATGAAATACTAAAAACATGATAATACTTTGTGTTGATGCGCCGATTCACCTTAAATATCAATACACCACTTACGGTCTTGTTCCAAGGTCGTCTTCTGCATGAACCAAAACGAATAAAACGGCAATCCCGAGTACAGTGTTCATAATTGTGGTTTAAATATTAGTTTGCCTGTATTTCCAGCCGTTCTAAGTGAAAAGTAAGGTATTCGCTTAAATATATGGAATTATTTATTTCCTTGTTCTAAATAATTTCACATATTTCGGATTTAAACATGAATATTTATATATTAATTTATTTTGTAACTAACTATAAAATAGAACAAGGCACAGATAAAAGTTCACGGAAAAAACACCCAGATAACTGGAAGTGTTGGGTCTGAAGCAATTACTTCAATGAGAAAAATTTAAAATATAGGTTTGTTTTTAAAATAAATGGTATAATTTAAATTCCGGCTTTTTCATAATAATTATTATTCAGCTTTCAATTTATTATTCTTACAAAAATCTCTAAATGTTTTAGGTTACACAATTTTAAATGCGTATTGGCAATGGAAGTTTAAACAAAGATTCCTTAGACCCCCCCCCCCCCAACACACATACAAAATAACGTAATTTCAATTAAAAAAAAAAAAAACAAAAAGAATTTTCCCTGACGTTGAAGGTTCGTGGGTATTTATTAACATTAATGGTTTCATAGATGTTTTCTGGTTGCATGCCAGATGACCGTTCATTTCTTGTTGAATGTTTGATCAGAAGATTATCAAAAATGTTATAAGTATCTACAAATAAACGGTTACATAATTATCATTTGTTCATTACATGTCCACTACGAAAGTAGGTCATGTTTAAACAGATTAATACATAATATGTTTGAACACCTGTCACATGATTGAAAACAGCTCTTTATTTTCCCATGACTGGAGATTTTTATCAATACGTCAATACGGACATGTGTGGGCACTTGAACCTTCCTCCTCTTGATATTTCAGGTATTAATTATCATCAAGAGCATTTCACTGGTACAAAGTAACACCAAATCCTTTGAGTATGCATTCCATAGTCTCTCCCTTAAATTTAATTTTTTTTTACCGAAGCATATGATTGGAGTTTCCGCAATTTCGCACAAGCAGCAAAGGTCCAGATTTTTGGCGGCGAATCAACATTATCAAGGCTTGCCAACTGATTTCGGAACAAAACGATAAAACATAACAAACATCGTGACGAATTACGTTATTAATATCGATATAAAGGTTTTTTTAAAGAATGTCCACCATTTTTTTCTCTTTTTATTGAAGATGAATACGCCTTTATTCAGACAAAAGAATACGTGGTTCTTCAAGAAAAATTGCACAAAATTCATAGTTGTTATGAGAGGTATTTTCCTTAAGAGTTATTTCCCTTTGCCGCCATATTGTTGGTTAAGGCCGTAAACTTTAATCTCTGAACAACCTATTTCTAACAAGCGGCAGACAAATCCTATTTCAATTGAAGGGGGCTCTAACAAACGGTAATAAAAACAGTGCTGTTTGCGACAAATTACCCAGTATGGCAAGCTGAAATCGGTTGAATAATGAAAGAATCAAGCCATTTTGACCCTCAACATGGCTCGCAACGGAAATTATATCCTGCTTACTAAAAACTATCTATCAGATGTTACGCAAAACATTTTGGAAACGCCGTTTTCACAAAGATAAATATTTTGACCTGCTTCATAATTCTCATGTAAAATACATAATTTATGTAAATATATATTGCGAACAAAACTTCCAGATCGATGTATATAATTAGAACCAAGTAACTCCCTTAATGCAGTAAAATAAGAGTGTTCGCAAGAGGAAGTTTTTGTTTCACGGAAGTTAGTTTTAAAAAAACCACATTTTCATTTAAACTAAGAGTGGTTTTTATTATCACATTTGGTCATGCTGTTTTGTAAATAAAGTACATTATTTAGCTGAAATACATGTTTGAATTAATTTAGAGAAAATTCATTTACTAGAGGCTGACCTGATCTTAAACTCGTTTGTACTGAAAACCAAAAATATTCATTATTTTGACGTCACACCATCCGTATGCTGTATATTCCTATTTAAACGCGAGCAATATAAGTATCCGCGTTAAAACGCGAGAAACACAACTCACAAATTTTAAAGTATATCGCTTTTAATTTTAGATGCAAGTAAACTACATGTAACTATGATAACAAATTCGGCCTTCGCGATTTTATGATCTAGCGATTTGATGGAAAACGGTTGAATCGCAAAATGAAGTACTCGCGTAAAATAAGTGATAATACGCTTGTTTATGACTTTCAGTGAACTCAAGTAATCAACAAAACAAAATTGATAATGTTTATGTTCACAAACATAACAATCTGGAAATGAAAATATTTATCCATGTTAAACATATGTATTCTTAATGAATAAATGACATATGTTACCCTGCTACTATAGTCACGGATGACGGCAATATGGTATCAATATTTGTTGTAAATAAATGAAAGAATAGACAGAACGTTTCCATTGAGCTTCGCTCTTTTTATTAAGAGAACAAGTTTACGATACCTTAAGTTTTAAAACCAACTTTTTGCACTTTTAATGTTAAAAAAATGACAAATAAATAAAAATTTATCCAAGTTAAGCTCTTCGTTAACTGAATTAGAATGTTATTTGTATTTTGGATGTTTTAAAAAAACATTCCCTAAATTCGGAATTACCATGTCGAAAACAAATGACAGCAGGCATTTTCAACGACACTTGGCATCTTGACAATCTCCACTACTACGCGGCGATATCTCCGACATTAACTTTCCGTTTTCAGATTTCATTGAACCTGCTCCATGTGTCACTGCATGGTTTGTAATATACATGTAGCGGAAAGTCGATCTTAAATCAACATTGTTTTATATTTTACAAAACTTGTTATCCAGAGGCTAGAGGGAATGTCATGATTTGTTACTACTAATGTCATGTTGATAAAACAAACCGGAATGGATGTCATTTGATAAGTCGTCATAGATTACAGTTTAATGGCTGCTCTTATTGCGGCAGGAAATTTTAAATTTATATTTGACAATAATTTCTTGATTTATTCACCGGCCTGGGTTTTTAATAAGAATAAGTACTATCTAAAATCAAAGCAGAAATTATTTAATTGATATATTTTACATTTTTTATACTTTTCAATAAACATCATTTGAACTCCGTGGTATTTAAAAACCTTGAGTAATTAAGCAAAATGTAAATCAATCGATGATCTATTGTGATATTGTATTATACATTACAATCAACTCAGTGCATTATTAGGTGATAGCTATCAATATCTTACGCATATTCCCTCATATAAAATGACAGAAAACAACACTACCGATACTCATATCAAGTCAATGCACATCATCTTAGTTTATATTCAAAATGCTGCTAGAATCCTCTATTCTCTTCGATTAAATAGTTTTTCTTCGGGTTCTCAAAAAAAAAAAACATTCCCAATTTTTACACTGTTTGCACGTAAAACGGCATGTTGCATCGAAGTAACACTTGATACAGGACTTTTCAAGTTAAGCATAGGGGCCTTCACAATAACCGCGGAGCTGCTCTCCGCGCATGCGTACAAACTTTTTAGTGAAGACGCTTTCTTTCGCTTTAATCGGCTCTAAATTGATTACTATGGTGCGAACCTGTAGTGTGTACCATGTGCACTAATCGGGACGATGCTAAGGGAAAAGAAGGGGATGCATTTTTTTTTTTCAAATAAATGAATGAGATTTTATCTTATCACTCCTCTGCGTGTTTAGAGCACTTTAATTTTGTGGCATAGTGATGACCCAGCAGATTGAGAATTATATTCCCACCATATTTTCATAAAAGAAGAAACCAGCGATTGCAGAAAGGGAGAACAGAGCAACCAGTAGAAAATTTCAAACGGTACATGTTACTAGAGTCCTACCAATATTTTATCTAATGTTTTAAATTGAGGTTAGGCAATATAGACAAAACCAAATAATGAAAATATATTAAAATAATATGATATCATTAGTAATAATAATATAGCTGTTTTAAATGAAGTTGTAAAATTCATTTTATGAATGCATGTAGGACTTTGGAGAGGCAGAATATAATTAAGTAGAAGGAGCAAGAGAAGAGACAGTTTAGATTTCCTATAACTATTCCGTCATCCTACACCATGAGCAGAGATGTGAAACCCAGTGATACAGAGGGATTGGAGATCGAACCAGGTGATGTTGACACTGAGGTTAGACATACAGGAGATGCGGGTTTTTTTAAGCTTTTATGTCATAAGGCAGAATTGAATGGATCAATGCAAAATAAAACTAAAGATAAAGTGCATTTTTAAAACATGCCTGTAAACATGATGCATTTCATAGTAGGTGTACAGTGTAATCTAAAATCACTCATGCTAGAAAACATGGCTTTAAAATTCAAGATCAGAAAATGCAATGCCTGCATCGATATGTTGACAAGATAAAGGACGGTGACACCAAGACAAAATTCTACACTGGACTGCATAGCTTTGCAGTTTATATGTGGTTTTTCAAGTCCCCGGTTGGTACATATATACTCTTATAGGGTCTATAACACCATGTATAGACTGATATTAAAACCTATTAGTGTCTTATTAAAGTAGATCAAAAACTTATTACCTTCAAGAGTATATTATTAAAAATGTTTTTAAAAAATGTAGATACATTTCAAATGCAAGGGATTTGCAGTCATTATCATACAAACTCTAACCATTAAATGACTAAATGCATAACGTTTTGGCTCTATCATATTTCTTCTTTGAATTGTCTTTCACTTTAAGATATTATATTCATAAGTGACATATTTAACATTTTATAAATAGTGCCTGTTTGGGAGGGTAACAGTTGAAATTGACACCCCGAGTAAAAAACCATTGTAAACCGACGCGAAGCATATATTTCTCACAGTATATTAATAGTGCCTGTTTGGGAGGGTAACAGTTGAAATTGACACCCCGAGAAAACCATTGTTAACCAACGCGAAGCAAACACGTGACAAACACGCACTATTTATTTTGTTATACTGAATGTCTTAATTTTTAAGAAAATTTTACTGCTTTTATATAGGAATAACGTGAATTCTACAGCGAACCGTACTCGCATAATTTTCGCGCATGTAACTTTTTTTAATGTTACCCGTTGCTAAGTGCGTTGCTAACGCTGAAGGAAATAGAACGGATTATGAACTGCGTTTTAACCAATCAGATGTCAGTATTCAACATGAAAGTATAACAATAGCCTTTGTACTTTAGAGTGTTGTAACTTCGTCATTTGATATTAGAAATCTGTTTCCGCTGTGAATTTTGATTGCCCCAAATTGGGGCAACCCACACATCGAAGGAATAAATTAAATTCCTGGAGAATTTTTCACAGGACGCCCAAATATTTGGTTGAATAAAGAAGGGAAAAGTTGTTTTTTCCCTTTTGAATTTTTGGTTGAACAACTTTTGCAAAGTGTGGATTAGACTATTCAGTTAGAAGAGTCTCTAGTAACATTTTACGCCAGTAGTTTTTATAATTAAAACCAGAGATAAAGTAAAAATTGACATGTTTCTGATTAAAATAATACATCATGCTGCTTATTGTGACATCGTATTGATCAGAGGAATTTTAAGTCTGAGAGTTGCCTTAGGTGGTACAGGACAGGTTTTTTTTTATACAATTCATTGTAGCCAGGGGATGCGTGTCCTCGGAACTCTGTAACTAGAATTTCCTCAGTTCCCATTCAGCACAAATACCTTTTATTCACTCTTAATAAGGCCAATCACAAATTTCTGAAGAAAATTACTTGTCAAAACCTGTAAAATTCTCTACATACTGTTTTTTATGAGATTTTGACCCTTTCATATTTTGGTAATTTTTCATGATTTTTCAGCTTTTTAGACCTCCCCTAGCTAATTCCCTTCAGAGGGTTGACCTTCTGTACCGCGTGCATGTTGCACTATTACATGTCAGAAACTTACCGGTGTATAGTTTACAATGTCCCATCCACCTACTTTTCGTGTTACTTTACTTCCCGTCTGTGACTTGCAATTTCACTGTGTAAAGTCAACACAACAGTCATAGCCGCAGGTTTCGCATTTTACTTCTGATTCTCATGTACCTAACACATGGGGCCTACATATTGCATATCAATTTTAACAAGAGACACCCCTCTAACTAATGATAGTCATTAAAAATCATTTCATGAATTTTAGCAACACTCATTAGCCTTCAAGTACAGCAACTCTCAATTTTACAAAAATATTGACCGGGTACTTTATCCGAAACTGTCCCTTGCTACCTTATCATACCCGCGTCAACGTACACATTTTGATATTTAATAAGATGGGTAGTAATTTAAGTTGTTGATGGATTACCTTAAAAAAATATACAACAAACTTCATTTTTTGGTCAGCCTATAGGTCTTAGGGGTTATTATACATAAATAAAACTAAAAAAAAATATTCTTTTTTCATCATACGGTACATGTAATACACACAATCGTACCAGGGGCGGATACAGGATTTGTAGTTAGGGGGGCGTGGATAACATTATTGAGGCAGGGGGTCTGAGGCCCCCCGTGGGTCCAGGGCAAAGCCCTGGTGGGGGCCCAGGGGGCGTAGCCCCCGGAAGCTCCTGGGTTTTCGTGTATTTTAAAGGTAAAACCAGGCTCAAAATAGTGGTATTATATTTAGTTATGTACACTTTTAAAAGATGAAATAAGCAATAAAAATTAACAAACAAGATAAAGTTTTCATTTATTTTAATCACCAGGGGCCCGTTTCTCAAAAAGGCCTACGTCCAGGCGTAAGCTTAGTCCGGACTAAATCAAGAACTAAACCTCAAAACCAGACTAAGCTGCGTTTCACAAAAAGGCGGAAACTTAGTCGGGACTACATTTCGGTTTAAATATACGCCTGCTAATAGGTAGTCGTAAGTCCTTAGTCTGTGCACAAAAATGGCGAGTGTTTTGTTTCTAAGGCGAAATAAACAGAGAATTTTAACTTTAGGTTTGTTTTTCGTGTTATTAAGGAAAACATTCACATTTGTTAAAATATTTGTACATGTACATATGTAGGTATAACTAAAAAAATACCTATTGTTCGATAACTGTTCCTATTTCTAAATAAATTAAGATTAAATCAATTTGATAAATAATGAGTTAACTTATTAAACGTATGCAATATACATTACTACTCGTTAATGAAATTTACCTAATAAAGTATGAAGAATTAAAGATGGATATACCCCGATAAATGATATAACAACAATAATTAAAAAGATTCTATAATTCTAAATTAAACATGTATTTTCCAACAAGATAGATGTATATTATATAAGTACGAGTAGATTATTGATTTTTAAATCAATACTCAGTAAGCATAGACTCGAATTTAATGTTTCTTATCAAATTATAACATATCAAACGAAACTGATTTCCGAAAACGTTTACAGTTGTAATTTGTCCTTGTGTGTGGTTGTATGTTCCTTACCTATGTTATTTACAATTTTTGTAAGCGTATGCATTCTCATTTCTTACAATACTCCTTTTATCTTTACAAAACCGTATGAAAGCTACCTGATATTTTGAATGTTTATGAACTCGCATTTAGATACAATTAATTTTTTTATGTTGAAGTATTTAAAAATATGTTTTAGAATGCAGAGTGTGTATAAAATTTTAGATCTATTGTCAAGCGTTTGTTAAGGATCTTAAAGATTCTTAAATTTCACATGCACGCCTCCTTGAATTTTCGGAAATTAAATTCATTAATCTTATAAATGCTAGGTTTAAGTGATCAATTGCGTTGATATTGAACATCGATTTAATTCTTTAAAAATAGGTATGGTTTACTATCAATGATCTTCGTGCATATGCATATGTGTTGTTTATTTGTACTCATTTAATTGAACTGATCTTTAATTAGTGTACTTGAATTCATAATAGTTTTGTTTCATCATATTTAAGATGTATGTATATCAAGGGAATTTTTTTTATATTTCGAAGTTGTCGACTTGCGATACAAAAGACGTTATTTTTAGCAGTTTTACAATAGTGTGTATTATTTACACAATTAACTAGCTTGCATTTGTCATTTTTATTATATAAACAATTGTAAACACCCCCACCCCAATAACCCAAAGCAGATAGGGGGGAAAAAGTAATACTCAAATGTACTTGTTAAAACCGCAAAGATGCAAAATGTATTAATCCGGAGGGGATTTTTAAGATGCCTTTTCCATTAAACATTTATAAACCTTTTATTTATAAAACTGTTTCAAATAGGTTAGGGGTTCTTAGATGACTGCTTTTATATCTATATTTTAGTCAAGATACTGTATACAGGGTTATTTTCGTCCCATGTAATTTCCGCCCTTCTATACTTGCAAACATTTTCGCTCTGTCGTGAATTCGCCCTGTGACACTTGTTACTCAAGTTACTTAATATTACGTATACATTGAAAATGGACAAGTCTTAAATTCACCCATTGACAACGAGGGTGAAATGGTTGAAAATTAAATGGAGCCAAATAATTCTCTGCATACGGTATACAATGTATATTACTTTTAATCCTCCCCCCCCCCCCCGAAAAAAAACCCAAGACAAAACAACTTAAACCAAAAACAGGAAAGGAAGTTAGAGAGACCCCGGCCTCAAATTTTGATAATTCCTGTGTTGTTATTTGTTGACAATATATTTCAAAACTATTATCATTTGAATCGCAGAAAATCAAGAATCGTTTCCATGTCATTGTCTACATTCTTTCAATGTTGGAAAAGAGGATGGAACTTTTCTTCCTTCTGTAGACATGGATAAGGTTCATGTATATGTGATTTACATAGTAGATTTTTTCGATTTCAGTTGGTTGCTGTTTAACTCATGGTCAGATTATTTTATATAAATGATACAGTGATATGATAAAAAAGAATCGAGCCTTATCCCTGAAGCATACTTATCATTCGGCAGACGTATGCGGGCATGTATATAATGTACCCTGCCCCTGCATTCTATAAATATTTGAATTTTACACGAATATTGGAATTAATTTCGTTCAATTAATATGTACGAGTGTGCCTCAATATCGTCTACAATGCATTAAATTGTCATATATTTGGTTTCTGAAACCTCTTAAATCTGCCTCTTTCATATCAAGAGTTTCTCTAAAATGTCATTATGTTAAGAAGTGTGTAGGCATTTGTTCTACTTTCATTAATATACACTGTTATGAACAACCTGAACTATGCCCATTCAGTGGTATAGTACAAAATGTATAACGTGTACTTTCAAGTACATGTACTAAGAATTGGAAATTGATCCACCACATATAATCATAGCCTCAAAGCAAAACAAAATACGATATGCGCATGCTTAGTACTCAGCGGAGATACCTAAGTTCTTTGACATTTAAACCCTAACTTACGCCTCTTTCAGAAACGCAACTTAGACCCGACTAAATATTGGCGTAACTTTGTTAGTCGGACTAACTTAGGCCCAAATTTACGCCTTTTTGAGAAACGGGCCCCACGGGCCCGTTTCTCAAAAAGGCCTACGTCCAAGAGTAAGCTTAGTCCAGACTAAATCAGGGACTAAACCTCAAAACCAGACTAAGCTGCGTTTCACAAAAAGGCGGAAACTTAGTCGGGACTAAATTTGGGTTTTAATCTACGCCTGCTAATGGGTAGGCGCAAGTCCTTAGTCTGTGCACAAAATAGCGAGTTTTTTGTTATTAAGGCAAAATAAACAGAGAATTTTAATTTTTGGTCTGTACGTGTTATTAAGGTAAACCTTTACATTTATTGAAATATTTGTACATGTACGTATAACTTAAAAAAATACCTATCGTTCGATAACTGTTCCTATTTCTAAAAAATTAAGATTAAATCAATTTGATAATCAATGGGCTTACCTTATCAAACGCATATAATATACATTACTACTCGTTAATGAAATCTACTATAAGTATGAAGAATTAAAGATGGATATACCCCGATAAATGATATAACAACAATAATTAAAAAGATTCTATAATTCTAAATTAAACATGTATTTCCCAACAAGATAGATGTATATTATATAAGTACGAGTAGATTATTGATTTTTAAATCAATACTCAGTAAGCATAGACTCGAATTTAATGTTTCTAATCAAATTTTAACATATGAAACGAAACTGATTTCAAAATATTGAGAATACTCCTCAAAACGTTTACAGTTGTAATTTGTCCTTGTGTGTGGTTGTATGTTCCTTACCTATGTTACATGTACTTACAATTTTTGTAAGCGTATGCATTCTCATTTCTTACAATACTCCTAGTATCTTTACAAAACCGTTTGGAAGCCGCCTGATATTTTGAATGTTTATAAACTCGCATTTAGATACAATTGAAAAATATGTTTTAGAATGCAGAGTGTGTATCAATTTTAGATCTATTGTCAAGCGTTTGTTAAGGATCTTGAAGATTCTAAAATTTCACATGCACACCTCCTTGAATTTTCGGAAATTACATTCATTAATCTTATAAATGCTAGGATTAAGTGATCAATTGCGTTGATATTGAACATCGATTTAATTCTTTAAAAATAGGTATGGTTTACTATCAATGATCTTCGTGCATATGCATATGTGTTGTTTATTTGTACTCATATAATTGAACTGATCTTTAATTAGTGTACTTGAATTCATGATAGTTTTGTTTCATCATATTTAAGATGTATATCAAAGGAATTTTTTTTTAATTTCGAAGTTGTCGCTTTGCGATACAAAAGACGTTATTTTAGCAGTTTTACAATAGTGTGTATTATTTACACAATTAACTAGCTTGCATTTGTCATTTTTATTATAATATCAACAATTGTAAACACCCCCACCCCAATAACCCAAAGCAGATAGGGGGGAAAAAGTAATACTCAAATGTACTTGTTAAAACCGAAAAGATGCAAAATGTATTATCCGGAGGGGATTTTTAAGATGCCTTTTCCATTAAACCTTTATAAACCTTTTATTTATAAAACTGTCTTCAAATAGGTTAGGGGTTCTTAGATGACTGCTTTTATATCTATATTTTAGTCAAGATACTGTACACAGGGTTATTTTGTATATCATACACCTAGTAGTGTATCAGCCCTGATACACGTGTTTTGGACTAGGTGAGACAGCAACCTAAAGCTAGGGCTGTCGGGGCTGATATTTCTCTGTCTCAGCCCGTCGTCAAGGGGGTGTATTGCCCTCAAATTTGAAATCGATAATTTCCATATATATCTGCTTTAAATTCAGACTAGTTTGTGAAATAACGATAGAATTACGAATATATAATACAAATTATCACCGTACACGTCGGAATATTTTTATTTATTACCGAAAATTGAAAAACAATAATTCAAAAATAGCGTCAAAGAGTGATGTGTATCCAGGTAAGGGGAGGTAACCCACACAACGGTTGTGTATTTAGAACAATAGCACGCTTTATTTAATATCAATCAACGTTTAAATTATGGAGGATATAGAGAAGATGGAACGAGACTTAATCTTAGAAACCAAGAGATATGACTGTAAAAATTAAGGGATTAAAGTAATGGACGCGCTTACATGTACATGCATGTACGTTCTCAAACAACTTTCTAGTTGCTATAACAGTATGGATCTTTATGAATGGAATCTGACTAGAAACTTACGAAATCACAGTGAAAGAATATGACTCATAACGAAGCTGCGTAGGAGGGAAGTTTCTCTCTCGATAATTTTGAATTCTAGAAGATAGTGCTTCATTTCAGACGACAGACTCCCTTCTACTGTCTTTCAAATGACGATGGTTTGTCAACAAAGTCCTACAACTCTTACAGTTTTAACACATATAAAAAGAAAATCTATAGCTTCTTCATGATACATTATATTCCTTATTTGGATTTTAAATTTGAATTAAAGTCTTTGATTTTAGATATATGATATAAACAACATCATGAAAATGGAAAAGTCTTAAATTCACCCATTGACAACAAGCTTAAGGGTGAAATGGTTGAAAACTAAATGGGGCCGAATAATTCTCTGTATACGGTATACAATGTGTATTACTTTCAACCCTCCCCCGAAAAAAAAAAACCAAGACAAAACAACTTATTAAACCAAAAACAGGAAAGGAAGTTGGAGAGACCCCGGCCTGAAATGATTATAATTCCTGTGTTGTTATTTGTTGACAATATCTTTCAAACTATTATCATTTGAATTGCAGAAAATCAAAGATCGTTTCCATGTCATTGTCTACATTCTTTCAATATTGGAACAGAGGATTGAACTTTTCTTCCTTCTGTAGACATGGATAAGGTTCATGTATATGTTATGTATACAGTAGATAATTTCGATTTCAGTTGGTTGCCGTTTAACTCATGGTCAGATTATTTTATATAAATGATACAGTGATATGTTAAAAAAGAATCGAGCCTTATCCCTGAAGCATACTTATCATTCGGCAGACGTACCTACTGTACCCTGCCCCTGCATTCTATAAATATTTGAATTTTACACGAATATTGCAGTTAATTTCTGTGCATTGTTTCGTTTAATTAATATGTACGAGTGTGCCTCAATATCGTCTACAATGCATTTAATTGTCATACATGTATATTTGGTTTCTGAAACCTCTTATAACTGCCTCTTTCATATCAACAATTTCTCTAAAATTTCATTATGTTAAGAAGTGTGTAGGCATCATTAATATATACTGTTATGAACAACCTGAACTATGCACATTCAGTGGTAAAGTATAACGTGTACTTTCGAGCTCATGTACTATGAATTGGAAAATTGATCCACCACATATAATCATAGCCTCAAAGCAAAACAAAATACGATATGCGCAGACTTCAGGGGCCCGTTTCTCAAAAAGGCGTAAATCTGGGCTGAAGTTAGTCCGACTAACAAAGTTACGCCAATATTTAGTCGGGTCTAAGTTGCGTTTCTGAAAAAGGCGTAAGTTAGGGTTTAAATGTCGAAAAACTTAGACATCTCCGCTGAGTACTAAGCATGCGCATATCGTATTTTGTTTTGCTTTGAGGCTATGATTATATGTGGTGGATCAATTTTCCAATTCATAGTACATGTAGTACCCGAAAGTACGCATGTTATACTTTACCACTGAATGTGCATAGTTCAAGCTGTTCATGACATTTTATATTAATAAAAGTAGAACAAATGCCTACACACTTCTTAACATAATGAAATTTTAGAGAAAAACAGTTGATATGAAAGCGGCATATATAAGAGGTTTCAGAAACCAAATATGTGACAATTAAATGCATTGTAGATGATATTGAGGCACAATCTTACATATTGATTGAATGAAACAATACATAGAAATTAACTTCAATGTTCGTGTAAACTTCAAATATTTATAGAATACATGCATGGACAAGGTACAGTGGATATGCCCCAATACGTCTGCAGAATGAGAAGTATGCTTCATAGACACTGTAGATCTTTAGACATTTTCAGATGCTGGGATAAGGCTTGATTCTTTTTTATCAGTTCACTATATTATTTATAGAAAATAATATCACCATGAGTATAACAGCAACCAACTGAAATCGAAAATATCTACTGTATAAATAATATTACATGAACCTTGTCCATCTTCTGTTCCAATATTGAAAGAATGTAGACAATGACATGGAAACGATTCTTGATTTTCTGCGATTCAAATGATAATAGTTTTGAAAGATATTAATATCAACAATTAACAAGACAGGAATTATAAACATTTGTGGCCGGGGTCTCCCCAACTCCCTTTCCTGTTTTTGGTTTAAATCGATCGATTGTTTTGTTTTGTTTTTTTCGGGGGGGGGGGGGGTGAAAGTAATATTCACCATCCATAAACAGGGAATAATTCGCCCTGTTTAATTTTCAATCATTTCACCCTCGTTGTCAGCGGGCAAATTTATGTTGATTTTCAATAATTAATATTAAGTAACTTAAGCCCCTTTCACAATTGGCGCACGAGCAGAAGCGACCAAATATTCGTGCGACCGAAAATATTAGATATGAATCGTTAATTGTTGCCGAAATAATCGCATATGAAAAAAGTATTCGTACGAATTTCGCACGATCTAAGCGAGCGTTGTGCGATGTAAACGCATTAAATCTTGCGATATATCTTGCGTCTGTATGCGACTGTTGTACAGTGAAAGCAAAAAACGATAGGAACGCGCGAGAGACTAGGTGATCGGACGATTGAACGTGCGCCAGTGTGATTTGACGTGGGATTATGCGTTCCATGGTACGAATGATCGTGCGAGTCAAAGGGGGTATATACACCGCCCATATTCAGTAGACATAGTTGAAAGCGAAAAAAGATGCCGCCTAAGAAGATACAGGTATGCAGCAGCATTTATTATTATACCTCAATATTATATTATTCTATTATACATGTATCTGATTGGTCTAGAAAGTCACGTGACAGGGCGATGTCATAGGCATGAAAAAGCTTATATGAGCAAACGATGTAGACAAATATGATTAAATCAAAAATATTTAATCATTATGATTCTCTTTATATCTCAGAACCAACTTAACTATCTATGATTTATGAAAGAAAAGTGAGACAGTTACATGGGAAATCAAACAATCACGACGTTAATGTTGCGACTGTTGAAAAGTCAAACATTATTAGAAATCAACGTATTTTGTGTAATCATATGTTGTTTGGTATAATAAAACGTTTATTGCATTAATGTTCAGGGAATATGAAGACTTACTCCCCAGAAAAAACAAATTTCTATCGGGAAATATGAGTTTTCTTGAGGGAATAAATCTTCATACATGTATTTCCCTCACCATCATGCAATAAATGTATATTTTAAATTTTGTTCAGAAACGGAGATACTTATACAGGGTATATATACTAGTAGAAAAGCATGGCATATTGAAGCTGATAAGTCGTGCAATGGTAGTAAAACGTTGCAAGATTACATGAGACATGTTGAGCAACAGTCTCACGGTCGCAAAACAGACGCTTAAACACCAGCGATTTATCTTACGATCTTTATAAATCGTGTATCACTCTTGCGAGTACACAAAACGTTGTAAAACGTTCGTACTAATGTTCGTGCGTTGCACTGCGATAATTTGGATCGCGTTCGGTCGCGTCTGAATAGTGTGCATGTCCACTATTCAGAGGAGACTTGATGCGACCAGTAAAACGTATGCAACGAATCCGAGAGCTCGTGCAACGTATGCGACAGCTCATGCGAAGCTAAAAAATTTCGATCGCAAAGTGGTGTAAAGTGGTCGTGCGCCAATTGTGAAAGGGGCTTTAGGTAACAGCTGTGACTTGGCGAAGTCACGACCGAGTGAAACTGTTTGCAAGTGTAGAAGGACGGAAATATAACCCTGTATACAGTATCTTGATTAAAATAAAGATATAAAAGCAGGTATCTAAGAACACCCTTCCTATTTAAAGAAAGTTTTATAAATAAAAGGTTTTTACAAGTTTAATGGAAAAGGCATCTAAAAACTCCCCTATCCCCTTCCGGATAAGACATTTTGCATTTTTGCGATTTTAACAAGTGCATGTGAGTTTTACTTTCTTCCTTTTTAAAGAAAGTTTTATAAATAAAAGGTTTTTACAAGTTAAATGGAAAATGCAACATGTCTTATCCGGAAGGGGATAGGGGATTTTTTTAGATGCCTTATCTAAAAAAATCCCCTATCCCCTTCCGGATAAGACATTTTGCATCCCTATCCCCTTCCGGATAAGACATTTTGCATTTTTGCGATTTTAACAAGTGCATGTGAGTTTTACTTTCTTCCTTTTTAAAGAAAGTTTTATAAATAAAAGGTTTTTACAAGTTAAATGGAAAATGCAACATGTCTTATCCGGAAGGGGATAGGGGATTTTTTTTAGATGCCTTATCTAAAAAAATCCCCTATCCCCTTCCGGATAAGACATTTTGTATCTTTGCGGTTTTAATAAGTGCATGTGAGTTTTTTTTCCCTATCTGCTTTGGGTTATTGGGAGGGGGGTGTATACAATTGTTTATATAATAAGTATGACAAATGCAAGCTAGTTAAATTTGTAAATAATGCACACTGTTGTAAAACTGCTAAAACAACGCTTTTGTATTGCAAGTCGACAACTTCGAAATAAAGAAAAATCCCTTGATATACGTACATCTTAAATGTGATGAAACAAAACTATCATGAATTCAAGTAATTAAAGATCAATTCAATTAAATGAGTACAAATAAACAATGCATATGAATATGCACGGAGATCATTGATAGTACATGTGCCCCATACTTTTTTTTAAAAGAATTACGATCGATGTTAAATATGAATCCAATTGATCACTTCATCCTAGAATTAATAAGATTAATGAATTTTATTTCCAAAAATTCAAGGTGTGCATGTGAAATTTTATAATAATCGATAACCTTGACAAACGCTTGTCAACAGATCTAAAATTGATGCACACTCTGCACCTTCTAAAACACATTTTTAAGTAATATTTTAACAAACAAAAATTGATTCTATCTAAATGCGAGTTCATAAACATTCCAAAATACATGTAGCTTTCATACGGTTTTGTAAAGATACTAGGAGCAACAAAAAAAATGAAAATGATAATGCATACGTGTTGTAAAGTTTTCAGTAATACATGTATATGTAAAGAACAAACAACCACACACAAGGACACATTACAAATGTAGACGTTTTGAGTTGCTCCTATTCATAATTTTGAAATCAGTTTCGTTTCACAGGTTCAAATTTGATTAGAAACATTAAATTCTAGTTCATGCTTACTGAGAATTGATAAAAAATATCAATAATCTATTCGTACTTATATACATCTATCTTCTTGGGGAATAAATGTTTAATTTAGAAATAAAGCATTTTTTAAATAATTGTGTTTATATCATTTATTGGGGTATACCCATTCTTCACACTTTAGGTAAATTTCATTACGAGTAGTAATGTATATTATATAAGTTTAATAAGGTGAGCCCATTATTTATCAAATTGATTTAATTTTAATTTATTTAGAAATAGAGACAGTTATCGAACAATAGGTATTTCTTAAAGTTATACATACATGTACAAATAACACATAAAACAAACCAAAAAATAAAATTATCTATATATTTTGCCTTAGAAACAAAACACTCGCCATTTTTGTGCACAGACTAAGGACTTACGCCTACCCATTAGCAGGCGTAGATTTAAACCCAAATTTAGTCCCGACTAAGTTTACGCCTTTTTGTGAAACGCAACTTAGTCTGGTTTTGAGGTTTAGTCCCTGGTTTAGTCCGGACTAAGCTTACGCCTGGACGTAGGCCTTTTTGAGAAACGGGCCCCTGCCATCTACTATTTCCCCTCGGTGCTTACTTCCTTTACACAAAAGCCTATAACATATATATAACAATTTGACACATATTGTTACTTATACCTAATCTTATACCTAATACATGTATTGGATTAAAAACAAAATATTTTAAGCATTTATGAACTCCAAAAACTAACCAGGTTATCAAAGTTACAACATTCTAATGACGTTACGGTATCCGACCCTCTATTAGCTGTTAGAAATTTCTGATGCATCAAATCTTCAGTATTCTTATATCAAAATAGTCTATTTACCTAGAAAAAAATTCAAAAAATATACAGTAATTAATTAATGATTGCACAAAGACCATCTGGTTTTAAATGCAATTATATATTTACCTTCGACCAGCTTTTAAATATTCAGAAATTTTTGCTTGCATCGCAATAGGGAAATGACAGCGCAGTCTACACTTGAAGCAAAACTGCTGGGATTTCCAGTCGATTTTTGGTCGAAGCCCCAAGTTCAGGGCCCTGGGGAATTTGATGCAGCCACCATAATGAAATGACCAACACTGCTTGTTTTAAACACAGTTTATAATTGGTTTGTTATCAGAACCTGTCAATATGCATTAGGATCAGATGTTTACAGAGCAGCAGAATTACAATCGGCATAGCACAGCTGGGGCCCGTTTCTCAAAAAGGCCTACGTCCAGGCGTAAGCTTAGTCCGGACTAAAGTAGGGACTAAACCTCAAAACCAGACTAAGTTGCGTTTCACAAAAAGGCGGAAACTTAGTCGGGACTAAATTTGGGTTTAAATCTACGCCTGCTAATGGGTAGGCGTAAGTCCTTAGTCTGTGCACAAAAATGGCGAGTGTTCTGTTTTAAAGGCAAAATAAACAGAGAATTTAAATTTTTGGTTTGTTTTACGTGTTATTAAGGTAAACATTTACATTTATTGAAATATTTGTACATTTACATTTAACTTTAAAAGATACCTATTGTTCGATAACTGTTCCTATTTCTAAATAAATTAAGATTAAATCAATTTGATAATTAATGGGCTTACCTTATTAAACGCATATAATATACATTACTACTCATTAATGAAATCTACTTTAAGTATGAAAAATTAAAGATGGGTATACCCCGATAAATGATATAAACACAATTATAATTAAAAACATGCTATAATTCTAAAATAAATTAAACATGTATTCCCCAACAAGATAGATGTATACATAAGTACGAATAGATTATTGATTTTTAAATCAATACTCGGTAAGCAGAGACTAGAATTTAATGTTTCTAATCAAATTTGAACCTATGAAACGAAACTGATTTCAAAATATTGAGAATACACCTTTGAATAGGAGCAACTCAAAACGTTTACAGTTGTAATTTGTCCTTGTGTGTTGTTGTATATTCTTTACCTACATGTATATTACTTACAACTTTACTACACGTATACATTCTCATTTTCATTTTTTTACTCCTAGTATCTTTACAAAACCGTATGAAAGCTACATGTATTTGGAATGTTTATGACCTCGCATTTACATGATGTAGATACATGTACAATCAATTTTTGTTAAAATATTACTTAAAAATATGTTTTAGAAGCGTGCAGAGTGTGTATCAATTCTAGATCTATCGACAAGCGTTTGTCAAGGTTCTTGAATATTCTAAAATTTCACATGCACACCTTAAATTTTCGGAGCTCAAATTCATTAATCTAATTAATTCTACGATTAAGTGATCAATTTCCTTCATATTAAACATCGATTGTAATTCATTTTAAATAGGTATGGTTTACATGTACTATCGATGATCTTCGTGCATATGCATATGTGTTGTTTATTTGTATTCATTTAACTGAATTGATCTTTAATTACTTGAATTCATGATAGTTTCGTTTCATTATATATGTATATCAAGGGGTGTTTTTTTTTTTTTATTTCGAAGTTGTCGACTTGCAATACAAAAGCGTAGTTTTACAACATTTTGCATTGTTTACAAATTTAACTAGTGTGCATTTGTCATATACTTATTTTAATCAATATACTGTATACAGGGTTATTTTTGTCCCGTGTAATTTCCACCCTTCTACACTTGCAAACAGTTTCGTTCTGTCATGAATTCGCCCAGTCAAAGTTGTTACTTAAGTTACTTAATATTAGGCAGTGAAAATCAACAAGTCTTAAATTCACCCGCTGAAAACGAGGGTGAAATAATTGAAATTAAACGGGGGCGAATAATTCCCTGTATACAGTATATATTACTTTCAACCACCCCCCCACCCCCCCCCCCCCCCGAAAAAACAAAAAACAAAACAATCAATCGATTAAACCAAAAACAGGAAAGGGAGTTGGGGAGACCCCGGCCACAAATGTTGATAATTTCTGTCTTGTTATAAATTGTTGACAATATCTTTCAAAACTATTATCATTTGAATAGCAGAAAACCAAGAATCGTTTCCATGTCAATGTCTACATTCTTTCAATATTGGAACAGAGGATGGAACTTTTCTTCCATCTGTAGACATGGACAAGCTTCATGTAATGTTAGTTATACACTAGATATTTTCGATTTCAATTGGTTGCTGTGTATAACCCATGGTCATATTATTTTCGACAAATATTATAGTGATATGGTAAAAAAGAATCAAGCCTTATCCCAGCATCTGAAAGTGTCTACATATATCTATATGAAGCATACTTATCATTCTGCAGATAAATGCGGGCATATTTACTGTACCCCGTCCCTGTATTCTACAAATATTTGAAGTTTACACGAACACTGGAGTTAATTTCTATGTAATGTTTCGTTCAATTAATATGTACGATTGTGCCTCAACATCATCTACAATGCATTGAATTGTCATATATTTGATTTCTGAAACCTCTTATATATGCCGCTTTCATATCAACTGTTTTTCTCTAAAATTTCATTATGTTAAGAAGTGTATAGGCATTTGTTCTACTTTCATAAATATACACTGTTATGAACGACTTGAACTATGCACAGTGGTTTAGAATAACATGCGTACTTTCGGGTACATGTAATATATATATATATATATATATATATATATATATATATATATATATATATATATATATATATATGAATTGGAAATTGATCCACCACATATAATCATAGCCTCAAAGCAAAACAAAATACGATATGCGCATGCTTAGTACTCAGCGGAGATGTCTAAGTTCTTCGACATTTAAACCTTAACTTACGCCTCTTTCAGAAACGCAACTTAGACCCGACTAAATATTGGCGTAACTTCGTTAGTCGGACTAACTTAGGCCCAGATTTACGCCTTTTTGAGAAACGGGCCCCTGGTGTATCAATGAGGTGTAACATTGAGTCAGGCATAATTATAAATAAAGTGAAACACAAAATGCTAACTTTTTTATGTAAAATTTAACAAATCATCTACAGTCATGCATACTTTGAAAATTTTAGGGGGGCGTTCGCCCTCCACGCCCCCCCTTAAATCCGCCAGTGCGTACGCTAATCAATGCATGATTATACTATCAGGCGTTCAACTGCGCAATGGATCTCTCGGAATTTTTTAAGTTCCTTTTGTTTATAAATGTTATGTGTATTGATATTATATATCAAATCAAAGAAGGGATATAATTACGTATCACAAAGAGGTCATATTTTATTTTTAACTTATTACGTCACTTCCCCCACAGCTGAAAGTGCAAAGATGTAAATTAGCGGTAAACAATGATCGTTGAAGCTCATGTTTAAAACATATTGAGGAAAGTTTTCAAGCAAACATACTTTTCTTTATTCGCAACAGACGACTGAATTAAAAAATCTCGGATAGTCGCGTGCTATAAACCCGAACCCTCAGTTTAGCCGATAACTGGTCTTAGCCGATAACTGGTACAGTACCAGTATAGTCTTATTTTCATTTTGTTATAAGTTTGCATCGTATAAAGAGGCAACCTCGGTTTTGTGTAAAACATCGTATATCTTAAAGCTGAGTACCTAAATAAATCACTTAATTGCAAGGGCATACACTTAACTGATCCTGACAAACTTTTACATATTATGAATTTGAAATATGCTATGTACATGTAACTTAAAAACTTCTACGATCCTTGTAAAAATCTTACAATTGAAATTAATTTTTTTTAATGAAATTTACCTTGTGACCTTCAAAATATTCAACATATGCATTATAGATTACGGTTTCTACTAACAAATGATCTTAACTTACAAAGTTCTCAACGTTTTTCAAAATCTACGTTATAAGATCAAGTTATTTTATAATTCAGTTGTGAATTTTGACATAATTATGCCCTTGCAATAATGAATTTTTTAAATGACCTCAAAACCACAAATACATCTGCTTGTACCCGAGAGCCAGAACCCCTGACCCAGGGGCCATGAATTTTACTATTTTAGTAGATATCATAACCATGCAACCAGTTTTTTCCTCACGTGTTGGAGAAGAAAAGAAGATTTTTGAAAATTACGAATTCAGTTTAGAACTTGGAGGAAACAATTTGATATATTTAATACAATCTTCAATTATACATTAAAAGATCAGAGGAACGCTCATCCCCAACTTGAGAAAGTCAGCAACAGATCTGGAGACTCAGTGGAAACGAATAACAGCAAATGGAGACGGACAAGAGAAGCTCTATGTCGGGACCCAAGCGGTCATGTGAGTAATAATATGTGGTAATTTTACGTCCAAAACACATCAAAAGTACTGCTAGTGTACAAAACAGCCATCTGAAGCCAATTAGATATTAAATCAAAGCTTATAACTTTTTTTTTATTGTTTCAGGATGGTACATTAAGTGGTTTAATTAGAGAGCAGATTTACCTTGCAACATTGCTCGAGTCTGCTACGAAAAGCCTTTGAGTTTCTTGATTTTTTATGCATTCAAGAATGGGCATATTCCAACAACAAATTTGGATATTTGATAAATTAAATTTGATAATACCTTTGTAAAGAATTTTGGTACACATTTATTATCTAAAATTGTCTCGATTATTTCCTGGGCAACATCATCGATCAAGCCAAGCCTGTTTGCCCAATTAGTAGGGGATAACAGAGAGGTTGAGATTCACAATCAATTGTCCAACCTGGCGAGTGGGATTGTACATGTGTCCTTGGCATGATATGCTTGTGATGCCCCGGGATGGTGGAGCCATGAATTTCACAGAGATGCCTCACATCGACAGATGCCAATTGGCCTTAACGGTCACCTGAGTAGCATATAACCCGTACACAAACTTGTCGAGTCTCAAATATGCATTTAATTAATTAGGTTTCATTCTGGAGTAGAAAAATTATAAATTCGTAATGACGACCACCTCCCTGCCTGAAATCTTTTAAAAAGAACTGTGAAACCTATAATTTTGGCAAAAATTTTATAGATCTGGTCTTAAAAATCATGAATTCAGTTTTCCTTTTAGGTCTGTGGGAGTAAAAAAGATATTTTTTTTAACATTATATGCATTAACACCTATACATCCATTTTGGCCCTGCCCTAGAGTCCAAACCTTTATCCAGGGGGCATAAAAATTAAAATTTCAGTAGAGGACTTCCTGGTAAACATAATTATAAGTCAGTTTTTTAGACAGATTTGTGAGAATAAAGAAAATTTTTAAACATTATATGCATTTACACTATATTGCCCCTCCCCCTCATGTCCAAAACCCCTGACCCAGGGGTCATAAACACAATTTAGGTAGAGGGGTAAGTGGACATCATAACCATGTATTCAGTTTTTTGCCCACAAGTGTGGGAGTAGGTAAGAAGATTTTTTAAAATTTAATTTTTTTTACTATAGGGTAAAGGCCGGTATCTTCGGACAGCCGGTAAATTCGGACAGGACTCGTTAAATTCAGTCCTTTACCTTCAACAAATACACACTTGCTTTCTCTTTTTCACTTTCGGTTAATATTAGAAATAAAGTTGTACGACTTACCTTTTTTATCCGGATGTGTTGTTGTTATTATTTAAAACCAGCAAAAAACAAAACTTCTTTTTCCGGATTGATACAACAGTTGTCGACCGCGATAATTTCAAGGACTCGTTCCAAAGTTTTGATTAGGTAAGTAATATTTTTTTTTCACTCAATACACAATTTTCCCAAACAATTTGATTATCATATTGTGCTTTTAAGGGAAATGAACATAGTTTTAAGTGTTAAATCATGCTGTTTTTAAAGCAACATTGGTATTTTATAGTGTCCGAAATTAACGGACGAATTTTTTTCAAAGTCATTTAATTTCGGACATTTTTTTTAAAATGTAAGAAAAATAGAAAGTGAATTTTTTATCGTTAGTTTGAAAATTTATCAAGTCTATTAACGGTAAAACATTTTCAAAAACAATTTGCAATTATATTTTTTCCAGATTTTTCTAGATAATTAATTATTCAGTAACGTTTGCTTTTTATAATTATACATCTATGTTGATTTTTTTTAAATGTCTCCGATGCTATTAATTTTTATTGTTTTTTTTTTAATAGGGAAAATTTTCTTTCAGCATGGCCAGAAAAAAGGCAAAAACAAGGGGGAGCTACCAAAAAAATGACCCCTCAGTTATGGAGCAGGCGGTAAAAGCTGTACAATCGGGGGCTCTGTCTTTAAGAAAAGCCGCGGAGAAGTTTAATGTACACAAGTCAACTTTGCACGACAGAGTGACGAAACGAGTTACTATCGATGCAAAGCCTGGGAGAAAGCCTGTTCTCTCGAACGAAATTGAAAAAAGAATTATAAAAAATGTTACTGAAAGTGCTGAGAAGGGTTTCGGTATATCAAGAAAACAACTCCTTCATCGAGCTGCTGTTCTTTGTAAAAGGAACAAAATTACAGGTTTCAAAAACTTCACACCATCTAAACACTGGTGGGAAGGTCTGAAAAAAAGGCACCCCGAGGTTGCGTTAAGGAAGCCAGAAAAGCTCGGCACAGTACGTGCAAGAATGCTTAATGGCTGTGTAGTAGATAAGTATTTCGCAGACCTATCTAAAATAGTTGTTAACCTTGATTTGCAAGAGAAACCAGAAAATATATGGAACTGCGACGAAACCGGCAAGCAGTTAGAGCACACGCCCGTCAATGTCATTGCCAGACGTGGCAGCGAATCTGTTGTTGGCCGCACTGGCAATGACAGGTCCAATATTACAATCATGGCCTGCGTAAATGCCACTGGGGATTCCATGCCCCCTATGCTTATAGTGAAGGGCAAGACTAAAAAGTCTTTATTCGGCTTCAACACAGCCGAGTCTCCCCAAAATTCAGTTTGGACCTACAATGAAAAGGCTTGGATGAATGAGGAGTTGGGGGAACAGTGGTTTCGGGAGGTTTTTCTAGCGCACTGTGGCCCCGAGAGACCCCAACTTCTCATTCTGGATGGCCACGGATCTCACGAAACACTCGGCTTGCTAGAACTTGCAGCGGAGGAAAATATACATATATTAGCACTACCTCCCCATACCACTCACTTTTTGCAACCCCTAGACAGAACTGTATTCGGTCCGTTCAATAAGGCGTACAACAGGGTTTGTTCTGAATTTTTGTCTGAAAATCCGAGTAACTTAATAAACAAATGGACGTTTCCAAAAATGTTTTCTAAAGCATGGGAGGCTGCAATTACGAAAGAAAACATCCAGAGTGGCTTCAGGGCCTGTGGGATCTACCCACTCAATCCCCATGCGATTCCGACATCGGCATATTTACCGAGCTCAGCTTACGAGACAAGCATGCCCGTTGCGGAAACACCGGCAGCTTTAGGGAGACCGCCATCTCCAAGTGCCGCCGACAATGAAAATATTCCAAGCATCAATATGCCCATCCCGCCAGAAACAGAGTCACAACCCATGCACAATGCAACATCTACAATGCCTCCTATTGATTCAGTAAGTCATGACCAGCCCACGCCAAACATCATATCTCTAGAGCAGCTTCCCCTTCAAACTACATCACTGCCCACAACGTCGTCTTCGCAGAATTTTGAAGTAGATGATCCCAGCTATTTACTACAGCTGATTAACAGTGGCGAAATTCAGGTGGTTGCCACAGCTGACAACGAAGGCGTCGCTACACTGCCTGTGGACACGGTTTGGAATGAACACATAGACGCAATCTTTTCTCCATCCGTAAATGCCCCACGCACTGCAGTCGAATCCAAAAAGAAAAGCCGCGCAATTACATCGCATCGGTTACTTACAAGTGTAGAGGTTGTTAATGAAAAACGGGCAGTTGCTGAGAAAAAGAAGAAAATCGAGGAGGAAAAACAAAACAGAAAACTCAAGAGGGAACAAAACAAACTTAAAAGAGAGAAAAAAACAGCTTAGAATTTATACACTACATGATGTTTCAATGTTTGCCTTCCGGTGTTGAATTAATTCAAATGAAATATATTTACATGTATATAACTTATAGCTTTTTTGTTAAATTGTTGATAAATTAAATGAAAATGATACTTTTTTGTTTTTCTCTTCATTACTCAAATAAACGAAACATCGAAATAAAGAACAAGGATAATTTGATATATGAGCGCAATTCTTTTTTTTTTCAGAAATCCAAAATGTTTTTTTTTATTCCATTATTTTTAAAACAATTAAATTACAATGCAATACCATAATACGTATATCTGTGCATAGATTTTTAAAATATTACGCATAATTATTAATTTTCTATCAATGTCCGAACTAACCGACTGACCGTCCGAATTTACCGACTTGCTGTCCGAATTTACCGACCTCTGTTACGTCTTGGTTTTTATTTTATATTCTTTTGTTAACATGATAACATCATTCGGAACTCTAGATTTTTCGTAAGTATTGTTGTTTTCACAATCGATGCACATTCACTCACACGATCGTGTCAAGGTGCTCAAACTCCAACCTAATCTGATTTCCGAAGAGCACCAGACTGTCCGAAGATACCGGCCTTTACCCTATTGCCATATTGGCCCCACCCCTAGGACCGGAACCCCTAACAAAGGGGTCATGGTTTTCACAATTTTGGAAGAGGGCTTCATGGACATTATAACCAGGCTAGTTTTTAACAAATATACATGGGAGTAGAGAAGAAGATTTTCCAAGATTTAAAACAATTTTACTTTAAGGCCATATTGGCTCCACCCTAGAGCCTGAACCCCTGATACAGGGGTCATGAATTTTACAATTTTGGAAGAGGGCCTCCTGGACATCATAATCATACATTTAGTTTTTAACAAATATATATGGGAATAGAGATGGAAGATTTTCTAATGTTTAATACATTTTAACATTATGGCTATATTGGCCTGAAACCCTAATCCAGGGGTTATGAACTTCACTGTTTAGGTAAAGGGCATTATGGACATCATAATCATGCATTTAGTTTTTAACAAATATATATGGTAGTAGAGAAGAAGATTTTTAAAGATTTAATACATTTTTACTATATGGCCATATTGGTCCCTCTTAAGAGCTAGAATCCATGACCCAGAGGCCATGAATTTCACAATTTTGGTAGAGGGCTTCATGGACATCATAACTTTGCAATCAGTATTTTCCTCACATGTGTTGGAGTAGAGAAGAAGATTTTTGAAAATTTGGCTTTTTGCATATTTGGCCCCACATGTGGCGCCCCGGCGGTGGTAGAGCCATGAATTTCACAATTTAGATTCCTCTTACTATAGCGATGCCTCACACCAATAATGGTAACAATCAGCCTTGTAGTTTTTAAGAAGTTAAACATGTAAAATTGTTAACGGACGACGTACAATGCACGACGACGGACGAAAACGGATAGCACTCAGTAGACCTAAAAAGTATTCATACCTGAGTGGTTTTCATAACTGGCTATTTCTAGATTGCTGACCACTATCCGAGTCTAATTTGAAGCATAATACTATGTTTGTTGTTTTTTTAAAAATTTGTTATCAAGCGGTTAGATAAAAATAAAATAAATAAAAACTAAACGTAGATACATGTAAAAGTCACTTTGGGAGGGTATTTAAACCCTCGAAGCCTTTCGGCTAAATTAAAAAATTACCCTCATCAATAGCATCTGTAAAAGATGCTTGGATAAGGGTTTCATTTTCCCTCATTGCGCCCCCAAGCTTAACTTAGGTTTAAATGGAATATTTAAAGACTAAATTAGGACAAATTAATAAAAATAATTTACTGTCAATAATGAATGTTATAGAGAGAGAATAAACCTCGAAATAATATTGATATAACAAATTGAATTTATTCCTATATACTATACAATTAATGAATTTATTCATATATAATATAGTTTACAATAATCTTATTCATAAGTGTAGCTCTTTGTAGTTTTGTAGACATTTGTTTAAAATTTGAAGATTCTATTCTTTACTAAAATGATAGAATATCAGAATGTCTATTAGCTTATACTACTTAATTGGAATAAATATTTATACTAAAACTAATATTGCTTAGCCCGCATTTCCTCTAATTTTCTTAAATTTCGAAGGAATTAGGGCTTTTCGACTTTCGGTCGAAAAGACCTATTGTTTTCGTTCTGTTTTATTATTATTATTCTTCTCGACAAAGTTTCGTCATTGATTTTTTGAAAACGGAACCGAAAAATAAAAATTTAATATTAGATTCTTTTAGCAATTGTTTAGTTCTCCCGTAAGCCCTTTTTGAACTTCCGGTCTATATACTTCCGGTTTACACATGTATAAAAACAAAATACTAAAAGGACCTTTGTATCTATTTTATTTTTTTATTATAAACTATGAAATTTTGGATTTAGATACTTCATAGTCTGATATACAAAATTGTAAGCGACAACTTTTTTCTATCTCTTGCTGTTTTCGAGATATTAGACTTCAAACTATGAAAAAAGGGGGGATGAAAAAAGTAAAAATTGAAATAACCACCAAATTTGTTAAATGAGGAATGGGAAATGTTAAAACTGTCATAATTATCATATATTTAAAGTTTCGTTTGAAACCATTGAGAACTTCCGGTTTTATAAGTTGATTAAAAATTGTCTATGGGTGTTTTAATGTTAAACTGAATTCACGCGTGCCACGTTTTCTCAAAGAGTTTTCAAGTAATTATTTTCATAATTAATTTTTATAATGAAGGACCAAATACGGAGACCGGAAAAGGTTTTGGGATTAAAATTTTGAAAAATAAGGGATCTAGAGGGGTCAAAATTGAAAACAGCCCTTTAGCTGTATCTTTTTTATTTTTCATCCGATTTTCAAAATCTTTTCGGTTAATAGTTCAGAATAAAGAGTACAATTTAAAAATTATGGTCCGAGGGGCCACTTTTTGACTCCTTATAGGGGTTTGAAGGGCCTAAAGATCATAACTTGTTTAAATTTCAAAATTTTTTTTTGGAAGAGTTATCTCGCTTTGCTCTAAGAATGTAGAGCACAAATACTCTCCGCATACCAAGTTTTGCGTCCAAGGAATGAATACTTACTTTGAAATGATTTCTTGAAATGAATTCTTATTTAAGCAACTGGTTATACCACGGTGTTCAGAAAATTTGGAAATAGATTAGAGATGTATTTTTTTTGACACTTTAAATAAAAAAAGGAAACTAGGGCTGTCGAAAAGCCCTTACTTTTTGTTGAAGACAAAAAAAAGTTCTAGTTTTGATTATTTTTTTATGCTTCAAATAATAAAATATTTCTGATTTTTAAGTATTATGAAGACTTAATATAAAGATATAAAGTTGACTGAAAAACTAATATTTTTACCATTAAATAAGAGAGAAAAACTTTTTTTCTGTACAAAAATTTGTATTTTAAAAACATATTCTGAAACCAATGTATCATTTTATTAGTTGTCAGTAGTAAAAAAAATCCAACATTAATGTTATTGTTTTTAAAATGCTAAAACAGACTCATTAATCTGCAGCAATTCTGAATTGCGAAACATTTGATATTTTCCTACGCCAATATTACGCCAAAAATATAGTCCTTGTTAGATTCTAAACATTCATTACTTTTTCTATGCCAAGTTGTATGAAGGTAAAAAAAAGAAAATATACTATTTTAATTTCCTTTCAGCTTGATTTAATGAACATTTAATCAAATTTAGAACATTTAATCAAATTTACGTTTGACAAGTCAAAAACCAGAAAAGACTCCTTCCTTAAACAGTCATACACCGATATTATTTAATTCTGGTTGTAACGCGCTTTCTGATTGGCTGAAAAAATAATTTTATATCATATAAAGAATGTTGCCTACGTCATAGTAAGGCTAACGTCAAAAATGTATCAATACGCCTGACGTAATGTTTGAATTTTGTACAATTTTACGTCATTTTAAAGGTCGAATGACCGTTTTTATCTACAATGAAGAGTAGGAAAATTAAATTATAAGCAATGAATTTAATATTTATTAGTTTTTTATTTTTTCTCAAAAATCAGTTAAACAATGTGGTCCATAGGTCTCTTGTTAAATAGGGTCATGTTTGAAAGGTCAAGGTCTCAATAATAAACGAACAACTTCTTTTACCTCGTTCAAATTGATGGCACAATGAAGACATTTTGAAAATCCGGTTGTCATGAGTTGCACCTGGCCAATTGCAACATATGCTTGTAATTTTGAAAGCTGGGTCACATACCATCTGCATGAGAAAAGGGAAGGGGTGATGAAATTAACCTGGTACACGACTTATATATATGTATTTCTTAATTAATATCAAGATTTAAGTCAGTTATTGAATTTGGACAACAAGAGTCTTGGTTATGTAAAATATATATTGAATGCCTTGTGCATGAATGCTTTCAAGCTAATTTATCGGTACCTGCACGTTTAATGAATGGTACTGTTTTCTGTTTACGAAATCTGCCTCTTGAGGCCCTGATGGTTTGATCATTCGAACATGTGTACCATCTACGCAACCCAACACTTTTTGAAAACCTGTGAGGCACATTTTTAGGTAAATGAAATTATAGAACAAATTTTCTGAACTGGTAAAAATTCACTGAACTTTCACTCCTCCTACATTTAAAGGGTCGATGTATATAAATAGGGTAAAGTAATCATTTCCTAAACAAGCTACGTTCCAAGTAAAAGTACTGATCAGAGTTATTGTTTTCGTTATAGTTATCTTGGTAAAAACCTGCAATTTGTGCAAACTCCAGCATCACTTGGTGCGCCTGATCTCCCCTTGGAAAGCTGATGTAGTTTGGTGCCAAATTTGCAATAAGGGCCGATACCTGCCTTATACATCGCCCTGCTGTTGATCTTGAGATCTTCACATCATCACCAACAAGGATGTGGGTGGCACCTGTACCAAGAAATCTCAATGTCACAAGCAGCTGAAGGAGGGGTGGAATTAGGAGGTTCCTCTTTGTAGGAGTAGATAAGTCAGGTAGCTGCCTCAGGAGATCCATAATGGTATCTGGGTGAAACCTGTATCTTGCAAATATGTCAGCAGCTGACAAGTCCTCCAGTGGGTTTGACCTATCCCTAAAATTACGCGGAACGCGTTCTCTGTTGGCTATGCGTTGATGTGCAGCTGTCACAATAGACATTATACCAATGATATTTGTTTATTATAATTGGTTTTATATTTGTCTACTATATTTAATGTAAGAGTTATCGTTTATAGATCTAAGTTATATTTATTTACGCTTTATTGGTCACTGGGTTGTTCCGTTCTCGATGTTACTATATTTAGATTGGGATTCTCTTCGAACCTGTTTGGCAGGTTTACGAAGAAGCGTATGAGGGGTGTTGCCGGATGTCGCTATATTTAGTATCTAGAGTAGTAAAACTTGTTTGGTTAGTTTTGATGACTATATATATGGGGTGTGGGCTGACTTTTGGGGAGAAGAGGTCTGGACGCCGAGCAGTATTTTCGTGTATGTTAAGCCCTTGCTGTGTGAACTTGGGTGTGTCTCTTGTGTCTCCCCTGCTGTGTGATCTAGGGAAAATGTAGCCTGTGTGGATTTTGTTGGCGCTGGCGTTGCGAGACCTGATTGCCTACATTTTTTGTATTTTTATTGCCACAACTCAGTGATCAATTTTATAATTAACCTGAGGGGACGGGTGGATTTTGGTTGAACGTGGTGGAAAGTGGTGGAACGTGGTGGAAAGTGGTGGAGCGTGGTAGAAAGACGCACGAGATTATGGAGGCCCGTTGAAAACTATGATTAATAATTTCTTTGTACATATGTAGATAAATTTATTGTTTATTTTTTATGCTGTTGTTGTTTATTGGAAAACAATAGTCATCCATATGATTTCTTAAGGGGTAAATGTTAAAAGAACCCATCACAACAGGTCAGTTGTGACAGCAGCCATTTCTATGAAAGCAGACGACACTCTGAGTACAAACTTGAAAGTTCGAGTAAGCTCTTTAGCTTACTCGAGTAAGCTCTTTAGCTTACTCGAGATTTAAGCTTTACATACTCCATTTGGAGTATATTTTCCGTACTCGAAAGTTTTATAACCACAATTCGAGTATGTACTCTAGCTCGAAATTTTCGAGACAGCTTTGGAGCCAATTTTGGAGACAGAGCTCGAGCCAGATTTTATAACCTAAAATTATTTGGAGCCATACTCCAAACTTGCTTTTCGAGCTAGAGTTGGAGCTGGAGCCCGAGCTAGCGTTTATAACCTCCTAGCCTGATAGAGCCAGGAGTGAGTACTCCATCTATAGAGTCTAGAGAAGAATGTATCGATATATTTTATCATAAAGTTTTTTAATTCAATTGCAAATATGCACCAGGTACTTTTTGTTTTATAAACAACATTACATGAGCTGTTTTATGACCATTATAATAAAATATAATTTGCAACGAAGGCCGGCAGGAAATTCACATAACCTGCGTATATGTAATAAGTGTACAATTAAAATAAATATTAAAAAAACTATGAAAATGTACATCCATATATATTGAAACGCAACTGGTACCTTTTTGAAATTTAAAATACTAGTACGCTATTTTTAACTTTAATAAGGTCTCGGTAGTTTTTCAAGTGGTGGGAGCCGGGGTTATATACATTTAACTTTCAATAAAATCTTTATACCTAAATGTAGAAGGTACAGGCCGTATGGAAAGGTGCTGACTTATGAATAGAAGGTGTAGACTACTATAACTTACACTACACTTACACCTTATTAAGGTGCACTAGATAAAAACACTTACGTTTTTGATGAACTATATCAATATCATAAACCAAGTTCTAATTCTAGTAGTAGGGGTTAAAAGATGTTGAACTTGATTTAGTTGCACCTTCTGAGGAAGGTGAACAGAGATGCTGAATATGACGCAGAAGGTGATGATGAAGATCTACTGAAACCTTAACATGAATGGAACCTATGTTCAGATATGTCTTTCTAATAGAGAAGCAAAATATCCACCTTCGTTGCCGGGAAGTCGGGCTGGAAGAGCTGAAACTGGCTCATCTCAAAACAAGAAGTGACCGAAATGTTAAGATCTGATCGGACCGGCCTTAAAGAGTCTTTACCATGTGACCCGCTTATCAATATTCATGAAGTAAAAAACATTACAGGGATTCCGCTCAAAAAGACGATGATGCAGCTAACAAGTATTTGTCTTAACATTCAAAAGTAATAAAAAAAACGCATATTGTGTTAATTCTGTCTAAACATCCTGATATGTGGTATGTAAAGCTGGAAATAGTTCTGTGAAGCGGCGAGGTGCTGAGCACGTGTCGACATACCTTGTAAGCGATCATTTTGGCCAAGAGTACTCAAGACGCATTAATTCATAGCAAATAGAGTTGTTGTTAGATATAGACGACCGATACATGTAGTTGTTCTGATGTTTATTATTGCTAGTTGAATAATTTCCCCTTAGTATTTCTGCTGGATAGAATTCCTTGTATATAAAACACTGTAATACAGTACTTTAGAATAAACATCAAGATTTGCATGCGCTAACAAATCCTTTATATAATAAGATACTTTTTCTACCAACAATTACATAAGAACATACTATAACAACAGATATCAACAATAAATAAACAACTTTGTATTTTAATAATAATGGAATAAATTAATCAATAAATTAATAAGGAATGTTCATGGGTCATAACACTACCCTCCTCCTCGAATGATATATATTCTGCTGAGTGCAGCCAACTCCGCACTTAAGTCAAGGTTCTTGATTTCTATGATTTTCTTTTCACAAATTAACTCCAGGTGTCTTAATTCATTGAATTTAGCTTCCATGCAGATTTGGCGAAAGTTCTTGTGATCCAGGGGCAGGGCATCCAAGGAAAGGTCTCCTCCTTTTCTTAAGTAATCTAAGATGTTTTTGAAGTTGTGCGGATTCCTGTTGAGAAAATAGGTATACACATTATCGACACTGTAGGGCTTCACACCGCCAGGTGGTATCATCTTTACCAACACCGACTGCGGTTTTGCCTCCAGGGCTGACACTACGGTCTCAGATTACATCCCCCCCCCCCCAACATTGAGAATTATTCTCTTATTCTGACTCATTTATCTTCTTGAGCTTTTCGTCCATATTTGGTGTCGGTACAATACATGGTACTGTGGTACTTGAATCTTAAAAAGTGAGAGAATAGAGTGAAGATGAACTGGTTGACGTTGAAAGTGATAGAACTTTGGATGTTAGCACTAGGTTTACGGGAGTGGTGGCCGGTTTTCTAAAAGATGGGAAGCTGATGTTTTTTGATTTGATGGTTGAGGCGTGGAAATGATCTCATTGAATGCTTCCTGTATTCTGTGTGGTGTGATAACCCTTCGGCGTAGAGTGAGAGACAGTCGTCTTCCTTTGTTCTTTCAACATTACTCTTTGCTCTTTCATTTGTTGACTCTAGCTGTTGTGGTTTGGTGTTTTGTCTCTTTTTTGCAAGGCTGTTGTGTGGTCATTTAGGGATAGATTCCTTCTTCTTTGTTTCTCTTTTTTGGCAACTCTCTCTGGCCTTGCAAATCTCTCTAAACACAGTTTGACCCTTGGTCAGTATGTAATTGTAATGGTGCGCCAAAGATGGACACGATTTTATTTACAGAAGCATTTGCTTTAGTTGTAGCCTCCTGGTCTTTCACAGGAATAGCATCTTACCATTTTGAAAAGTAATCCCCACTACTAACAAACATTTATTTTCTTTATTTGACCTTGAAAGAAGATCCTAAGATGTCTACCGCAAGACGTTAAAACGGAGCACCAACATTGTATTCCTTGAGATGTGCCCTCCACCTGTTTGGTGGTGGCTTTTTAACTGCCACAGTAAAGACAATTTCTGCAACAATGTTGTACATCTTTCTTCAAATTAAACCAGAAGTATGGCTTTTGAACCTTGAGCAAAGTTTTCTTAATTTCAACGTGACCTCAAGTTATGCCATCATGAAGTTGACATAAAATAGTTTCTTTTGCGCTGAAGGAGGAGCAACAACTAACCAAGGGATAAAGCCTCTTATGTTTATAAAATTCCATCTTTTAAATCCAACGAATCCCACCTTTGATAATAATATTTGATACTGTCTTTCATTGCAGATATATCAGAGCATTCAGGTCCAAGGTCCCTCTCTTTTGCTTCAATAAGAAAGTTAAGTACTGGGTCTTTACTTTGTTGCTTTTTTAAGACTAGTATATTATCCCTTGTTATTTCTGGCACTTCATTTTGTTGTCTTGATCTGGTTATTGCACAAACAATTTTGTTTGAATTCCCTATTTGTTGTTTCTTCCTAAACCCTTCATCCTGTTTAATTTCTTTGTGTTCTGTGGTTTGATGAACCACTTCGCTCCGAGTTTCTTCATGCACGTAAGCATAAGGTCAAATTTGAAGCTAGTATTTTACCCTCAGGCCCCGTTTGCTTGACAACCTCTGCCGCATACAATTGTTGAAATTCCGATTTTAGAAAAACTTTTGCACATTTGTTAATAGATAAATCCATAGGTTGTAGCTGATCTGTGCAGTTTGGAGGAACTTAAGCGTATAATAATCTTTTAGATTTTACTGAAAGATTGCGAAAATCTTCGGTGATTTGTCCTCTGAAACAGTCAAACTCCAACAGAATTGTTTGGCCCAAAGGGTAAATCGTATTCCCCACTTACATGTACGTTAGCGACATAGGGGCATGTAATTTTATTAACATAATTAATCATGGTACTGTCATTATCCCAATGGTTTATCGAATGGGTTATGTGAAATGTGTCGGAGAATTTGACAGTTATCAGTTTTTCCACCGTATATAAATTGGAATTTGCTAAATTGTTATATAATTATACCCCCGCTCCGAAGGAGAGGGGGTATACTGTTTTACCCTTGTGTGTCTGTCTGTCCGTCCGTCTGTCCGTCCGTAACAAAAATTTCTGTCGCATTTATCTCAGCAACTATTTATCGCAGGTTCTTGAAATTTTAACACAGTGTTTGTTAAGGCATGCCATATCGTGGGATATATTTTTGTACCAACCGGACGCCAACTTCCTGTTAAATGACGACTTTGCTTATTTTTTAACCAAAATTTTCAAACAAATTTTCGTCAAAGAATTCTCAGCAACTGTTTATCGCAGATGCTTGAAATTTTTACACAGTATTTGTATAGGCATGCCATATCGTGGAATATATTTTTGTACCAATCCGACGCAAACTTCCTGTTAAATGACGACTTTGTTTATTTTTAGGAAAAATTTTATAACAAATTTTTGTCAAAGAATTCTCAGCAACTGTTTATTGCAGATGCTTGAAATTTTTACACAGTATTTGTGTAGGCATGCCATATCGTGGGATATATTTTTGTACCAATTGGATGTCAACTTCCTGTTAAATGACGACTTTGTTTATTTTCAGCAAAAATTTTCAAACAAATTTTTGTCAAAGAATTCTCAGCAACTGTTTATTGCAGATGCTTGAAATTTTTACACAGTATCTGTATAGGCATGTTTTATAGTGGGATGTATTTTTGTACCAATCGGACGTCAACTTCCTGTTTAATGAGTACTTTGTTTAATTTTAGCCAAAATTTTCAAACAAATTTCCATCAAAGGTTTCTCAGCAACTATTTATCGCAGATGCTTGAAATTTAAAGACACTATTTGTATAGGCATGCCATATCATGGGATATATTTTTGTATTAATCGGACGTCAACTTCCTGTTAAATGACGACTTTGTTTATTTTTAGCCAAAATTTTCAAACAAATTTCCGTCAAAGATTTCTCAGCATCTATTTATCGCAGATGCTTGAAATTTTTACACACTATTTGTATAGGCATGCCATATTGTGGGATACATTTTTGTACCAATTGGACGTCAACTTCCTGTTAAATGAGTACTTCGTTTATTTTAGCCAAAATTTTCAAACAAATTTTCCTCAAAGATTTCTCAGCAACTGTTTATCGCAGATGCTTGAAATTTTAACACACTATTTGTTTAGGCATGCCATATTGTGGGATATATTTCTGTACCAATCAGATGCCAGCTTTCTGTTAAATGTCGACTTTGCTTATTTTGCATATTCACATCAGAGCGGGGGTATCACTAGTGAGCATTGGCTCACAGATATCTTGTTATTTACTTGAATGCTAAACAAGCTAAACACTATATACTTTATGGATCTTTTTCACAATATTGTTAAAACACTTATCCATATTCAAGTTTATTCATTTAGAAAATGTATGATTTTCTCAAAATCAACATTGCATGCTTTTACCACTAGTCTCAGTTTACCAAACTAAACAAGTTTAGATCCTCGAGTACGTAGGATCGTTTTTGAAAAGAGGGGGGGGGGACAGACTCATCCAAAAAACCTTGACAAGCAAAGAAAAAAGTCAATATTTCTTTACATACTCTCAAAACAGTTGGGCGCCAACTCCATGCATATTAATTTCTTGTATGTAAATTTAAGAAAATAATTTTCGGCAAGAAAAATCGGGGGGGGGGGGGGGGGGTTCGTATGCTATGTGCCTGCTTCAGTCTATCCCTGTTTATTAAATATGTAATTTGATATTGTTATCAAGTGTGTCCATGCGCAGATCTAGAGGAGGGGTAAGAGGGGTCCCAACCCCCCTGGAATATGAAAATTTATCTAATTTACATAGTCAAATCATCGCAAATATGCCTCGAACACGACCCCCCCCCCCCTTATATGTAAATTTAAGAAAATAATTTTCGGCAAGAAAAATCGGAGGGGGGGGGGGGGGTACGTATGCTATGTGCCTGCTTCAGTCAATCCCTGTTTATTAAATATGTAATTTGATATTGTTATCAAGTGTGTCCATGCGCGGATCTAGAGGAGGGGTAAGAGGGATCCCAACCCCTCGGAATATGAAAATTTATCAAATTTACATAGTCAAATCATCGCAAATATGCCTCGAACACGACCCCCCCCCCCCTCCCCCCCGGCGGCAATCACAATCATCCTTCAGACACCCCCCCCCCTGGAAATCTTTTTGGATCCGCGCATGGTGTCTCTGCCACGATATAAGTTTATCTTGCATATAACTATAAGAGTATCTCTACCATAAAGTCAGAATATTTTTTTCATCATATTAAGATACAGAATTCTTTTAAAGACACACTGAACCTCATATTTGTCAGATTTTCATAAATAATTGTATAAAATTGTCATAAAAAATAGTGCATATGATATCAAATGAATACAAAATAAAGGAGCAAAATTTCAAAACTCACAATTGTAATTTTTTTAAACAGCTTTAATTTTGTTTTTAATAATGTCTTCACACATTCATAATTCACCAAAGCATGATGATGAGCACCTTTTTATCCATCATGTTTATGCATTATCAGATTTTTTTTAAATTAAATAGTCTGTAGAACACATATGTGGGTAGGGAAGACAGGGTAACCTCAAGAGTTGAAACCACACAAGAATCGACCCACACAAGAATCGACCCGCAAAACCCATGTCGCCAGGTGGTAGCAGAAGTCCATGTTGGGCTGAAATAAAAATTTCAAAAAATCAATTAGCTGTGGGAACATATGCATAGCAAATACATGAATATTTGTTACCAAAAAAATACACTGACTATGCAGTGTCATATGTATGAAAACATGCGTGGATCTAGAAGGGAGGAAGATTTTACATTGTAAAATTATCGCAAATATGCCTCAGACCACATGAAAAAAACAATTACCCTTCGGACCCCCCCCCCTCCTGGAAAAAAATTTCTGGATCCGTGCATATGACAAGATGGCAGTACAAAACCAAACCAAATAGCTTAGGTCTAACCTATTAACACATATCAAATTGAGAGAGAGAGTGAGAGAGTCTGCTTTACTCAAAGTGTGATACATATAGTAAATATTTAATTTCTTTTGATAGACTAGTATATATCTCTTCTCGAAATAAGCTTTGACATTATAATTCCATTAGTTTCATTTTTTTTTATCAATGAATTGTCCGTAATGTCACACATAAGCTGATGTATCTGAGCACAGTAACAATTAATCCAACATACACATGTATTTGTTTTCTCAAAATTGTTTGTATACAATGTACATGTGCTGTGCATGAACACTTTACCGATAAGTGAATCAATATGTATTTACATAAAGATAAACCATAACTCAAAACAAATAACAATGATTCTGTAAAAAAAAAAATCCAGAAAAGACTGTATTATGAATATCAGAGAGTATAAATACCCTAAAATTCTGACCTTAGGGTAATATATATATTAAGTTCTTCTCAATTTTAAAAATAAAATCTTCTTTTAAGAAAATACATAGATGAATTGTAGAATAGCATATAAGTTGAGGAAATGTATATGTTATTGTATGCATGTGGATAAGGTAGTGAATAATAATAACAAACAAGGTCAGTTTAAAGCTTGTGCCCCTCGAATATTATCTAAGCCACTATGCAATCTGGTCTCAAGCGGCCGAGTCTGACCACCACATATGTTATATTTTACTGGTTGGGGTTGATTATCAGATTATTATGAAGCATAACTGCACATATTTAACACATCAAATATATTAATCATATAATTTTAATGCAGCACATACAAATTGAATATGTAGTACAAATCTTTCTGAATTTTTGAATTCATAAATGAATTGTGGATGGCAATCTGATACAAAATTATTAAAATAAAGTAAAGAAATCACGATGCATACATGCACTTGATGATTACATCATTCTACACTTGTGTACCATGGGACCCAACATGTTTATACAGTGTATGCTACATGTATTATGGTGTGTATATACAATAGTTCAATACAAACCCGAACTAAGACACACATATACATACAGTATGTATATATAGCATAATAACAAATAAGAATTCAAAACAGTGTTATAGATTACTAAACTATACCAGCAAATTGAATTATATCATCCAAAAATTTACTGAAGTGCAAAACATTTGTATAATCACCATGCAAACATGCATATGCACTTTGTAGGCCCTAATGAATTCTACAATTGTGTACCCTGGGAACCCCACCTATTTCAAGTGCAATGTTTACAGTGTCTGGTGTGTAGTTCAATACACAAAAGAATAGCCTAATAGGAAATAATAATTCAAAACAGCGATGATGTGCAAAACAACACGTGTGTAACGTACATGTACACTGCATGGACTGAAAAGAGCAAATGATTTGAAAAGAAAAGGTCAACACTACATATCCTGTATTAAAACATACCTTTATTATCTCTCAAACGATGGTTGAGCTGCATTTTCCACTCTCAGCGTCTTGCAGGCCATGCATTTTATGAAAATGTTGACACACCACTGTCAGCTGTTCGCAACCAAAACAAGGCGAGTAAAAGCGCTGTGTTGACGCGGATGGTAAGCAAACGACAATGTAATTTTAAGAAATAAACACCTTTAGTCACATATTTTCGATACGATATTCTTTAAAATAAAATTTAAAATGATTATTTAAAGCAGTCAATCGATAAATTTTAACAGCAATCGCTTTACTATATCGAAAGTAGGCAAAAAGATGAAAACATGAATAATGGGCGGAGCTAACGTCATGAAATGTCACATGATATTCATGAGGTGAAATCTATGGGAGGCCTTAACTTAGCTGCGTAGGTTACCGCGAAAAAAAAACCCGGATATACGGTATCGCGCGGTATTCAATTTGTCTCCACCGCATTGGTGTGTCATAGCACCGACGACATCCAAAAATAAGCATTCAATGCTTAAATATGGGCTATTAGTTTTTCTCACTATGACAATGTTGAAAGTAGAATGTTGTTTATGATCAAATTGTACGCGGCTTTTTTAGTGAAGAGAATCGTCTTCAATTTCCGTGCCCTAGCGATCTAGCAACCTAAAACCGCCTAAAGAATGAAAGTCACAATTTGAAATTCACACTGAGAATTGAAGCAAGAAATCGATGTTATAAACAGTTGTGTAATAGCGAAGAAAGATTGTAAAAATCGTGATTTATTTATAAAGTTTACACCGGCATGTAAGAACAGGAAGGCTTTGTAGATACAAGTTAAATTATTTCTCACATGTACAGAAACTTTGCATATATTGAAACGGGATTGGAATCCACAGTTAATATGGAACCAATTTTAATCTGGTACATTGATTTAAACAGTTTAATTTGAAGAGGAGTCAAAATCAATTTGTGAATATACTTTATTCTATAAGTATACGATAATATTTATTTACTTTTTGTAATAAAATGTTCTATAATGTAAGTTATGAATAATGCATTATTACCAATACATGTGGGTAACGATTACTATCATATGGTATAGTACAGATAACGTTGTATGTGTGCGATTTGACCATTCCAGTTCTTGCATTATGGAATGCTTCAAATAATAGCAATAATAAAATATTTCTTTTCATTAGGGAGGAAAGTTACCACTTGTGTTGTTTTTTCAAGCAGCCAAGACAGCTGTTGGAGGGAAAACAAAAACAAGTTATTGCTAGCAATTTGCGAGTACCTTGTCCACGAAAATAATTTTTAAGAAGTAAGCTACAAACAATAACATTTCAACGTAATTAACCGTTAGATATTATTCACTTTTGATTGAGGATAAGACAAGACAATATATATACATGATACTAAAACAGATTTCTTGACGAATGTTAACTGAAAAATGACAATTCTTGGGTAAAGGCTTTTCATAATTAAGCTGAAAAGTATATAATTATATTTTAAACCTTTTTAAGGTCTATTTGTCATTTCTTATGCTTGCCCATACGCACGAAGATATTGATGCCTGCTTCAGAAAAGTGTCGGACGTTCTGAGAAGGAACGACGCAGAGACCTTGGATGACCTGGTCAATATGTTACCGAAAGTATGTTTTTGACGTACAATCTTGGCTTGATGGCAATATTTGTGACGTTCGGAAGCAAACACAGCACTTGCATTATAGATTTAAAAACCAGCGGTCATGTCGTGGAAGCTTACTACAAAGGAAAGCATGTTTCAGCCTGGAGAAATCTTGATGGGAGACTTTTTAGAAGAAATCATAACAAATAGTAATGAATATCCGTGGTAGTCCAAAACTCTCATTCAATAATTTTGATGGATTAGGGCTTGAGAAAATTGAAAGCCACCTAAAATTCTGGAAATGTTTATTCAGTGACCAGATAGATCAAACACAGTTCCAATGGTGGAAAATGAACCATTCAAATGATCATGAAATGAGAAGAAATGTAGCTGAATATCGATCGTAGGCATTTTCTAGTGAATGCACAATAAGTTCTGCCAAAACTACCCAATAACGATGAAAATGAGAGTTAGGAAGGCTGTGAATTCGAAACATATTGGATGCTGAAGTGATGGACTCAATCGTCATCATCAGGTGAATGAGAATAGATTTTGTCAAATCACTTTAACAACACGCAAATTGACTTAAACAAATTTCAGAAAATTGGGTTGTTTTTGTTTTTGAAGACGTCTTAAATTGAATTTTTCAAAGATAAATGCTATTAACTGCATAATAACAAGTAATATCATTACGTTTTTTTTTAAAGAATAACCTGATACAAATACTGTATATTTTGTATAAATACATAAAAATTTATATTGTGTGCATGTAAGAAATAGTCGGTCACAAAATGTATTCAAGGCGCATAGTCACGATTTTGGTCAAATTTTATTTTTCTGCTTTTATTATTTACAAAGCTTTATGAATGCATTTCTAATGATCCAAGTGAAATTTGGGTGCCCGTCGATGAGTTTTAAGCAAGATATAGGTCTCACAATTCATGTAAACAAGACTCGTGTCCTGTTTTTGTTTACATAGTTTCAATATACCAGTAAAAATGTTTTTCAAGATGATTTATCTACATTCGTTCATTTTAAGCATAAATAAACAGTTCCTAACGATTCACATTCATTTTAGGTCTAAAACTGGAATTTTCACTTCAACATGCAAAATGTAAACAAAAGCTTTGTTTACATAGCGAGGAATTGTAAGCTCTGTAACTTGCTTATAACTCAACAAATGACAATTTTTGGTTGCCTATTAAAATGCCTTGCTGAAGCATTATAAACATTAAAACAAAAACATAATTTTTGACCAAAATCGTGACCATGCCCCTTTAAATGTTCTACAATAATGGGTGGCGTTTTAGAAATTGGTGGATCCATCAAATATTGTAAATTGTTGGCTTGGATGAAAAATGGTGGCAATACCAAAATTATAACGATGAATTGGAGGGTCCACCATGTTTCGTTGGTTTTGTTCAAAGATGAATATCAATTGTTTGAATTTAAAAGAATTGGTGGATGCAACAAAGATACGTCTCGGAACACGATTTGTTTTTTTTAATCAAATTTCATTTTATTGTACATTTAGAAATGGTGGGATCAACAACTATAGTTAATGATGAAAACAATTATGAACTGATCTCGAACACGATTTGGTGGGTTTTTTTAAATCAAATTTCATTTCATTGTATATTTAGAAATGATGGGATCACCAGCTTTAGTTAATGATGAAAATAGTTATGAACTAATAGTACTGATTGTGATATTGGTGGCCAAACCAAACAATTGTGTTCTAAACATAATATTTTGTCATATGAAGTAGAGATATTTTATTGACAAAAGATGGTTGGGGGCACCAAAAATGAAAATTTAAACTGTTAACAAGCATCAACATTAAACTTAAATTGAATTGGTGGGTCCACCAATTATTTGGTTAAGAAATGTTAAATTCGGTGAAACAGAAAAATATATTGGCAGGTTTATTCGCCGGAATGGCGATGTAATATACGTAATGGCATGTATAAAAAGGTCGATACTTTGTGTTGTGTATAAGCTATCGCCATTCGGTTTTCAGTTTTTCCATCTATGGATATAGGGCTATCGAAATGTATAAAATATTTGTGATAATTAAATGTTTAATATGCAAAACCTTTGCCGGAATGAGCTATGGTCGTAAAAATCAGGTGCCGGAATGAGGTAGTCGTCTTCATAAAACAGTGAATATCTCAAAAAGTTTTTCATTTTTTCATTTGGACACGATTTTTTTAATCATTACGACCGTATCTTTGAAATATGTAAAAATTGAATCCATGTGTTTTGATTTGATATATAAAACCTTTGCCGGAATGAAATTATTACGCTGAAAAAGAATGCCGCAATTGTGCAGTCATTCGGACATAATCACCTGTATTGTTAATACCTTCGAATATATTTTTATTCGGTAAAGATTATTTCCATCCTGAGATATATACCTTTCAGAAAATATATAGTTTTGTATGATAAAGTAACAGCTTAAAACCTTTGCCGGAATAAAAATTTTACACACAAAACTTACCAATTTTAATCGATTCACCCAGGTATCGCTCAGGTAAAGACGCCATAATACAAAGAGGTGTGAACAACGCCTGTAATAAAAACACATGTACAAGATGAACTCCTCAACATAGACCATCTATAGCATCAAGTGTTTAAAATACAATATTTCATAAATTAAAATATATATACATATGCAAATTTAACATACCCACAATAATGGTAGTTATTAAAATTAATAAAGTCATCATATCGTACATTATAAATCATTATCTATAAATGCTTTGCTAACGTTAGTAGGACAGTACCAAAGCTAAAAATATATTAGCTGTTTGTCCATGTAAGCCGTGATGATGATTTAATTGTTTAAATATCAAAGTGAATAAGAATGTACTAACATTAAATATATAGAAGCTGCTTGTCCATGTAAGCCGTGATAATTAGGACCGAATGATGATTGAATTGTTTACATCAAAGTGAATAAGAATGTACAAAAGCTACATAGTTAGGAGATTCTTGTCCATGGAAGCTGTGATATGTAAAATTTATTGATAATTAATTGCTACAATTAAGCATTGATGATGAAATATCTCGATGTTCATTGGTTGAAAAGAAATTTAGAATCATATATAAACCCATGTTAAAGTAAAACTCTTCACTTGCTATTATCAACCTGTCTCTTACAAGTTATAATTGTGCTCTCAAAAGCGCGTGATCTCTTGTGAAATTATGCGATTCTGTTAAAGTGAAAAAGTGCGTGATATATTGTGAAATTGAGAGTTTGTGGTAAAGTGAAAAAGTGCGTGATATATTGTGATTTGTGTTTAAGTGAAAAAATGCGTGATATATTGTGAAATTGTATTCAAATGAGTGTGTAAAATGTCTGTTTTTATTCGTGGGAGATTCACAGCTGAAGTATCTTAACCATGTTCATCTTAACCAAGAACAACACCGCCGTCCGTTGTACCTCAGGATTTTGCGTGGAACAGATGTGGGCCCTCTTCTCCGGAATCCTCAAAGACCACGACATCATCGTCCTTCATGCCCGAACCAACAACGTCCCGAGTGAGGAACCATCGACAACTCTTCATCGATACCAGCAGCTTCTGAAGATCATCTGGACATCAAACCCAACAGCGAGGATCATAGCGTCGGCCCTCTTGCCCAGGGATTACAACGTCTTCGAGGGAGCAAGGAACAACGTTGGATTCATCGATGGATGCAACAGGAGAGCACGAGAAATCAACAATGGACTAGAGAAGATAGCTTCTAAATCAACGCTGCTGGAATTCTGTCGCCACCCTACATTCGGACTTGACAGACGAACGGCCAACAGACGACTTCTATCAAAGGACGGACAACAGCTGTACGACGACATCCAGCTTGTTGTGTCGCGCATCAGATCGTCTCTGTGTGTGAGGGCCCCTTCCTGCCAGCCGGAAAGTGTGTTTGAAGACCATGAAGAAGATCCAATCCCAACCGACTACCGAGATGCGCTTCTCCGAACAACTAAACCGACTGTCACCCCGGAATTCACCACCGAGATCGACGACGAAACTATATGCCCATCGTTGCCCCGTGTAAGTGTACCCAGTGTGTCCCGTACTAGTGTTCCCAGTGTGCGTACAAGTGTGTCCCGTGCTAATGCTCCTGTTCCAAGTGTTCGTGCAAGTGTGCCCCCTCGCAGTGCTCCCGTTCCAAGTGTGCGTGCAATGGTGTCCCGTGCTAGAACTCCTGTTCCCCGCTTGCCAAGTGTGTCCCCTCACAGTGCTCCCGTTCCAAGTGTGCGTGCAAGTGTGCCCCATGCTAGTGCAAGTGTGCCCCGTGCTAGTGCAAGTGTGCCCAGTTTGCCAAGTGTGCCCTGTAGCAGTGCCTCCGTTACCAGCGTGCCTTGTGTGTCCCGTCGCAGTGCTCCAATCCCCAGTGTGCGTACAAGTGTTCTTTCTTAGACAAAAGGTACAGTTTCAACGAAGAAAAGGTGCCTAAGGAAATCCCGAGTTGAAGATGTGCTGTCAAGTGTGCCTTTATCTACCAGTGTGTCCTGTTGCAGTGCTCCCGTTCCCAGTGTGCGTTCAAGTTTGTGCCATAATACTGCTCCTATCCCCAGTGTTCGTGCAAGTGTGTCCCGTCGCAGTGCTTTCGTTCCATGTGTGCGTATAAGTGTGTCCAGTGTTCATGTCCAGTACAATCTCTTTATTTAGCTATATAGCTTTATTAAGCTAGATAGCTTGATAAAGCTACTACAAATAGCTTAATTAAGCTATTTTCAGAGTCAAAAGAATTGCTGAAAATAAAATCCAAAAAATCGCATGATGAGTTGTGTAAGCCTTCCGTCTTACGGATCCAATTGAGGGTCAGCTCAAACTTAGTGATGACAAGTCCAGTATTTCTTTCTCAAGCGGTTTTATTAAGCGTGATCGTATAGTTACAATTACATCAGCTAATAGCAGCCCAAATCAGGAGTCTCAGAATCTATCTATATCTAAATCTCTCTTAATCTATCTGCTCAACATCATTTTACATGGGTATATATAACATTTTACATATGATGGACAGTTCTGACTAGTTCGGCCCATTTACGACGATCATGAGTGAACATTTAGTGTTCAAAATTAAGATTAATATTTTATATCTAAATAAAGTAACAAAACCGTCAAAACTGCCAATCAAAGAGTCTGGATGCAGGATGTGAGTCTCCGAATCCTGGGTCTCGGAGTCCCCCACCTAGTATGAGGCATCACTTACTCATAATACGTTCATTCATACATAGCATAAAAGGTTACAAAGGTTAATATATAGAATACACAATACATGACTCAATATAGAGTACTAGAGCTATCGTTGCAGACACAGAATCGCAAAATATGTCACATGTTGTTAAACTCTCAATTTGGATATTATTATGCCCGTATTATGCACCTGGTTTCATAACATCATTTAGGAATACTACGCATTGCTACAAGAGTCACAGAGTTCATTCTGTCAATTATCATTAACACTATTCAGTGCGCAGCATCTAGGTACACATAAATATCATAGTGACTATTATGTAATACTAGCAATTCAAGGTCATAGCATGGCAATCTGTTTACATACGTCCCCCAAACAAAAGAAATATCCCGAAGGGAGATTTCTCATGCCTGGCGCCCGGAATAGGAAAGCGTCCTTGATCTACCCTTGATCAGACGAACTTCCTAGTGACATACCAGTCAGAACATCTATGTTAAGAGATAGTAACAAGTGACATGTTTCCACCTCCGGCTTGGAACACCATTCATCTATAAAACAAATCTATAACCAGGATGTATACATGTTCATAAAATGATATAGCTGGATTATATCGCATTACAATCATGAAAACAATAATGAATAAAGTATGATAATAATGACCAAGATGAAATAACCATAGTTGAATATAATCGTAATTCATCATCAAAGTAATATTAAGTATGGTTAAGCTTGATGTCACATATATATACAAAGTCAGTGCATGCTTATAAGTTCACAAAAATATCTCTTCCTTCCTAGGGGCGAGGTTAGCGTCATAAGTTCGGAGTCCATCGGTTTCTTCCTGAATTTCTCCAGAGTGGATCAACAAATACAAGATTTACATTAGCACAAGATAACGCACATTTCTACTGTAACACATTTCACATTTTTTAATTTTCGCTAAATTTCACAATCCTTTCATAAGGAATACACAACTTCTTCGCGGCTGTAGCTTAATTATTCATCCATCATCGGCACCCGTGGATAGAGGGTCGGCGCGGATGGCGAGGCGACTTCTCGCGGAGCGTCTCCTGCGTTCCTCTGTTGCGTAGACATCGCGGCCTTCTCTTCCAGGTATTTACGTGCCAGCTCTGGGTCCGGTCGATAGTATTTGGTCCATGGATAGTCTTCATTTTCCTCCTCTCCAAGAAATTGTTGTGCTAGTTTAGTCGAAATTGTCTCCGTGTTACTGGTCAATTTGCGAGTTGCGATTCTTCCGCTTCGTCGGGGTTTCTCTTGGATCCTAGTGTCTTTCGGAATTGGTTCAAGTTCAATAATGTCGCTAGAGGTCCTTTTCTCTGGATTCTCACAACAAAATTCAGTGTCTTTGGAAGAACCTTTCTTATCTCCGTCACTACACCTTTTTCGACAACCTGTCCAGCAACCACAACAGCATATACCACCCCACTTTTTAATAGTTTTGCGTTTCTTAATACAAAGTCCTATCGTTATTGTTACTGCCAAAGTTAAACACACATAAAACCAGGAGCTTCCCACCCAAGACAAGGATTTTATGGGTTGCAAATTAATTTTAATTTGTCTTATATCTTGTAATACTGTGTAAAATGCTGAAAAAAAATCAGTGTTTTTAAAATTACTTTCCTGATTATAACACGGGTTAATGAAAATAAACCATGACAACTCGAGCAACCTTGTCCCATATTCAAGATGTCGATAGCAATATTTAATTGTTTTTACCAATAATTTTTAAATCACTTACAAAAGAATCAGTGTATAGTTTCCTTACTTAGTGGCTGTTTCATGTATTTCGATTATATGTTAAATCTCTTTAACTCCGCATATTTATACAAATAACCGAGGTGCATAGTCCGCGTTTGCTAGTCGGCGTATCTCACTATCTGTTTTTATGTCACAGGGGGTCATGATGTCATGTCTTTTTAAAAGCGTGCAATATATATAAAGCTAAGCTTATTCAAGATTATTTACATCTACACTAAAGCAACTTATTTATTCCAGTACTTTGGTTATTTGCTTCAAAATAGCCAAACAATCTTCAGCATACTCTTGTTTGCATTTTTTCTTACGGGTTTAGGGGTTAGTTTACGCGGTTTAGGGATTGGTTTGAAGTCTAGACCTACTTTAGGGACTATTTCATCTATTTCCATATTTTTATCTAAGGGTACATTAGGGTTATCTAAAGGTATTTCATGGTCTTGACCACTATTTTCACCACATTGATTTGACTCATGGGTCTCATCCGATTCTGAATCTACCGTCTGATCATTCTCGTGTTTATACTGCTGATCATCCATAATCTTCTTAGCTCTGATACGTCTTTGAAGTTCTGCTAGGGGAATATCCTCTTCGTCTGAAGATCCTTCTCTTTCCCATTGGTTGGACTGTATAGCTCTTTCCAATGGTCCTGGTTGCATGTCTTCATTTTCTGACGACGATTCATCCTCTGGTGGCACCACATAGTTAGTCTTCCTTAGAGTTCTTCCACCATCTTCAGTAGCGTGCATGGCATTTGGTGGTTAATCCAGTCAATTGATCTCTCACCACGAAACTAACTGGTCCTTTCTGTTCTATATTTCGATAATATGGTAGCCATTTTTTATCTAACTTATTTTGTCTTCTGTTGTTCTTAAGGTAGACAGGGTCACCTACCTGAAAATTTTCATCTTTGCTTCTCTTATCGGCCTGAACTTTCTGTTTCTTCTTGGCTTCCTTCATATTACGATGTACTAGCAGGAAAGCTTTATGTTGTTCTTGAAGGGCGATCTTGTGTTGATCTTCTCCCGCATATCTCCTTCGAGGTTTCATCAACGTATCAAGAGGTAATACGACATCTCTGTTGTACATAAGGTAATATGGAGAAAACTTTGACGAATCGTTAGGATGGAAACGAATGGCTGCCAACGTCTGATTAAGATGAATATCCCATGTTTGAGCGTTGTCTGTTATTTTCTTTGCCATCACGTCATGAAGAGTTCTATGAAATCTCTCTACTTTACCATTACCTTGAGGGCTGTAATAAGATGTTTTGATATGGTTGATATTCAATTCTTTTAACGTTTCTTCCACTTTCTTATTCACATTTTCTGTTCCGTTGTCTGTGAGGATTTGAAGAGGACAGCCATATCTTGGATATATTTCTTCTAAGATAAGGTGTACTATGTTGTCAGCTGACTTATCAGGAACGGGAAAAGCTTCTGGCCAACCAGAGTAAATGTCAATAAAAGAAACTATGTACTTGTTTCCCGACAAGGATGTTGGATATGGTCCTGATAGATCAAGTCCTACTTTAGCCATTGGAAAAGGTGGTATATCTGTCTCTTGAAGTGGAGGTTGATTTTTCTTATTGCTGCTCGTTTGGCATACTACACATCCTTCTATATAAGAGTATAACCTTTTGTACAAATTTGGTATGTAGTACTTTTGTCTGATTACGTCATATGTTTTGTCCACTCCCATATGTCCAAGTCCGTCATGATACTGTTGCACTACTAAAAGTTCTAATTCACGTGGTACATACAGGCGAAGTTTTGGGCCTTTTGAGTCTCCATCTGAAAGATAGTACATTAAACCATCAATTTCCAAAAACTTCTTTTCTTCGGTTGCCGTTGCTGTTCCTTTATTTAACCGGTTCTTCAGTTTCTTGATCTGCTCATCGTGTTGTTGACTTTCTTTGATGTTGATTTCTTCTGGTAGATCAATAAAGGGTTTGACCAATTCGTCGTGTTGCTTAACTTCATATCTGGCCAATCTCTTAGGCGAAAAGGCATTGGAGTTAAGTACGTTCACTTCAAAGAAATTGTCCTTAACATCTGGTTCATCATGCTCTGATTGTTCTTCCTCTTCACACTCGAGGTTGACTGTCGGTGATCTGGATAAGAGATCTGCACAGCAGTTAAATCTTCCTTCTATGTACTCTACCTTACAGTTATATCCTGCAATACTTAATGCCCATAGTTGAATTTTCTTATTTTGCATTGGAGATTCTAAGATATACTTGAGCGGCTTATGGTCTGTTCTTATAGTAAACTGAGCACCGTGTAAATAATGGTCTAACTTCTGAAGGGCGTAATGGATTGCAAATGCCTCCTTTTCTATGGTTGACCACTTTTCTTGAGTCTTACTCAGCTTGTGGGATAAGTCATATATTGGCTTATCTTCTCCATCTTCGCTAGCCAAGGGTTTTCGGTCCACTTTGCTCCCCATAAACCCTTGGCGGATTTCATTACGAAAACTCGGTGATGGGGTGGCGCTATCTAGCGAGCAACTTGAGTTGCGCCCCTTGGATATTTACATTTTAATCGAATTAAACAACGGGTTATATACTCACTACGGCATTAATACAACTTGAAAACATGTTGACTACCGAATATCGGAACATAATTAACGATGCTTTTAAATAGGAATTAAGTTATAACCTAGGGAAAGCACGGAATGTTTTATTCATAGTGTTTTGTAAGGACCTGTACTGGCCGGGAGTGAAAAAGTCGCCGATTTATATGAAAGCTTTCATGCTATAAAACCAGGTATCGTTGTCGTGAATAATGCGGATCAAAGAAATTAAATAAAACAGAACTCATTTAGCCTTTAAAAGCAATAATCATCAGCAGGAACGTATATACTAACGGGATAGGCAACTTCTATATTCGTCATGTTTACTTCCCACGCTATCACCGAGCCTTGACAAGTTTGTAGAACTATGTTCATTCCCAGTAAAATATACAGCTATTTAAAGCGATCTGGTTAGAACATCGTTGAAGAGACACTGTACTCGACAACTAGTGTCTCAACTTGTTAAAAGCACCGAGTGTTTTACCAAAGATCACACATTTGTTTTCTTTTAAAGTTTATGTTTACAAGCACTGCGATTGGATCAGCTACTCGCAGCTGCAGCCAATCATAAAACGGAGCTTGTCACCGAGTTTTCGTAATGAAATCCGCCAAGGGTTTATGGGGAGCAAAGTGGACCGAAAACCCTTGACTAGCGAAGATGATCTTCTCCCTCATCTGTCTTTTGAGTAAGGCACACTCCAATACAATTGTCGCTGGCATCGGTGTACAGGATGTAAGGCTTATTAGTATCTGGATATGCTAGTAAAGGCACTACCGTTAAACTTTCTTTAATAAAGTCAAACGCTTTTTGGCAACATGGTGTCCATTTGAACCTTGCATATTTTCTGGTTAAGTCAATCAGTGGTTCCGCAATCTTAGAGAAGTTCGGTATAAATCTCCTGTAATAACTACACATACCTATAAAGCCACGAACTTCTCGGACTGTAGTGGGCGCTGGTAACTTTCTTATAGCTTCGACTTTCTTTGGATCAGGTGTAACGCCATGTTCATCAATGATGAATCCAAGATATTCTGTCTGTTCCTTGAAGAAACTACATTTCTTTAGCTTCATGTTAAGTCCATGCTTCCTTAGGCGGTTGAAAACGTCTTGAATATGCCGAAGATGATCTTCTGGTGTCTCTGAGAATATAAGAATGTCATCCAGGTATGCGATGGCAAACTCCTCCTGTCCTTGAATAACTATGTTCATCAACTCTTGAAAGACTGCCGGTGCATTACTCAACCCAAATGGCATCCGGTTGAATTGGAATAGTCCTTTGTGACATGCAAAGGCCGTTTTTTCTTTACTTGAATCTTCTAATTTCACTTGCCAATATCCACTCTTTAAGTCTAGTGCAGTGAAATATTTTGCCTTACCTAGTAAACATAGGATGTCATCAATCAACGGTAGCGGGAATGATACGGGTTTCACTATCTTATTTAAGCTTCTAAAGTCAACGCACATCCGGTCTGATCCGTCCTTTTTCTTCACCACTACTAAGGGAAATGACCAAGGCGATTGTGATCTCTCAATAATCTTTGCGTCCATCATTTCCAGTATGGCCTTGTCAATTATCTGTCTTTTATTTAAGGGTACACGGTAGGGTCTGTTCTTTATTGGGTGGTGATCTCCAGTTTCTATCTTCATTTTAACAGTATCAGTCACTCCAAGGTCACTGTCTTTCTTTGCAAATAAATCATTGTTTTTGCTCACAAGTCTTTTAATTGAGTGTTCAAATCTTTTAGGTACATCAATTTCTTCCTTTGTGTCTTGGTTAGTCTGTATTTCTGAGATTTCCTTCTGTGTTAATGCGGTAATTCGTCCTACTATATAGCCTCTTGGAATTTTATAATTTTTGTTAGTTTGGTTAATGAAGATCATTGGAACTTTCTTATCTTTCCGAACTATACAAACGGCGTCTTTTAAATATAGTCCTGGGTCTTCCATAATGCAGTTATTGTCTATGCTGTTCACTTCAACTAAGTCATTTTTTTCCAGAGGAAAATTGTTATTTATTTTTCCATAGAATACAGTCACCGTGTTTGGTCTCATAATAAGTTTCTTAGGAGTTCTTACAATAGTTGAGATGTGTAAATCTTCTTTAAGTTCCGCGTATACTTTGCCATCAATACGCATGAGTCCAAGATCAAAGTATAAACGAACATTGTTTATCTTGAGCCAATCACGACCGAGAATCATGTTTCGGATGAGTCCCTTTGTCACATAAAGTTTGTGGTCTAAAGTTAACCCTGAAATCTTAAAGGAAATATTTACATACCCTATCGCAATTAAAGAATTGCCATTTGCTGCTTGTAAAGAGGGGATGTCATTATTAAACAACTTGAGGCGGGGAAATAGATTATCATACATTTTCTTACTAATTAGAGATACGGCTGCACCTGTATCTGCCAAAGCTCTAAATTTATTTTTACCTACTTTTAATAAACAGCTACTGGGGTTGTTAGTAAAATTAATTTCATATGTAGGTCTTTGTTTAAAGTTCTTTCTTCGGGCTTCAACGAAGGAAGAACGTCTTAGTTTTCCTGTTTTTGTTTGTCAAAATAAGAGCGAGGTTTGACATTTTGAGATGGTCCCTTATTTATTTGGTCGCTAAATTCATATGTTCGGCCTTGACGATTTGATGGTCTGCCCCGATTTTGCTGCGCTCTTTGATACATATGCGAGCTCCAACAATCTGCACGCACATGACCTACTTTACCACAATTCCAACATTCCACAGGTGAACGGGGTCTCTGCTCTATATTATGGACGGGTTTGTTTTGACTGGGTCGTTTATTTATTTGAGGACTGGACCTGACTTGGGGTTTATTTTGAGTACAAAATCGAGCCCTATGACCCGTCTGTTTGCATTTAAAACACCTACTATTACGCGCATGGTCAATTTCCATTGGTTCTACATGCCTTGTTTCTACTGAGGTAAGATTATCTGCTCTATCCTTTAATAAGGGAAGAGTAGTATCAACATTTGAAAGAGTTCGTCTGTTGTCATTACTTTGTACAATTTCTGTCATATTTGACCCTCTGATCGCTAGCCTCTGTCTCAGATTTTGTTCTCGCATTGCTATTTGAATTGCGGATTCTAAATCTTTAGGGTTTTCTCGCAAAATTTTCATTCTGAGGTAGTCGAATGTCAACCCGTCACAAAAGATATCTACTAACTGTTGTTGTATCAAAGGGTCTTTTAGTCTGTCATTACTGTAGGCGTCTTCCGCGATTTGTAATAGTCTCTCGGCGAACAACTGAACACTTTCATTTGAATTTTGTCGAGTCTTACGCATTACTGCTAACGCGTGTTGGGGGTCTGTTATTTCTGCAAATCTATTTTTAAGGGATTCCTTAAGATCGTTCCAAGATGGGATTTCTTTAGACGCATCTGTTTCATCTAAATACCTTTTAATATAATCCCCCACTGAACCCTTACTCGTTATGTATGCAAGCATGGGGATCTCATGACCTTGTTTCCCAGACATAACACTGTACTTTTCAACTTCCTTTATCCACTGTTTAAATTTTTGAGCATCTCCCTCAAAAGGAGTTATTACAGAAGATATGGGCACTGAGAGTGCGGCTTTTATAGCTTTAACTTGACCAATGAAAAAATCTTTATCCTCATCCTGATCTGGGACTCGGTGTCGAGGTTCACGAGTTTCATACGGCCTAGCATCATGATATGTTTCAAAAGTATTTTGTTTAATCTGCTCTTTTTCTGAAAATTTTTGACCTGTTTCTTGCCCTTTGTTTTCTTTGCTCTGACCCAACCCCGCGAATTGTTTTTCTAATTGCTCCATTTGATTTTTAAATTCTTTTTTATCAAACCCATCACTTGTCTTCATATTGGTTGCTTAGACAAAGTTGTTTACTTCGAGATAGCTATAAGAGACATATAGAAATGGTTCTTACCTTACTCTGTATTGAACTTCGCTCAATCCTGGTCACGGCACCAAGAATGTTCATGTAAGCCTTCCGTCTTACGGATCCAATTGAGGGTCAGCTCAAACTTAGTGATGACAAGTCCAGTATTTCTTTCTCAGGCGGTTTTATTAAGCGTGATCGTATAGTTACAATTACATCAGCTAATAGCAGCCCAAATCAGGAGTCTCAGAATCTATCTATATCTAAATCTCTCTTAATCTATCTGCTCAACATCATTTTACATGGGTATATATAACATTTTACATATGATGGACAGTTCTGACTAGTTCGGCCCATTTACGACGATCATGAGTGAACATTTAGTGTTCAAAATTAAGATTAATATTTTATATCTAAATAAAGTAACAAAACCGTCAAAACTGCCAATCAAAGAGTCTGGATGCAGGATGTGAGTCTCCGAATCCTGGGTCTCGGAGTCCCCCACCTAGAATGAGGCATCACTTACTCATAATACGTTCATTCATACATAGCATAAAAGGTTACAAAGGTTAATATATAGAATACACAATACATGACTCAATATAGAGTACTAGAGCTATCGTTGCAGACACAGCATCGCCAAATATGTCACATGTTGTTAAACTCTCAATTTGGATATTATTATGCCCGTATTAAGCACCTGGTTTCATAACATCATTTAGGAATACTACGCATTGCTACAAGAGTCACAGAGTTCATTCTGTCAATTATCATTAACACTATTCAGTGCGCAGCATCTAGGTACACATAAATATCATAGTGACCATTATGTAATACTAGCAATTCAAGGTCATAGCATGGCAATCTGTTTACAGTTGTTGTCAGTGTTTACATAAGCGTGTGAGAAATACCCACAAACAAAAACCAAGGTATAAAAGCGCGTCTCACAAGGAGGCAGTGCTATAGAAGAATGTGGTATCGATGTAAACGGTGTGGAAAATGCTAGTTTTCGTATATGGTAAGCCTTTTTGAAGAAAATTTACCTCTACATGAAAAACTCGTAATGGCAGCTCTCCCAAAAGCATCACCGGAAATGCTGACAAGCAACTAGTTGCAGAGGAAAACCAAATAACGGTAATTTATCCGTTTTCGTCATCAAAAGTATGGTAGCTCACTCCAAGAAGTAATACATAGTTTAAATTAAACAGTTATGCATTTTAAAGATCAACAATAAGATAAATAGTACATGAATGTATTTTTTAAATGAAATAATATAACTGGGGCATTATTCTAGCCTTCTTATCCGCTAGTAACGTTAACGGAGGGGGGGGGGGTTATAAATGTGTCCTTTATTTTTGGTGTTTATAAATATTTTTATAGGTAAATAATGCCAGCTTGCAGCTGCAAAGATCATGGTGCATTCAGCAAGGGTAGGACTTAAAGTTCACCGCTTATCAAATCAAATAAAAAAATCCGTGATTCTGTTATTACCTACCTCATAGACAATTGGCACCTTACAAAAAGTTGTGTGTTTTTGTGCACTGCAGGTGCTGATTATGCAACCAAAAAAATTAACGACACTGTTCCTAGTCAAGAGGATGAACTTGTGAATATCATAAAAACTAATAACATTTCAGACAACAATATTAACAAAATTTTGGAAGCCATTGACACGAGAGAAAAAGCAAATGTTAAACAAGACTTTAATGAAAATATTTCATTACAATACAAAGATGTAGAATTTTTAAAAGCTTGTGATATAGACACATGGATACAAGAGAGAGACACTGTAATAACATCATTTGTATTTTCTCTATGTGAGAAAGATTTATCTGCAAAGTCACCTGCCGAAAAAACAAAAGTTGTTTATGCTGTTGAACATTTGTATAGTTTAGTTGGTAATAACATCATCATGCCATTTTCTTTCAGCCTAAATTTATTAACTTATTACATGTGTACCAGTAGAACAGTTTGCGACATGTATTGTAGTGCCCATCCAGCTGGAAGTTATTAAACATTACAAAACTGGATTCAGCAACATTCTTCAAATAAAATTTACTTAAGAAATGTTGATGATGTTATCAAATACTTTGACAATAATCAAGTGTTAGCAAGAAACTGGCGTGTAAGATACGATGCCAAAGCTATTTTGAGCTATATAACAACTGTGGTACATTTTTTTTCCAAACCTATTACAAATTTGCAGATTCATCAGGCTTTTTCTCCAAGACATTGGTTGTATAATATAAATATTTGTGATTTTTCTAGTTCAGTTTTTAATTTTATTAACCACTCAGAAGTGTTTTTTGGATATCTGCGAGATAATTTCATCCAGAACAGATTACAAATTATTTTTCAACAACAGCGCCCAGGACTTTCATCATCAGAGGACGCATATCCATAATATTAAAAAATGAAAAGAAAACCAAATTTAGTGAGAATTCGAGATCAAAAATTGACATGTATTCATTTATAGAGCACGCAAACAATTATATACCAGAAATAAAAATGGTAAATCCTATATCAGTGAATCAATGCTCTTTAGCTTCAGTGAAATCTGTACTGGAATCACTGAAAGCTGAACTTGACATACCACACAGCAGACATTGGTCCATTGTGGGCTGCGATGGATTACCGTATCTACTGTCACACAAAGTAGTTCATGATAATCCAGAGTTACAGGACCTTCTTATCCAGCCCGGACTTGGTCATTTTGAAAAAAATATGTCAAAAGATGATATTAAATAATAAATCAAATTTGTGTTATGTTAGAAAAATTAAATGGGAAGTTTTCAATGCGCGGATCTAGGGATTGCAGGGGGGGGGGGGGGTTAAAGGTGGGGGAAGGGGTGGGGGTGTTTATATTCTAGATCCCTGCATCTTCCTACATTTCATTACTTCAATTTTGAATGTACAATTAATTTTGTTTTATACCATATATCAAAAATAAATTATTTTGATATATTTTCTAACTTATCAAACTGTCATCAAGTTGATATGGGAAGTACTTCGGTCTGATCTGGCCAAGCTTCTTGGCTATAGATCCCCAAAGGCACTGCAGTCCTGTTTAAATCCCAATGACCATCACAGGGTCATGCAGTTTATCGAGATTTTATTATTTGGCACAGGTGTGATTAAATATTCATGCGTTATATCCTATAACTTTTACCTATATTTTACAGTTTGTATGGCTGTATAAACTTAATTTTCGAAATGTATATATAGGTGACGATTTGCTGCATCTTTTTGTTAAGGACTGTTATGAAAGAAATACAGCACCATCAGTCTCCGACTTTTATAAATGTTGTCAGAGTGTCAAAAACCCAAATTACAAGTACATATTTCAACATATAAATATTTGAATTTTTTTTATTTGATTATATATATATATATATATATATATATATATATATATATATATATATATATATATATATATATATACACCATATTTACTTACACTCTCGCAGTGTATTTGTTTCGAGCTTGAGTACGGCGCAACAATACTGGTGTTAATTATGGCCAGCAGAGTGAAATTCTCTCCCATATATTTTGGTATATCCAAGACCAATTACCAAAAAATAGAAATTATAGATATAATTACCGGAGTATGTGCCCCACCTGATGTGCAAACTTACATCCAGCAGCATGAATCTTTCTCCCGTAAGAAATTATTATTAAAGCACTTACTTTTTTTCTGAGTAATGCACGTTATATTGCTTTGAAATAATAGGAAATATTTTTATTAAAAAATGTTTACTAAATGTATTTGAAAAATTATATAGAGTCTGGTCATCCCAGCAAAGGAGAAGGTTGCGATTTCATTTTGGAGGGGGAAAACAGACAAGCAAAGAGCTGGATCCCCAGTGGTGCACCAAAAGAAAAACATTTGCAGCAGTCCTGTAGAAATTTAGATACTATGGAAGAAGTCAGTTATAATATCTTTACTTTAAATAATGGCATAGCATTTTAACAGTAACTATAATAACACACACATTAACCATAATACAATAATATTTCTGCTAACGATGGAAGGGGCACAGGAATTTAGTTTTCTTAATTACAGAAGCAGAGGAGAAAAAGAAACCGGTACATTTATCATGTACCCAATACCCACACCTTGCTTTGTTGCACCCAACCCAATGTCCCCGTTCAATAACAGATAGGCAAATGTTACATGTTTCAGCTACTTTCGTTTTAATTGGCTCCTTCTGGGAAGATTTCTCAGGCAGCTTCCTTTTCCTACTCACTAATGTATCTCTGGTGGGGGCCCGGACAGGAGAATCAAAGATGGTTGTGTTTTCCGAATGAATCTGAGCTTGAACGGTGTTTTTAGAATAGAAAAAACTTAGATTGTTTGGGAGATGGGAAAGAAGGCTTTGGAAGGGAATTATCAGAAGGGGACGGTGCAGAAGAAATTGAAGTAGTATTGGGAAATGGTGGGGGGGTTATGATAGCAGGAAAGTCTGTAGATAGAGGTTCGGAAAAATTAGTCGAAGGTGGGTCTTGAGAGGTGTTAGATTTACCGTTCAAACTGCTACCTTGCATCACGGTAGATAAAGTCTGAAAATATAGATAATTCACTACATCTATTATTTCAACAAAAAGAATAATTTTAACTTATCAAAAATATTAAGAGCTGTAAATCACAATTCTATGATTCTTATGAAATACCTCTTCAAAACATGACGAGGCAAAAGGAGCGGTATTTCCTGATGGACTTCTTATTATGACTAATACATCACACTTTGTCATGTCTTGCAATTCTTTTGCCTATAATGTACATAAAAATTAAAATATTTAAATAGCATAATCAAATTTTGAGTGTTAAATTATACATCCTCATTTCATATCTGAGTTCTTGGCTATAATAAATTTTTATTTTAGATTAAAAGAAATGTTAAAAAACAATTGAATATGAAAAACGATGGATATGACATTTATCACACGGACCTCTAAAATGAAATTCATCAGCGGCGAGCAGAGCTAAGACATTCTGAATAAATTAATTCCCCGTTTGATGAAAAAGAAAATACCAGTTTCGCAAATAAGACTTTGGACAATGATTTGATAAACTTTTCTGAAAAATGCAAAAACAACCGTTCTCTCTTCCTACAAGAGATTTTAGAAAACAATTCTTTACATTTTTCTTCACTCTCATTAGAACCCATTTTATTACTTCCACTGAAAGAACTGTTTTCCATTATATTGAGAAAAAATCAAAGCAGCAAATTTCTAAAAAAAAAAAAAATACAGGACTTGCTTGAAGAACTACTGGATCTTGACTTTGAAGTTGGTATATACATGTATTGTAGAAACAGGAATATAATATTGGAATATCACATTATTAAATTACGTATACGTGTGATTCATGATCCTTAACATTTCTGTAGGAGAAGAGAAAGAAAATAAATCGAAGAAAGACATTTAAAATGGCACAAAGGCTCTTTACATACAATTCTATAAAGAAATTGTGGAGGTGTCCGACACCTTACAAGACACAAGGAATATAGAAGGTGACATTTATATCCATTAACAATAATATTTACTTTTTTAATTATCGTATTCTTCCTCTTGTAAATGCAGTCGTTTCTGCGTTGGTCCTCCTCTATAAATTCACTTATAATTCCTCCTCTTCTAGGCTTTCCTCTTTTTTTTGGCCTTTTACATTTTTTCCACGAATTTTTCTCTCATCCTACACAAATTTTTATGTAATACTGTAGTTTTGGTAAAATTATACTCTTATTTTCATTTAAAATATATTAACATAATTGATGATAACTATTTAAATTTCATCTTATGTAAGTAAAAACTTTAAATGTAATTAAAACCGACATGTAAAGTAATATATTTTTGACCACATTATTCCTCCGTAGATTTTGGCCTGAAAGATGACGATTCGCCTGAATCCGCATCTGATGTTTAATTTCACACCACAACTTCCGGTATTATGGAAGGAATCACAAACGAGGAGCCATTGTTGCCAATTTGTAAGTGTTGCCATATTGTATTAATTTTGTTATACTTACTAACAAACTGTGCCTCATACATATGCAAATTGCAAAAAGTATGTAGAAAATTAAATAAAATTTAATCAATTTATCGATTAAGGGTGTTATTTACTTAGGGTTTGAGTTCTCAAATTCGGATTGTTAAAAAGTTCAATGTAATGAGTAAAATTTGTACTAAACACAAAAAGTGTTTATGAAATGAATTATTATTGGCAAAACATTCAATAGTTTTACTTTATTATGGAATTATGCTCAAACAAAAATTGACTTTTAGCCAAACAGAGGAAATTCGGAATAAATTTTGCAGATTTTGTTTTCTGCTAAACGTTTTTTGGCAGTAGTCTAATTTTAAGAGTTAGGATTTTATATTTAAGTCTACGTAATTTTGCATATGTTCCGTTGGTTTTACCTCACTTATTCATTAAAAAAATCTTATGGCACGAATAATAAAAATAATGCATTCTATACACTGGCCCACTTATTTTCCGCAACATAATGCATGACCAAATGTATCAACATTTCCTAGCTCTAACGGTTGCCATGTCAATATTACTTGACTCCAGAGATGCTTCTAGGAATCACTACCTGAATTATGCAAAAGAATTGCTTGAATACTTTGTCAAGAAAGCACCCCAGATATACGGAGAGACATTTACTACCTACAACATTCACTCTCTTGTACACATAAGTGATGATGTTAAAAATTATGGTGTTTCACTAAATGAACTAAGTGCCTTTAGATTTGAAAACTATCTTCAAAAGTTAAAGAAATTTGTGAAGAAAGCACAAAATCCTATTGCTCAAGTTGCTAAACGGTTGTTTGAACTGGAAAGAACTACTGTCAAACCATGGATGAATGTTTCAACAACCTATCTTTCCACAAAAAGAAAAGACAGTTGTTTACTTTTAAAAGATCAGTCGTTTGCATTTTTGCAAGGAAAAAGAGAAAATGGAGAATTGATATGCAAAGTTGTTTCACAACAGAGACTGGAAAATTTATTTATTAATCCATGTGAATCGAAATTAATAAATGTTGCCGTTGTGAAAAACACAACATTGCAGAGGCATGGACGGGAAAAAATAATCAGAAAGCATGTCATAGATAGAAAAGTTGCATGTTTGCCTTGTGATGGGAAATATGTGCTGTTTCCTTTGCTGCATGGAATTGAAAGGCAATATTAGGATAAGGTTGGTTTTTAGCACTATCAAGTATTGTAAAGAGAGATATATATTGCTAAATTAGTTCTACCGGTAATTGTAATTTCTTTAATACTGAATTGGTGACTTTATAATAAAATATATGTCAGATAATAATTTTTTTTAAACATTACAACTCAAAGAACTCTTTTCTTGTGACATTGATGACAAAAAACAAACTATGTTATTTATTGAAAAACATAATATGTTTAAGCATTTTGCTTAATTTTGATTTTTTAAATTAAGATGGACAAGAAGTGGGTAAGAGCTGTGTGGAGAGAGGATGAAAAAGAGATGGAGCTTGCCATACCCAGTGTATGGGTTGAAGGAAATCGCATAAGATGGCCAAATACATCAAATGCAAAATCTGCACTCAAAGAATGCAAGAAACCTGCTGACAAATGGCTTTCATTTGATCTGATAAAGATCAAGTTTTCATCAGGTAACTTCTTAATTTATTGATAAGAAACCGAGTAATTTATGTTTGAAGATGTAAAAAATGTAGGGAAGTCAACAAAGTTAACAAAGAATTTTTTGTATACATTTCTCATTAAGTCAATTGTACCTTCTCTTCATGCATTGTTTTTCTTTTAAATAAAGACGACTATCGGGAATGTGAGGACTATGATGAGACGACAGCGGTGGAATCTGAGTGTGACTCAGAACCAGTAATGAAAAGGAAACCAAAAAAGAAGGTCATGAGTGACTTTATTATGGGTGAGCTTGCAATTTATCTACAAACTTGAAGATTCTTTTATTTGTTATTTACTTTGATATTTTGATTAATGAAATATACTGTAAAACGAGAAAATATAGCGCACTACAAATTTTAGCGCCTTTGGCGCAACTGCCTCTGAGCGCTAAAATTAATAGTGCGCCAACGGTTTTCCATTTGTATTAAATTTCTTCAAGTTGCAAAACAATAACGTCAGTCCTTTTTTAAGGCTATATAGAAGTGTTCATTTAAATATCAGGTGCTGTCGGTTCTGTTTGTTTAAACAAGTACACAGGTAAACGGTATGGGTTATCGGGTATAAGTGCCTAAACATGGATTAATTAATTCAGTTTTAATTGCTTTTTAATATCTCTCATTAGCACCTTGAAAAATGGGCTTCTCCCTATGCCAGTTCAATTTAGCGCCTCGAGGTGAAAATGTGATTAAGCGTGGCGATCGTTAACGCTGACAATACATGATTTATCATAATTTCTTTGATCTCTGATTAGTGGATTTAAAGATAACAAGACGATACCTTTTTTGTGTTTTTTTTTAATGTAAAATTACCGTGAAAAAGATTCTCTCATGGTGATCGAAACTCATGGTAAATGTAGCATTCGATTTCACTTTTAGTTTCGGGACTCTCTTGGTGTTATCCAAGTCGACACGTTAAATTTAAAGTCTGATAACTCAAATTTGTTAACCAACAAAAAATTACACATCATCGCCAATAAATGAAGTTTTCATAACGATCTACTGACGATTTACACAGAAGTAAGTGTATTCTTCTCAACGACAGTTTACCGTGCATGCGAGATAGATATCAAAGTCGTTGTGTTCACGCGTTTGAGTGAACACAGAACTAAATTTTGGGCGTGATCGTTTATCAAACAAGAACATTTTTTGTATTCTCTTTTAAAGAAAAGATGCATGCGCTAAAATATGATTGCACTAATGTACTGGCACTTGCGTTTGCGTTAAAATACGTATGCGCCAAATTTTCTCGTTTTACAGTATATAAATTTTGTTTAATTAGATTCTGCTGAAGACAATTCATCAATAAAAATGCAGAAGAAGTTACCTGTAGCAGGTTAGATATTGTTATGCAAATATATATCCAGATATAAAAGAGGACAATTTATTATGGTAATTCCTTTTTTTTTTTTTTGGAGCATTTTCCAACAATTTGATATATTATACTTCAGCACCAGTTATGCCGCCAAAACCACCCCAAAAAATCTCTTCTAAAAAAAACCAAGACCAGTCATCACTTCAGTCGTCCAGGTCTCGATCACCTTCACCTTCTACTAGAGATGAAATGGAAACCAGACGTAGCAGGTCTATTACACCAAGCAAGTCCTGGGCTAGTTCAAACAGTCGGGAGAGCTCGATGAATAGGTCGATGTCACCAAGAAGTCCCATTCGCTCAACACAAAGGTCCAGAATTTCAACATCCAGAAGTCCAATTCGCTCAACACAAAGGTCCAGAATTTCAACATCCAGAAGTCCAATTCGCTCAACACAAAGGTCCAGAATTTCAACATCCAGAAGTCCAATTCGCTCAACACAAAGGCCCAGAATTTCAACATCCAGAAGTCCAATTCGCTCAACACAAAGGCACAGAATTTCAACATCCAGAAGTCCAATTCGCTCAACACAAAGGCCCAGAATTTCAACACCCAGAAGTCCAATTCGCTCAACACAAAGGCCAAGAATTTCAACATCCAGAAGTCCAATTCGCTCAACACAAAGGCCCAGAATTTCAACATCCAGAAGTCCAATTCGCTCAACACAAAGGCCCAGAATTTCAACATCCAGAAGTCCAATACGCTCAACACAAAGGCCAAGAATTTCAACATCCAGAAGTCCAATTCGCTCAACACAAAGGTCACGAATCTCAAGGTCCAGGTGTGTAATTGAAAATAGATGTAAATTGTCATGTTTCGTGTAGAATTATGTGTTTTTATATACATACTATACATAATGGGCCTGCCTTATGTGCCAGCGGGCAAGAAGAGGTTAGGTGAGGTGAGGTGAATATACATAAACTCTAAATTCTTGATCAAATGAGGGGAATTATTCTTCAAGTTAAATCACAAGAAGTAACCCTCAAAGATTTTCTCTAACAGTCAGGAATTATTACAAAAAAAATTAAACCTTTGGTGCTGGACTCAGGTTTTTTATTCTCTTGATATGACACAAAATGACTGAAATGCAGAATTAAAATTAGAAATTGTGTATAGAATGAATATAATGTTCTCCTTTATTATACATTTGAGCATTGAATCATTATTTTATGAAAGATATTGTATCATAACAATAGCGGTGTGTGCATACAAATTTTCATAAATAACTAATGCGCATTATAAAATTTGTATGCACACACCGCTGCAGTTATGAGACTATATCTTTCAAAAAATAATGATTTAAAGCTTATATTTACATTTTTCTAACTTCTTGCTTTGTCTGCAAATGTGATTTATATGTCAAAATTTCTATTTTATTCTAAGGATAAATTCAAATTAATGGAATAGCCATTGTAACAGCCACAAGCGTGAACTTTGATTCTCGCTTGTGACGTTGCATTTTACAGCGTTCAAAGTTTGTTATGTCACGGTTAAACTCGTCATTTTAACCTTTGAGTTCCGTTTGTGTGTTACGGTCTTATTACTTCAGTATCTTTTCACACACTTTACATGCAAAAAATATTTGGAATGTAAATTTATATATTGCAGTAACACTACAAAGTATGAATGAAAATGAACAATTGCATTTCAGAAATTCTTGCTTCAAAAGATTGGAGGTACAGATGGTACTGACCACATGAAGAAAGCAATGTTAAGGTAAATAAAGAATGATGTTACTGAATAATTAAAGATCATTTATTGAAAAAATCAATGTATGACATTGTATTCAGAGTGATATGAAATACTAAGTATTTGAAGTATGACATATTTCAATTTATTTTCAGAACTATGACAAACTCGTACATGGCTGGTCTAAACATGAAGGGAAAACGGGGAAAGAAAGCTTTTGGTTCCTCCCAACTCTACCTCCTAATAAAAGGTAAAATGTTTTCTGATTTTTACTACTGTCAAATTTCTCATTTGTAGTACATGTAGATTGAAACAATTAAAACATAATTTGATTAGTTGGTGCAGACGCAGAGTACTGTAGATTCCTCATTTTTCATGATTACTTCATTTTGCGATTCAATTATTTAATGCATCAAATTGCTAGAACACATAATTTTTATCATATATATTCATTAAATTTACACCTGCCAAAAATTAATAGGGAGATCATAAAATCCGCGAGATGTGCTTTTGGCAATTTTACATGGATATTAATTCCTTGTGTTTAATTAGGAATCTACAGTATACATCTATTTAAAAATGGTGTGTTATCTTTATGGCAATCTTATTGAAATTAGATCATGTGATCTGCAAGGAAAAAGCCACTGGAGCAGATCAAAGGATCCAATTTTGGTTGAATTGTCTTTATGTAAAGAAAAAAATATATACAGAGGAACATATATTATAAAGCACCTTTATGTCTGTTTCAGAAACTGTATTGACATCTCATACACAGTATACAGAATCAAAATTCAATGAAGATTTGGCTAGATTCCTAAAATATGCCCCGGAGCGTGTGGGAGGAGGTGGAAGAAGGAGAAGAGATTGACTGTTTTTCACGTTCACTTGACCAGAACTAATGATTTTACTCTTTTTCATCTTTTTAAACTAATGTTTTTGTGAAAAGCTGGCTACAGATGTGAGCTAGGTTATCCATCAGTGATTTTAAGTGATACTTTCACTTTATTTAACTGTTTCTCTCTTGAATAAATTGATTAATGATATTTGTTCTGGTGTCATGTTGTTCATAAAATAATTTGAGGCAAAATGATTCACTGCAATTAGCGAAAAAAAATCAGTGTTCAAGGTCAAACAGTTGTAGCATTTCAACCAAATATCAACTAAATTTAAACGTTGTAACAACGTCAGATATCAACGTTGAATCAACGTCAAAATTTCAACGTCCATTCAACTTTCATATTCAACCAAAATTCAACGTCATTTCAACGTTGAGGCATGACGTTGTTTCAACGTTGAATCAACGTTGAAATGCCTGCTGGGAATGTTCTTGTATTAAGTATTTTTTGAGAAGTACATTTATATCATTGTAATCTGTAGACAAAAAAACATACTTAAAAAATACAAAGATAATGGGAGGTCAGTATCCATTCTTCTGAGTTAAGGCCAATTAAATTTGAACCTTTTGCACCTAAAATGTGATTTTCGACCGATTATGGTTTTCAGTATTTTTGATAGTTGTACGAAGCTGCATAAATTTTGTGTGTGACCTTTTTGCACTTAAAATAGCAACTTTTATAGTTACAATTTCATTTGAAATGAAAATATTTTCAATACCAAGAATCTTAAAATATTAATCTAGTTTGACTTGATATGTATTCAGCACATTTTGACATACATATGAGAGGAGAAAAACATCTACAAAACTAGCACTAAACTAAAAACTAAATAAAATATAAAACACCGGATTTAAACGTGGCAACAACATCTTTGTATTAATGATCATAAGCCCGAGAAAGAAACCGTCCGACAGAGCGGTCGGTTTGTGTAGGAGTGCTGAAAGATAACGCGAACGAATTAATTTGATGATTTGAAGTTGATGCTAATTAAGTTGTACGAGTAAGAAAATCCGTAATGAAGGTTTGTAGGGGAGACAGGCTCTGTAAATGACCACAAAAATATTCTCAAGGGTAAAAACTAATTGGAGTAAAATAAAGAAATTTAAAAAAAAATTTAAAAATAACTAAATAAAAAGAAAGCAAAAAGAACCGGTACAGATTAAACCGATTAAGGAACGAGCTAACACGTTGAATTATTAACATGAATGATAGTTTGTACATGGAACCAAAAAGATGGTAATATTGCTAAGAAAAATATCAGGATGTTCTAGTTGATGTTCAATTTGGTGAAGTCACTTAATTTGTTCGGGCGGAATGACTTCAGTCTATGTATTAAAAAAGTGTGTTTGTTTTTTTTTCTTTACGCATCTGTCTAGTTAGGGTTGTGATCAATAACCAAAACCATCATGTCCTCCAATTTGTGACCATCTAAGTTAAAATATTCCCCGACAGGTTCTTTAACTATCCCCTCGCGCAACTTCTGCGAGGGGGATAAAGCATCGCTGCTGTGCGTGTGTGTGTATGTGCGTGTGTCCATTGTCAGCTCTTCAGTAAAATTCCAAGAAAACCCTCTAATGATCGAATGAATATTCATCAAACTTTGTACACTTCTTTGGCATGGTAAAAGGACAAAGCCTATTGATTTCCAAGTCAGTTGATTCAATATATTTGAAATTATCGTAAAAATGCGAAGTTAAAACATGAATTTTATGTACGACTTGACAATACAAATTTCCGGTAATTTTATAAACGACTTTAAGTAAATCGCTACCGCATGCATTTCAAATCAACGACTTGATATTTTTGGGATTTTAATCTAATAAACTTAAAGGTAAAAAAACAAACAAACGTTTTGTAGTATTGGAGGGTTAGGTTAAAGTTACCGTGAAGCGGGCAAGAAATTAAAGTCATCCGATTGACCTCAAAACAAGCAAGTTGACTTTCGGACAAATTTTCCCGTATTACTTACAATAGAACCAGTCCAAAATTCAGAGCAGACTTTGGCAGATATCGCACATTTATCACGCGAAGATTGTTTCATATTAATAATAGCTGCATATCTCCTACTATGGGTTGACATACCACAAGCAACTAGAATTGTCCATCAGAGCAGACTACAGATCGCTAAATCTTTAGCTACGTTTCATATTATATACGGATCGTTTTTGTATACTTATATAAAATTGAATGTCACTTAATGAATCTAAATTATTTAACTTTAAAAAATATGTGTACATGTGTTGAGTTTCTGCTAGGAATAGGAAAACTGTGCGTACTGCCTTCCGTGTGTAATTGCTTAAGAATTGAACAACACAGATTACAGTTAGTTAACCAGTTTCATTTTATTATCAACGACATCTAAGTAAACAAGGGAAAGCGCGGCTCCTGATATGCGCACAATGTCACTTGAGTGGTAAAATGAAGTTTGTGTGAATGTGGTAAAAAGCTACAACAAACAAATATAAAAATACAAATAAATGAATACGTACAAAGTTATAAAAATCAGTTTGTAAACAAATTAAAAACATAGTTCTGCACGCATAAATGAACATTAAAAAGGTTCTTAATTTCTCTTAACATATAGTTTTAAAACAATACTATCGAAACTAACATCGTGATCTGAAAAATTTACATATATTTTCCTAAATAATGCATGCATATCCCTCTACAACAAGTCATGTCGTGAGGGGATGCTCCGCTTTGCGGTGTCCTTGTTTTCTTAGTATTGATGGTGGAACGATGGTTATTGATGCGCCTGCGGAGGTCTCCTGTTTCCCCTACGTATTGTTTCTGACAAAATTTACAATTGATGAGGTATATTGAATTGTCAGAACGACAAGGAGTATTTGCGAAAATTTTGTAAGTACGGCCAGTAATGGGGCTAGAAAAGTCTTCTGCATAAGACAAATGAATATATATATGCAAATTTAATCTCCATTAAGATCATCCAATATTGTATTGGTCACTTTCCTTTATGATTTCCACCCATAAACTTAAGTATAAAGGGAAATATCTTTTCAACCTGTACGTGCATATTACGATAAAGTCTAGTTGGTGTTAAGAACCTAAAATGGTTTATCCTCAAAATGTCTTCTCCAAACATTTGTGTATCTTTTGCACAGTATAAAAGTCATACAAAACACTATTCTTAAGTAGCTTTCCATGAGAAAAAACTATTAATAAGCTATGGAAAAAATATTTTTAAAAAAGTGTATTCTGATAAAACAAGAGGCCCATGGGCCACATTGCTCACCTGAACATCAAAAGACATCAAAAAATCAGCATTATGAAGTCATATACAAAAAAATATGGACAATGTAGTCTAACAGTTCCTGTATTTGCTCAGAATTTTCTGTTTTTCATTGATACCTTTTTGTCAATATATGGTCATTTCATATATTGAGCATTACAGTTCTCAAAAAGATCTAAATCAAATGGTATATAAACTTACACCAATTGTTCCGGGAACAAAGTGTAAACAATTTTAAAGAATCAACAATATGTCAAAATGCTCGCATATAAATAGAACCATATATTATAACCTATCAGTTTTGGTAAACTTGCAATGTTTTCTTTTGTAAACTTGGACCCCCCCCCATTTTTGGCTCCACCCTTCTCCTGAAAAATATGATTTTGATGAATTTGAATCTACACTATCTAAAGTTGCTTTCACTAATGTTGCACCTTTTCTAAGAAATGTTTTTTTTTAAACATTTCTCTCAAAATATTTCTTTTTAAAGAGTTAATCCCTCCCCATTGTCCGCCTACCTTATCCCGAGGATCATAATTTTACCAAACTTGAATCTACCCTACCTGATGATAAATTTCACTCAAATTAAAAGCTTTTCTGGCCAGTCGTGTTCTGAGTAGAAGATTTAAACAAAATGTCTCTATATTTTCCTTTGTAAATCTTCTATCCCCTATTGTGGTCCCACCTAACCCACGGGACCATGGTTCATGATTTGAACAAACTTGAATCTACACAATTTAAGGATGCTTCCACGCAAGTTTCTGTTTTTCTGGCTTAATGGTATTTAACCAGAAGATTTTTTAAGATTAACTCTATATATTCCTATGTAACATTTCGACCACCCCCCCCCCCCCCCAATTGTCGCCCAACCCTACCCCCAGGAACCATGATTTTATCAATTTAAAATCTACACTATCTGTGGATGCCATCATAGACGTTTCAGCATTTTGACTGAATAGTGTTTTGAGTAGATGGTTTTTAAAGTTTACAGTACCGATCAGACCCAACCTAACAGAAAGTAAACCTCAACTAAACCCTGGGTTTACTTTCTGGGTTTACTAGAGTGGACCCAGAGTAAACCCAGAGTGGACACAGAGAGTAAACCCCGATCAGAAGTATACCCTGAAAGCAGACGCTACATGTGTATTCGGAATACACAAAGGGCAGGAATCACAGGCAGTAGGATGATAAGATAAAATACAGGTCTGCTTCACACTTCAGTGCGTATATATAGTTGACTCCAAAAGCAATTCTGGAGTAAACCCAAAGTAAACACTGAATAAACCCAAAGTAAACCCCGGGTAGACCCAAATTTTTAAAAAGTAAACCCCGGGTTTAGTTGGGGTTTACTCTGGTGTTAGGTTGGGTCTGATTGGTACTGTACCTCTATATACTTCTATGTAAAACTTCGAACCCCCCCCCTCCCCCCCCCCCCCCCCCCGATTGTGGTCCCATCTTACCTACACCTTGTATGCTTCGAAACTTTCACAGATTAATACAAACCAGTTAGGAACGTATATTGCTTGTGCAATACTCTCAGACTGCTTGTTTTAAAGAACTTGACTTCCACTTACCCAATGATGCATTGTGCCATGTTTGATTGAAACTGGCCCAGTGGTTCAGAAGAAGTCGAAAATGTAAAAAAAAAATTTACAGACAGACATACGGACGCCGGATAAAAACTGGTCAGAAAGAATCTGAAACAAAATTGTACTTTTAGCGTAAAAAAAACTTACTCCTTGGTTTAAAATATCAATTTTAACTGAAAAAAGTACAATATTCATGAGACGCTTTACAAACAACAATCCCGTCAAGTATTTGAATACTATGGAATCATTAGAATGTGTGGTGTCTCAATTTTCGTGGTATTCGTGGGTACCCCTTGCCCACGAATTTACATCCTTAACGAAAACTAATAATTAAATATTTACCTACTCAAACTGAAAACTGCAAGTTCGAATGTTTTATTTTATTTACATAACGTTAAAGATGATAAAATTTCATGATAACTGGTGATAAATTGTCAGAAAAATACGGCAACACTTCATTTCTTTTATCATGTCATACTAAATATTTAGCAATTTGCCAAAATAAAAACGGTTGACATTTGTTTAAAATATATGTCGAATAATTTCAGATATCATGACACGCTTTTATTAAGAAAGGTACCAACCATTACATCCCGATCAAAGGGAAAGATCCGGGGGGGGGGGGGCTGTCAGTTTTTGAAAATAGATAAATACGTATTCCGTGCTGGTACATTTAAATGATAAGTTTTCTATAGCTAGCGCAAAAACCAGACAATCCGACAATAAAGACAGCAAATTATATGTGTGTGTCCTTGGTCAACTTAAATATTAAGAGTTTTGGCCAAAAAAAGTATGAAATTGAATTATACATGTACTATGTCAAAAAAAATCCCTCTTCCTTTTTAAAATCAAATGATCGTTCTTTTAGATGTTTTTACACAGTACTGTTTTTATAACAGGATTCCAAGTTATTACTTTGAATATAAATGGTTGGAATCGGACAAATCAAAGTAAATAAAAGAGCCATGTCCGCATAAGTATCGGACAATATTAGAGAATAAAAAAAAATGAAACTGAAAATGTTAAATGCATCTATACACATTTAAGTTGCGTATAGCAAGTTTCAGTCAAAAGAGAGTTCAAAACTCTATATTTACATTCAGTGTCTATTTCCCGTTATGCGACGCTCAATTTCCTATGAATACACTTTGCTGATTCATTCGCCATGAACACAAATATAAACGTCTTCACGTGTTTTGAGTATATTTATTTTTGGTTTTTTGAAACTTTTAATCTTACAGTTTTTGGTACTATTTTATTAGTCGCGGAAGCGAACTAACGAACATGTTAATATGGCTGTTGCATATATGTTTCATATCCCTGACTGAGAGCGTTTTTAATGACTTTACAGCGACAACATACATATTTTATACAAATAGACATTAGTATTAATATTAATATAAGCATTGAATGCTTATTCTTGGATTTCGTCGGTCGGGTTAATAAAGCCCGAAGGGCTTTATAACAGATTTGATCACGCTCCGAACGAAATTATTACCTAATAATATTCATAACATTCAAAGAATTATTCCTACTTATATTTATGTCATTCTAAGCCATTGTTCGATTTAATATTTAAGGTGGCTCTATACACCCACAGTTTATTCCAATTTTCAATAGAAGACCACAAAACATATACTTATCAAATATTAAAATGACGATAGGGATACTATAGGTATTTTTAAAGAATTTTTTAATGTTTTTTCGTGTTTTTGTAAAATATTTTTTAAAAAGACAGCTATCAACAAATTGAGAGAAATTATTTTGTCATATGATGGATATTTCCTTCGGACACATAAAAAAATATAAAACTTCTTAACATTCAAAAATGTTATTATTGCAATTTTTTTTTAGTATTTCCCCAAAACATATTTTTTTTTATATTTTCTTACTCTGTTGGCAAATCATCTGAAAAAGTTGCTTGATGTTATAAGAAAATGTATTTTAATAAATGTGAAATAAAAAATTGAATGAAAACAATTGCAAATAAACACAAAAAATATTTTAAATTTTATTTGGTATGAAAGTTCCTCATGTAAGGGTTATCGTTCCTAAATCCCAAGGCCCAAACACCTTGGGGACTTTTCATTTCTAAGTTGAAGAAAATTTCCTAAATATAATGTTGGAATGATAAATACATGCATATTTCATAATAGACTTTGCCCTGTATAAGTGAATATATTCGCTTTAGTGCAAAACTAAGTCAAATAAATAAAGGGGAACATTGACTAGGCTAATAGGATTTATGTATCCCAACCTGAGAGAAATTCAAAGCAACCCTCTCATCCCCGTTAGGTGTCGATATTAATGTGCATTAAAGTATATTATAATTGAAATATTTTCACCTGTTTAGAATTTTCTTTCACGGTATTCAACCAAAAAATACGTTTTAGAAATTTTTGGAAAGTTAAAAAATTTATTGTTCTCAACGGGAATCGAACTCATGACCTACTGGTTTGTAGTGAACCCACTAACCCACTGCGCTACGGTGTAACATATCGATAATGCTAAAAAAACTCTTTAAAAATTTATACTTGATTTTATTGTTTATTTCGATAAATAATACCACACAACGTGAAGGTGTCACATACCACATTACTTGTAAGTAATGAATTTTCCAATTATCAAATTAAATCTATCCATTTAACAAATTTTTCAAAATAGCGGTTCCCATACAATTCACCTCAGTTTAAATCAGCCAGTACCGGAAATGCATGTTTCCAGATTTACTTTTTTGCGTACTGCGTCATCAAAAAGTGGTGTATAGAGCCACCTTAAACATAAACAAGTTGCTGTCCTTTAAGAAAGGATCTCAATATGTGGACCATTGCACGCCTTTCCAACGGAAACGTGAAAGCCTTAAGATTATTAGAGATTCCACCCACTCTAGCCCCCTGCTTTTAACCACTAAATGTGTACGTTTTACTACGTATACATGTATGGATAGCCCTGACTTTTTATCTCAGAATTAAAAAGATTCATACTTCTAAAATAATTATGATCCATCTACTAATGAAGTTTGCATATATAGTATCAGGCATTCGGAATTCCACTATTTGCGCACACATTACGATTCGCACTACACTTTGTTAAATATGCAGTGACAGCTTTGTGTAAATTAAAATTTTTATATTTTGATGCATTTTTCTTGAGATTTTAACTTTTATACAGTGACACAATTATTCAATCTAATTAAATGCTTAAAAATAAAAACTTTTAATCGGGAAGTACTCTAGCCTTGCCTACTATAAAAGTAAAGTAAAGTTACATGGGTATTCGGAAAAACAACAAAACATTGCAAATTATGCTATTTGATGCATGCTGTAGTGTCGGCATAACATTAACTTATTTCATAATACTGACAAATTATATCACATGCCGATCATTTCTTTAAAAGGAATACTTTGTTTCTTTACTGTTTACCGACAACAGTTACTTTACAATTACAGCGCATTTGAACTTATGTGTGCCTATGGCATGGAATCCCGATTCAGATAAACGTGTGCTAGCCTGGTTCCCTGAGCTTCCAATTAGGCACAGGAACCAGGTTAGCTCATGCGCAGGCTGAATTTTTCCCATAGCGTCCGGTTTAACCTCGCTTATATATTTTCTGCGTGGACCACAGGATCCACGCAATAACCAAACCCCGCTCGTGTCCCAATTATACGTCAGACAAATTTAAAATGTCATGCAAAATTAATCATAAAAAATCGATTCGTAGTCTTATCACAAGCAAAGTCCACATGCAGTTTTTTGAAGAATGTAATTTCACTCGCAGTTGTCATTTACACATTGTTTTTTACGCAGAACAAGGAGGTTTATTCAAAGAGGCTTGGTCCACATATATCGACGATTTCGCGGTGGAGCTGTGTGTGTCGGTCAGATTGAGGTCCCGTGAGAATTTGTGTCCTTCTTCTATACTGATTTCAAAGAATGTTACTATAAGCACATATAACTATAATTTCTCGCATTGCAATACAATAGTTAACAGTTAAATATGAATAGCTGATTATGAAAATTTATACACATGTTGCACCACATTCAACACAACTTAAAACCTATATTTAATATTATAAATAAAACTACTTGTTTGCAAAAGCATTAAAAACCATGAATAAAACATATGTAAGTGTAATATATATCACATATGTATCAATAATGATTTGCATTGCTAACCGTTCTTATCCTGTTGAACACGACGCCTTACCAGGACCCAGACTCAGTTTACAATTGCAAATATAATTGACAATGAAAACAAACCATGATTTTCCCTAAAACATGCAGTTTTTGGAAGGTTCTAATTTCACTCGCAGTTAATAAAAACGGTGTCATTTACGCGTCATTTATTCGGTCCTAAAGGCGGCTTTGCCGAAATGTTTTCGCGGAGGAGCTGGATGTCTGTGTGGTGTACTTCCTCGAATTGTTCCCAGAGGACTGCATACTGTCTTTGGCGGTCTCCTATGTTTCTCCGCTGTAAGCGTTGTAATAACCCGTCCTCTACCATTGGTTTCTGGAGTTGCAATCGCTCTAGATCTGCTTCACTAAATATGATGGGAATGAGATAATACATGGTCTGGGCCATCTCAATGGCCAATGATTAGTTCTTCGATGCCAGCCTTCACAATCGTTGTTGGTCCGAGTCTCCTTTTGGTATACATTCCTTGGCCTACAAATTTGCGGTGGCCGGTTGGCATCACCCATCGAATACAGAGCCCTTTCTGAGACGGCACCGACACTTTCAAAAACATTGCTGACGGAATGTTCCTTCACAGTGGCCGTTATGTTTTGACAACGCTGACTCCAGGAGCACCTTCGTGACAGTGGCGATGTTAACCCATGAAAAAGTTGTTTCCCCTTTCTTTACTGAAGCCATGCAATATAAGTCTTTCTGGCGAACAGCACAGTCCAGTCACGACCATAGGCTACATTCCTTTAAAGGTTGTATGAGTAACCCCTGTTGTCAATTACTAGGCAGTAGGGCACTGTTTGAGAGACTGGCGATGACTCTGTAAAGGCAGGACGGCACTGGCTAGGAGACGGTCTCTTTGATTTCATTCATTTACTTAGAAGTCCAAAATTATCTTAACTACCTTACACAGTCATAATTTTTGTAAATGTACAATCTTATTAAAACAAAATTTTAAATGTATGCATCTCAAGTATATATTATTTTCTTATATTCATGCAGTATATACAGGGCATGTAGGCCTTTAGAGCTCGGAAACATCGCTACTCCCTTATGTTTGAAAAACAGACATAAAAATACAACATAGAGTGAAGTAATTATTTTTTTAATTTTTCTACAGATATATGAACACTTTTCTTATGAATATCATAAGCCTGTGAATCATATGATTCTTGGTAATAAACAACAAACTAGAAACTATAATTATGCGCGGCACATGGTTTTTAATTATCCCCTCCCGCAACTTGTTGTGAGGGGGTCAGCTCTTTAGCAAAATTCCAAAAAAAACCCTCCAATGAATATTCATCAATCTTTGTACACTTCTTTTGCGTGGTAAAAGGACAATCCCTATTGATTTTCAAGTCAATTGATTCAATAATTTTTTAATTATCGTAAAACAGCGAAGTTAAAACATGAATTTTATGTACGACTTAACAATAGGCATTTCCGGCAATTTTATGTTCGACTTTAAGTAAATCGAAAAACATGAAGGAACATGATTAACAACAAGCTGATTGAAGCTACAGTTTTCAAAGGAGAGGATGCTGACAATCTTTCAGGTGTCTTCCCACTTAGCTAAAATTGTGGGTTTTCTATGGGTGACTGATTTAAACTAAGTGGGAATGGTGCAAAGGTAAGGGTGTCAAAGAACAAAGGAAATAAATAACAGTTGAATTATAGTCTGTTCAAGTTTTGACCTTAGGTAAATTTTTAATTAAATGAAAAAAAATAATAACAGGCGATTTTTTTTAAACATTATGTATAAAATTTAAACAAGAGGCCCATGGGCCACACCGCTCACCTGAGGAACAATAGGTATGATAAAAATCAGCTTAATGGAGTCATCTTACAAACTATCTGGACAATGTACAATAGTACATGTAGATCCTGTATGGATAAAATTCATTTCCCCCTGGATATTCTTATGTTTATAATCATTAGTCCCTTTTCTAACTTGGTGATTTTATAGTCGTATCACATGTTAAGTATTGCAGTTTTAAAAAAGATCCTTAACAATTGTTTAAAAATTGATTATAAACCTACATCAAACTCTGAACCTTTTTAGGAGACCGAAGATTTGTCCTGGGGCCAAAGTATTAACAATTATAAAGAATTATCTGGCTGATTAGTTTCTGAGAAGACGATTTTTAAAGATTTATTGTATATACATGTATACCTATGTAAAACTTTGAACCCCCCCCCCCCCTCCCATTGTGGCCCAACCCTACTCTCGGGGGTGTCATTATTTTGACAACTTTGAATCTACACTACCTAAGGATGCTTCCAAACAAGTTTCAGCTTTCCTGGCTGATAAGTTTCTGAGAAGAAGATTTTAAAAGATTTACTCTAAATATTCCTATATAAAATTTTAACACCCCCCCCCAATGTGGCCCCACCCTACCCCTGGGGTGTCATTATTTTCACAACTTTGAATCTACACTACCTGAGGATACTTCCACACAAGTTTCAGCTTTCCTGGCTGATTAGTTTCTGATAAGACGATTTTTTAAGATTTACTATATATACATGTATTCCTATGTTAAACTTTGACCCACCCCCCCCCCCCCCCCTCAATGTGGCTCTACGTTACCCCCAGGGTTCATGATTTTCACAACTTTGAATGAACACAACCTGTTTCCATACAAGTTTCAGCTTTCCTAGTTGATTAGTTTTTGAGAAGATTTTTAAAGATTTACTCTATATATTCCAACGTAAAACTGTGACCCCCATTGTGGCCCCACCCTACCGCCGGGGTCATGATTTTCACCACTTTGAATCTACACTACCTTAGGATGCTTCCACAAAAGTTTCAGCTTTTCTGGCTAAATGGTTCTTAAGAAGAAGATTTTTAAAAAAAATTCCAAAAGTTTTCTTTAATTCTAATTATCTCCCCTTGAAAAAGGGCGTGGCCCTTAATTTTCCCAACTTTGAATCCCCATTGCCTAAAGATGATTTGACCCAGTATATCTTGAGAAGATGTTGAATATGTGACGTGTGTGAATGTTTACGGACGAACGACAGAAAAGCTCAGGTGAGCTAAAAAATTAAATACCTGTAATAGAAGTGAATTTTGATAATTAATTAAAGTAAATCCACCCTCCTGTGACGTCATACATTTTACATAAACCATGAATTCAATAAAATTCTTGCAAGTAGATTTGTAATTTCTAAGTTATTATAGGTGCACATCAAAAACTCAAATCAGTGTTTACTTGGAGATATTTTATAAACGTTTTTCATCCTTATATTCCACATAATTCAATAATGACAAAGGGAAATAACTCTTTTCTATTTTTCTCTAAGTGATATATCTAAATGCTATAATTTTTCTAATGTAAACAATTTTTTCTTTTTTTTTTAATTTTAGTTTTATGGCATAGTAAGCAATTTAAATTTATAAACAAGTATCCATCCACTTTTATTTAATTTTTAAACAAGAAAAAGTGTGATTTTCAGATGATAATTTCAGCCTTTGGTTTTTATTACCTTACATCTTAAATAATATGGATACATATATATTTTATTTATTTTTTGATGAAATTCAAGTCCAATAAGTTAAAAAAAGTTAAGTTTTTTAACTTTGAACCCATAACTTTATAGGTACGGAGTTACCTTAAAAAGTGTTTGTTCTATTGATTGATCTTGGATGAATTTTAATTGTTCCCCGCCGCAACGCGGACCGGGGACATAGAAATGCCGGGCGTCCGTCCGTGTTTCCGACCGTCACACATTTTTTAAAGCGCTCTCATGCCTTCAAATTTTGACGGATTTTCATTAAATTTATACCAAATGATCATACCACTAATACTTTGGTCAAGTTCTTTTAGATTGTAGGATTTTGGATATATTTGCGACAGGAAAAATGGAAAAAATGGGTGGTAGGGGTAAAAAGAAATGATCCTTCCAACCTCCCCACACACTTAATTCTGGAACAGCCCTGAACGTTTGAAAATATTCCAATATACAGTATACTAGTATACTGTTTGACTGGCACCAGGAATTCTATTCTTGTTATTTTAAATTTACTAAATATACATTCTTTTTGCGTGATGAGAAGGAAAACAGACATAGTTGCATTGAAGTTTATATATTTTAAATAATGTCATAGTCAACAACAAACTCTGTTTAGCATTTATAACATATTTTGAAAATCATATACATGTACATATATATTTTAGCATGCAGGTGTTATATAATAACTTAAGTACTTAGTAGTTTAATAAATACATTCATTTTGAAATATGTTTTTATTATGCACATCAATCATAAACTTGACAATGTATACATAACAGATAAACAGTCATTACATGCCACTGATCTTATATTTCACTTGAACATCTGTTAAAATCCCACATAAACACATATTTCACAAGACAAATTACTCCAGAGGAAGGAGATGGAGGGGTAACTCCGCATACTTCATCAGCTGGGGGGTGCCCTGTCGGAGTCGGTCCTTCAGATTCGGATACGGCTGTCAAGTTACCTGTACTTCTTCTTTGGACGCACAACACCACCGGCAGCTACCTGTAACATCTTGGCTTCATTCTTCTCGATTAGCTGGATCAACATGAAGATGTTGGGATGGGGTCGGCGATACATCCTGGTGAATTTGTGGTTTCAGCCCTCTACTGCATTTGTTGTGCGGGACCCATCGTTGTCATAATGATTCCAATGGGTGAGATGCCCTTCTACCCATATTTCCGTCACGTAGACCACGGTCCCTCAAGGTTGATGTCTTCCTTGGATGTGGTAGACCGGTTCCAGTAGAGTGAGGACTTGCAGGCCTGGAAAGTAGGAATGTTCCTTATCATGTCCTCCACCGCGTTGTCACACTCCGAGTTACGCAGTCCTCCTATTTCTTCATCGTAGATGTTGGGGATGGGTGTTGCTTCCTCTCTGCACCTCTTTTTCACCCCACTGATAAAGCATTCTGCCGCCAGTCCAATATAGTCCTCTTCTTGGTTACGCTATTATAAGGTCTTCCAAAGGCCACCACGATACACAAAAACACACAAAACTGTCAATGATAGTTACTTGATAAGATACATTAAAAAAATAGATAAACAATGACATAAACTGTATTTATAATTAAAGAATATTACTAAATGATTGAAGCATAATGAATTCCAACATTATCATTCAAACACTTAACTAAAAATCATTCTATACATTCATTATCTTACAAGATCTGTTAGATCAAACACCCCGTCCCCCGAATGTGAATCAAACCTGTTTTATCGTTTATACTATCCGATGTTTTGAACACTTTGTTCGGATATATTGACGGCAAAGGATGGGCTGCAGAGGGACCGCTACCATTCACGAAATGTGAAAAATCACACGCATGAATTATTGGTGTAGGTGAAGTCCTTACGTATTATCCTAGCTCGCTGCAGCCATATTCTTCGTTTATCTGCATCTCTTGGAAATCTGTGGAGACTGACGACTTGTTTTCCCCCTATAATTACAACATATGCAGCAATACTTCCTTGAAATGTATCCCAAAACAGAGTTCCTCAATCGTACGTCTGTTATCACAGTTGTCAAGAACGCCCGCGGGAGTAGACATATATTTTAGCGCATACGCAGTTTTTCAATAGGAGAGTTCCAACTAGGGAAAATAACTCACGTTCTTTAAATGGGGAAAACCAAAACTAGGTAAGACAGACACTACTACACAAGAGATACTTGCACCCGTGTCGGCGGGTGTGACCGGTCAGCAGAGGATGCTCACTCCTCCATGGCACATGCTCCTACCTCTATATATTTGGAGGTCCGTGTTGCTCTGCTTTTAATTTATGTTTCTTTTTATGGATTTTTAAGATGGTTGACTGTTATTGTCAGTTTTCATTGCACCCGTGTCGACCAATGCTCTTATGGGATGTCCATAGATTTCAATGCTAACAGTATTTTTAACCGGGTTTTCAAACGGAAAAATCCGGTTATTGAAATGGTGAAAATGGCGGGCGGGCGGCTGCCAAAAGGGTATCCTAGTTATCCGTACAATGGGAAGCTGTTTTTTGCAGATCAATTGTACATATATTAGAGGTGTGCATATTGCTAGGATTTTGATTTCTGATAATTTATGGAAAAAAACCAGCTTTTGAACTTAGTCATTTTTTGACAAAATATGCATATGTGGTGCTCCATTTCACTGGATATAGCAGGTAGTGTTTATCAATTCAGGGTTAACATGGATTATAGATACAGTTCACATAAAAGAAAACCCGGTTTGCTGTCACATTGACAGCTTTTTACTTGTTCATAATAGGCATGATCAAATTGACATTGCTGAATGTTTTCTTACGTTTTGTTTTGATTTTGGGGAATGGTTAGATTTTGAATCATTAGAATGGGTATTTCAAGCATGCTTAGTATGAGCTGTTAGCAGGGATGAGTCATTGTTAGCTTTGTGCCTATCCTTAAGAAGGATAGGCGCGTGCCCCTAGCATGTTGAGTTTTGGATGGTGGGCTGGTTATAGTGGTTGTTTGATTGTTGGTGGTTAGTTGTTACTTGTTGAGATGCATGTGGTGGTGTTGTATTTGTGCGACAGACTGAGGCTAAATGACGCCAATTCCCGCAGTCGGGATATTTAACATTAAATACAGGGCAATCTGATCTAGAAAAACAGAACTTACCGCATCTGTTGCACGTCTTTCTCCCTCTCCTATTCATAAGTTTGTTTATCGGTTAAAACCATTGCTGCTGGGGCCACGGTGAGGGTAGTACCATCCATTGGAAGGGTTGACCGGAGTGGCTGAAGGACTGGCCGGGGTGGCTGAACGTATGGCCGGGTTGGTTCCAAGGTGCCTGGGCCTAGTGTGTTCCAGAGAAGGATTCATGTCTAGCGTTGTGGTGTTTCCTCTTTTGGTTTTAGAATGGTCTATCTTGCGTGGATGATAGAGCACTAATTTCACTCTTTAGTGTCTCCCCTATTTGTGATGTGAGTGACTGAATATCAAGGTCCTGTTTGTTGTCACATTCAAGTTCTTGTTTTGCTTGGTCGACAGCGTGACGTAGTTCCTGGAACGTTTTGGGTACTTTGGAGATGACACCTTTCTTTATGCTGTGTATTAATCCATTTGTTGTAAATTGAACTTTGTAACTTTCTGGGAGGTCATGTCCCAAAGATGTTTTTTCTGTTCTTGATAAATAGTCACTGGTTGCTTCTCCAGGGTACTGTTTGAGTCCTAGCAGCGAATTTGTTTCTTTATTCGCGAAGCGACTTTTCAAGCAGTCCTTAAATGTTGTTAGATTGTTTTTCTGGGTTGGTGATAGGGTTTGGAGCCATATGGCTGCTTGGCATTCGAAATTACACCTTATGGCAAGGAGGGCTTCTGCATCAGAAACATTGTAGAATTCTTGCCAGTTTTCAAGTACGGGTATCCACAGATGTACATTTTCACTGCCATCAAATTTCTTCAAATTAATTCCTGTGGCCATAATTGGGTTTTGTGTTCCTACTTCTAATCTGTTGTTCTTCTAGTGATTGATGGGTTGATGAAGATTGTGATATGTGATCCTCAGAGATTTGCTCCTTATCTGAAGATTCAATTTCTTGATCCTCTGATTCAGATGCTGGTGTTGACTGAAGTGCTGTTCCTCCGATTCAGATGCTGGTGCTTCGGTTGTTGATTGTGAATGTTGTTCCTCTGGATTGGATGCTGCTATTTCTTATAGTGTTGAGTGGGAATGATGATCCTCTGAATCAGATGCTGGAAATTCTGGTGTTGATTGGAAGACTTGTTCGTTTGACTTAAAGGTTGGTAATTGTGGCGGTAAAGTATCGTCTTGGTGCTGGTTCTCTATTGATCGTAGGCAATAGTTGATTGGCTTTGTCTTCATGTGGGATCTTGAGCCTTTCTCCACCAACTTGTCACCAGGGATTTTCTGTGCTTATCCGGTGACAACTGAAATAATGACCAAGGCTTCTCTAATAAAGTTAACGTCGTTTATTCTTGAGTGTCCAGGAAAATTTAAAGTGACGCGCTGTGCACTTGATACGAAAACCAGCCTGGTCGAGGTATGGTTAAACAAAGGGGTAATTATCAAAACAACGAAAACATATACATATACATATACCCAAATTACCTCTCGGGAGCCTCTCACAGAAAAGATACCTAAAGCAGATCTATTAAGAAACTTAATCTGATGACCTGACACTAATTGAGTCAGGAGGAAATCAAAAGAATTTGTTAATCGCATTGCGTGGCTTCGCGTAAAGGGTATTTGTTGATAAATAAATACTATATAGCATACTTCTTTCATTCATTCTGGTTTTAACACTGTGGGTTTTTTTTCATTTAAGGTACACAGAGCTGTTTCCTCTGCAATGAAAGCATTAATGGCAGTCTTCGTGCCGCGTAACCTACGATTTGGGGACATTTCTCGGGACGAAGTTATTACTAACCTTACCCGACCTTTGGCACAAGAATTATTCTTAAACGGGCTAGCTGAATCTTCTTAAGCATCACTTGTATTAGACGGAACTTACATGTACATTATTAAAAAATCAAGCAACTTTAGCTTTTCGAGAAGATCGTACAGCCTTCATAAACACAGACCCCTGATTTAGCAGATGATGGTTATAACGACCACCGGGTAATCTTGTTTCCGTTTTTGGGCCATATCTCGCTGACTCAAAGAACAATGATGCTAGTATACTCAACCATATTATACAAAGTACTGTCGAGGAAATGACAAATTGGCTAAAAGAAGAAGACTCTCTTTTCATGGATCGTGGTTTCCGAGACACCTCAGATGTTCTTGCTGATTAAGGAATCAGGATGGAGATGCCATGTTTTTTTGCGAGAGGTTGTAAACAGCATAGCACGGAAGAATCAAACAGCTCCAGATTAGTAACTAAGGTATGAAATGGCTAAATATTTCTGAAGTAATAGTTTTTTAAAATATGACTAATAATCTCTGATTTTTTTACCGAATATGATCAAATACTTGCAGGTGCGCTGGGTGGTAGAATCGGCGAATGGCAGGTTGAAAAGATGGCGTTACCTTGACAGAATGGTCCCAAATACACAGAAACCCGATGTTGGCGACTATGTTAGGATCATATCCGCAATATGTAATAAGTACATATTGTTGAGTTGAGTATGCAATCGGTCACTCTGTCAAATATTTACGTTTACTTCAAATTAACAAGTACCTTTATTCTTATTTCGATGTAAACGAAAACAGGTGTAAAGGATTCAAATATATTTAATAATAAGCATGAAATGAGACACAAAATTGATATTCACAATGAAAAAATATAGGTATACTAACATTGAAATCACCGTCCTAACCAAATAGATTAATTACTAAGCCTACCTTATAGTTAATATTAAATCCAAGTATCCCGAACAAATTTATTACCACCCCGCACGGACTGAATGAAATACACAACTAACCTAACAGATTTCCCAAGTTAAATTTAGAACAATAGATAGGGCCCACCTATCTGCCCAGGGAAGTGAGTTGACTTGAACCTTAGAGAAGATTCCACGTCAACTTCTGGACTAAGGCAAAACCTGACTTTAAATACGCCGCTCTGGGTGTGTTTCTCTTAGCCATTAAAAATGACTGAATGTAAATATAGCTCGGACTGGTGTTTTCCAAATGGTTATGTAAAACTACGAAACTTTCCGAATGTAAAATACATACTTGCCAACCTCCAACATGAGAAAATCTGGTCATGACAAGATTTGGAAAGTAAAAAAAATCTGGTCATAGCGCGTAACGACATTCATGACATATTTACCCTGCATTTCATAGGTATATCCGATAGAAATATGTGTTAAAACTTATGTGTATTACTTTATTGCAAAGAAGCATTTTAACTAACAGTTGCTTATATGAATTTTGTAAAGTGATATGACACAGAAAATGGTATGTTGTGTTCAGCTAAAGAAAAATGCAAAAAGAGTTTCTGCTACATTAACCTTGCTTTTGAACTCTGTAAACGATGGTATGTTGGTTATGTCCACACACTTGTAGTCTGAACACTCCATTGGCCACTCTTTGTAGAATAGCTTGACCTCCTCCACCAGTTTGAACTTGTGGGGGGATTTGTGGCCGGGCAACTGGACTGGGGATTCCAAAGCAAGGCCCTTGTAGTCCCAAATGTTTTCCAGGAATGTTGTCGTTGGTTCCGGATGGTACGACTGGTGGATTCCCGCATGACGATGTACAAGGGTTTTGATGGTCATGTTGCCAATTTGGATGGACAAGCGAGAAAATAGCTGGTCCACCTCTTCATGGGTATGTCCTACCATCAAAAAGGACAATTTGACCTGCAGCAATAAACAAGAGGAACATGTGAATTATTTTTGAAAAAAGAAGATATGAAAATTGTGTGGTTAATTTTCCATAACATTTGTCATGACTTTATTAATATTATACTGTTCACTATAACTATGACAATTTTATTCATAAACTGAAACAGTGATGGAAGTTATTCCCAGTTATGTGTAATTAATAATCCATTATTTAAATATCTATCAAACGAATCCATCTTAAAGTGGTGGAAACTGTCCATTGCTTAATTATTTTCAAAACTTACAGTTAGCTAGCACTCTTAAAAATTTGAAAATCATATAAACTGTTTAAGGACATTATTATACCCCCGCTCCGAAGGAATACTGTTTTACCCTTGTGTGTCTGTCTGTCCGTTCGTAACAAATTTTACACAGTGTCGTGGGATATATTTGTGTACCAATCGGACGTCAATTTCCTGTTAAATGACCACTTTGCTTATTTTTAACCAAAATTTTCAAGCAAATTTTCGTCAAAGATTTCTCAGCAACTATTAATTGCAGATGCTTGAAATTTTTACACAATATTTGTATGGGCATACTTTATCGTGGGATTTATGTTTGTACCAATCGGACGTCAACTTCCTGTTTAATGAGTACTTTGTTTATTTTTAGCCAAAATTTTCAAACAAATTTCTGTCAAAGATTTCTCAGCAACTATTTATCGCAGATGCTTGAAATTTTAACACACTATTTGTTTTGGCATGCCATATTGTGGGATATATATTTGTATCAATGGACGTCAACTTCCTCTTAAATAATGACTTCGTTTATTTTTAGCCAAAATTTTCAAAAAAAAATTTCGTCAAATATTTCTCAGCAGCTATTTATCGCAGATGCTTGAAATTTTTACACAATGTTTGTTAAGGCATGTCATATCGTGGGATATATTTTTGTACCAATCGGACGTCAACTTCCTGTTAAATGAGTACTTTGTTTATTTTAGCCAAAATTTTCAAACAAATTTTCCTCAAAGATTTCTCAGCAGCTATTTATCGCAGATGCTTGAAATTTTAACACACTATTTGTTTAGGCATGCCATGTTGTGGGATATATTTCTGTAGCAAAAGACATCCAACAAGGGAACAAGGCAAGTGCAAAGATGAATAATGGAAAATACGTAAATTAAGTTATTATTCCTACTGTTTGTTTGTTCATGATTGTGTGAATACAAAAAATAAAATCTGGAAACATAGCTGTAAAAAAAAATCTATTTATTACATTACCTTGTGATAAGATGGCAACCTTGGAAGATCTGTCTTTGCCTGATCCATGTTGTCCACTATTATTGAGCAATACTTCTGTGGGTTGTCTTTTGCTTTCTTTATATGTTTGTAATACTTTTCCCTTGCAATTCTAAAAAAATGGATTAACAAATGCTCACACATCTTTGAATATTGACATTTGCCTTAAATGATCTCCAGTCCTCTGCAATGTTTGATAACTCCTAATTATCCAGAATTTTTTATTCAACCTTAAACTTATGTATGTATATCTAGTACTGATGCATCATGGTAAAAGTAGAAAATATGAATTCACAAGAACAACTGAAGGTTTGGAGATTACCTCTGGTCACCAATAAATGGGGCCTCTTTTGCTCTTCGATGAGGAGTCGTTTTCTCTTAGAAAGATTTGCTGATTTCGCTTTTCTGATCATCGAACATTCTTTGCATTCCGTAAATGAAGATCTCTGCAACAAAATAATTTTAAAAATTGATTACATGAGCATTAAAGAGGGTAACGCACAAACCCATGATTTACAATTTAAAATATCCAATTTTAATTTACACAATTTCCATACATTTTATATAATATTATCATATAATCATATAAAAAGATTAACATTTGATCAATTACAGTGTTTAAAAGTTAATAAATTTAATTAAAAATAGAATGAGTTGTCAGGCCAACACATAAATAGCGAAGCGAAGGAGAATGTAAACTTGTTTTTTATCATAGCATCAACCTCTTTTTAACTAATTTTATACAGCAATCATAATCACAAAACACTTAAACTCAATGTCCAAAACAACTTAAATTGTTTACACTTGGAATGTCAGATGAGTTTTAACTACTTGTGAACCAACAGATGATGACTTATGAATGCGTGAAACCTCAAATTTTGTATATATTTTTGTATCATAGTCAAAAAGTAAAATATCTTTTTGAGTCACTGTGTCACTTTAAATAACAGACATTAATTATCAAAATTAGTTATAAGTAAAAAAAAATATATTAGAAAAAACTATCCAAAGATTCATTTTCTCTGAAAAATTAATATTCTGTTCTTTAAGAATAAAATCTATAAAAAAGTAAAATTTTGAAGGAAAAAACCCATCAAACCACATGCATGACATGTCTTTACAAAATTACCTCAGAAGCCTTTACTTCAGAGAACCGTTCTATGACCAGGCGCCTGAAATGCTTCAAGCAGTATGGGTTGTCATGACTCTGCACATACATGTAGTCCTGATACATATTCTGTATAGAATAGCAGGTTGGAAGCATGATCAGTCCAGTTTTAGGCTGCACTTCCCCATGACTAACAGCTGAGTCCCTTATGAAATTGACTGCATCTGCTGTCCGTGGTTTGTTATACTTCTGTCCATCTCTTGAATTCTTTGCAAGTGAAGTTTTTCCCTTCAGCTCATAATACCTGAGAATTGTAGAAAATACGTCCAGTATTTCCACACTGCTTGTTTCAATCTTTCATACAAGTTTCATGGGACTTAAAATTTGAGCATATTACAGACCCGCAAGAAGCAAAATAATAATTTTCTTCTTCAATGTAGCCGGTGTAACAAAGAATATTGACCCGGGTTGAAAATTTAACAAATATATTGCCCGTTATCGTTACTTTTCAGGCAATTCAACAGAGCTCTATTCGACAAGCACCTGACGTTGTTTATTTTTCTAATAATTGAAAATATATAACCATATAACCTCTATACTGTTTTATTGGGTAAAGGGTATATTTATATAAAGACAAAAAGATATAACGGATAATATGTAAATTAAAAAAATTAAGTCTCATTTTCACCCCCCCCCCCCCCCTGTTTGAAACATGTAATTCTGAAGAAGAAGAAGAAGAATGTAAAAACTTATAATTTTGTATTAAATAAAGTCAAGTTATAAATATAGATTCATTGATTTGTGGTTCTTTGCTGTTAAATTTTGAACCGGTTTCATGATCAAATTTCCGGTTCAGTTTTCAACGGATTAGGGTCTTTATTCAACACCTTTGGTCTCAATATTCAATGTGCAAAAATGACCCCAGGGTCAATTTTCAACCAGGGTCAAAATTCTTCGTTACACCTGGATAGTGTTATTTGGACTTATGCTGAATCATGAATTGTCATCATATTCTTCCAATGCGTTGGGTTATATCAATGTTGTTAACCTAGCTAACAAGAGACACACGGGCCACTTTCTCACCTAAACAACAGGTTTTTGATCATTCTATTTAATATGTTCCAAGATTAAACAATAGATAAAAAGAAGCCTTGTAAGCCTACTATTTTGGACCTAATTTACATCCTGAAATCTAAGATAATCTAATGATATTATATATATCACTACAATATCTTGTACATGTTGTACCTCAATATCTTAGTGATATTGCTAACATATAGAAAAGACACTTTTTGCTATAGTACTCGTTATGAAAACAATTATATATATCTTTAACTTCCTAGAATTACTTCAACTATTCCAGATGTAAAAATAAGCAAATGGAACTCATATGCTTCGGATAATAAATTACGATTGCCCTACCTTGATTTAGAGATTCCATTTGGTTGTATTATACCAAAAATTGCGCCAAGTGTTCAGTGCGGACGTCCGTCAAAATATTACACATTAAAACACCCAGCGCACTTATAAAATAGACAAACGTCATCTGCGTTTAATTCTTGAATTGCTCTTCCTACAGTAACTTTGAGATTATTTTGTACCAAATCATGGTAACGCTGTTGTTTTAACAGTAATTTTATTTTATTAAAGCATCTCTCTGCAGGATTCAAGTCTGGGGAGTATGTCGGAAGAAAAAAAGATGTGACCCCCATTCGATTAAAAAATCTTGTTAGCTCAATCTCTGCTTGATATTTGTGTATAGAACAATTGTCCACGATTATAACGTCGCCGGTAAAATCGCTGGAACACCACTTGGCGTAAAAGTTTCCGAAGCTTCAGCCCAAAAGTTCAAGAATGCTTGGGCATAAGACGGTCCATCTACAAAATTGAAATAAGCAGGTCCATCGAATGAAACGAACAGATTGAGAGTAATATTTGCATTTGGAATAAATCTCCCTAGCTCAGTTGCCCTTTCGTTATATTTACTGTGGCCATAAAATCGATAAGCAACAGTTGTTTTAAACCCACTTTCATCGAAAAATTGAACTTTTCTCGGGTTAATCTGGCTAACAAAATCTATGTATGTTTGTGTGTACTGCATATTCTCAGCAGTAAAACGCTCCTTTGCCATCCGTGTGATTTTTTTAAAATGTAAATCTTCCAGATGGAAGAAATTTAAGAACTGCATTGGAAAAATCTTTTATGTCAGGGGTGGGACTAAACTATTTCAGCTTTTCTACGATTTCTTTGTAGGTAGTAGTCGGTTTTTCGCGTAAACAAGCTTCAATAAAAGCGACGTCATCTTCGCTAAGTTTCCTAGTTTTTTTTCCACCACGTTGTCCTGCGCAAGCGACCCCTTCTTTATAATATTTCAGCCAAATAAATTCTTTTGACGGTAGAAGAATGTATATTAAAAAAATTTGAAACTTTACCTAACTCTCCTCTGGGAATGAACCCCGTCTCAGCGATGGCCCCACTTGTTTTTAAACTTGTTACTACTGATGTTCTAAAGTCTTCAGACAACGCCTTGCCTTGAGTATATTCTCTCCCGAAATGGGATCTTCTCATATTTTCTCTTTAATATTTTCACTTACTTTGCTGATACTAAATAAGATATTTTTCGATCGATTTAACTTGTATTATAAGCAAGTCGGAAACGAAACGCTGAGGTGGATTGAAGATACTCTTACTTTCACCACCGTTCAATCCAATGTTTTCTCAGACGTTCGCGTCAATTTGTCCCCGCCCATTTTAAATGTTTTGACTGTAACAGGTAACAAGTTGACGTAAGCTGTATGTTTCCAATCTTGCCAGTTAATGTTTCGCGGTATTATTCCGTTTTTTTTAATTTCTCTATGACAACAAGACTCACAATGAAAAAGGAGTATTTCTCTCACATGGGATCTCCTCCAGTGTTTCCGATGAGACCAAAGAAGAATTATGTCTATCTTCACACCCGGGGACTTCGTCGTCCCCTCCTCCGGAAACTCCTGGCGAAGATCCACATCAAGCGAAAGTACTTCACTGTCTTTGACCTCATCATCCAGGACGTCCATTGCTGATAAAAATCAAAGTACTGAAAGCCGGGCTCTTTTGGTGTGTCTTTATGCATATTGTGTAGTAAAGCTGAAAATTCACTCTCTTCTCTCTCTCTCTCATGTTTTTAATGTCGGCAAAGCGTCAGAGAGCGACCAAATTTTGTAAGCGGCTATAAACAAAATTATGTCTATCTAGTAGAAAAAAAGTTCAACAGTTGCTGCCTTGAATTTTGCAACAAGCGTTATATATTAAATCCCCATTTCTTCAACGCGCAGCAAAGTAGTTCATAACAATTCATGCGCATTATATGTGTCCAAAATGCATAGTCTTGTTTTTAAAGCACGTGTGTTCAAAATGCATAGTATTGTTTATAAAGCACGTTATTAATAAGAAAACTAAAAAAGATAGACAATTCTCTCGAATTTAAAAAAACCAAAAACAAAATACCAGCACTTTTGACAAAGCGTGACTCTTTGTGTAACTATTTGGTATAGTGGAAGCTTTTTCTTTGACGCTGTTTGGTTTTTTGTTTACTATTGAAGTTGTGCTATTTATAGTAACATTGGCGATTTGCCTGCCTAGAGCCAGGACTATGCTTACAGCAGAGACCGGCTAAAAACAAAAAGTAAGTAACAGTCCCTAATTAATTATTTTAACTTATTAAAATGTTTTATTATAAGAGAATATTTATATAACAATATAATTTTATTTATCAGAAAGTAAATGACAGATTATTAATCAGTCAACAGAATATACATATGCACTCGTATCATGGCCCTGCTTCTCTACGGCCTCCTGCAGCATAAGAATACACTACATTACGTTTGTTTGAAGCATTTTTCAATAACTTCCTCCATAGTCCATCTGACCGCTATACCATCACACAGCCACAGTAGTTTAGAACAGTAGTGAACAATGATCAGCCTATCGAAGATACATTGTATACCTGGGGCGGATACAGGTTCTCTAAATAAAAACTTATCCCACGACAAGCTGTACAATATTTTACTCACTGGGGCCCCTAATTTCTCCACTTTTATTGTACTTCAACCACAATCAATTCCCGAAATGATTTGAACCTGTATTCAAACTTATTGTCAAAGAGAACGAACTACTAATCTAAACAGTATCTCACTGTTTTTTCTACACATAAAAATTTTCTCAATAAACCTGACAAATTCCAATAGTTTTGTAATACATAAAAACATAATAATCAAAAAATAAAATTTTAATTAAAAAAAAATCAAAATTTTAGAGTAATCGGTGTCTTTACTGACTGATGAAAAATTCGGCATTAATGAAAAATAACTCGTACTACACCAAATTCCAAGATATTTTAAATGCCAAAGTACTGCATATTTACAAATTAAGAAACACGAATTCCTTTTCTGAACCATATGAACTGCTCAGCAGTTACTAGACGGGGACAGTAAGCATTTCCTTCCTTAAAGTGATAATACGCAATGAAAATAATTAACAATAGGGGGCTTATACATATTTTAACTATTATACTTTAATTTTATTTATGGTGAATACATTACTGAAGGTTTTATTTTTCTTCCAAATTTTGAAAATTTTTCATTTGGCTGATAGGATGAGGACCGCGAATTATATTTACAATGGGTTGTACCACTAGCCTCCGCTCCCGTCTCGTTCAATGCGAAAGACACATCACTATCAGGGACTAAATCGGTCTCATTTGCCAATCAATTCTCACAACTGACTCCCTGATAAGGTTTTAATTGGTCCACGTGTACAACAAGATTATCACTTTCTGGGGATTTCTGAATTTTATAAGTAACATCACTTAATTTTTCTTAAATGATATACGGTCCTATCCAACCGAGGCCCAATTTCAGATTTGCCCTAGGGGGATACCACGTCCACACCATATCCCCACTCTTAAAATCTATAGGATATAACCCTCTATCGTAATATTTCTTATGACGAATTGCTGCCTTTTTACTCTGAGAATTTGCTAACTCAAAAGCTTTATTTATTGCAGATTTAACCCTTTCTACGGATTGAATTGGACAAGAGGACATGTTTGAAGTACCTGTCATAACATCAATTGGTAAATTCATTTCCCTACCAGTCATCGACAAATTGGGAGAACAATGAGTATTGTCGTGAGTCGTGGCTCTATAGGCCATGAGAACATAGGGTAAATGATCGTCCCAGTCATTTCTTGATTCATTGACAAAAAGTGATAGCATTTTCTATACTGTAAATTCCTAATTAAACGCGAGGAATTAATATCCGCGTAAAATCGCGAGAAGTCCGTCTCGCGAATTTTAAAATCTCGCTTTTAATTTTGGGACACATGTTAACAACATGAAAGTAAGATAAAATTTCGGCATTCGCGATTTTGTGTTCTCGCGATTTGATGGTAAATCGTTGAATCGCGGAATTAAGTACTCGCGTAAAATAAGGAATCTACAGTAATGTGGCATTAAAACGTTCAACTAAACCAGAAGACTGAGGCCTGTAACTACAACTACAAGTTTTCTTAATTTCCAATTTTTCACAAATACATTTAAAAATTTCACTTTCAAATTCTCTACCTTGGTCAGTATGTATTTGTTTTGGCATGCCAAATCTGCAGGAAAAATACAGTTACAATTTTATCTGCTACTGTTAGAGTCATGTGATTTGGAACGGCATATGCTTCCACCCATTTTGAAAAATAATCTGAAAGAACTATGATATATTCATTTCCATTGTCTTTAATAGGACAAAGACCCACAATATATATTCCAATTTTGTCTAAAGGCCAACCAACTAAAGATTGTTGTAAAGGGGACTAAGTAAAACCAGGACCAGGTTTACCTCTGGCACAATTATCACATTCTTTACACCATCTACCTACATCAGAATCTATTCCAATCCAGTAAAATCTTGGTGTGACTTTGAAATGAAACAATCCTCTATGAGATGCAAATGCAGTTTTTTCTCTATCTTTAATACCGAGCGCAGCGAGAGGCGGGCGAAGCCCGCCTCGCGAAGCGAGGATTAATGGTAACACGTATATATAAGAAAATCAGTGGAAAATGAAAGTTGAATCAGGGGTACTAAGGCCAAAAAAAATTTCTTCCAGCCCTGGGCGCCGCCATATTGGCAGCCATTTTGTTTTTAAAAAGTTAGTTCGATCATTGATTGACTGGTACTTATCGATGTTTATTGCCCCTAAACTCAATTAAATAAGTTCCAGTGTTTCAATAGAAGTTAATTTGAATTAAAAGAAATTATAAAGGAAACCAGATAAGTATCAATAGTGCTTCAATCAAGAAACACGACTTGTTCTATGTATGTCTTATCAAATTATCAGATGGAATAAAAACATTATAACGTAAAGGAACTGATCTTTTAGATACTGAATAAAGTATTAAAATTTATTACAGCGGCATTCATATGAGGTAAATTGATGAACAATAAAAGAAGAAATAAAAAAAATTGGAATAACGTAACTCTCTTCGGCTATTTCCGTAGACAAAACTTGAACGTTTTACGTCTGAGATATGACGTCATAATGTGGACTGAGCACGCGACGTTTAGTTTAACTTTGACGAATGGTATGAGTAGGCAATCATGCAGGCGAATCCTACTGTGTGCGTTTTAAATAGATTTTATAATACAAAAGTCAACCTGCACTGTGTTAAATTTGCGCTCGGTCCAACGGTCCCACCGTTTACATATTATCAACTTCCTGTTGCCAATAACCAGATGCTAAATCAAGAGTAAACATGAACTTTGACCCCGACAATAGTTCCAAACATTCATCAGTTCTAGGGAGTGGATAAGCATTCTTCTTGACTACAACATTTATTTTTCTGTAATCTATGCAAAAAACGAATTGAACCATCTTTCTTTTTCACTAACAAAATAGGACTAGCCCAAGGTCCAGAACTAGGTTCTATAATATCGTCATCTAACATTTTGTCAATTTCATTGTCAACTATTTCTTTTTTTTACAGAAAGTCTTCTAGGAGGAAGTTAAATGGGCATCGCCTGTGGCAATGGTATGTTTAACATAACCAGTTCTATCCAGTTTTCTATCAGGACCCATAAAAATGTCTTGATATGCTATCAGTAAATCTTTGATTTGTTCAATCTGACTTCCAGTAAGGGACTTTGATATATTCTCAAAAATAGATTTCAAATGCTCTGGGACAACTTTATCTGAAGACTTACTAGCGATTTTATAGTTTTATTGAATTGAATTCACTGCATGTATAATTGTTGACAATTTCTACTGATGCTATTGTTTGTCATTTAAAAAGTGTGATGAAGTCTTCTGAAATATTTACAATGGGTATCGAAAATGATGATTGATTTGTCTTGAGAATTAATTAAGATATAACAACACCTACGTCATCCAAATTGTTGGGCTCAAAAGTCATGTTCTCAGCATTTTCTGTCAAAAATGAATCTATCTTCCCAATTATTGTTGTTGTAGAATTTTGGAGAATTGTCAAAGATTCACTGATCTTAATTCTGGACACGATGTTATTGTTTACTTTATAAAGTTCAACAAACTTGTCTATAAGTTCAAGATATGATTTAGCTAAATGCACGGCTATGTCATTGTTTTCTAAAAAAAAAAATCAAATCCTAAAATTCCTTGCAAATCATATACCGGTATGTCTGCTATTATGAAATCTTGAGTGAAGTCAATGTCTCCGAGCTGAAATGACAATGAGCTTTTTCCATAAGTTTTGATAATTCCACCATCTGCCACTGTCATTGTATTGAATACACTCCCCAATTGTGTAGGTGCGTTCTCAAGTAATTCAAATGTTTTGGATGACAAAATACTGACAAAATACTAACCAGTGTCAATAAAAAACATTCAAAAACCATTAATTTTCACCTCTGCAAAAAAACATGACTTATTAATGCTATTTAATTGAAAAAAAGGACCATCTTGAAATTGGGTCTGCATGGGTTGTACTTTCGACCTCAAGAACAACCCTTTCTAGTTTAACGAGTCAGACTTTGTTTTTGCTTGACATCCTTGTCTGTTTTCCGTTTTTCAGGACAGTCGTAAGAAAGATGACCTTTTGCATGACATATTTAACAGTCAACATCATCCATATTTCTGGAGAACCCTCGACCACGACCTCTACCAAAACCACTTCCACGAGAATAAAAAGATCCCCTCTGACTACCAGAATTAATGATGCCGTCAAGATCTGAAATTGTCTCAACAAGTTTACTTATATCTGAATTTGTTTACGCAAATCATTTTCCAAAGATTTTTCTTTACCCACTTTTGCACTAACTGATCTAACCCCAGATTCTTCATATCCAAAAGAGTCTCTTTTGGTTTTACTAATGTAGTTTTTGAATCTTCAAAAGCCTCATATTCCGTAGCCAGAGCTATTGTACCATCTAAGGACTAAGGACTTCGGGTGATTGAGCGAAACATGCTTTTTAAGATCATAACTACCAAGACCATTGATAAATTGTTCAATAACATTTATTTCTCTGAAACAATTGGGAACCTCGGGATAGGCCAGACAACTCAATCTACGCAATGCATATCCATAGTCAGAGACAGACTCCTGCTTTTGTCTCCATTAGTTTCTAAATTCAAACATATAAGAAAAAACTCTTTCTGCAGGACTAAATCGATTTTACAAAACAGATTTAAATAAATCATAAGTATTCAACTCGTTGTAAGTAAAATCACCAAGAATCTTTTGTGATGAACCTCTTAAACATATAACTAATTATTGCGCTTTTTCGTGAACTGACCACCTATTTCATGATGACACATGTTCAAATCAGGCATGGGCACGGTTACTCAAAAATGTAATCGATTATTAATCGATTACATAGGGCAATTTTGTGTAATCGATTATTAATCGATTACTCTCATTTTTGTCCAGTTATCGATTACTTTATAACATGTAATCGATTAATTATCGATAACTTTAAAAAAATTCATTAAAATGTGCATGGTACCTATTCAGAACATCGAGTTAATTTGGTTTTATTAAAGATTTATTTGTTATGAATGATATGAAAATTTCAGACTTTATATTTCAATCTTAATAATATAACATTGTATAATTTCTACTGCTTATTAAATCATAAGCAATTATAAAGAGAGGTCTGTCATTTAAATTATGAAAACAAAGGTTTTTTCTTGGAGGTTAAAGACTTTGTATGAAATCTTGACCTTGCACCATTAACATCATAATCATTCAGTTGTTATTGATAATTTCTCGACAATAAGAATTAGATTAAAATTTTATAATTTTGAAAATATCATCGGCAGTATCCAAAGAACTTTCAGGGAACCTTGCTTCATGATTTGAATGAATTGTGTTTGGAGCTTATGATTGTTCTGATAATTATATAGATAATTTTCTTTAATAGATCCTTATTTGGGCTATTTCAATTGTTATCTAAACATGATTAAGGTGGTCACACCTCATTATCCCAGCGGGCATTTCCACGTTGAATCAACGTTGAATCAACGTCACCCTTCAACGTTGAATCAACGTTGAATTTTGGTTGCATATGAAAGTTGAGGCAACGTTTAAGTATCAACGTTGTTTCAACGTCAAATATCAACGTTGAATACATGGTGAAAACTGGTTGAAATTAGGTTGATTTTTGGTTGAAATAACGTTAATATTTAGTTGAATATTGACACTTTATTGAGGCTTGGATACTGTTTATTTTAAATGTTGATATTAGGTTGAAACCCTTAAACTATATTAACTTTCCATTTAAACGTTGAAATTGGGTTGAAACAGTGTTGGACCAATATTAAAAACTTCTAGATTCATGAAAAAACACATAACTGAATGATTTTTTCGAACAATGTTCAAGTTTATTAATCAACAAAATACAAATAATATAGGTGATCCAATGACAGCTTTGGGTATGGTTATCTTGCCAATCTGCAAAAAAAAAATAAATAAATAAATAAAAATTAAATTTGTTTTTACATTCAATCAGTATATGATTCTACATTTACTTAAACTAGATATGAAATTATCAAATATCATTTTATAAATATGTACATTTGCAAGTATGTTTTCCTTATATGAACCTACATAATAGCAAAAAACATTCAATTCTGTATGAACTTTTTCATAATGTCAAAATGATCATAGCACACACTTATCGCTTGTCTTATTGTAAACATAAAATCTTGATGTTAATAAGACTGAACAATTTGCTTTTTTCAAATGTAAATATACGTAATAAACGGCAATGTTAAAAAGTTTACTGGGATATGAACTTGGTTGGTACGTGATCAAATCTTCTGAGAAGCCCTTTGGGCTTCATAGGATTTTATCACGTGACCAACCAATTTCATATGCCATTGAACTTTTTAACTTGCTGTTTATTTCTTAAATAACCATAATAATTAATTACCATGACTCCTTTCCTCTTCCACCTTTTCCAATTCTTCCTGGCGCGTACTTCAGAAATCGGCTCATTTCATCAAAGATGTTTGCTTCCGTTGCATTTGGATGGCTTTGAATTACTGCGTCTAAAATATTTACATAATCAATTAATTCTTTACAGTACTCCATTTAATATATTTTTGTTTTGTTGTAAAAAACAATTTGGTAAAAACAATATTTCATTTACTTTGTTTCGTTTGTGCTTCATTTAAACTAATCATACCTTTGATAATTCTGCAGATGTTTGTGTTTCCAAAGGCATATTTCCCTTTCTTCCCTTTCAGATTCATCTTCGCCATTAGACCGTTTGTCATGCATCTGTTGTGTATATGATAGTAAAATCGAGTAAGTAGGTGGTGAAAATGGTCGATCAAATTTAACTCCAGTAATTATCAAGCAATTATTTCTTACCTTTTAATGGCAATTTTGACATGGTCTCCAAGACTGGTGCCCCCAGTTAATCTCATCTTTGTTTTCTTTAATAAAAAAAAGCAATGAGTGAATGGTTTTGCACAGTGATAGAAATTATATATGTTATGTTTTTAAGACAAGATTGATTGATTTTCATTACTGTAAATGTGGATATTTACGTTTTGGGGAAATTTACACTAGTTACGTGGTAAGCTTACAACCTTGTAATATACCCCTGCACGGATGGTTAAAAACTGACAGCTTTAATACGCGAATTTACACATCCATGTATTTAATACCAATGCATATTGTTTGACCATAGAAGACCTGTACTTAACCAACAGTATAAATAACCCCTTTAACAGCATATCAATATTTGATGCAGTAACTTAAATGCAATGGTTGTGATCATTTTTAAAGGTAACATTTTAAAAAGTACTATCTTTTTTTGTAGTTCCCTATCATCTAGAGAATTGTCGAACTCCTCAAACTCAGGTATCTGATCACACTCAGGGACCTCAAACTCTCCTTGTTCCTCCTCCATCCTCCGTCCATGATCTCCTTTCCTAAGGTTATCTCTAATTTCAACCAACAGCTGTATGACTCGACGCTGAAATCCTTAATATTTCAAAAAAAAAAAAGTATAAGTTTGAAGCAAACCCCTACACTTAAAAAACTTGATTCATGTTTGTATCATCTTTTATCATTAACAGAAGAAAATTAAGAACTTTACTACTAAAAACTCACTTTCTGTTGGCATTGGATAGCCAGAAGCAGTTGGGGTGCTGGGGCTTCTCCTATCAACTGATCGCTCAGAGTCATCAGACTCCAGAGGGGGAAGTGCTGTCATCCGCCTTCTTTGAGTTGGTGAAGAATTTCTTTGAGTAGGCGAAGAATCCTTTGGTCTCGAATCTTTGTGCTTCCTGGGAGACCTTCTTGGAATTGATTCAGTCTCGTTTTCTTCTTCATCTGAAGACAAATCTTCATAAATCTGGCTTGGTCTTGAAACAGCTAGAAGTAAAACATATAGTATACATGTTTGATGAGTGGTAACTATTTTCTTTCTGATTATGTTAAAACTAAGATATACGAAAAGCTGTTGAAAAAAAACCTTATTTATAGAGGAATTAAAACTGCTTAAAAAAATAATTACCTGCACTTAATTCATTTGTTTTTGCTCGCTTTTTGGGAGGTAACTGAATTTGAGATTGTTCCCGTCCCTGTGGCTTCCTTGGAGACTTTCTTACTGGTGGGGGACTTCCCGTGTAAAGCAAAAATTGTCTAAATTCTGTGGCTTTCCACTTATCCAAATAATCCAAAGACCTTGGCTGCCTGGCAAATTCTCTTGGCATCTTGCCATTTAAATTCATCATTTTTTCTGAGAGGATGGTCAACTGCTGATGAGACAATCTGCATTCTCTTGGTCCTTGTTTCAAAAATGTCAATATTCTTTTGGTGACACCCAAGCATACAAGATGCATATAGTCCAGGGAGAACGAAGTGACACATGGAAACCCAATGTCAATTAGAGGGGACCTTTTGGTTTGATGAATATCATATTCAAGGTTTTGGAATCTTTCATTTGTACGTGGAGATGCAACAGTATCAGAATTAAACACAACACGTCCATTACATGTCCCTTTGATTATACATCTTTCACAACTATAATAAGCAGTGTGTCCTTTGATATATTTTAGGAATGCTCTAGCAGGTGCGTCACAAACAAAAGCAAAAATACTGACTCGGTACCATTTTTCAATAACATACAACCCATTCTGCATCAAGTCTTTGAGCTCAGACAAAAGATCATCCAAGTATTCTTCCACAGGATCTGGTTTTCGATTACCACAAAATACTGCAACAATAAAGGGTTCAAAATTGTGTACATTACATAAAATGGGCCAAAGCTGGACATTTGTAGAATACAACACAAAAAATATGCCCAAAAAATTTCAATAAATTACTACCAGGTTCTATTATCGTTCTCTGGCAGGAACTTGCCTGTCGGTTCAAGAGTTAAGTCACTGCACCAATGTAATCGTATAGTGGTTATTGTAACGTCACGGCACTATTGTAATCGTATAGTGGTTATTAATAACTTTTATTTATACTAAGAGTTCCATGATATTCTTACGTCTCTAGTCGCTAGAGTATGGTCAGTCACAAATCTGTCAGTTTTCTTAGTGTAAATCCAAAACTCCGTTATCATGTAAATGATCTAGAAATTTATATCAACGCTCAATCACTCTTTCAAATATTTACGTTTACTTCAAATTAACAAGTACCTTTATTCCTATTTCAAGTATCCTGGACAAATTTAGTACCACCCTTCACGGACTGAATGAAATACACAACTAACCTAACAGGTTTCCGAAGTTAAATTTAAAACAATAGAAACGGAAGCGAGAATCTAGCTATAAATGAGACTATGAACGAAACGATGAACGAGACAGGAAACGGAGACTGGGGTCCACCTATCTACCCATGGAAGTGAGTTGACTCGAACCTTAGAGGAGATTCCACGTGTACTGCCGGACTAAGGCAAAGACTGACCTTAAATACGCCGCTCTGGGGTGTGTTTCTCTTAGCCAATCAAAATGACTGAATGTAAATATAGTTCAGACTGGTGTTTTCCAAATGATTATGTAAAACGAATGTAAATTAAATGATTACAACCAATCAGAATACTGTAGTCGTTACGTTTTGCTTATGCTATATATAAACGTAAAAGTGCCTGACAGGAAAGCGGGAGACTATAATCGAAGAAAACATTGCTAAAAATCTACCCGTATATCTGATCATCGACAATAAAAGTAAGTAATAATAATATGACTGAAAGTTAAGTAATATATAAATGCAATCATATCACAGATTATTAAACAGTGATTACATGTGTTTTACATAAATATGTCTTAACTTTAAGAGCTCTCTCTCTCTCTCTCTCTCTCTCTCTCTCTCTCTCTCTCTCTCTCTCTCTCTCCAAGTAAAAACGTTATATAATTTTCACCTTGTTGAGGTCTTCTGTTTCAAACGGAAGACCTTAGGAAACGGAAGACCTTATTGTTATAGCTTTGTTTCTTTTTTCCCTTTTATTATTTTTTTTTCTTACGCTTTTTTGTACAAGCGATTTCTTGAAAACGACTCGACCGATTATCGTGAAAATTTCAGATCTTGTAGATATTGATAAAACCTTATATATAATTTTTTATTTTAATACGTCATTTCCATTCGGGAGATATTGACGTTTTAGCGATTTTTAGAGGATCTGCTTACCCTGCATCTTCCCAAGTCAAGGGTTTCTGATCCGCCCTGCTCTACATAAACCCTTGACCGAATAGGCAGAGTTTGACGGGGTTAGAAACCTCGCACGCTGGTTGGTGTCATACAAGTTTGCATGATCCAATAAGAAACGTTGTTTCAATAATGATGTTAATTGTGAATTGATCAATGTTGAACCGTTGTCAAATGAATTTGAGACGGAATAGTAAGTATTTGACTTACTGATATCCGTTTTTAGTCCGAGTGAATCAATATTTTCTACGAATTTGTTCATGGGAGCAGCCATATTGCTATACTGTTTCTGTTTATAAAGCATTCTCTGATTGGTCAGAACATGAGGTCACAAAGGTTTAAAAATGAGAACTCTCACTAGATGGCGTAATCGTTAACCCGCATATGTGTTGTCTTTTCGGTCAAGGGTTTATGTAGAGCGGAGCGGATCAGAAACCCTTGACTTGGGAAGATGCTTGCCCTGTTATCTCCTTCTACACGAAAAGAGATATTGAGTTTAAATTTTTAGAGATTGTAGACGAAAGATTGTAAATATGTCTAAAGGCATTTATAATTGTCGTTCTTTATTTCATTTCTTGAAAATATTTTAACATGACATATAGAGCAAATAAAGTTTATATTTGCAAGTGCTTTCGTTTGATATCAGGAAAAATGGGTTGGTCCCTCAAATTAGGGGCCAAAAGGGCTCGGAAGTATTTCTTCCATAGCACTCCACTGAGAAATAGTTTGTAATATGTTAAAGAAGCAAAAATGTTTATCTTGCACATATGGAACAACATGTATACATCGTGAAAACTTTATCATTCGTTACGTAATTAGGGGTTTTTAGGGGCCAGAAATCTAAAACTTTGATCACTTATATCTCAAAAAGGACAAATATTTTGAAAAGCAATATAGAATAAAAGATGCTTAGAATGAAGTTCTAAACAATATTCAACCATCAAAATTTTGTTATATGGCCCCAATAAGGAGATAAGGGATCGGCCCCTAAAACGTCCCTTATCAAAGGACATTTCTTTTGAAATCAAGAAAAAGGGGCTGGGCCTTCAATTTAGGGGCCAAAAGGGCTCTGAAGTATTTTTTCCATAGGACTTCACTAAGAAATATTTTGAAATATGTTTAAGAAGCAAAAATGTTTATCTTACACATATGGAACTATACATTGTGAAAACTTTATCATTCGCTACGTAATTAGGGTTTTTTAAAAGGGGTCAGCAATCAAAAACTTTGATCATTTATATCTCAAAAAGGACAATTATTTTGAAAAGCAATATAGAATAAAAGATGCTTAGAATGAAGCTCTTAACAATATTCAACCATCAAAATTTTGTTATATGGCCCCAATAAGGAGATAAGGGATCGGCCCCTCAAACGTTCTTTACCAAATAGCTCAAGAACGGTAACGAATTTCTAAACATTTGTTGAACAAATGATGTTCAATATCAGAAGACGTTTCTTTAGAAATCAAGAAAAAGGGCTGGCCCTTCAATTTTTGGGTCAAAAGGGTTCTGCAGTATTTCTTCCATAGCACTTTGATGAGAAATATTTAGTTATATGTCTAAAAAACAAAAAATGGTTCATCTCACATTAACAATAGATTTTTTTCTCAAGCGTTACGTAATTAGGGGTTTTAAGTGGCGAGAAATCCAAAACTTTGATCACTCAGATCTCAAAAAGAAGAAATATTTGAAAACCAATAAAGAATAAAAGATGCTGAAGATGATGCTCTTAAAAACATTCAACCATCAAAATTTCGTTATGTTGCCCGATATGGAGATAAATGGTCGAAAATCAAAGTCAAGGTCATATTCCCTTCAAAATATCCCAAGGAAGACCTCGCAACGAGATCGTGTCTAGTTTTATCTATTATTTATTATGTGTTTTTTTGTACATGTGCATGTACGTTCTTTTAACTAAAAGTAATTAAAACAGTTTATTTATGATTATTTGCGTTAGCAAAATGGACTTGTACATTCTGTAAGCATTTTACAATCATAATTTTTCAGTTTCTGATACGTAATTAAAAGAAATCCCAAATTGATTACACAATTTTTGTTGATTATTTTATTTTGAATTTAGCTTGAAGCATTGATTATTCCCTTGCAGTTTTGAAGTTTAATGTACATGGACATGTATTTATTAAAGCAATTTACTTTGCGGCAAGATTTGTTTATCAAAAAGAAAAAAACAAACAACAACAATTCAACCCGGCCGCATTTTTTTTACCCCTTGTAAATAAAAAAAAACTTCAGAAATATTAGAAATTTTAAAACATGTACACAAGTCTATTTATGATTTGCCTAAACATTTTTGAAATCTTATTTTCTTTATTACAGTAAAATGTACACAAGTCTAGTTATGATTTGCCTAAACATTTTTGAAATCTTGTTTTCTTTATTACAGTAAAACTCGCCTCGGCCTGGATGCAAAGGGACGAAATAACGCGGTATTTTTTATGTAACGTTAAACTTTGTTTCGTACACAAATATTGAAACTCATTTATCCATGGAAATATGGCCTTATTGACCGGGATAAATACTGCAATGCCTGTAATCATACATACATGTACAACATACAAAACCATCATTTAAAAGCGTTCATATTTGATATTTTAAAAAAACCGGATTAAGCAGCTTTAACAAAAATCGGCAGTTTCTCGTAACTATGCACTACGTCGATCGCGTTTAAATGTTCGGTAAAATTTTGACGACGACATCCAAAAGTAAGCATCAATCAATGCTCAAGTAGTTGGAGTCAATTTTCACACCAATCGTAACTACTTGGTCATTTAATTCTGCAACAACAAATAACCAAAATTATAAAAAAAAAGGGCGATCTTGATCTGAATGCATATTCCCACACGTGTTGAGGTTATCAGAGATTAAAACATTGGTATTAATGTGGCAGTGATGTATAGATGTAACGCACTTAGTCTTTCACGAAATAAATATTGTGCGACAATTACAGATATAATTGTGCTGCAATATGAACTATTTTTTCTCAAAAAAATGCATGCATGACTAGCAGAAGTTCAGTTATATTTATGATAAACCGTTTTTTTTATTTTCAGGAATTTTTTAATATGTAATAAAATACCCTCACTGAAAATTGGGATGCACTTGTATAATATATTTGTGGGGTTTTCTTCATGCAGAAAATGTTTTTCGAACTTATGGTAAGGATATCAAGCGTATTAATTAACAAGAATTCATAATAAAGATCAATGCATGTTATACATGTACGCAGTCTACGTGGAAGGTTAGAGTATTTCGGGATTTTTTCCCCCTTTGTTATCAACTTTGGATTTTTTCTGGTAATAAATCGCGATCATATAAACGCTTAATAAAGGCAATATTAACGAACTCTATATAAGCTGCTGTTTGACATGGAGTATTATTGATGTGGAAATGGCAGCCACCCTGTCATTCCGTTGGCTTGATATTTTGGAGAAAGAGTTCGACAAAGCGTTTGTAGATTTAGATTTACTTCTTGGAGAAATCGACCCGGATCAATGCGAACTCACGTACGATGGACGACAGAAGATGACGGCCCTCAGTGCCGCATTTGCTCAACTCTGTCACAAGTCGCAGACAGTTTTTCAGTCTAATGCTAAAATTGAGGTATTTGACATTGAATATGATTGGGTTTATTAAATTTTTATTAATGTCATTTTAAAGATAACAATTTTAAGCCAAACTACACTGAAATGCTTTGACATCGTGATACCAATAATACTATTTGTGGAATACATTGCCCAAGTGTTGTCATATCCTATTTAAGTAATGAATGATTGTTATTCAGCTAAGGTGAGTAAAATAGTAGCAAACCATTACTGCTGCTTTGAATTTTTTGAATTATGATCCATTTTCTTGTAGGCGCAACTTGTTAACATGAGAGCTGACTTGGTGGAAATGAGGGCAGCCAAGGAGCACACAGAGCAAGAACTCCACAATGTGCTACTGCAGCTCCACTCCACACAGCTCCAGATTCAGTCACAGAAAGGAGTGGAGGTGGATTCATCCACCATACAGAAAAAAGTGGTAGGTCTTCTTGAGAAAAAAGTTGTCAATTTTGTAAAATCAATATAAAGTGGAAGATGTGAAGGTCAAAAGGAAAATATGACCCAAAAAAAGTTTCAAGTATACAAGATATTAATTTCCGGGGATAATAAAGTCTATAACAGAATTATTTTTATACTGTGGTGAATATATATATGTGTGTGTGTTTGTTTCTCAGTGTCCAGAAATTTTTATTTAGATATAACTTTTAAAACCGTAAAAATTAAGCCATTATCGGTCATTCTAGGGACTTACTTGTTGGTCCATAAAACAAGCTTTTACCTGAAATGAAAATAGATGAAAATAAGATGAGATACGGAATCAAACATTTCTTTTGTTTAAAATAATAAAGTTGTTCCTTTAGAATAGTAGTAAACTTATGTTATCTTTTGTTTCAAAAACCAATTAAACTGAAGAAATAGATGGATTTTGATCTAATGTAGTTAACTGAAGAGTTCTTCATATCATGTACATAATTTCTGTTGTCAGTGATGAATGAGAGAGAGAGAGAGAGAAAGAGAGAGAGAAGTATAAATTAACACTATATTTTTGTAACTGCAGGAAGAGGAGATGAAAGCAAAGACCAAGGAGACCACTGCCCTTGAGCGAGTGACTGCCGAAGTGAAAGAGTTACGCATCGAGAACGAAGAGCTGAGACAGTACATCCTGGCTCTTCAGGGAGAGGTTTACGGGGCTCGACTAGCAGCCAAATATCTAGACAAAGAGTTAGCTGGAAGGTGAGACAGTGATATCAGGTGTAACCAAGATATTTACTCTAAAAAAAATTTGGCTTTCGTAGGTTTTAATTAGCCAGGTAAATATATTAACTAGTCTAAGATATCATTCCCTACAAATTAGATCAAAAAAGTCTAAGGCTAGCTTTAAAAAAAACTGTTGTTTGCATTCGCTTGACTCATTATCTAAATGTTCATGTTGTCATTGGTATAGGCAGGGAAATTTTTTTTTTTTATTAATCAAAGCGAAAATAAATTCCAAGAAAATAGATCCGAAAACAATTGGATTTTAGAAATGAAATGTGCTGAGTTGGGTAATGAAATTATTTTGAGAGGGGTATTTTTTCATCAATGGTAAGACAGAGCTAGGACAAACAAACAGTTCATTTACATCTAGGTTATCTATTAAACCTTCAAACCAACTACATGTATAAAGTATTTGTAATATTGTATATTTATTTACATGTTTTGTGACAGTAATACCGCTTTTACTTTTATGTAAAGTTAAAAGATTTTATTAAAGAAAGATAACATTGGCCTTCAAATGAATGTTTTAAGCTGAGATTTGTTTTGTGATCAAGGAAGGTTGATTTAGTCAATTTCAATATACATGTAGCTGATCATTATAATCTGAATATTAAGATTTATGAGAATTCAATCATTCTGTTTCATTTTAAACTGAAGATCTTCCATGTACTAATAGTGAAACATAATTCAGAAATAGAATTTTCAATCTAACAACTATGTTACTTACATAGGAATCAATATTGTAACAAATTATTTTTGATCGTTGCATTAGATTCAGCTTTGAAAGCAATTTTGTTTGTAGAATTCAGCAAATTCAGCTTCTGGGACGAGACATGCGAGGAGCGGAGCATGATAAACTCTGGAACCAGTTAGAGGCCGAAATCCATCTCCACCGCCACAAAACAGTTATACGTGCTTGTAGAGGGCGAAACAATCGTAAGAAGAAACTACCCCTGCCTGAGGGACATGTAAGTAATGTGTTTATCCATGAGAGTTATCGTACATTGTTGGTATCGTTGGTACACACACTATTTTCGATTGGTTCATTTATGATATTCATAGCACATGAAAAAGTATAAGTACCGAATACATTAATGCTGAGGCAATGTCGTGGTAATTTTCTGTCAAATGTCTTATCACATTTTTTCACATATATGTACAATATGCAAACCAATTTTTCTGACTGTTCTCTGATGATGTTATTATATTATTTATGATATTATTAGTTCTCAAATTACAAATTTAAAATGATGTTATAATAAATGTACATTATTATATGAACAAGTCATAATACAATGTCTGTAAAGGAAAATTTAAATCATAAGTTTCCTCTGTTGATTAAAATCCTCTACAGACTATTTCTTACACTTTAAGTACTATTTAAACAATTCATGTATTAGTTAGCATTTGTTAAAGAAAGCTCATATTGTATTTGTTTTTTCAGGATTTCCAGTCCTTAAGGAAACATCATGGACTTGGGGAGACTCGTAAAGTAACCATTAAAAAAGGAGAAGATGAGGGGCTTGGCTTGTCCATTACTGTAAGTGTCTGTCTACAGATTTTATCAAATATATTATACCTGTATATAGGAGTAGAGAAGAATATTTTGTAAGATTTAATACATAGGTAGACTACATGACTTTGATACTCATAAGACCCAAAAGATATCAGATTTATAGATTAAATTCATTTGGCAAAAAAATATTTATGTTTTGGTTCTCAAGCACTGCAGAAACAGGTCAAATGCTGATTTTACTGCCATATTGAAAAGAGGAATAACTGAACTTTTCAATTTTTAGTTAAAAATTTAAAAACTTGAGTATTCCCCTTTGCAAATCTTATAATACTATCTTATGATATTAAAAAAAAAAAACAAGCAAACTTGCATGCTACATTATTTTTGGAATTTTTTAAATATCAGTTTTTCAATTTTAAGTTAAAATTTGAAAATTGAATTACGTGTATTTCCCTTTTCAAACCCTACAGTACCGATCAGACCCAACCTAACAGAAACTAAACCCCAACTAAACCCTGGGTTTACTTTCTGGGTTTACTCTGGGTTTATTTGGGGTTTACTATAGTGGACCCAGAGTAAACCCAGAGTAAACCCAGAAAGTAAACCCAGTCAGAAGTATACCCCTGAAAGCAGACACTAACTGTGTATTCGGAATATACAAAGGGTAGGAATTACAGGCAGTAGGATGGTAAGATAAAATACTAGTCTGCTTCACACTCCAGTGCATACAGTTGACCTTAAAAGCAATTTCAAAGTAAACCCCGAGTAAACCCAAAGTAAACCCCAAATGGACCCAAATTTTCAAAAAGTAAACCCAGAATAAACCCCAAGTAAACCCCAAAAGTAAACCCAGGGTTTAGTTGGGGTTTACTCTGGTGCTAGGTTGGGTCTGATCGGTACTGTACCATATAAATGTCACATTATATTTTGAAATGCTAGTAATTAGCCTTAGAATCTAAGACAAAAAGAAAAGACTTTTCAGCATTACCAAAATTACCATATTTATATTTTTTTCTGTACAGGGGGGTAAGGAACATGGTGTTCCGATTTTAATCTCAGAAATCCACGAGGGACAACCAGCGGACAAATGCGATGCCTTATATGTAGGAGATGCCATTTTATCAGTCAATGGCATTGATCTGCGGGAATCGAAGCATGCAGAGGCAGTCCATATTTTGTCACAACAGGTTTGGGAATATAATTTTTAACTTTGTTTTTTTTTTTCTTTTTATTAAATAAATTTTTGGGCAGTAAGTGTGATATAGTCCACGTACATGTGTTCACATACTGCAGTTCATGCTCTCACTTTATTTTTAAAGAGTTATTATTAGGGAAGTCAACTCGAATAGCCTAGTCAAATAATCGGGGATTTTCAGGAAAAATGATGAAACCCCAGTATGCAGTTAAAAAAAAAATATCATCTTCTTTACACACATTTGACACAGAAATTTAAGTTATTCAAATAAAAGTTATCATTAAAAAAATTGATGAATTTTTATTAAATGATTACTATGGGGTTCGTGGATTTTAATCTGTCTTCAATTGATTATTTTTTCATTTATTTGAATAGTTAGGTGACATAGATCTGGAGGTGATGTTTGTGGCCCCCGATGAAGACAGCGAGGAGGAGGGGAGCCAAGTGGGGGAGGATGACAATGGATTCAGGTAACATCCTCAATCTGTGGATCTGTGATTGGAAAATAAATGAACATATTATTTATACAGTTGTAGAATAATCTTTGAGGTTGAGAAACGTTTTTTTTTTTAATCATATAAAAGCTGAGGCGTTATCACATTCATGAGCTATAGTTGATTTGTATACTGTATACAGGGAAATATTCGCTCCCATTTTATTTTCGCCCCTTTCACCCTTGTTGTCAACGGGTCAAATTAAGACAGGGTGAATTACGATGTCTTAAACTATCTCTCTTAAAACACATCTATGTCTGGGCGAATTCAAGATGGGGCGAAACTGTTTGCAAGAGTAGAAGGGCGAAAATTACACGGGGCAAAAATTACCCTTTATATAGGTATAAAATTGCTTGGAAATGTGGTCTATTATTTTGCAGGCAGTTATTTTTTAATGCTTTACATTGATAGATACAGAATCTATGATGACGATGTTCTGAGCAGTAGCAGTGAGGCGGAAATGCGTAAAAATATTCTACAGAAGTCAGCCCTGCCCCCCAAAATAAACGGGGCCATGTCACCATCAGAGTCTGTTCCTTCTAGTCCATCCAGGTGAGAAATACAGGTGGTAAAAATTTGTAGTTCACCTGAGCCCATGCAAGCCTTTAAAGAAATATAGAAAAAAATTCTTGTGAAGTTTTACATGTGATTTAACCTTTTACTGTATTTGACTTTGTAAAGCTGCTTTGGTTAGAGTTATGTCAGATGGCTACTGCTTATGAGGTTAGCAATGTGTCCCCTTGGGCCTCTTGTTCAATTTGGATCAGACACATTTTTGTATCATCAGATATAAGGGGTTTCCTTCAGTTCAACATTGATATAAGATTTGGTTACTCAAGATTAGGAAGGGGTGGTGGTGGTGTAGAACATTGCTTTTATGTGTGAAAAGAACAGATTATTTAGTTAATATTGAGATGAGGGGATGAAGAGTATACTGTCAATTGATTACCGGCTTATCTCTCTTTTTGTACAAATGGAGGGGGAAATACAGTGCACGATGATGATATATCATGTGTAAATATCAAAAATCACATTTACATGTAGTTTATCCCCTGGATCATACATGTAACAACCTCAATTTGATAAACACTTTCTGTAAAAATATGTATAAAGCAGCGTGTTTTACATGAAAAAAAACCTACAGTGTTTGTCATTTAAACAATCACTCCTTGCTACTGATATTTCATTAATTCAACATGTATTTTTTTTCCAAGACAAGGGTTATTTTTGCAGCAATGCATAGTTTTTACTTATTATGATGCTTTCATTTGTCATTTCATAACAGCTTCATCATAAATGTGATTGTTTCCTCTCGTTAGGTTCGAGCAATCAAATGAGAAGCCTGTCGCTAGTCGTCACCCACAGGGAAGCAAGATGCCAAAATCCCAGAGTGTGGAGATGGGGGTTATACAAGCAAACGGTGTACAGCAGAACAGTTCAGAGGACCAGCATCCAACATTCAACGGTGATTACACCTAGGTCTACGGCCCCGGCCACTAACATACTTTGTGATATCCCAGAAGGCATCAGCCTATTTATTTCTTCAACTTATAGTTGCTGGGTTTTTTTCCTAGGTACATGAACATTTAAATGTTTGTATCTCATGATTATGCCCTCAGTTTGTAGTTTCTTTTTTTTTTGAAGATTCAAAAATTAATCAATTTTAAATATTATATTCATTTTGCAATATAGAGTTTGCCCGGTCTTTAATTAGCCCTGTGACAACGAGGGCGAATGGGGCGAAAAAAGAAAAAACGGGGGCGAATATTTCCCTGTATACAGTATTGATAGCCTGACAGTTCTGACTCTGATTATTAAGAGTTATTTTGATCAGATTGTTGATGCACAGTTATTGTTAAATTGTTGAAGGGATATTAAGATGTATTTATTTCTTGAAAGGTTTGGTTTAAGTAAACATAGGAACTAGAAGCAATCTATCTACATGTAATATAAAAATGTAAGTGTTCTTATCAATCTATGTAAGATCTGTTACTATCACCTGATTGTAGCTTTAGTGTACCAGTGTTTGATATTCTTGTGTGCAATGGTTACATAGTACATAAGATCTACATTTACATTTCAATTATAAATTATTTATATCTTATAAAAGGTGTATGATTATGCAATGAGTAGAAGGTTAGAATTGATTTCGTTAAAAGAGAGCTACAAACATTAGCTCTAGGTGATATGTTCTATTTATGGTAGTAGTATTAATTAAGCACATACATGTAAACTTGTGTAAACATGTAGACATCTTCAAAGATTGCTACAGTGACTTTGAAAGTGTAGAGTTTCTCTTGATCTCACTGATCTTGTAGGGGCTGTAGAGAAATTGATTGGGTTCAAAAAAAAAAAAATTTATAATTATAATGTACATTATGCATTTTCACTTTGAACATCTTTTATGAGGGATAAATTGAGTATGTGTACATTTTTATTTAGGCCTTTAAAAAATCTATTAAGCATTTTCCAGACGAGTATTATTATTATTACAATATTCAAGAAAATTCATTTTTATTAATTTTCTTTGAGAAATAAATCAAACAGGTAGCCTTCAGTTGATAATTTTTCTTTCTTAAAGTTACATGTAATTATAACCCACAAACAACTGCCATTATGTTAATTTTTTTATAGAACATGCACTGTAGACCACATGGCATTGTATTCCTACATTGTTATGCTTGACATGAATATCTTAGACTTGTTACACTCATGTTACACCTATGTCATACATGAACATAACACTAGTTACCACACTAGTGCTTGTATTACACTAGCAGTCATTGTTTTACACTACCGATCATTGCATGTGATTTAAAATTTCTAGTGTAAATTGTGTTGCACATATTTGCATTGTATTAAAATTGTGCAAAAAAAAAGCTAAACTTGTGTGTTTTTTGTGGCTTGTCAAAAATATAGTCTTTTAAGTAAACATGCATTCAAACACAAATACAATTTACACATGTATGCTTAAATATGTTACCACATAGCTGTATTTTTCTGCATAATAGTAAAGGTTTCTAATAATATATTGCATTTAGTACCATGAGACAATCATCATTTAAGAAAACTGTTTTATTTTTTGATGATTTCACATGAATTTTATATTTAAAAAAAGCCCTTAAAGATTTTAATCTATGCTTTGGATGTTTTTTGAGAATAAGTGCTTGTTGCCTGTGTGTTCTTGCTTGAGTAAATGTATCATACTACACAATCTGTGAAATTATGTGTGCCAGATTATTTTATGTATTGGTACATGACTTATTTGTAAAGATGCACAATTCGAAAATCAGTTTGTTCTCTTTCATTTGTTGGTTATATTCAAATTTAAATGAAAATTGCTTCAAAACATTAACTTATTACTATAAAAGTGTGTTGGGCCAGAATTTGTTTGTACATGTATTATCGATAAAGTTGTAGTTTAGGATTTGAATTTCTGTTACCTAGATACTGATATTTACAATTTGAAAAATCATATTTTAAAATTCATCTTTGAGGATTAATTTGAAATTGTTCCAAAAGTATGAATACAAAGTTATGAATGTATAATTTTCATGCATAAGGTGTTATGGGATACCTTAATTATTAATTATTAACCATAAAGTGCAGTAACTGTTTAAAAATTCTAATTAAGGTTAAACTGTAAAATGTCCCAGCAGGTTTTAGACCCATGACTTGTCAATTGCTAACTGCTGCTTTTAAAACTTTTTGCACTACACCATTAGATATCATGATTTTGAAAGAGAAACAATATTATGTATAAAGTAATGACTCATATCACTGAAACAGTTCAGCATGCATTATTTGTAGATATCCCGTGCCTCTTCAAATTTTTCCATGTTATTTTTTTATTACTCTTGGCTGTTTTTTGTGCTTTGTTATAAATAATTGTGAATCATTATGTGTACAGTATGTTTTGATATTATTGGGACATAATATTTTTAAAAAAGCTAGCTTTGTAGATGCACATTAGATTTATCAATAAAACCTTGCAGGAGTTTTGAAATCGTATGATAATGCAATAATCATTTTATATCTCTGATATCAGTTTTTAGTGCTAAGAAATATTAGGGGTTTTCGCGGAGAAAGGGGAGTGGGGTATCTTTAACTTATTCATTTCTTTGTTTAAAATGTCCAGCGTCAATATGTCACTCATAGTTGTATAAAATCTATACATTTTGAACAATTACAGTTTTTATTGAGATTAGACTGTCACATGACTGTGTCTAGTGGTATCACTTTAATTAAAGCGACAAAGTTGATCATGTTTTATTGTTTCTTCAGCACAGATTTACAGGTATCGGCATTGTTTAATCAAGTCAAAATGTTTAAGATATTTTTCTCAACTGGATGTATATTTCTGTTAAGTTGTTTTTATTCCATAAAACTTAGTATAAAATTCTATATTGGTTAAAAAAAAAAAAAGGGTTTCTTGTCAGTGTAATATACCATTTTTTGTCCTTTCAAGATTCAGTTTTGTTTAATGATTGAAAGTTAGCATGTTGTATACATATATATGTACATGTAATTTACATGTATGGCGTGCTATGTGGGTCCCTTGAGCATTTAGCTCTTATTTTACAACTTCATGTAGTTAAAAGGTTCTGTATGTGCATGGTATCTGAGCATATTGATTAATTTATTTCACAAAATTAATTCCATTTACTGTTATTTATTAAAATATGTTATGTGTATATGCTTATATCAAATAAAAGAACACATAATTTACATATTAAACTATGATATGACTGATTAATTTCATTTGGAAACGTTCATTTTTTGGAATGCTTGTACTTAATTACGTTGATGGAAAGTTAGTTTGTGTGTTGTGATTAGTTTTCTGGTTTTCTTAAAGAATAATTCATTTTAACTCAACGGGTCTTTAAGACTTAATTACAGTGTGAAATATTCATAAGAAGTAAACATCTAAATCAAATAGGCAAAATAAAGCCATTTTGGAAAAAATGGTTATTTGATTTTTAAAACATTAAAAGTCAGTAAATATGACCAACAAATCAGGCGGATTTGAACTCAGGACCTGCAGTTTGATTCAGATACACCTGATCTTATTGCGCTGTAATGATGTTTTTCAAGCGTACCGACATCTTCGCTATTGCCAACAATGACGAATCATGGTGTTTCTCTTTTCACTCTTTAATAGAGAAACACTATGGATCGCCACCCCTGACGAGCGAAGATAATAACTATATTGAATAATGCTTACAATTTTACAACGCATTATTAAAATTTAAAACCATCGTCTTGTAACGTTTAATAAATTAAAGTATAAACTTTGATGTAGTGAGCTACCTTAGAGTAGATCCCATTTCTTTAATGTAACTGGTCCTAACTTCACCAAACTTGCATAGATGGTGCATCTGGGAATACTTAAGGACAATACAGACTTGGATGCTGAATCTGAGTAATACATGTATAAATTTCAGGTATTGGAGGAGAATAAGGTTTTATCGAACGTAGTTAAAATCGTGAAATACTGCCCTTTGTTGGCCATCCCAAGATTTCCCCTTCGAAACGCCCCGTCTAGCTTGTCGGGTTTCAATACACGGCTAAAAATAAAAAATAAAAGACTACGGGGATTTTTTTATTGGAAAAGAGATAGAAGTTCCCGGGTGATAACGTTGAAAATTTTTTGGCGAGGTATTCCAAGTGACTTCCGAATGGAGAAAAGATGTAAACATTCCCCATTATAAATCTCCATAATTACTAGGAAATTGGTTTAATTTCGTTCCTGTGAATTTTTCCGAGTGAAAAATGATAATGTGTCAATGAAGATATCTTGGAAAATTCCTTTTCATCAGTTTCAATTGCACTCCTTTCACAGGTATGTTTATTTTTTTATTACATATCGTCTAAATGTGCGGAATAAATATCTTGGGACGGCACAGGCCTATTCGATACAAAAACTGCGTTCCGCAAATTCTTAAAGTATTTGTATATGTACACTTTGTATGTCTTACTGTTTTTAAGATCAGTTCTATGTAAGAATCAAAATTCAGTGGCCACGCATAGTCACGGATTTTCTTCATACTTGACAGTTTGATAGATGTTGGTGAGTAAAAAAGCCTTCACCATTTGTTTGTTGCTATGTGGTCCCGTTGCCATGGTAACCAATAGTAAAGATGTAAAAATGTCATATTGAATAAATGCTTATTTGAGAACATATTGTGAGTAATGTGCAGAACTTGGGGTTTCCAGGGTAGAATATATTATTAAAAATAGATGTCATTTTCTAAAAGAAAGAAAAAATTTATGGAGAAACGCATATTATTAGAGCGTTTCCATGGTTACTAAACAAAAATTTTTAAATCTGTTTTCTTTATTTAATTTGAATAAAAACTGCAAATGTTGGATTTTTTGGTTAACACTATTATGATTGTGCAATTAAGAATTTAAATATGAAAACTGAGAACCGTTGCTTTGGTAACAAGCTTAAATATAAGGAAAATTAAAATATTTTTAGGCATCATTTACTTATAATGTATCCAGCTGGAAGGCTATTTCCCCGATAACAGTTGTTCCCAAAAATTTTAAAGCGGCCGACAACATTTGGTCAAACTCGATTCCAGAATCATTGTCCATTGCATTATACTGCTCGACAGACTTTGGTTTTGAACAACTGTCAATAATATATGTATACATGCATATATCTTTTTAATTTTTAAAGTTCAGTGGTATTAGCATTTGAGAATTCAGATAGGTATGTAATTTAATTTTTTTATCTAAAAAGAATAATTATCCTTTACGTATAAATTTAATCTATTTATCTTAACATTTTATTTATTGTGTGTATATTTAAAATATCACAGAAAATGTTATAAATTCTACCTCTCTTTTCTATTTGCGCCATTGTAAATACTTTAAAACACATTCAACGGTTTGAAATTTCATTACTTCATGAATACTAAGCTGAATATAAAAGTTTTTCATCTCATTGGGTCAAAGTTAAAATAAAAAAATTCTTATATACAACAAGACACTGTATTATTCAAATCTTCTTCAAAAATCTCGGTTCAAAAAGTTTTTTCTAATAACGATTCAGCCATACCTTGATTCAAGGCGTGTTCTGTAAAAGCTTTAGGCGTTGAAGTGGCTAGAGGCTTCATTAGAAATCTCTTGTACTTTGAGGTGGAAGATCTCCTATTACACTCCGACCAGAACTGAGGAAATCTGATTCCAAAGGTACAGCAGCTTAGTCTACCTGTGGCATAACAGCCTCAAAAGTTGTCCAGATCTTCTCAATTTCCTTCATTTTCCAATTCAGCGTCCAGGCTTTTAGATTCCATTTCCATGATAGAATACTTCAATTTTTGAACTTGACAAGTTTCTAACACGGGGGAACCTTTTTCAATTCCCCGACCAGATAGACCTATTTACCGAACAATGTCTCTCCGACATTTCTGGGGTTTGGTTCTACACTTGGTGGAACGTATCCTGAATTATTGGTTGTTAGTCCTATTAGTCCTACTTTCCATCAGTGACTTTTGATCGGCCGTATTCCCGTAATCATTGGGAGTTACAGGATCGAATGCTTTGGATGGCAATATTCATCGTTACTTCTGTCGACGGTGACAGATTTCTTTGCTTGAGTTTGGATGAATTTTACGGCATTTCAATACAGCAGTATCCCCTATTCTATCATATAAATATAAAGGTTAATTTGAGGAAAGAAAATTAATGTCATAGAATTTTCATACAGGAAATTAAAGCAGCCTTTATGAGGATCGAATCGTCCTGGCTAGTTTTTAGACTACCTTCATCTCCTGTTCTGTATAAAGATATATATAGCAAAGATTCGAATTACAATGTTCAAATTTTTTTTATTAGATGATAGTTTATAGCTAAACAAATCATAACATTTGAGGTAGATCTGATCGTTAATATGTTGACCACCATGCCCGGCCTCCTTAGACATGACGTATGCATGATGACGTATGCATGACCAACGGAAATGACGTGTCTCAGTATGTTTGACTTGCTTATGACTATAATGTATCGCTTTGTTACATGTCTCCAGAAAGTACGACAAGACTGTTTCATACAATTGATTAGAGACTTGTTTCTGGACTTGTACAGCTTTAAGATATTTTGTATTTTTAAAACGTAGAATTTAGTAAGTGTGCTGTCTATATTTATATAGTAATCCTTAACATGGTACATTGATCTAGTACGTCTGGCACAGTACAAAGTCCTGCAACAAGCATGAATCCAGAACATCAAGGATTGGGTGTCAGGGTACAATTCGAGGGATTTCTAGGGGATTTTCGGTAATTTTACGATGTAATTTTAATAGCTTTGAATCTCTCAGAGGTTGGAAAGGCCTTAGGGGATCTGGACCTTCAAACCTCGACCCCTTCTAGATCGCTCATGCGCATAATTACTTATGAATTAATTTGTACTTCGTACCTAAATTTACATATTTTTAAATATTTAATATTTAAATCTGTTGTGTGACATTGACGCTGTTTCAACGTACTGTAATATACGTGCAACCTCTGTTGTTGTGTCCAATGTATTCATACCTATTATCTAATGACTAGCCAGTGACAGTTAACCATAAGTAGACTCCGCCATCATCAAATTGTTTGACATGAACTGCCCAATGTACAAGCTCTTGTTAGAACGGCTATAATTTACTAGGGCAAGAAAACCCACAGGGACTTAGATAAAAATGAATATTTTTAAATCAACAACTTTACCAATCTTTGTTTAATACACATTTTGACGAAAACATTTGATTTATAAAGTCTAAAGATTTTATATTCGTTAATTGTATTTATACAGCATGAATGAGACACCGTCAGATACATAGTGTGTACATTGTATAAATGAGAAATATTCATCATAGATAAAACCATTAGTTTTATATATTTAACTTCTTAGTTAATAAAGCAATTGATATATAAAGACAATATGTATCTGAACGTTTGCACATTCGCTTTTTGTATATTTCCACCACCAATTGCCTTTTTGGAAAAAATGAAATACAAAAAATGTTAGTACGAAACACCTTAAAGTTTTTTAGTTATTTTATTATTGTATTTATTCGTTTTGTATTTTTGTATTTTTCGTTTTATTCAATAAAATCTGAAATTTACATCAGTCAAAGTTTTACTGCGCAAGTTCATTGAGTTTTTCCTACCTGTAATTTCATTGGTTAGTAATATTAACCAATTATATTTAAGCTATATGTATATATAAGTTACCTATATTCTAATTGAGTATTTAAGTAATTAGGCAGTATACCTTTTCCACAATATACTATCCAGTCTATATCCGTAGCATCTTATGATATGTCAATTTCACATTACCTTACGTTTTACATGTACTTGTCAGTGTAAATGATTAGTCTCTAGGGTTTTTCTCGTTGCATTGTCAATACTTAAGTGTATTTTTGTAATTGAAGTTAAATACTTGGAATGTGTCTGTAAAGTTCAATAGTTAGCTTTCTTTACAGTACGCACTGTAATTGATTTTTGGATGAAACGTATAATGTATTTGTGATAACTTATAACTAAATGCTTTTCTTTCATTCTGTCAGGTTTCTCATACACATGTATAATCTATTATTTTGTAGGTCAATGCATTATACCAATAAAGTCATCAGAAACCCTATTTATTATTCTTTGACTGCTCGGCTACATATGCTTTTACCCAAAATGTCATGTCGAACGATAAGGTTTGAACATAGTCAATTCTAATGTTGCATTTAAATGCAAATTCATGACAAATATGCTTTATGTTCTTGAAATTGGGTTTTGCTGTTCATGCAATAGAACGATTTTAATTTGTTGTAAGAAATCAAACAAAAATTCATATAACAAATATTCTTTTTTTGTATTTATATTAAAAATATACAATAATTATGATATGATTATGCCAATATTTTCCCAAATAATCATATCAGACTCGCTGTGACGTCATACTCTTTTTCCGTGTCCCCTTCCTTGGAATCAAACTTAGATAATTGTTTGAAACACTTCATTTTTCTTAGTGTTTCGATATCCTGACACGATGCATTATTAAACTGTTTATACACCGAGTTGATTTCTAAGCTCAATCGAATCCTATTACTGCTACAACTTTTGTGACGACATATAAAATGGAGTCTTCCGTCCGAGTGCGCATGCGAACTACTACTTGACGACGAGCACTTGACAACAGTGTCTTTGGTCGATGCTTGTTTAACAGGTCTACTGTTTGCAGAAAGACTGCCACCGTGTTTATTAAAGAACGTATCCATTCCAACTGGCTTTTGGGGATAAATAAACCTCGGGCTCGGGGATCCGGTGTTTTGATCGCTCCTGTTGATGAATATTGCCTTCAGTTTATAAAATGTAGGGAAAGGTTCCAAATTCAAACAACACCGACAAAAGGTCCTTTTGAATGCGTAGCGGAATTTTCTGGACAGAAGGTTATATAGAATTGGATTTACCGTCGAACTTACAAAATATAAAACACCTGAAAAGAAACGAAAAACACAGTCAAAAACGTGTCTTCAATTAATAGTCTCCTGTCCTAGCTAAAAATCCAACTGATTGTTAAAAATTATAATATACTTTAAAAAAAACCTCCAAAGCATTCTATCAACCATTCACATTCGAAGTCATGGCTATTTTATTTGATACATGTAACGGCGAGTTTTCTACCTGATCAAACGAAAAACAGTCCCGCAATGACAATTCGAAACGTAAAACGGTAAATTAACTGAATCGAAGGAAATTTAATTTTGCCAACGTGTCCAATTTTATTGAAGTTAATTCAGCTAGAGAGGTTGATTGCTTGGGTCTATGGAGCGTCGATATAACAAATTAAAGAAAATAATCATTAATCTTTAGTTTCCCAAACCAACTGTTTCGGTTCTAAAAATATAAATTATGCAACAGTTTTTTTATTGTAAAATTTGAAAAGGCAACAAATTCTAATTTTCATTTCATCAAAATATACTATTTATTTGAAATTTTGATTGAAATAATAATTAATCAATACGGAATTGTTTGACACCATGCAACGAAATCCGATAGACTAATCTGTGGTGTGTGGCCTATAAAATTTTCACCTTTGAAAAGGTAGATGTACCTGATATGTAAAACAAATGGCTGTGGAATTCCATGGACTCCGGGCTCCAGTCCTTGACGTATAGAGTCATTAGTCTTTGTGCGTGAAATGGCGCCCAGCACAGGAAGAAGGCTACCACTACGGCCACTGTGGATATATAACAGAAAAATCAAATAATTGAAAATGCAATTATTCATTGTTGTTGTACAGGAGAGAGAGAGAGAGAGAGAGAGAGAGAGAGAGAGAGAGAGAGAGAGAGAGAGAGAGAGAGATCGTCTTTCTTTACAAAATTTCAAAACAAAACAATCTAACATTGAAAAGGTTCAGCAATTTCAACTGCATTTTTTGGTAGAGATTTTGACATTGATTTGGCTTTATTAATGGTTTCTAAATTTACACCATCATCAAAAGCTAGACGCTGGAAGAGAAATATAAAGGCTGAGCAGCATCCATCGCGGTGTCATCTCGCCTAAAGTGTAATTCTTTGATCGCGGTGTAACATGTAATTAGAAATGTAATACTTCGATAACTATACACACAGATTGCACTGATAAGGCCTCATTTATTGCAGACCGTCTGACTTTGTTGCAAAATTTGATGAGAAATGGTATCATCTGGATTCCCTTCTCAGCCCTGCTTAAGTGGCAAACAATGTTAGTTGTTGCAGTGATATTTTGTCAGATATAAACATACCGACAGTTATGTACAGAATGACCTTGGCTTTCATTTTTGTTACCAGTTGTTTTGATCTTTTCCCCCTTCATTTCTGTACAGTTTGACTAAGTATTTAAACATTTTTACGAGAACTCGACATCTCATAGCATACACGCGTATTTACATGATGGAGAGAAAGAATTACGCAGAAAGAGGAGGAGAGGGTAAATCCTTCCAAGCGGATTTTCAAAACAAGACAACTGAATTGGAAATGTAATTTCAACTGCCAATTATTGTATTACAAGCCTCTAAATTTAGAGTTTTTATTAAGCCCTGAAGCTCTGCTATAATTTTTGTGACAGTTGTAGAAAGTGTTTGATCGAGTACCGTAATCAAGTTTTTCGTCTCAAGGTTGATTTTATTTGCGTTCATGCTGACTTTTCTAAACCCAATCGATCCCTTTGCAGTTTATATATTTATTTTTTTTCATCTCTTCATTATTTAATTAACCCTATTCTGTTTGCATTATTTGAGACAGTATTTAAAGAATGTGAATGAAGTAAGGTTTAGAGTTAGTAACTGAGGTACTCAGATAATGACTAATTTTTTCCCTCTGTGTTAAACATTTTAAATACTGATGAACCTTCCATCAAAGTCGGTATGCTGGAGGTAAGCATACCTTAAAATTAAACCAATTGGCCTTTTCACTTTTTTCTCATTTTTTTTGCAAGGTTAACCATGATATAACGATTGAAAAAAACAAATGAAATCAAATACCCCCCCAATAGGAAATAACTATCTAAATGACTTTTCTGACGCAGTTCCGTTTTTTTGAAGACAAAAACACGAAATTTGATAGCAATGCCACACATAGATTCACATCTTCAAAACAGCATTCATTTAGTAAAAGGTTAATTAGTACGACTCATACATAAAGATTTACAGTGCAATCACTGTTAAAGTACTATTTTATTTGCCCCCTAACGCTGTTTAAACCGAAGAACTATAGTTTCTATCGCTGTCGGTCATTCCGTCTCAACTTCGTTTTCCAGATTTCTTTTCTTCATTGTGGTTTGGTGAATTGAATTGAAACTTGCGGTGTAGATTTGTAATGAGAAACTATATATCAAATTTGAGTTTTATTAAGATTGCTCAAAAAGATAATGAAGAAATGAATTTAAAAAGACTCGGGTTTTTTCTAATCGGTTTCTTTCTTTCATTAAAAATAATATCATACCGAATTCTCGAAACTTTTTTAGCACATAAAATCGGGGGTATACATATATTGCTTAATATGCAATAGGTACTCTAAAAATGCTTGTTTCATTAATTTCACCTTTACGATACCCAATACTCAGCATTGTTCGATAACTCTCGAATATTCAAATTTGCAGTTATGAGACTATATCTTTCAAAAAATAATGATTTAATGCTTATACATGTATTTATATTTTTTAACTTCTTGACTTTTCTGTAAATGTGATTTATACCTTTAAAATCCTATTTTATCCTAAGGGCAGTTTCATATAAATTGAAGAGCCACTGTAACAGCCACAAGCGTGAACATTGATTTTCGCTAGCGACGTTGCATTTAACATTGTTCAACGTTGGTGACGTCATAATAAAACTCGTCATTTTCAGTAGGCCTACACTACACTGTATTACTTTTTTGTTATAACTACAATATCTTTTCACGCAACAAAATATGTGAAATGTAATTATAAATTTATATCCTTCATGAAATTCGTACCTAGCATCTTTAGAACAGCTTTCCTAGCTCTAGCGGTCGTGGATAGCGCCCCTTTGTATTGGATTCCCATGGATGTATCCACTTCCGTCCTGCGCAGTCGAATTCCGATCAAAATATACATAATTGTTATAACAGTCATTGGAAGAAAAAAGAAAGCGAACGTTGACACTTGGAACATGACGATCATGCGCTTATGCCATTCTACAGGAATGTTGCACAATAATGTGTCTGTAATTGGCAGATTAGTCCTCGGATCATTCAGATAATAAAATGTGCGTGTGTGAAACGGATAGGGCAGAGCACAGCATGCTGATATTATCCATATGCAAATGATGCATTTGAAAGCTCTGGATTGTCGCGTCACTTTTTGTCCCGTTATTGGGTGACATATTGCGATGTAGCGTTCCACAGTGAATCCTGTTATGGTCAGCACAGATGCGTACGAGGTCCATTCTAGGAGGAAGGCCTTGAATATGCAAAATGGCTCGCCGAATCTCCATGGATACGCTTCCCAGATGGTGTAAACTTCCGGTGGTAACGCTACAACGAAAAAAAAAGGGAACGTTTCAATAGAATATGTGTCATAAATAAAATTTAATATACCAATATTTATCATAACGGGTGATTGATTGAGATAAAATAGTGTTTTTCTGCGTGGATGAATGTATCATGATAATCTATATGCTCATACAATTGATACTTCTAATAATTGTGATATAACATGATGGTCATAAAAAGCAAAATAATGGACGTGTACGGTTGTAGAAAACGCTTTAATTTTCATGTCTCGGAAAATTGATGTTCCTAATTTGATTTTAAAGTAAAAAATAAATGCAGAGCCGGTAATAAATTTTTCTTTGAAACAATTTCACCAATTTAATAAGATTGGTGTCAGATAAAATATTACACTTTGATACGAGATCCATTTCATTTGAATGTTATATAGCTTAGTCACAAGTTAAGAATATGGCGAAATTTTATATTAATAAAATGATGTTTTCTTTGAAAGGCAATGAAATGATAAAAGATATATCAGTGCGTCTGCATTTGCACAGAGAGAGAGAGAGAGAGAGAGAGAGAGAGAGAGAGAGAGAGAGAGAGAGAGAGAGAGAGAGAGAGAGAGAGAGAGAGATTTGCCAATGCTAAAGGCCTGGTATCAAACCATCAATTGAATCACTTAGCTGCTCCATTACATCTCCATTAAAATGGAATAACATTGTAGATGAAGAGTTAACGTATAAACAATCATTTAGATTTCGTATCCTGAAAACACTTTCTTTTCCGTTTTATGATATAGAGACAAATTTATAGCCCAACGAGCGAGGCAGATTTATAGCAAAGATGGCTGAGAGAACATCTTTTTTTCCTTTTTATGATATCATTATACGTTTAGGTTTCAGGGGCTTTCATAACTCAATATGCTTGACCAAAAAAAATATAAATGGCATAATAGGCAAAAGATTATACTGCTGCGGCGTTATGGAATGAAATATCACCTGAACATTCCGAAAAAATAGGTCTGGAAGGACTTTTCAACATGATTAGCTTCGCTCACTTGGGCATACAAATGCATTCGAATTTCTTCGAATCGCAATAATACACGATTTATATTCATTTCAAAGACACAAATTCTTTGAGCATCGGAATCTGGCGTAATTGGTATAAGGAACGGTTTGCAAACTATAAGGTAGAGATAATGAATAAATGAATGGGCTTCAAACCCAGAATAGAAATAAGTAAGAAATGTCTTTATTTAGAATAAACAGTCTTTGATAATGTGGAGACAATATCAGATAAAGATCAGTGCCGAAAAAACTCCAAACAAACATCTAGACCTATCTGATCGTTATATCAAATGTTTCGGTTACTGTAAATTCCTCATTTTACACGAATACGTAATTCCGCGATTCCGCTGTTTTTGTATCAAATCACGAGATGTAAAATCGCGATCACCAAATTTTTGTAATTATTTCCTGTAGTTCAAAACAGTCTGAAAAATAAAAGCAACATTTTAAAATAGTGGGGGTTGTTTCTCGCGATTTTTCGTGAATATTAAATTTCTCGCGTTTAATAAGAACGCTACAGTATTAAATATCTAAAATATAAAAGATTATAATTATTATGATTTTCCATGATTGAAATAAAACAAAAAATCACAGGAAAGAATATATTATTTAAAGTAAGACCTCGGACCTTTTGAAACAACTGTGGGTGGCCATATCATAAAGCCCTCACCCTCACTTAAAACCATTTGAGCAAGAGCTTGGACTTTCAGTATCATCTAATTGTCCATTTCTTACGTCAAAACAAGTTTAAAATGATGTGGTTTCAAGCGAAATATACATCGATTGTGTATGCTTAGCTCAAAAGCCTGACACGTCTTGTTGGTTTCAAAGAGCCATATTTGAGAGACCAGCAATGCAATAGACAGGCATAGATAACTTAGCTGTTTGACACAACTACCCAAAGTCCAAGCTCTTGTTAAAATGGGTCTAAAAAAAATTGCGTTTTTTTTAATGATGATACTAGTTATTAAAAATGCATTTTTGTTTGCAATTATTTCATGTAAAATTTCTCAAATTGTGACTAATGAAAGTAACTGTAAATTTTAAGCATGCGCGTTACAGTAATTCTAAACGAATATACTACCATCAAAATAGTTTATGAGTGTGGTGGGAGGTTGGGATGAATGTTTTACCCCAAATTTTTAACGATAATTGGGTTACTCTTGTACATGCACACATTAGTTGGCCAAAAAAAAATATAGAGGGGGTCCCGTGTACTTCTTTCAAAACAGGATGAGACAATCTTTGGAAAAACCGAAATATTAACATGATGTATCACACCGCCACTAGAACAACTCCATGTCAATAAATTTACCCGCAATTATTCGCCCTTAATCCACAAATGGCTGATCCAGTTTTTTCGGAATGGCGGAATCCAAAACGATTACAGCGTTAAATGTAAAGATATGTCAAAAGGCGGCCTCTATATGACAGTCGTTTCCTTCTTCAGACAGCCATTAGTTTGATAATCAGGCTATAATGGGAGTGATAGGTGGCATTCTTGTGCTTAAGTAAAAGCGAGCCAAAACGGAAGGAACAATATCTATACCGTATTGAGTCGGCGCCACTGAGTGAGGCGATTACGAGCAATCTGGGTAATGGAGGAACGTGTGGCTAATCCTTACATATCGTTCAAATCAAGATGAAGCCTCTATCAACTTTATTAATTTTAATTTAACCAGTGTCATCGCCTTTATTAGCAATGATGCTCTATATAGATTTACTGCAGATGTTCACTTTTATATATTAGAAATGATATATCTCGTTAACCCGGTATTTCGGTTTTCTTAGGAACGTGTATAAAACCTGATCAATCAATCAATCAATCAATCAATGAGCTTTTATTTATTTATTTATTTGTTCAATATAGGTTTCATCTTTCCATCGTGGCTCGCAATATTAAGCAAAAATTAGAGTATTTCAAGCAATGTATGGATATTTATTCCGTTTCTATGCCGTATCAACTCAAAAGATCGTTGATGCTGTAAGAACTGCCATCAAGCTATTCGAGCGGGGAATACTTAATATCCAAATCCTATCAAAATTCCTCTAACGGCTCATCGATTCACTATTTCCCTCATGTTTTGCATTGAAAATCAGACACCATTTTTTATGCTTTAATTATTGTTCACGTTTGTTGACCAATGTTTTTAAAAACGAAAACTACTATAAAAAAATAACTTAGATTGTACAAGTAGAATTCATCAACAATGCTTTAGGATAGAGTAGATTTCTAAACATGATTATTTCTTTAATTAATTATTGTCGATGTCACGTGGTTGAAGGGAGTCGGCGATAGGACTGTAGTAACAAATCACCATGCACCCAAGAAACAGTTTTAATTTGCGGTAATGGTGGGGGTTGTTTTTTTTGGGGGGGGGATGTTTTGTCGAACATTAATAAAAGTACCTTTTTATATTAAGTGTGCCCCCTTATTTTTGCATTGATAGACTAAAGAACAGATAATAATGAATTAACCAAATTATGATATATCATCGCAAAGAATATTTAGATTATGTATACGACCTTATAGACATGTACTATTATATAATACATGTTTGATTTACAGTCTAATCAGTATAGTACACGTACATATAGTACATGTACTAGATTAATTAAGGGGAAAGCAGAAGTACTGATAATGATAGTTTGTAACACGCATGGTGCCACTTTGCGCTATCCTGTTTATCCAAAAGTGAGCGAACAGCATCTCTTTTTAAGTCTTACAGTCTGATACGGAAACCTTATTTTAAGACAAATAAGCACTGTGATCTCTTTTCGTTGAAGTTATATTTATGATAAGAAGTTAATTAATAACATGAATACTAATTAAAGGTCCTCTGCAGAATTTTGCCCACATGGATTTTTTTTTACCGCGAGAATGTAAAAATGCATTAGACTATCGACATGTATTTGAGTTGCATGAAAATGCGCGAGTTTTGCACGTTTTCTTGTTAATTTTCCTTCCATAAAACAGTTGGTCCCCTGGGGTGTCGTCAGGGGGTGTGCTGAATACAGCCCACAGCATGCATTTATCTACGAGTGGCAGAATGCGGAACAGGGTCGTTAACAGAATTACATAGCATTCCCATGCTTCTTGGGATCACAGGAATTAAAAGAGTGTTGTAATATGGTACATCTGTCAAAACTTGTTTTTATACACAAAGGATGGGTTTAGAGTGTTTTCGCAGATTTGTGCAGAAACTGCAATTGTATCAATATCATTACGGATAAAAAGTTTCACGTTTGTGCCGACTTATTGCATGTACCTTAATTAATAGCTTAGTGTGAAAGTATAATAGTGACGCATGTAAGTCATGACATCAGTTGCATGCCCGAGAAAAAAGCCAAAAAACAAAAACAATTAGTCGCATAATAGACATAATTGCTTTCTTGATGCGACATTAACGTTCCCAAGTCATAGTTCCAGGTGATGAAGAGCATCTGAATAGGTATAAAGCTGTCATATATCGTAGACTCATGAAATGTGTCCATATTTTAGCTTTAAAAAATAAATTTCTTGATCGAGTTTCAAAATTATAAAGGAAATTTTTTATAAAATCATTGGAAAAATTACCTTAAATTATCATTTAATGGTCCATTCATTTTACGGTTTAACATACATGTGAAATTTGAAACCTACTACATCTATACATGCATGTATATTTCGAGAGCGTGAATGTTTTAGTTACGAGTAATAGTTTACAAAATCAGTGTGTTTTCAAGAGGAATGGAAGAGTATTCGAAAGGCTTTCTTGTGTATTTCAGACCTTTTAAATCCGATTTCTACAGAATTAAAGAAAATAGGAATTCGATTGGGAGAAAATTAACTAAGCATCCGTCTCGTGATTTCATTTGTTCAAATCCGATGACCTATTAATTTATTCCCTATTGGAAAATTTGCAACCATAATACGAAAAGTCAGATTATGTAACCCGGATTATGATTCATGATAATGTGTTTTAACATGTCATCCCACATTGTTTCGTCTTTTTTTAATGAAGGGGGGTATATTCACTACAACTACAGTCTAGATGAAATTTATCTTACAAACCGACATACATACATACTTATTGCCACAGAAAGACAGATCTTCGTTGATAAACATATACTTGTGCAATATGCGGAAACAATATGAACAAACGAGTGACATATATATCAACCATCGATCCGTTATTAAAGTAATAACACCAAAATTTATGGCGTTTCTTAGGGACAAATGATTTCATGCAGCCATTAACATTTAAGCCTGAAATATCATACATCACGGATAAGAAATTTATTACATAATATCTTTTCGATGACAAAGAGAAGTATATTCTATAGCATGATATTTAGTTGATGGTTTGCATTAAAGACGGGACTTCTTCTGTATGGATTGAATTTTATCAAGTCTTTTCAAATATTTTGGCTAAAACAAATATTTCTGTAAAATATTGAATTTTAATATTAATGGTTTTTAATGCAATTTCCTGAACTTACATGTGCATACTGATACTTAGAAAATCTGCAAGGAAAGTTGCAATTGATTTACCTATAATACAGAGATTCCCATGCAGTTGAGATTTAAATGAAACTTCGTTGATTGGTGTAAGGGTACAACAAGGACCTTTCTTTTACTACGAAATGGTGTTCATAGCTGGAAAACACTTGAAAAAGTGTTATAATTCCAAAATCAAATGATGCATTAGCTACAAATGGTATACAGTTGGCAAGACTAAACGATGTTAATCATACTAATGTTAATTAGTGAAATTTATATTATAGATATCAACAACTATCATTACTGGCAAAAGTTCGATGCTAATTGATTATCTTACATCTATCTTATAACAATTTTAAAATAAAAAACTAGATTTTTATCTTCTAAATAGCGATAACAAAAGATCTTAAAGTTACGATTTCGATGTATTCTTAGTATGATAACCCCACTATGAACTGTGCAATTGGTTAACATAAAATGCGGGTGAGGGAAAACTGGTTTAGAATTTTTTTTTCAATATATTTTATATACATTGTTACAAGAGGAAAAAAGCTCATGGCAAAAACAGTGCCAGGTCCATGAAAAAATGACGACTACAATTAAAAAAATTATTCATTTCAGCTCTGTGAATCTCTCTTTTGCACGCAACCATACACAACAAATTAATAACCTCTCAGTGCGAGAGAGATACCCCTCCCCTGTAGTTGCAGAATTATCTCTGAATGTAACCAGACCAAAGCACTAAACATTCATTGAGATTTCATCGAACAAATCTTCGGAGAACAAGAGTTTCAATGCACGAAGAGATCTTTATCCCTAGGGGGAAAAATCAAGTTTTTATTGGTATACACCAGAGAGAGAGAAAATAAAGCACTGTTGATGTTCACAGTATTTGATCAGCTTTCTCTTTATTAGAGCAATGGCAAAAAGTTCATGGTCACCAATTAAAACAGAAAAATAACACGCTATGCATTTTAAGATGCGCAACGATACTATATAGGTTCATCAGAGGGGCAAACATTATTACAAGTACTAGAGATTTCTCAGTCCAATTTTGTAGCAATCAAAATGAGCGAAATATTTTAAATTTAAAAAATTACATCTTTTCAGCACAATTGCATATACTTAGGATAAACTTAAGGAAACTGTTTTGTCCTTGTTGTGTTTTCATAACAAAAGTTTGATTTAATATTTCCTTCTTCCCACGTTTTAAATTGTTCCGTCGTACCGCCTACTGTTTTGGATATTGTCTACTTGGTCCGACATTCTTCTGTTCTGAATCAACAATGAAGCAATCAGAAAGTTCATTTCTTAAAAATGCTCCATCGAAGTATATTTTCCAATAATTCCCATAACCCTATGCCTTATGCATGGGTCCAATCAAATACAAGTCGATGATGCATGCAGGCATGCGGAAAGGTGAATAGCGTATGGCGATGTTCATTCTGATACTGATAAAATGATCTTTCATAACAAGTTACAAGTTACAGATTTTTCCCATTCATTTTCCAAAAAAAAAACCCATTGAAAACATCACATCAGCTTTTAAATTCAAGATGGATGTTTTATCTTCAAAGCATGTAACTTGTTATATATTTTTGCAATGATCCTTTTAATGGCCATTCATTTTCGATTCTTCATTCAAAATACTCCATTGATTGCAAAAGAGCGTTAATGATACTGAACATTATAAGCATCTGATAAAGATATCGAAAATAACCTAACTACACTTAAGGCACACGACATCTGACAAGTGACAATCTTGTTTACAACGTATTTTAAAAAACTCCTCACTGAATTTTTTTTTTATGACCAACACTTAATTCATTAATGAATAAAAGCAGGAAGATGAAAATCTTCATAAATGATGTCATTTACCTTTCCATGTGCTACCACTTACACTGGAAAAATCAAAGAGAATTTCAGACCGACATTAGTCATGATGAGACAGGGACATATGTAAGTGATGTTAATGGTTCGGAGTGATCCTTGAAGTTGTCTTATTCTCTGATGTCAAGACGAACTGCGTTGTCAAGTCAAAGTTATGTCAGTTCGTCTTGCTCTATTGTAACTCAGGACATTGACCTCATCCGGGCATTGTCTATCACTTCACGGTGACCCCCCCCCTCCAAAAATAAACAAAAAATACCTTATGAATATGACCCTCCTAAATCGAGTTACATGTCAATCATTTACCCCATTTATTTATTCCCAATTGGAAAACTCAAATGAAATAAGCGATGTATAAAGTATATATATTCTATTCATATTTTAAGAATCAGCTATAATAAATCATTTTGCAAAAAAATAAATGAATAAAATAAAATAACATTTAATGAATGTCATTCATTTTCCCCAGTTATATAAAAAAGTTATTAGAGAATCTTTTTAATGAAAGAGTGAACATAATGTTTACGACAGCTTCAAAAGATGTTCTTAGTAAGACATCTGTGGTATTTTGAACGCCGGTACTTTTTTGAAGCAGCCATTATAACTTTTCATTTCGTTTGATCCCTGACCTTGACATTATTTTGACCTGTTTAGGAAAAAAAACTCGTCAATACACTTGACATCCTTTATAACAGTATTAACCTAAAAAACACTCTAAGTAGCAATTGAAAGATAAATATGATAGTTACGAGAAATCTGCATCAATTTTATATGAAAATTGACAATTTCTATCGGCAAGGTTTTGCTTTAAATGGTGTAAATAAATCTTTTTCCTATATATAATTAATGAACAAAATTCAAGCAGTTACATGAACCTAAATGTTATTTCGGGGAAAATATTCATCATTTAATTTCAAGGCTTATTCCAGTTCAAACGCGTTGCATTTATACCATGTTGATTGCACCAACATCCGACTTCCTTGAAAATCCAGATGTTAAATTATTTATTTACCGTGTTAATTTGTCGAAACAGACGAGTGTCACGGCTTGGAAATTTACATACATATAATATTACAGACTGTACTCACCGACTGATATTGTAAGCAGATCAGACAGCGCGAGGCTCATCAGGTAGCAATTGGTCACCGTTCTCATATAGGCATTTTTGTAAATAACCAGAAACGTTAATGAATTACCCAACACACCACTCAAGTACACCACCATGTAAACAATAGTCAGTGCCACCACAAGACCGGTATCTCCTTGCTGTTTTCCAAGATAAGCAATAACGAACGATTTGGAATCAAACGATCCACTGTCATTCAACAAAGAGCCATTGTATCCCCCTTGATCTCCGCTCTGAACTGCAAGGTTCGTGGAATAATTGGAAATTTCCGTTAGGTTATTTCCAAATTGTATCAAGACCATTACACCAGCATTAAATCCTCGACCAAGGAAAACATTTAAGTAAAAAGATGAGAGCAAACAAGTTGTTATTTTTTCTCTCTCTCTCTCTCCACCGAACTGATCATTTTTTTCCTTTCAGCCAATGAATTCGGCAGGAGTCATAAGTGTTATGAGCCATAGCGTTTGATTCCAGTCGCTTAAAGTAAATGTTCTGCGAGGGGGAGAAAGTAGATCAATAGCAAAATAGCTCAAGTGAATCAAGTTCCTTAATTGGTTACCTTTAGTACGCGATGTCTTCTACCATACTGTCATTCTCTCTCAATGCTCAATTGCAATGATAAAGTTGTGACTGTTATTTTGCTAACCACGCGAGCAGCCATTGAGCGAGATCTAAATATGAACCACCTTTGATTGCATGAAGAAACATGACACTGCCGTCTGAAGAGACGAACTTTTCCTGTCATTTAAAACTTAAAACACTCTGTCATCTTTAATAGAAAACCCCCCAAAAAAGAACGCATCAGTTTTATGAGAAATTAAGTTTTGTTTTAATTATTAAGAGCTGACTTTTTGCGTAGGAATATAATTTAATGGCTATTAATGTGTTGCTTTTCTTTAAATTTGAGAGTGCTCAGCACGAGGAAATTACAAAAAAATAAATTCTAATTCAAACATTTACACCATTACGTTTTTTCTATCAATTTATCTATCTATCTATCTATCTATCTATCTATCTATCTATCTATCTATCTATCTATCTATCTATCTATCTATCTATCTATCTATCTATCTATCCATCCATCTATCCATCTATCTATCTATCTATTTAAAAAAATCAGTTGATTGAACAAATGTAAAGTACTTTTTCTGGGTGTTAAATTCGTCGTGCGTTCAAAAATCTCCAATGTTTACATTCTGAGTTCAGAAGGAGTTCAAACGCAACTATAGTGTTATATTTTATTAATGATTTTCCTGATTAATTATGAGATTGGGGTTTTTTTATTGGGAGAGGGGGGGGGTGTTTTTTGCATTGCCATTGGATAAGGACTGTGTACAACTTGATGCATTAGTAAATCTAACACATTAACAATGCAAAACGTGTTCTGAGGAAAGATCACAGAAGCAAAGCCGGAGGAGCTAAACATTTCTACAACATTTAACGTATTTCAATGATTAGTTGTACTATGTTAACCAATATCAAATACACATCTTTGTCATCAAATTTGCAAGCAATAAATGTTATGATCTAATCGGACTTTCATTCAACTTATTCTTTTGTATTGATCAAGGATAAGTTGAAAATTAAAACATAATAGATTTTTTAAACTAAATTTTATCTTCCAGCCAAGATCATGAGCGATACTTCAGCAAGGGACTATTCTGTTTGTCAATCATAAAGTTGAAACCAAAAATTAATCATTTTGTAGGTAGCAAATTCACAGAGAAGTACATGTACTTTAATTGCACCACACCATAGTTTTAATGGCATGAAACTTTCAATAAAGTTGAGTGCCATATTTTATTAAATAAAATTCATAGTAATCTAAATTAAGTTGTGAAATAATCTTGAAGGATTTTAAATATGGCCTAGAAATGTTTTTAAATTCTAACGCCGGCCTTTTTTCTAGAAAGGTTGTAAAGTTACTGGTATATGCGGCAAAAAAATTCCACAGTACACGAAGCTAGTAGAACAGTATATAGCTCCAACTCTGAAATATTCTGGCAAATATATAGTAATTACAAGAATGTTAAGAGATAAATAGTTATGAAATTGCCCATAGAACTCAGAACAAATATCATCCTAAAATGCAATAAAAATTTCAAAATATTTTAAACGTTTAAAATGCAATTTCAAAGCGCTTTACGAAAGTTTTCAATTAGCAACATTCGAAAACAAAACATAAAGAACAACTGAAAAACAAATACAACGAAAAATTTTAAGCGTGCAGTTTCAAAGCGTTTGACGAAGTTTTTAATTAACAATGACGACTTACCAAAAACAATGGTGAGGAGATCAGCCGTGGAGAGGCTTAACAAGTAGTAGTTCGTCACAGAACGCATGTACACGTTCTTCAGAATCACAAGTACCGTGAAAATATTCCCGACCAACCCGCTCAGAAGTATGGTCACATAGATAAACGTTAATAAACAAACGGTAACGTAGTTGATCTGACGTTCGCCAAGGTACAGTTTGACATACTCCTCGGTACTGAAATGGGGTCCAGTTAAATTGTTCCCATTGGTGATAACGTAATTCACGTCCCCCTGAAGTATGTCCAACTCCCTGGTACAGTTTTTCAGTTCGCAATAAATCCTGTCACCTGTTGAGGAGCTATTTGGATAGACCATGTTCGTGGAATAAACTTAAGAGTAGTAGGAGGAGGCCAAGAGCCGGCGTAATAGGGACTAACCTAACATTGATAATGCTTAGCGATTGTACATTGATTCACGGCCCCGTTATGCGGCTCGTTAAAGCCGGTTTCCATGTGCTAGCTACGCGTTTGAATCGTCATTCGGTGGTGACGTTTACAGGATTTCTTCAATCGGGTCATTAGTGAAACAAAGAGCAGACGACACCGCGGTACGGACATTCATGAACAGCAGGAGGGAGTTATTGAAAATCCGAAACGAAACAAAAGAATTATTCCCTTTTTTCTATAGTTTTCTATAGCAATACTGTTAAAACTGACAGTTTTCGTCAAGAATATTGCCCACCCTCCAATAAATATCAATTTTCTAATGGTCAAAATAAATTTAAAGAAAAAGAAACACGTTAGTAGTGTTAGCCTCGATTACCGAAGTACTCGTACGCACCTTTAAGGCCAAATTAGTTCCAAGAAAAACTAAGGAGACAGAAAAAAAAAGAATGAGGGTGATAATATATGGAAATTCTGTAAATTAATAAAAGAAGCCCCTTCTTCACTTTCATTACGGGCTAGCGTGTTTCAGCACACTTCAATTCAATTTCTCTCAAGCCCCTTGTCTCATAATTATAGCCTAGAATAAAAATATATGACGCGCTTTCACGTAAAAAGTACAGATAGTCCTTACTCGATCTAATGAAAAGTAATAACATCTGACAAGCTTTTAAAAGGCGGAGAGGGAAGATGTAAATGGCCTATTTCAATTCTGTGTTTTAATGTTGCAAACAGGATTTAACGACATTCCTTGCTGGTCATCAAAGAAATGGAAAGTCACCTGCTTTCAATGTTCTCTAAATTAAACCGAACCAGATGTTTTGCTAGGAAGTTGCGTTTTATTAAATTATGGTTATCTCTATATTAAATTGTCCAAATATTCATCGGGTCCCTCGTGGTATTTTGTCAATGAGAATGAATACTATAGCAGAAAGGAAACCCATTTATTTGAAATGCCTGTATAATTCAAGATCTCTGGAATGGTTGACGATAAAAAGAGTTATGCAATTTTTTTACACAATTTTCTCCAAGCTTTCAAGCGGTGTTTAATAATTGCCTTGTTTATGTTGAGTTTGCCGGGGTTTTTTTTTTGGAGAAAACATTTTTTTAATATTATACTTTTACCCTTGTACCCGATGTTTTATTATAAAAGATAAAAAGTATTCATTTGATTTTTGTTCTAAAGAACAAAAAATAAAATAAAGCATTTAAAGTTTTCCATTAAAAATTGCTCATAAAGAAAAAAAAAAACACACGTTTTTTTGTTGTTTTTTTACATGCAATGCGAACTAATGGAAAACCAAGATGGTTAAAAAACCAGCTGAAAAGAACCTCAACCTTATCACAAAGGCACAGGCTACAATTAATGTTAGGCTAATCAAAGTTGCAATGAAAGTAGAAGATCCTTAAATGGGCATCATTACGATTTGAGCTGAAAATTTTATCTTATTTATTTTTAGTTTGATGTTTCGGATGATTTCAGGTATTATTATTTTTTCTAATCATCAATCAAAATTAGAGAGTCGGTGTTCAAGTTACATGCAACTGTACTCCGCCATGGTACCTGATCCTACCTCTATCTTTTAGAGGTCCTTGTTGCTCTGCTTTGAATTTGTATTTTATTTTATGGATTGTTGAGATGGTTGACGGTTTGTTATTGTCATTTTTTCATGCAGAGTCCACAACTCTTTGTTATGGAAACAAAAGCTACAAGTTAAAAACAGTCTGCATGGAAAAAACATGTATATGCAATACTTCTTTATAATCGCCCATGATAGATGTAGAGAATTGATAAGTGTATGAATGCTAGTTTGTTTATTATAAAGAAGACTTAAAGATATCGTATCTATATGCATCATATTAATTTCTATGTACCAAATATCTTTTTTTCGCGTGTCGTAAAATTTGCGAAACCTATTTTGTTTGCGTTTGTCATTTTAAAAAGTTCCTGATAGAAAGCAGTAACATAAAATTTCAGCATAATAATTCGTATTTTTTGCGATCGCGAAAAATGCCAAAAATAGATAATCACGAAAATAACCGGATAAATTCGATACTTTATATGCATTGTAACAAGTCAAAGCGTTTTCATTTCTAAAGCTGTCGGTGAAGTATATCATAGTTATCGATTTGGCCGATTTTATTTAAGGAGGCTGGATGGTCAACAAAATAACCACTGAGACCTTAAAATTAAGGATATAATTAGTTTAGCTATTTATATATACTATTGTCTAGTAAAGTAAAAATCCATATATTTTGTTTTTAAAATTTGGATATCTTTTTCTTATTCAGTCTAAAAATGGCCACGTACCTTCTTAATCTACGAATAAAAATTAAAATAAAATAGGTAATAAGTTTAAACTTAATTCACAACGCATAAAAAAAACATTTTTCTGTCGCGATGGGATGTTCTTGCGCTTGCAGTGCAATTATTATTAATTCCATTCTCAGACAGTCTCATGCCAGAACAACAGTATTGTGTAACAAAAAGCCGGTGTTATATCAGAAAATTCAATTCAAAATCTTAACTGTTGATGGAATTGTTTTGAAATATGATGAAAGGCACTTCATGACACAATTTTTTTCAGTGTAAATTTAATGGGGTCTTATTACAGCGTTTAACCTATAAGACGTTATATATGCATCTGTGCTAACGTTTTAAGGTTTATTCTATCAGGAACTTCCGCTTGTAAAGTGGGTTTTTAACAATGGCTATAAACTTGAAGAATCAAATTCCGCTTATTTGATGCATGTATACGAAGAAGATGTTGTCCGTCGTCCACATTGCTCACATTCAGAACATAAATATGGGTTGGTAGAGAAGAGAAGTACCCGACGTCATTAAAACGTTATTGAAAGGACCTTACGTTGGAGTAGTGTACAGATAAAAATAATGGTCTCATTATCAAAACCTTTCTATTTTATGAAATTACATAGTTATGTCTACCTTTTGGTAAAATATTGTTTATTTTGGGGAGAAGGCCGTTTTTGGTGTTTATCGTACCTAGTTCTTTTGTTTCTAAATATGATTTCTAGAGAAAAAAAAGGATATTTTATTTATTTATTTTTTTACCTCTGATATTATATAATTTGGCTCCTATCATTTAACTAAAAGACAACCATATAACGGAACATATTTATTTCAAAACGTTTAGGAAGTAGCATTCGAAGTAAGCTCACAAAAACTCAAATTCATGGCTGAATTTATACGTAAACTAATTGAATACCACTTAAATTTGTACTTTCGCTATTTTAAACTAATTCTGCAATTGTGTTAGAATTTTACAATTGTGAACATGGGGAAAAAATCTTGCGAAGAGATGCAATAGAATTGTTTGGGCGTGTAGCATTACTGTGGCTATAAAACGAAAATATTTTCCTTATGATCCTTTATCCCTTTAACCTGAGGGTAAGTCAAAGTAATGGAATACCAAAAAAAAAAATCAAACCAAGATAACCAATATACCATTCTCGCTATCTAGTGATTCTAATACTGCAGATTGATCAATAATAAAATTCAAATGATGGTACTAAAATAAATTGTAAAAAATGTTAGATATGTTGTCACACACTTTGCAGAACTCTATGTTAAAAACACATGAATCATATTACCGATCACATAAAACAGAAATAAAAAAAAAATAGTGAGGCAAAATTAAAATATTGTTGTTTTTATTTGACAGTTATGATCGGACGTTTTCGTTGTTGCTAAGCCGATCAAAAGGCGCCGTAATAGCGGGATTAATCACGATTTATGATACTGACAATCAATAGAAACACGGCCAGTTGGTATCATGTTTATCAATTTGATAACAGTTCGTCAACCTTTAATTTACGACTGCGAGAGGACAGGAAGTGGATCCAACTCAGCGGAAACAGTTGTCGTCTGCTCAATAATCATTTATTCAGTCGGTTTGCTGATGATGTATGTGGCCATGCTAAATAACCAATCCCCCCCCCTCCCGAAAAATATTAAAATTTATTCAATTGAAGAACATTCATGGATTGTATTGAATATATCCATTCGTTAAAAAAAACTTTATGGATGATGAAAAAGAAATCCAGATCATATTTGAAATTGAATCGTTCTGGCTTTTGTAGATTCAGTGTATGTCTGTTGCTGATAAATAAAGCGATTCTAGAACATTTGCCAAATAGATTGCATTGGTGTACACTGAAGTCAAAGCCAAGGCTATCATAAAATGTCATTGTTAGTTTGATCATTAATATCTTTAACCATAGACAAGGATTCTTGATTTGTGTTGTTGTGGATAGTGGTAATGTACAGTCGATTTTCCTCGAGAACTATTGGAAGTCTTGGCTCTAGATAGTTGTCTTTTGGTCCTTATGAAATAAAATATTTAAAAACCCCGGCTACAATCTTCCAAAAACAAACTTTAATAAAAGTGCTTCCACAGTTAGAGTTCTACTAATGTGTACTTATTAAACTAGTAAATCAAACGATGACCTTTATTTCGAAAAGTGAAACATTTAAATGAAAACTCACAATTCATGCAGTCTGCCTTTGGAACGAGATACAGATATGAAAGTTAGAAATGCAAAAATGTTTGTTTAACGATAATAGTATCTCTTTTTTTCTAATTCTTTGCTAAATCTTACAAAACTAACTACAGATATTTTGTCCAAAACATTTTTCATACACTAAGACAACAATTAGATGCAACGCGTATTTTTGATACCCGAATTTAAGTAATAGAAGCAGATGAGCATCATTAGACTATTTGTTCTATACAACGGGTATTCACCTCTTCAGCAATGAACTAATGACATATCGTGTAGGAACAAGAAAACACATCAATATTAATTGGCCATATGGGCGGTCACATATCCAATAGGAGAATTGTCCTCTTCGAATTATTCTAATGGAGGGTACTTAGATCCAACTGTATCAATCGAAGATGAGACTATTTATCAATGAGATGAGGGGTAAAAACAACAACAGTGGATTTTACCCTCCATGAATCTGAATAAAACAGTATCCTTAAAGATAACACGGCATAATAAATTTCAACCAAAAAAAAAATGTTTTCCTGGTCAGGATTAAAACTCATAAACACTAAATCGAAACTTTGCACAATTTAATTATTACAGTTTAAATAAAAATTATTTAAAAGTTCATTATAATGGGAAATGTGTGAGTACACACGCATATCAGGTAAACCATCTTAATCTCCCATGATAGAACAGACGAAAGAAGCTCTCTGACACAGATTTCATGTGTCAGTTTCGCAATGTACATTTCCGATACGTGCATCATGAACTTGTTTGAAATTTACAGCAGATCAATCCGAGGCCGTGGGTGGTGATTTCTGTTACAGAGAAACTTACAACGAAGTTAACGTATGTTTCTTTGCCCGAACAACCCCATTAAAATAACAATAGGTTTGAATGAACTGTCCAGAAATCGATTGCATGACCAATTCCTCTTTAAATTTGATTTGGCAACTTTTGAAATCTTACAAAAAATTTTAAGCATTTCTAGTTCACAAATTTGAAATGAATAAAGTAAATTTTTCAGTATCTCTTTCACAAACGTGTAGAATACCTGGTAATTAAATCAAAGATTTCCTATCAATTAAAGTCATATTATTTTAATGTTTATACAGTTATATACACTGAATAGTCATGTAAATGTTAAGCATTTGTCACGTTTATGTAGAAATGTTAACAAATAATATACGTTCACCAAATGACTAATACCAACGATTTCTAATTTTTAAGAGAGCTGCTGAATAATCGCTGCCATTGTTAGACTTCACATGTAGTATATTGATCTCCTCTGGAATAAGAGTTCTGTTTAAAATATGAGTTGGAATTAAGGTTCTGTTTAAAATTTGAGGGTTTTTTCCTGGAATCTTTGATTGTTAAAAATATGAGTTGGAAATTAGGGTTCTGTTTAAAATTTGAGGGTTTTTTTTCCTGGAATCTTTGATTTTAAAACCAATAGGGGTGTTTCTTATAAGTCAATAGGAGTTATGTCTACAAGTTTTATTGCAAAAAGTGCAGAGCCTTTTAGAGATATTATACAAAAAAGTACTACACATAGAATCTAGAATTTGTGTCCTTGACATATTGTCTATTAATCTCACAATTGACAAAGGTCTTTTTTCGTCAGAGAGTTTTCGATAAAAGTCCATTGCAAAAGCTTAAACACCTATTGTAATGTCGTACAGAAACTACAGAGTAACACACAGACATAATGACAGACAGACGGACGGACAGACACGCCCTCACAAATTAACATCCCTTAATTCAGTTCAAGCCGTGGACAAAAATCACTTTTTGTTCTGTAATATTTCATGAATATTTGTCAGCATTTACCTTTTTTAAATACTGTTGATTCATAGTTAAACGCGCGGAAAATCGCAAGAAACACCCTTAGAGAGTTGAGAACTATAACAAACCAGGGGATAAGATCGACGTTCGCGAATATATTCTCGCGATTTGATGCAAAACAGCGGGATCGCGGAATTAAGTACTCGCGTAATATAAGGAATTTACAGAAATCTAACAAGAAACCAGCAAGTGTAGCAGCAGACTTTTCAATGTGTCAAGTTACACTTTCGAATATTCCTCCATCCATTATTTTCTCTTTTGCGTCCGACAAATAACTCACAAATGTTTTATGAATGGCTCCCTTACACCCACCAGTGTAATGATCAACGCGGTGATGGATGAAAAGCTTCATCTACAATTATAATATCCATTTACTTCTGATGAACTTTTCAACTCTGCTCTGCATGTTTTACATCAGAAGCGGTTTTTAGATGTAATTGAACGCTAACAGCTCTATGATACAAGTTTAAGTTTTGATCGATGGATTGATTAAAATGATGTGGTTTTCAATTTAAAGCTAATTATATAAGTGCTGCACGTCCAAATTATCAGCAGTGGTTGAATTATTACTGACGATTTACACATGAAGTTCGCGAACTTTTTTATATTCCAAGCAGTTCTTATTTGTCGGCTTTATTTCGAACACTTGAAAAATGAATTGCAAAAATTAAAATCTTAAATTCATGACACGAAACTAGTAGCAAAATTTTGCCATATTGAAATAAGATAAATCCAAACAAGAGGCCAAGGGGCCTTAACGGTCATCTTACTACCATGGCCTATACACTAACTTGTCGAGAAGTCTCAATATGCATTTAATTAAGTTTCATTCTGGATTAGAAAAATTACAATATTGTAATGACGACCACCTCTCTGCCTGAAATTACAAAACCTGAAATTTATAATAAGCGAAAAATCCAAAGATCATGATACTAGTATAGTGCTTGGCCTGATAATACAAAGGTACAAGGCTCTGATAGAAAAAAATGTCCCCATAATTGTTAACTTTCAAGAAGTTTTTCATAGATAAACTAAAACAAGGTGGCTAGTATAGCTGCAGGTATGCAGCTCCTTGTCTGAAAAATAAATCGCATGGACCTTGGAGCAACAGTGCCGCCCATTGAAAAGAGTTTATTAAAAACGTGCGCTAGTTCTGGACATATTTAAATTTAACCTGATTTATACATAAATGTGAAAACAATTACAAGCATTAAATACTCAATGCAATTTCCTACTGCTATAGTCTCTTTACTTGCCTCAGTTTTTCCTGGAACAAGCTACCGATCTCGGAAAATTAAGTATGTTATTGGGTAAATTCTCTTTTAAGTCTTGATCTAGACTCTCATTCAAAAATCAATGAGAAAAAAAGAATAAAAGTTTATCCTTTTAATAAAAGTACCTTAAGGATGAAGTCTAGACCCATTCATAACAAAATCTTACAATTTAGCACATTAAATGGTCAAACTTTAAGAATAAAACGTCCTATGGATGAATTTGGAAACCTACACATTTTGTGTTTTTAGAATGAGATCAAGTTATTTCATGATGTCATGACGTCATATTTTGACGCAAGAAAAAGATAGCTACGCCCTACTGAAAGTCCAAGGTCTTGTTAAAATGGTTCTAAAACGTCTTGTAAACCCGTTCTTTATAATTCACAAAAAAGTCATATAGCTATTGTTCAAACTAAAATTCTTCAACAAGGGATTTTAGTTTAGATTGATATAATATCAATTCATTATCTTCTGTACACAGATAATTTCTTTATCAACAAGTTTCTTGGGGGGGGGGGTTTGTTGGTGAAGTGGCATGATTGCTACAAAAATTATTATTTTAAAATACAAAGTCTATCACGTTCTGATCGAAAATTTAATTTTAAGGCAACATCAGTATTACCAGTGAACAGACACGCCATATTTTTTGTCTTTACATTTGGGACATAAACTACGAGCAACATTTCTTTTGATGTTTTAAGCAGACGACAGCTCTTGATAAAAGATGCTTTCCAAAATTTTTATGACATTCCCGACATTTTATGAGTATGTTAACCTAATTTATTGGCGAGTTTGAGAGGTGCACACTAATCACTTTTCATGTTGTTGTCAAAGAGCATAAAATCTAGTCTCAGATCGATGAGGTTTGTTGAAAGAACAATTTGTGTTTTTTTAAAATTGCATTTTCAGGTGGTACATGTCTGTGACATCTAACGATATTATTAGGATTTAAGTTCATTATAATCAAAATACTCTCACTGGTTTAGAATTTTGAAATTTCATAATTTTTAACCGAATTTTTTTTTTTTGAAAGGTAAAATTTTTAAAAATCTCCAGCGGCATTCGAATTCATGATTTACTGATAACCCACTAAGCTACACTGTTATGTTACAATTTTGGGAAACAAACTTTTTATAAGATCATACTTGACTTTATTGTTTATTCCGATAAATAATATGTCACAACATGGCGGTGCCCCATATCACCTTAATATACACCACTCAATTGACCGCAGACTAAGTCTTTATTCCAATCTCATCCAAATATTGTCTGCATTATCTTAGTTTAAAATCCTGCTTTTGAACTGGGCTACAAGTTAATATTATGCTTATTATGTCTATAAAACCATTTCACGATAACTGCAGCACTGCATGGTCTCTTGCAGGGCGATTTGATATACTTGGATGGAGATTTAGTAGGTAGATATGTAATTCAATGACGTACTAAATAAAACGGTTAACTTTGCGTTACGTCCTTTTTCACTAAACTTTGTCAATTTGCCCAGAAAAGGACCACCACAGTTACTGTAAAAGTGGTGTATAAGTTTCCTTTCGAACAAGCTTAAGATATCCATGCAAGAAGCTGAATCTCACTCACGTGACCAGTTCAGGTAAAAACACTTTAAAAGCTCTAGAATGTATTCTTATAGATCTAATTGTCATGTTGGTATCTGGTGAGGAGCTGTCACGTATATGGATTAAAGCCTAAAAGTAAGCACGAGTCTGACATAGAAATGCCAGGAAGAGGGAGATAAAGAGTTATATATCTACAGATTGAATTACAGACATTGTTGGAGAAGAAGAAAGACAACGCATTGCCTATAGTCTTTTGATGCTTTTAGATGTTAGAGTTGGCTCAATGATCAGCAATTGCAGACAGCTTAATGTATCACCTTACTCAATGCATGTTTTCACGCTATGCGTCATAACATAACAGGATGGTTTGAAACATTAATTTAGCTTTTGCAGTCGAAAAAAACAATGGCATCAACAATGCATATATCCACGTATCAGTTAAGCATATTATAATTATTTTGAAGTGAACATGTTGTTAATGTAACACTACCACTAACATTTAAATGCGATTATTGCCAACAAAATTATGACATTATATACTAGTAAAGCTGATACAAATAAGCAGAATGGTATTAAGGTAAGCATCATTTAATACCATTAAAATGGCAAGGATTTGAGTTATTTGAGAATAGTTTTTAAACTTTAAGAAATGGCGGGGTTTTATTTTGACCGTTTGTGATCTGTTTTTTTTTTTGTTTATATTTGGACAAATTACGCTTAACTAAGCTATTCGGTAAAAAACTATAAAATAACTATTAATGGAATATTCCAACTAGGGGAAATACCTTTCTGGACATGATCGTACTCTGTGAAATAATTTTTTACCACTCACCCCCACCCCCCCCCTCCCCCCCTTATTAACATCACAAGAGCAGGGGCGTCGGTCTTGATCTTCAGTGGGGAAGATGGGGTTAATCTAGAGTCAGTTTCCATTTAGAAAATCTTATCTCTAGCGGCCATTTTCTGAGTGGATTTTTTTCTTTATAGCTAGAGTATACGAGTATATATAAAAAGAGTATAAGACCGATACACGTTAATTTATGTTTTACATGAATAAAAAAGAAAATCATAATTAACATCAAAATAAATCACTGTTTGCCCCGTGAAACGATAAAATTATTGGTCCCAAACATCGATATGGTTGTTGTTGGGGGGTTTTTTTATGGAAGAAAAGTCAATTGTGGGAATCGTTCACATTTCCCCACAGTGGATGTTTTCGTTGAATTACAGATTGGGTTTTATGCATTTTACTGTCATTATCTAAAATTAAGGATATACTAGTAAAAAATCAGGAACAACTAAGAGACCAAAAATCGTCAAGTACCTTAATTGTCGTGATATATTGCAAAGATTGCAAATACATTTGATAGAAAATGAGGCCATCGAAAATATGCTACAATTTAAGCAAAAAACTCTCACAAAAAACTAATAAATTCTAGACCTATGCAGTCAAAGAGGATAAAGTGAGGATTAGGTAGCAGGAAGTTATGATATGTTTTTATTATAATCCCTAACTTGCCGTAGGAATGCTAAGCCTCCACATTGGTGCACATGATGGCCATAACTTTGATATTTTTAATATGCTTTGGCTGATTTTTTGCTATTATTTGACATGAAGTACGGGAAAACTTAAGGTAAATTTATATTATATATAATGTAGGGGATTTTTGCCTGTTGCAACATTAGCAGCGTTGTTTTTGGTAGGTTTTTGTTTTGTTTTATATTTGTTTTTTTCGGCAACTTAAAAGTTTTTAATAGTACTTGATAACAAATTTCCGCAAATAATTTCAGATATTCAGTATTGTCTTTCGAATTCCAATATCAATTGTACAGTGAATGTTCGGATAATGCCTAGTCTACAGTTTTAAAAAAGCTTTCAAAATCTGCGAGAGATTAAATTTGTGTTAAATGACGTTGGAGGCAGATTAATATATGTACATGCACAGTTTTTTCAGAGTTCAGACACTTAGCTTTCCTTAATTTTGATAATCAATGGCAATAGGAGTCACTTTTCTCAAGCTATGCGTTTATATATGTTCTCACAGAATTTAAAAAAAAAATATTTCAAAACATGGTTTGATTAAGATGTCGTTTGTTTTCTGTATTGCTTTTGTTGCATGGACGTGCAGATATTGTACTATATGAATGACTTAGTTTTGCAATCTTAGGTTATTCTGAGTGCAGAAAACAGCAATAAACATTTTAACTAGAAGTATCCCATTCGGCCTAAAAGCTAAAATTACAATGCACATGATTGTCCTCATCATCTGTAAAGACGCGTGCTTCGTAATCCGAGAAGTAACTTAATTATTGTATCGTACATTTCCCTCCCAAATGCAATATTGGAAACGTCACGAACTGTGATGTAAACTGAAAGAAATAGCTATTCCAAAATTACACAACCCCCACGAACTTAAATCCGATCAGCTTTGACCGCCAAATTCCCAAATCGGGACGTTATCTGTGTCATTCACCAAGAAAGTCAGTTCCGTGTCACGTGACCTAAGATAATCCCTTTTTTTTTCTCGCCATATTTCGGTATACAAGTAGTACGCGCGACGTCTAGACCAATGATAAACGGGAGAAGAAGATATATACCAAGAGAATCACCAATCCGTAATTGACACGTGAATGAAAAGCAGCCGACAGGAAGTTTCTGAATGGGGGAGAGCCACCAAACTATTAGCGTCAGAGAGATTATGATCTGAGAACGTGCGCTTTATATTTATATCATACAGGCATGATTCTTTTTTTAAATACAAACGGAAGCTTAAGTCGGCCATACAATTTGTCATTTTGGGGTTGTACTTTTTGAAAACACTGTTTTCAGTTTTGTTTTGTTTTTTTTTTTGGGGTTTTGGTTTCAAAGATACAAAAGAGTAATATTCATCTATCTTTTGCCCTTTTTTCACTAGCTCATATTTCTTTCGTGTTATAATACATGTATATTCTTTTTTTTAATATAGTATGCATCACAAATAATGTATTTATATTGTTTTGAAGTATTAAAAGAATGTTATATACATGCAGTTCTTAAAAACGCCTTCTGTGTGTAAAAAAAATTCTTGTTTTTTAAGAGAAAAGATTGACAGAAACATGAATTTTGCTTCTATCCCAAGCTTGAAAAATATAAACCCGATAAGAGTTTGATTTTTGCAGCATTTTCTGTATAATTTCTCACTGTAGGTTATATTGAGTTGAACAGCCTGTAGAGATTCATATATCTCTGTACACTTGCTGTGTCGATCCTTATTAAAGTGAATTAGTGGCAAAAATTAGAAAAATTGCTACTTGGCTCCATCAAGATAAAATTCATCAAAAATGAAACGTCTATAGTTTTTGCATATTTAAATTACATAACACGTACTAGTATCGTATCAAATCATATATCAATACAGACTGAACTTCCGTGTTTTCTTTTTTATTGTTAAATGAAGTTTTAAAAGTTAGAACCATTTTAACAAGAGCTTGGACTTTGGGTAGTTGTGTCAAACAGCATTGTGACCTATTCCTGTCTATTTCTTTGCTGGCCTCTCAGCCATGGCTCTTTGAAATCAACAAGATTTGACTAGCCTTTGAGCTAAGACTACGAAATTGGTGTGTATTTCACTTGAAACCAGCGTCATTTTAACTTGTTGTGACACAAGAAACGGAAAGTCCAAAGTCGTGTTAAAATGGTTCTTAACATTTTACGTCTAAAGAAAAGTAATAAATCATAGTTAATTAATAACGTGTACTTGTAATTTCTTATTTCTCTAGAAACTCTCACTCAGAATAGAAGCAGAACAATAGCATACATTTGCGAAAATTTGGCTCTCTATCATTTGTGGTGAATTCCATTTTAGTTGACTTTAACGAAGTTAGATGTCCGTGACAACTTTGTAGTATTATTCGGACAAAGAAGACTTTGGTTAATTTTAAGTAACTCCACTTTACCGAATGTACATCTTTATCAGTTGTAATGTTGTAAATTCTGAACCGTGTGGCAGTAAATACAAACTTAATCACTTGTCAGTAGTTTGTAAAGCATTACATTAAATACTTTTGAAGGAAATTAACGCAAATCGATGCTTACATAGTTCCCACTCATCCTCCTTAGTATGTTCAGGAGAAAAACAAAATATGAATGGCTGTGTATATAAAATGCTGTATTATGTTTTATTACACGTTTAACTCGCCTTCTATGATATGCATTAAAGACTGCTAAACTCCAAGTAGATATATAACACCGATGACGGAGATCAAAGCTACTCACATTAAGCGAGATAACACCAAGTTCTCGTCGACTGCTGAGTTTTATTCTGGGTTAAACGGGGTCTGTTTTAAGTCAGCCTGCCCGTAGATTTTTAACGCCCGTATTATGATCATAATCTTGCATGTATAGATATTGTACCGGTAACTAGTACGCACAACGTACGAACATCATATCAATGGGATTTCTTTAAAAAAAAAATCAACTAGTAATTGAAATATTTAACAGAGATTACTAGAGTATTTCTGATATTCAGGACGTTGTAATGGAAATTATCATGCAGATTTTGCAACGACTTCAAATAAAAAAAAATCAATTAACAAGATATTGGAGTCATATGGATATATTGCCTACCCACGTGACCTTATCTAAAGGTCCACTAATAATATTATATTATCCATAAAATCATTTAAGCGTGATATCTGATTCTGAAAATATTGAATACAATTGCATGTATCTCATCACGACGTCAACTATTACGATGACTTAGTCGCACTAAAAGTTAACTGGTGTTGTGTGTTTGATTGCTACGTCCGTTCAACATGTGCATCTTGTTAATTGATTCAACTTCCTGGTTTCTATCAGCTAATGGTGGATACTTGTGGTGCGTAAACTCGTATACAGCAGAACACCTTTGGAACACGTTTTTTGTTTAGATTTGACAGAAAAATAAAATAAACTCAGTGAGACATACGACGCCTTCTTAAAATTTAAGGACAGAAGCAAGAAACACACATGTATGCAAAAAAAGGAACACATTATAGACCCTCTCCAACCTCAAATATATATAATTATAGATAATATGAATAAATAAAAATAATCAAGTTAACTTATAAACAACAAATTTATTATTGAACTATTGTAAATACCAACAAAATCACTAACACTAAGTCTTAACTAAATATACCAAGTTAAAAGCTGTCGAATCTTTTTTTTTTATTTCTTCAAAACTACTTGCTGGTTTGTGTGTGTGTGTGTGTGGGGGGGGGGGGGGGGGGGGTGGGGGGGGGGGGGAGAGAGGTTATATGTAATAGATCGCAAGTTGTCATCCCGTTAGATAGAAAATTCGTGAGAGTGTGGTCGGTCTTAACGAACATTGACCCCCAAAAAAACCTAAAAACGATCAGTAATGATTTTTTATTGAATCAAAAAGAACCAAAATTTAAAAATCAACAGAAAATATTTTTCGTTTCAAACCATTAAATGGTTTTGCTTTTATTTAGCTGACCTGTACCCATATCGTTCTATCGCGGCAGTTTTTTTTTCTGTCTTATCATGTGCCTTCGCCATTGTTTATTCACTCTCGGCTTACAAACATTAAATATTCATTTATTTTATCTATGAGAAAAGGCAATGATCGATTTCAGACCAGGAAGACAACCGTCTTAAATCGAGAAAGAAAACAGTCTGTACTTTAATGTTCGTCACACAAAGCTACCCAACTGCCATTTTGTTATCATCATGACCTTCACTTTGTTTTTTTTTCTGATGAAATTGCGAGAGATCAGAGAAAATGGGATAAATAGATATTAATTCTAAGAAGAAAAAAAAATTGAGCAACCGACTAATGCATGATATCAAATCCAATTGCTTTCAACCTCTACGAGCATGAAATAAAGATATATTGTTTATAAACAGATAGTGAAAGTACGAAGATAAATGAGTTTTAAAAACTATAATAAAAAAAATTTCTAAAAAGATATTAGTAAATCAAACAAGACGACCAACTGTATCACAGAATTGTTTGAATATAAGAGTAAGCCAGAATATTATCTATAAATATCCATATATCGTCACCAAAAAAAAAATTCCTATTTGTATCTTTGCAATTATGACATAAGAAATCTCATTTACTGTAAACCAGCTTTAATTCGCGTGCGAGAAATTTTTGCGAGGTTCGTGAAGACATCGTCGTCGCGAATATTTCTCGCCACGAATCATTCGTTGTTGTTTAGGTGTTTTAACAAGACTGGTTTGAAGAATGCTGGGTCATGAACATTAGTCATCGCAGACCAGTTTATCGGAAATAAATCGCGAATTTAAGTCGTCACAAATGTTGGTATACATTATATGATTTGTAAAAAAATCTTAAAGGTAAAATCGATTAGTGTACTATATATCAAAAGGTAGATTTTGTTGAATTAGAAAAATCAATAGTAGCTATAATTATAATGAGGTTTTGAAACAATAATCAAAAGGGGCAAATTATTCCACTGAACTATAAAAATTTTGAATTTAAATTAAAGAAAAAAACCCAACTAACTCGAATATTTAAGATTCAAATGGCAAACTGTCATAACTTTGAGGCAGAAAAATAAAAATTGTATTGATTTAATGCTTCTCTATCTGACAAACAAATTCTATGCTTAAAAAAATATGAACCTGATTAATTTATTTTTTAAACTTACTTTTATAAAATCTTCTTTCAGATGCCTTATTTTTTTTAATTGTCCTTGGCCTTTAAATGTAAATTGCAATTATAATGTAATGCCACTCTAGCAGGTGTTGATTTATTACATTGATTTTGCCATTATCTGTAATCAAGCTTACAATAGGCGGATGAATGATGGGCCGTTTGAGAGATGATTTTGTTGATTTTTTTGTATTAATTTCTTTTCTCTCGACAGGATTAAGTCGTGTAAAAGTGCATCGCTGACAAGAATAGACGACACTTGATGCTGACATTGCTATCTATGTCCAAAAGTGCGTTGTGTCTCTGTCACGTTAATGTGCGTTTATAATGGCCCGGTACCGTGAAAAAGTCCTGTAATTTGTAGCAGATCAGGAGCCATTAAAAAAGTTGCATCTTGTATATTCGCCAAAATGGACACATACATGCAGTTGTAAATTATGTCAGTTCCGGGTAGATTTGCATGTTTTACAGTATCTTCAATTGATATTAAAAACATTTCATGAAATTATCACTGTACATTAACCTATCTGTCAATATATATAGCCGTACTTAATCGTTTAATAAAATTTGTTATGAAACCAATGACCTTCCACGTTTTCAACATTAATGTAGTTTTTTTTAGATATAATACGAAAAAAGATGCTGTCAAACACTACCTAATTCCCATTTACACATTTTACCTATTGGATTTTTTTCCCAGCGGCTCTTTTGACATTTGATGTATTGCCATTACGAAGGTACAGCAAGTAATAATAATATATTTACATTTTATACTGGCGCTGAAACATTTATTTCAAATACCTTAGTAACTACTAAAATTAATTTGCGACTTTTCTATAATGTCCTCGGTACCTAAAGATTCAAGACTAAGAAAGTCTTTCACAAGATTCTTACCTAAAACGATCGTAAGCAGATCGGCAATGGCTAGATTCAACAGGTATATGTTGGTCACGGTATGCAAATACACCCGCTTTCGAAGAATCAAGCAGGTGGTCAGGTTACCTACACTTCCGGTCAGGAAAATGATGACGTAGACGATCGTTAGCAGCACTACCGTAAAAAGGTCTTTTTGTTTCTCTCCGAGTTTGGATATGACAATGGCTTCCATATCGGTGGCGTTCTGTTCTCCGATTCCGTCACTTGTTCCGTTCCGAGTGGCTGCCATATTTTTAAAAACACGTACTCTGACTATGAATGCTTTCACTTCTTATGATTTTACTGGTATTTATTTTGATTGCTTTTGGAAACTTCTAGAAGTTAAAAGGTCAATAGAATATCAGATATAGGTTTCCATAAGATGATTGCCAATGGTGAGTAAGTCGACACTATCAATCTTGGCCATCATAATTCAGTAATTAATGTTCTGCGCATCTTCGCCATTTCCCACTCGTCAATAGAGTCGATCTTTTTACCGATTGGACTGGTCTTATCATTATGAACACACCAACAAATAGAAATATGATGTCTTCCTCCCAACTGAGCTCTTCTCAGCATTACAGATAAGTATTGATATTGTATGTACGAGTACGCACGTGTTTACAAATAACTCCCCGCCCGTTCAAACGCTGTTTATGTTACAAAACTGAGATGTTTTTCTCTCACCTCATTCCTTCAAATCAGTGTTGTTCATTAGTGTGCATATTAAAACAGCATTCTTCTTCAATGAGGTGGATTGTTGAGGCATTGTGGAACATATCATCGTGTAAAGGACTTCCTAATTGCTCATTTGCATGACAAAGATTCCACATATTATTATTTTTTCTCTTTCTTCTTTGTCACATGCAGGAATATGCGCTAGAGAATGTTTCAACCTCTAGAAGAGTTATATCATACATGTGAACATATATATACACCGAGACGGCAAAATATATTTGTCGTGATTGCACTAGATCAATGATAGAACAGAAGGTAAATAAAAGATTTCGAGATAAAATCGGCGCGATTCAATTTCCCTGGACTGCCTTACTATAATGTATGTGTGTGTGTATACGTAAGTCGACTGCACTTTTATTGTTATCTGAATTTGTATCTGCAATACGCTCGGATCAAGCTAGAGCATAGTGGTTTTAACTCTTTAATCTTACGTGTGTACTTTTAATTGTATTCACATCAGTAGTTGCTTGCTTCTTTTTTTCCTGAATTCAAGAATCGTTCATGTTCCGGGTATTGTCATTTGATTCCACTTGAAAAAATAAGTGTAGTTTTATAACTTTTCTGCGATTGCAGTTTGTATTTTAATTGCCAAACTGTCAACTTTAAATTGCTGCTGTTAAGTTTAGGGTTTTTTTTTTTTGAGCCAATTGATGTGGTAAAGTGCTCTCTGTAGATTGAAGGAAGCGATTGTTAGATTGCTGCTACAGAGGACTGTAACGGTTTCCTTGCACACACACATTGTAATTAAAAGAGCATAGATAAAAAATTTTAAATTATGTAATCCTGTGTTCGTGTCACTTAATTCTTTTTAAATTTCAGGGATTTTATGGCAAAACCAGGAAATTGAAATGTCGAGGTCGGAGGAACCCATTATAAGCGATTACCAAGCCTTTCTTGCATTTCAACCATCTTTTATAATTAATGTTTTATTTAGATTAACCAATGCTAAAATACAGTAATTATCTTCTGCAGGAAACAAGAGATTTATGTCCCCTGACTATCAAATGGCGATAATACAGCTCTGATGAGTTCATTTTTCCGTTAGTTATTTTCTTAACTTCACAATGCACACGCAACCAGTTTTCAATAATCTCTACGATCATACAGCTTAAGAAAGTGCTAGGGGTATATAGGGTAGACCGATGAGGTAATTTGAGATATCATTAATGGTCAGTCATATAAAAATATCAAAATCGTTCATTTTTCGATGTTCTTTTAATTTTCATAAACATGTGTTTAATTATATAGTACCAGATGCTAAGGGGTTGCAAAATGTACTGTATAGTACTAAGCATCGTATTTACCAAAATTCAAAATCTTAAGAAAAATTCGAGTACTTTTTTAATCGTAAACAAAGTGAAACATGTAACATAGACATGTAGAAACAGCTTTTCGACGTAAAACTCTACAAATATCCTATCATTTCCATTGACAAAACTCCGAGAGGATCAATTGTGGCAAAGTTGTGTCCTATTTGAAATTTCACATGTTAAGTTATACCCGTCCGCATCTACAACTTTTACCAGTATGTTGGTTTGAGTGAATAAACTAAACTGAATATCGATTCAAACTTTGAAAGATAAACTGTTGCAGTTGATAACTTTTGACTAATTACAACTTCTTACGGAGATATTATTCAAACAGAACACCGGTTTTTAAAGATAGATTTGTTAAGTGTCTTACTTAACAAAAAAAACGCAAATTTCCAATTTGATGTACCGAAAATTTCTTTGATGATTTTAAATGAATCATGTTAATGGAAATAAGGACTTTTTCCTACTTAAAACAAAATAGATAAGAATCCATCATTAGTACCGTTGCACTTTAAAATTTAAGACCAAATATATTTAAAGAATGTGTTACATAAGAAGTCTTAATTTTTTTAATAGAAAAAGCACAATTAGTAAGATCCATATGATAACATCTTCAAATAGACATAAAACCAATTATGACTTATTGAAAAAAATATATAATTACATATATGATAATTCAAACAAATATACGCTTCTATATCACAAATAGCCGACTTGGACCTACATTATCATATAACATGCGCGGATCTAGAGAAACGGGCTGAGGGTCGGCCCCTTCCCCCTTTTGAAAATTCCAACTAATCATATTCACATAGTAAAGTAAACCACCTTCCAAAAAACAAAAACTGAGATTGAATAACAGAACTTTGTATTCTGGTTAAATATTTGATGAAGGCAAAAAACGCCTTCCGGCAGCAGAGTGACTCCAAAGCTTTAAGAGCATGACCAGGAGACATTTGTTTTTGTTAAGTACATAACCATATAAAACACCTTTGGAAAGAAAATATATTGAATAAATAACATCCCTTACGCTCAGTGTTTTGTTGCAAGCAGTGTCGTATTAACAGAAGATTTTATAATCGATAAACTACACAGCCATATACGTTGTACTTTAATCAAAGCAATTTGATTTTTATCAATCTAGACGCCCCATTTACATGTTTTTTTACGAATTGAACATACGACGGATGGATTAGTCTACAGTACAGAAAGCATCATCATCATTATGTTTTACGTTGTATTTTTTTTTTCGTGAAACCTGCTCTTGATTTCTCCGTCTTGCACTTACAATTTTTAGATTCGATTGATCTGACTTGTAAAGTATACGATAAAATAACCTCCTTTTATCATTTAATTGGATAAACAATTTTGTTTTGCGCAATTTCCTAGAAATTGTATCAAATATTTTACCACAAGTCACATTTTGACCAGCGATTAAAAAAGAAATAAATCCATAAAATGAAGAATTCTATGTGTACATCATATTGACTTATGTGCGATCAAAGTTAAACCGTTATCTGTATTTCATGTATTTTATGTGTTTAAATTAGATATCTTTTAAATTCTTTAATCAATGCCATGGCCTGCATATGTTTAAACAGCTTACATGGTTTACACGATTAAATTACTTATTTCAAGCAGAAAAAATGCATATTTGTCATTAATTCTTGAAATGAACATCTTACAAAAAAAAAATTATACTTCTGATATACATACCCAGAACAAGAATTAGGAGATCTGCTGATGCCAGGCTTATCAGGTACGAATTTGTAACGGTATGCATGAAAGCATTCTTCACGATGACCACACATGTCAGCACGTTCCCGACAAGTCCTGTCAAAAACATTATGACGTAAACTATTGTCAAAATGACGTAACAGTCATCTTTCCGTTTTGGTCCCAATATTGCTTTCACGTATTTTTGAACATCGGTACTATCCAAAAGTGACCAGTGAGTTGATTTTGAGTCAATGACGTCATAAAACATAGATATATTGGACACAGCAGACGTTGTTATTAAGCACGAAAGTCGATCATGATCGCATGAATAGTTTGTATGCACATAGTTTTGACCATATGTTTCCGAAGTCTGCATTGTTGACACGAATAGATGTGTTCGGAAAAGACTTGTTTTTAAATCTCTCCTAAGCATCTAGATCCGTATCAGCAAAAAGAAAAAAAAGATTCTGTTATAATTAATCGCAGGACAGACACCATTTATCAATGAGACTTCAGTTTCCGAGGCAGAGACGAAAACCGTTAAGAAAAGCATCTTAAAGTTGGTGTGAATGGACCTAAAGCACGAATCCCTTCGATTTATTAAGTTAACGGCCCAAATGGGTTTTTTGGCTACCGCCTTCCGGGATGAACGGATTTGGACCCCATTAAATACTTCCGTTCTTGGCATTATCCTGCGTTAAAAGTTCGAAATGTTTTGCTACATCAATTTTCTGTTCTTAAAATAAGTCTGTGGCTAATCTATTCCAACATGATTTGACCATTATTACATCACTTTGGAAATGCAGCTTTTTATGACGTTATAAATAACACTGATATTTTTTAAACTCGAAAAGGAAAACAAAGCTTATATAGATCTATACAACATGTTAAATACATGAATATAGCTCAGATATTTTATTTCGGAACGCCTTTGAATTTGCTAACAAGCCATCAAATTGCTTTAAAAAGCTGATTATTTGTCATTTTATTTAACGTCTTTTCCAATGAAATTGACTTCCTGATGAAAGTCAAAGCAACCATTAAAAATTTTTATATTTTCGAAAATCATTAAGCTTTCCAAAATATCTTTGCAACCCAACTTTTATAAGATAAAAATACTTAATTGCGTCTGTTAGCTATCTTGAATAAAAAACGACCATAACTGGTTTCACAGTATGAGCAACAATGTGAGTTTTAAATATAAATAAACCCTTTCATACTAATGTTTGAAATGAGATTTACACAAAAAAATGTACTACAGACATTTAGATACAAAGAACAACAAACAACACATGGTACTTTTAAAAACCCAAAAGTTGACACAATTAATGCACTTTTTAAATTTTTGAATACTTTTATTAGACTACCGAGAAAGATTCTACTGGGCTTTTTATAATAAAGTAGATAAAAACAGAACTCTACAATCCTGCTACATTTTATAGACCCCCCCCCCAACTGCTAGCCTCTTCCTCATCTCTTGTACTTTCGATCTCTGGCTGACAGGTATTATTGTTACAGTTTAAGCAATTTTAAAGCTTGTTTTAATTCATTGATACATTGTATGCATTTCTACTAATAGTAGAGCAAACTTTATTGTGTACTTATAAAAATACAGATTAAACAAAAATTGTCTATCTAATCGATTGCTGCGTTGTAAACAGAATTAAATTATTGATGCTTTAATCTTTTAATTTAATAGTTCTACAGATATATAATAACAAAATGTCATAATTTATCAATAAATAAACATATGAATCTCTACATGAATGTTAGCGTTAGAATAATTTGTTTGATGAATATAAAATATCAAATACATGGATATATTGAAATTTTGTTCTTATATCGGGCAAAGCGATTTCTTTGAGCTATATTGCGTAGGAAAAAGAACGAACTTAAGTTACATATTCGTCGAGAATTTTTTTGATGCATTTATTTGCTCCAAGCCAACGTCCACATAAAAAAAAAATGTCTGACTTTTACATAAAAACATATAGACCTTCACCTTGAACAGGAAGGGAGTTGGCACGCATAAAATGTAACAAAACAATACGAAGAACACAGATAAAAAAAATTAATTATCTATTGATCGATATCCTTGAATTTTCCCTAAATATTAATAGAATCCAATAGCTCAGTTCAGCTTGCGAACTTTAAAAATCACAGTTTTTTTTTTCAGGACTAATACTATTTACATCTTAAACTTTGTATTCATAAAAAATATCCCAATTTCTATAAACATTGGTACGAGTTGACTTTTATGGAAATCAGTAATACAGCAAGTTTGAATAAATATCATGATTCTTGAACTGGGGTCTATAGTATTTGAGTGAGGAAATGCCGTTTTTAGGATGAAAGCAAATCTGTTGGATTGGATAGAATCTACTGTGTTGAAAATTGGGCAAGTTGTCTGAAGATCCTGTTGCGGTTGCCCTAAGGGTCACACCGTAAAACATGTCTATCTATTTTACGTCTTAAGTTAATGACATCAAACATTCTCGGTTAATGTACATTGCTTACAGGAGGCTCGATGGTCAACAATTTAACCACTAATACCTAAAATTTTAAGGTATGATTTGTTTACCTATACTCCATCATTAACTAAAGAAAAAATCAATAAATGTTGACTTTTGATTTTTTTGTATTTTCCTATATTTTTATATGAAGCTCTTCTTCTAAAGAGGATAAAAACAGTCTGAATCTTGCCACGGCCATCGAGCGCTCTTAATTGCTATTTCACCACCCTAAACCAATCAATTTTCACTAAATGAATGTTGAATGACTTCGTGTCGACTGCATCACCTTCTTACTGTTTTCAATGCAATTTTGTTCCAAGTAAATATTGCTCTTTTTTAAAACGGTTTTAAAATTATATAGCCTCTGGATGAATATTTTTTTCTTCCTCCTTCTTAAAAGAGCTTTACCTATCATAGGCGTCGGAACCGGGGGGGCTAGGGGGGGCTTAGCCCCCCCACTTTTTTTGCAAAGTTATACCTAACCATTAGAAACATACCATGATAGAGGGTTCAGCCCCCCCACTTTTTCTCGCAGGAAAGATTAATGTTCCTAAATTTATATCTTGAAAGACTGAGAAGTTGGATTTAGAAGCATACTAGTCCCCCCCCCCCCCCCCCCCCCCCCCACGGATTAGGAATTTCATGATTTTGAAAAAAAAATTTTGGGTGAATATTTTTTTTGGAAATATAGGTATCTTCCCCCCCCCCCCCCCCCCCCCCCCCACGGATTAGGATTTCCATGATTTTGGAAATTACTTTTTTCTCAATATTTCTGAGGATTAGTCTAGCCCCCCCACTTTCAATTTGGTTCCGACGCCAGTGCCTATACATGTGCAATTCGTCTCAGGAAAAAACTCTGATACTGAAAATACGTTCAACGTAGTGCAAGCATTTCTGTGTACTACATGTAGTTCTCCGTAAATAAAAACTGGTGTAGTGAACAATCATAAACCTATGGCATTATGATGTCAGATATCAATCATGCTGTAAAACCCCCCCAAAATACTTCATTTTTGAAAATCAACCTTATAAATGCAAAATGAAAAATGTTTCTTTATATTAATATATTTTTTATGATATTAATAGAGAAAAAAAATTTAAACATTGCTTTTTAAAATATAATGAACCATAAATCCTTATATTGTTATGAAACGTTTACCTTATCATACACTTTGTCTGACGTCATGAAATCACGTGATTGTTGGGAGTTACATTTACCGTGTTTGAAAAATTGTCTCTATAGCGCGTTTTGTGATGAAATTAGCAGCTTGATTTTATTCATAAAACCAATGTCTTTACAAGTATAAACGACATAAACCAATTGAATTTCTTTCTTACGTATAAACTGCCTCAAAAGATAGTTTATAAATATCGGTCACATTCCCCAGGTTCTATTATCATTATGACTAATGCTGCAAAAGATCAAGGGATATCGGTAAGAAAAGCGTTACACGGTGTAGTAAGTACTATGATTTGTAGTCGATACTGTGTTGTAGTTGATACTACATGTACTTTGTAATTCTTTAGATATCACTATTGATAAGTTGATCCAAAAGTACTGAGTGCCTGAGTCAGTATCTATGGTTTGACTGAAAACTAGTCAAAAGTGAATAGGTCAACAAATTAAGTACACCACCAATAAGTGTACACAATGCTTGAAATTATATCGACGAGTAAATTATGTGCTGTCTTCTGTTCTATTTCCGCTCTACTTTTTGTATTTTAAATAGTTTTAATTTATAGATCAGAAACAATTACTCGCAAAAATGTATTAATGTACCGCCTAATATTTTGCATACAATAAAACATTATTCTATTATTCAATGGCTTGCTCCTTCCTTTTTTACTGGATGTCCGACGAACAAAAAATTATATTGGTGTGGCCTTATTTAAACTAATTCATATGACTTTTTGAAAATTATCAAGAATACCTCCATTGATAGGCTGATCGAAAATATGATGATTTTCACAACGTCCTACTTAATTAATTTTGCAATAATTAAGTAAAAACAGAAAGATGAATTTTAGGTGTCAAATTTTGAATAAAAATGCCCTTTAAAAAGTGATTTTATTTTGTTGGTATATTAAATGTTTTTTTAATTTCAAAGAAAACCCCGCTGATATGTTTCTACGAGTTTTTGTTTCATATTTAAAAGAATTTTAACGTTCTTGCTTCTGAAGAAAGATAACCCAAACTGACATATTTTCCCGACGTAATATACATGTGTCTTTTACTAATTAACAATTTTTAATTGTCAATGAGTCCATGACTAATTATTGATAATTAGCCAAAGTATCATTGACAATTAACAATTGTCAATTAGTAAAAGACACATGTACTAGTACCATTTACATATTGCAGTACACGTATGCATAAAATTTAAATGTTTTATAATAATTTCATTTCAAAGGTGCATGTACATGTACAAAATTGGAAAATACATGCAGTTTTTTAATGCTAACCATTTTTACTTCTTTTCAATTTTTCACTCAGGTTTTTACAGAAATTTTTATTAATTCGATTTCAAGGTAGATGCTTGTACCTCAATTCAAGGTAGATGATCAAAAAATCAATCTTGATATAAATATATTTGCATGTTTCGTGCTGCAATTTGTCAGAAATAAAGTAGGCAACGGCTGTAAAATTTATATTTAATGTTTTAGAAGTGTATTAGACAATATCATTAATGAATATCTTCTTTTTTCTTTTTTAGAATTAAGTAATCTTGCATGTATCAAGTACTTGAATATAAAAAATATTGCCTCTTTTGATCAAATTTTAGGCTGTTGAATTTACATCGTAGTAAAAAAAAATTCTCATAAATTGCGCAATATCGGGCAAAATATCACGAGATAACCGAGAAAGGGAAAAGAGACACGACTACAGATACCAAAACAAGTTAAGGGCCTTTAAACGTATTTTAGTATTTATATAACGAATATTTTCCTTTTCATATATATATTGAAGATACTTGAAATCATAGGATGCATATTTTTCTTTTTAAAAATGAAATAAAAAGGTTTTAAATATTGATACATGTACTTATAAAAGTTTGATAGTATACTACAGGTACACGCAGCTGATTATAACGAATTTGGGGTTTTTTATGGTCCTTTGAAATTCGCTATGAACGAGGGGTTATTTTATGATCCTTTGAAATTCACTATGAACGAGGTGTGCTTTATAAGTAATATTCCATGTACATTGTACATATATCAAGCTGAATAATGAATGGTGTTCAAGTAAACAAAATTAAACGCCTTTATACATAATAATAATGATAATAATAATAAAATTTATTCCCTTGGAAAAGTGAAGAAAAACATTACTGGAATATTTTCAGACTAATAATAAATGAAAACAAATATTGTACACAACAAATAAACTTGAGTACTTAGAATCTCTGCCTGGCTGCATTTTCCCTGAAAAAAGAAGAGGAATTATAAAGATACATTATACAAGTCCATTTTATCAGAAAATAACAGTTATTTTCTAATATGATAGACTTGTATAATGTATCTTTAATTAAAGTCAAAACTTGTTAGTTCGTAACAGAGTCATCAAACAAATGAAGGAGATATGTGTAATAAATAGAATTCAGATTAAGTAAAGAAAAAATGAACAATTAACATTTTCAAAATAAGACATGCATGAATTTTCTTTAATTCAACAGCAACACAAATTATATAATTATGAAACGTTTTTTAGCAGCAGATTTTTAGACCAATAGTTTCATAAAAATGTTTTTTTTTTTTCAAATACGAGAGAGCACTAAATACCTGAATGCGGTGAGTATGGTGGCAATAAATCAAACTAGTACAATTTGTGTTAGTCTATTGCGTATTAGTCCACAGAAGGTTGCTGTAACAAACTATTTTCAATTAAATTAGCATATGTTTTTCAGTCTGTGCTAACACCTGATATTGTGTTAAGCAAGAAAAGCATAGATAATATTAAGTAAAACTTAAGCGATTTAGAAGGGGCGGAGAGAGCACCATCTAGCACCTTTTTAATTGCTTAAATTTAACTTAATGTGATCTAACTGTTTTAGAACATAACCCATCTTTTAAAGAGTATTAATTAAAAGTTCTGCGCCAAACATATATCTTGTGCAATTACAAACACCTAAGGAGTCACTCAGAAACTTCTCATTTCTGAGAACTTGTATTAAGTTCTGACAATGTGAGCAGTATATGCTTTTATATAGAACAGTTATTTAGCACATGACGGTTGGGTAAAAGTGGGTGATGTTCTTTAAACTATTAAGTAACACACAGTAATAATACTGTTAATTTATGACAGAACTAAGTCTTTTTACGTTGAATTACAGATGTAAATGTTTTTTCGGATTTATAATAAATACAACATAAAAATTAGGGTTAATACTTTGTATAATTTTGTCATAAACTTTCATATTTGCTTAACGTTAATTATTTTCTTGAGAGCAAATTCCATGAATTAAGCAATTCTATGCAGATTTTTTTTATTTTAAATGAAAAATTGTGACCAATTTTAATTTGTAAATTAATAATGTTTTGGCTCGGATCAAAACAATCATAAATTTTTTTGCCTGTACATCTCTGAAATAAACACAGTAACGTTTCAATTTACAAAACTATAATTTTTCCAGGCTTACAGATTATTTCAGTAATTACTTCTAGTGTATTTGAAAGCATAACAGCCTACGCAGAGCTAGTCCTAAAGACAACTAAATAAAATATATAAACCTACAACGATCTACTGACCTTGACCCTTTTACTTGCAATATTTACCACATGACCCACTTACTTGGCTTCCTCTTGCTCTGAGGACGCCGGATTCTCAGGAATGCTTGACTTGGATACCTTCTTCATCATGACAAGGTCAAATTTCTTTCTGTAGTCAAAGAGAATTTATAAACGACATTACATTGCAATTAACAACGCATGTACTATGACTTACAGCAGCAATAGTTTATCCTTAGTATTATAATTTTTATTAAATTACTACATGTAGTAATCAATGAGTCAAAAAAAATCATCTCTAAATATCATTTCGATGATCTCAATTTTAACTTTTTTTGAGCGCCAATCGTAATCACTCGATAAAATAACTTTTTCTTAATTTTCAGTCTGGTTTGTAAACTTGAATAAGTTGGTTTTAATGTGATGCAACAATATCTAATGTTGCAAAACTTTCTTTCGCTAAAGAATATTATCTTGTTTTTTTATGTTCTCAAAATCATTGGGGAATTAAACGTATGTTTATGAATATCTGCTTCAGTGTAAAAACAAGAACCGTTCCTAGCCAAATGAAGTTCATAAACATCCACCGATTACTTGGCATAGGTGTACCTTAAGCTTCACATTTACTCTTAAAATCAAAGTATGATCAAATTTTAAACCACCCTGTAATAGTGTACATCAAATATATTAATTTTAGGCGTGTTACATGTATATATGCAAGGTTTTGATTTACTTTCCAAAGTCGATTCCATCTTGAATCGTCTCCGGTAGTTTTCGGTTCAGGGTTTCTGGAAGCATCAGGGTGAGAAGTCCGGCTGTGACTGAAGATCCACCAAATATCACCAATGGCAACGCCAGCCCGAATTTGCCGCTTACAAAATCACCCTGTAATTACAGAGCATAAATTTTGATGCTTTTGGGGTTTTTTTGGGGGTGTAACCTTAACAAACACATTTTGTGCTAAAACGGCTGCTTTCTTCTACATATAACAACGAATGATTATTAGTGTAGAACAGAAACTCCATTTATTATTCAGATATCACTAGATACAAAAAAAAGCAAATAATTTGCGTTAACTGGATGTTGATACATGCACTAGTATACCATTTTTGTATATTTGCCGACCTCCCATCATCTTGCAATACTTACAGTGGAAGCTATGTAAGGCGCCGCCATTCCGCCAAAGCGAGCTATACAGGAACTGGTCCCCATCGCTCCGTTACGGACGACGGTCGGGTACAGCTCGGCTGTGTATATATAGATAACCCCAAAGGCCGCAGCGGACCCCATTTTCCCTATCATGGATAGGACTAATGTCAAGCTCTGAAGTTCTGTACCAAAGAAGAAAAAAAATTATAGTTACGGTTTTACAGTAATTCATAGTACTATAGGTATAAGTTCTGTGTCTTATGATAATCAAGTTTACAAGGTTGATTTTAATAGTGTTATAATTAAGATGACTCAAACATAAGGTAGAATAATATCAACCAAATAAACTGAATATTTCAAGAAACTTATAAGGGTATTTTGATTGTATAGAAAAAAATGAGTCAATGTATGGTTTCTTTTCCCCCAAATTTTAAAATTCGCATTAGAATTTAGAAAATGTTTTTTACATCTACCGATCGCTTTGAATAAAAATGGCAATGAATATACCAGTTGTACATTAGATTAAAAATGTTGTTTCTATTAGATAGTCAAGCCTTGCCTTCTTTGCCGTAAAGGACTGGGAATATTGTACACAATAGTGCGGCACCACCTATGAACATGATTAGGCAGTGTAACTTCTGTCTTCCTATTCTGTTAAGTAGCAACATGGACCCTATTTTGGCCGGAAACTCCACCACCGCTAGAATGAACTGGTTCAAATAGAAGTTGCCTCCTAGGTTTCCGATATGCATTGTCACTCCATAGTAGTCCATTGCAATCACAATCCTACCGAAAGTACAGTAGAGTTAAAACCGATTCTCTACCAGGTTACAGCCATACACTCCAAGACATAGTAGATGGATAATGAGGATTTATGTAAGCAGAAAGCTTCTGATTAGAACAAAAATAAATTTTGTTATATAGACAATGCAAAGACAATAAAAATCCATACAAAGAATTCCAATCGAATAAACCATTCTTCCAAACAGTCGCTGACCATGTATTAAATTATATCAGTACTTGTATTAAATGAGTGTACAGAAACTGAAAATGATATTAAAATAGCAGCAACAAAAAATATGTGTAACTCTCACCAGTTAAAGAACAGAATCATGCCCCGCACCAGCAACACTTTGTGTTTATAGACATGCCAAATTCTCTCCCCTTTCGGGATTTCTATTTTCTCGCCTACTATTAGGTTCCCGGTCACTTTTACGCCGTTCTTTTTGGCCACTTCCTGTATGATCTCCTCTGCCTCTTCCAGACGGCCCTGGGACAGGAGCCAGCGTGGAGACTCGGGGATTATCCTGTTGAAACCAAAAACAGTTATCGAAATGTCATGTAACTGTATATTGATGATCAGCATCACAGCTCCTTTTATGACCACAAATTGAATATCATTAAGTACGACATGAAATGTAGAGAATGAAATAATTAAATTTTCATGGTAAAAATCCTTTATGTTAAAGTATTAGGTTTGGTTAAATACAAAAATGAAAATTCCTTTATTTTTTTGTAACAACACGAATACAATATAACGAGCATGTAACTTTGCTTGAGTGAATAATATTGATAAAGGGACTCTTCATCATATTTATTATCATATTCCAAATTTCAATCTTACCGAAATATTCACCATCTTTATTCTTATTTATAAGTGTCTTTTTTCATTTAGCATACGGGTTAATTACATGTATATTTCATTGTATAAATACAGCACAAACATTTTCATTTTTTTCTCAAACTAATTCGAGTGCTAATTTTTTGTTTGCTGCAATACACTTTTATCAACTGGAGGTATATGTATATACTATAGTACACTACTTGTACAACATAAATATGACTAGACGCGCTTCTTTATAAATATAGGCGCATTAAGAATGAGAATGAATAGGAATGTAAAACCAACATTATTTTTTTTCCTTTCCATAAGTAAAAGACAACATTGGCCCCTACCACCAGTAGAAGACGTAGACAATACATGGGACAGCCACGGCCAGTTGTAGGTACTGCCAATGGCGGACGAGGGCACCCACCCCCGCCAGATACACCAACCCCACGGCAAAGAACATGTGAATGGGAATCCCCGTCATCACCCTTTTGGAGGGCCCCACGAACTCGACGCCTGTCAATAAAAAGATACACCATACTAAAGATATGTAGTGTGACATATTTTGATTATTTATTTACTCAATGCATAGAAGGTTTAGTAAAAAAAAAAATGGAGTCAAAAAGATTGCCTTGAATCGTCAATTTTTGTTGTTGTTTATTGTTACATCACATTAAAAATAAAATTAAAAAGAATATATTTTGATCAGAATTTGTAGCTATAGTTATCAAACCGTTGCATATATAGACTCTGGAAAAAAAAACCATTGCAATAACACATTGCAAATTATACAGTTTGAAGCAAACGCATTTATTTACTGACCAGGTCGGTCAATAAGATTACCTTTGGAAAAATCAAAGTACTGATGTACTGACGGGAGATGACTTTATCTATTATCATTTATTTCAAAATCAACTTATCTTGCATGGGAATTAGCTTCTAGTCTGTATTTAAATTACGCCTTTTTTTATTATATGAATTTTTAGACTTTTCCGACAAGAATTTCGATAAACCCCATATGAATCATGTTGTGTAATATTTAAAGATAGATTTTAAACTATGTATTAGTCATCGAAACAATTCTAAGAATCGTATGGATCCAGGCACTATTGATATCGAACTCTAGTCTCGTTCAACCAGACGCTCGGCTGTCTCCGTTAATCTCCGACAAGCAAGAGAGCCTCTCTGCTTGTCGGAGATTTACGGAGACATCCGAGCATCTGGTTGAACGAGACTTTATTAAACTCTTGCGTAGGAACACATGAGACTACAAAAATATCTAAATTGTTCGTATTATATAAAATCTGACTATTTTCAAAGTGTTTATAGATAAGTTTCCATGGAAAACAATGCTTCAGCATACATTACATCGAATGTTTCTATTATTTTCAAGAACTAAGCCTTGTCAGCGGTGATGATTTGTGTTTAGGTCCAAACACTGTTTCACTTTCGGTTTGCCAGAGTAACTGCATAGGAGAGTTGATTAAAATCAACTCCCAATTATTGTTTGACCAGCTCGGTTTTTTTTTCAATATCACTGTACTTAATTTACAACAAAGCGTTTTTCTTTTGCCGATTCTTATATATTTACTCTAATTTGCTGAATATCATATATGTTTTAGAAGGAAAGCAGAAGACCTGAAACAAATTTTCAAAGTGGGTTATATACTTGGTCCAAAATTTAACGCACTTTGAATTTTTTTCAACGTACGTTACCACAGCGCCCAACTTTGAAATATTCATTACGCGTTCAGAGAGAGAGAGAGAGAGAAGAAAGAGAAAAAGAAAGAAAGATTTTAAAAGAGAACGTTGTAAAATGAGGATCTATATTGAGCGGTGAAAATCTGTTAGAAACGAATTAAACTTTATGTTAACGATGAGTCTGCCGGGGTCTTACTGTTTAGAGTCGATGGGCCCTAGAAATGATAATTTTGACGTTCAATTTAATAATTTTCTTGTCAAACGTATGAAAATAATGGTCTGTTGCAAAAGAGCTCTCATCGATTGTTATCGACACCGATAGACAACCACATAAAATACAAATGACCATATCTGATATTTTTCCTTTTAGTAGCACAAAAATCTTTTTGATATATAAATTCAAACAACTGTAAACAAACACGTCGTATTACTTACCTCGTTCAACATGCTGCTTTAGTGCACTACAATTCCCGCGCACATGCGCAAATCCACCTCAAGCTTTAATCGTTTATGAATATTATATGCATTGGTAAATCACCATTATTCGTTTTCAAATCATTGCTAATACCTCGTTAATACTTCCTAATTCCAAAATTTTCTATAAACTTCTTTTTCATATACCTATTTATGCTGAGACAATTTGGGTCTGTTTTTCATCATCACAAAAATGCCGTTAAAACCGACATATATACCTTTCAGGTAAGACGACACGTTCCTCAAATTTTTATAAAACTTTTGCCAGGAATTTGTTATTGATATGCTACTACATGTACTTGCAATGAATTAGGGTACCTTATCAGGCATCTGTGCGAGATACTAGATTATGCAATTTTTATATAATCTTATTAAATTTTACAAATTTTTCTCCAATCGTAGAAGAGCACAGAGAGATGCATAATTAAATATGATTTTTGAAACCAATTTCGGATAAAATCAATATTATTTTATTGGAACTCTTTATCACCAGGACGGGTGCTCGCTGAACGTGTCGTCTGACCTTAAAGGACTTACTGTAGTAGGTCATCTACACATTAACGAACAAACATGCAAGTTCACAAGCAATTGAAGGAGCTTAGCAACTGGGCAACACACTAATTTTTCTCCAAAGTTCACGATTATTGAATCTTCCTGAAAGTAATTTGACAGTCTGTTTAATCAGCGTCTTCTAGTGATATATTGGGGGCCGTTTGTTTAAAGGAATAGATAAATAAGGTATTAATTTGGGATCATCAACTGGGTCGGTTCCTTATTTTCAAAGCTGCGATGCAATTTATGGAAAAAATCCATTTTATGCTAAGCACTGTCACTGGCAACACTTAAGAGAGAGAGAGAGAGAGAGAGAGAGAGAGAGAGAGAGAGAGGGTGTGTTGGAAGATGCAATGATTCACTCTAAACACAGCCACCAAAACAAAATAGCATTGGATATTTATAATATAAACTGTTTTCACTTGTACAAATGACAAAAATATATTAAGATAAAAAGATATAAAATCATAATATTAATCTCAAAACACAATCATTATGCTTTTTTTTTTTAAACTAGTAGGTTAAACACAATATGGCGCTGTTTTTTGTATCCCTGTTTATCTCTAGGTACCCAGACTGTGCACTTCAAACCAGAGGGAAAAAACTATTCGCAAATTGTGTGACAGCCATATGCACTGTCACGATCAGATTTGTTGGATTTCACTCAATGCTAAAAAGTTCAATGTTTTGCATTATGCATGATGATCTTAATATAACAGTCATTTTTAGCCACATCGTCAAATTTTATATTGTACATGTAAATTTGTGTAAGCAAAGGAACAAAAGGGGTATCAATTGTTTGAGCCAAAAAAAACCTTACGTTTCCTCTTTTTTTTTTTAAAAAAAGGCAGAGTAATTTATTAAAAACAAATCTTTTAGGTTTTAAATTTTTGATACCGTCTTCACACTATTTCCACGTTAGAATGTAAGGATTACTGGAGACCAATTAAAAAAGTCCTGACAAAATCTTCCAATATGTAAATAATTGTGTGTATCTTACAAATTAAACAATTCTTAAAATCTTGTTTTCAATATAAACGTTGCATAAATTTTTGCAGCATAAATATCACAGTTTTACATTTTTTCATAAGATGACCTTCGTCGTACGATTTGGTATCTTGGCATCTGAATTATGTTTGTTTGTTGTTTTTTTTAACAGAGAGTGGGATACTCCAAATGTTCAAACAAAACAGGTTTTTAGGCCACGATTAGATAGGTCAAATTAACTAGGCCGAGCGTTAGTTTTTTATACTTAAAAGTTCATGTATTTCAATATTCAATTTGGTGTTTTACTGCCGTTTTAACCGATTTTCCGAGCGCCATTTAATTCCACTTTTTTTTTTTTTTTTTTTTTTTTTTTACAGGACATCTATTTTTAAGAACATCATCAAGTCTGATTTTAATAAAGCTTAAAGCGATTTATAATATTTTTTTATTTATTATCAATTTCGTTCAAAACAAACTGAAAGTGCATAAAACGAAAAGCACATGTGCCGTACACAGACAAAATACATGTACTAATTAACCATGAATAGGAAATGAATTTTGTATATTAGATGAGCTACATCAATGTATAAAGCATCCCCTTGATAAGATTTAAACACACATTAAATACAGCTGGTAAGACAATAAGAAAGAAAGCCACAACAATTACATTAACCTTTCTTCGGGAACAAAAAAAAATCATAAGAAACGATTCCGATTCGTTTTTTAATGGAGCGGATTCGTATTTCAATGGGGCGTTATAGAATTTCTATGATCTATGGCAATATCTGTTATAAATTTCTATTGTGATTTTTCTAGTAGGAAAGTAAAAATAACACTTTCGTGTTTCTGCTTACTCAGTACGGTGGCTGGCACGAAGACCCCGTGACACGCCGCTCCCACGAGGAAATTCAGGACGACAAAGACGTAATAGTTGGACACGAAGGCCACACTCACAGCAGCCGACACCTGGAGCACGGCAGAAATTACCAGAGCCTTCTTTCGACCGATCCTGTAAAGATAACAATTGAACATTTCAAACTCTCTTACAGGAAATGAATTTCGCGCTATTTTCACAGAAATTTCGTGAAAACATTGAAGGGTGACAAAAAATCCGTAGATTGCTGGGTTTTCTTACAGCTAGATTCACAAGTGCGTTTGTTGTTGTTGTTGCAGTTTTTGTTGTTGTTGATTGCTATCCTTCATGCATTATTTCTATATTACGCCATTCGTTGAAAGTGTCATATAGAATTACACCGTTTTAACAAGAGCGTGGACTTTGCAATTGGGCAGTATGTGACATACCATACTCCGATTGTTGAAGGAGGGGTCTCCTTCATTGGCTAATAAATATCACTACAATCAACGCGATAACTAATGTCCGACTTCATCCAGAGATGTATATTTCGCTGAAACAGCATCAGTTTCACACAACAGAGGAAATCTTGGCAAACAACTGTCCGGTTTTGACAATCTATGAATATTGATGAGATTCTCTTAGCGAATTAGAAGATGGGAGATCAGTATTTGAAGCGTGTATTGATTAGCAGATTAGATAGTAGCAGATAGTAGTATCCCACAGGAAGTCCAAGCTCTTGTTAATGTGGTACTAAAATCATAGATACATGTACGCTAAACCGCCAATGTCAATCTACTATGTTCATCCTCAATATTTAATATCATTGGTACAGCTCTAAGAATGATGACGCCATCACTTTGGCGGTGAAGTATTTCACTTGGTATATTTATCGTTTTTGAGTGAAGGGTAAGCAAAAAATCAGCAAAAATTTAGTGATTCCTTTTCAGATAATTTAAACGGATCGTCAAGTAATTACATGAAAAAATCATTGCAAATTTTAAAAAATTGGAGTTTAATGTAATTCACATATTTAGTAAACTTTTTTATTTATAGCATATCATGCAGTATGTGATGAAATCTACGTACACATCTGCGAGACTTCCGAATCCAACATCTCCCGCTAAAACCCCAAAGTAGAAAATCATCTGAGCATGGGAGGTTTTGAGTGAATCGTCACACACCAGGTTCACCTATTTGTAAAATGCAAACATCTAACTTAATCTACATGCAACCAATGATGAATTTATGTATGAGACAGTGCATATTTGATATTTCACACTTTAGATTAACAAGGCTTCATACAGAAGGGATACTTTGACCGTTCGGGCCTTTATGTTTCAAATACACAAATAATTTAGGAAGCATTATTAATATGCAACATGAATGTATACAAGAAAGGATGTTACATGTATTAATTGCAACTGTAGAATTAAATTAAACAGAATTATGTTAATATCAATGACATAATGATTGTGACAAAAAGTTGCCTTATTAAAGATTAGAAAAAGCCCAAAGTCTTCAGGTTATACATGTATATTTCTTACAAGAACGTGCCTCTTCTCATTATTCAATCCTCACGAGCTTAAAGTTAAAAATCAAAGCACCCTGATTTCATGTACATGCACGTAAATTATTGTTCAAAGTAAATGATTTATTAATCTTCCGAAAGATACAGCTCAAATAACAATTAAACCTATACCAACCTTTGATGCAAAAGTTTCCTGAAATACGGACTTGTCATACACCCACTCCGTGCACTTGACTTGCGAGGAAACGTTAGACTTGTACTGTATTATATGACACCTGTCATATTTATAAATCGAATCCGGGTCGTCGGGATCAGGAATGGACATATTGATCAGTTGCCTGTGGTAGTCGCTTTGCTCCAAAAAAGTATCGTTGTCATAGCCTGGGATTTTGCATCTGCAAAATAGTTGTAGAACGATGGAACGATCACAGTTATAGTTCTAGAACAGATTGTAACCATCAACGTTATAAATGTTGAACATAATATTATACGGATCATTGTTATAGTTGTAGAACATATTATGAGGATCATTGTTATAGTTGTAGAACATATTGTAATAACGATCATAGTTATAGTTTTTGAACATATTGGAGCAATCATAGCTATAGTTGTAGAACATATTGTAATAACGATCATAGTTATAGTTTTTGAACATATTGTAGCGATCATAGCTATAGTTGTAGAACATATTGTAACGATCAAAGTTATAATTTTTCAACATATTGTAAAGGTCTAAGTATAGTTGTAGAACATATTGTAACGATCATAGTCAAGGTAAAAAACATATTGTGGCGAACATAGTTATAGTTGTAGAATATATTGTAACATATTGTAACGATCATTGTAATTGCTGTCAAACATTTTGTAGCGAAAATAGCTTTAGTTGTAGAACATTATGTAGTGAACAAAGCTATAGTTGTAGAACATATTGTGGCAAACATAGTTATGGTTGTATAACATATTGTAACGATCATAATTTTAGTTGTAGAACATATTTTAACGATCATAGTTATATTTTTGAATTATATAGTAAGATCATACTTATAGTTGAAAAAGTATTGTAGTGGACATAGTTATAAATAGTTGTAGAACATATTGTATCATAGTGTAACGATCATGGCTTTAGTTGTAGAACATATTCTAGCAAACAAATTTATAGTTGTAGAATATATTTTAGCAAACATAGTTTAGGTTAAGTGGAACATATTGTAACGATCATTATAGTTATAGATTTGGAATATATTGTAACGACCAAAGTTATAGATGTAAAATATATTGTAACAATCATAGTTATAGCTGTAAAATGTATTGTAACAATCATAGTTATAGCTGTAAAATGTATTGTAACATTATACTAATAGTAAGTTGTAGAAATAGATATTGGAACAGAATAATCATTATTATGATTAGGTATAGCGTATTGTACATGTAAGTAGGAGGTATGTTTTAGGTACCTGTGATCGGTAGGTGTGTGGTAAGTATGCCAATACCTTTCAGTTTGTGTGTACAAATTTTACCTGTGTTCGCCGGTATGTATCGCGTACCGGTGAACCTGCAAATGTATAATTTTGTACTTTTTATTATTTTAGGTAAATGTGTACGTATACAGGCGGTTGGTAATTGTAAAGTAAGCATACAATTTGTTGCCAATTTGCCAATATGCGGTTTACCTGTAATCATGTGTGTGTGTGTGTATACCTGTAATTTACCAATCATTAGATGCATCCACTGTTAACCTATGATCAGTAAAAGTATAATATACCTGTAATAAACCATGACTTACTGTAGTTTCTTTAATATTCAAGGGTATCAATTTTCGTGGAAATCACAGTTTCAAGGAAACGTAAATTCGTGGCCAATGACCCAATCAATAAAAAGAAATTGCATTTCAATGAACATTTAAGTTCGTGGATCAACTTAACAACGAAATCCACGAAAATTGGTATTCAACGAATATTGATGAAACCACAGTACCTTGTGTGCACTATTTATCTGCAATCATGCACATAAGTTATATACCTGTAAATGACCCTTCAGTACCTGTCTGCACTATTTACCTGTGATCAGGTGTATGCATTGTACATGTATACCTGTAAATGACCATTTAGCACCTGTGTACACTGTTTACCTGTGATCAGGTGTATGCATAGTGTAGACCAGCATCATCATGTAGCAGCCCACGTTGATGGCGGGTATACACAGAATCAGGTAGAGCCGCTTCTGGTAGAAACCGAACTCGCCGACCCTGACCAGGATGTCGTCAAACTTCATGGTTGGTGGATGAAGCCTGTAGATCACATAAAAAATCAAGGAGCAGATTTGAACAAAAATAATACAAGCTTGACTGTTATTTACGATAAGTGATAGAAACTAATGACCAGGCCTGAAATGGACAGAGTTTACACATGTACAATGTAAATGACCGGAGAAAGAGCCGCAAATTGTTTAGTACATGTAGACATGTTAATGTACATGTACCAAAATTAAAAAAAACAAAACAAGAAAATAATATTTTTATAAAACAAATATGAAGTAACCTATGGAACGGCTATAAAACAATTAAAAAGAAAACACCAAATAAATTCTTGAATTTCACTACCCCCCCCCCCCCCCAAAAAAAAATTTAATTAAAAATCCCCGATGATCACTATAAATCTAATCAGAAATCAACACATATAGGGGATGAGTACAACGTGCTCAAAGGGAAATAGAAAAAATAGTATGTTGCTGGTTTACGTTAATCTATGATTGCTAAATGATACTAACTAATAAAAATATTTTGTTTTGCCTCGGACTAGAATGTCGCGACGTCATTGGATGAAACGCGTCACGTGGCTGACTTACAAATTTCTTTATAAGGCAAGCGTCAAAATTTATAGGGCAGCATGGCGGACGTAACGTTATTTGAACTGATTTTCTACACAAACGTTTGTTTACATATCAAACTTTAAGTCCTCGACAAAACAAAACACTTATTAGGTTTGTTACTGGCTGTTTAAAGAAATTTGTGGGGTCGGTAAAGTCCATAGCCTTGCCTTCTATGGACTTTACCAACCCCACAAATTTCTTTAAACAGCCAGTAACAAACCTAATAAGTAATATTAATGGGGTTACCATCACTTGAAATAAAATTTAAAAAAAAAACTACTAACAACCATAAAGTAAAAAAAAACAACATGAAAAATGTTCAGTAAATCTAAATAACAACACATACATAAATCTTCTTTAAGAGCTAGGGAAATAGAGAAAACAATAGATCATAGATAACAAGTTAGCGAGTATTAAAAACATATGTGGTGAAGATTTTGTCCAGTGTGTCGTCAAACTTCATGGACCAGTAATATACCTTAAAATGTAACCTATATGAAGGGAGAAGTAATGGGAAGATAAGTGTTACACACTGACTAGGTTTTGAAAGGACAATGAGAGATAAGGGTTAACAGTTAATGGACCGGCCATCGAATGACGGGAAATCAAGGCCATATTGCTGTGAATAAGTGTCGTGTTAAACGGACTCGGACAAGTGAGAAAAGGGCAACGGCATAAAAAAGAACTAAAAGTTTTTTAAAGTCAGTTTAATAGAATGACGATGAGTGATAAAAGGATAGTGAAGACAAAAAATGTAGCAAGGAGTATCAACAGAAAATCTCCCAGATATGATGAATAACTTTAGGGTAATTTTAAACATACATGTATCTAAAGTGGATTGTTTTAAAGTGAAAATTCTTGTTTCGGTGTTATTTTATTTGCCAAAAAATTGGAAATGGGGTAACAATAACGCATTGTGAAATGTCTGTAGGTGGTCCTCAAAGAGAAATAAATTCAAAAGGAAGAGCGAAACCAAATACGCTAATCTATGTTTAAAAAGTTAAATATTCTATACCGCCATGGAAGGAATTAAAAATCCCTTTTACAACATGTCTCACGCATCTTATCATCAATACACTCAAACGGAAACCTTAAAACTTTAAAATTAACATCAATGGAAACAAAATGAAATATTAAAAGACGAAAGAATTTCACAACATTTGTAGACGAAAATAGATTGTCATCAAAAAATGAGCACAAATATTATCACCAAAAACAATGTCTGAGACGCAATTGCAAGAGGAAAAAGTGGTAGTCTTGTAAAGAGAAAAACATTCAAGACATTATATAACAAATCTGATATTCATAGAGACTATAATTCAGTTACTTGGCCTCAACAGAGAGAGAGAGAGAGAGAGAGAGAGAGAGGGGGGGGGGAGGGAGAGGGAGGGAGGGATGGTTAAATTAAGATGATTAAATGACTGAAACGGAATGATTCGCCTTTTTTTATTTGTCAGTTCTCATTTGCATAAAAGAACTGAGACCAACATTAATATTCGGCATATCATGTATCAATATCATTATAAGTGTGAAATTATAACAATCTTTCTTTTTTTGAGGATTCGACTGAAAACATTTGCTTTCAAAATAGAATGACATTTACTTAAACTAGTTAAACACAGTCATTTCGTTTTTACCATTCATGCTAAATAACCCTCATTTGGTATTTTCCCATGCACTAGATAATATCACTTGATTCAACTTTTTTTGACCTTATCGGCCTATAAAGTTGGCAATCTCTCTCTCTCTCTCTCTCTCTCTCTCTCTCTCTCTCTCTCTCTCTCTCTCTCTCTCTATTTTCTACATTGTTGTCGTCAAAGATTTAAAGTATCGGATTACACGGGTGTAAATATCGGAGAGAATCCCTGTTTTAGAAAACAAAAACTGACACTCGGGTATCTGAAAACTGCATCTGGACACCTAAAAATGGCCCCGACCATACAACTCTATATTTTAATGAGACCATTTATACTGCTGGCATTACAGGAAAACGTAGAACTAAATTATGATAAAGCATGAAATTGTATAGACTGATTTACAATGTGCCACCATTTGCTTACTATGATTGTAAAAAAAAAAAAAATTAAGTTTTTATGTCATATGTAATCTTTTTAAGTACCGCAATTTACATTATTTTTATGAATATATTACAACACAAACACACCTTTTTAGAAAAATTATTTTGTATTTCAAATTTTTTGCAATGAATGTTTTTTGCTGATTTCCATACCTAACCCCCGTAAATATAAAAGGGTATTGAAGTCAAGACGTCGGGTATTAACGTATATTTATTTTTGGGGGCCACATTTTAAGTTCCTGTATGGCTATTATACATTTACGGTTTACGATTTAAAATGCACGACCTTGACAGCTTATAAATTTATGCTTTTCTTGGAAACATTTTTTTTTCGATTCATTCATGCATGACTAACGTTTGGCATGGCGACACGGTTGAGATATTTCTAATGCAATGGTGTTGAATGAACGTACATTGTCTTTTGACAATTGTGTACTTTTAATATTGTGGCGAAATGTGCTGACTTTCATTAGGGAAGAAATTCGGCATCATTTAGCATATTCACACAAACATTTATTTGAAAAAGCATTTTATAATTCATTTATTACCGGTTATACATTTACATGGTGTTATAGATTTGATTCTTGTAATTTTTACAGGTAACAGTAATTAATCTTTTGTGCATTGTTTTCTTCCTTCGTTGGCAGACGATTGTTAATAGTCTTACCTTTTTGAGAAAAAAAGAAAACCCGGCGTCGCTTGTATATTTATATACACGTCCCCGATGCGCTGCTGATAGGTAAATGATGTTTATTCACTTTCAACACTCGACTGACCTAAAAAAACGGCCTTCCATATCTAAAAGTGATCGCTTCACACATACTCAGCACAATAAGGCATATGTTGACAATACAGGTTTATTTTCTTTTCAATAGAAATGATTTATAGACTGTGAAATTCACTAGAAACTTATCGAGTTATCATGAACATCACCTAATGTATGTAAATACACCAAAGAGATAGAAAAGTCATAAACAGAATGAAAATCATGTTTTATGCAATTTGTTTTTTTTTTTCAAATGTAATGAGAAAGTCACAATTTTTCTTGGTAAATGCAAAAAAGAGTGTCTACGTTGTATTTATTTGCAAAGTGAGATATATCCCTTTTTTGAAAAATATGCTTAATACTAGGTAAACAAAATTCTGTTCTAAGGAAATTCAGCAAGTAAAGATGAAAGTAAGTTAAACAAGAAGCTCATGGGCCACATCGCTCACCTGAGCAACAATTGCTTTCATAAAATCATATTTATGGAGTGACATATACAAAATATCTCGACAGTGTGATAGAACAGATCCTGTATAAAAAGATTTATTTTTTTTTTCTTCAGTTATTTTTATCATGTTGATTATTGAGCTAATTTTGGACAGGATGATGATTTGAAAGTCACATCATATAATGAGCATTTACAGTTCTCAATAAGATTTTGAACAAATATCTGTACACCTACCTCAAACTTTGAGCCCCTGGTGGGGCCCAAATATTAACCAGGGTCTAAGCAATTAAGAATCAACAATATGTCAAGATGTTTGAATCTAAGCATAACCATGTATTACATTGTACATGTATAACATTTAAGTTTAGAAGAATATTTAATTTTTTTTCTATTCACAAAGAACTATATATGATAAGAGTTAAATTTGGCCCCCTTAATTCGCCATTTTTTAAGTGTTTCGGGTACAATGAAATGTTAACTAATTTTTTAGAAGAGTTGATATAACATATATTTTCCATCTATTTATTTGATCTATTTGCACTCACTGGCAGTATCTGACGTCAGAAGTGACGCCATTTCTATAATTCAATCACAATCAGCCAAAAATTGACATTTTTCTTATCTATTTACGAATGGGAAATATAGAGCGCATGCTTGAACAAGGAAAATTTTTTTGTCACTTATTAGTCTTGGCTAGATACATCTCTGATTAAAATATTTTATTTGTTCAAGAATGCGCTCTATGTTTTCGGGAGGAAAAACTGCTTGAAAACAAGCTGTTTTACGCTAAAAATGCAAATATGGCGGGAAAAGGTTGTCTTTACAATGTCATTGTTCTAAATTGTGGGCACTTGAACCAAAATGAATATTATGTAAACACATCACATACATATCTGTACTAAGAAAACAAAGAATGATAGTAAAATAATGATGTTCATTTTAGGGGGACATTTTAGGCCCTTATCATATATAGTCCTTTCACCGTAGTATTTTTATAAAAAGATTTTTCTCTATATATTCCCATGACAAAACTCAACCTCCGTAGCCCCACCCTACCTCCGTGGATCATGATTTGAACAAACTTGACTCTACCATACCGGCTTAAAAGCTTCTACATGAGTAACAGCGTTTCTGGCCAATTGGATGTTGAGAAGAGTATCTTTAAAGATGTTTCTCTTTTTATACCTTTGTAAAAATTTGAACCCTCATTGTGGCCCCATCCTACCCCCGAGGATCATAATTTGAACAACTTGAATCTACCTTACCTTAGGATGTTTCCACCGGAGAAACAGAATGTCTGGCCCATTGATTTTTGAGAAGATTTATTTAAAAAGAAAATTATCTATATTTTCCTATGAAAAAATCAACCTCCCCATTGTTGCCCCAGCTTACCCCAGGGATCATGATTTGAACAAATTTTAATCTTTTCTACCTAAGGATGCTATCACAGAGTTACTGTAACAGCTTTTCTTTGCCCATTTCTTTTTTTTTAAAGAAGATCTTTTATGATTTGTTTCTATATAATTCAATGTATTGACCCCCATTTTGGCCCCATCCGAGCCCCGGGGTCATAATTTTCACAACCTTGCATCTTTACTACCTGAGAATGCTTCCACATAAGTTTCAGCATTCCTGGTCAAATGGTTCTATAGTCTGTCCCAAGATATTTAAGCAGCACATTTGGGCGACTTTTAATAAAAATACACATACATATGCATTGTACCTCTCAAAGAAGTGCAATTGAAATAGTTGAAAGGGATATTTTCCAAGATAATTTAATTCACACATTATCATCTTTCACTCGGAAAAATTCACAGGAACAAAAACAGATTCTTTACGTAGATTTATAATGGGGACTGTTTACATCTTTTCTCCATTCGGAATACACTCGAAATACATACAGTGGGTCTGTGCTCCATATTTTTCTCATTGTTTAATTAAGGTCTATTTGAAAACAAACCGATTTTAATCAATAAAAACGTGGAGAGATGACCCACTATACCTTAAGAATATCATTTTGTATCCCAACAATTGAACGTTTTGAAAAAATAATACAAGTCCGGTAGTTCGTGGCCTTAGTCACACATAATATTTAAAAAGCCCACTTTATTGTGTCTGAAATGGCTCAGTGGTTAGAGCACCTGGCATAAGCTAACCTTATATAACCAGGGTTTTTATGTTACGGGTTCGATACCATCAAAATTTCCGACAATATTTTTTTCTTATTTTTTGTTAAATATATTAAAAACTGACTATAGTTAGAAATTTTGCTTTTGCAAAGTTTTATAATAATATATTTGAATAGATTTAATTGGGGGAAAAAAATTCAAAATTGTATTTCACTACTAAACCGAATGGGCATTTGCGCCACCTTATTCCCCCATCTTCTTTTTCATACTTTTGAATGAACCCTGAGGTTTTTATAAATATCAAGCAATTAAGCCAAATGTGAATCCAGGATATCTTGGGACAGAGTATAGAGAAGAAGATCTTTGAAAATTTCTCAACAATTTTTGATAATACCTAATTATCGCTCCTTGAAAAAGGGCGTGATCCTTAATTTAAACAATTTTTATTCCTCTTTGCCTAAGAGTGCCAAGTTCGGTTGAAAATTACCCATTGGTTCCGAGAATGTTGAAAGTGTGAAAAATTTACGAACGGACAGACAGACGGACGACAAACAAAATGTAATCAGAAAAGCTCACGTTACCATTTAAGACTATATTTATCTCCTTAAGAAAGAGCTTGCATGAAGATGTGGAGAACTGAAATTTCACAAAAACATACAGAGTTTTTTTTTAACCTAAAAGACAGTTAATGGCTTGAGAAATTAATTTTAAGCTTTGAGGTTAATCTGATTAGTTATCTTCTTAGAGCCATTTTAAAGAGGCATGGTCACGATTTTGGTCAAATTTTATTTTTCTGTTTTTATTATTTGCAATGCTTGAGGAATGCATTTCTAATGATCAAATGAAATTTTGGTGCGAGTCGTTCAGTTTTAAGCAAGATACGGGGCTTACAATTTTTCGTCGTGTAAACAAGGTTCGTGCCCTGTCTTTGTTTACATAAGTTCAATATACCAGTAAAAAATCATTTTAAGCTGATTTATCTATCTTCTTATTCATTTTAAGCATAAATAAACAGTTCCTAACGATTAACACATTCATTTTAGGTCTAAAACTGGAATTTTCACTTCAACATTCAAAATGTAAACAAACGCTTTGTTTAACTCATCAAATGACACTCAAATTTTGGTTGCCTATTAAACATACCTTACTGAAGCATTGTAAACATTAAAATCGAAAAATAATTCTTGACCAAAATCGTGACCATGTCCCTTTAACAAGAGCTTTGGTAGTTGTGTCAAACGGCAATGTGACGAAAGCCTGTCTATTTTATTACTAGGCATTGAGGATCTGATGTATTATAAGACACTTTCGCAAGAGGAGAAAATGTATAAAAATAAAATTTCTTATATTTTGAGGTAGATTAATTTTTAAGATCCGTATGTATATAACAAATTACGTCATTAATGCATGATTATTCTGTATGATACCAAATGTCGTTTTATGATAGACAGTACAAAAGATGTATATGACATGATGAATTAATTTTACAGCGTTCAAAGGGTCACTGATATACCCCCTTCAGGTTTCAGCAAATTCAAAAATTTGTAGACAATGATTCTATATGTTTATCAATTATCACCGATTAGAATGCCTAAACACACGTTATCAAAAACAATGTCCGTGACTCTACTGTTACTTAAATGTATTTATACATGTATAATCTGCAGTAAACTTCCTATACACTATTGAAAAACAGTAGGCTTTGCTAGGCTACGTGAAAATGAAAAAAAAAAACACGTTACTGTTGATATATCAAATATCTTTACGGTGGTTTCCTTTGAAACATATACAGATGCAAGTTTCTATTATTTTAAAAATGCCATCAATGATTATATTTTTTTTAAATTATCAGTTGAAATATGAGGCTGAAAAACGGGCATTGGAAAACTCATATGAGATTCTGCTTTAATCGTCATTCGATTGCTCGATCTTATCAATAATTAAGATCGTCTGCATCTAGAACCATTTCAACAAGAGCTTGAATGGACTTTTGGTAGTTGAGTCATATAGCAATATGACGTATATGTAGGCAAGTCTAATATAGGCCTGTCTATTTCATTGCTAGTCACTCAGTCATGGCTCTTTGAGAATCAACCAGATTTGTCTGGCTTTTGAGCTATTTCTTAGACTACGCAATTGGTGCATATCGCTTGAAACAGTGTAATTTTAAACTTGTTTAGACGCAAGAAATAGATAGCTATATACGTCCTACTGAAAGTCCAGTCTCTTGTTATACTCTGTCCCGGGTTTTTGCTTCCATCACTTTTTGATGATTTTAAAAAAAAATACACATGACTGTATAATAGCAATGGCCGTCAATGACAATAATCGTAACGATCAAACTCTTATAAGGTGACGCAACTAAAAAAAAACAAAACGTTGAGTCAATTGTGTCCTCAATTGGAACAATTTTAAAGATGTTTGATTTAGTTTCAAGTCTTGAGATGTCATTGCATCTTAGCTCACAAAATACAAAACATGTCACAAACATTAATTGTTACTTTAGTGCAATCTTCGAACAGTTGAATATATACTATTATCTGGCAAATTACTTAAGCTGCTACATGCACAAGTATTAGTATATTTGAACTTGGTTTTTTGAACATGGATATCAAAAACACCCCCCCCCCCTTTCAAAAAAAAAAACACCTAAACACTGCTAAATAGCATTTATTGAATAAAGTTGAAAATTCCCATTAGTATTTCTGTTGTTTTTAAAATCTCTAGTTTAATTCTGTTTTACTCTGCCTCAAAACTTCGAGATATCATTGCATAGTTATTACCAAGTTTCTAATAAACAGCTTGAGTATAATTATATTCTAAAATAGTTACCTTTAGCTCGATGAAATATTCCAACAGCAAATTTTAATTCATTTAATTCACGTGAACCTTCCAAAAAACTATGCACAACGACACATTTTCCAAAGCACGTGCCAGACAAAACGGCTTCTGAATGCACCCCAAATTACATCAGAGATCTTAATTCTCGTGAGTTCTGGTTAGAAGCAGTAAACGCTTACAATTATACACCAGAACCAGACTGGGAAACTTCGATGCCAACAGAAGTAAAGGAATTTTAGCGAAAAGAAATTTTATAAAAAGGTACAAAGTAAAGGAATGAATCTGAGTTTTGTTTTCTTAAACTTTGAAATTTTTGATTAAAATTTTTAATTGTTTTGTACAGAATTTATCTGTACAAAACAAAGAAAAAGGCAAAGAAAAAATCATCACATTTTGGCACCTCCGTAAAATAAAAACCTTAATTATACGCCGTGTACCTAACAACCAAGATGCATCTCCTATATGAATTTTTTTTCTAAATGAATGAAACCTTCTAAGACGCCAGTGCGTCTTCATCGAGTTATCGCTCTTGGTTAAGGTCATTTAGCTAAATGAATTTGTCAAAATCTAGTAAATGATTGCAGAGTGTCTTTTTGGTGCTAGAACTATATGACGTCATAATTGATTTGAAGAAACTTTTCCCGTGCTTTACTGTTTTAAAGGAATTATGTAGAAAATTAAATAGTTCCTTGACATTCAATGTTAAATCATGGGAAACGTAATTCCGATATCTATATTCCATTTGACATCATTTTAAAGAGGAGGTCAAGAGCTTGTTTAATTCCATTTTGGGAGAGACTGTAGGCATTCTAGATATAATTTATTAGTCAAAAAATTGACAAAACTCCGACATTTGTTCCTTAATTCCTTCATATTTCATTGAAAATGACAGTTTAAAACATTATTTTTCATTGTGTTTACCAAAACTTTTAGCCCCGGTACACCCTATCAAACAAAGCTATTGTTATTGTAATGTTATTTTATTTCGCATCATTGAAAAAATTTATATCTTAAATTTTTATTAACCTGTAGGCACCTTTCATTTACTAGATCTGAAGCTTAACAAGTTTCTTTGATCAATGTTAGGTACATGTACCTATATAATTATGTGAAATTCTGTTATACATATACCAATTTTAAAAATCTAAAAGAATGTAAGCTGTTCATTAAATCTAGCTGCAGATCTGTAAGGAAAATTCGGGATGACTTACCTATACAGAATGTCAGGAGCTATGATGATCTGCAGCTGTGTTTTATGCAAGTTTAAGTATTTTTGTTCCTCTTTTTACGGAATACTCGTATAGTAAGGAGTTAAATGTGTGTAATATTTTTCCCTTCAGAATAATTGATAAAAAATTATATATATAATTTGATGACAAGACGATGATCCTATGGAAAGGGTTCAAAGTTCAATAGACACATGTACTGTGTTAGTCCTATTGCAATCATTCAGAGAAAGATGTAAAACATATAGTACATGCGCGGATTCAGAAATTTTTACCAAGAGGGGGGGGGGGGGGTTGGTCCAAGGTATATCTGTGATAATTTTACTATGTAAATTTGAATATTTTCCGGGGGGGGGGGGGTCGGGACCCCCCTGACCCCCCCCCCTCCCCTAGATTCGCGCATGTACTAGTACTCTGAGATGTTTCATACGGAATATGAAGGTTGCTAACGCAAAGAGGATATTTTCCCTGCAATCCTAGCTACCTTCCATTTTCCCATGTCATGAGTTTCTGATCCGCTCCGCTCTACGTAACCGTTTATTACGTAGATAGCGAACTCTTGACGTGGGAAGATGGCTACGTTCATATCCGGATGAAACGCCAAAAAAGAAAGAATTTTATTGGTTAATATTTACATTTCAACTGTCTTTGTCTGTTATAACATTACGAATCAATTTTGAAGCCTAAAGCGCAAAAATCTTATAAAAAATGAGCGACACAAAAAGGGTGTGTCTTATACCATAACTGAAAAACGGTATTGGCTGCGCCGCGTAGTAACACATACCGGTAGCATGTGCTACGTGAAAAATAGCGGGTTAAAAATGTTGTTTTTACAGTATACAAATTGGAAGTAATATAAATATAAGTAATAAGCAATTATTCTTTGAATATTATGAGGTGATAATTTCGGTCGGAGCGGGGTCAAATTTATCATAAAGCCCTTCAGATTTTGTTGGATTTGATCACCTAATACTCAAATAACGATTCCTTATGTATGGACAGTTCTCATTATAATGGGGATAAAAGTATCAGATTTTCCCATGCATTTTAAATGTTTATCTCCAAAAGAACTTAATTTTCAGAGGTATCAACTTCTCCGGGTGAAAAGAGGGGACATGTGAGAGAAGAAATCTTAGCGGTCAAATCTATCATAAAGCCCTTCGGGCTTTCTTGGATTTGACCACGTCCCAACCAAAATTATCACCTCAGAATACTCAAAGAATGATTCCATAAATAAATAGCATGCCCCAGGTTTCAATTGCCATAACGTGTGATGGACTTCACTCATTTGTTGATTTTCTCTATAAATTCACAAATCTTTCGTCAAAGAAAGGTTAACAAAAAGGGAAAAATCGTAAGATTTGGCACTTTTATCCCCTTTTAAACGAGAACTGTACATACATGTACAAGGAATAAGGAATCATTCTTTGAGTATTATGAGGTGATCAAATCGGTTTATTCCCACGAAGCTAACATTTTGAAATTCTTATTCCCACCTAGCTAAAATTGTGATTTTCACACCTGAGTGAGCACTTGGTATAGTCTGTTTTAGGTGTGAACTACCTCACCCCTGCGAATGTTATTGTCATTCAAATTTTAGACCACGTGGTTTTATTTGACCCTTTCAGTTTCGCAGTAAAAATCGTACCTCGTGTATAAAATCTATTTCACAGTACATGTATCTAGGTTCTTAATATAGTAGTCAAATATAAAATCATTAATTGGTGAATAAAATGTGTTCTAGAAATAAATGTGACTATACAAAAATTAGTTTTTGTCTGCTGTTGCAACAACTAACATGCTTAAAAGAGATCCCTCCTGAGGATTAATTTTCGATCCGCGCCTGACCTAGTAATAACATCAGTATTGAAACAGACTATACCATTTTATGCAGAATGTTCCTTGAAAATGGCTCGATATACTAAGTTTTAATGCAAAACAGACACCCATTATTTTTTTTTAAAACATGGTATTGCATACCACAAGCATCAAACATGGCTATGATTTTATTAAGCAACCCAATGGTTATATTTTCAACCACTCTTCACGTGTTTGAACACGAACGATAACTCTGTTCTGAATAATATCGTTTAATATAAATAACTGCTAGATGGTAAAATAAGACATACATCATGAAAGCTTTTCCTGTTTTAACATAAATCACAGTAGGATGTGATATGAAAAACGACCAGTACTTACGTATTTTGAGAATATTATCCGAACACTTATACTTCCGCTCGAAATTTCACAGGAAGTGAACAAATATCGGTGAAGTCTCGTGAACTTTCATTCGAGCACCTCTGGATTTATTACTTACTTAGCAACGATAAAGAAATCATTACGAACACATTCGCAGGGGTGCACCCCTGCGAATGTTATTGTCATTCAAATTTTAGACCACGTGGTTTTATTTGACCCTTTCAGTTTCGCAGTAAAAATCGTACCTCGTGTATAAAATCTATTTCACAGTACATGTATCTAGGTTCTTAATATAGTAGTCAAATATAAAATCTAGAGGTTTATTGATTTTAAACTTTATCTTCATTAATTGGTGAATAAAATGTGTTCTAGAAATAAATGTGACTATACAAAAATTAGTTTTTGTCTGCTGTTGCAACAACTAACATGCTTAAAAGAGATCCCTCCTGAGGATTAATTTTCGATCCGCGCCTGACCTAGTAATAACATCAGTATTGAAACAGACTATACCATTTTATGCAGAATGTTCCTTGAAAATGGCTCGATATACTAAGTTTTAATGCAAAACAGACACCCATTATTTTTTTTTAAAACATGGTATTGCATACCACAAGCATCAAACATGGCTATGATTTTATTAAGCAACCCAATGGTTATATTTTCAACCACTCTTCACGTGTTTGAACACGAACGATAACTCTGTTCTGAATAATATCGTTTAATATAAATAACTGCTAGATGGTAAAATAAGACATACATCATGAAAGCTTTTCCTGTTTTAACATAAATCACAGTAGGATGTGATATGAAAAACGACCAGTACTTACGTATTTTGAGAATATTATCCGAACACTTATACTTCCGCTCGAAATTTCACAGGAAGTGAACAAATATCGGTGAAGTCTCGTGAACTTTCATTCGAGCACCTCTGGATTTATTACTTACTTAGCAACGATAAAGAAATCATTACGAACACATTCGCAGGGGTGTACCTGTATAAAAATCACCGGTGATATGTAGTCATATATTCTTGACAATATTGATTTTAGTGTTATAAAAATTTAGATTTAAGTTCTATCAATTATTCAAAGGTTTAATATTTATAAATTGAATAAATAAAATAAAATAGAAAAATAAAAATAAATAAAATTGAAAAAAAATAAACTAAATTTAATAGGCCTAGCAAGCAATTGCTTAAATAAACAATGCACTGCAGAAATTGATGGCTTAATTAGATCATAGTTATTTTGTTTCACTTATAATTAAGATGATTTACCTATTAACAGATAGGAATATGAAACTTCAATCAAACCAATGCTCGATTTAATTGTCATTAATTTTCTTTATATATTCTATACAATTAACTATCTTATACATGAACATCATATGTGGTTTATGTTGTGTTCTTCTAAGATGTAAAGGTTCCCAGCCCAGTCTATCATACAAACATGATCTAGATGAATTACTAGTAACTCTTAACCCAATAATAATTCCTGCCGTTTCAACCTGTACCTTTTCAAGCATAAAAGCAAAATGGATTTCTTTCTATGACATGTTTCAGTAATCTAAGTACATCCAACATTTCAGCCTTTTCATGTATATTTGTTATATGATTAGTCCAAGTTCCATCAGCCTGAAAATGTAGTCCTAAATGTACATGAGCATTTGATTTTTTTTATATCATCACCACCTTAGCCAAACTGTATGCTGTGATAATTCCAGTGCTTTCGTAAAATTTAACGTTAATAGTTTTTTCCCCTATTAAAATCAACAGCCAAAAATTTGGATCATATAATTTTTATTTTTTTTAAGATCCTCAATAAGGGACAAAGAAGGGGTAATAATGTCATTATCAACAATGGCGAACAGAGATGTATCATCAGCAAATAATCTAATGTTATCTAATGTGCCATTAGCAATATCATTCATAAATATTAAAAACAAATACTTGCATGCTAAAATATTTATGTACATGTATATGATATTCAAAATAAGTTATAATTGCTAAACAGAGTTTGTTGTTGACATTGATTGTATTTAAAATAAACTTGAATGCAACTATGTCTGATTTTTCTTCTCCTCAAAAGAATGAATAATGAGTGTACATAAAATAAAATTTAGCTATGATCAATCATAGAAAAAACCCTTTTTAATTGTTAAAATTTACTTCTATTACAAGTATCTAATTAATTTTTTTTTCTATTTTAAACATAATCTTTAATATTGCCTGCTATTTTTTATTTAATTAAAAATTCGCCTAAGGTCAATAATTGTACAGACTATAATTCACCTGTAATTAATTTCCTTTGTTCTTTGACACCCTTACCTGTGCACCATTCCCACTTAGCTAAAATCAGTCACCCATAAAAAATTCAGAATTTTAGCTAAGTGGGAAGACACCGATCAAATCCAGCAAAACCTGAAGGGCTTTATGATAGATTTGATCACACCCTGACCGAAATAATCAACTCATAATATTCATGCAAAGAATGATTCCTTAACATTTATATTTATTAAATTTTCGGCATTTGTACAATTAAATACCGGGTATTACATTATGCAAACCCCGCTTGCGCCAAAACAATACGTAGTTTACGTCATTGATGAAATGTATCGAACTATACTTAAAAAAATGATTCTGGTATTATCACAAAGACCCTGAAAAATGGAAAATAATTAGAAATGTCTGCAATGTCAAAAACCTTTGTAATAATGTAAGAAACTTCATCAACAGATTGTTTTATTTATTAACTCATTACATGTTAACTTGCATGCACCTGTAAAATATGTATAATTATACATTAATTAGTTGTATATAAAATACACGAATACTAAACCGTCTCTCAATTCACAGTCATATTTTGATGAAACATACATGTAACACATAATATAAAACAGTTTTGTAATATACATATATATAAACATGTAATATATATATTATATAATCGATTACAGAATTTGCCAATCAGTTAATCCAAATTCGTTCCGATCGATTAACCGGTTACTCGTATCAAATTACGTTTTATGTACATAAGTTTTTGCAGTGTTTTATTTTCTTAAATTTACAGTCATTAATGCCACAGAAAACACGATTTTTTGTAAATAAGTTTCAAGTAATAATATTATATGGCAATTATTTGTCATTATATTTCTCAAGAAAAAATCCCCCAGCAAACAGTCGTGCAATAATGTCCATGCCCGCTGTATCGTAGTCTGTTTATTTTGTGAAGTAAAATATGATCATCAATGGCCAATTAAAGTTTTTCAATTCAATTTATTTCACTCAAACCGTCAACATGACGGTACATGAGGTACATATATATATATATATATATATATATATATATATATATATATATATATATATATATATATATATATATATATATATATATATATGCACACACACACACAAATGTATGTATAGAGTCAGAGGTACATGTACAGCACAAATTAGAGAGAAAAAAATATGAGAAAAAAGTACAAATGTTCAAGGAGGACATGACAAATTCCTAGATTTCCGTTTAACATTGTCATCCTTTTGTGCGGGCCTACATACGTATACGGGCACACACAGGAACATACTGGACAGTTTGTTGATGTATAACATTTACATACTAGTACCATCAGTTTATTTACATATATTTACATTTTCCAGTGTCTTTGCCTGTGATAACACTACGTATAGATTTTGTACTATATAACCCATAATACAAATGACGCCAAATCGAGGCGCCAGCAGAGTTTGCTTATTAATATTTAAATATATAATTGTACGATGGCTTAAAATTATATAAATATAAGTAATAAGGAATCATTCTTTGAATATTATAAGATGATAATTTCAGTCGGGGTGTGATCAAATCTATCATAAAGCCCTTCGGGCTTTATTGGATTTGATCACACCCCGACCGAAATTATCACCTCATAATACTCAAAGAATGATTCCTTATTCCTTATTTAAAACAAGATTTAAAAAAAAATGTTCACCTTGTTGACAATAATGTAACAATATGATCACAGTTGGTTTAAATGTAATACTGGATTTTCTTCACTTTACCCGTTTTATTCTCTGCCACTAAGAGGTTGTTTCTGGTGTCCACACATAAACATTGTAGATCCTGTAAATGACAGTTGTCAATGTAGCGGAGGAACTGTCCATCCTGATCCAGGATGTGGATACAGTTGTTAAGGTTTGATGCCAGGATCCGACTCTGGCTGTCTGTAGTGATGCCGACTGGATGAAATGGTTCCTTGGTAGTAGAGGGTGGACCGGTGTACGTAAACCGGAGTTTCCCGGCCTGATTGACCACCACTACTGCACCGGCTATACAATCAGCTACACAGATATCTAGGTTCTTGTTCTCACTGATGTATTTAGAGTAAACAGTCTCATCAGAGGAATAGAGAGGATGTCCTTTGTCATTGTATTGAATTGTTTGTTTCTCTGTGGACCCAGAGTAACGCACAACTTTTGCTTGTTTCTTATCATCAGTGATCATGACAACCAGGAGATCACCAGAGGAGGTACTACAGATATAGAGAGGATACCACCCCCTTAGTCTGATCACTGTCTGTATCTGTGTATTCTTCACTATGTTCACAGTTCTATCACTGGGATCAGTATAAACTAGTTCACCACTCTGTGTCACTGCTATGTCCTCTGGCGGGTTCCCTGACTTGGTTTGGATTGACTTCACTAGTTTACTGTGGATGTTGTAGAGTCTCATCATGTTGTCCTGACCACACGTCCATACCTCATCATCACATAGACAGGACACACTGCGAAATATATTAGATTCTTCATACTCTGTGTTTATATCTGTGATGATCCGTGGTACATCAATGAGCGGTCTGTCCGGGGGAGAGGACTCAGCACCAGAAGAATCCATTGTGTAGACTTGTTCTTCTGTTTTAATAGATAATGATGACAAAGAACCAATCTGCTGGTAATTCTGTTCTTTGTTAATCTTCTGAGGGGTAAATCTTGGTAAGGAAATCGTGAGTTTAGGAGGCAATCTTCTGAATTCAGCATTCCTGGAGTTGAAGGCAGAAACAATGCTGACATCATTGGAGTTGAGTAGCTTCTTCAGTTCAGCAATGCTCTGTGTGATTTCAGAAATACTGCATTTGATTTCATTTTCCTGCTTATCAAGGACAACCAGTTGTTTGGATTCCATTTCATTCACGTTAGATTTCAGTTTCTTGATAGCATTGTCTATTTCTGTGTGCAAGTCATCTCCATGTTTGTCTAGAGCTGTTGTTAATTTCTTGGAGTTTTTATTCAGATCAGCTTTCTGAACTAAGATGATGGATGCAATCTCTTGATATTTAGGATAAATTGAGTTTTCTAATTCCTGTAGATCTTTTTTTAAGGCGTCTTTTTTAGTATATAGTTTTTTTAAAATGCCAACTTGCTTGTGTCCTAGATGTTCACCAGAGGAGACACACTCCACACAAATAGGTATGTTACATTGTTCACAATGAAGGTCACATAATTGTGTAGGATGCTTTAAACATTTAGGATTTAGTCCTCTCTTGCTAAATGGCACCACTTTGTGATCTTTGGACTCATCGGAGAGATGTTCCCCCACACATGCTTTACATAGATGTATGTGACAAATGTCACAGAACATAGGGGGGCCCGGGGTCTCACAGAGATGGCACCGTAACACATCCTGGGCCCAAGAACGTGGTAGCATGGTCGGACACCTTGATAGATTTTCATCTGATTTCTGAAAGAAACAACAGCTGCTATTACATGTAGCTCACTTCTTTTTAGATTCTTTGTAATATTTACATGTATTATATATGTAGTGATAAATAAACTAGCTAAGTTATGTGGTGGTGGTGGTGGTGGTAGTGGCGGGGGGGGGGGGAGGGTAACATGGCTATAACTCACCCACTATCAATGGGTTTATTTTAAATAAAAGCTTTTATGTTTAATGTATTGTCAGGTTAAAATTAATCTCTACATATGCATTTTATTTTGCTTGCCTTGATGCAAAATGTAATAATTATGCAGAGTCGATCATCTGCTCATAATCTTTGTAGAAGCATATGTAGTATCCATCTTTGCTTGGGTTGTGTTTACCGAACGATAGGGTCCCCCCCCCCCACATATTGCTCGCGGTATTTAACAGTGAAATATAACTGCGCAATACCCTGCTTAAGCGCATGACAACACTATTAAATATTAATATAGTATGTCCTAATGATGACAATAACCGTGCGTTTGTTCAAGATCTTGCATACTCTTCATGTACATAGTTTATCGCATGTCTATTCTTGGGGACAGGGGTTATAGTGTGGGATAAGGTGGGATCGGCCTTGTCATCACACACCTGTGTTTTACCGGCCGAATCAAGGGTATATTTTTAATTATGTATAATTCAATACAGATATTTGTTATTCATCGCGTCTTGATTATCAGTTATTCATAGTATCCATAAACAATATACAAACCTTCACAATCCAACATGGCTAGGCCTAGGTCGATTTGTTTATTTATTCTTCCTGGTCTTTTATCTGGTACGACCATACCACGTGATTAATTCATGGGATTTTAAAACCGAATCGGGTCACCCAGACCAAACCCGAACATTTCGAAATGTGAGAATGGTACATGCATGAAAAATGTTTGCTAGCTGTAACAATATGGCTATATCCTCATCAAATTAGAGCCTTTCTGTCTGATGAGCAATCATATGGCATTGTGTCAGGAACGTAGCGTCGTTTTTAAAAGTGAATGAAGGGTGGGGGGGGGGGGTGGTGGGCAGACTCGTCGAAATATCTTGAAAAGCAAGCAGAAAATAAAGGAATTTCGCCAATCATGAAGAGGGGGTAGGAGAACGTGATACCAACATTTCGTTAATTTCACTTCAATTTTTCATATGCAGTGGCGGATCCAGGAATTGAAGGAAGAGGGTCGCCACTTGTAAGCAAGGGGTCTGGGTCCATGGCAAAGCCTTGGTGGGAGCTCAGGGGGCTAAGCCCCCGGAAATTCCTGAATTCTAAAGATTTTTTTTAGGAAAATGTCAAACTATTGTGATATTTCTTCTCGAGATTACGTGTATACTTAATAATAATCAAAGTACTGAAGAACTGACGAGAATTGATTTTGTCGATGTTTATTTATTCAAAAATCAATGATATGTTATTTTGCATGACAAGTACGTGTAGTTTCTAATTTGAATTACACACATTTTTATAGATTTATGAGATCACTTTCATCTGTTTATCACATTACGTGAAAATCATAGTTAATGACCTTTATTTAAATATTTATATACACGTAATAGTGTTGTGTTGTGCATGTAATAATGTATGCCTAAATATTAGTCAAGGTTTAATACTAGAGTGCACGAGCCGAAGGCGGCAACACAGCATTATTGTTATTATAATCAAAATATTTTCACCGGTTTAGAATTTTCAAATTTTACAATATTTGACCAACAAAATACGTTTTAAAATTTTTTAGATAAGTAAAAATTATTAAAGCACCGGCAGGATTCGAACTCGTGACATACAGATTCGTATTAAACGCTCTAGCCCATTCGCTACTTTGTTAGGTAACAATGTTTGGAAAAAAAATATTTATAACAATATATTTCATTTTATGATGACTTTTTTTCCATAAATATTGATAGGAAGTACGTCACAATATGGAGGTGTCCCATAGCACCTTCAGTGGCCTAGATGCACCATCCCTGCAAGTTTGGTGAAGGAAAAACAAGTAAAAACTTAGATACAGGACATGCTCCAAAAACTTGATCCAGGTCCAGACGCCGAGGGTATAGCAAAAGCTTTCCTATACTACATATCGATGAGCTCAATATCTGGATCGCGAATATATAATACATGTATAGCCTGTATCAGAAAAACAAATCCTCATATTTAACCATCTCCGTTGAACGTCTCTCTATAGAGAGCAAGAGCAGCGATAAATCCAATCCGTTTGCGTGTCCGTTGAAAATTGTTGATCACGAAAATGTCGGGACCAGTGTATTGTAGCGTATAAAACGGATAACATCCGAACCATTCACAAAAACAATCCATACGAGCAATTTGATAACTTTGTAGTGTATTTATGCAGAATAGTAGCATCAAAAAAGGTAGGCACAAAGTCACAATCATAATTATTTTAATGAGGAAAAAAAAAAACTTGAAAGAAATCCATCTGCAACATATTAAATACTCATTAACATGAACGATACTAGATACAAATTGATACAAACAGTGTATGTATTGTATACATTGCATGTTACAATAATAATTGAAGAGCTAAAGTTTACAAAATTAAAGATTTATAAATTCATGTATATGATATCCACTATAAACAAATAAATGGGGAACAGGGGATACTTCAGTATTTTTAGAAGGCAAACAACAGGTAAAAAAATATTTCCTACCGCTTGTAGCTCACAAAATTTAGGCACAAAATTTATGGACACAATGCATTTTTTTGTGTTTTCTGTGAACCAACACACCAAAAATGTCCACAACATAAATATGCAAAATGCAGTTAATTAACAAGGAATGTGTAATAATAATTGCAGTATCCCACATAAGCAGAATGATTATAGTTGAAATAAACATTAGACAGCACAAAAAAGTGTTTGATTTTGAACATCCACACCCACAATATTCAAATAAACTCTATAATTCGAAGAATTAGCTCAGTAAGTCAAGTTCATTCATAAACTGCACCATTAGGTAGTCACCATACATTTAACCCTTAACGCAACAAAGAATGTATATTCTAATATAACAGTGAGAATTCAATATTGATTGATATTATATTGAGAATACATAGAACAGTCAACTCTCTGTATGTGCATGTTGAAACATTGTACAGAGTACACAATGGTAAATCTTTGTTCAATGGGCCTATCACGTTACAACTTATTGCTGCACACTGAAAACCATTATCACAGATTTATCTAATATATCACCCAGAAAAGTGCACTTTCTTATCTAATATTATATCATTCAGATAAGCACATCTTGTCACCACAAAGAAGAAGAATACCGGTAGTCAAAATCCCCTCAATGACATGCCAAATACTCACATAAACATACAAGTACTAGAGAGTTGGTTTTTTTTTCAAAAACATAATGGAATCACTTACAATGAATATCATGTAGAATTCCTCATGAATCTAAAATACTATTTGTCATGAATTAGAAAATATTAAAAGAGATTTTCTTGTACATATAGAATCCCTCATGAGCATGATTATATGGAAAATCTCATACACATGAATGTCATGTCAATGCAATTACATGTATGATAGTAAATCAATCTTCTGTCAATCCAACATCTAAAATTTCTAATGAACATAATGTGAAATATCCACCGGACATGTCAAACATCTAAAATCCCATAAACATGAAAAATACATCAGAAACATATTTAAGAATTTCAGTTTTTCATAAAAATCATACGGAAGGAACGATCACCCATGTACATGATGTAAAAGGATTAATTTAGTTACATATTAAATCTACTTGTACAAGTACACAAGACATAGAGTGACAGAAGAACATATACAATGTCATGTAAATATCTTGTAAAAATAACATTATTTTTTTCCAGAGAGTAGGTTACCTTATGGATACATTATAAATAACATTATTCAAGAAAAATATCCAACATATTGATAATGAAATAAGGGTGAAAATTAAATACCAACACATAATTATATGACTTTTAAAATAACAGAAAGTCATTTTTAATCAGATAAAGTCACAATTGGCAAATATTCTTGAATATTTATCAAATAAATGCAAACATTCTTCTAATATGTAAAGGTATATGTACATGTATTTAATTTAGTGATAAGTCATAGTTTATGCCATAACACAAAACACCCCAGCAAATGTATATTTCACAAAGTTTAAATAAAGAGACAAATACAGATTTGTCTACTAAATGTCACAATATCATTATAAATCATTGTGTAAAATTCCTTGCAAGGCTTAAAAATGTCATGCACTATATGTACTATAAAGTCCAAATATAGAAGAATCCACATACAGAGATCATTAAAATCAATTTTACTATGTTTCCATTGTTTGCCCAAATGTCTGGAACCTACATATTAGGGCTCTGGGCTGGTGCTTTGTGAAGAGCACTTGTCCTGTTGTCCATGCATATTTAGTAAAGAGTAAGAATATATATTCTTTAAGGTACCGCACTACACCTAGACTTTAACTTTTTAAGATGGCGATTTAAATGTTTTGTTAAATTGTTTATATTCAATTAACTAGGCTGAATATCAACATATCTCAGTGGTTAAAGTATCGGGCTTGTGAAACTCAGATCATGAGTTCATATCCACCAAACTTTTTTTTCATATTTACTGAATTAATTTTTTGAAAATATAAATTTTTATCCAAATTGCACATTTTTTCACATATTTGACTTATATACTTCTTATCTATCATAATCAAATAATTTTCCAAGGTATAGTGAGCCACCTTAATTGACAAGGAAAATTGCTTAAATGACCAGTAACCTTTTGTTTATAGGCCTGTAACATATGAGGCACCAAACAAAAATTCCAGTAAAAAAGACAGAAACTAAAATGTGCTGCTTAATACCAGTATCAATAAAATGTCCATTACTTGCTCTACATAGATACAAATCTTAAAATAATTACATGTATCTAATATTGTGGGATGGTTCAATGCCACAATAAATAGATTCAGATTCAAGACAAAGACCAAAAATATACTAGTCTTTAAAATTCATGAAGTGCTTTGAATTGTATGAATGAAAGGCTTAAATTATTGGGACTTAAAAATGAATCTAGCATATGAACGATTCCATGAATATTTTGCAAGATATAAGTTATTGGCTGAATATAAAGCATTGTGGGAAGCGCGTGTCAGTTCATTTACTACAACCATATGCAAACGATGCTTTAATACGCCATTTTAAAGAACAATTCAATTCATCTTGACACCATGCCTTCAAGCTCTTTCCTAACATTAAATTTATGCATTTACGCACATCAGAACAACATACTGGGAGGTTAATAGCACTGAAATCTTAAGAGCATTTTGCTACGATACATAAAGCAGTCTTTCATCACAGCTTTTAAAGAGCATCTTGTCAAATGTCATCACATAATTTGTGAGAGCATCTTAGATTGTATCATAGTTCACGACCTGATCCATCACAAATCTGCTATATTTATTTATTGATATGAATAAGGAAGGTTCTGCCATCTTTTGTGTTATGCCAGCAGTTCTTCATCACTGTCGTCATGGTAACTGATGACCGCCGGGGACTCCTCGCTCCGTAATATACTTATGTCCTCGGTATCTGTGGTGACCTGCACCGACCCCTGAATTCCAAGGTCACTGGCCGAGATCTCTGGGAGAAAATCCTCTACTTCACTTGATGGAATCTAACAATAAAAAGAAACAAGATAAGATAAGAAAGAGGAGGATCTTTCATTTCATTTGATGAAATCTAGCAACAAATTTACTATCATTGTAACAGAGAAAATTAATATTAAATCTTAAATAGTGAAAATCAAGAACATATTTTAAAAAGATTTTCCAATTCACCTGATAGAATCAAATCTAACAACATCTTCACTACTGATGATAAACATACCTCCCAATATCTAGTATAAAACAAGAAATGTTACCTACCTCACTATACCTATATGAACTGGAATGTCTTCTGAATAGCCCTCGAAGTCTGGAAGCTACTGCGTCACTGAAATGTCAGTCAATATACCCGATCATATCAAATTAAATGAAGAGGGATTTCAGGTATAGAAGTTTTCAAGGACTATGCTATCTATAGATTAGTCAAAATCCATCATATACAGAGGTTGGCTCTGTCTATACAAATTTACTAACAAAGAAATAAAGTTCTTTACAGTAAATATTTATATAATGTTTTAGAGATATCAAGATTTGTGTTGGTATGTGACTTTTATTCAATGCCTTAGGTTTTTTTTTTCCATCTGCCATGGAGAAGGGGTAAATCTGTAATAATCTAATGTTTCCAGTGTACATGTATATTGTTGCAATCCTATAGAGGGATGGGGAATTAAGATTTTAGAACTTGTCCCCAATCCCTAGTTACAATATTGCATTAAAGCAATATGAGCTGTATTTTTTGGATTTTTATTCTGCTGCTTAAACCTGCTAGCATGATAAGTCTGCATATAACTTAAACTTTTATGATAATTTAAAATAAGATTTGAAAACATCATTAATTTTTGTCAAAGGAAATATTTCTCGTCTAAGGAATATATAGCAAATCAATTTTTGTACAGGACGAAAAATAATTCAATTTTGCTCCAAATAAGGCTTTTTACGGCCTTTTCCACAAAAATATGGCTAACAGAAATTAAAAAACCATGATATTTTAGTCATTTAGTAGAAAAGAACATTTTGGTAAAAAAAAAAATCAACATAAAAAATGCACCTCATATTGCTTTAAAATACGTTCAGATCAATGGCTGTCACCAACCTTCTCTCCTTTTTGTGGAACACAATCAGAAGTAGACATATCACAATGGCCGACAGGAAGACCGCTACAATGGTCCCCACTGTGCTGCCCGATGAAAATTCTTATTTGTATTTCTGTAGTTTTAACATCTCCAGTTTAATTCTGTTTTATCCTGCCTCAAAAATTCGATATACCATTGCATAATTACGTTATTATATATAACCTAGTTACAAGTAAACAGCTTGAGTATAATTAAATTCTAGAATAGTTACCTTGAGGGCGATGAAATATCCTAATAGCAAATTTTAATTCATTTAATTCACGTGAAATTTCCTAAAAACTATGTACAACGACACATTTTCCAAAACGCATGCCAGGCAAAAGGGATTCTGAATGCACTCCAACTCACATCAGAGATCTTAATTCTTGTGAGTTCTAGTTAGATGAGTAAACTCTTACAATTGTACACCAGAACCATACTTGGAAACTTCGATGTCAACAGAAGTAAAGGAATTTTAATAGAAAGAAGTTTTATAAAAATTAATTAATTAAATTTTTTCACTGTTTGGTACAGAATTTATCTGTAAACTAGTGTAAAAAGGCAAAGAAAAAATCATCACATTTTGGCACCTCCGTAAAATAAAAATCTTAACTATACGCCGTGTACCTAACGACCAGGACGAAACTCCTATATGAATTTTTTTTTCTAAATGAATGAAACCTTCTAAAACTCCAGTGCATCTTCATCGAGTTATCGCTCTTGGTTAAGGTAAATAAATAAATAAATAAATGAATTTGTCAATATCTAGTAAATGATTCAAGAGTGTATAGTGCTAGAATTATTATCACGTCATAATTGATTTGTAGAAACTTTTTCCCGTGCTTTACTGCTTTAAAGGAATTCTGTAGAAAGTTAAACAGTTCCTGGACATTCTATGTTAAATCATGGGAAACGTAATTCCGATACCTATATTCAATTTGACATCATTTTAAAGAGCAGGTCAAGAGCTTGTTTAATTCCATTTTTGGAGAGACTGTACGCATTCTAGATATAATTTATTAGCAATATTTTTACCTTCAGAATAATTGATAAAAAAATATATATATAATTTGATGACAAGACGATGACCCTATGGAAAGGGGTCAAAGTTCAATAGACACATGGACTGTGTTAGTCCTATTGCAATCATTCAGAGAAAGATGTAAAACATATAGTACATGCGCGGATTCAGAAATTTTTACCAAGGGGGGGGGGGGGGTCCATGGTATATTTGTGATAATTTTACTATGTAATTTTGAATATTTTCCAGGGGGGGGGGGGGTCGGGACCCCCCTGACCTCCCCTCGCCTCCCCTAGATCCGCGCATGTACTAGTACTCTGGGATGTTTCATACGGAATATGAATATTGCTAACGCAAAGAGGATATTTTCCCTGCAATCCTAGCTACCTTCCATTTTCCCAAGTCATGAGTTTCTGATCCGATCCGCTCTACGTAACCGTTTATTACGTAGATAGCGGACTCTTGACGTGGGAAGATGGCTACGTTCATATCCGGACGAAACGCCAAAAAAGAAAGAATTTTATTGGTTAATATTTACATTTTAACTGTCTTTGTCTGTTATAACATTACGAATCAATTTTGAAGCCTAAAGCGCGACACAAAATGGGTGTGTCTTATACCATAACCGAAAAACGGTATTGGCTGCGCCGCGTAGTAATACATACGGGTAGCATGTGCTACGTGAAAAAATAGCGGGTTAAAAAATGTTGTTTTTACAGTATAAAAATTGGAAATAATCTAAATATAAGTAATAAGGAATCATACTTTGAATATTATGGGGTTATAATTTCGGTCGGAGCATGGTCAAATCTATCATAAAGCCCTTCAGGTTTTGTTGGATTTGATCACCTAATATTCAAAGAACGATTCCTTATGTATAGACAGTTCTCATTAAAATGGGAATAAAAGTGTCAGATTTTCCCATGCATTTTACATGTTTATCTCCTAAAGAACTTAATTTTCAGAGGTATCAACTTCTTCGGGTGAAAAGAGGGGACATATGAGAGAAAAATATTAGCGTGGTCAAATCTATCAAAAAGCCCTTTGGGCTTTCTTGGATTTGACCACGCCCCGACCAAAATTATCACCTCATTATACTCAAAGAATGATTCCATAAATAAATTGTCTGCCCCAAGTTTCCATGTCCATAACGTGTGATGGACTTCACCCATTTGTTGATTTTCTCTATAAATTCACATATCTTTCGTCAAAGAACGGTTAAGAAAAAGGAAAAAAAATTGTCAGATTTCTTCTCTCACATGTCCCCTCTTTTCACCCAGAGAAATTGATACCATTGAAAATTAAGTTCTTTAGGAGATAAACATACATATATTATACATAAGGAATAAGGAATCGTTCTTTGAGAATTATGAGGTAATCAAATCCAAAAAAACATGAAGGGCTTTATGATGAATTTGATCACGCCCTGACCAAAATGATCACCTCATTATATTCAAAGAATGATTCATTTTTACTTATATAAGGAATAAGGAATAAGGAATCATACTTTGGGTATTATGAGGTGATTATTTTGGTCGGGGCGTGATCAAATCCAATAAAGACACGGGAAAATGTAAATAAATATATATATAATTTTCGGCAATTTTACAATTATATTATCAATATCTTAACATTATTTTCATATCGTATAATTATGCAAACCCCGCTTGCGCCCAAACAATACGTAATTTACGTCATTGATAAAATGTATCGAACTATACATTAAAAAATTGATTCTATAGCATAATCACAAAAACGCTGGAAAATGGAAAATAATTAGTAATGTCTGCAATGTCAAAAACCTTTGTAATAATGTAAGAAACCGCAGCAACAGATTGTTTTCATGTATTGTCCCATTACATGATAACTTGCATTTGCATGTAAAATATGTATAATCATAAATACATTAATTGTATATAAAATGCACGAATACTAAATCGTCTCTCAATTTTTACAGTTACATTTTGATGAAACAAACATGTAACACATAATATAAAACAGTCTTGTAATAAACATATATATACATGTATTATTATTATTAGGGATGGCAATCGATTGCATAAAATTTGCCAATCGGTTAATCGCAATTCGTTCCAACCGGTTAACCGGTTACTCGTATCAATTCAAATTGCATAAATTTTTGCAGTGTTTTATTTTCTTAAATTTACAGTTATTAATGTCACAGAAAACACGATTTTTTGTAAATAAGTTTCAACTAATAATATTACATGCACATATATATGGCAATCATTATTTAATAATATTTCTTAAGAAAAAATCCTCCCAAACAGTCGCGAAATAATGTTGATGCCCGATGTATCGTATTCTGTTTATTTTGTGAAATAAAATGTGATCAAATACTAGTACCATCAGTTTATTGACAGTTAAAACGAGATTTAAAAAAAAAATTAAGATTGTTGACAATGATGTAACATTATGATCTCAGTTTGTTTACATATAATTCTGGATTTTTTTCAGTTTACTTGTGTCCCTCTCAGCCACAAAGAGGTTGTCTCTGGTGTCCACACATAAACCGTATGGATACTGTAAATTACAGTTGTCAATGTAGCGGAGGAACTGTCCGTCCTGATCCAGAATGTGGATACGGTAGTTGGCACAGTCTGCTGTCAGGATCCGACCCTGGCTGTCTGCAGTGATGCCGACTGGATTAAATGTCCTGAAGGGAGGACCAGTATATGTAAACCGTTGTTTACCGGCCTGATTGACCACCACTACTGCACTGGCTATATAGTCTGCTACACAGATATCTAGGTTCTTGTTCTCATTTATATATTTAGGGTAAAGTTCAGATGAATAGAGAGGTTGTCCTTTGTCATTGTATTGGACTGTTTGTTTCTCTGTGGGGCCAGAATAGCGCACAACTTTTGATTGTTTCATATCATCAGTAATCATGACAACCAGAAGGTCACCAGAGGAGGTACTACAGACATATAAAGGATACCATCCCCGTAGTCTGATCACTGTCTGTATCTGTGAATTCTTCACTATGTTCACAGTTCTATCATAGGGATCAGTATAAACTAGTTCACCACTCTGTGTCGCAGCTATGTCCCCTGGTTTCTTCCCTGACTTGGTTTTGATTGACTTCACTAGTTTACTGTGGAGGTTGTAGAGTCTCATCAGGTTGTCCTGACCACGGGTCCATACCTCATCATCACTCAGACAGGACACACCGAATAACTCATTGGATTGTCCATACTCTGTGTTTATATCTGTGATGATTCGTGGTTCATCAATGAGCGGTCTGTCCGGGGGAGAGGACTCAGCACCGGGGATATCCATCGTGTAGCCATGTCCTTGTGTATTGATGGATAATGCTGACAGGGAACCAATCTGCTGATAAATCTGTTCTTTGTTAATCTTTTGAGGGGTGAATCTTGGTAAGGGAACTGTAGGTTTAAGGGGTAATCTTCTGAATTCAGCATTTCTGGAGTTGAAAGCAGAGACAAGGCTGACATCATTGGAGTTGAGTAGCTTCTTCAGTTCAGCAATGCTCTGTGTTATTTCAGAAATACTGGATTTGATTTCATTTTCCTGCTTATCAAGGTCTACTAGGTGTTTGGATTCCATTTCATCCAGGTCAGATTTCAGTTTCTTGATGGCAATGTCTATTTCTCTGTGCAAGTCTTCTCCATGTTTGTCTAGGGCTGTTGTTAATTTCTTGGCGTTTTTATTCAGATCAGCTTTCTGAACTATGATGTTGGATGCAATCTCTTGATATTTAGGATAAATGGAGTTTTCTAATTCCTGTAAATCTTTTTTTAAGGCTTCTTTCTTAGTATTTAGATTTTTTGAAATGCCCACTTGCTTGTGTCCTAGATGTTCACCAGAGGAGACACATTCTACACAAATAGAAATGTCACATTGTTCACAATGAAGGTCACATAATTGTGTTGGATGCTTTAAACATTTAGGATTAAGTCCTCTCTTGTTAAATGGTTCAACTTTATGTTCTTTGGATTCATCAGAAAGATGTTCCTCCACACATGCTTTACATAGATGTATGTGACAAATGTCACAGTACATAGGGGGGCCCGGGGTCTCGCAGAGATGACACCGTACCACATCCTGGGCCCAAGTGCGTGGGAGCATGGTCGGACTCCTAGATAGATTTTCATCTGATTTCTGAAAGAAACAACAGCTGCTATTACATGTAGCTTACTTGCTTATAGATCCTTTGTAATATTTACATGTATTATATATATGTAGTGATAAATATACTAAGTTATGTGGTGGTGGTGGTGGGGGGGGGGGGTGTAAAATGGCTAGAACTCACCCACTATCAATGGGTGCAGCTTGATACATCTCCCCTTATTTTAAATAAAAGCTTGTGTGTTTAATATCTTGTCAGGTTAAAATTAATCTCATCATATATATTTTATTTTGCTTGCCTTGATGCAAAATGTAATAATTATGCAGAGTCGATCATTTGCTCATAATCTTTGTAGAAGCATATGTAGTAACCATCTTTGCTTGGGTTGTGTTTACCGAATGATAGGATTGCCCCATCCCCACATACTGCTCGTGGTATTTAACAGTGAAATATAACTGCGCAATACCCTGCTTAAGCGCATGACAACATGACAACACATTATTAAATATTAATTAAGTATGTCCTAATGATGAAATAACCGTGCGTTTTTTCTAGATCTTGCATACTCTTCATTTACATAGTTTACCGCACATCTATACTTGGGGATAGGGAGTGTGTGAGATAGGGTGGGGTCGGCCTTGTCATCACGCACCTATGTTTTACCGGCCGAAACAAGGGTTTAGTTTTAATTATGCATAATTCAATACAGATAATTGTTGTTTATCATGTCTTGATTATCAGTTACTTATAGTATCCATAAACAATTTATACAAACCTTTACAATCCAACATGGCGTGGCCTAGGCCGATTTGTTTATTTTCTCTTCCTGGTCTGGTGTTACCTGGTACGACCATACCCCGTGATTAATTCATGGGATTTTAAAACCGAATTTCACTTCAATTTCTTGTATGCAGTGGCGGATCCAGGATTTGAAGTTAGAGGGGCGCCACTTGTAAGCAAGGGACCTGGGTCCATGGCAAAGCCTTGGTGGGAGCTCAGGGGGATAAGCCCCCGGAAACTCCTGAATTCTAAAGATTTTGTGGAGTAAAAATGTTAAACTGTTGTGATATTTCTTCTCGAGATTATACTTCAAAATAAAAAAATAATAACAATACAAAATTTCAAAGGTCTGCAGATTTAAGACCTAAAGTATCCTCATCAAAAGCCTCTGCCTTGTAGAAATATACGAAACATTTGTTTTATTTTTTTTCTAAGGAATGACTGCATGTACATGTAAATAAATCAGTTTAAAAAATGGGACGGTGTAAATGAAGTTTATTAAAGATAACCATGCCAGCTTGTATTATAATAAACATGGAAGAGTCATTATTTAAAACACCAGTTTGTATAACCAATAATTCAAAGGTGGTTGACTGGTCACATTTGAACACAAGGGGAGCGTGACTAAAATGGGTTTTCTATATGTTACACCATTTCTTCATATTACACCATGGAAATGGGTCTAATTTTAAGATATCCCACGAGTTTCAAAAAAGTTGATGTTTAAGACTCACAAGTTGTTCATTTTCTTTGCCAGTATGATTTAGCTTTATTTTGACAATTTTATTTAAATCCGGAACTGAAAATGATTGACTGATTGATTGATTGATAATATATATTTTTTTTCATCCAAACCATAGGTAATCACAGATTACTGAGCTCAACGATACGAGGCATCACCTAGCTTTATGAGACCACCTTTATCTGTTGATCACATTACGTGAAAATCATAGTTAAATACCTTTATTAAAATATTCATATACACGTAATAGTGTTGTGTTGTGCATGTACTAAATGTATGCCCAAATAGTAGTCAAGGTTTAATACTAGAGTGCACGAGCCGAAGGCGAAAACACAACACTATTGTTATTATAATCAAAATACTTTCACCGGTTTAGAATGTTCAATTTTTACAATATTTGACCAACAAAATACATTTTAAAATTTTTTAGATAAGTAAAAAAAAATTAAAGTCACGGCGGGATTCGAACTAATGGCTTACAGATTCGTATTAAACGCCCATTCGCTACGATGTTATGTAACAATGTCGGGGGGAAATAATATTTATAACAATATATTTCATTTTATTGTTCATATAATTTCGAAAGGAAGTACGTCACAATATGGAGGCGTCCCATACCACCTGAAGTGTCCCTGATACACCATCTCTGCAAGTTTGGTGAAGGAAAAACCAGTAATAACTTAGATACAGGACTTGCTCCAAAAACTTGATCTAGGTCCAGACGCCTAAGCTTTCCCATACTTCGTATCGGCTAGCCTAATATCTGGATCGCAAATATATAAATAAATATATATGAGAAAAACAAATCCTCATATATAACCATCTCCATAAGAACGTCACTCTATAGAAAGCAAGAACAGCGATAAATCCAATCCGTTTGTGTGTCTGTTGAAAATTGTTGCTCACGAAAATGTCGGGATCAGTGTATTGTAGCGTATAAAACAGATAACATACGAATCATTAAGGAAACAGATCCATGCTAGCAACTTGATATCTTGGTAGTGTATTTATGCGGAAGAGCAGTATCAAAAAAAGTAGGCACACACAGTCACAATCATAATTATTTCAATGAGAAAAAAAAAACAACTTGAAAGAAATCCATCTGCAACATATTAAATAAACTCATTAACATGAACGATGCTAGATACAAATTGATACAAACGTTGTACGTATTGAATACATTACATGTTACAATAATAATTGAAGAGCTGAAGTTTACATAACTAAAGATTTATAAATTCATATATATGATATCCACTGACAAATAAATGGGGGACGGGGGATACTTCAGTGTTTTTAGAAGACAAACAACAGTTCGAAAAATATTTCCTACCGCTCGTAGCTCACAAAATTTAGGCACAATAATTATGGACACCATTCATTTTTTTGTGTTTTCCAACACACCAAAAATGTCCACAACTTAAATATGCAAGATTCAGTTAACTCGGAATGTGTAATGATAATTGCAGTATCCCACATAAGCAGAATGGTTATAATTGAAATAAACATAAGACAGCACAAACGAAGTATTTGATTTTGAACATCCACACCCACAATATTTAAAATAATTAACTCTCTCATTCAAAAGATTAGCTCAGTAAGTCAAGTTCATTCATAAACTGCAGCATTAGGTAGTCACCATACATTTAACCCATAACGCAACAAAGAAATGTATATTCTAATATTATAACAGTGAGAATTCAATATGGATTGATATTATATTGAGAAAAGAACAGTCAATTCTCTGTGTGTGCATGTTGAAATGTACAGAGTACACAATGGTAAATCTTTGTTCAATGGGCCTATCACGTTACAACTTATTGCTGCACACTCAAAACCATTATCACAGATTTATCTAATATATCACCCAGAAAAGTGCACTTTCTTATCTAATATTATATCATTCAGATTCGCGCATCTTGTCACCACAAAGAAGAAGAATACCGGTAGTCAAAATCCACTCAATGACATGCCAAATACTCACATAAACATACAAGTACTAGAGAGTTTTTTTTCTCATGAATCTAAAACACAATTTGTCATGAATATATTAAAGAATCTTTCTTGTACATATAGAATCCCTCATGAGCATGATTATATGGAAAATCTCATATACATGAATGTCATGTCAATACAATTAGTATACATGTATGATAGTAAATCAATCTTCTGTCAATCCAACATCTAAGATTTTTAAGGAACATAATGTGAAAATCCCATGGACATGCCAAACATCTAGAATCTCATAAACATAAACAATAGATCAGAAACGTATTAAGGAATTTCAGTTTCTCATAAAAATCATACAGAAGGAACGATCACCCATGTACATGATGTAAATGGATTAATTAAGTTACATATTAAATCCACTTGTATAAGAACACAAGACGTAGAATGACAGAAGAACATATACAATGTGATGTAAAAATCTTGTAAAAATAACATTTTTTTTCCAGAGAGTAGGTTACTTTATGGATACATTATAAATAACATTAGAAAAATATCCAACATATTGATAATGAAATAAGGGTGAAAATTAAATACCAGCATATAGTTATATGACTTTTAAAATAACAGAAAGTCATTTTTAATCAGATAAAGTCACAATAGGCAATTATTCTTGAATAATAATAAATGCAAACATTCTTCTTATATGTGAAGATATATGTACATGTATTTAATTTAGTGATGTCATAGTTTATGCCATAACACAAAAACACCCCAGCAAATGTATATTTCACAAAGTTTAAATAAAGTGACAAATACAGATTTGTCTACTACATGTAAATGTCACAATATCATTATAAATCATTGAATGTGTAAAATTCCTTGCAAGGCTTAGAAATGTCATGCATTACATGCACTATAAAGTCCAAATATAGAAGAATCCACATACAGAGATCATTAAAATCAATTTTACTATGTTTCCATTGTTTGCCCAAATGTCTGGAACCTACATATTAGGGCTCTGGGCTGGTGCTTTGTGAAGAGCACTTGTCCTGTTGTCCATGCATATTTAGTAAAGAGTGAGAATATATATTCTTTAAGGTACCGCACTACACCTAGACTTTAACTTTTTAAGATGGCGATTTAAATGTTTTGTTAAATTGTTTATATTCAATTAACTAGGCTGAATATCAACATATCTCAGTGGTTAAAGTATCGGGCTTGAGAAACTCAGATCATGAGTTCATATCCACCAAACTTTTTTTTCATATTTACTGAAATATAAATTGTTATCCAAATTGCACATTTTTTCACATATTTGACTTATATACTTCTTATCTATCATAATCAAATAATTTTCCAAGGTATAGTGAGCCACCTTAATTGACAAGGAAAATTGCTTAAATGACCAGTAACCTTTTGTTTATAGGCCTGTAACATATGAGGCACCAAACAAAAATTCCAGTAAAAAAGACAGAAACTAAAATGTGCTGCTTAATACCAGTATCAATAAAATGTCCATTACTTGCTCTACATAGATACAAATCTTAAAATAATTACATGTATCTAATATTGTGGGATGGTTCAATGCCACAATAAATAGATTCAGATTCAAGACAAAGACCAAAAATATACTAGTCTTTAAAATTCATGAAGTGCTTTGAATTGTATGAATGAAAGGCTTAAATTATTGGGACTTAAAAATGAATCTAGCATATGAACGATTCCATGAATATTTTGCAAGATATAAGTTATTGGCTGAATATAAAGCATTGTGGGAAGCGCGTGTCAGTTCATTTACTACAACCATATGCAAACGATGCTTTAATACGCCATTTTAAAGAACAATTCAATTCATCTTGACACCATGCCTTCAAGCTCTTTCCTAACATTAAATTTATGCATTTACGCACATCAGAACAACATACTGGGAGGTTAATAGCACTGAAATCTTAAGAGCATTTTGCTACAATACATAAAGCAGTCTTTCATCACAGCTTTTAAAGAGCATCTTGTCAAATGTCATCACATAATTTGTGAGAGCATCTTAGATTGTATCATAGTTCACGACCTGATCCATCACAAATCTGCTATATTTATTTATTGATATGAATAAGGAAGGTTCCGCCATCTTTTGTGTTATGCCAGCAGTTCTTCATCACTGTCGTCATGGTAACTGATGACCGCCGGAGACTCCTCGCTCCGTAATATACTTATGTCCTCGCTATCTGTAGTGACCTGCACTGACCCCTGAATTCCAAGGTCACTGGCCGAGATCTCTGGGAGAAGATCTTCCACTTCACTTGATGGAATCTAACAATAAAAAGAAACTGTTATAAGAAAGAGGAGGATCTTACATTTCATTTGATGGAATCTAGCAACAAATTTATAATCATTATGATATAACAGAGATAATTAATCTAATTAAATCTTAAACAGTGAAAATCAAGAATCTAGTCTAAAAAGATTTTCCAATTCACCTCATAGAATTAAATCTAACGACATCTTCACTACTGCTGATGAACATACCTCACAATATCTAGTACAAAACAAGAAGTGTTACCTACCTCGCTATACCTATATGAACTGGAATGTCTTCTGAAGAGCCCCCGAAGTCTGGAAGCTACTGCGTCCCTGAAATGTCAGTCAATATACCTGATCACATCAAATGAATTGAAGAGGGATTTCAGGTATAGAAGTTTTCAAGGACTACGAAATCTATATAGATTTGTCAAAATCCATCGTATACAGAGGTTGCCTCTGTCTAAACAAGTTTACTAACAAAGAAATAAAGTTCTTTACAGTGTATATGTATATAATTTTTAGAGATATCAAGATTTGTTATGGTATGTGACATTTATTCAATGCCTTACAGGTTTTCTTTTCCATCTATCATGAAGAGGAGGTAAATATGTAATGATCTAGACTAATGTTTCCAGTGTGTATTGTTGCAATCCTATAGAGGGATGGGGAATTAAGATTTTAGAACTTGTCCCCAATCCCTAGTTACAATATTGCATTAAAGCAATATGAGCTGTATTTTTTAGAATTTTATTCTGCTGCTAAAACCTGCTAGTATGATAAGTCTGCATATAACTTAAACTTTTATGATAATTTAAAATAAGATTTCAAAACATCATTAATTTTTGTCAAAGGAAATATTTCTCGTCTAAGGAATACATAGCAAATCAATTTTTGTACAGGACGACAATTATTCAATTTTGCTCCATATAAGGCTTTTAACGGACTTTTCCACAAAAATATGGCTAACAGAAATTTAAAAACCATGATGTTTTTGTCATTTTAGTAGAAAAGAACATTTTAGTAAAAAAAAAAATTAAATTAAAACATGAAAAATGCAGCTCATATTGCTTTAAAACATGTTCAGATCAATGGCTGTCACCAACCTTCTCTCCTTTTTGTGAAACACAATCAGAAGTAGACATATCACAATGGCCGACAGGAAGACCGCTACAATGGTCCCCACCGTGCTACCCGATTTGGATCCTGTTGACCCATTTCCTGTGCCCGCTTTATCAACTGGAAGGGGCTGAGGGTTCACACTGTTGAAAATACAAAGTCATTGAGATAATTAAGTTGTTTTAATATTCTCCAGGACAGTGATGCCTTGCTAATCAGCGAATCATCAAGAGCATCCGCATTAATATGGACTTGAAATTTTGATATAGTATTACATGTATAAAAATCCACTAAACGAATGTGCATGTAAAATTAAAGTACTTTTTACATCAATAAAACATTTATTCCCATTAAAATCCATTCAAAAGGTAAAACATCTGGATAACTGTAACTAATTTATACATGCATACATAAGTCGGAGTACATGTACTTGTTTCTTTTTAGCATTTTTTTCATTAAACATACTTTACGCCCATGTTCTACAAATAACTGGAGTTTGTGTTCCAGCTTACCTATTATTACATTTACATGTAACATAAAATCATTTAGTACCTTAAAAACCATTCATTGCTACTTTGTAACAATAACTTGTTTTGTCCCTCCTTCACTGCTCACAAACTAGAACATGTACCTACATGTAATATATAGTATTACTTACACAACAGGATGAGCACAGGTATGTGGATTTTCCCAGGTAAACATATAAGTACAGTCCATAGAATCAAAGAGAAACTGGGGCTTACTCTGGTAATCAAAAATTAAAATTTAATTAAACACAACATCTCTCACAAAATTGATTGCTAAATTGATATATATATATATATATATATATATATATATATATATATATATATATATATATATATATATATATATATATAAGAATTAAATTCTTTTGAAAGCCAAAAAGATCTTTTCGAAGGACATAATAGAATCACTTTACACGTCAAGTAGATTCTGAAGTATTTGATTGCTAAAACTTATATAAATTTATATATATAAGAATTAAATTCTTTTTCTTTTGAAAGCTAAAAAGATCTTTTCAAATAACATCATAGAATCACTTTAATACACAAGTAGAAATATTTGACATCTTTAATAAATCACTTCAATAAATAGTAGAAAGAAGAGAAAACTCCTTACATCACCCCAGGGATTACAGTGGAACTGTAGAATACTGGAAATCTTCTTCTGTTTATCTTTATCACAGATCTGCTCGGTTTGAAATACAACTTCTACTATGTCATCTGAAAGAAAGAAGACCCCACACAAATGAAAATAAAATACTGTTAGTATAGTATTACATTGAAATATTCGCCATGTTTTATTTTCGCCCGTTAACCCTTGTTGTCTGCGGGCGAATTTAAGACTGGGCGAATTCCAATGTCTCATACTACCCCTCTTTTAAACACAACAGTAACTGTGTCTGGGCAAATACAAGATGGGGCGAAACTGTCTGCAAGTGCAGAAGGGCGAAAATATCAAGGGGCGAAAAATAACCCTGTATACAGTATGTATAGGAATCAATTTACCCATAAAGAGCATAACAAATGTTTACAATATCATTTACAAACTACATGTAGCTAATAGACAGAATCACAAGAGCTTTATTTAGAGAATTTATATTTAAGCATCAGTTTAATTTCATACAATACTGTGGAATAATTCGATTTCATGGTGGCTCATTTTCTGTGGAATTTGTGGGTACCTCTCACCCATGAATTAACATATTACACGTATTAACAAATTAGGGTTTTACAGTCATATTTCCTTATGTTGGTATAAGAGGATACACGAAACTACATCCCCATGAACCTGAATAATTTAAGGAGTACACAAAATTATGTCCCCACAAACTTGTGAAATTTAAGGAATCCACAAAAATTGGCCCCAACGAATTCAAATGATTCCACAGTACACCACTGACCTTCCACATAGAACTGGTGACCAGTGGTCAGACCCAGGGATGTTTTGGTGGCCTGTGATTTGTCGACCTTACAAATGGTGGTGCCCGGGGAACAGGAGGTGCTTGTTCCGGCCAGGTCAATCTCGTATTCCGTGGATTCTCCAGGCACAGTCACTAACCTGTACAATTCAATCAATCATTTATTTCATTCTCAGTCATCAGGAAATGGTATTACTCATTGCTTTTTCATGAAAAAAATCATGCATAGATCTTATGTGATGAGTTTCATGTTCTAGCATTTTTTTAATCTTTTAAATTAGTTATATGTTTAACTTATGACTTATATGTTGAGAGTATTCATTTAAATCATAAGCAAGTCACAGATTCCTCAGATGTCAGTACTTTCACGTAGAGAATATTCAATAAGTCACAGATTGCTCTGATGTCATGACTTGCAAACAGAGAGTATTCAATAATCCGCGGGTATCTCTGACGTCATGACTTACAGTAGAGAGAATTCAATAAGTAACAAAGCTCTGTGATGTCAGAACTTACATGATTGTATAGAGTATTCAATAAGTCAAAAAGCTCTGTGATGTCAGGACTTACATGTAGAGAGGAGTTATGTCGATCACAGAAGAAGATTCCGGGTCTATAATTTTGCCTTTGTTCTCCTTAACACTGTGTCTGAAAATATAATCAATCAATGCTTCACAGTTGTTTAACTCCCAGTTTCATCAAAAAGATTCATGTACAATGTACCTATATGTACATTGTACATATACATGAAGATAAATTTACCAGCAATATGTCATTTAGTTTATAAATAATGAACATTTACATTTACATTTGCAAATATGCTTCTTTATATCAACATATAGGATGGCGAAAATGTTCAATTCTATTTGAACTTTTTTATGACATAACAATGATTGTCACACATGCTTATCACTTGACAGGTATAATAATAGTATAATTTCAAATATTTACATTTTACAGTGTCTTTGACTGTGATAACACTACAGATCAATTTTGAACTATACAGTCCAATAACTTCAAATGATGTGTAATTGGGGCGCCAGCGGGGTTTTATTTATACATATATATTTTAATATTTAATCGTACAATGGCTGTCAGTGAACATTATATAAATATGAGTAATACGGAATCATTGATTGAATATTATGAGGTGATAATTTCGGTCGGGGCGTGATCAAATCTATCATAAAGTCCTTCGGGCTTACTTCGATTTGATCACGCCCCGACCAAAATAATCCCCTTATAATAGTCAATCAATGATTCCTAAAATAAATCTCTAAATGCTTTCAATTGACAGTATACTGTACCTCTCTACATGACAGGCCACTGTAGACTTCCAGCGGAATTCAAACACACACTCATCACTGTTAGGCTGTCTACAAGCACAAAGTCGACAAAAACATGACAGTCTAGAAAACTTTTGGACAAATTAAAAAAAAAAAAAACCTGTAAAATCAGACTGATACATCATATCGAAATTTTGTAGCAATTAGTTTCATAGTTATCTTACACGTCTATCAATTTGAAAATGCATGAGATATATTTAGCATAAATTCCAATTTGAATATCATTTCTAAAATTAATTTTTTTCAATATCATTAATCATTATTAAAATCATCATTTATGATAAAGATATTTTTGTTTTCAGACCTGGGAATATAAACTGGTCCTCCTACAGAATTTCCACACTCAAAGTGAATGATGGTTCTCGTCTTCAGGTTATCACTCCGTCGGTGCTTACCGGTACACGCCAAATCATTGCTAGTGTATTCCAGCCTCAGGGTCTTTCTATCCTCTGTCAATGAAGAGATAAGTTCAAAAACAAAATGTTCCCTGAATGCAGATGTGTGTCAATAATTTTAAAACAAGTTTCAAAGAGGATATTAGTCTGAGTTTACAGTCACTGAATTTGTCCAAGCATACAAAAATAAATATAATTTGATCAACCTAACCAAAAAACCTATTCAACACTTCTTATATTGACTCTCAATTGACATTTAAAAAAAGAAAACACACTTATATTTTTTGTCTTAATAAACTTTTTTCCCTGAATTCAAATGAGAATGTCTGGAATGTGACATATCTGCTGTTCTATACACACACATTCGAAAGATTGATAAGAGTGTCTAAAATATGTTGTTTTTACAGCATTGCTGTATATAGTGTCTGGGATTTATTATTTCTACAGTATTGCTGTATACATTGTATACAAACCTTCCATGGACAAAGTCTGAGATGTGACTGTCCCTAGGTTGTGGATTTTCCCGTCAATAGTCCTGAGACACGATGCGGATCTTTCCGAGCAGATCTGAGGATCAGGTCCATCATGTATACCCTGACAGATGTTTATCCAGTACCTGTAACAACCAACCAGAAAATCTAACATGTATTTAGTTAAAAGTACTATAAATATACTTGTAATATACTTGAATATACACTGTATATGGGTCATTATCAAAATATGCAGACTTTTGAAAAATGAAAAACATGAGAAAATTATTGCTGAAAAAATTACTTTGATTGCAAAAATCACATTTAACAAACAATGAAGTATAACATCTAAAAATTTGCAAACATTGGAATCTACCATTTGGTTGATAATTAGACCGTAATTTAATGAACTGTGAACATTTTGTCAGTGGTGTAACAGGTATATAGTATAGGAAAAAATTCTTAAATAAAATAAAATAATTCTTTTAAAATGATGGACATAAGGTTTATATCAACAAACTTCATTTAAAGTTATTAGAATTAGATAACAGAAAATATTTGACACATTTACATAGTGACCAACATAACATTTGAGACAAAGTCTTGATGTTACTCAACAAATTTTTTTAATTTGAGCATTAAAAAGAACACAACTGGATTTTTCTTTCAATGGAGCATAAAAAAGACATTACTATAAATGCACTGGTGTTTTCAAATATACATGTATTATTGTCAGTTAATTTTATTTGGAGAAAAATGTACATGTTACACCACTGATTATTATGTTTTACCACTGACATAAAAGTTACACCACTGACCTAGCGATAATAAATAAGAGATAAGCGGGTTAAATTTTGTAAAATAAACTAATTTCTATTTTTGATTGCATTTAAAACGTGATAAATTTGATCTTAAATAAAAGTTTTCGTGCCTCATTCTTTCATAATCTGAAGATAGACACACTGTTACACCACTAATAATCAGTGTAACACCACTGACGGAAAAATTGCATGTAGATGTTTTTTTACATGAATTCACTCATTCTCTGATGTTATATTTTTTACTATTGGCATCCACACACTTTTATCCACTTTGTACCGAGTTCGAACTTTCTTTGCCTCATCAATCTCACAAACAACATCGTCAATACTATACCAGCTCATATCAATCATACATTTTGGACAATCAAATTGAATTTTCTCCAATTTTCTCTAAAATCAATGCATACAACGCATATACACTTTCTGTTTGTCTATATATGTTTGTTGAAGCTCAGCTAGCATTTGTTACCTTTAAGCATTTGAAAGATTTTAGTGTAACATAATAGGGAATGTGATATGTCAGTTGAATAACATATCTTATAATACACTATAAGTCATTAAAAAGTTTGATTTTTTAATAAAAATAAAATGTGGATAATTTCATTTCTTTATTAGAATAAATTTGTTTTTACTTTTATCTTTTAATCAAGTATTAAAATGAGTAAAACATAATTAGAGCATACAAAATGTCAATGGTGTTTCAAATAATGTCAATGGTGTAACAGGTCTCATTTTCCAGATTAAGAAAACACAATTGCAATTAAATAGTCAAGCTTTCTTTATTGTGACAGTGTCTAACTTGTAAAATTGATAAATAACAATTGTTCAAAATGCTCAAAATATAAATGAAATGGAAGAAAAAGTAAAATAATTAAATAATGTCATGTGGTGTAACAGTTTTTTCAGTGGTGTAACAACAATTTTTGGTTACACCACTGACCGTTATACCACTGATGTATCCATAGTAAATGTAGCAGTATGACCCAAGATAACAGATACTACACAAAGCTACATAGTCTATGTTATAATGTGATAAACATTCATCATTTTTGTGAAAAACTTTTTTGTTCTTTCATAACAGAAAACCTCAAATAGCACGTTATTCCACTGACACAGTTTACATTGTATTTTTCGGAGCATACTAACATTTTCTGCCATATTTTCTATCACAATGATGTCATCACTGATACATTTATCTTTTTAGTAGCAGGGAATGATGTCACTATGATCTGGGGGATTCCAACTGTAGTACAATATTATTTACTTGATGTATTTTAAGATATTTTTATATAATTTGCCTTGTAACACCAATGACAAAAATTTTTTGTACAAGCATATATCTCATCAAATTCATTGTTTTTAAAAGAGAACTTGTTAAGGATCATAGCAGAAATTAAAATATGAATGTTGTTTTGAAAATAAACGGTGATTTTTTTTAATAAAACATGAATATTATTGAAGATATTGTAGGTTAAAGACGTTGGAAAAATTTAATGACAACATAAATTCACTGAAATCTCATAACAAATAATTTTTTTTTATACTTTAAGCAGTAAAATTGTCGATTTATTAGTTCAACAATATAGGTTTAAGTTTCTAAAATCCAATGGTACTGTATATATTACACAGAACATTATTTTTCCCCCTTTAAATTGACACTGACACAAAAGGCTGCATATTTTGATAATGACCCATATAACAAAGCCATTTGATTTTTGCATACATATACTACACAGTGATATTACTAGTTCATGAGTTTATGGTCAAATAAGCATACTAGGTGTAAAAATATTTTCAAAATAATGTTATTACATGTACTACACATACTACATTTGGTGTTCATATTCTCTATAGTGCAGGTCATTGCTAACATGTGTATGCCTAACTGATTTTATGGTTGAAGAATTGATTATCAAATGAATCAAAATTCCTATTGATATCACAGCCAACAGTGCCCCCACATGTAATGAAAGTAGGCAAAAAAGAACTGAATTATCAGAAAAATTCTTAGCCTTCAGGGGGAAACATTCCATCATCTGCTTTTATCATTACAATGATAATTTAATCTGTTCTTTGTGGTTACTTATTAATTAAAAACTCAACAAAATTGACCAATTCTGCATGTACCAAGCTAAAATTGATTATTCTCTCCACATTTGGTTTTTTTTTCATTACTTAGTAAATTTTTTTTATCATTATGAAACATTCACTAAACTTTAAAACTCCATATTTAAGTACCTGTGTTATGATATGTCAAATAAAACTTCAGCAGAGCTAGTACTTAAATATACTAACGTGTTTCTTTGAGCATCTGTTAGATTCCAGCTTCCCTGTTGCCTTGACAACACACTGAGGTCATACACGTGCCCATTATAGGCCAGTGTGCATTGGTCGGCTACAGTGGCACAAACAGCTCGAGTCAACCAATGAAAAGTCGCAGAACATTCCTTCGCAAACTGTCAATTCAGAAATATGACTTACTTTAATGTGTGTAAAAGAAATTGTAAGATACGTTGTTCATTTTGTATAATCTGCAAGCAGTCACTATGACTGTGAACATCTCTGCAATGAGTTTGTATCACACTCAATATAATAGACTGATACAACATACTGTAATTGTAACATTAATGTAACGTCACTGTTTGAGTCTTACAGTTATGGTAATATCAAAGTTACCAATTTTAATACTTAATGTAATCATTTGGTAAAATCATGTAATGTAACATTTACATCAGTCTTACCATACAGGTTACATCAAACTTATTGTAATACATTTACTAGTTACATTACATTTACTATAATCACTTACTATAATCGTGGGGGATCCTGGGTAAATGTTGGGATCACACTCAAAGTTAATGAAGCCTTCACTTTTACCTGTCAGTGAAAAGAACACACAATTCTTAGACTAATTATAATGATTCCATAATGATGACAGATAGAAAATATGTAAACATTCAAGTTATAAACTCAAGATTAGGTAATACTGTGGAATCATAAGAATTTGTGGTGGCTCAATTTTCGAGGTATTCGTGGGTAGCCCTCCCCCACCAATTTAAATCCTCAGTGAAAACAATTTTTAAAAGAGTTATCTTTGTTATTTAATGAGCAAATGAGCGAATGAGCAAAAAAGTCACAATCCACGAAAATGCCCCCCCCCCCCCCACGAATTCAAATAATTCCACAGTGTCAAACATTAAGAATCATCAAAAATTAGTACATGTATATACATGCACTAGAAGAAAAAATAACATTAGAAAAGCTACAGACACATGAAATTGACAGACACTGTTCATAAGTTTATAAACCACATGATTCTATGTACAATGTACCATCAGACATGTCCATTATTACCTAACCAACAGCACTTGGTGAGAAACACACATGTCAAGTAAACAACAAAGGATTCAGATCAACAGACAATACAAAGCAAAAGAAATGTCACTCTGTAGATTCCTGATTAAACGCATTGCAAGGATTTCAAATATCCACCCCCAGATCACAATCTAAATATAATGCTTGTGGATTTTAAAATCTGGCTTTCATTGTTGACAATTATGAATTGCACTCATGATAAGATATTAATGTTTGCAAATATTCTGCGACTTGCAATTTCATACAAAACAGCGGATTAGCAAAATTAAGTTCTCAGACAAGGAAAATAAAAAATTTACAGCAGTGAGCAACAAACATCTTGTCCATTTACCATTACAAGACTTTCCGTCCTTGTAGGCCAGTTTCAGCTGTTCCTCTACCGAGATGAACTCCCCGGAGGTCACCTGACCGTACCCATGACCCAGAGTTCCGTTCCAGCGACACAGAGAGGCCTGCTCACACCCCGGGTACCCCTCTCCTAATCCCTCACACAGACTGATCAAGTACTGAGGGTCATTCTGGATCAGCTGTTAAAAAAATCCAGCAAATACGACATAGAACAATAAGAAATCATTCCATATCATTCTGGATTCTAAGTAATAGTAAGATCATACGTATTGAAGAGAAATCTTCGTCATGGAGAATGGGCGGAGCAGAGTGAAGCGAAGCGTAGCCCATTCTTCATGACGAAGATTTCTCTTCATATGATCTTCCTGTCTTAGAACAGAACCCAAGCCAATGAAATCAAAGATTTGAGGAAAATACACCGTCCACTATTGTGTCCAAATATTGCCGTGCCTTAAATAACATGTATGGAGCCCGGTTTTTTTTTTTTACGTGAAAATCTAATACCATGCATCTTTTTAATGTGGACTTCCAACCAAGTCATGTTAGAATGAATATGATTGAAAGGATATCAGTTTTGATTAAATATTGATATAGTGTTAAGGTGATTAATCTATACAGATGATTAAAAATATACCTTAAATCTGTACAAGGTGACCAAATACATGTAAAGATGTTTTCTCTCTTCAGTAAATATCAATCTATTGAAAACATTGCCTAAACAGTTTTAAAAACATTGCTGGCTGGTATCTGATATTCATAACACCAATCGTGATTGCGAGAAAAAAGGAAAAAATTTATCATGTGACGGAACATATAAAGGTGACAAAAAATTTGTGCAATTTAAAAGGAAAAAGAATTAAATGCTTGAATCCTGTACAAATTCATTGTGATTTAAGTATCTTTCACCGAAAGCTTTTCTTTTCTGTGTGTGTGTGTGGGGGGGGGGGGGGGGGGTGTATACATAAAGTCAAACGACAAATTTCCAAAACACCCTTTTTTAAAGTTTCCACCAATCTAAAAATTAATTCTTCAGTATTCGAGAAAAAGAAAAAATCTTCACCACGAAGACTGCATTCTTAGCGAGAATTGGGGACATTTGATTAGCTGAATAACTTGATTAAATGCTCTAAATATAAGAAACTGTATTACATTTTCATCAATTTAAATTTCTTTGCAGCACTTTACCTCCTATAACAATCAATACACCTTTAAGAGCTTGATTACCTCCTTAAGTTCATTTCCTTACCTACCAATTTATAAAGCAGCAGACCTTTTTAAACCAACCATTATGAATATCACTTTTTTTTTACTTCAATTTCTATTTCTATTTAAATTTACAAGCATCAGTGTCATATAACATTTTATACAACTTGAAGGTTAAATACTAGGATGGTTAAAAAATATCACATGACATGATACCTGCATATAACAACAAAGAAAACTAATTCTCCTACACCAAGCTGTTCTAGACAAGCAACAATCATCAAAAACCATATAGTGAAAATGATCTACCTGAAAAACTGTCAAAGCTTTGTTTACAAAGGGTTTACCTTGATAGGCTGTGCCTTTCTGAGTCCAGTGAAGTTGTACAACGCCCCCGAGACGGGGTCCTGATACACACATTTCCCCTTTGCAGTGTCTGTGTTGTTTCTCTCACACACAACATTGGTATCCCACTCAAAGATGTACTGACATCCAGCAACGTACTCCAAAACTGGAACACCCTGCAATGCAACATAATGGGACTGTATTCTGATACAGAAGCACTAAAAGACTGAAATTAGGGATTAGGGCTTTATCATGAGAAATTGTGACACCCAACCATGTACTCCAAAACTAGAGTACGCGTATACATGTACCACACAATGAAACATATAGGGCTTAAAACTGGTACAAAAACACTGAAACCTAAAAAAGTTATTAAAAAAGACTTAGGCTTTATCTGAAGTGATTGAGACACCAGGCCATGTATTCCAAAACTAAAATACTCAGCAACACCAAGAAATTGAAATAGTATGATTAAAATTGCTGAAAATACTGTTTAACATGTCCTTGACCATTTTATTATCCTTAGAGTTTTATAGGTACATTCAATTGACAATTTTGAAATGTTCAGAGCTTGAAGCTTACAGCTAAAGGTCCTGGTTTGCAGTTGAAGACGATTTTGGAGGTGATGTTGGCGGCGGGGTTGGACGGACAGGGAGATCCGTGGTCATACAAGAGGACAATCTTGTTGGACACGGGATCCAGCTGTGGTCGGGTTCTAGCTTTACCTAAACTCTGAAAAACACAATATAAAAGGGTTTTTTAGATAGCAATATTGTGCACTAATTAAAAAAAACACTGATTCATCAACTTGATTTTTTTAAAAATGAAAAAAAAAAGATTTCCGATATAATGTGCAAGAAAAGCTATGGTAACCCAATAGCTGACTTAGTCTATATTCACTACACTCAATTAGATTTTGACAAAAAGTCCTCAATGTCCAATTTAGGACAAAATACACTGTACATACATTGTAGAGTGTGTTATTCTTGAAGCCATCCCATCTCTCTCTCTCTCTCTCTCTCTCTCTCTCTCTCTCTCTCTCTCTCTCTCTCTCTCTCTCTCTCTCTCTCTCTTCTCTCTCTCTCTCTCTCTCTTTCTCTCTCTCTCTCTAAATGTATGTTTAATTTTTTTCTTATTAATATACAGCCATACAATTACAGTTTCTGTTTAGTTGACTGACTTACAATGGGTGGCTTTCCAACTCTGTCCTGACAAGCACTGGCCCCTGGGGGACACAGTTTGCCATATATGGGGTTCAGAGGCCTGCAGATGTTGATGTAAAACGTGCCATCCGTGTCTGTCCCATGTCCTGCGGTAGACACTGCCAAGTGATGACCAGACATCTTGATCAGGGGAGACAAATCTACTGTGTAGCCATCCTTCTCTACAGAGCATCTGACCTTTATGACAAAAAAAATACCAAAACAAAAATCACTCAAAAAATCTCATGGCACATACACAATAAATTAAAAATATCATTTGTGCTATAACTTCAATCATTTTGCAAAGTTGCTCTATGAAAGTGTACTAACTAAAGGTAAATCTGAACTGTAAATTTATTCCATTCTTACTTATTTTTAATATAATTACATTAACCATTGAAGGGCAGAATCAATTCAATAAAAAAGCGATATTTTATGGGTGGGAGAGCAGAAAACTTTGACAACTTGTACATGTAAGTACCTGTTCTTCACATGCTAACTCTGTGTGCCAGACAAACTGATAAGTACAGTCGCCAGTCTCAGCGATGAACTCTGGCTGACCCTGCCCCGCCCCATGGGAACAGATGAAGCTGATGATGACGTTCCGCTCAAACTGGTTGTTATGACATTTGTCTCCCCCGGAGTAATTCAGGAACAGAATGCCATCGTCGTATTGGAGATTGGCGTTCCATTTCCCAGCACTGAACGCTCTCATCTCGCCTTTCTTTTCCACTTGGCAAGTACCTGCAACAATACATACGGTTAAAGTACACTATACTGTATTTTTCAAAAATTAGGTCAAAAAATAAAAAAAAGTATAAATAGGTCGACTTCGAAGAATTGGTCGAAAAATTACCACTAGTTCTAATGAATAAATGGTTAAACCAATAAGGTTATCATATAGTAGCCTTTAATCTTATTTCACAGTTTTAAACAAAAGGGAAATAAAATGTATTTCTTCAAGAAAATGTCTGAAATTGCATCAAAATTTTCAAACCAATTTATTCAGTACGGCCGGTTTTTATTTAAGATCGTTTTTTTATTACTTCCCTGCCATGTGTACAAACTGGTGTTAACCGGGGGATAGTAACCTAGCCGGAGGCATGATTACGGTAGCACATGTCACCCTGTATCTCTGTGCGACTTTTTACTGTGTATATACACACGAGTCAACCTCTGATCTTATTGAAGCCTGCAGGCATGAGTAGCACGTGCCGAGAGTTCAACTGTGTATAAACAAAGTAAGCGCTACCCTGACTGATTTCAGAGACACCTGGCTAAAATTTCATCGAAAGTTTTATGTTGAATATGCAGAAAAAAAAATTGTTCATGTATTCTATTATGAAAACAAATTGTTTTTTTTTATTTCTACCTGACGATATTTTCTCCCCGTAATTACCCTTTGTACGGTTCTCATTTTATTTTTACCGCGCAAAATCGATTTCCTGTTTATCGTATGCACATGATCAAAATGCATGACAGCATATAATAATGATCGAAAGATGAATAGGGCGAGGTCCACGTGTCAGGAAAAAAAAGTATCAACCTAATTTCCGAAAAATAGGGTATTCATAGAATAGAGAGAAATATATTACTGACATCTATCTATATGTAGCTATGATGCTATGACAGTAAACATGATAGTACCCGTTGAAGCCACACAAGTGGTGCCCGCCACCACCCCACATGATGTATGGGTAAAGTACATTATAACAGAATGGAGAGAAAACCTATTACATCTGTCTATATGTAGCTACATGTACATGTATTATGCTATGTAAACAAGATAGTACCTGTTGAGGCCACACAGGTGGTGCCAGCCACCGCCCCGCACACGTTGAGGGTAAACTTGTGGTCCTTCCTGTCATCCACTGTGTATCCCTCGGACCGTTTGAGGGAACTCAAATCAAAAGCATAGCCTACAAATGGAGAAGCGTTGCAATAGTATTTAAGTTTTTATAATACGTTTACGCATATCATTACACTCTCAAATCTAGAGCTAAATTAAACAAGAAATTTTTTAACTACAGACCCTGAAACATACTACTACACCAAAAAAGTGTGCAACTTTCGTGTGAGAAACGTTTCATGTAAACCATTTAGCGTTTCGTGTAAACCGTTTAGCGATTCGTGTGAATCGTGAAGCGTTTCGTGTAAACCGTTTAGCGTTTCGGGCAAAGCGTGCAGCGCTTCGGGCAAAGCGTGTAAATCGTTTTGGGCAAAGCATGCGAGAACATTATAAAACGTTCATCAGATTTCATTCCGAACTTTCTGACAATTTAATTGTTTCAAAATAGCGCTCGTGTTAAACATTACTTTAAACTGTGATTGGCAAAACTCCTTTGTAGATATTCTCGTGAAAAAAATCTATAAGAAATGATATACTTATCTTTTTACAATATTGAATTAATTTTTAACGAACAAAATAAAGGTACGCATATTGAAAGAAGGCGTTACTGAGACTATTCGGCTGTGTACAACCAGCACACATAACCTCGGACATCAAGTAGACCTGCACCTGGCTGAACCTGTCAATCAAACTGTGTATTCGTTTTCATTGGATGGTCACGCGTCTCTTCTTTTGTCAATAGCCAATAGAAATTTTAATGACTTCAAGGTAGTCGAAATCAGTATTTGATGATGCACACAATTTAAATGATAGATTATTGAACATTAATTTGAACAAAATTAAATGTTAACATAGAAAGAAAATATACTGTTCATTTCTATAAAATGCGGTAAGTAAATTCTTCTGAATCCCGATTAAAAATATTTCTACAAGTTATTGTTTTAATTATTTAAACACTGATAACAGAAAACAACAAGTAATTTACACACTGAAATTTTCCTACAATGTACACATGCAATTAATTATTATGGAAAGAATATGGGAGAGAAGACCCACTATATATTAAAAATATCATTTTATATCCCAACAATTGAACGTTTCGTTGCCAAAGTCATACATGATATTTAAAAAGCCCACTTCATTGTGTCTGAAATGTCTCAGTGGTTAGAGTACCTAACATAAGCTAAACTTATATATCTAGGGTTTTTATGTTACGGGTTCGATACCACCAAAATTTCCGACAATATACTTTTTTTCTTATTTTTTGTTAAATATATTAAAAACTGACTATTGTTAGAAATTTTGCTTTTGCAAACTTGTATTATAATATATTTGAATAGAGTTAATTTGGGAAAAATAAATTCAAAATTGTATTTCACTACTAAACCCAAAAGGCATTTGCGCCATCTTATTCCCCCATCTTCTTTATATGCATGGTACTTGATTGATTTTTTTTCTGTGATTTTATGTACGGAACATTTATTTACGCAAATGATACGAGATAAAAAAAATAATCGGTTGTTTTATAGCATTTTTCTAACTTATGTGACTAATTTTATTTTATATAATTTTCAAAATTATCAATGTAAATAATTACAGGTTTATTTACTGTTAGTATTTTTACATCAAATTCTCTGAACCCAATAAAAATACTAATATGAGAAGAAAAAACAAATGCCGCCGAATACTGAAACCGATTTCAGTTTGTAATCATACGGAATTTTTTTTTGATATTGAATATTGTGTTACGGTAACTTTTTTCTCTGGAATTTTTATTATTTGCGGCACTAATTAGAATCATGGATATTTCTCTTGAGCAATAAATATATTTATAGAAGTAGTATTTTTGGCTAATTCTGTGAATAAATAATTTTTTGCTTTAAATCTATGTACCAAATTAATTTATTAATTATTAATCAATTCAATACTTATGTACATATATGTTTCTATTATCAGTATTTCTATTATTTGAAATTCGTGTTTTCTTAAAATTAATTCTTACAAACAGATTCAAGGTAAAAATCCGAGAGCACCCGAATCGATCAGGATACAAGTGAAAAGCTGTCAATGTGACAGCAAACCGGGTTTTCTTTTATGTGAATTTTATCCATAATCCATATGGCAGTGCAATATTTTGCCAAAAAGTGACTAAGTTCAAAATCTGGTATTTTTTTCATAAATTATCAGAAATCAAAATCCTAGCAATATGCACATCTCTGATATACCCTATGTACAATTGATCTGCAAAAGAACAACTTCCTTTCTTGAAATCTGTAAGAGGAGTTATCCGTACAATGAGGGTACCCTATATGCAATATTTTGCCAAAAAATGACTAAGTTCAAAAGCTGGTATTTTTTTCATTAATTATCGGAAATCAAAATCCTAGCAATATGCACACCTCTGATATATGTACAATTGAACTGCAAAACAACAACTTCCTATCTTGAAAACTGTAGGAGGATTATCCGTACAATGAGGGTACCCTATATGCAATATTTTGCCAAAAAGTGACTAAGTTCAAAAGCTATTTTTTTTTTCATAAATTATCGGAAATCAAAATCCTAGCAATATGCACACCTCTGATATATGCACAATTGATCTCTAAAACAACAACTTCCTATCTTGAAAACTGTAGGAGGAGTTATCCGTACAATGAGGGTACCCTTTTGGCAGCCGCCCGTCCGCCCGCCATTTTCACCATTTTAATAACCAGATTTTTCCTTCGGAAAACCCGGTTAAAAAGTGTGTCCAAAGCGTGTGAAATGCGAACAAATCATTTCGTGCGAGAATCTTTTCGTGTAAACCGTTCAGCGTTTCGTGTAAATCGCTTAGCGTTTCGTGTGAACTGTATAGCGAGCGTGTGGTGAAGTAGTACGTTTCAGGGTCTGTACAAGTGGGGGGGTGTAGATTGCTTCACTGACCTGTTGAGGGGTTAGTGACAGTACAGTTTGCTCCATCGCCCTTGGAGGTTTGAATGGGACAGGCGGCCGCCGTCTGCCACACAAATCTGTGTTCACACCCCACCTGAAAGTGTCCCGCCGGAGAGGTGTCCTGAAACGAACAACACAATAATAGGATCATATACTTATCATATCATATTTTCCCAATTTAAAAAAAAATTGTTGCTAAAGTACAAAATCATATACACATCTGATTTTAAATTTTTCCCATCAGAACATTTGATGATTACAGAAGCAAAATACTTAATTCTATATATCCTGGACGGATTTTGAAAAACAAAGAAAAAAACCCCTTAAAATTAATGGTAAATCTATAATCATCCTCAATATGGAAAGTCATTATATAATTATAAGCATTGCAATACCTTTCATCATTGAAGTGACTACAGATTGAATGACATGCACATGCAAATCTAGGGAAAGGGGGGTGGGGTCCCAACCCTCCCTGGAAAATTAAAATTAATTACATTACATCTCCACCACCCAGCAAATCAAAATATATTTCTGATCCTCCCCGGGTCAAGCATGAATGATGTATGTCAGAAAGGAGCTTACAATGGAGTCTTTGCTGCAGTAGAGGAGGATGCGGGTGGTGACGTGTTTGGTGGGGTCCTCCTTACACGCCTCTCCGTTTGTGTACACCAGCTGTAGGTGACCGTCCAGGAACTGTACCTGCTGCTCGCTCACCTCCCCGATGTTGTGGAACTTCTTCCTATTAAAAAAAGATAGCCATTAAAAGTCATTTTCAATACCTGGTAGTTGTTGATAAGCAATTAAGTATAATTATAATTATAATTATAAAAGATTGAGAATTTTTAAAGAGCATTAAATATTAATAAATTGTTGAAATGAGAACCCATTAAAAATACAGCTTCAATATGAGTACTACATGTATGAAGGTTCAACAAGTTTCTTCACAAAATGTCATGTGCATGTATATCTTTATTGAAAGCCCCCTTACTCTTCCCATAAAGAACAAATATACATGCATGTACTTCCATATTCACAGTTGCATTATTATCATGTACATATGGAGTGATGTAATGTTCATTGGGAAGTCTGACCGACATTCTTGTAGATAGAAATATACACTTACTTGGGATCTGTGACGCCGAGATCAACGATACAGGCCGCTGAATTGAAGGGACAGGTCTCCCCTGAAAGAAATCATTGAAAATTAATCATTTATCCCATTATTTAAAAATACATACAATTATATTTCGAGACAGGATTAAATAGTGATGGTTTGTAAACTCAGGTAAAAACAGAAGTGACAACGACAAAATTTTATATGTTGTGATATTGCAATAAAGTGCTTTGACCAAAATCCATCAACTTGAAGCAACTTATAATTAATAGTAATTACACAAATATTGAAGGGAAAGCTTATTTACAGGTAAGAAAAAGAAAAAAAAAAGATTCATGTCAAATTACGCATCGGTCTCAAAACACTACACCCTACCAACCCGTCATATGACTGCAACAGATTTGCAATTAAGTCCTACACGTATAATAAGAATATTTCAGCGTTTTTTAAGTCCATTGTTATACACATCAAACCCACCTTTCTGGTGAACAAGCGAGCGACACACGTTAAAAATGTACTTCTTCTTGGCGACGTGGTCAATGGTCTGATAATTGTCATCGTTCAGGGAAAGGCTGGACAGGTCGTACTGCCCCCCGCTGGGATCTCTAAGCCCACAGTCAGCGACCTTGAAGGGGGGACAGGCCTGGGCGGTGGGCCACACAAACTGATAGACACAGTCCTCTGTCTCGTTGAGGAAGGTGGGACCCGCCAGACCGGTTTTGGACTGGTCGCAGACAAAGGTGATGACGGTGGAGCGGTTATACTTTTGGTGACAGAGGTGTCCGTTGTCGTAGGTCAGAGTTATCTCCCCTGAGTCGTACACCAGGCTGCTACTGCTGTGACCTAGGTGATACAAAACAATGTAGTTTTCATTAACATTACTGGTAAATAAAAACATTATAAAAAGTAGCCAAAGCTAATACGCATAATTAATATTATAATATAATAATGTTTCCTAGGTTAACAGTTCACATAAATACATTGAAAACTATTTTCAGCCGATTTACAACTTTTTTCCACTTAAGCATCAATAATTATGAACATAATGTGAGTTCATGATATCCAAAAATGAATCATAATATCTATATTAAGTTTAAAGGCAAATTTTAAAATAGCAAATTTCATGATTTACTATTCTAAAAGTACAGCATTTTGATAAGTTTTTCACCAGTGGTATGTACCGAATAGCCAATGCACAATGTTTTTAGTAAATTTCATAGATAAGAATGCATTCTTTTTAACTTTTGACCCAATATTCCTTTTCCTTTTTAAGATGCCATCTCCCAGTACATTACATCATTAAACATACCTGCATCAAAATGGAAGTTGCTGTCGGCTGGCTTGGTCTGACAGGATGCTATGGAGGAGTCTGTGCACTTGCTGGATTTGACCAGGGGACCACACACATTCAGTTCGTATGCATACTCCCCAGACGTCACCAGATAATTAGCATCAGCTTTGCGGAGTTTATTGAAATCAAAGGAATAGCCATACAGGGGGTCTGACACAACACAGTTTTGACCCACAATTCTCTGTTGGAAAAAAGCACAAGGATTCATGATTAGCAAAGACGCTTACTAATAATTATCTTAACTGTACTAACTAGCAGTTGAGAAATATAATTATGTAAACAAGAGTTGTATAATTAGTAAATGGTCAAGTATGTCATGCTGCCATAATGTTTATGCCAATATTAAACAAGAATGCTCTTTACAAACTATAATAATGGCAATTTTATTTTTCATATTTGTCAAAAACCTTAATTCCATACTAAAATTCAACAGAAATTGCCATTGGTGAAGGCAATTTTAGGAAAACCTTTGAGATGGTTTATCTTGAATATATTGTTTTTCAAAGTTTGAAATATAAGAAGTAAGCGTGAAGTACCATAAGAGACTCCAGTAAGCTGTCTTTAAGAGCTGACCGGTCAGTGACTTACCTGTACCGGACAGGCGGCGGGGGTCAGCCAGTTAAAGATGTACTCACAGGTGTCCGTCTCTGCCTCAAAGGCCGGACTGTGCTGTGAACAGAGTAACACAAAACATTAATATACAAATATTGACCGAGGTTGAGGGCAACATTGATTATATTAGCCCCCGAGGGACGCAAAGCAGAGAATTGGTCAAAAGCCAGTTTTTAAACATTCAAATGAAAACAGTTTTTAAACATTCAAATGAAAAGAGATGAGCAGCCACAGAATAACCCAGCCAGCTGAACTTTGAACTCTGACCTCTGAAGGGGAGCAGAAGAAGTTGATCCTGGTGCTGCGGGGGGCCTCGTTGGGCTTGCCCTTGTGACAGCGGTCGCCCCCGATGTACCTGAGGGTAAGGGTCCCATTCCCTGCCACCACCGGCTGGGACTGAATGTACCCCATGTTGAAGGCACGGCCCGAGTTGGACACCTGACACCCCCCTACAGGGCCCCCTGAAGACAAAGCACACTTTGGTTTACTTACAGTTTATGATGCAATAACACTTCTTGATTAATATTGGGAATTGTTTGTGTGGGGATATTCTTATCACATTTATGATGACTAAAATTTTCCAGATTCATCACTCTATGCATTGTTTTTTTTTAAAAAATAAGTACCATAATTATACATTATGTAAAACAAACATGTATTTTGAGAACTTTTGCATCTGCAAAAAATACATGTAACAGACAGTCACCCTATACATGTATTACATATTAAAAAGAGTAAAAATATGCCATTTTAAATTGCAAAATTATAACAACGTCCAAATAAAAAAAAGTATCATCATGATTGAAGGTAGAATCTATAGACAAATCTTTTAAAATTTGTAAACTGTGTGTTAAACCTTGTTTTATCTCACTGACCTGGGCAGGTTGATCCAGCCACAGAGTTGATTGGTCGACAGACGTTGATGTAATAAGTCAGGTCGGAGTATCCCGGCCGAGTATCCAACACCTGCCAGTTGGTCCCGGCGCGGGCCAGGGGAGATAAGTCATACTGAGTTCCCTTCTCGTCTTGTACCTGACAGTCCACCGGCTGGGGGCGACAGGCCAGGGAGGTCTTAAAGTCAAAGTAGTAGGCATTCTCTTCCTTCCGGACAAACTCTGGGGCCCCAAGGGGGATATTCTGTCTGCACAGGAACAGAACTATCACCTGGGTTCTCTGACCTACAGTTTTGGAGGATATTAAAAAATATTACTACATTAGTAATGATGACTATTGAATTTAACATTGCAGAGTGAGTTTACTTCACGGTCTGATTCAGATATCCATAATTAAATTATTAAAAGATACAAAGACAGACCTGTTGATTTTTTTTTCAGTACATGAATTACAATTCAATATTTAATCATTAAAACTTTCTTTCCAATAGCCTTAGATAGAGATCAAAATATTTCATTATATGTCATTCCAACCCAAAATTACTTATTAATAACAGAAATGTTAATATAGAAGTGATGGCCATTTTAAAGAGAATTTCATAACATTCATGACCTTACAGACTGGGTATTTATCAAATAATGACCTTTTTATAATTTAAAAATATGCTTTTTTAAATTTTTCAGTTTGTGCAAAAGTTTGAAATACATGTATTGTGAAAAATCTGTTAGAAATACATGAAAAACGTTTACATAGTAAAACAGCTCTATAAAGATACACATGGTACTAACTACCCACCATTCTGCTGCCTGACCCCATCAAAGGTCATCATGAGTCTGCCGTCCTCGGAATAGTCCAGAGTATGGGAGAGGGTGGCAAGTCCCTGGGACAGTCCCGCGGCGGTCTCCAGACAGGCAGCTGATTCCGCCCCCTCTATCGCCGCACAGTGTGGTGACTTTATGCTACCACACAGGTTCATCTACACATACACAGAGAGATGAGGTTTAACTTTTTTTTAAAAATCAATATACATGTAAATTTAATTTTTACTATAATCTATATATTAATTATAATCAAAATTTATTATATAATACTATGTTGAAAATTGTGGAAATAAAGAAAATCAAAAATAGTTTTTCTGTGTTAATTTGGTTAATTTAAAAAAAAATTATTTATATGACTAAATTGTTGAGTATTTATTTACTCAATTGAAAAAAAAATGTGACTCTGTTTGCTTTAACAACAACTGTGTACCTTATCTAAGGGAAAAAACTACCTCCATCTTTAAAAAAAAATGAAATATTCATTAAGTAAACAAAAGTCCCTTACCCTGATCTTATATCCACCCATGGCAGTAACTTCATAGAAATCTTGATCCCCACTCTTACGTAGAGGCGAGAGGTCGAACGTGTAGTCAGAGTTGCGGTCCTTGATGCTACAGTTTTTACCCTCGATGTTCGTGTCTGCTATTGGGCAGGCCGCCTCGGTCTCCCACACAAAAGAGTACTCACAGTCCCCTATCTTCTGTGGGGGGTTGGGACCTTTAGCCTAATGCATAAAAAGATGGGGGAAAAGAATTAAATACATGTATCATTTCAGAAAAAAAAAATTTATGATAATTTATAAATAATACTAAATATAATCTCAAAATAGTTGACATTTGAAAAAGAAAATCATTATGATACAACCAAAACTCTTTTCCAAAATGGCTCCAATTAAAGAAGAAAATGTTGACTTACCAGGGCACCTTTCTTGCAGACAAAGTGGATGGTGGAAGTCCAGTTCTTCCCCTGGCACTCGTTCTTGACGCTGACGTACCTGAGAGTCAGCAGTCCCTCCCCCTCCACAGTGGGGCCCGAGGTCACCTCCCCGAGGTTATCAAACACCAGCTGTTCCTACAGATAGACATAAAATCTCACTGTACTAGTTTGGACATTATCTGGTTATTTTAATTTATAATAATTTATAAATATTACTAAAAAAAATCATATTTATTCATAATTATAATCCTATTTTGTACAAAAATACTGATATCACTTAGGCAGTTCTGATTTATACATAAAGATGTACTGTAAAACTAATTCTAAAAAATTCATGATATAACATAATTTGTACACTAATAATCCCGTTCATACCCGTGCTTAAAAAAAGATTGCGTTAATTGTCAGTAAGAAATATGTCAATAAAATGTATATTATAACATAAAGTATCATAGCTAAGGATAGATTTTTCATATGATTTTGTTTACATAATGCAAACAACTATATGATACCTGTGAATTCTGGTAACTAGTTTGACAGACTGCTGCAAAGGGACTACAGCCCGACCCCACTGGAATCTCCTTCAGGGGGGTGCACACGTTCAGGTAGAACTTCTTCCTGGAGCCAGGGTTGGACTCATCCACCACCGCCCAGTTCTCTTCATCTGTTCCCCTTGACAAACTGGTCAACAAAAATCAAAGCACTGCAAGTACTAACAGGAATACAGCAGGTGTTCTTATGTCATTATATGTTTTAATACTTTGATGACAAAATCAATTCAGAATATTATACTGATATCCATACTTATATTTCATCTACACATATAGTATCATTCTGGTTGTTACTGAAAACCCAAATGATTCATATTGTTGTTGGCTCATGCACAATTTTTTAAACACTTGTTCCTACTAACCTAGACAAATCATATTGCCTGCCTCTACATACATATACCTAGTACATAAGTCATATTGCCTGGCTCTACATACTTACACAAGTCTTATCCCAGGCACTGCATGCCTACACAAGTCATATGCCTGCCACTACAAACCAAGAAAAGTCATATTGCCTGATGCTACATACCTAGATAAGTCATATTGCCTGCCCCTACATATCTAGATAAGTCACATTGACTGCCACTATATACCAAGACAAGCCAAGTCAAATTGCCTGGCTCTACATACCTACACAAGTCATATTGCCTGCCCCTTCATTCCTAGACAAGTCATATTGCCTGCCACAACATACCTAGATAGTCATCTTGCCTGCCCCTACATACCTACACAGTCAAGTCATATTGCCTGATACTACATACCTAGATAAGTCATATTGCCTGCCTCTACATTCCTAGACAAGTCATATTGCCAGATACTACATACCCAGATAAGTCATATTGCCTGATATTACATACCTAGACAAGTCATATTGCCTGTCACTACATTCCTAGACAAGTCATATTGCCTGCCACTACATACCTAGATAAGTCATATTGCCTGCCACCTCCTGTGGCTGTACACTCTATTGGACTGCTAGGACAGGCATACTCTGTGTTCCAGGCAAAGGTATAGGTTCCACTGCTGGTCAACCCTTCATCTACAAATACAGGGGACCCCCGCCCTGCATGACGGTCACAGATGAGGGTGATTTCTGTGCGTCTCGGGGTTGGAGGGTTGCTGTTGTACATTTCCCCCTGCTCATATTTGATCTTCACAAGTCCATCGTAATATGTGAGGTTAGTGTTGGCTTGTCCAGTGACAAAAGCATCCCTGTTGTTGAGAGACAGTAAATAAACATTGTGCATCAAGAACATCTGTCAAGATCATATCTTACAGTTGAATGTTCAAAGTTTACAACAGGAAGTGAAATGGTAAAATATTTCAAATGTTTTGATTTATGAATTCACATTTGCCTGAGCCATTCATATTTGCAAGACATGTCAATGTAACAATGAAATTAAAAAATGTCTAAGTTGTAAACCTACAACATAATTTTCTAAATAAAAAAAGCAGCTGCTGATATCTAAGCTTAGTTCACATGGAATTTTAATGACCAAATCTACACATATTGTATATAACTGGTGATTTTTTGCCTGCAATTGTTTCTTTCTTGTGACTAAAGATTCTTTCTACTCTGTTCATGCCGACTCACACACATAACTGTCATCTAAGTTATTTTTTATATTTATTTAATGCTATGCTTTTATCAGCGGACACACTTACGCTGCTGTCCCTCCATGCTTGACCTGACACACCCCTGGGTTCGTCACCTGTGAGGCTTTCTGGTCACACAGGGTGTTCTTCACCGGTCCACACAGGTTCAGGATGTAGTCGTAATCTCCGTTTGTCACATTGTAATAGTGGCCCTCCGCAGCCTGTAGCTTATTGAAGTCAAAGTTTATTCCTACAAAATTATGAATAAGATCATAATTAATTTTCTCATCCTTAGGACTTAATGAATTTTGAAACAAATGTTCTTAGGCAAGAAAAATTACTTTTGCGGGTAACTCATTTATACAGAAGATTCAATATGAATCACTTCATTTACAAAATTATAGTTTTTGGAGAATCAGATGTAAATTTGGGGATTTTAAAGGTAAAATACATGAACTATGAACAATGTATGCAACACAGAGTGTTAACACTAGATCCATCAGGTGACTTACCCAAGTCTTCATTGTACACCTTACAACCAGAGCCGGTCTCCCTGGAAAGGACACAGGCGGCCGCTGTCTGCCACTCAAACTCATACACACACTCGTCCAGGGACCGTCTCAAAAACACAGGCCCACTGTCCATGTCTCCTGTATAAATTAAAGTACACACAGCTATGTCTAAAGTTCAGTGTTTCAGAATTTCTTGTACAACTACACACTGAATATTCAATGTTATTCTCAAAGCAAATCATCATTTAAAGTGTGCAAATGCATAGTTATTTGGTTTCTTAACTTACACTAAAGTCAAAACAATTATGTTGTTGATTAACAAACAAAATGAAGAAAAAAATTATAATTATAGTTACTAGGCTATACACATGTGTAAACATTTAACGCCGGCAAAGATAAAATCTGCTTTAAAACATAATCAAGTGAATCCCATTATATGTGATAGAACTACATGTATATTCATCTTTAGCCGATAAGTTGTGTAATTTCAGAGCCTAGGCTTAAAATCACACATGTTCTACATGTACAGTATCTCAGCCTATTGAGATGTTCTAACAAGCAGTAAATGTAATATGTACTGTATGACAAAGAGTCGAAAGGGAGATAAAAAGTAAACTAAAACATAAATTAATTATCAAAAATTTCCTCGGGTGCAAACGTACCTGGTTTACAAATGAATGTGATGACAGAGGACTTTTTCTGTGTGTTGTCCCGGCATGGATCTCCCTCCGTGTAGGTTATCTGTATGGTGTTGGATCGCGGGTCAAAGGTCGGGTTTTGGAGGTAGCGACCCAAACTGTGTGCCCCAGAATTATCTGAAACAATCATACAATGGTCATGTACAATATGACTCACAATAATACGACCACAGATTCTATTATATCATCAATACAGGGTCTTGTTACTGTACCTAGGAGACAGACGGAGGAGTCAGACTTGCAGCGCGCGGCCTGGTCACTGTGGATGAGGTCACTACATATGTTGATGTAGTACATACTCAGCCCGTCTTGGCCCCCGCCCTCCAACACGTTCCAGTTTTTACCTTCAAAATACGACCAATAGTTAGAGGGTCAGAGCAAAGCATGCTAATGCCGGTTAGGTGTATTTTTTTTGCTGCAATGTCGCTACCTTCATATTCCACATGAACCATCAAAAAAAGCATTATACTGTTTAAATAATTCCTTATACCCGGTATAGTAAAATATTTACAAAATTTAATAAAAAATATTTTCCATTAATGAAACATTAAATTAATCTGAATGTTTTTTTTTTATTACATATGTACATCAAAATGCAATCCTTGAATTCAAAACTGCTTAGTAATGATTAAGACTATTATGGCATATATGTCAATTACGTAAATACCAGTGTGTTTGACCAAGGGAGATAAATCGAATCTCTTTCCGTTGTGGTTGACGCGACACTCCTCTATGACAGGGTGGTCCAGACAGGCGTACTTTGTGTCCCAGTCAAACAGGTAGCTACAGTCCTCCTCCCTGTTAAACACCGGCCAACCCTGACCGTTGTACGCTGACAAAAAAAAAGTCATCCATCAGAATACTTATAATTAATAGAGAGAAGGAGTGGGTGAGAGCTAGGGGAGAGAGAAAAAGGAATGGGGGGCAAAATAATGTTTTCATTGTTGGTTGACAAAATATATATAATTTAAAAACAGAGAGAGAGAGAGAGAGAGAGAGAGAGATCTAGAGAGAGACAGAGAGAGAGAGTATGTGTGTGTGTACAATGGTATATTCAATTGAATCTGAAGCATTTATGCACAAGACATGACACTTTCACATTTCTCATTAGCTATTTTCATCAATTTGGAAAAGAAAAAAAAACAAGTGAAAAGTAACACTAGTAACAAATCATCACCTACAAGCGACTGTCATGTAGATGTAGATGTATCTACCTGTATTTTCCATGTAAAAAAAAGACAAAGTACAACTGTTACTTTACCTGCGGAGTGATTACAGTGGAAGTTGATGATGGTCTCTCGCTGGAAATGGTTGTGGTTACACTTTTCTCCTCCTTTGTAGGTCAGAGTCAACAGGCCATCTACATATCTATAACAAAGTTAGGAGTACATATTAAACAAAATGTTATACATGTAGTTAAAATCTTGCAGAATTCTTTAGGTCAGTATCATTTCAAATTCTTCATCAAACTTTTTTAAATTACATAAAAACACAAGTCATTTGAGATTTCACACAGGCTAATAACTTAATAAATTCATTTGTAGATAATTGTAATTAAAACTCCATAAGATAAAATGCATATTGAAACTTTTGATTTGAAAGGTGGTTTGAAATTTTAATGAAAATACAATTCATTTTTAATGGCAATTTTATTTTATTTAAAGCTTCACTACCTAAAAAAATTGTAATTTCTTAATTCATAAACCTGTGTAAATTAAATAATATATTTTAATCCAAATTAAAGAACATCGGAGAGATGGTCGCTGGTTTGTGTAATGAACTTTCTTGGTGGTATTCTATTTGTACTGAACCTACTTGAGTTCTTGGTGGTCAGTTTTCCCGAGCACGTGGCCCCAGCTGGAGTTGCCCACCATGGTCTGACAGACTGCCACGCCCCTCACGCTCTCATCGTCCGGGCACTGTATCCCCAGCTCTCCGCACACGTTGATGTAGTACCTCATGGGGCGAGAACCCGGGCCCGAGGCGTTCACGTACACTTCATAAGGTTTATCCACACCTGCAAAATACAAAACAACTTAACAATCATACCTAAATTTTTAAATCATTCTTTTTTTCTTTTTTTATACGAAGTCAATTTTTTAAGCTTTCTATTGCTATGTACATATGAATGTATTGTGGTATTTCAAAGAAAATGGAGATTGGAAAATTCATTCTAGAGTAACTGCTACAGTATCAGCTATTGTAACAAAAAATGTCAAAATAATTTTTAACCATGAAGTTCATTATGAAGCATGTAATGAATGCTTATAAATATTATTTTTTAAATGTTAAATATGTTTATTTTTCTTGTATTATTAGACATTATATATCACTATTTTAAGGTCATATATCCATCTTTATACTTTGATGGAAAAGAGGGGCAACTTTATAATACAGTCTTACTAGATGTTATGGTTATCTGCGTACAACCTTAAAATTTTTAAGATGTAAATTTTCTGCCATATGACAACCCTGAAAAGTAAATGCTTCAACATCTTCCTTTTTTGAGTTTCCCAATGTCATACCTGGTGAGTTTGTGAGTGGACTCAGATCTATGTCGAGATTTCTCTGTGGATTGTGTAGGTGACAGGTGGATGAAGTCACAGCCACATCTGGACAGGCGTGCTCCCTTTTCCACAAGACTCGGTACTCACAGTTGAAATCGAATTCAAGCTGGGGGTCCTCACTCTATACGCAAAACAAACAAAAACTATTTTTAAGGTAACATTTTTAACAATACATATTTCATTTTCATATGAGACAGACAAAAATGTTCTAAATGAAACGAACTGTTCATGGTGAGTTATTTTTCATTTTTCCCATACGAAAAAAACCCCCATAAATTAATAGTAATAACTAGTTCATCTTGTGCTGTATAGAAGCAACAAAAGGTTTCCTCTAAGCTAAAAATTAACATGATTTTTTTAAGTACTCAAGTACTAAAAATCATTTTAAAATTGCTAGATAAGTTTTTTAAAAGATTCCTAGAAAAATTAAAAGACAAAATTTTTTTTAAAAAATACCAGTAGCAAAGATTAAATAAAAATAATTCTAGAAAAAAGACACTGAAAAACGAACCCCGCCAGACTCTGGACAGACAAACTGGATGGTTGTTTTAGGTTTGGCGGTGCAGCCAGGGACGGTCACATTGGAGGTATAGGTGAGGGTGGGGTGGCCCCTGGCATCCACCTGTAACTTCTTGTTCGTGTGGCCCATGTCTATGGACGTGTCATTTTTCACCCTGCAGGCCGCACTACCCTGGGGACACTGGGCTGTTTTGTCCCCTGTACCTGTAACAATTAAGGTCAAGTGTGATAATGACCTCTGACCTCAAGGTCACCAACTTTCCTCATCTTAATTCTCAGCCTCAAAGCTGAGGTTTTACTTCAAATTTATGCATTTGTCTGTTCTGGATTTAAGTTGAGAACTGATTTGAGTAATTTCAATATATATGATGGAGAAAGTGGGGCAGAGCTTGCATGTATTTCACTATCATTAAACATCACAGTTAACAAATACTTTAAGGTCAAAAATTGTAAATTTTTTTTCACTTAATTTTCAAATTACTCCTTACCTATTCCAATACATTAACATGATTATATTGCAAATGGTTGACTTTGATTGGTCAATTCAACTACCAGTTAGATTTAAAAAAAACATTATCTGTCTAGAACATGATCATATCATCTCAACAAATCAGCACTTATCTGATTTACCTGCTGTGATGTCCCTGCACACATTGATGTAGAACTCCCATCCCTCCGCCGAGTCCACCAAATACCCCCCCTGGGTCTTCACCAGTGCACTAAGGTCGATCAGCTGTCCCTTTTCGTTGTAAACATAGCAGGGGACCTCGTGATGAGATACCGGCATATTCCGACAGGCATAGCTAGTTCTCCATTCAAAGTATGACGTGCAGTATGTATGCTCAAGAAACTTTGGAAAACCCTACAAGCAAAATTTTGTAGATATTTTTTTCTGGGTTTTTTTTTTTTATCAATCATTTATCTTCATTTACTTCTCGATCATATGTATCTACATCTTAATTTACCATACATATTTTGCCTTTTACCGGTGATAAGCACTTATTTATTAATGATATGAAGCAATCATACCCATTGGGATAATCTTTTTTAAAACTTTACTAAACTAAAGAGAATAGCTTGCAATGAAATATATATCTGCATCTATGGGGTTCTCATTGATAAAACTGGCTGAGTTAGTTATTTCATCATATTATTCATTTGTGAAAAATAAAAGACAGAAGTTATCTTAATTTATTCTATTTTCTTTGATGCATAAATCATGTAACATTATTTTTTTTCTAAAATTTGTGTAAATCTATGAATGTCTAGAGAAAATAAAATTGGCACATTACAGTTTATTGTGAAATCACATACAGTGTAATCCACTCATAAAGAAAATGATCAAGGGTTTACACACCAGAGTTTTGCCACATTTAAGGTTGATGATACTGTTCAGATTCTCTCCAGCCAAATCAGGACACCCATCGCCGTTCCTCACTATCCACATCTCTGCTTCTTGGTCGTTCGATGGGGAATTTATTGTGTTGTTGGTGTAATTGGCCAGGGAGAAGGCCTGGCCGTCTTGGACCATGCACACCACTGTATCATTGTGGCAGTTGGGTTTCCCGACCCCTGCACTGTAGGTAGGGACTCTCCCACACAGATTTATTTGGTAAGTGTTGTTACCATCATATGATATCACCTCCCAGGGACCAAACCTTGATATGGATAAATAAAATTGATGCTAAGTTTAAAACTGTTTTAAAACTCTGTATGCAACCATCCGTTTTTGAGGATTGCATAATTTTTAATTAAAAATAGAAATCTATGTAAAGATTTTTATGATTTTGCTTGGTAAATTGGTTGATATACTAGACAAAAAAAGAGAGAAAATTCGAACTACATTTATAAAACAAGTTTTGCTTCATTCTTCGACTCACGAAGTTTTGTTTACCTTTCAACGGCAGAAAAGTCTTTGTTGTTAACCAGGCATTTTTCTGTGTAAATATATGGCATAAATACAAATAAAACAGCTAATCTATAAAGCTTAAACTTCATTTTACAGATTATATAGTTCCTTGTCATGTGGACGTCGCCATTTACCAAAACATCACTATGCGCACGCACTTGCTCATAATCACATGATTATCATGCGACTGGCGCGGTGGTTGGGGGAGGGGTAATTATTTGTACAACCGCGCGCACAAATTATGTCATTTTTTCACCCTTTATATATATATATTTCATTGAAAACAAGGGTTATTTTGAAAAGGGTTTCTGTCCGATTTCAAAGAAATTTTTATTGATTACAATACTTTTATTAGTAGTTCATGATCAATTTGCACTCGTACATTGAAATAGTTTTTTAACAACTTATCTGTAAATGGTATTTCAAACACCAGGCACGTAGCATTAGGGGAGGGGCCAGGGGGTCTGAAAAAAACCAGTGAAATTGAAGTTAAAAGTATCCCCCCCCCCAATGTTTTGCTTGTCAAGAATTTTTGGATAAGTCCCCCCCCCCCCACCACCATTTTAAAAAAACAATGCTACATTGTACGTGCCTGAACACAACAATATACACTACTTTAATACCAAATCCCCGGAACAGAAGGTTTGAAAGATATTTAAATATGATGCATTTATCTAGGGACATATATTCTGTTATATTAGTATACGTCCCTGATTTATCAATCCAAATTAACCTTTTGAAGTCAAATAGGTATATTTAGTGAAAAGGAAAAAAAGTTGACATACGTACTTTTATTTGTCACCTAGCGGAGTGTAGTTCAGGCCCTGAGGATGGCTGAGTTGGATAATACCTCAATTCACATTTTAATGACGTCCCGTACTCATGGCTATGAATTGATTGGTTGGGGGTGTCAAATGTTGATTTTAAATGAAATAGGTATATTTAGTGAAAAGGAAAAAAAGTTGACATACGTACTTTTATTTGTCACCTAGCGGAGTGTAGTTCAGGCCCTGAGGATGGCTGAGTTGGATAATACCTCAATTCACATTTTAATGACGTCCCGTACTCATGGCTATGAATTGATTGGTTGGGGGTGTCAAATGGTTGGGGGGGGGGGGGGGGGGGGGCATTGCATGTAAGTACATGTAGTTTTTTTTTACAACTACATGTAACTAATAGTATTTATTTTTTGGTCTCTGCTCATATGTAGAAATTTTTAAAATAGGCCAATACTTAAATCACTTTTGATAAACATAAAAATTGATGAAGTTGATATGTGTAACCTAAAAATCATTATGTGTGTAATTGACGAAAAATGTGCTCACGTATGTATACACTTTCGGTAATCCCATTGTACGGGCCTCATTTTACGTTTATTGCCGTGCGCTTTTTATCATATATTATTTTTGTGACAGAATTTACGTTTTATTTCGATAAACAGCAAATCCTGCAATTATGTAGTTTTTTTTCCTGGCTAAACATACTTTATTTGCGGTAGTACATGTACTCCAATTCATTTACAATTGCTAATATTCTCAGACATTCAAAGTCGTCGCGGTTTGTCTCTACATTACCATGTCATTTTAAATACATAGTGATACACATGTTTGATGTGAATTAATAAGCCTAAATATCATAAATTGTTTGTGATAGTAACATGTTTTTGTAAAATTGTGTATAAAGCAGTCAAAATACATAGCTGTGTCTTTTATTCAATAGGGTACATGCATATATCTGACAGCCATTAAAAATGTGTCTCAACCTTTGAATCTTAAATTAAAATTGCATTTTACATATTGCATTTTACCTTAAAAAGTAAAACTCATGAAACTTGAAGTATCTTTACTGTTTAATAAAAAAAAATAATAATATATTTTATTAGTATATCCTTTTTACATGACAGAAAAATTAAAATCTTACATACTACACAAATCAATGCATTGATAAATAAGATAAAGCTTCTAGCTGTTAGAAGAATGCATATATATTTCATGGGGTTTTTTTTGTTTGTTTTTTTGGGTTTTTTTTTATTGATTTAACTGAGTTTCAAAGAAATTATATGTCGCATCGTATATAATCCTGAGGTCGCTGTATATATCCGCCCGAAAGCCGTCTTATATCACACCCCTTGGATTTATATTACACGGGTAGGCGAATTTTCTGTGTATATCGCACAAGGCGGAAAAGGGTATACTTTCTATGAGTCTACGTTATAATAAAAGAACCATTTTAAAAAAGATCCATTTTAAAAAATAGGCTTGGAAAATTATAATATAAAACTCAAAGTTTCAATTCCATACCAGGCACGTAGCATCAGGGGGGGGGGGGGGGGGAGGATTTACTACAAAAAATTGAAGTAATATGGAGTAGCCCCCCCCCCCACTTTTCTGTGACCATGTAAAAATCGAGTATAAAATAAGGATATAAACAGTGAAATTGAATTGAAAAGTATACCCTCCCCCTTATTAGGATTATCAGGATTGCATGGGAAGTAGCCTTTTCCTTTTTTTTTTTTTTGCTTGTCAAGATTTTTTGGATGAGTCTGCCCCCCCCCCCCCCACCACTTTCAAAAACGATGCTACATGCCTGCATACTACACGTTAGTAACCAAATTATATGAAATGTTTTTACAAAACATGCGCACGCATCACATGGAGAATGGTCAGGATTGGTAAGGCCAACATTCCACAGAGTCTACAAAAATGTGGTAAGACTTATCATAAATATAACAATAATTAACATACATGTACAGTGTAAAAGTCAAATGACATATTGGTATACTACAGTACATGTATTTCAAATATAATGATTGAAAAGCTTGAACAAAATTTATCATTTTTTTAAAATTAGGTATCAAGTGTTTTATCTCTTTAAAATTACTTCATAACTATGTTTTAGTTTAACTACATGTATATGAATTGAATAAATGATATCATAATGGTATTAAATATATGAAGATTATACCTACTGCAATCGATATCAAAGCATATATATACCAGTTCAGTAATGCTATTTAGAATGTTGCCAGATATTATGGATTTACACGCATACATATGGTACCTTTCTGAAGCCGAATAAGGATGCTTCGAATCTTTAATAGTGTAGTCTGCCATCTTACGATTCCTTTTTACCAGGTCATAGCAAGTTTGATCTGTAAACAAATGAATGAGCGTTATTGAAGAATTTGGATTTCTCGAGTTAAAATTGAATAATTATATTTAATACGGTAATTATTCATTTTCTTGCTGTATATGAACTGACACTTGTATGCCTCTGCCGAGTTGTACGATGACGGACATGGCGGGTTTAACTTCGTACAGTCTGCCCCATAATTATCTTGTATCACAAACCCGTTGATGTTGTATTCTGTACAATACCCTATGTGTATAACAAAAAGTATACATTGCAGATAAATGGTTCAAAACATTTATAATCTACCTGGAGGGAATGACTGACAGGATTGGAAAAAGCGGTACCAAAACACGCTTAACATGCGCATACGTACTTTCCCTCTGGTATTATTAAGAAAGATCCAATATCTTCAAATTCTTAACTCAATAAGTTCCGATACCCGGAGAAGTTGGACATAAATGTTTTTACCTTGTATTATTGTTAAAATCAGTTTGAGTAACCTTTGAGGGTTACTTTGTATACAAAATTGTATGACGTTTGATGTCTGAAAATCCGGAGAATCTTCGATGAATTACTGTAAGATATTGCGCGGATTATTAGGGATTTGCATCCAGAGCTATATAGACACCGTTTGATGTCTGTCAATGCAGTTTAGATTAACCAAAATTGTTAAATTCCCTTCAGTTACGGATTGACTACCTTAACCAATTTGTTTTTATTCCGTACCAAATATAGTTCTATTTAGGGCGCACACTTCCAAAGTGGCGTTCATCCAAGCATTGATGACGCAATGGTACTGGAACTGATGTCGCCCGGTTTTGAAGGAATCTGAGCAATGTTGTTCAATGGATTCACAGTTCATCTTTTTGGCCACAATTCCCCACGATCTGAAGTCTGTTGGACAGTGATCAACGTATCTAACTGTAATGGCAGACTTTTCACAAAAGGTGATGGCATAAACCTTCAAATTAAATAAGGAACTATATAATGGCATTGCATGACATATGGATATAATTTCACTTAATTACAATATTCTTATATGAAAAAAAGAATGACACAAGAACCAATGCTTTCAGCGAAAGTACGTACGTCTCTCAATAAAACCGTGACTTTTTTTTTTTACACAAATATCATCTAAAGATTGATATTGTGAAATAAATCATTATAATAATGAACGAGGCATTAAAAAAAACCCTCTTGTTTCAGACACCTTGGAAGGCACTCTTGCAACTAGTTTCATTCAAGACTCATTTTTGTCACACCAGAAATTTTAATACTTTGGACTTAACTATTTTCTTCTATAAAGGAATGCCTGGTATTTTTTTAATTTTCCCAAAGTTTTAAAATAATGCATTGTCATTGTGTACATTGTGTACCCAAATTAAATGACAAAACCATGCGGGAATTTATATTTTTTTTTTTGGTTTTGTGTTGTTGTTTTTTTTTTGGTTTTTTTTTTGGACAATACATTCACAGTGCACCATTTTAGTAAGTACATGTACGTACTACGTTCCCATCCAGAGCAATAGCAAAATGGTTTCTATCAGTGATTTCGATAAACTAGGTATAATATAAATAATAAGGGATTTGCCATCACGAGTCGGTCTCCCAAACGTTTACCGACCCCGATGGAAAGAAATGCGACTTCTCAGCCCCCCACCCCCCATGCTACGTGTTTGAGTTTTATTCTATCTAACATGTCTAATGGCAAGTACTCTCGATCTACTGTTGAACGGGTATGTCTTTTGTTGAAACTCACGTGAACAGTTAGATGCATACTTAATTTTAAAGGTGGTGGGGGTCAAAAAATTCCACCACCCAAGTGAAACAGTATAATCAGAATTAATTTTAATTGAGCCATGTAATCCGAGCAATATCATGTAAACGGTTTGGTATCTAAACATTATACATGCACATATCAGTTTCAATTAAAATATAATATAAAACATACCGTTTACCGCGATAAGATTGCGTAGCACTAATAATACATATTTAATATTTGTTAAAATATTTTGAATTTACCTCAGTATATATGAACATCATAGATAACAGTAAAATCATCCTCTCAAGAGTATACAGGCCCTTCATCATTTCCCTATAAAAAAAAAACAACAAATGAAAAGTATTAAAGAAAAAAAAACATAGGCCTACATGTACACCCTGTTTTCAAATCTGCGTGAATAACAATTTACATCTTGATGACCAAAATACAATATAAGCTGATAACTTTATATTTTATACTAACCTTTCTTTTGAGCAAAGATTTTGAATATCTTAATCATATAGAATGTTTTCTTTCAATAAAAGGCTTGATAGACAGTAACGTTCTTACCTCATAACCGTGAAGTTTCAAACTGGAAAATAACTTTTATTCAAAAATAGAACAGAATACTAGGAATTTAAAGGTATCACACCGGCAAACACCGTGTGCAATATTTGAAATAGATGGAAAAAAAGGGGGGAGATGTCATGGAGGTCAGACTTCCACCTAATCGTAACTACTCGGCCATTTCCGTCTTTTTATCGGTTACGGAAAAGGGCGAGCGTGATCCGAATGTTCGTTACTACCCATTGTCCTCGTCCTCCGCGTCTCCGCATAACGCATACCGAAAAGAGATAATGTACGTCCGCGATTACAACGCGGACAATTTACGAAAAAAATAAGTACGTACATATCGGTCTTAATTTCATGTATTAAAACTCAAAAGATTATACAAATAAGGTAGAAAATACTATTTACATAAGTATATTTTATAATAAAGACAGGTCAATCATACAATTTAGTGTTTTAATCTACTTTCACTTCATTAAAATTATACAAAACACGTGGGTTTTTTCTACTTTCACTTCAACGAAAACCATGGATTTCAACCGATTAACAAAGGCTAAACAAAAGATTGGGATCACGTACGAGTGAAAGCCAGAACAAATAACTGCACTTCGTGCTTTTATGAAGTCAAAGGACATTGTGTGTCTTCTTCCAACAGGATTTGGGAAAAGTATAATATTTCAGATGATGCCCTTTCTTTCTGACGACCCCATGGCGTGTGTCCTTGTAATATCTCCTCTGAATGCCATCATGAAGGACCAGGTCAGAAAACTCTGTGAAAACGGGATTTCAGCCTGTTTTTTAGATATCACAGGGAGAGATGGTTCAACATACACGTTAAAACCTGCATTGGGGACATGCAGGTTTGTAATTTCTATCTACATATGTTGTTCTCATAAATGTCCAGACTTGGTACCCAAATAGTCATGTTTTTAAATCTACATGTTCATTGTATATAAAATATGTATTGATCAATATTGAAGATTATACAGAATGAGATTAGATTAGAAGAATTAGGCCTATACTTTTTCAGCCAAATGTTGCAAGAATGTTACATTTTGTAGCAAATTTATTCTTGGTACTGATTAGTGTTCAGATTGTAAGGTGTTATCTCTTATCAATTTCTCATTTATCGTTAGTCTTATCTATCTTCATGCCAGACCCCTAAATACCTTTAATTATAGTGATAATTGGTTAATTGCCTGAACAGTTATAATTATTTAATATTATGCATTCACTCCCCACACTAAGGAGGTAGATTTTTCACTCCCCACACTGAGGAGGCACTATTCACTATATAAGAAGATGAAAGTACCAGTAAGAGGACAGTGTATAGTAGTAGCAGAAGTAGAGTGTAATAGTAGCACAGGACAGTGTAAAGTAGTGGCAGAAGTAGAGTGTAGTAGTAGCAGTGGACAGTGTGTAGTAGTAGCAGAGCAGTGTATTAGAGTAGCAGTAGATAACGAATATATTTGGATTATTTTCTTGTGTGAATTGTGTGGATTGTTCTTATGCGATACGTAGACTTTGTGCGTAGATATGTATATAAATTATTAAACTCTTCAACGACTTTTCCATACTAGGACTTCATACATTCATTCGGATCAGAGTTAAATGTGTTGTAACTCGGCAATGTTCAGGCCGCACGCTCGGCGGAGAACATGCGCTACAATTTTGTTAATTTCTAACAGATTAATAAATCACCAACTCCCATTTCTAAAGTAATTCATTTCTAAAAAGTTTATCAGTTCATAATGCTTATTCACACCTTCTGTGTTGTAGATAAATGTACTTTACAGACTGCCTTAGTGTAATTGGTCAGCACACCTCATGCTCCTAGCAATTGCTTTTGGCTGGCTTTGAGGAAGTCCAGGTTCAAATCCTGGGGGCAGTCTGAAGTGCAACTTACAGCAACAATTGTTTATACTAAGAGGCCAAATATTTACTTATTCTATCAATTAAACCTGCATGTGTAACCTTAAATGCTAATGCACCCAGTTGTCCGATAAAACTATATTTATGTCCGAGGGTTCCACTTAACAGCTAAGCATCATACTCTCAAATTATTATTTTTAATATGATGGATGCATGATGAAAAGATTGGTAAAGGACATCATAGGACAAAAACTATATGCCTCAAATTATTATCAACAATATTAGAGTACGATTGATATATAACTTTAACATACGTACTTTTGTCACCAAGCTGAGTGTAGTTCAGGCCCTGAGGATGGCTGAGTTGGATAATACCTCAATTCACATTTTAATGACGTTACGTACTCATGGCTATGACTACAGTGTAATTATTGGTGGTTGGGGGTGTCAGATGGTTGGGGGGGGGGGGGCATTGTTAGTACATGTAGCATTTTTAACAACTACATGTGACTAATAGAATTTATTTTTTGGTCTCTGCTCATATGTAGAAATTTTTAAAATAGGCCAATCCTTAAATCACTTTTGATAAACATAAAAATTGATGAAGTTGATACGTGTAACTTAAAAATCATTATGTGTGTAATTGACGAAAAATGTGCTCACGTATTTATACACTTAATTTCGGTAATCCCATGGTACGGGCCCCATTTTACGTTTATTGCCGTGCGCTTTTTGTCATATATTATTTTTGTGACAGAATTTATTTTATTTCGATAAACAACAAATCCTTCAATTATGTAGTTGTTTTGTTTTCATGGCTAAAAATACTTTATTTGCGGTAGTACATGTACGCCAATTCATTTACAATTGCTAATATTCTCAGACATTCAAAGTCGTCGCGGTTTGTCTCTATATTACGATGTCATTTTAAATACATACACATGTTTGATGTGAATTAATAGGCCTAAATATCATAAATTATTTGTGATAGTAACATGTTTTTGTAAAATTGTATATAAAGCAGTCAAAATACATAGCTGTGTCATTTATTCAATAGGGTACATGTATATATCTGACAGCCATTAAAAACGTGTCTCAACCTTTGAATCTATTGCATTTTACAGATTGCAATTAACTTAAAAAGTAAAACTCCCGAAACTTGAAGTATCTTTACTGTTTAATGAAAAAAAAAATATATTTAAATAAGATAATATATTTTATTAGTATATCCTTTTTACATGACAGAAAAATTAAAATCTTACATACTATACGAATCAATGCACTGATAAATAAGATATAACTTCTAGCTGTTAGAAGAATGCATATATATTTCATGCTTTTTTTTTTGACTGATTTAACGAAGTTTCAATGAAATTATATGTCGCATCCTATATAAGCTTGAGGTCTCTGTATATCCGCCTGAGAGCCGTCTTATATCACACCCCTTGGATTTATATTACATGGGTAGGCGACTTTTCTGTTTATATCGCACAAGGCGGAAAAGGGTACACTTTCTATGAGTCTACGTTGTAATAAAACAACTTGGAAAAATATGATATATAACTCTAGTTTCAATTTGTTAGTAATCCATACTACATGTACACGTTAGTTACCAAATTATATGAAATGTTTTTACAAAACATGCGCACGCATCACATGGAGAATGGTCAGGATTGGTAAGGCCAACATTCCACAGAGTCTACAAAAATGTGGTAAGACTTATCATAAATAAAACAATAATTAACATACATGTACAGTGTAAAAGTCAAATGACATATTGGTATACTACAGTACATGTATTTCAAATATAATGATTGAAAAGCTTGAACAAAATTTATTTTTTTAATTAGGTATCAAGTGTTTTATCTCTTTAAAATAACTTCATAATTATGTTTTAGTTTAACTAAATGTATATGAATTAAATAAATGATATCATAATTGTATTAAATATGAAGATTATACCTACTGAAATCGATATCAAAGCATAGATATACCAGTTCAGTAATGCTATTTAGAATGTTGCCAGATATTATGGATTTACGCGCATAAGTATGGTACCTTTCTGGAGCCGAATTAGGATGCATCTTACGATTCCTTTTTACCAGGTCATAGCAAGTTTGATCTGAAAACAAATGAATGAGCGTTATTAAAGATTTTGAATTTCTCGAGTTAAAATTGAATAATTATTATATGATTTTTCATTTTCTTGCTGAATACTTCTATTTTCAATTGAACTGACACTTGTAAGCCTCTGCTGAGTTATACGATGCTGGACATGGCGGGTTAAACTTCGTACAGTCTGCTCCATAGTTGTCTTGTATCACAATCCCGTTGATGTTGTACTCTGTACAATAACCTATGTGTATAACAAAAAGTAAACATTGCAGATAAATGGTTCAAAATATTTATAATCTACCCGGAGAGAATGAATATCTAAAATACCAAAACTGACTTTAAGTTCTAAGTATCTTAATGTCACTTTCTATGACTGACAGGATTGGAAAAAGCGGTACCAAAAACGCGCTTAACATGCGCATACTTTACGAACAGAAAATGAACATAAGATAAAAGCATAAAATCTAAAGACCACGAAAGGAATACTACATGTCGGCCACGAGGTTCAGGTGTGCAATCGGGTGTAACGAAATCGAAGGGTTTATATACCAGGTATCTGTGTGACGGTGCCTATTTACGAGCGGTGTTTAAGAAAGATACAATATTTTCAAATTCTTAACTCAATAGGTTCCGATGCCCGGAGAAGTTTGACATTTTTTAAACCTTGTATTATTGTTAAAATCAGTTTTGGTAACCTTTGAGGGTAATTTTGTATACAAAAGTGTATGAAGTTGTATGTCTGAAAATCCGGAGAATCTTCGATGAATTACTGTAAGATATTGTGCGGATTATTAGGGGTTTGCATCCAGACCTAACCAATTTGATTTTATTCCGTACCAAATATAGTTCTATTTAGGGCACACACTTCCAAAGTTGCGTTCCTCCAAGCATTGATGACGCAATGGTACTGGAACTGATGTCGCCCGGTGTTGAAGGAATCTGAGCAACGTTGTTCAATGGATTCACAGTTCATTTTTTCGGCGGCAATCTTCCAGGATTTAGCGTCTGTTGGACATTTCTCTACATACCTTATTGTGATGGTTGACTTTTCACAAAAGGTGATTGCATAAACCTTCAAATTAAATAACGAACTATATAATTGCATTGCATGACATGTGGATATAATTTCACTTAATTACATTATTCTTATATGAAAAAAAGAATGACACAAAAACCAATGCTTTCAGTGAAAGTACGTACGTCTCTCAATAAAACCGTGACACAAATATCATCTAAAGATTGATATTGTGAAACAAAATCATTATAATAATAAACGAGACATTATAAAAAAAACAAAACTATTGTTTCAGACACCTTGGAAGGCACTCTTGCAACTAGTTTCATTCCAGACTTATTTTTGTCACACCAGAAATGTTAATACTTTGGACTTAACTATTTTCTTCTATAAAGAAGTGACTGGTATTTTTTTCCCCAAAGTTTTAAAATAATGCATTGTCATAGCGTACATTGTGTACCCTCCCAAAAAAATGACAAAACCATGCGGGGACATTTTTTGGGGGGAGGGGGTGGGGGGGGGGGGTTGGACAATACGTTCACAGTACACCATTTTAGTTAGTACATGTGCGTACTATATACGTTCCCATCCAGATCTAGAGCAATAGCAAAATGGTTTCTATCAATGAATTCGATATACTAGATATATTATAGATAATAAGGGATTTGCCATCACGAGTACAAATGTACGTGTGTCGCTTGTATTGGAAATATCTGCACTAAAACAAAAGTATGAAAAAATACGTAGCGAAGATTAATTTGTTTGGTTGTCAACAAGATTGAGACCATTCAAGTGTTGTTTTTTTTTTACAGTCGTGCAATTCCGTAGACAGGTTTCCATCCTTTATATTTGTTACAGGCATTAGCAATTCTCTTTCAATGAATTCCTTGTGTCTGAAATCAAATACATTTTTTTCCTTCTCAAACAAAACATGCTCAGTGGAGCGCACTTGCCAAAATATGTATTAAAGAGATATTGAGTTAAATTTCAGGAACGTAGCATCGTTTTTGAAAGGGGGAGGGGGCAGTCTCATCCGAAAAATCTTGATTAGCCAAAAAAAGGTGCAATTTCCCAAACCATAAAAATCCTAACCTCTGTGTTTTTGTGTGTGGGTGGGATGGGGGGGGGGGTAGGTGGTTTGGGAAGTAGGGGGTGCGTAGTATACCGACAACTACAATTTCACTCCTCATTTCCTTATTTTCACTGTAAGAAAAATGTTTGCTGCGACAAAAAGTGGGAGAGCCCGGGCAGCCCCCTCCACCCATGCTACGTGTTTGAGTTTTATTCTATCTAACATGTCTAATGGCAAGTACTCTCGATCTACTGTTGAACGGATATGTCTTTTGTTTAAACTCACGTGAACAGTTAGATGCATTCTTAATTTTAAAGGTGGAGGGGGTCCAAAAATTCCACCACCCAAGTGAAACAGTATAATCACTTATCAGAATTAATTTTAATTGAGCCATGCACTCCGAGCAATATCATGTAAATGGTTTGGTGTCTAAACATTATACATGTACATATCAGTTTCAATAAAATATAAATATAAAACATACATTTTACCGCCCCGGCGATAAGATTGCGTAGCACTAATATTAGGGGCATATTTAATATTTGTTAATATATATTTTGAATTTACCTCAGTATATATGAACATCATAGATAACAGTAAAATCATCCTCTCAAGAGTATACAGGCCCTCCATTATTTTCCCTATAAAAAACAAATGAAACAGACTGATAAGCAAAATCACAGCACAAAGTAATAAAGAAAAAAAAACATACCTGTACACCCTGTTTTCAAATGTGCGTGAATAACAATGCATGCGCGGATCCAGAGGGGGGGGGGGTCCGGATCCCCACCCCTCGAATTTTGCCAAAAAAGGGGTTATCAGATTCGATCGTATAAACAAAATTAAAAAACCACCACTATCCAGTATAGATCTGACAAGATGCCTATTAGGCTTGTCATTCCTTAATGCCAATTCAGTTATAAATGTGATGTAATTATTTGAACAAGTCGGAAAAATATGACGTCACGATCCACGAAGAAACCCTGAAACATTTGCCCTTTGTAACAAAATTCGTCGCTGGTAAGGAGAAAAAGTTGTACTTTCAGGCAAGTTGGTTGGATAAATATAAATGGTTGACACACAGTAGCGCACTTTATGGGGGTCTTTGCAAAATTTGTATGTTTTTTCTCAGTGAGATGTTACGACACCTGTGTAAGTAAACCATTCAAAAATTTCAAGTAAGTTGGCGGAAAAGATTGTTCAATTTTAAGACACGAACAGTCTGCCTACCACAAAAGTGCATGCATTGAATAACAGACTCTGAAAGCAAGCCTCACTTCCCCAGAAACCACAATCCAGTACAAGATTAGCTCACAAAACAAGGACATGTATGACAAAAACTTGAGGCTCTTGAGAATGATAGTTGAATCAGTAATTCTCTGTGGAAAACAGAACATTCCCCTGAGGGGACACAGAGATGACTCCACAAGTACATCATCCAACAAGGGCAATTTCTGGGCCATTCTAAATTTACTAGCTAGTCATGACAAAGAGCTGATCATATAAAAAATGCACCAAAAATGCAACTTATACCAGCAAGACCATACAGAATGAAATCATAGACACCATAGGGTCGCACATCAGAAATCAAATATTGGAGGGCCTGAAAGGGAAGGATTTTACTCCACCATAGCTAATGAAGTGACCGATATGTTTTCAAACCAAGAGGTCCTGGCTCTGTGTGTGCGATTTTTAAATGAAAGTCAAAGTGAGCCATATATTCGAGAGGAATTCTTTGATTTTCTCTATCTGAAACGTACTACCGGGGAAGCAATTGCAAATAAAATAGTAAAGGTTTTAACAGAGAACAATATTCCAGTTGACAAAACGAGGGGCCAGGCGTACAATGGGGCAGTAGCAATGTCGTCAGAAAAGGTAGGTTGTCAAGCTCGAATAAATTCTATCAATCCACTTGCTCTTTACACACACTGCAACAGTCATGTCCTGAACTTGAGCGAATACCTCTTGTGAGAAATATGATAGATGGGGTAAATGCCACATTCGTTTTCTTTGACGTCTCTCCCAAAAGGCAGCGCTTCTTTGAACATGTCCTTCAACATCATGGGTTGGAATCAAAGCGTAAAAAGTTGTTGGGGTTGTGTAAAACAAGATAGGTAGAACGTCATACCTGCTATGATGTATTATAGCATGTATAATGCCGTCGTTGAATGTCTCCAGTCCATCGTAAACCCAGGGATTGACGAAAATACCCAAGATGAGTGGTCGTGGGACGCCCAAACTAAAATCACAGCACAGGGATTGTTGGCCACTATGATGTCGTACCACTTTTTGGTGACGTTCATCTGTGTCAGGGCTGTTTTGCAGACAGTGAAGCCCCTTGCATCAAAACTGCAGAAACATGATCTGGACGTGTATGAAGCCCGTACATTGATAACCGATCGTGTTGAGAGGGTGAAAGAGATAAGAGAAGGAGTAGATGCTGAGTTTGAAACGTAGTATGAAAATAGCAAACGAATCGCTAATGAGCTTCAAATAGAAGAGAAGGTCCCGAGAACATGTGGTAGGCAAACACAGAGAACAAATATCAGTAGCTCCACTCCGCAACAATATTACAAAGGCACGGTAGCTGTTCCATTTCTGGATCATTTATCAACTGAGCTCAATGACAGGTTTAACAAAGATGACAGTGTTGCATATGCTTTTGGCTGTCTTGTTCCAAAGCAAATGGTGACCCTGTCAGATTCTGAAATACAAAAGCTTTCTTCTGAATTTTTATTCTGGGAATCGGACTTACAATCTTCATCGTCACAAGATCTACTAGGGCATTTGTTGAAATGGAAGAGGGCTTGTGGGAAACTTTGTGAAAAGGGCATCACAGCAGACAATCTCCTAGATACATTCAGAATTGCATACGGAGACATTTTTCCAGATATCAATACACTTTTTCACATTGGTTGCACCTTACCTGTCACCTCTTGTGAGACCGAGCGCTTATTTTCTGGGCTTCTGGGCTTCGTCGCATTAAAAGCTATATGCTAAGTACAATGAATGAGGATAGATTGTCGTCACTGGCCCTCATGCACTTACATCATGCAAGAACTATCAATGCCAGTGAAATCTGCCAAAAATTTCCTTGAAATAAGGTTGTATCTTTTACAATGCATCAATATGTTGGTAGGCTCTGGGAAAAATGTTTGGATCCGCGCCTGAAATTTATTAGTCGTTAGTCGTATTAGTCGTATTTTATACTAACCTTTCTTTTGAGCAAAGATTTTGAATATCTTAATAATATAAGATGTTTAATTGCAATAAAAAGCTTGATAGACCGTAACGTTCTTACCTGAATATAACATTGTTTTCTTAAAACACCGAGTCTGGGAAAGTACACCTTTACTATGATTAGAAACAGGTACCCGGATAGAATTTATTCTGGTACCCGCCCCCGCCACTGCGTTTTCACTTCGTCAAAACGAAGTGAAAACGCAGTGGCGGGGGCGGGTACCAGACTAGATAGAATTAGTAGTCTGGTACCCTTCCCACAATTCCGTTCGCGCACTCTCTACATTGAGGTCAGGCACCGGTTAATTTGAACACATGTAATTGCGCAATTCAAAATGGCGGACAAAGTAAGTGTGCGACTCGCATAAAGAACGTGTCTCTTCTCTCTAGTGAAATGGTTTTAGTATTATTTATTTGCCTTATTGTTTTCCTATGTTGATTTTATTATGTTTCCTTTTATTATTTTGCCGTGTCACGCATCTAGAATCGCCGAAACACTTAGAATTCATAATGTAAACAAATGGAGTGTTCCAACGGTGGTAAACTTTGGCAGTTATTATTCTTTAACCCAGAGACCGACATCTAAATTGTGGTACAGCATCAGTTACAAGAGGGATCAAACTTTTCGTTGACGCATGGGTCATTTATTGTCGCGTTGTTTTTAATCCATTAATTTGCACTGATTGTAGGTAATCATTCCTTTACTGTATGCATCGCTTTTTTCTTTATAAAAATACATTTTAATCCCTTAAAAATATGAATGTAAATGTAAAAACGTAGTGTCACTCAATTCTTGAATCTGTTTTACTCAGGAGACTTGTGGGTTCGAATCCCACACTGCTTAAATATAATTTAAAGCAGTTATAATGGTTTAGTCTCCTTTTCTTCCCTCAGCTCTCACATCAGACAATATTTTTGTTCACTTAGCAGTATTAATTATAATTTTTGATAGAGTGTTTAATAGGCTCAGCACTGCCATGTTCCTGACTACAGATAAATGGTTAATGGACCCAGGTTCAAATCCTAGTCTGGTTCTTTTAAGTGATTTATTCCACGCTGTTACATTATGTGCCATGTTTTGATAGCCAGGACCAGATAGCTCTGCCAGTAGAGCACCTAAATAGTACCGGTAATTCAGGGGGTTCACGTTCAAATCCTGGTTTGGCCAATCATTAAATCTCCCATCTTGTTCCTTCATACTAAATGCTATGTTGGTTATTTAATAAGCCGTCTTTTAATTTCATGTGTCCTCTTTATTTTGATTTTAATTTTCATGCGTCTTTTTTATTTATGACTGAGTTATCATGTGTCCTCTCTGGGTTTTCATGCGTCTTTTTGATTTATAATTGGTTTTTCATTTGTCTTTTTCATTCTTTGTAAATTTCTCTTATTCTTCTTGCTTTTCATCAATATTGAACTATCCTGTCTTAAACAGCATGAACAAAGATGCTCAACAAATGTAATCTTTTCTCCATCTTTCTTTAGGCTGGTATTTGCATCATCGAGGAGAACATTAAGTTTAAAAGAGGATTGCAGTTACTGAATTTACATTGTGGTACAGACATTAACTATCTGAAACCGAAGCAAGTTGTAACGATAAAGCAAGCCTTAAAAAATGATTGCATATCAGTGTTACCAACTGGATATGGGAAATCACTGATATTTGAAATTCTTCCCTTTGTGGACTTTTCATTCTATGATCGACAGTGTTTAGTTCTGTTGATATGCCCATTGAATGTTATCATAGAGCAAGAAATTGCAAAACTTGGGGCCAAGTCCATAAGAGCATCAGACCTCCTTTATAAGGATGAGAGTAAAGACTTGACACCAATATTGTACATTGTTGGCCATCCAGAAGATATCACACAGCCATCTATTTTAGAAGAAGTTTCTCGACTTAACAGACGGACATTCATTGTTGTGGACGAAGCTCACTTGGTGCCTCAGTGGGGGGAAGAATTCAGACCAATGTTTAGAAACATCTGCAATTTGAAGTCCATTAACTCACATCTTACATCTATCTTAGCCCTTACAGCCACTGCTTCCGTTAAAGTTCAAAAATCTATAGCTTCACATCTCACCATGAAGAAGCCAGTTTTTCTCAGATCATTACGTGTTCTTAACAGCAACATTAAGATGACTATTCAAGAGCGTCCTTCTTCAACTGGTGGAAATAACAGAGTCCAGTCTGCATATGACTACATTTTCAAACCTGTATTTATTAATCTTCTTATGAATATGAATTCTTTCCCTCTGACAATAATCTATTCCAAGCTTAAATGGTGTGCTTATGGGTATGATCTAGCAAAACGCATACTGAAAGAGGAGATGTATAATGGTACTCCTTGTCCAGAAAACAGCCGTGTCGTACAGTATCACTCAACGCAACCCGAAAATGTATGTTTTACTCTAAGATTTACAATTTCTTTATGATGTAATTACTAGTGTGCTTTATTTCTGTGTATAACAAAATGAGGAAAAAATTGTAATTTTAATTCATAGTTTCCAACAATAAACACTTGATGAACATAGAGAGGTAGATTATCGAGCTATGTCACACTTATTGATATTCCAAAATCTCAGCTTAACGAGCTAGAAAGCTGTGCAACATGAATTGCTGGTTGCTACTTGAAATTATACTTGCATAATCGGTCAATTGTGTACCTGTAATGTACTAGGTACCTTCATGCATCTTGTACGTGTACCTGTACATTAAGCTAAAAATTCAGGACCAAGAAATATTTAAAGTGTTGAAATAATTTACAAAGTACTTCGATGAAAATTTACCCAATGCATGCTTAGATATCTATCCTTATTTGTGTCTTAATTTTCTTCAGAACTAGATATTAAATCAATGAATACCTTAATAAATAGTCTACCTCTACATAATCAAAATCATGTACAACAATTTGATGGCTTTAAGTAAGAATTTCTGTTGAATTATTATCAATACCTAATAGGTGAATTCACAAATTATTGAGGACTTAAAAAGCAACAAAAAGGTTAAAGTTGTGTTGGCCACTGTTGCTCTGGGAATGGGTGCCGACCTTCGAAATGTGAAGCATGTAATTCATGCTGGCCCACCAACCAGTCCAGAAGGTAATCTTAAGAAGAAGAGTTAATCAAATCAGGTCCTAGTTTGCATAACCGTCTGATTCACTAAATAACAGTATTTCAGTGATTAATACCTTCACCATGTTCACTCTATTTTTGAACAGTCTATGTACAAGAGGTTGGACGAGCTGGAAGAGATGGTCAGGCAGCAGAAGCCAAGTTATATTTCAATAACTCTGATCTAGCAGAGAAGCCTATTGATAACAGTATGATAGAGTTCATTAGATCAAAGTCATGCAGGAGACAGCATCTATCTGCATATTTTGATGCACCCTTTGAAAGTGTGGATAACTGTTGCGATGTTTGTTGTAAGGAAGGAGCAAATGTTATTGGTTTTAAGGTTCCTTCGCTGGAACAAAGGCATTATGTTAGACTTTCTCTTCAGACATACATAAATGCCGACCCTTCAGGAGAGTTAGGATTTATTATGTCTGAAGAAAAAGTCCAGATTGTTTTGAATTCATTAAAGATGAATCATATCTTTCTAAATTGCTAAATTCAAGTGTTCCTGAGTCAGTTTCTAGTTCACTTTTTGCTATCTTATCATCATTTCAAAATGACTGAACACTGTACGGTACATGCTGTAAATGGATTGATACATTGTGTCTGTTTATATTGCTTTATGTCAGTTATACAGTACTTATTTTCTTTCTTCATTTTGCAATTCCAATTTCTAATAACACATTGATTTGCCAAAAAAGTTTATATGTATCCTTTAAACTGTGATTCTTGCTTAATGTGCATGAATATTAATGAAACCAGGATATACTAAACTAGAATAATAAGTATGATTAGTATGTGAGCACATTATGATGACTGTCACATTGAAATTCATATTTATAAGGACTTATTAATGAAGAATTCTATCCCTAGCATTTTTTTTTCAATTGGCAAGTTATATTCATAATAGTAAAATCAAATGTAAATTCACAGATTGTTGTATTTTGACAGAAGCTTCAGAATCTATATATATTTAACTTCAAAACCCATTTGCCTGTACTTAAACAGCAAATGAAAGGAGGTATAATATGATGACTGCTATATTTAACCCATTTACAAGTATATGCATGTATATATATGGTGTAAATCTGTCTATATAAAGAATATGTACTTACATGTTTCATGCAGCCTACTTTCCAGAGTCATAGTCCAGTATACTTTTATGATGTTCCACCCAGGCCTTGTATTTATTGTCATTGATAGAGAACAGAAGAGGACTAGTTAGTCCTTTGAAAAATTCAAAACTCCTTCCTGGTGTATAGACAAATGGATTGACTTCCATTATATCTTGTATCATTTTTATTTCATCGTCATTTGCATTTTTCAATTTGTGGTGATGAGATCTCAAAATTACATTAGTGTCTGCATCATAATGATGAGAGATGGCATCCATTCCAGCTAACGCTTTTGATCTTTTAACAATAATTTCAGGTGTTTTGTTTGATCCTAGGCTTTTAAGCATACTTTTGGTCTTTTTTACCATGTGTTCCATATGCAGATCTGCAGGGATAGATGAGTATAGTTTCCCCTGTGTATTCAAAAACAGACCATGAATTGACTGATATGAAGTCTGAAGGCTATATGATGCCTGGTGAAAGCAAAGGAAACGCAAAATTTCCAAAGCATATTTTGAGTTATTGTTCACCGTTTTAAACATCATCATCATACATTTCATAACAGTCATCAGTCTAGCTCTATCTGGGGATTTGCAAACATCCTGAAATTCTAGGAACATTAATCCCAATTCCATCACTAACACTCCATACTTATATACATCATCTTTTGTATTTTGATTTGTAGTACTTGGATTATGGGGATTTGATAATGGGATGTTAATCTGAATCTGTGTCCCATCTGGTAACATCAAATTTAAAGTTTTGTGTGTGCAGGTAATTTGCTGATCTCTCTTGAATATATATTCATCAAGGAAAGTTTCAAGGACTTCTTCCTGCCATTTTTTCAGTTCTGACGGGTCGGATGGAGGTTTATTTTTGGTCAAAGTTGAAGCCCTGTCTTTAATGCCAAAAAACTCCATTAGAGCGGCAGCTATGTAGGATTTTACAAAACTCACAACAAAGTCCTTGTCATCATCATAATGATTTTTTACATCTTCATGTACAGAGGATCTGTTTAACTTGACTTTTTCTCCATTTAATGTCCCTTTATCAAATGTTTTCTTCTTAAAAAGTACTTTAAACATCAATTCAAGAAAGTTCATTGATGTATGGAATAGTTCAAAACTGATGGGATATAGATTCTCAAATCTTTCCTTGGCTGTGTATGCACCACCTCTAAGAGTTTTTGCACCTGAAAATCTTTCCCGTGTTAACTGATCACCACCAATTTGGATAAAGTCAAAACTGGTTTCTGATTTTTCATTTATTTCTGTAACAAATTCCTGATAAGAGTCCAAAATTTTGACTACATCGCTGTAGCATTGCTCATTTAAAGGTTGGACAGGAAGGAGAATGGATCCATTTTTCTTTTGAATAATGTCTGGGTATTCAGGCTAATATCAGTTGTAGCAAGAAAGGACAATGCTGGAATAAGTTCTTTAGCTACTTTGGCAATGTGACAGGTATAATTAGTCTTCAGAGCAGCAATATCAGATTCAGATGGTAATATATGTGTCAGATCAAGACCTCTAACTGGTCCTTGAGGGACATCAGAGTATTGAGAAAATTCACAATTTTGAATAATAGCACACGATGCAAACCAGTGGTACTGTTGACTTTGCTTTTCATTGCTACGTTGAAACTTTTTTCCAACACGAAAATTCACATTGTCACCTATAAGACGGTACTTTTTTCCATTCTTTAGTTCGTTAAGAATGTTTTCATAACAGCTATCACCAACTTCCTCTATGACCCTCAGTAATGTGGAGTAGGAGCTTGTTATGCCGATGGGTTCCAATCGATCAAATACCTAAAATAATTTTTGAAAAAATTATTATCATTTACTAAAAAGCATATGTATAATGTTTAGTTGTTTTCTTGAATGAATAAATATATAGATGTATGATCATATAAGGCAATATTTGAAAGACAGGCATTCAAATCTTAAAAGGACCATTCATAAAAATTGACGTTTATTCAATAAATGTCACTGTATTGTCATTGATTTACTTGGTATGCTCCAGGAAGACACCAACTTAAGAAGCTATTGAAAAACAAAACAAACTCAATTAAAATCATACGAGAGTCATTAGATGTCAAGATAATCTATGAAATGCAAAAATAATAATGATAAAATTAAAAAAAAAATACAAAAAGAATAAGTTTTAAGAGAGAAAAAAACTATAAAAAAGAAAAGGAATAAGAAAGAGATTAAATAAAGAATGGAGACTTTGCCAAGTAATATACACTACTTTTAACCATTCAAAATAAGCAGTGGTGGGATTTGAACCCACAAGTTTCCATAAGACTGTTAGTTGATGCTCACAGTAAAGCAGACATACATCTATATCAAGTAGCACATGCAATTTATTACATACAAGAAATATTGCAACACAGACAACAAGGGAAGGGTAGGTACTGAGTATTTAAAGTGCAGAGTAAGTTTAGATGGAAGTTCTAATATCTAGGTCAGTTCACAGATTCTGATTTACCAACAGGAACATGCATAATGATGAAAATACAAAAAATGTCAGGGTATATTTAATGATTTTCAAGTAATATTGTTTGCTGTTAACCCATAGTTAAAAATGTACCAGCACATTTAAGAAATTATCAGAGCTAACAATATAGCACCATGACATTCATAACTAGCAATTATGACTAGGCTTTTTACCTTTTCATGAGTCTGTTCATCTTTCAGCACAATAGCCAGAACTCTCTGAACCAAACTCAGCTTATGGTACCGTTCCTGCATTAATATGCTGTAGATCAGTCCAAGTTTTGGCACCAAGTTTTCTGAGAGACTGTCTGTAGTCACCTTATTTCTTGACATAACAGTAAGCAATATATTTGCTAAAGTAGGCTGGCAAACAACTATTTCACCAACAACATCAGCCCACTGAAACGACTGCAAATCTTCAAAAGACTTGTTATACAAAACAGACTTATTATTTGTAATTAAGGCAGCGTCTGAATTGATACCATCTTTGACGATTTTTTCTACTTCCTTTCGCGTTTGTTTGATTGCCATAACTTTCGCTGCAATGTCACTGGCATTACCATGAGTAACTGTGCTTAAAAGATCTGCTCTGTCTTGAAGGCTAATGCTATGGTCTGCTTGTTGTATGGTATATGTTGAACTCCTATATAAGTGTCAAATTTATCAAAAATTATATTTTTCAAAATGTAATTTCACCCTCTTTTTTAAAATAGATATGGGGTTGGTCAAATAATTAGTTTCATCAATCAGAGGCATACATCCTACTCAGTATGATCATTTATGTGATAATATGATACTAACAAATGTATTATGATATGCATAAGTATATATAATAGAAAATCAGATATTGAATTAAATACATCACAACTGGAACTTCAGGTTCTGTAAAAGTTGATTTGCTGTGGCTACAAATAGGTGGTGTCTGTGTGAAAACAGATGTTATAGAAGGTGGATCTGATAGCTCCAAAAACAAGGACTTGTTCCTCTTGTATTGTTGTCTACACGAGTCTCCTTTGAATTAAGCAGAATATAAAATTTATGAATATTGAAAACATTTTTTTTCATAACTTGACGCAAAAAGATCAAATACAAATTTGATAAACAGTGTATCATGTTCAGGAAGATGTCAAAAGATATTTATCCTTTTTCAATTATATAGCATTTTTGCATTAAATTACAGTTATATTCAATAAGTACACCAGTGCCTGTGGAAAAAAAAGGAGTTGACACATACACTGTAATCTTATATGTCAATAATTCTGAACAACATACCGGTTCTTAACCAACCATGCACTTCAGAGAGGTGTATGGCACAATTTTGCCAGAACTCCTCAGAGTTAGAAAGAGGCACTCCACAGTTCTTAGTTACATAAGTCCTTAGAGTGCCTCTTTCTTCCTGAGTCCACTGTTGATTCCGTGCATTTTCCTTGGCGAACTGTCATAAATTAATAGAATTATTCATATACTAGTATAACAGTTAATGCAAAGTTGATTAGTTCATATAATTGCAGCTCAAATCAACATTATAAGTGTATTATTTCAAATTAATTAGATTGTAAGATAAAGATTGTATTTCTGAAAAACCTTATGGGGCTGCAGTGGAGTTATTTCAAATTAATTAGATTGTAAGATAAAGATTTTATTTCTGAAAAACCTTATGGGGCTGCAGTGGAGTAGGGGTACCTCTGGGTCTTTTTGACTGGCGTGTTCTCACTGGGGACTTGCACAATGAATAATTGTGAAAGGATATAAAGGAAGGATATTCCTGCAACAATATTTACCATTTAAGTTCAAGAGCTCTTCCAGTAAAATGAAACAATTCATTATCAAATACAAAACAAAATGCAAAATTAATTAGAAGTTGTGACTCTTGACATGTTTATAGAAATATATTTAAATTTAATCTACACAATTTGTACGAGTTTGTGGTGCTAAATACATTGGTTAGAGCAGAATGCGGTATATCTTCAATATCTATAAAGAGAGAAAAATGAAAAAGACAAATGAAAAACCAATTATAAATCAAAAAGACGCATGAAAACCCAGAGAGGACACATGATAACTCAGTCATAAATAAAAAAGACGCATGAAAATTAAAATCAAAATAAAGAGGACACATGAAATTAAAAGACGGCTTATTAAATAACCAACATAGCATTTAGTATGAAGGAACAAGATGGGAGATTTAATGATTGGCCAAACCAGGATTTGAACGTGAACCCCCTGAATTACCGGTACTATTTAGGTGCTCTACTGGCAGAGCTATCTGGTCCTGGCTATCAAAACATGGCACATAATGTAACAGCGTGGAATAAATCACTTAAAAGAACCAGACTAGGATTTGAACCTGGGTCCATTAACCATTTATCTGTAGTCAGGAACATGGCAGTGCTGAGCCTATTAAACACTCTATCAAAAATTATAATTAATACTGCTAAGTGAACAAAAATATTGTCTGATGTGAGAGCTGAGGGAAGAAAAGGAGACTAAACCATTATAACTGCTTTAAATTATATTTAAGCAGTGTGGGATTCGAACCCACAAGTCTCCTGAGTAAAACAGATTCAAGAATTGAGTGACACTACGTTTTTACATTTACATTCATATTTTTAAGGGATTAAAATGTATTTTTATAAAGAAAAAAGCGATGCATACAGTAAAGGAATGATTACCTACAATCAGTGCAAATTAATGGATTAAAAACAACGCGACAATAAATGACCCATGCGTCAACGAAAAGTTTGATCCCTCTTGTAACTGATGCTGTACCACAATTTAGATGTCGGTCTCTGGGTTAAAGAATAATAACTGCCAAAGTTTACCACCGTTGGAACACTCCATTTGTTTACATTATGAATTCTAAGTGTTTCGGCGATTCTAGATGCGTGACACGGCAAAATAATAAAAGGAAACATAATAAAATCAACATAGGAAAACAATAAGGCAAATAAATAATACTAAAACCATTTCACTAGAGAGAAGAGACACGTTCTTTATGCGAGTCGCACACTTACTTTGTCCGCCATTTTGAATTGCGCAATTACATGTGTTCAAATTAACCGGTGCCTGACCTCAATGTAGAGAGTGCGCGAACGGAATTGTGGGAAGGGTACCAGACTAATAGAATTAGATACTAGGATCTGCGCATGCGTGAAACATCGCAATTTAACTTCTCGGGCCTTTCCGGCACAGCTCGGAAAAACACCTCGAATGTATTAATATTTCCGGGTGTTAGAATTTTAAGCAAATTGGTGTCACTTCCCTTTAAAATAAGTATCGGCTAGACAGACTTGTAATTCGCTTCTGTGGTATTTTTCATATATCTCTGACTTTAATGAAGTCTGTAGTATGTTGTATTTATATAAAGTTTTATAAAAAAAAAAGGAGGGGGGGGGGGAGTTGTCATGGACGCCTATGTAATACATTCGAGGTGTTTTTCCTAGCTCTGCCGGAAAGGTCCGAGAAGTCGCGATTCTTTCCATCGGGTTCGGTAAACGTTTGGGAGGAAATGCAAAAGCTATTTCGAGGAACTTCGAATTGATATATGTGCATGAAAAGTAAAAGAAAATGCGATGTTTATATTATATAATCATCAAAAGTGATAAAAAAATGTTATGTACATTCGACTTTGCACCAGAAAAATTTAATTAATTATTTTATAGAGGACAATAAAAGCAATAATACAGGAAAACAAATGTCATGGTTTCATTACATATACCAGTAATAAAGACTTGGGTTTATATAAACCAATTATCTTATGTTATGTGCAACTCACCAAATTCTATTAACACCTATAAAAAAAATCTAAGGTTGGGAGAGAGAAGAGAGGGATAATTTATTTTGTTTTTCATTTATTTGCGATTGCAAACCATGATTTATCTGATAAATATAGTTCCACGAGTGTAAAACTATGATTAACAACTCCTAACTATAGTTAACGACTGTAAATCATAGTTTACAGATGTGAATCTATATTCATCAGCAAAATCTATTGTTTACGTTATTTGCAGACAGATAAACTTACATTATCATTCGTTAACTATAGTTTGAAATCGCTTAATATAGTTTTACAGATGAAAACTATAGTTAACTTTAAAATGACTCAAAAATGGCGCAATTAGAATGAATAATCGTCATTGGTGATCAAATCTTTGTAAAATTAATTGCTAATAATATTAAAATGTGTTTATAAACATTCACAATACTCAAATACTTTTTCACATTATATTTTGTTGATATTTTAATGTTTAAAAGGACATTTGGTCAATCTAAGATAATTAATTTAGGATATGTCTAAGATACGTCTAAGATAGCTTCGGTTTACATCTTAAGATGTCTTAAAGTGGTCAGAAGATATGTTTTAAGGCATATCCAAGGCCATGTCTTAAGATAGATCTTAAGATACTTTCATGAACATGGGCACAGGGTCTGATTACCTATTACCAAGGTCTGTATAATCATCACCACTGTGTACGTATCACCAGAATCTGTGTGCCCATCACCAGGGTCTGTATACTCATAACCATGGTTGGTCATTATATGTATCACCAGGATCTGTAAACCTATCACCAAAGTCAGTATACCTATCAATAGGTTACGTTTACCCATCACCAGAGTCAGAATACCCATCACCAGAGTCAATATACGCATCACCAGGGTATCAATACCTATCATCAGGATGTAAGGGTTCGTATCACTGGCACATCATCATCATCATCATCATCATCATCATCATCATCATCATCATCACCCATCAGTAGGATATGTTTACCCATCACCAGGGTTTTAATATTTATCCCCAGGGTCACTATACCTATCACAAGGGTCTGTTTGCTCATCACTATGATCCAACTATCCATCACCAGGGTCAGTATTTCTATCATTAAGGTCTGTATACCCACCACCAGAGTCAGTGTACGTATCAACAGGGTCTATAGACCTATCACCAAGTTCAGTAAACCAATTATCAGGATCAGTATACACATCACCAGTGTCTCAATATATATCATCAGGGTTAGTTTTCGTATCACCAGGGTCAGTATTCCTTTCACCGGGGTCTGATAACCTATCATCGGGGCCCATATTCCTATTATCAGGGTCAGTATACTCGTCACCAGGATTTGTATACTCATCTTTAGTATATCTATCACCAGGGTCTGTATACCTACCACTAGGGTCGGTGTATGTATCAATATGATCGTATGCCCATCACTAGGGTCTGTAAACCTGGTGATACCTAAACTGACCCTGGTGATTTGTATACCGACTCCAGTGTTTGGTTTACAGACCCTTGTGATTAATACACTGGCCCTCGTGGTGGGCAAACAGACCCAAATGATACGAACACAGACCCTGATGATAGGTATTCAGACCCTATTGATGGGTATACAGACCATGGTGATGGAAATATAGATCCTAATGATACCTAGACTGACCCTGGTGATGGGCACAAAGACCCCGGTGAAGTGTACACTGACCCTGGTGATAGGTATACCGACCCTGGTGATAGGTATTGAGATCCTTGTGATGGATATACCGGCCCTTGCGGTGGGTATACTGACCCTGATGATGGGCACATAGATCCTAGTCATGGCACACATTACCTTGTGAAGGGTTTACTGATCCTGTTGGTAAGTATACTGACCCTGGCATTAGGTACTGAGACCCTGGTGATAAGTAAAATGACCCGGACTATTTGTATACAGACCCTGGTAATGGATATACCGACACCAGTGGTGGGTATATTAACCCTGCTGATGGGCACACAGACCCGTGTGATATGTACACTGACCCTTGTGATAGGTATTGATACCCTGGTGATGGGTACTATACTTACCCTGGTGATAGGTATACTGGCCCTTGAGATGGGTATACAGACCTTGGTGATGGATTGATGGATATACTGACCCTGGGGACGGTTATATAGATCATGGTGATGTGCAAACAGACCCTGGTGATACGTTCACTGACCCTGGTGACGGGTATACTGATCCTTGGTGATAGGTTTTTAGATACTGGTGATCGTTTACAAGCCCTTTTTACACGATGTGATTTTACAGATCTGACTCGCAACATCTTACAAATACAAACCGTGTAAAAAGGAAAATCATAAGACAGCGATGAAGTCAGATGGAGTCAGATGGACTAGAGACATGCTCTATTCTGTATGGCAAGTCAGATGGTTTAGTCCAATCATCAAACAGGCAAGAGAGGTTGATCTAAATACAGCACATCTTAACGTGGTTTTTTCCCGAACTTTTGCCACAGATTAACTTAGACTTATTTCAAGATTAAACTGATAATTAATGGGTTTTACGATGTGGGGGAAAATCTTCGGGGATATTTTCATTCCATGTGCTAGAATTTAAAATGGCAGGAAGAAAAAAAAGAGGAATTAAAACTTACGACTGAACAAACTGAGAGATTGATAGAATTATATCACGATGAAGTAGATATGTGGAAGTTTTCATCTGCAAATTACCACAACAAAGACTGCGGAAGAAAAGCTCTTGAAAACATCCTATCAATATCCAGGCTTAAATGGATCCTATAAGTTTGACCAGCAGTTGTTATTTCTCTTGATTTTCTTTATTCAGAATTTCATTATTGCTTTTTCTTATATGAATAACAAGTTTTAAAGCAGAAAATAAATAATAAATCATTTTATTACCTTTGTGATTCACTCACATTTAATCTAAATAATATACAATGCTACATTGAATACAATTTCTAATACTACATGTACAGTAATTACTTTACAGCTGATTTGTTCCAACATAAAGTCTCAAATTTAAGAGGGTACTTCTCTCGAGAGCTAAACAATTTTTTTAAAAATCCCTGCGAAGTGGAGCCAGCACAGGAGAAGTATACAGAAGACAGTGGACTTATTTATCTGCTCTAGCCACATTCTTAAAAGCGCAGATGACCCCAAAAGCAAGCCAATCCAATTTAGTGCGTATTTTTAAGCCATTTGCCATTGCAATGGTACCTCGCCATCACTGTTAAAATAATCACAAAGTTCATTTCTAATGCTTCCTGCATCAAAACATGCATGATTACCACCCTGGTGTATTATAGGATGAAATGATCCTGTAGTTTCTTGTCTCCATCATCCTAATTCCACCTCATGTGTTTCTGAGTATTCTTCATCAAATGTACCAGAAGGGGTATACTTTGCTCTGGATAGAGATTTTGTTCTCAGATAGTTATGGAGTGCACAGCAAGCCAAAACAATTTTCTGGGCCCTCTCTGGTTCCATATCCATTGCACTTTCAAAAACTCTAAACCTGCTTTCTAAAATACCAAAAACATTCTCGACAACTCTTCTTGCCCTAGAAAGCATGTAGTTAAAAATTCTTTTTGATAAATCCAATTGTCTTGAAGGATACGGCTTCATGAGGTAGGTCTTTAGAGGAAATGCTTCATCGCCAACAATAAAGTAGGGAAGTGGGTCTTCTCTTCTAGGCAAAGGTTTTCCAAATGGTATATCTAGTGATTTATCTTCCAAAGCTTTAGAAATGGATGAATTAGCAAAAACGCCTCAATCACTGATTCTACCATACATCCTACATCAACGTATATAAATCTGTAATCTGCATCAACCAACGCAAAAAGAACAATGCTGAAAAAAAATTTGTAGTTGTAAAACATAGAACTGATCCGCTTTTAATTGTGCATTTAATGGCGATATGTTTTCCATCCAATACAGCAATAAGGGAAATTCAATTTCTCTTCGTATTGGTTCGCAATGATTTCCCATTCTTTTCTTGTGTTTGGAACCTGAAAATAAAAGAAATGACGAGGAAGAAGAATTTGATGCAATTGAAGACACCCAAAGAGGCACAGTTTCATCTAGAGGCTTTAAGAGAAAAAGAACGTCTGGGTCCGAAGCTGTTATGACTGAGGCTTGTCTGTGCTTGCACACTTAATAAAAGAAAAAAAATGAAGAAACATCATCGTGACGGATCGATTTTGCAAGAATGTTCCTCTGGTGAAGCCCCCCAGCAAAATTCTTTAAAGGGGCATGGTCACGATTTTGGTCAAATTTCATTTTTCTGTTTTGATTATTCTCATTGCTTAGAAATGCATTTCTAATGACCAAATGAAATTTGGGTGCCAGTTGATGAGTTTTAAGCAAGATACAGGGCTCACAATTCTTCGTCATGTAAACAAGGCTCTTGCCCTGTTTTTGTTTACATAGGTTCAATATCCCAGTAAAAAATCTTTTCCAAGCTGATTCTTATTCATTTTAAGCGTAAATAAACAGTTCCTAACGATTAACACATTTATTTTAGGTCTAATACTGGAATTTTTACTTAAACATTCAAAATGAAAACAAAAGCTTTGTTTACATAGCGAAGAATTCTCAGCCCTGTAACTCTCTTATAACTCAACAAATGACACTCAAATTTTGGTTGCCTATTAAAAATGCCTTACTGAAGCACTGTAAACATTAAAATCGAAAAAATGATTTTTGACCAAAATCGTGACCATGCCCCTTTAATGTGCGCCCAAAAATTTAAAATAGGTTTTGCCGTCGGACCCTCTTGTTGTGGATAAAAGGGACCTGCTTGCTTGACAGATTCCCCGAGATGCAAGTTCCTTCATACGCGCATCCAGAGTTTTTCTGAGGTCTTGAAAACGGGCATCCTTCGCATCTAAAAAGTTCATATCGAATATGCCTTCCTCCCGCATATAACGCAAGATACCAGTAGTTATACGGCAGTCTAAAAATAGTTTGTCCCTAAGCTTAATAAAGCAGTACATTCTTTTTTTTCGAATAGATTATGTTTATTGAGTTTGTTATTTGTATAATTATCAAACAATTAAGGTACATATAGTACATCAACACTTATGTACAGTCTACCTACGTCAAAAATTAAGAGATACCTATATTATTACGGGCCGCCAGGAGGCGGTCCGTTATTTGATACACATTTAAATATTGTAACTGCGTTTCTGCGGGATAGTTTTTTTTATTTAAATAATATTATGATCATTTTTATCAATTAAAAGTAAATTTGCATGTAGAAATATGTTTTATGCCTTTTAAAAATATTACATATTTTTTTGTTTTTCTCGTAAATGAAAAGTTGGTCATAGACTGTCGTGGTAGACGCGTTTTTATCGAGACTATAATCTATTCGGAAAATTTGGGAGTTTTCCATTGTATCGGGATCGGTATACGAGAAATACTAAAGACCTGAAATACTAAAGACCTGAATGACATGAACTTTTATATACATGATGTAATTGAATTTCTATGCTGTGTCAAATAAAATGACTTTGTGTGTGAATTTATTATATTGCCATGTCCTTTGTGGTAGAAAATTATCATGAAATGACATCCATATCATTTTCTTACGCAAAAATATGAAAAAAACTGAAAAGAACTAGGTACAGTTTCAGTCATATTTTGCCCTGTTTTAGAGTGATTTTTAAAAATATCACAGGAAATTGAAATGTAACGTTGTTTTTTTTGTGTTTTTTTTTACAAAAGAATACCCATAAATTAAGAATCTATAAATAGTTACCTAATCAAACTTTCACAAGATTAATTGTGACGTCACAAACAATGCATTTTCCCGTAATTTTTATAAAAATGCGCCAAAGACACTCGTTTCTTAGTGGTTTTTTGAATAGAAAAATATGTCCACAGCTGTCGCCCATGATGAAACTCACTTAATAATTTTATTATGTGATATTACATAAAATGTATTAATTTCGTTGTGGGCGACGGTCGCGGACACATTTTTCTATTAAAAAAAACTATGATAAAATGTGCAAATTTTCATCATTTTTGACCAAATTTTAGAAGCATGCCAAAATGTTGAAGTCATTATTATTTTTTGAAACTTCATAAAGGTGTATAATTTGACACTTTATATACGCACATGCTCAAGATGGCATATGTGTATCATAAATATGAGATTTAAACAACTTTAGAATTTTAGAGCAAATATTGGAGGAAATTTTACCTTCTTCTTTGTATGGACCTGAAAATTTGAGCTAACCTGATTTATTTTTTAATTCTTTTAAAATAACAATGATTATCTTTATAAACTGTAGTGTGGATAAGATTTATAATTCCATTTAGGAAAAAAAATGATCGAACTCTATTCTTAATAATAATAGTAAAATGTTAAAATTCAAAACGAGTTGCTGAAAATATAGTACATGTAATTAAAATTAAAATCTACCATTAAAATTACTACAACAAACTCGTTATTTTCTTTGTGGTGTGTTTTTTTAATGTAAACAACCAATGATGATCATACAACAATTATATTTTTGCAGCCCATTTGACGCTTGCGTCAATATGATTTCTTGGTTCCTTTGATATTAGAATATTTTTTTAGCATTTGCATGCTTTAATAGGTCAATTTTCTCAAAAGGAAATGTTATAAATTCAGTCTTACATATGAAAAGAAGAGAAATTTTATATACAATGTCAATGATGAATAGGAAATTTTTTTCTGTGATCGTTGTAATTACCGCTAATTAATGTTGCTTAAAAATCTATCATTCAGTGTCACAATAAGATTTAAGAACAGAACTGGGCGTTCTGATTTTTAAAGCGCAGTTTGCAATTTAAAAGTGAATATCATTTGTGGCAATTTTAAATAGGCGATCTATAATTTTCAGAGCCAACTTTTAGTGGTTAACCCCTAAGGAAAAGGAATGGCACCATCTTTTGTTGGATAGGCATGGGCCCCACGTACTGAAAATACGCATGATGAACGGCAAGCGAACGATTTGTTTATTTACGGAATTGCGCAAGAATTGCACTTCGGAAGGTCATATGAACCTTGTTCATTGACTGTTTCACGATAAATTCCACGCACGCGCATTACTGCTCTGTTCAGGTATGCAGGTTACTATTTCTACTACGGGTCACATATGACTATTTTTAACCCGTTACCATTGACGTAGGTACATGTAGTTCCATTCTAAAAATGTATGCATTATTTTCAATATTCCCACGGGTTTTTAAATGGCGATTTTGGATCATATTAGGGTATAGATGGAAATAAAAAGGTCTGAAAAAATACAAGGAGGAAAAAAAGCATAAAATCTCAGTATGAACTAGACATTTTCAAAAGTGAAAGTGGATTTTGCAGGGTAGGGGTTAATTTAGGGTGCCAGATCTCAGTGTTTGTCATGTACTATGGATAGTTGTTGGACAAGTATCATTCTATAGGTGTGCTATATTTGAACTGATTTGAGCCTGTGATATTTTTTATATAATTTGTTGTTGTACAAAGACATAAGAGGAAAATAATTGTATTTGTAGTCCTATAGTTCTACGACAAAACAAATTTTCGTACGCATGAAATATTTTCAGAAAGGTAGGGGGGGGGTATATAACAAACTCGTATGTATAAACACACTGGCTTGAAAACATTGAGTACAAGTGTACTTGTCTAAATGACTATTATTCCTTTCTTTGCTCAGGCCACCCAATTTATGTTGCATTGTTCATTGGTCAACATTTGTACAGCTCATAGACATACACATTACAATTAATATACACATGTTAATATTCATAACATGTCTAGCAGAGCAGTAAATTATCTCGCAGGAATACATATCTGTATATATATATATATATATATATATATATATATATATATATATATATATATATATATGTGTGTGTGTGTGTGTGTGTGTGTGTGTGTGTGTGTGTGTGTATATTTATACACACACACACACTGAGTTTGAAATAACATTTAGTTTCACCCATTAAACAGAATAAAAAAAAAATCGAAACTTGGGATTTCATTAATGAAAGCAAAACCACAAATCATAATTTAAGATTATTTATTACCACATCAACATTTATCTAAACATGAATGAAAAATAACAACCAAAGCGCACGATATGCAAAATTAACAAAAAGCACTGAAAATAAAGATTATAAAAGGTCACTATAAGAAAAATGTTTTATTAGCGCACAAGATACAGATGCAAATAATGAGTTCTCCATCTTCATGCATAAACTGTCAAATTATATGCAATGTTCATTGTAATACATGCCCAAAAACAAGAATCACAAGCAGAAAGGTTAGGATTGGTAAGGCAAACTTTCTAGAGTGCCTACAAAAAATGTTGACAGACATATAACAGAATATTCAATAATCATGAACAGTATGAGAGTCAACTGATATTCAATTGGTAAATAGGATTCCATATTATATATGTATCTTATAATACAGAAGCATGAACTAATCTTGTTAATTAGATGTCATACGCTCTTTTCCTTTTTCATTTTTAATGCTTAATTGTAAGATTTGAGTATATGAATACCATTATTGTATCAAAATTAAATGATACCCACTGCAGCCAAATCACAAGACATCAATTTAGTAATGTCATTAAATAGTGACAGATGTTGTAAATGTACACTCATTAGACTTAGTATACTTTATTACCTTTCTGGAGCCATATTCGGATAATATGAATCTCTAACAGTGTAATTTGTCAGCTTACGATTCCTTTTCACTAGGCCATAGCATGTTTGATCTTAAGAATAAATTATTATCAGAAAATCATAAAAAGTAATTAAGAATGGGAATTCAAATAAAAATATATAACAATTTAGCAAATTATGACGTGAAATACATTGTACATCAACGTTATACAAGACGTGCATTAAAAATCTAAACAGATTGTAATTTTAAATGCATTGTATAGTTGATCGTATATCTTCAATCAATATTAAACTGCATGAGCTAAATTTATTTGCTAAATGGTGGACTTTTTTAGAATAATTAAAACTGACATTTGTAAGTCTCTGCTGAGTTGTAGAGTGGTGGACATGGCGGGACATCTGTACTGCAACCTGCGTCGTAATTTTCCTGAATTACTTTCCCGTTGATGCTGTATTCCGTACAATAACCTATACGAGTATTGAAAAAAAATCATATAACACGACATGTGCGAGGTAAGGGAGTTAGCCCCCGGGAAAATTATTATTAATTATTATCAAATTTACTTAGTAAATTCGGTATAGTTGTCCTTGGACCCCTCCCCCTTGCAAAGATATTCATCTTTCGGACCCCTTCCCCCTCGCGGTCATTCAAACTTATCCTTCGGACCCTCCCCTTTTCGCGAAAAAAAATCTACATCCACGCATAGATAATTTTAACCTGTATATTAATGAACTATGCTAAAGAAACATTATTAAGTAAAACTAAACATTTCAGAAATGTTTCATTTTAGAAAATCACACCAAAAATAATTAAATTATCATTAAATCAATAATTGATTGGTATTTAAAACACTATTTTTTACTGACAAATAAATTACAATTCAAACAAATCGATTTCATACCGTACCAAATATAGTTCTATTAAGGGCGCACACTTCTAAAGTGGCGTTCCTTCAAGCATTGATGACGCAATGGTACTGGAACAGATGTCGCCCGGTGTTGAAATAATCTGAGCAACGTTGTTCAATGGATTCACAGTTCATCTTTTTGGACGCAATTTCCCACGATCTGAAGTCTGTTGGACATTGTTCAACGTATCTTACTGTCAAGGCAGATTGTTCACAAAATGTGATGGCTGAAACCTTCCAAAAACGATATTAAATGGAGATTACTGATGCATCTGTACAACTACACTTTAAAATATTCCTTCTTAAAGAACAAGTTAATGATAAACGTTAGATCTGTTTTAAAAAAAATCCCGTTATTAAAACTATTTTCTCTTAATGTGTCTTTTTTTTTACTATGATAACCATTAAAAGTTGAATGTAGTCGTATTCTCGGCATTAAATCGACCTAAGCACATGCTTGAAAATCATTCGAGTATTTCAGGAAATATCAGCCAATGTCTAGTCTTCAATTGCCATTGCAACAGATAGTGTTTGGATTATCAAATGAATTATATCAAGTTGCGTTTTAAAATAAACAAAATTCGTGAAAATAAAATTGATCAAATGAAGATATATGCAGAGAAGGCTAATCAAGCATTAAAAAAACTAATAAGGTATCACATGTATACATGTAATTCATAAACTAGTCCATCAACTATAATTATTATATTTAATAAATATATATATATATGATAAATTTAACCTTTGACAGCAGTAAAATCCTCCACACAAGTCCTTCCATCCTCCCCAGGGTTAAAGAATGCGGTGATTATTTTAAAATCACAGAACTTCAATATGTCAGGATTACCAGAGATAATTCAATGTGCGCGGAGGCAATAGAATGCGGATTGTCAATAGAAAACGGGCTCGCTATGACGTCGTCTTGTGCAAAGTTGGTTTTATTTACCTGTTAAATTCCAACCAGATATAACACAGAGGCCCGCGTCACAGTCCAAGGATTTACACGATCGAAACTTTGCATTTCATAAAGCGGCGTAACTAGAGGTGTAAACTTTAGACTTTATATTAGCTTTGGCATAAGTCCTTGACAACGCAGCACTGTTGAAGCTTAAAATTGTTTCTATTACTTTGGTATGTACAGGTGTATGTAGCATTGTCAAAATATGGTCAACTATAGAGGAACTAGCTACAGCAATTTTTTTTTCTTCAAGTATTTAAGATTTAATTGATTCTTGTTTCAGTATGTACAAAGACACATACATAACCATTATGTGAAGGTTAAAATCTTTGAATGATATTCCTTTTCCTTCAACAATTCAAACAAAAAGCACTTAATATCAAAATCAAATTATACAAACCAATAAACATCTAATGGAAACTAATAAATGGTATATAGTATGACTGTATGTTTTTCTGAAATACCAGCGCAAAGATTCAGTGTCAAATACATATGCAAATCTTATAGAATACCAAATTATCTGTATAATACATGTGTAATGTTTAATTATTGACCTGAATTGTTTTATTTATACACAGTTTTTTAAATATGCACCATGGTTAAATAATATTTTTCTCTTTTAAAGCGGGTCTTAACTCGGCATTATATTGGTTGAAGCATATGACTTGTGAAATGTGCTCAATATAGAATTCTCAATATCTCATTTCCAGTGGTAAGGAAGTCCAAAAAATATGTGTTATCTAGTCGCTCTTTGTTATTGCGAAGTCTATTCAATTGAAATAACTTTAAGAGGTTCTTAACAAAAGTTAATGCGTTTTTGTTTTCAATATCATTTTACATGTACATGTATGATAATAAATTACATTCTCAAGGGACAATTCTGTAAGTAGTATTAAAAAATTATAAAGGGTATCTATCAGATCAGTTTGAATTGCAAATTCGTCTAAATTTGTCTAACGTGTCATCATTTTTATTGTTAAGAACCTTGTATCAATAATATAACTTGACTTTAGAAAGAAAATCACAAATTAATTTTATGATTGTGCATCAATATCAGTAGGCCTATGTTTAATCGGTCTCGATTTTCAGTAACATTTTCATTCAATGTAATTTTTAGGATGAATATAACGTTATACTTAAAAACCTAAGACTTTAAGTTCAAATTAAATCTCTTTTAATGTCACTTTCTATGATTGACAGGATTCGACGAAGCCGTTCAAAACCATACATATGCCTCCGTCGAGAATAATGCCTCCGTCTGTTAAAAAACGTTTTAGATACTTAAAAGAGACAGTTAATATTATACAATTATTTAATGCTTGAGCAGTCAATAGACCCGAATATCTTCCCGAGGTTCAGGGAACAGCTCAGTACTCAGTATGATCTATTGCCCGAGGCCAACGGCCGAGGGCAATAGATCATACTGAGCTGTTCCCTGCACCAAGGGAAAAGATTCGGGTCTATTGACTGTTCAGGCATTAAATAATTGTTTTCTTACCTAATTCCGTTTTTATTATTTTGTATTCACATTTATAAGTTTCAGGTTTTCATACTATTATGCATTCAGATTATTGTTAATCAATAATAAGATGACCTAAAAGCAATAGTAAAATAAACATAAAGTTATCTTTTAATCTTGAAGCAATTAAACTTTTTTTGATAAAATACGTTGCCTGTCCAATAGATCGCAGTCTATTGACCGGTGTAATGAAGAAAAATGACCCCCGTAGAATAATGACCGGGGGTCATTTTTCTACGTAGAATAATGACCCCCCTAGCTGAAGAATAATTGGATTTTTCGGAAGAAAAAAGACCCAGGGGTTATTTTTCTTCATGTTAAACATGAAGAAAAATGACCCCCATAAAAAAATGACCCCCCCCCCCCCCGTAAACATGAATAGAAATTGGTTACCCCGTATCCAAGATATGACTTTGAAATTACTTAATATTTCACTCTGTTCAACTGATTTTGAAGTTATAAACACCGAACTTGTTGATAAATCGCTGTATATATCCGTAGCAAGCACACGCAAAACACTCTGACATTGCAACAAATTGATTGTTAACAGTTACGTTACCTCTCTCAACGACATACGGCGGGAAATGACGCAAATAAAGAAAAATTTGGAAATGAGGATATTGTGAGATAATTAACGAACAATAATCATAAAAGAATAATTGTTGTAATAATATAGGCCTAAGTAATATTCATTGGTGAATGAATTGTCAATCGAAGAATGATACATGTATATATCTTAATGGGAAAAGACTAAGGGGCAGGTAACGTAGGAATATGAATACTTCTTATTCACATTTCTTGGGGAAAGTGATTTTTAAAAAAATCATTCTGCGTTAGTTTTGTTTTCTTCTACGTAATACATGAACATCAATATTCTAAACATTTGTTGTAATGTTGTTTTGTGATTATGAATAGACTTTATTCTTTTAGAGCAAATTTGTGAAGAGTACCCGAGTATAGTAAATCTTAATAGATACATGTAATAAACACTGATCGATTATAATAAAAGTTTGTTTCTAAAAGCGTTGATAAGATGTTAGGGCCCATGTTAGGGGTTTATATCCCGCTTGATTTTGATCACACGATCTTTATTGTATAAAAAGTTACCAATGCTCATACAAACTATTGAAGCATTAATCATCTTGATGTTAACTAAACTTACTAAAGTATGCCGAGGATAAAGTAAAATATATTTTTTGTACGAGTACTCTCTGTACTTTGACGATTTTCCTTATTGGCCGCTTACCTCTACTGGCGTAATTGCTGCTGTCAGTGCCTACTAACTTCAGCTTGGTTATAAAGTAAACTTTTCATAATTTTGGTTTCATCATTAATTCTAAGTGATGAACTTGTATGTACCCAGCAGTTTGTATTGTGGAAATCCACAATGCAAGTATAATTCATGAACAATGTGATGAATATAGAAGATGCGACAGCGAAGCGCGAAGATGCGAAGACGAAAGTGCTAAGTTGCGAAAGCGAAGAAGTAATACTACTATCGCTTCTTCGCCTTTGCAACTTCGCACTCTCACCTTCAAATCTTCGCTCTTTCGCCTTTTTAGCTCACCCAGATGAAGTCAATGGGAGCATATGTTATCCCCCCGGCGTCGGCGTCCGGAGCTGGTTAAAGTTTTAGTTGCAGCTCCTGTATCTAAGCTATTATAATTTCTTGTCCTCTCTTCACCAAAATTACATGGATGATGCATCTGGACCTACTAAATCTGGTTCCTAACTTTCAGGTGCTGGAGGAGGTTAAGATTTTTGGAGCAGATTAAAGTTTTTGTTGCAGGTGCCCTTTAATAGCAATATCTAAGTTACTACTGGTCCTAACTTCACCAAACTTGCATGGATGGTGTGTCTTATGATACTGATGCACCAGACAGGATTGAGTGCTGAATAGGCTTTGGATCCTGGAGGAGGTTAAGGTTTTTAGAGCTGGTTAAAGTTTTTGTTGCAGGTGCCCTCTAATGATTATATCTTAGTTACTACTGGTCCTAACTTCATTAAACTTGTATGGATGGTGCGCCTTATGATACTGATGCACCTGTCACGCTTGAATGCTGAATCAGAGCCATAGGTTTATGATTCTTGATGTGGTTTAGTTTTTTGGAACAGGTCACATGTTTTATAGATGATAGCTTGCATAGTTGATGTAACTATATTATAAATGAAACGCAGGGGTTGCTTTAGATGAAGAGCCTGATCTCCATTATCAAGGATGCTAGAGAAATCTCCTACCTCACTCAAACCTGCTTGATAGATAGATTTGGTTGTTCTTAAATGATGTAACATGATTCCTATGATATAGTATTGTATGATTTGAAACACTATTGTTTAATAGGATACAATATAATACCAAAATGTTATATTGTAAAACGTTATATGATGCGATAAAATATTGTATCAAGTTTTATGCCCCCTTTCGAAGAAGGGAGGGCATATTGCTCTGCTGCTGTCGGTCTGTCAGTCTGTCCACTAACAGTTTCCGTTCATTTTCTTCGCAGAGGATGAACATATTGAAATGAAATTTAGTATACAGGTTTATCATGATAATATCTAGGTCATGTTCGTAATAGGGTACGATCGAGCAATTTTCGACAGAGCTATGGCCCTTGGACGTAGAAAAATTCCAGTTATTTGCAGTTTCCGCTCATTTTCTTCGCAAAGGATCAACATATTGGAATGAAATTTCGTATACAGGTTTATCATGATATTATTAAGGTCACGTTCGATATTGGGTACGATCGAGCAATTTTCGACAGAGTTATACCCCTTGAACATAGAAAAATTCCAGTTATTTGCAGTTCATTTTCTTTGTGGATGTTTCCAAGGGAGGTGGGCATAAGTGTTTTACAAACATATCTTGTTTTTATATTTTATGATATGATATTGTATCATGATATAGTTATGTAAAGTATTGATTAATATGATACAATATTGTATAATATTATATTGTATTATTTATTTATTATTTAATCACATGATAGTATTACATATGATATTGCAATATATGAGTAACGATGAGTGCAAACAAATTTTCATTACGCGCTAGCGCGCGCTATACAATTTGTATGCACACCCTTGCAGTTATGAGACCACTTCTTTAAAAAAAAATAATGATTCAATGCTTAATTAAACAATATAATATCATATGTTTCAATGTTATGATGTATTATTGCAATATGATATTGTTTCATATAATACTATATTGTATTATGTTTTATGATATTCTATTATTAGATCAAATACAATTATAATGTCTAATACAATACAATGTCATATCTTACGTTATAATATCGTTATAATATCATATCTCACAATTTTTACGGTATTCTATGGTAGTATATGATATATATTGTAAGTATGATAGGATGCAATTTTAATTATATATTATTGTATTGATAAACATATGAACATATGATTATCAACCAATTTTTTAACAGATGATATTCAATATTGTGTCAAAACAGAATCCATGAATATCCAAGATCATAAAGGATGGTTTTCATATAATATGATAAAGGTGGTCTCATAAAGGTGATGCTTCATAAAGGTGATGCCTCGTCTCGGTGAGCTTTGTAGTCTGTGATTACCTATGTTTTATAATTGCGGAGCTCTCCACCGTTTAAAGGGTTCCGATGCATATTTTGGGGAAAAAAATATAAAATTAATAAAATTAAATTATCCAGGGGGATAGGATCCGGACTCCCTCTCCCGATTTACTGCGTAAAATTGTTAATATTGAATTTTCCGGGGGGGGGACCCATAGCCATTACTAATAAACATATATGTTACATGTACACATTAAAATATTTATAAACATTTATAGTAAGCGCGATGGCCTAGCGCATTCGTACCAATAATAGCCTGGATTAATCGGAAAACCTTGGCGAGTACGGTGCCTGTAATAATTCTATGTAATCGACAGAGACTTGCTGAATGCAATAAAAAAAGGCGAATGCAAAAGTGCGAAGATGCGAAGGCCAGAGTGCAAAGTTGGAAAGGAAGATAGTAGTATCGCTCCTTCGCCTTCGCACTTTAGGCGTCACATCTTCGCGCTTCGTCGTCGCATCTTCGCACATTTGCTCCTACGCCTTCGCTCTATCGCCTTTGCAACTTAGGTCGAAGTGGCCCTATCAGAACACCATAGATATATGTAAATGTAATTGTTAAGATGACAACTATTACGAAAGCCGAGAAGGATCATTCGAGATTCGAGATTCGAAATACGAGATTCGAAATACGAGATTCGAGATTCGAAATTCGAGATTCAATATCTAAATTAACCAATCAAATCAAGGATCTGAAAATATGTATCCTAGCGACATCAAACTGTTCTAAATAAAAATCATACGTACATGCTCTTATATACAAATAAATGCTATGTTCACTTCTCCCTACCTAACTAAATAATTATTTGTATTTACTTTTACACAGAATATCTGAGTAGACTAGTAATAATGCAGTGTGCTTCGCGGATCTAAGTGATTTTGTTTGCCCTGGTGCATTTCAACCTAATGCGTTTGAACCCCAAGGTATTTCACCACCAATAATAGTTTAAAACCCGGGTGTATTCACCCCTTTTGTGTAAAACTGCGGTTATGGTAGAGAACTTCATAAGCGTAGCTAATTTTTTCTGTAGGAGATCCTAGGCCAATTTTAAAAAAAATTACTATGTAAAATTAATAAGCTCCAATTTTCCCGAGGAGGGGGTCCAGATCCCCTGGCCCCCTCCTTTCTAGATCCCCGCAAGAAGATTAGTACATGTATCTAAATAATCTAAATATAAATAATCTGTCCTGTTTCACTAATAAATATAAGCATTACTTATCGTTTTTATGTATGCATAAAGTAATACACTAGTACTATGATTATAAACAAATCATTGAGATATTATCACATCATACAGAATTATTGATAAATACATTTTTTTTCCTTTTCCTCAGTAAACAACTTATTATGAGTCTTACATTTGGAATTGTTTTCAATATAGAAGGATACCTACTCTCTACAATTAAAGGTAGGGATGATAGGGTGCCAATTTGTTCACATTGCCGATTTCTTGTGCAGAGAACAGTAAAACCTTTTATTTGATTGTGCATGAATATTTCAAAATTAATTGTTGTACATATATTTTGTTATAATTCATTCATTGATATATCAACAAGAAAGAGTAAAAGCATATGTTTCACAGCCAAGTTAAGTTTCTCTGTAGTTCCCCCCACCGCACCAATATTGACAATAATTACATATAAGTCATATAAATGTTTCCTTTTTTTGTAAGTAAATCTCTAAAGATGTAAATAAGCACTGCAAACAAAGATGTGTGTATTTAATATACTACTACATTACACTTAGCCAGATAAAATGTAATCAGGATGAAGCTACAAGGGGTGAGTGGTGCAAATTTACCAATTTGTCGCCATACACACAGAACACCAAATAAAGAAACTGTGAGTGGTGTGTGGAATGCATAAAAGATGGCGGCAAATTATCTCAAATAATCAGTGCAAAAACCCACAAATAGGCTGTTATTCGTTACATATCCTGCAAAAACATTGATAAAAAATGTTATTGTCCCATAACATAGCCGATTAAGTTAATGTGTACATATGGTCAACGTACATGTAATTCTAATGTCCATGGAGGCGGACGTATCAGGCGGGGATCCAAAAAATTAAATTTCAAAAATGATCGGTTGAATTACATTAAATGCTTTGAAAATTGTTTTAAACTATCGCACGGGTCAAAATGCGTGATAGAAGCTATGTACAGTGTAATTGGAAACTTTCATTTTATATCAATATGTAGTTTTACCTATTATAACAAATGAGAGTATAGCACAACTGCCACAAGCAATACATGTCCTTTACCGGTGTTATATAGTGCCTTTTCCCCCTAGCCATCTTTCCCCCCGGAAAAATGGCTATATAGCAGTTTTTCCCCCCGGAAAAATGGCTATATAGCAGTTTTTCCCCCACGGAAAGCTGACTATATAGTGTGTTTTCCCCCTTTTTATAGCCAGATTACCCCCACGGAAAACCTACTATATAGTGGATTTTCCCCCATTTTTACTTTCCGGCCATGTTTATTGCGGACCATTCGTGACAATAATTTGCAATAACTGATATGATATTAATTTCTTACAGAAAAGGATAATTATAGAATTTATTAATACACAGAATAAAATAATGGTTTTTCAACCCCAAATATGAACTTAGGCATGCGCCTTCATAACATGCATGTGTCATCATCGTTTATTTCACCTGTTCTCACCCCTTTTTGGAACACCTTTTTCACGGATTTCAGAATACCTCGAATCCTTTTCATCTAATCGATGCTTATCTACAGTTTTGACTTCGACGTTATGAACACGTGAGAACACATTTGAGTTAAAATACGCCGGTTTGGAAATTTAATTTTCCAATGTTTTACCATCAATGTATAAGCTTCTCCCAGGGAACTAACTGACCAATCTTGACTTAATTTTGAAGAGGAAGGGAATAAAAAGTGGAAACGTATTACTCGCTTTGTCTAAAAGGCTATCAATTTTAAATTAATACCGTTAGAATTGACGATCTTAAAAAAATTATATATTTATTTCTTCTTCTAAATATCAAACGGGAGACAGGATGCAATGATATGATGAGAAACTGAAATGTTTTAGTTTTACTTTGATTGATGGGGTTCTAGATCATGGGTAAGGGGTATTTTAATTTATTAAAAGCATTTGTAAAGTTAGTGTTTACCATTTCGTTTTAAAGTTACGCATATTCATATGTTTAAGCACATTTCTACGAAACACGAGATATTATGATGTAAACATTTTAAAAAACAATGAAATGTCTTCACAACCAGAACAATGTCGGTATCTTTGCTGGTTACTTTGGAAAATGTGAAATGGAGTCTGAACTAACTTTATGTTTATATTGTCACTCACTATTTGCTAATTTTTCCACTTTTAAGTTTGCAACGTGATTTATAAATATACAATTTTGAAAACGATGCCATATAAATCAAGATATACGATTCAGTTACCTAAAAAATTTATACTATTTTGTTTCATATTTTTGCAATAAAGATTTACTTGTGTACCATATTATTTCTTCGAACAATTAAACAAAGGTAATTAAAAAAACAAAACACCCCCCCCCCCCCCCAAAAAAAAACCCCAACCAACACATATATTGTGATGAGCTGACTTCTTTTAAATATAAGCTTGTTCTTCTAATCAACTAGCAAGTAAAAAAGTCGTAAATGCGCGCACTTAGGTTGGTTATTTATTTTTGATTTTCGGTTTCTCCTTTTATGAATTAAAGTTCATTGATTTATTTACCTAATTATTTATTATATCATTAGTCATCTTATGAATTGATTAAATGTTTTGAAGAATAATGAATTTTAACCGCGTACCTTTATAAAAGATTTTGTTCGTAAACTTAAAAAAGCAGCAGAATTAAACGTAATTTTCAATCATTTTGATAAAGAAAAATATGAGTGATTGTGTATTTTTAAATGATGTTTTTACTTTTAAATGACCGTAAAAATATGTTCATGTGGTCATCTATAGTTTTTGAGATATGGGGCACTAAAAATTACATATTCTTTATAATTGGATTTCAAACATCGGGCTAAAAAACAACAAAGGCTCCTACCCTGCATGGGGGCTTGAATTTTCGGTGTCATCTACTAGAAGTTTACCACTATCACTGTGAAAATATGGTTTATTGGTCATCTCTAGAATTTGAGATTCGGGTCCCCACTTATAGAACATTATTCTATCATTATAATGGGGGTTTAAACATCGGGCCCTGAAACATCAAGGGCCCCTATTTTCAGAGTCATCTTCAAGTGGTAAACCACTGCCACTATAAAAATATGGTGATATGGTCATCTCTAGTTTATGAGACATTGGACCCTAAAAAATATGCACTATAATTATTATAATAGGATTTTAAAAATCGGGCTCTCAAACATTGGAAACAAAATTTCTCTAAAACAGAGGTTTAGCCTGGATGATATTTTCACAAACAGACAAACAGTCTGATAGATTTATCAAGAAATTCTTAAAACATTCTCGTTTAATACAATTTCAGAACACAGAATTATGAATATAAGTGTAGAACTTGTAAAACTTTTTTCAATAAATTACCTGAATTAAGTTCTATGTGTAATTCCATTACACACATGTTCAACTTTCAGCATTGTCTATAAAAATAATAAATCGGCAAAACGAAACTTAACCTGCACAGATGAATGCAGATATACATGTATGCAACCTGGGAGTGTAGAAACATTGATTTTTATCCTTACTGGATTTCCATAAATATTTTTTATAAAATCTGAACCAAAAACGTTAGGGAGAAACCCTACTATGGGGGAAAAGCTACTATATAGTAGCTTTTCCCCCCGGGGGGAAAGGCTACTATATAGTAGGTTTTCCGGAGGGAAAAGCTACTATGGGGGAAAACTGCTATACAACACCGGCACCACCTCCCTCCCCATAAAAAATGAAACAATTGTCGTTTTATTTGCTAAAATGTGTGTGGTTCAAGATTTTTCTAAAGGACATACCCGATTAGAATTGAAAAAGAGTCGTACGTTTAAAACTAATTTTGTCAAAATTTTTAGATTCATTTGGTTATATTTTGGTCCATTTGGGTAAATATATGCACCAGCGCAGCTCTAATTTATATATAATCAGGCCATAAATTCAAAATATTTTAAAAAATTAATAGCTTTATATCCAGTAGATATATATTCTTTATTTGCACAAGACAAACATCTTATGGCATAGGTTATTACATATAAATAATAGCAATATTGAAATAACGGTATGGTACATGAACATGTAAAGTACATTGACAATATATATAAAATAAAATTTTACTAACAGACGAAGAAACCAGAGAAGTTTTTCTTAATTATCATGAATATTGAAAGCTAGATGGAGATACTTCCCCAAATTACACAGTTCTTTAAAATTTTGAACACTTAATAATTGTATAAATTTGTATACAGAAGGTTTTTTCCAATAATATTTCTTGATATATCTTACTCGGATTTCTCTATACTGCTGACATTTCAAAACAAAATGGAAAAAAAAAGGAAAGCAAGTCGAACTCGATGAGTGCTAATACCTGTGTTGAATGAATGGTACAGTAGGATATGCGCAAAAAAGTCCCGTCTACTCTTTCCTACCCTATAAGTATTGGAATATTAAATCCGATTATAAGAGTCAAATTAAAAATCAAGTACGGATATGTACCTGTTTATCAAAAGTAAAACTACTCATAATTTATCTACAGTGCATCGTTATGGAGCTACACAGAAAGTTTTATATTAATTTGCCGAACCAAATAAAAAAAACCTGGAAAACGAAGAAAAAACAAAGTGGGGACAGAATAACTGACAAATTAATTAGGACTATATAGCCCCCCCCCCCCCCTCTTGAAATGTATATACTGAAAACAGATTATTGGCGTACAACATCCGCACACAATTTAAAGAAAATTTCATGTTTTTTTATTATTTTCGCTAGCTAATGTAAGACATCACAAATACCCCAAACCCCCTCACGGAAAAGGAAATGCTAGGTGATGAGAGAGAGAGAGAGAGAGAGAGAGAGAGAGAGTCGATGTAAATCACAGGTGCGCTAACACCGTTAAAATTAAAGCTTGCTAGTTGGTCTGCCCTACCCTAGCTACCTCCTCTCTTTTCTCGTTTTAGAGGCTTAATTATTGTCTATATATGCTTGTAACAAATCAAATCAATTTCAAATTCTAAATCAAAACTGAATTTGACACTACAAAACTCTCTATGTGTCTGTCTGTCTGTCTGTCTGTCTCTCTCTCTCTCTCTCTCTCTCTCTCTCTCTCTCTCTCTCTCTCATATCGACAATGGCATTGCCATACCCTACAATACACTATTCTTATCTGGATTTTTGTCTTTGAGGTTGTAAATCATTATATCTTCTATGGTTTAAAACTTTATCATAACCTATATTTTGACATGTCGATTATTTCATTGAGTTTCGTTTCATAGCTAAAACATTTAGATTCAACAGATCTTTCTTCGCGAGCCGATTTTTACACAGTTGGGGTGAATACACTTCGGGTTAAAATTGTTCGGGGGGAAATACATACAGGGCAAACAAAACAACTTAGATTCGCAAAGCCAACAGTGTTATTTCTAATTTAATTGTTTATACTGTGTGGGGTTAATTCATCAATGTTAATTTAACCATTTTATAACCACTATATAAGAGCTATTAAGACATGTATTTGTAGGAAAGAGCATGTACGAATGATCTTTATTTAGAACAGTTTGATGTTGCTAGGATACAGGTTTCAGATCCATGATTTGATTGGTTAATTTAGATATTGAATCTCGAATCTCGTATTTCGAATCTCGAATCTCGAATGATCCTTCTCGGCTTTCGTACAACCATACCCCGATACAATACGTCAATATCTTGTTATAACGGAAGGATTTTTATTTTCTAAGATATACCCCTTTTTGAATTAGTATTTCTGTTACTTCTGTACACTGCAGCAGTAAAAATTACAATAGCGTAAAGACTATTTCACAATATATATATATATATATATATATATATATATATATATATATATATATATATATATATATATATATATATATATATATATATATATATATAAAATATCTACAAGGGGGTCATTATTCTACAGGGGTCACTTTTCTTCATGTGGAGTGTGCTCATTTTTATGAAAATGACACTTATTCTTCAGGCAAAGGGGTCATTTTTCTACGTAGAATAATGACCTGGGGGTCATTTTTCTGTGTAGAATAATGACCGGGGGGTCATTTTTCTACGTAGAAAAATGACCCCCGGTCATTATTCTACGGGGGTCACTATTCTTCATTACACCGGCGGTTCAATAGATTGCAGTCTATTGACTGGCAGTTCAATAGATCCTTTTCAAACCTGTATACACATACAAAATAGACGAAAATATTGAATCTGTAATAAAAAAAAAACAAAAACCCTTTGATTACAATCTTATATCCAATATTTTAACTTTATATTAATTTTATAATCAGTATGGGTAATCTTTGAGGGTTACTCGGTACAAGTGTACGAAGTTCGATGTCTGTAAAGGGCTTTGAAATAAGATACACGTATTTCCAGGATAATTAAGGACTTGTGTTCAGAGCTGTTTTGTCAACACGGGCATGCGTCGTTTGCGTAGGACTAATTGTTATTTAACATTTGCAATATATATTTTGAATTTACCTCAGTATATATGTACATCATAGACAACAGTAAAATCGTCATCTCAAGAGTATACAGGTCCTCCATCATTTCCCTATAAACAAACAACTGAAAGCGATTGATAAGCAAAATGACAACTTATAAAGCAATACAGAAAAAACATGTACATCCTGTTTTCAAATCTGCGAGAGTATCACTAATTAACATCTTGATGACCAAAATACAATATAAGCTAATTACTACAAATGAAATATTTCGCACTAACCTTTCTTTTGAGAAAAGATTATGAATATCTTAATTAACTGAATAAAATGTTTTCTTTCAACATATTAATTCTTGATAGACAATGACGTACTTACCCCATCAATTGTCATCTGGCAATTCTTAAAATCATGCACTGCATTATATACGTTCTTAAACAACATCGGGTAGAACCATACAGTCCGGGTAGCGCGTATGTGTGAGGAGGAGTGTTTGAGAAAATTCAACGGACACTTTTATAGGCCGATTTTTTTTTTAGAAAACATGTTTATACATATGAAAATTATCAGGTTTATTCGCTTTGCTGATATTTTCCCCCCTTCGGGCCCGCCACCCGATGTCAAACATAGCCATCATTCCGAATGTCTGCGTTCTACCCGGTGAATCATTAAACACGGAAACTAAAAACAGAACCAGCTCACCTTTAAGGAATAGGCTGGATATTTATTATATAATGTTGTTTGTAGCTTCTGATTTGTCATAAATTCAGGAAACCTACATCAAGAAATGAACATATATCGATTTGTACAGTGAGCCTTTCCAATACCGCGATAAAATAATATTTTAAACACCGCAGAATAATTAACCCGTGTTTAAGATATCGCTGCAAAAATATTGACCCCCCTATAAAGTATTGATCCGGGGTTCAAAATATTATGGCTGCGAATTGTTGATTTTCATTTGCTGTTGTATAGGGAACCCCCTCCTATTTCTAATTCTTACTAGAGAGTGGGTTCAAAATATTATGGCCAATAATTATTGAACCTCTACCCCTTCTTCCGAATTCTATATCTTACTGGAAAGGGGGTTTGTTCAAAAATAATATGAACCTTCTTTCTATTTTCAATTTCCAAACAATTGATAAAGGAAAACTAGCATTTTTACACAAAAGAATAAACCATTTTAGTTAGGATTGTTTTTACCGAGCATGTACATGTAATAAGAATAGAATAAATGACCAATTTTTAATTGAAACATCTTGTTACACTACATTGTGTATATATAAATATGCATGTAAATGTATATTATAGTGGTATAAGTCCTTATTACACTTATTTTTTTTTAACATAAGTTCTAAAATTATCTAGAGGTCATTTAATTTTAAAAGTATCTAAACTCTGTTACTTTGATTTTTTCTATTACAGTGTAGATAGATGAACTCTATTTGAATTTAGTTGTTTATATACACATTTTAATAAGATAATTAAAATTAAATATTATTGAAATAAAATTTACAATACTTACTATTATAACTATATGTCGCGGTGTGAAATTCAATCTTTCGAACTATTTTTAATTATTATATGTAAATTTACTTTTTCAGAATTTGTGTTAAATTTCTACAATTATTTTTCCTACTTAGAACCACTGTTTTAAAAACGTTCTAAATTACGCACCGCCTTAATCTCATCTGAAGCACAATCAGAGATGGACAGCTAATCTTTTAACTGACTTCTGTTTGTGTATATATATTTTGCAGTCATAATTCATAATATTTTTAATGAACCCCTCTCCAATAGCAAATGAAAATTAGAGATGAATATTTCGCTGCTATAATATATCCTGTCGATAATATTTTTCTCGATTTATCATATACTTTCGAATATCCTCAGGAATTATAGTCATGTCGTACCAAAACCAATTTGTACCATGTGTATTTTGTACCCAATATTTTACTATTGTACCGTGTATTTTCACTTTCGTACCACCAGCATATTTTTTGTACAATGTTTTTTTTTATGTGATAAAAGAGAGATAACCTTTGTAGAAAATACTCCTACTTTGTTTCTTGTACAGACATTGGGTGTTTTCAAATCTGAATTGATAATGTAATTAACTATATTTTATTTTTATATACATTGCATTTGTGATTTTACGCTGGGATTGCAATTCTTTTGTTTATTTGCTTTCACCAATTCATTAATTTTCTTTATATCCTGATAAGACATATCATTTTTTGAAAGAAAAAAATAACTGTGCTTCATCACTTCAGCAGTCTTTCATTTTAATCTATTGATATTGGCCTTTATGAAAATCAATGTTAAGATTTTTTTTAGAATTGGTAAAATTTATACCAGAGGAACATTCCACTTAAAATAAAGATATCTAATTATAGAACTTTCAATTGTCTTACAATACGTTTATGTTAGTAATTTTGAAAAAAAAAGTCATGGTTTTCATCAATTGATCTTCGTTGTGTATTTCTTTAATATGTCAAGCTCATAGGTAAATAAAGTCAAAAACATTTGTAAACAACGAAATTAGTTTTGTTTGCAATAATGATGGATTTCCACACTCCTGTATCCTGATTTTGTTCTCGCTACTTCTCAGTATTCAAGTCTCATGTCATTGCATGCTTTGTTTGGTTTTGTTTTTGTCGACCACCCTTCCTTTTCATTCTGTGATCCATCCTAGACCTTATCTCGCTCTCGTGATGTGGTTCTAAGACGAGGTCGATCTATTTCCATTTGTATTTCTCATTTTTGTCCTTGTGCTTCTGTTTATATTGTGTGTGCATTCTCGTTAATTTTTTTTGTCACTTTTGTAAGCCATTATATCCTATAATGGATAATCCTTCAAATACAAAAACTTTCTCTATTCAATCATTAAAAGCACACCCTTAAATTAAACAAAAAACCCATAAAAGCATCACAAATTTCACAAATTGTCGGTCTCCGTCTCGCCTAATCTAAATATGTTCTCGGTATGCCTGCTAGATGCTTAATAGTGGGATAGTTTTTTTTCTTTTTACATGTCTTAACTTATATTTCACATATTTAACCTAAAAGCAAAAAATCTCCGACTTCCTCCCAACATCTAAAACTATTACCCAGGTGGTATGAATTTCGCAATTCCAGTAGAAATCTTGTTGTTCATCCTTATAATTCACTTAGTTTGCCTGCCAGGCAATAATAGGGAAGGATTTGAGATTTGTGAATGGTAATATTACAATTAATGGTAAGAGGCTTTCATACTCATAATAACTATGTGCTTAGTTTGTCTGCTAAGTATCAGGAAATAGAAAAAAAAGAGTGCAAGTTTTTATCCAAATTTCAATTTTCTCAGGATCTTGATCTGCTAGATTTTGTCACAATGCGATTTCAATTTTCTCTGAATCTTGATCTTGTTCTGAGGAATTGAGTCACTTTGCGATTTGAACTTCAACTCACAAGCCTTCAAATACAGCTATTCCCAATTTTACAAAGATATTGATTTATAAAAAAAACTGTCCCTTGTTATCTTAAAACAGTCAAATGGAGGCATGTTGAGTGTGGAATGTTTTATATATATTGTATTTAGCTGGATAATATAGTAATGATCTTAGTCGATTTTAATTAAGCAGACCAAATATTTCTAAACTATCTGCTTATATGTTCAGTTTATGTATTAGATTCATTTTTGGATAGATAATGATACAACTTTTTTTCAGGTAACATATTCATCCTTGACTTTTGGAAAACAAAATTGTGAATATCTTAGGAATGATCATAACCCAAAATGCCCTGATTTTAAAGACCATGCATTTTTAAAGCAAAGTGAAAAGAAAGTCTTATTCGTATGTCTTTAAGGAATAAGGAATCATTGTTTGAGTATTATGAGGTGATAATTTCGAATCAGGCTTTATTGGATTTGATCACGCCCCGAGCAAAATTATCACCTCATAATATTCAAAGAATGATACTTTTAAGTTATTACTTATATTTATATAATTTAAGCCATCGTACGATTTAATATTTAAATATCAATAAGCAAACTCCGCTGGCGCCTCAATTTGGCGTCATTTGAAGTTATGGGTTATATAGTACAAAATTGATACGTAGTGTTATCAAAGGCAAAGACACTGGAAAATGTAAATATATGGACTTAAAATCGATTTTTTATATAGTTTATGATGATAAGTGTACACATTTAATACCTTTAAAGGATGACAGAAAACGTGTTTCACTTTAACATCAAGTGTGTGTGATCTTAAGCCAGTGAACCATGTTCTTTGTAACAAAAACTATATATAAAAAAAAAAAAAAAAAAAAAAAAAAAAATACATGTTCTGAGGTAATAAAATATAGTAAAATTTTTTATTCAATTATCTAATGCTAATTCTATGAACGAAAAAGTCCTGAACGATGCATATTGTACCATCTTAGTCAAATGAATTATATTTGACATTGTGTTCTTTTTAGCGTTTTTTATGGACAGCTGCTTCTTCTAATTTAAAATCAAGTAAACCGTTTAAGGCTATTTGTATATGTATAAGAGTAAGCACATTCATAAATAAGTTAATTCAAATCCACGCTAACTTGTTGGACAATTATTTACCACCAAACGTTGTACACGCTAAAAACTAACAGTGTAAAGCTTTCAGTAAATGTGGTCGTGTTCATTTTGCGTGTCAATGTTTAGATAAAAAAGATCAGTGTGAGTGATATAATAAAATAAAATATGTGTTCATGTCATTTTCATCCAATCATCATTTCATCTCTATTCATTTTTCTTTTTATTGCATGTTACTATTAATAAACTAACTGACCGACGAAACGGTTATAACCATATCGATGTACCTGTATTCGATTGGCCTAGCCATTTTGGCGGATTGTGGGGGTTTTATAATAACTAGCTAACAGGTTCCGAGTGTGACCAGACCAGTTACTACTCAGGGAGTAGACAAGAGATTCTAGCCACGTAAATATACACAGCACACAAGTTCTTTTTATCTCTTACTCATATTTTTCTTTTATTTAATGAATGAATGATATTTTTAAGTCCATCATTTATGATTATTGAGTATTTTAAAATATTAAAGGATAGAATACAACGTTAACATTTTCACTTTCTGAATAATGAAAACGTAAACAAAAATGTTAAACATGAGTTTTAACGTTGTATTCTATCCGTCAATATTTTATGTCTATTTCAATAGAAATACGACATTGTTATGTCTATAGAAGTTGATGACATCTACTTTGTCTAAAGATTATTGCATCACTATATTATCAAGCTTAGCTTTATTCCATGCGGTAACTAGGTACAATATATACTGAGATACATGTATATGCATATGTTACATTTATGTAAAATCTAATTCTATATTGCTATTAATAGCTATTTATAACGAGTAACTGAATAACTAAAGATGCTTATATCATTTTAAATTATTCAACTACGTATTGTTTATATAAACATTATTAAATTAAAACTAATGTCAAGCGCTTGGACTGTGCGTTTAATTGCTTTATCATATACAATGTACACGTGAGCGTGCAAATGACATTGTTATTTATTCTTTTATATATTTTTATGTCTATTGATTTTTAGGGCATATCCCTGGCTGTCCTTGGGTCAGGCAAATAAATGTGTAAACTCACAACCAGTCTTGTTTGAATCTTATAAACACCAGCTACAAATGGCACCCAACGTGATTGACCACAGACATAGAGGATCATCCACTCGACCCACTAATAGCTTGTTAAGGCGTGAATGGTGGACTGTCCTCGCAATCGGAGGACAAGACGGACTTGTTCTTTGGATCAGCAGCAGAGTCCGAACATGTAATGATCCGGAATTATTCTTCATGCATGTTTAATGTATACTCTGTATATTGGTTTAGCTTAAAGTAAGGTAAGTTTATGCATTTGATATCATCGTATCAATAAGATATCCTTTCAAATAAAATGTGATGTTTCAATAAACGTTCACAATTTTTCCCAAAACTATGTGGCATTTGCACGTGGGAGAGGAGCTTCCCAGCGTCAGAAATTGTCGCCTAATCGTACGTCAAATCACTCACCTTAACATAAAGTTTAGGTGAGCTTTGAGCTTTTCTAATCCCCTGTTTCCGTCATATGTCTATATGTCCTTCCGCCTGTAATAAGATTCATTTGTAGTTTTTCTGACCACACTGAAAATCTCAACAGTAACGTGTCATTTAGAAGGGCCTTAATTGATGACTCACGTCTAGCCAGAAGACTCTAAACATCTCCTGAACTCTGGAATCTCTCTGGCAAGCTCTGTTGTCGGTTCATTCTATCTATCTCTACCCTTTACTGTCAGTTCTTTATCAATTTTTACTGAATTCAGGGAAATATTCGTCCCGGGGTTTTTTTCCGCACCTTTCGTCCTCGTTGTCAGAGGGCAAATTTAAGACTACACAACTTAACACAACTGAATCTGGGCGAATTCAAGACGGGGCGAAACCGTTTGCAAGTGTAAAAGAGCGAAAATTACACGGGGCGAAAATAACCCTGTATGCAGTGTCTTACTTGAAACATCTTCAAACTAGGTGACTTTCATATCATTGCAGAAAAAAATAAATAAAAAACGACATTTATTTAATCATCAAGTATTTTTTAAAATTAAAATAAAGAAGATTTACGACATGAGTAAATTAACAGTATCCCATATTAAATTGATTGATATTCATATATATCTCAAATGAAATCCTTGGTTTTCTTTAGCACATTTAAAAAAAACATTAATTTTTAATATTAAAATGAGCAGCCCATTTTGACTTGTAATTACAGTTCATTTTCGGCTTACTAAGAAATAGATTAGTTCAAGTCACAGGGGCCAAGCCCGTTTTAACATTAATTTCAATATAACCATAAATAAAGAAAGGGGTCGAACTCTGACCCAGATAAAAAAACTACCAGCTCGCTTCAAAAGCCTAATAAATCAATTATTTTTTGTAACACTTGCAGTATGCGTGTATTTTTCAGAAAAAAAATGTATAAGATACACTTATGCCGAATTTCAAGTTGATGGGTCTTAAAATAGCGGAGATATTCGTCATTATTCTTTCGAATTCGCCAGTTTATTTTTACTCGGACATTTACCGGTCCAGGGCTCACGATGGGATTTTGCCTCTGACAACAGCAGTATTGCAACAAGTCGAGAAACATTCGCACTAATCTTTTAAAATCTCACATCAAACGCACGCTACTTACATCCCTAAATTCCAATAAAATTCCGTAAATACTCTGTAAACTTAACTTTTATTCTGCAGCCACATTGACTTCTGACAGGGCCAGCCATTTTGACGTCTTCGAGAAATACTGATTCTGATTGGACCATCAGGAATATTAACCAATGAAATTGAGTACATTTTCTATCACAATGGCCGGTCTTGTCAGAAGTTGGTTCAAGTATTTTCAATACAATTTATTCAGCTAATCGTCTAGTTTATGAACAAAAACTAGCAGCATAATGTGAGAGTGACTGAGAAAAATAAAGAACATTAGCTTTCTCAATTAAATGTGAAATGTATTCATAAATACGCATTATTTCCCTTTTATCTACGACTACCACCATAATTAGTTTTCGATTTCTATTGTTACGCTAATTGCTACAAACCAATATATAAGACAAATAGCACTATTCATCATTCATTATTAGGTATTATATTCAAAGGAACACGTGTTATTGGATGAAAGGATTTGTAGAAATGCATTTTGAAAAAATAAAAGACAACTACTAGTATTCCATGTAAGGTTATGAATGTCCAATCAAACTTTAAGACGAAACAAAACGGATTGAAATCCAGGCACATATGTCTCGAAAATCCTCGACCATTATAGACCGTTTCCCTGTGTCGTACTGTTATATCATCGGACATGCGCAAACCATACATTGTAGATGGTACAATGATAGCATAGACTTAAAAAAACACGGAGTGGTTATTTTTCAACAAACTGATCAAAACGTCTATCCGTTGTTAGTTACTTGAGTTTACTCTTGCTTATTTATTATGTCATAGTAGTAACTGTGCCTACAATAATAATTGCAAGATGATGTGCATTTGTATAAACGACACACGAGTTGATATGCACGCGTAGTAAGACAGCACTATCTGTGCATGATAATGCAGATATCTTGGAAGTTCTTTCAAAGAATATACTGAGGACCGCCCCTCTTATTTCTTTTATTTATTGTATCATTTATTTTATTTTTCAAGTCATATTACCACAAAATTTAGCTCAAATCTTTAAAATAAACGATAGATAAGCGATCGAACTAATATGGCGACCGAATACTTCTATAAAATACTGAGTTGTCCAGAATTGTATACTAGTATTGATAAAGAAACGTGTCAACGACACTCATCAAATTGCCTATCACAGCTCCATTTGGTCTTTTGATTTAGAATCTATGCTTTCCTGGTAATGTCTGTTGATGATTGGTTGAACTGTGTTTTGCAATTTGAATTTCATACCTACGAAATCATCAAGATTGGCATCAGGATTGGATTCAATCCAGCCAATCGTGGATTCCACAGCCTCTTGGATTACTTTCTTGTCATCTTCACTTAATTTTTCATTCAACTGTCCCTTACCACTTATCTGAAATTTTAGTGAATAAGAGAAATATTCAAGATCGTTTTTCGCATCAGCTATTTTTTTCAGTCGTTTGTCTTCGCTGGCAAATGTTTCTGCGTCTTTTATCATTCTGTAAATTTTCTCTTGAGAAATCCTTTTCCTATCGATTTTAATTTTGATCCTAGTCTTTTCAAATTTGTGTATTGGTGTCATGGTGAAAATACCGTTAGCATCAATTCTGAATGTAACGTTCATCATGACCACCATTTTTGGAAACGAACGAAGGTCGGTCATAGTAAATGTTCCCAGGAGTTGGTTTTCTTTCGCCAAAGACATTTCTCCTTCGTATACCTCAATAACACCAGATGTCTGATAGTCGGCCTTCGTCTGATATGTGTCATATTTTATGTTAGGAATCACCGAATTGCGTGGAAAAATTGTTTTCATGGTCCCATCCTCTGTTTTTATCCCCAAAGTTATGGGAGTAACATCTATTACTTGTACGTAACTGACTTTGTCATCCCCACTTAGTAACGCCCCCTGCACCGCCGCCCCATATGCTACTGACTCATCTAGTTTAAAATCATGACGTGGTTCCTACAAAAATGAAGTCGAGATTTCAGATTTTGCCGTATAAGTTTATAATTTAACACGGGTTATCATTAAACCTGAGCAAACAATATTATACTCTATCTGAACTGCCTTCTTTTACAAGTTAAGGAATCATTACCTTTCCATCAAAGAACTCTTGGACAAGCTGCTGTATTTTGGGAATGCGGGTGGATCCTCCTACTAGAATGAGTTCATCAACGTCAGATACATTCATCCAACTATCTCTTAAAACCAGTTTTATAGGGTGTAAAGTTGATTGAAACAAATCCTGTTAAAATAAACTACAATATAACACATAGCTGAAAAATCGAAATGGCTAATTCGCAATTCATACATGTAAGAAACTACCATGTTAAGTTTCTCAAACATGGCTCTGGTAAGTGTGTATGAGGAGACTTCTCTGTTTTCAACGGCTTCGATTTCTATTCTTGTTTCATGTTGGTAGGAAAGTGTTCTTTTGGCCCTCTCTACCTCTCGTCGTAACTTTTGCATGGCGTGAGTATTATATCTGTAAATTGAAATAGAAATAAAAAATAGAGTGTTAATAATTGTTAATAATGTTGTTTGTTTAACAATACATTTGAACTTTGTATAAATTGATCAGATTGCTGTCATTTTCGTCGTAAAAAAAAAACCGTAAAATGTTTAATAAAGCAGTTTAAATTGTAGTATATAATATATTCAGATTATTTTACAATCATACCATATCATACTATGATTATGATTAATAAATTATCGTTATCGTTCTTAAATGTACTTTATTGTTTTGTTTTTTTTAAATTCAAACCTGATATTTATGCCGGTATTTTTCCTATGCTTTTCAATCAAGTAATTCATAACTCGTTTATCAAAATCTTCTCCTCCTAGGTGAGTTTTACCGCTGGTAGCTACCACTTCTATCAACTCTTTCTCAATTGTCAACAAAGAAACATCAACGTTACTTCCTCCTAAACTAAATACCAGCACAGTCTTTTCTCCATCGTCTTTGTGTAACCCGTAAGCAATGGCAGCCGCTGTTCTGTAAATGAAAAATATTCGGGTTAACTTAAAAAAAAGAGGCCCAGTGATGCACAAAAGCCATAACTCTGATCAATCAGCATTACAGTAACAAATTCAAAATATCTTGACAAATAACCACAGTAGATCTTGCACAAAAAGTTTTAAAAACCTGCAAAGTTTTATCCACATATTCTTTATGGTAAATACCAAGCCTCTTTTGTTGTTTTAGTATTTGAGAAAAGATCTTTCTCTATTCCTATTTAAAAATCCCCCCTTTTGTGGCCCAACTTTTCTCCGGGGAATCATGGTTTGATAAAACTTAAACCTGCACAACCTGTGCTTTCACACAAGTTTCAGCTTTTTGGCTGAATGCATTTCCACAAGATTTTAAGAAGAAAATACTGTTAGCTTCAATCCTGAATGTAACGTTCATCTTGACCACGTTATGTGGAAACGAACCAAGGTCAGTCATTGTGAATGTTCCCAGGAGTTGGTTTTCTTTCGCCAAAAACATTTCTCCTTCGTATACCTCAATAATACCAGATGTCTGATCGTCGGCCTTCGTCTGATATGTGTCATATTTTATGTTAGGAATCACAGAATGGCGTGGGAAAATTGTTTTCATGTTTCATTTGTTTTCTGGCCAAATGATTTTTAGTAGAGGATTTTTAGAAATTTTCTCTATACATTACTATGTAAAATTTTTCCCCCATCATGGGCCCACCTTACCCCCGGGGACCATGATTTGTTAAAACTTGAATCTACACTACCTGAAAATGCTTACACAAAAAATTGAGTTGTTCTGGTCAAATGGTTTTTGAGAAGAAGATTTTTGAAAAAAACCAATAAATTTTTAATAATTCTAAATTATCTTTCATTTGAAGACGGCATGACCCTTCATTTGAACACACCTGAATTCTCTTCACCCAGTGATGCTTTTTGCCAAGTTTGGTTGAAATCGGCCCAGTGGTTTTGGAGAAGATGAAAATGTTAAAAGTTTACGACAACGACGACAGACAACGGAGAAATCTTAATCAGAAAAGCCCACTTGAGCCTTTGGCTCAGGTGAGCTAAAAACTTATTATAATATGATATTTTTCCTCACAGGTATTAATGGAGAAAACTCACGGTTTTTTTATTAGTCGTTGGACATCTAAGCCTGCTATCGTTGCGGCATCTATTGTGGCTTGACGTTGAGCATGGTTAAAGTAGGCTGGGACAGTGATAACTGCCTTATTAACATCGGTTTGTAAGTAATCTTCGGCTAATTCTTTCATTTTGCCTAACACCATGGCCGATATTTCTTCTGGGGCAAACACTCTTTCTTTTTTACCAATTGAAACCTGGACATATGGCTTGTTGTTCTTTTTTATGATCTTAAATGGGTAATACTTTATATAATTTTGAACTAGTAGATCTTCCCAATCCCGCCCAATAAATCGTTTGACGTCAAAAATGGTGTTATTTGGGTTGGATGTAACTTGCATTTTTGCGGAATCCCCAATTAATCGTTCGCCGTTGGTGTTGAAAGCAACGTAAGATGGAGTTATTAGATTTCCTTGTTCGTTTGGGATGATTACAACTTGTCCATCTTTGAAAACACCAACACTAAAAAAAGAAAACCAAAAGCGAATAAAAAAAATTTAATATAAAGATTTTGATTGAAAGATTTATTCATTTAAAACAAATTGAAGACAGCAAAACAATGTCAAAAGCATGAATTTAAGCAAATGCCACCTAATTAATATATAGAGGATATCTAGATCTCTATTGTGTGACTATATTTTCTTTATCCAACTAGTTGGAATGGTGTACATATATTCGCGAGGCTTGCCGAGGGAATATAACCATTTCAACGAGTTGGATAAAGCAACGTTATAGATGTTTATATGATTTCCTTTCATTAATAGGACAATTTTTATCATATCGACCAGATTCGATTCGTAGACGCTGTGAAGATAATCAAAGTCTACTTAAGACTTTCCTATGTTTATCATACAATATGTAATTTAGATACTCTGCCTGGTGCATAGGCAAGTTTAGATATTTATATAAACGTAAAGGGTGAGCATTTTCAATTTCTACCTGTAAATTTGTTTGAAATTGATTGGTGGAAACAATCTGACAGTCTTTGCTCTAAATATGAATAAAACATTTTTTCATTTACCGACTGAGGGTAATACCACATATCACCAAAACAATTTGACAAAAGTGTGTTCTTGACAAAAATAATCCAGCTTGATAACATGTTTTTCAGATCAAATTCATAAATTGATTTTATAAAACAATTTTGGGAACGTAAAACTTTAAACCAATACCTAATTATGTGTAATTTTCTAATTAATAACAATGGTTTTCTTCCTAGTTCACAATACACTGCAGGGGTACATGCAGAAGATTTTATACCGAGCAGTCTTAAACAAAATTTTAAATGAGCACGTTAAAGGTCTTTCGAGTTTGTATATCCCAAAACTTCCGCTCCGTAATTCATTTTCGAGGAACAGGCAACGTCAAATAGTTCGATTACTGCCTTGCAATCAAAAGACAATTTTTGAGTTTTGTGAATTAATCATATATAGTTGTAGCGTTTTTCTGCAGTTATTTTCACATGTTTATTGAAAATGTCATTTGTGAATAGAACCGTTCCAAGGCCCGTAAATTCACGTTTTCTTGCTATAGCAGAATTTGTATCCCTTTCTTGTTCGACCCTTTTGGAAAATCATCACCCTAGTTTATTCGATATTAACTGTAAGGTCCCATTTTTCACAATATGTATGAAGCTTGTCTAGATGTTTTTGTGAATCACTTGTAAATGTTTCATTTATTATAGCTAAATCGTCTGCAATTAAAAGAAGGAAAATGTTTATTTGTTTCTCTTGAAAGTGTGTTTCCAGGTCTTCCAGGAATTGAGAAAAAAGCACATGTGACAATATGTCCACCTGCAACACCCCTTGCTTGTTTTCAAAAATATCTGTTAGTACACAACTTTTTACATCATTATACATAGATTTGATTATGCGTAACATTTTACCCTCTACCTAGCTTAAACATTTTATAATACAATGCGTTTCTATCAACCGTGTCAAACGCTCTTCGAAAATCTACAAATGTACAAAAGAGGCTACTACCATTTGCAATTTGAAAGTCAAATACAGTGGGGCCTCAGATATCCGGACGCCAGATAACCGGACGCTTCAGTTTACGGACGATTTTATTTGGGAACAGATTTTTTATACGTTATTTTGTCTCATTTATCCGGAATTTTGCGTTCCGGATCCGGACGGTCTGTTTTTACCACAAAACATTGATTTACTACTAATCTTGCTTCATTTAACCGGACAGTAAAATTTGATGATACCCTACTCAGTACAAAAGATTATCCCTGTCAATTAAGTTTTACACCTTTTTTTACGTGCTAGACCCTCATGAGTAGCTTCCCAAATCACTTGGAAAAATTGGGAAATTGCGAACAACAGTGTATCACACACATATCACACTTGGACACAAAGAATTTAGCTAGATTCGGTTATCATTATTGTCCAGTTAATATTTCATGATAAAATAATAAAATAAAGCAGAGTTCTTTATCTCTAAAAACGTTCATATCAACAGACAACTCTAGCATGTGTTGCTAGATGGTATGAAAGGCAAAAAAAAAAACCTAGTATCAACACTGGGAGCCATCGTATACAAATACATTATCATTCATGACAACAATAGACACATTTCAGTTATCCGGACGCTTCACCTATCCGGACGATTGAACTTGGGAACGAAAGCGTCCGGATAACTGAGGCTCCACTGTACTTGTTAAAACATATACTGCATCAATAGTACTTCAACCTTTTTTAAACCCATACTGCGCATCAGATTTCACACTATTGTCTTCTGACCATCTTTGTAATCTGTTGTTTAGGATACGTGAGAAAAGCTTCGCTATACAGCTTAGTAGGGTTATGCCCCTGTAGTTCATCTTCTTTTTTGAAAATCGGCACAATTATACCCAATTTCTAATTCAAAGGATAATAACCACTATCAAATATCGAATTAAATAACACATTCAACACTGGTTCAAGGGTCGACACATCTGAACTGAGCATCTCGTTGACAATGACCAGTTCACGAATACAAATCCTGAAAATAACTGAAGAAATTGTCATGTGCTACTTTCATCAGCTGCGCCTTCTCCTTTGGACTCAACATTTTCCAAAATTCTTTGGGATTTTTTGTTTTAAGTTGCTTTAATTTACCTCTTTGGTTTAGTTTGTAGCTTGCCTTTTTCCTTCGAATAAGAGATCTGTAGCATATCTTGGCCGGAAACATTTCAATTCGGTTATTTGTTGACCTTCTTTGTTGTATCGGTAAATAGCATTGGTCAACGTCCGTTTCGCCGTTTGGCATTCTGCGTCGAACCAAGGTGCGTCGTTGCGTCTTTTGCATCTGAATCCGGATCCTCCCTGTCTTATCTGTTACTGATTTGCAGAAAGGTTCCGCAATGTTTACCAGTGTGTCTGAGAAAATTGACCATTCGCATCGTATATAGCTTCTTGGGTTGTGTGATTCCTATTATTTACTTTTTTTTGAACTTGTGAATGTTGTTCTCACGTTCTGTATGTATTTGTTGCGGGTTGATTCGTTCCAGTTCTACTTTTCTATGCTTACACATTTTCTTTCTTCTCTATGATTAATGCTATATCCAGCTTTGATGCTACATATAACTGGGTTATCGGAAATGGTGTATGTATTCCTATATAAAATTCTAACGCATTTTGAAAAAAAATTTCAATTACGCTTCTTCTTAACTCCGTTTCACATGTGAATTTACAATCTTTGCATCTGAGTTGAGTTGTCCATTTACAATTCTACGTTTCAGAGATTACACATATCCAGTAACATTGTTCCGTATGATTTTTTTTACTTTATCCTTGAAGTAACACTTTAATTCTTTATCACATATATATGTAAAGTTTCTTGTCGTTTTCTGGTGCTATGAAATTGTCCATAATGTAGTCAGGTGCTAAAGCCACTCGGGCATTTTGGCACCCATTATGATAAATTTTCCTAATGTTTGGAATATTGTTATATTTTGGGTTAATATATCATAAATATGTTCGTTCTTGAAATTACGTTGTCAACTTGGGATTTCTCAGTGGGTAAGTACGCACAGCTTAAATATAACTCCTCGAATGAGAAAATCTCCTTGTCAAGCTTGAACCACATAATTCCGTCAGAGTCTGATAACGCTAATTTAATGCATTTATGGAGTGAATCTTTTATGAATAGGCCTACAACTATTCCCCCACTATTGCGTTTGGCCTTTTTATGTATAAACGGTCTGGGTTTATGGTACATTACGTAATTGTTCATTTCAATTTTGCTGTCATTGTTTGTCCAAGTTTCTTGTAAACATAGTATGGCCATATCATTTGATACCAAAAATTCACTAAATTCTTTATTTTCCATTTTTTGTGTTGTCAGACCTTGAATGTCTTATGACATTATTTTGATACTGTCCCCGGCGTACCCCTAATCATCACCAGTCTCTCTTTGATTTGTCCTCTGCTGCTTTGTTTTTGATTTTTTTTTTGATGTACGGAGGTTTGTATTCCTCTCCGTTGATGATAAGTATGTCATACCTCATAAAGGCCGTTTTATCCTCACGTTTAGCTCGAGCCATTACGGGTGCATTTTTTTCTCTCCTGTCGAATATTTCCTTAGGGTACTGTTGCGATATTCCGTATGCTGTGTCCTTTTGCTTGAAACTACTTTTTTGCACCATTTCTTTTTTCTTTTTGGGATTGGAATGTCGCAATTATTGGTCTCTTTTTACCTTCTCATCTCTTTCCTGTTCTGTATGCGTTTTCAATTTTGACATTTCGGACTTCTAAGTTATCTGCACAAAATGACTTAACCGGTTAAATTCAATCATCTGTTCTTCCTAGTGAGAGTTCATTATTTCCAAATAAAATCAAGTTATTTTTTATTAGCTGACTTTGTACATAAACAATTTTTCATGGAGATCCTTGGTCGATTTTCAATTTATTTCATTTCTGAATACACATCTGCACTACTTTCATCCATTCCGCGTTCTTCCATTTGTTTACAAATGACATTAATTGATTTTTTTGTCAAATAGATGATGAAGCGTTGTGTTATGCAGTTATTGTGACTTGCGCAATACAATTTAGTACGTCATATCGAAGATAAATATAAGCTGATTTATTGTAAAGTTTTATTGATGTATACCTTGAAACAATTTGTTATATCTCTCTCTGCTATCTGTTCTATTTTTTTCTTTTAGAACTTAATCACCTTAATGACAAATCAAGTTTATTGACATGCACAAAGTTACCAATCTCGTTAGATTAAATTGACTCAAATGAGGAACAATTGTTTATGTTTCTGTAGTACATGTAGCTAGGCTACCGTGATTTGCTATTATTTTACTACACGCATATGTATTTTCTTTCATTTTGGTAATTTAAATCGTCGACGAAATCAACCTTAAATCAATTTTGGGGTAGAAATAGTGATGTGGAATATACAGGGAAATCTTCATAAACTATGACAGTGAAGCGTTGAAGCGAGGGACTGTGTCAAAAATAGTTCTGATCGAAAGTATTTTATAAAGCATCACCTGTTGTTAAAGCAAAGTTGCTATCACACGAGAAGTATACACCACACGTATGATATACAATTATAAACTTTTTACTAGATGTTCACATCTCATCATCATCATCATCATCATCATCATCATCATCCTTTTCCCCATTATCATCATCATCTGTTTTCTGTCCCAAAATATTTATGCAGCACATTTTCTTAAATCATTCGATATTTGTTAATACCTCAGGTTTAAACGATATTTTTTTTCACTAGAAGGTAATTATAATTTGAAGGTTTCTCTTGTGAAACGGTGACTTGAGAAAGGCTATTCATGTTCAGTTATATGTTTACGTACCATGAATACGTTGTTCCCAGGTCTATTCCAATTATTAAACCAGTTTCATCCTCATCGTAGAATGGTATAGCTAACATGCTCAGCAAGAACCGTAAGAACCCGGAGCCAATCATCAGTGCTATTTTCTCTTCTTTACAATAGATTTGATTGCCGAAATTTGTTGTTTGGCTGCTCAAGCATAAATATAGATCAAAATGTATTTTTAAATTGAACATTGAAAACAAATAAAACAAATTAGTGTAAATAACTAGATAGAATTCCTCACAAATAACGTGCAGATAGTCTGTTTGATGTTAGTTAAGATAAAGAATTCAGAAAAGAAGGGTTAACGTTTAAGTGGCTTGAAATGCAATTTGAGAAACATCTCAGCTGAGTAAATTCTCAGGATTTGAGATTAAACTTGAGTAAAATCTTAAGGTTTTTTTTGTGAAATCGGAGCTTGGTAGGCGGATCAACGTCCAGTGACTCGGCGCAACCGCAAACTTTTCGCAACGTCTTTTTAACGCGTCTCATTGCTCCTGTGTTTTAAATGCCTTACAAACGAACGGAAGTAAGAATTATTCTTTTTTTCTCATCTTTTATTTTTATTTCACGATGTCATCATTTATATTTTCTCTCATTCTTGATTTTTTGTGGAGAAAAAATCGAATTATTTTTACCCGAAATCAAATTACTGTGCACGTCTCCTGCAGCCGTTTTGTACATAATTTAGACGGCCTGGGTGCCATAAAAGTTAGACTATCTCACTTTTGATCTCAGTCTCACTTTTCAAATATATGTTCCTTTGGTAAAAGTGAGACTGAGATCAAAAGTGAGCTTGTCTAACTTTTATGACCCGCAGGCCTGTTGACGACAGTTAGTGTGTAAAAAGGACTTGATATTTAGTGCTTTTGTCTTAATTTTAGTTAAACAATCAGTGAAAAAATATGACAAACTAAAGCTCTTTATCCCTTGTCATCGTACAGGTTTTTTAAGCAATTGCGTGGCCTTAAAAAGGTCTTCTTCTGAGATTTCCACCAGTTTGATGTACTAGTATATTTGCAGCGCCGTCTCGACGTCAAAATTCAATGTAAAGTCGTTGTCAGATTTCTATTGCTTGGTAAATATATTTGTACCATATCCGTATTTTAACTCGAACATACGTGAAACTTGATCAAAAGATAGTCGCAAAATTTGCAATATGAACATATTTAATTAGATTTGAATTTCTTTGATCATTAACTGTAAATCTACGGACACTTAGAAAGTAATATGTTTAAGGTTTTTAATTTCCGATTTCATGCCTGCTCCGGGTACCCCGACCACCGATTAGTTTATCTACTGTCGTAAACAAAATATCAAATATTCTTTTATTACTACTTTGTTTAATTATTTGTTAGGGTTTCTTCAATGTTTATGCCATTTTCACAAAAACTCGTCACCTAGAAAGGGAAATACTAGAGTTGTCTCAATAATTTCCGAACAACCCTCGTACGTAGCTTTAAACCAGAGAAATATACATTTCGTTATGGAGTACAAAATGATACTTACTACCACTATGAAATACTTGATATATACATAGCTTACCCGTATTCCTTTTCCAACACTCCTGAGAGACTGTCATGTTTATGTGTAATAGAGTTTATAAATTACAAAAATTATTTATTATAATTTGTAACATCTGTACTATATTATTTTTCAGTCTTTTCATTTTGGAAATTCTAAATTTGTAATTGGAAAATAATTAGTCTACTCTGAACTTCGGAGAGTTACATTCACATATGTTAGTAATTTCATCTTGACATCTCCCTTCCCTGAATCTTGTTATCAATGTCATTATTCTTTAATTATTGTCAAATTTACGGTCAGATCTGAGAAATACGTTTCTTTGATTTATTCATGGTTAGAATTACGGTTTCTTGTCTTCCATATGTGAGCGTTGTAAAATTCTGCTTGGTAATGCAAATTCATTTGAAACTTTTTAATTAATTCTATTGGTCAGTTTAGGTGAGAGTAGGCGGAGTTGTCAAAAATGAAAACTGTGTGTGTGAAAAATGTGTGTTCTTCTATTTCCGACCTTTGTTAAATTGAGTTGTACTTTTGTTTGTAATGTGAAATACTGATTTTCGGACTTAATGAATTTGGAAATTTTAAAAAAATTATTATTCAACATCAAAGCCAAATACGTTACAAGACGTGTTCAATGAAAGTCGTTGTAATTATGCGGCTAATAATGTAACTGCAAATTCGAAAGAAATCATTATGATGAACATCAATCAAACATTGTAATCACTGAATCTAATCAAAATGCATCTTCGCTAGCCAAGGGTTTTCGGTCCACTTTGCTCCCCATAAACCTTTGGCGGACTCGGTGATGTGGTGGCGCTATCTAGCGAGCAACTTGAGTTGCACCCCTTGCATATTTACATTTTAATCGAATTAAACAAGGGGTTATATACACACTACGGCATTAATACAACTTGAAAACATGTTGACTACCGAATATCGGAACATAATTAACGATGCTATTAAATACGAATTAAGTTATAAACTAGGGAAAGCACGGGATGTTTTTATTCATAGTGTTTTTAAGGACCTGTACCGAGTGAAAAAGTCGCTGATTTATATGAAAGCTTTCATGTCATAAAACCAGGTATCGTTGTCGTGAATATTGCGGACCAAAGAAATTAAATAAAATTAATATCATTGAACCTTTAAAAGCAATAACCATAAGCAGGAACGTATATACTAACGGGATAGGCAACTTCTCCATTCGCCATATTTACTTCCCATGCTATCACGCGAGCCTTGACAAGTTTGTAGAACAATGTTCAATCCCAGTAAAATATATAGGTTTTTAAAGCTATCTGGTTAGACCATCGTTGGCGAGGCACTGTACTCGAGAACTTGTTTCTCAATTTGTTAATAGCACCGAATGTTTTACCAAAGATCACACATGTGTTTTCTTTTAAAGTTTATATTTACAAGCACTGCGATTGGATCAGCTACTCGCAGCTGCAACCAATCATAAAACGAAGCTCATTACCGAGTTTTCGCAATGAAATCCGCCAAGGGTTTATGGGGAGCAAAGTGGACCGAAAACCCTTGGCTAGCGAAGATGATCAAAATGGTTCCTGGAATTTTTCTTAATCATTTTTTTTTTAATTGGAGAAAGGTTTAAATTAACTTTGATTGACAAATTGATTTTACTAATTTAATATATCTAGAACTACAAATATGCTCCCATGATATTTACTTCAATGATAAGATGAATATTTTAAATGTTTCAAAAAAAGTTTTTTAAAGTGCTTCTCTCATAGTTTTTCTCTGGTTCAAAATAGAAAATAAAAAATGCATGTATTATATATTTTCGATAGTTCTTTAAACATTCGTTTGATCATTGTCAAAAGAACAAAGGCTATCAATTTTGTTTAATTTCTAATTTGTTAAATTATGAGAATCTTCATAGTAAATTTAAATACAGATGTCACATTGCTCACCTAACTAACATTGACCATATCACTAATTAAAGTAGCTAACTCTTATCAAAACAGCTTTATAAAGTATTGCTGAAATATTTAAGCAATTGTTGTTTCAGTGGTTGTTGTGTCGACAATTAAGAACTAGATGTCATTAGACAGCAATACCCGCACCAAGTGTTTGCCCCTATATAACACTATCTTGTAGCAGTTTTGGTCAAAAAGAAGTCCACATGCTATTCCAGGTAGTTTTTAAAAATTATGCTTTTCATAAAGGATGAGATACACATTATCGGACTTTTATGTACAATCTGGAGTTGGACCGTTTGCATGTAAAATTTAAATTTATCAATGCTCTTCACATTTCATGTTATAGAAAGTATAGACTATATAATTATTACAAACTCGATGCTAGATTTGCTTTTGCGCGTCAACATTATCGGGCACTACTTTTACCCAACTCTTATGATAGATGGGTTTCACGTGGTGTACACGTACATTTGTGTTTTCGATATGCACAATAGGACTCATTAACATGCATTAACCTTTCTGTTGTGGTGATCAGCTTAAGGAATTCATAGTGTGCTTTAATTTGATTATTATTATGATGTTGGCCAATATAGGTAAGCTTAATACATGTATGGTAGCACAATATTCTGAGACACCGGTATACATAAGTACTACTTTCGCTTTCTAAATAAGTGGTCTCTCTTTGCCAGCATACTGTATCATCATCTCTTAAGATCAAAATAACCTTATCATCGTTACCTTTCCTATCGTATTTGTACAGTTTCTGTCATTTTAATTTCAAAAGTTATTTTTTCATTTGTCAGACTTACACTATTTAGTTGACCTCATTTTGACCCTATGACATTTTGTAATAAACAGGGTTAGTACTATGTCTTGATTTATCTATATAGCTTTAATAAGCTATTCAGTATAGCTTGATAAAGCTATTTATATGCAGTTTTTCACCAAAATGTTTATTTTAAGAAATATATAGACAAAAGTTAAGCGGTTAACTTAAGAAAAACTCATGCTTGCACCTTGACCATTAAAAATGTAACCATAATAAGCGATAGTTGCAGTTTTTAAACACATTCAAGCAAAGAATACATTTCAATTGTTTGGGTAACTGTTCACTACTTTATGTGCATTGGGGCATGGAATGATTTCTTCTCATTGTGCTAAATTATTACCAATTAATTTCTTGTTAACCATAACTGACCTCCTTTATATTTCGTTCAAGATGTAACTGTGTGGTAATATGCACTGTTTACAGAACAATTCAAAGTTGAAAACTATCACTATACTAAACGATTTTTATAATACTGAAAAATATAAACATTTAAGAAAAATGAATTACTAAAACGCTAAATCAAGCTACTATGAATAGTTTCATAAAGCTATATAGCTTATTCAAGCTATGTAGCTAAATCAAGAGATTGTACTGGACCTGTTATATTTGTGTATTACATGTATTTAAAGAAGTGAAGAGACTTATCATGTTTATATGAGTTATAATAGGGAGGTAGGGGTCTTACATTTTCCTAATGTATTATGATGCATCAAGTATATTGGAGGCAATGACCCTATGGGGCTGTTCTGATCCCCATGAAACAGGAATAATTTAAATAATACAATGACCTATATATACATGTAGCCATAACAGCAGTCAGGATTTCGCACTGAAGTACTGAGTATACAATTTTATTTAATTAAACCCACACTTTCTAAAGAAAGTTTGGGTATATTGTTGTTACCCCGGTCCGTCCGTCCGTCTTTCACGTTTTACTTTCTCCAACTGCTCATACATCTTATAAACCAACAAACTGGACTGTAGGAGTTTGATTTGGGGTGTCATTTGTTTTGTAAAAAAGGTTTCACAAGTTCTCTGGTAGTCATGGGGATCAAGACATAGGTAAAAAATGCCGGGTTTTTTTTTTTGTTGTTTTTTTTTTTTACAAAAAAACCCCTGCTTCCTTCAAACTCCTCTGACATTGTCAACAGTAGATAAATCATTTCTTTGAATATGTTTTGGGATGTCCTATAGATGCTTAGTAAGGTTTCGGAAATTTCAATATTGTCCTGGTACATTTAGTGGCTGAAAAATGACATTTCTTTACAAAACGTCTGGTTTTTAAAAACGTCAATTTTGCCATCGCCAAATGATCTACTAGAATATGATTAAGGGTGTCATGTTGACGTGTAATCTGGTTTCATAATTTTTAATTTTATCACGGGGCCGTTGGGCAACAAAAAATGACGTTTTATTGCAGAAAAAATACAGTTCCCAGAACTCCTGCAATTTATGCAGTAGCTATATATATTATATGCTTTCGGGGTGGGGGTCACAAGCATTTTTTCCAAGTTATTTCATCATTTCTGATTTTGGGGGTGGGGGTTAGGGGTGGGGTGATCCTCTAGAGACCATGACCTACAAATACCTCAATATTTGCCTTGACATGATCATGGTTCACGAAGATAATCCAATTACAGCACAATATGAATTCCTTTAGCAGATCGCCACATAAGAAACTTTTATTCATGTCAATTTATTCAAGTCTACATATCTAAAACAAATATGCATGTACACTACGTGAAACCCATCTAACCAAAGAGCTGGATAAAACTAGTACCCGCAAATGCAACATGTTAACCTGTATTGTTTACTTAAATAAGGACAAATATTATTTATTGGTAACATATTGTATGTAATTTCACAACTTTATTCTTTAAAACCCCTTGCACAATTTTATTAGTTAATTTATCATGTAAAGCACAAATTGCAGCTTCAAGGTGGTATGGGACACTTCCATATTGTGATGTACTCCTTATTTAACTAAACAAATAAAGTATAAAATATATTTTCCCCTAAAATAATGTTACCTAACAGCATAGCGCAATTAGGTTAGAGCATGAACTATGTGTCTGTAAGAAGACAGTTCTTGCTTGGGCTTATCTACTCTTACCTTAGGTTTCCAAAAATTTTAAAAACTTATTATAAAATTAAATAATGTAAAGTTTTAAAAATCTAAAAAGGTGAAAGTATTTTAATTTTAATATATAATAACTAATAAAAAAAAGTCTATATAATATAAATAACGCACTTTATCCACATAAATATCGCCATATGTCCGATACCACCTTAATCAGTAATTATATCTTCTGTCCTAGCAGTGAAAATCATTGTGCAATATATCATTTATTTTGTAATGTTTACAATTTTCTTTATGGAATTAATTGGAACTACATGTATAGGCTTTCATTGTTATCCAAATAGTCTGTACTTATTTATCCATGGGTAGTGGAGGGAGGGGGTGTCAGAGTAATAAATGTGTTTGCAGGGGGAATATGGTCCGAGGCGTATTTTTGGTAATTCTACTGCATAAATGAATTTTTCAAGGGAGGAAGCTGGACCCCTCACCCTTACATCTTCTCTAAATCTGTGCACACAATGTTGTTGGCTCACAAAAGCCTAGACAACCGCCGGGGGGGGGGGGCATAATTTAATTTCATATAGACCATACTTTCTTTGACATAAAATGTTTCGATTATTGATTAATTTAATATTCACATGCAAACAGTTCAACCCCAATTTGTACATAAAGGGCAATATTTGTATTATGGGATGGGATCTCATTCTTTATGAAAATTAGAATTTTGAAAAAAATACCGGAAATTGCATGAAGCCCTCTTCTTCTTTTTTTTTTTTTTTTTTTTTACTAAAACTGGTACAAGAGAGTGTTATTTAGGGGCAAACACTTTGTGCGGGTATTGCTGTCTAATGATAGCATCATGTTTATAATATGTTAACAATGAAAGTCTCCCTGACAATTTAAAAAAAAATATATTTATGCAAATCATGCTTCGAGCTTTTAGGTAAAATATTACAATAATTTTGTTTGAAAGGGTAATTGTTGGTGTTTATAAAGGGGCGATATGGCAGTGTCTTTCAGGACACCAAATGCAGAGGTTCTTGCTATAGGGGGTTGTTATATGCATAGGGTATGTCATATTCAGTTAAATTTTAATAAATAATGAAAATAAAGGACAGAAGAGAGAATGAAGCTGTGTATCAAAATCAAGATATCATGATACCTTTTGGGGCAAAAGTTCGAAGGGGGGGGGGGAGCCTTTGCTGACATTGAATGCAGATTGAATGAAGATTTAAAGAGGAAGCAAGACAGTCTACTCTAGTTTAAACTTGTATATCCATTAATCAACAAAGCTTATTTTCTCTTTGTCTTGCTGTCTTTGGAAACTTTAAATGTGTTTTGAATTCTTACTGGGAATAAACATTTAAAAAGAGGATATGTTAGGTTACTAGAGCCAAGAACGCTCAAATAAAAATAGTTGGAGGTAAAGTTTCAGTCCTGTTCTTTTGATTTAAACTAACAAACTGTAATAGGTCTGGTTAGAGTCACATAAGATGGATTATAAGCAAACCCCTCTGTCCAAATCATAACAGTTTTGACTACAACTGGTTACATACGTTATCCTACAAAAAGGATCAAGATAGCGTGGATTTTGATGATTTTGATGATTTGTTTCAAACTGTCTTTTGTCACATTTCGTTTATAAAAGCTCGCTTCTGTTGATTTCCTTTGAATCAATTTTTTTTCTCGTACTCTTTAGACCTAGTCTACATAAGTGGGAATAACTCTACAAAACAGAGCATCAAGTACAGTTTTCTTACATATACCGGGGTACCTTTCTATTTTTATATCCTTATAATTTGAGGTACAGCTTAAATTTTGGTTTCCATTTTTCACCTCCTTTTTTCCTAGGTTAGAGCACAGGGGCATCGTATCCGCTCTACACTTTGATTTGAACATATTTTATTGTGTAAATAACACAAAAGGATTGGAAACAAGTTCTTGCAACTTACAAGTTCCTTTGTAAACAAAGTCAAAAAACAACTTATTTGACAAAAGTTACGCAAATCCTCCCACACAATATTGCAAATATTGTCAAAAAATCACGTTTATATTGAAATATTCCTAATAAACTCGGTAAAAAGCGTTTTTATCCCATAAAAACCGCTGTCTGCTGCAGACACTCAATCTCTTCTATTTTAAATCAAATACATAAAGTGTATATTATCTAACGTTTTTCATTTGTTTTATTTTAAGATATTAATATGCAAGTGGCAGTAGCATTATTTGATTTGAAAAGGACTCGCATTATGAAATAAATTATCGAGTACTCGACTATCGTTCGACTAAAGCCTCCGATTAATCGACTAAGTTAACCGAGTAAATTGACATCCCCAGTTAAAATAATTATTTTTTGAAGGAACTATTATTTAGGTCACTTACCGTTAGTTTCTATGCATTTGTAGATATTGTTCGTCCCTTGCTATATTCTTTTTAAAACCCAAATTATATAGGGATGACGCTAATAATTTAAAATTTAAACACACTATATATTGACTGCAAAAAGAATATCAAATGCTATTTACAAGCAGTTGTCAAATCCTCACAATTGAAGTATTGTACATCGAATCGATTTTTGATATTCTATCTTGTACGCCTTTAACATTGTGGTCACGTTACTCAAAAACAGATACTTAGGTTTTAAAAATGTTTTTAAAAAGAGTCGCCTGGCAAGCATTCAAATCTTTACTAATTTGTTTACGCTAAATGAGGTTTAATTATCTACACCAACCAAGCGTAGTAGAATTTTGTTACATTTGACTGATAAAAGTCCAAGTATTAGACAATTAAGTATAAAACACTAATTTTTAGAAATTTTGAAAATATCAGTTTTGTTCCAGATAACCCCTTCTTTTTAAATTTTTAAACTTTTCCGCATTTAAAATCTAATAACAATTAAATATTATATTAACTTGGCTCTATACATCCACAGTTTATTCCAATTTTAAATAGAAGACCACAAAACATATACTTATCAAATATTAAAATGATGATATGGATACTATATGTATTTTTAAAGAATTTTTTAATGTTTTTTCGTGTTTTTGTAAAATATTTTTTAAAAAGACAGCGATTAACAAATTCAGAGAAATTCTTTTGTCATATTATGGATACTTCCGTCGGACACATAAAAAAAAATGTGACACTTCTTAACATTCAAAAATGTTATTATTGCAATTTTTTTTAGTATTTCCCCAAAACATAACTTTTCATATTTTCTTACTCTGTTGACAAATCATCTGCAAAAGTTGCTTGATGTTATAAGAAAATATATTTTAATAAATCTGACATAAAAAAGTGAATGAAATTCATTGTAAATAAACACCCAAAATATTTTAAATTCTATTTGGTATGAAAGTTCCTAAGGTAAGGGTTATCGTTCCTAAGTCCCAAGGCCCAAACACCTTGGGGACTTTTCATTTCTGAGTTTTTTAAATTTCTTAAATATAATGATTGAATTATAAATACATAAATATTCCATTATAGGCCTGTATAAGTAAATATATTCGCTTTAATGCAAAACTAAGTCAAATAAATAAAGAGGAAAATTGACTAGGCTGATGTATCCCAACCTGAGAGAAATTCAAAGCAACCTTCCCATCCCCTTAAGGTGTCGATATTAATGTGCATTAAAGTATATATAATAATTGCAATATTTTCACCGGTATATAATTTATCTTTCACTGTATTCAACCAAAAAATACGTTTTAGAAAATTTTGGAAAGTTAAAACATGTATTGTTCTTAATGGGAATCGAACTCACGACCTACAGATTTGTTGTGTTTTTTTTTTATCTTATCTCTTTTTTTCTCTTTAAAAATAATTTGGAGAAAATTTTTCTTCTGTTTTCGTTGATACACAATTGGTAATGATTATATGAAATAAATTGTCTTAACATGTATTTACAAAATTTAGTAACATCCATCTTCTGTTGACTTTTGATAAACAGTTGTCGTCGTTTGTATCAACTTAATCTACATATAAATAAAAAGAAATTAACAGAAAATGTATTTACATTTTTTATACCCGTTGACAATGATGAGAAAAACATATCTCATCAAATCTTAAAGTATTGAAAATATTTACATCTACATCTTTCATTCACAGGTGCTTGTGGACTGGACCGTGCACTACCCCCCCCCCCCCACTCACGACTCTGTGGCATTTTATATTCACACTCGTTTCCCCTATATATAAAAAAAGAGAAGGTTAGCAACTCCTGTTTGTTTACATTGAGGTTCCACCTGGGAACTATATCAAAAATCGCTATACCTTTGGTGTCATCTATTTTTCTCACTTCCACACATATTCTTCTATCTGAAAACTGATATAGATTAGCACGCTGAACCGTAATCTATCCAATTAATAAACATTTGTCACTCGCTACCACGATATTTTGAAACGTTTCAAGTAGACGCTACGGAAGTAAGTTGTACAGAGACATAAATGCTAAGAACGATAACTTTCCACGTGGGTGCAAAAATGTCACCTTGGCATTACCATAATTATCCGGCACAGTGTTGTTAGTTTAATATATACATGTACGTGTTGATTTCCACAAAAAAAACAATAATTGATAAGGAATGGCAAGTACGTACTTTCTATGACATTGCTCATAATTGAAAAAGATTGAATGGTTCCGTTTCGTTCTGTTAAATGCCAAAATCTACACAGGTATTGGTACTAATATTTTGCAGAACGAAAAAAAACCAAACAAACTAGACAATATTGCAATGGTGACCATCTCAAAGGGTCTCGCTTAAAAAATGGACAATAGGATGAACAGATTTAGCTTTGACCTTGACTTATAGCTTCAAAATGTTCAAGCTGCATGTCATAGCACTTTTAATCAATCTCATTACCCCTTACATACAGGTATTTTTTGATCGATTACACGGGTTACACGGGATACACGGACGACCACTTACCTACTGAATTTTCACGATAACGATAAAAAAACTCAAACGAACGATTCTACACTATTCAACACGCAACATCATAATTAATTTTTAAGATTAGAATTCAGAAAATTTGTATTATAATAAGTCTGTTTTTATTGAAAAGCGGCATGTACAGTAGTCATGCACTGTTTATTTTTACAAGTAAACGATATGATAAGATCCATATACCATTTGAATTGTTTTGTCTCCACAACGAAAATTAACTTTTTTTTTATAAGTTTTAGAAATTTTTGTGTAAAAGAAATAAAGATAATGCATAATCTATACGAAATTATTTACATACGAGTTGATGCTTCTGTAAACCAATTCACTTACGTACGATTTAATTGTGCGAAATACGTGTAAATTTGTTACCTTCTTCCAAAGAATATAATTTCCATATTATACGGAATTAGTTGATTAAGTTCTATTTATCATAAAATTTTAATTCTAATGCAGTGTAACAGAGAGGAATGCGTATCGTATTTTCATTTCAAAGACCTGTGGGGAAAATTCTTTAGTTTTTAACGGGAAGTGGATGAGTTTGACCGCCTTCATCCAACGTGTTTCTCTTGTTTGACGCTAATATGATTGATTTTATGTGTAATGATACTTATTATAGACTGATTACAAAGTCGTTTACTACTTACATGTAAACGCCCGCTCTGCACGTAGCTTAAGTTTTGATCGATCCAGAAATAATTCACGCAAAGTGAACACCATAGCAACAACAAATTGATTAATATTCATATAAATAAAAAATCACAAATTATATCACTTTTGTATGCGTACCAAAATTTTCAAATAATGTCATTTTTAGAATTTCGAAACCTTTTATTCTATCAAGTGGTACTATACAGTTTTATTTAAGTCTTATGGAGAACAATCCATTTTTAATCAACAAAACCTAAGGATGATGACCCACAAAACACAAGATATATACTATTTTGTATCCAAACAATTAAACGTTTAAAACTAAATGAATAATTAAACAGTCCATAAACTAGATTCTGTCCAAAGTCGCAAATAGCTCTTAAATTTACCAGTTAGCTGTGATTGAAGTAGTTTAGTGGCTAGAGAGATTACTTTACAGAACTTGGACTTTTACGTTGAATGATACCACTAAAATTGATGCAACTATCTTTTGGGTTTTTCCGTGTTTGTTAAAATGTTCAGTATGTCTTTAGCTAGAAAATGTCTTTGAAAAATTATATGATATTATCAATTATTATTAAGTTTAGTTTGAAAAAATAAAATTATTATCCTATCATCTTTTAATGTTAAAAAAAAACCCCTCGCAATCAAGATTGTGGTTTCTCTTTGACCACAGAGACTTGTGTAAAAAAAAATCGTCAAAAAGTGTGTAAATCGTAGGAAAAATAGCAAAAGAGGACGCTGCATGTCTTGAATATTGCTTCTCTTTATTGGCTATTTTCTCATATAAACTGTTAAACTTCACATATTTACAATTTCGTATTCTTTTATAAATGATTCTTCTTTGAGATATCACCTCCGGATTTCTCGCGTAATCATCTAAAATCGACAACTCATTGACTTCTGCTCTACACGGTCGTTTATGATACAGGTGGAATACAGTTACATGTAAATTACAATTTGAAATGATCGGAACGATACACATTGCATAGATCGAATGTACATTTAATGAGCACAAACATGTAACTCTCATGTGTCTGCCCATATTGAAGGATTTAGATAAAAATAGAGCCAAAGAATTAACTCCATCAAAGCTTCGATTCCGCACTGGCCAGAGCTTGACCTCACGACCTCTGGAACTCATTCTCCTAGCAGTGAATAGTTTTCATCTACTGAAGAGACCACATGGCAAAACGCTTTATATAAAAATGTGAGCATTGGATTTGTGTTTGTTTTTTAAACTTTGTATATTAATGTAATTGTTTTTACAAATCGAGGCATTATTGATATTTAATTCTTAGACTATAATTCCAACGACGAATGAATGACTTGAAACATAAATATTAGGTACCGGCTCACTGCTCGCTTACGTGTACAGAAACTTCCATAAAATATCTAGATGTCAAGTACACGAACAAGTAATGAGTTATTAATAGTTCCATAAATAATAACACATATCATACATGGCATCACTTATCAAAGCTCCACTCGATCCTTGGGTTTAGAATATTTTTTCCCTTGGTAAAGTTTGTTAGTGATCGGTTGCACTATTTTTTTCCAATTTGGATTTCATATCTACGAAATCATCATGACTGGCATAAGGATTGGATTCAATCCAGCCAATCGTGGATTCCACAGCCTCTTGGATTACTTTCTTGTCATCTTTACTTAATTTCTCATTTAACTGTTCTTATCACTTATCTGATGTTTATGTGAATAAGCGTAATGTTCTAAATCGTTCTTAGCATTGTTAGTTTTTTTTCAGCTTTATAGCTTCGATTAAACATGTTTCGGCGTCTTTTATTATTTTGTCCATTTCTTCTGGAGAAATCCTTATTTCACTATCAATATTAATTTCAATATTAGCATTCCCAATGTTCTCTGCTGAGACGGTCAGTATACTGTTGGCATCAATTTTAATTGTAACATAGATTTGGGGCACTCCTCTGAAGGCCGGAGGGATGGGAGTCAAATCGAATTTACCCAGGAGTTTAATTGTTATTTTTCACCATAGGTTTTTCTCCTTCATATATATTTATGGTAACTGTTGGCTGGTTGTCGGCAGCAGTGGAAAATGCTTCTTTCTTAATATTAGGAATTGCTGAGTTGCGTGGAATAATTTTGGTCATGGTCCCGCTACTTGTTTCTATCCCCAGAGTGAGGGGATTAACATCTAAAACTTGTACATGACCATGATAACCAACATTGTCTTCCCCACTTAGTAACGCCCTCTACACAGCATCCCCAAACGCCACTGACTAATCCAGGTTAAAAACATTACTTTATTTCTGAAAAAGAAGAAATCACAATGTGAACATTTTAATTACAGTACTACAATTTTTAAGTAATAATTGGTCATTTTTAGACAGACTATGTTTTACAACTTTTCATATCATATTTTTACATGTTTAATTCATCATTAGCTTTCCACGGAAAAATCTCCTAATGCCCCAGTCACACATTCACGGACCAATTCCACGGTTCTACTACGGAATATTTTCCACAGTTGACACCGGAAAATCAAATTATCATTAATGCCCCAGTCACTTATTCACAGATCAACTCCTAGGTTCTACTACGGAATATTTTCCACGGTTGACACCAGAAAATCTAATGATACGGAGTTAGTACGGATGCACTACGGAATGAATACAAATTGATACATACGAATTACTACGGATTTATACAGAGTTAAAACGGACTTCTACGTTCTAAAACGGTTTAGTAAGTTTTTCTAAGGAAGTACTACGGTGGTTCCATACGTAGTGGAATTTTTAACATGTTCAAAAATTGTCGCAGCTATACAAGTATTGCTACGTTTGGATACGATAACAGACGGAAAAGCCACGGGTCAATACTCATCGCCACGAATGATTCCGGATCGCTTCCGTAGCTAACCCGGCATTTAACCTGTGAATGTGTGACTGGGGCATTATCGATCCATCAAATAAAATATTGGTAAGTCGAGGAACCTTAACTGTTTGCCATTACAGCTGTTGCATTCTGAGCTGTTTTATCAACAAAACTAAACAAGGAAAGTCTACATAATTTATCAATGGCTCCTTGACCGTAAAAAAAAAATCCTTTTTTCGTTCTATACTGTTTACTATCTTTTAAACTTTTAAGACTTTAAATAACTGATAAGCTTATTATCAAACTTTCTTTTTTTTCTGAGGGTTAGGGGTGGCTTCTTTTTATAAAAATGACTATATGATATCCTCTGTAAACCCGGGAATTATTACTTTACACAAATAAAATGATGCAATGCTTAATATTTTTGACCATATTTTGGGTTCAATTTTGTATATACTGTGTCCAAAAACTGAAATAAAAAACCAACTGCATGGCTGGATACTTAGAGGAGGGGACAGGGGTTAAAAAACCTATACTGAAATGGATGATTTATAAATAAAGGTGTCCTTAATTGTTTTTGTTTCAGCTGACTGAAAAAACCCCAGTAAAATGGGTACATGTATATGTTCCTTAGGTAATTTTTCACTATAATGTTTATAACTGTCCCAAATCAGAATTTCAGACCTGAAACAATTGGAGAGGGTGATCACACCTTCCCCATTTAACTTCCAGGTTTTATGCATACATCATTTATACGTACAATATGTACATTATAGACGTAAAACACAATCTGTTTATTGTTAACTAATTAATGTAAGGTTTACCACCGCTCTGTCGTGGTATAAAATGTGTGGAATAAAAAAACGCTAGTGTATGCATATTAGTTTGCATACTCGCCCTATACTTTCTGTCATGGTGTTGATTAGTCAACCCGCATTCTTTGGTCTCCCGGGCTGGAAAATTTTTTCCATTAAAAATCAAATCTTAACATTTTGTTCCATTTTATTTATTAAAGTTTTTGTATTTATGCAAACATGTCCGATCCAAGCATACATAAGAACTCGTCCTTCACTTTTTGCCATGACGTTAATTAGGTAACCTGCCTTCTTCGCCAGAGGCCGTGCTTCGCAAGCGGTTGAGCTCTGTTCGTCAAAACTAATATCATGGAATTGGCTTGTGCTGTTTATTCAACATTTGTCAAATCTTAACTTTAATGTATTCTAGCTCTTAGTAAGTTCCCAGTAAATATATTCACTCTTTACGTAATCATTCACTATTTTTTCATTGCAAGTATATACTTGGATCAACCAAAACGTGGTTCAGTGGCCATCACCTTACTCTCATTTTTGCTGTTTCGGGCTGGTTTATCGAAAAGGAAAGTAGGTTTTTAATAATTTTTTTCAATAAATACTTATCAGGTAAAATTCAATTATAGTTTACCAAAGGTGTAAGCAGTTCCTCTGGTGCAGGCATTTTCAAGTTTATTGTGGAAATGTCTTTAAGTTTTAAGTGTAGATTTTTACAATCTTAAATGTACACTATCCCACGATGTTTAAATAGTACATGTATTATGACAACTTGTAGCATTGTACCATTTTTCACTGTTTCGCAATTATCTCCCTTTTAAAATGATTCTGCTTTTAATTTAACAATCAAGATCACCCTTCCAATTAAAATGCTTTTTACCGAGTTTGGTTAAATTTGGCCAAATGGTTCTAAAGAAGAAGTCAATATGTGGAAAATTTAAAGACAGACGGACAGACCGGCAGACAGACGGACGGACAACAGGTAATCAGAAATCTCATCTGAACCTTTGGTTCAGGTAAGCTAAAAAAATAATGAATAGATTCCTCAAATAAGATAAGCTGTGATAATAATAATACGTGTCGATCCATTAAATGATCTTAGTTTTTGTATAGAATAACACAAAATAATGAAAATAAGGATCCGAAATGGTGTTTTTACATGTTCATGCAAACACAAATAATACATATTCTTAATGTTGATATATATCGTCATCACTAGTAACAGTAGCAACAGCTGTAGTTAATATTTATAATTAGTAAACTTACCTTGAATGCGATGTACCCAGGTCCTATGACTGGATCTGGTCCGTCGTCGTCGTCGGATGCCAAAGCTGCCAGAATAAGCAGAAACTGGAAGAACACGGAGTCAAATTGAATCATCTGCGTGCTCTATTAGTTTCCTCCCCACAAGAGATTTCAGTTATAAGATAAGATGTTCTTAGGCTGCTCTTGTTTAATATATATGTGGTTAACTAGATCGTATTAAGATTTGAACTTTGAAAACAAATAAATAAAAATAGGTAGATGAGGATAAGTCGCAAATAATTAACGCGTAGATTTACTATTTGATTGCAGATAAGAGCCTGATATGTATGTTAAATATTGATACATGTATTTAGTATTTTAAAATCCCATTATATTCTCCCTCACTCCGTCCGAATATAAAATATATATACTCTATCATAGTATGAATATGCTGAATCAATTGAAAAATAACAAACTCATGGATATGTATTGCTGCTCGTTAGAGGTTTACACCGTATCTTTCATTACAAAAAACACGCACCAAAACCATTATATATATTGAACACACATATTACATATATAACAATTTTAATAGTAGTCGTTACACCTTCCCTACACCTTCCCTACGTCCTAACGAGCGGTAGATGACCCGCGCAATTACTATTTATATCCCAATGTCACGTGACCTAAAAGCCACGCAGATCCCTTATACCACACAGCTCACACAGAAATATACCCAAAACATAATTTTAATATGCGACTTTGGCTACGAATTTGCGACCCCCCCCCCCCCTTAATCTTTTAATTGATACGATACAAAATAATATTTCTCTCGTATATAGCCGGTCTGCTTATCACTCCCAGTTTCTGTTGATCAAAAGTGTTTCGTTTTAGACCGACACAAAATTAATACAAAGAAGAGACCAATTTTATAACTATAAAAGACACTGAAGTTCTTAAATGGCATTACCTGTGGATTAGGTATACATCTTAAAAATATATTGTTTAGAACAATTTTATGAGACTGTTGATATTTTCATTCCTATATTTTCCGTCCTTTTAGGCATTTTACAACTCTAGATTTTTTAACCGCATATTCTTCAGTTTACTTTTGCTGGAGGACTCACTTTCTTAAATTTTATTATTTTACAATTGAAATGTTATTGACAATTAAAGTACAACTGATTTTAATCTACAATCTTTATTAGTCAAGGAATGTAAATACAGGAACTAAATTGAAAGGGGGAATACACTCCATAGACATAAAATAAAAAATATATAAATCAAATTTGATTGCTATCGGAAGAAAATGCAATAAATTGAATAAATATTAAAAAGAGTATATTTATGTCAATGACTAAAGAAACGTAAATTTAATTCAAGTTGTGTAAGAACCTACTTAATTCTTAATTGATTATACGTAAAATAAAAGATATAAAATGGCACTGAATATGAAAAATGCCATTAAATCTGCATTGACCACTTGTTTTAAATTGTAAGTGAACAATCTCAAATAATGCAGATCTAAAACATTTTGCATTTATAAAAGTAAAATATCTTTATATTTAATGTACAAAGCAATCAGGTTTTAATTAAACAATATATTTGCACAACTACCACTCCAAGCTTATAGGTGATGTCATAAAAGTAATTAAAATAAAAAAAACAAAACAACAAATTAAAAAACAAGATCAAAAAAAAAAAAATAATAATAATATTGCACTTTGAAGAAATGAATGTTCTAAAATATTATAAAACAATTCCACATTTCTACTTTGGAAATCTTCATTTACAGTGTATGTGGATGATAATTTTGTATGGTTTTTTGTCTCGGTTTCAGACATTCAGACAAATGCTGATACACGTAAAATACCAAATACTAATAATTGTTATTGCACAACCCCTTACATTTATTATGCATGTATAAATAAAACAGCTATATATATTTTTAATTGCATCAATATCAAAAATACAATTCTCATTAAAAGTTGTATAATATAGATGTTAAGAGAAAGAATGCAAGGTTAATTTATTGCAAAATTAAATGAATGATCCTGAAAAACAGGTGTCAATAAAAAAGTGAATAATATATTGATGGAGAAAATACATTTACCTTTATCTATTTACAGGTACATATAAAAAACCCAATTAATGTATAGCATCATGAGTATCATAATACAAAAGACAAACAACAGGTATCAGCACCATCTAACTCTAAAACAGAAAAACTCTAACAGACAAAACAATGTAGTGACCAAATACTTCAGTTCATTAAAAAAATTGCAAATCACTGTAAATTTCTTTTTTTACACAAGTGTCGCTGTTTTGCATCAAATCACAACAAAATAAAATCGCAAGCATCACTTTTTCGTAATAATTTAATATAGCTCAAAACTGTCTGAAAAAAGGGTGAGAAGTTGAAATCCGCAAGGACTGGTTCTCGCGATTTTAGGTGGAAATTCATTCCTAGCGATTAATAAGAAATACAGTATCAAGTTACTTGTCCATTGTAAAGATAAATTTGCCCACATCACAAGTCTAGCTTGTCTATTCCCTTGAGCTACAGAATACTATAAGTGTACTTTATTTGACTGTGTATTCTTTTTAGAGCTTTTAGCAGAATGCGGCTTCCGCTAAATCAAGTACATTGCCAAATGCCATGCATACATGTATAAGAATAGTCTTATTCTTGAATACGCTTTTTCAAATCTACGCCAACTTGTTCAAAAACTAATTTTTGCCAGATATCGTACACGCCAAATACAATAAGTTTACAGTAACTTGCCAATCACAAATGAATTTAGAGCATCAATACTTAAGTTCGGCAGTAAAATTGCCCATTTAATATCTGGTTTCTTCCCCATTTTAAAGTTAATGTTTGCCCATATAACAGGTATTCTTCAACAGCCCGCTAACAAGATGGATCAACAACTTGTCCAACAGGCAGATAAATCTAAAGATTCGATAAATATTCAGATTCAGCAGTAAAATTTGCCTATCATTTGGTTTCTTGTTAATTTTTAAGATAATTTTGACTATACAATAGGGCAACTTTGCCCATTGCTATGAACAATCACTTGCAAATAAACTTAACAAATTTCCGCATTATCTGGTTTCTTAACCATTCAGAAGTGAACAGGCCCAGATAAAATGTATACTTTACCCATTGCCATGAACAATCAGTTGCAATAACCTACCCAACAAACAGATATACATATAGTGATCAAACGCCTTGGTCAGGTATATACCGGTACATTAAATTTGCCCATTATCTGGTTTCTTGCTTATTCAAAAGTTGATATTGACCAGATACCCAAGGACATCAACATTGCTTGCAAATTAAACAATAACTGGCAAACAGATACATGTACAGATTAAATGCTCTGATCTAGTACTAAATATGCCCATATACTGGATTCTTTCTTAATGAAATGTTAATTTTGCCCATTCAACAATTCAACTTTACCCATGGCTATGAATAAACATTTGCTTAATACACAATAAAATGCCCACTTTAAATATGTACATGTATGACTATAATGTCTACACATAGTTATCCACTGCGCTTTTATCCATGTACACAGGGTTATTGATGGTGGCCGAGTGGATGACAGTTCTGTAGGAGGGGGGGGGGGAGTACATCTGTCCCCCTGTGGCCTCCGTGTAGGACAGTCTGTGACCTACACGGGGAGGGGGATGGTCAACAGGCAGGTTGTAGCCATTGCCCTGCCCCACAGGCCCTCGCCCCGGGTCACTGCCATTGCCCTCCACCCCAGGCTTTTTCTGGGTGGCAATTCGGGCCAGACGTTCCTGTTCTTCTATTTGTCTCTGTAATGTCTGCCTTAATGTTCTTCTTTTCTACATGAAAGGAAAAACCAGTGAAGTCAGTTCAATAGATAAGGATACTAACATAATTTATATAATATATCAAGTAGTAATGAAAATATTAAAAAATAATGTAACATTATTTTTTTTCTAAAATTTGTGTACATCTATAATAGTCTAAAGAAAATAAAATTGAAATATTACAGTCTATTTAGTGTTTTTCCCCACCAAATTGGAACTCGGGTCTGGGGCCCTTTCAAATGGGAAAATAGCGGGAAAATAGGGAAAATCCATTTTTATTTATTATAATAAATTCAATGATTTCTATCATTTATTCAAATACTTATTAAGGCACAAATGCTTCTATTTCTAGAGTTCTTGAGTTTTTTTTATAATTATTCTGTTCAGTCTTTCTTGAAAATTTTGACAATTTGTACACAGATTTTTATTTTAACTACGATTGGGAATTTTGGGTCAGAAATTGGGAAAATATAAGGAAATCTCCGATTGGGACTGGGGCCGAATTTAGGCCCCAAATCAGGCCCCCAAAAACACTGATTGTTGTAAAATCACAGTGTTATCCACTCACAAAGAAAATGATCAAGTTTGTCCTAACCAGAGTTTTGCCGCATTTAAAGTTGATGATACTGTTCAGATCCTCTCCAGCAAAATCAGGACACCCATCGCCGTTCCTCACTATCGATATCTCTGCTTCTTGGTCGTTCGATGGAGCGTTTATTGTGTTGTTGGTGTAATTGGCCAGGGAGAAAGCCTGCCCGTCTTGGACCATGCATACCACTGTATCATTGTGGCAGTTGTGTTTCCCGACCCCTGCACTGTACGCAGGGACTCTCCCACACAGATTTATTTGGTAAGTGTTATTACCATCATATGATATCACCTCCCAGGGACCAAACATAGCTTGATATGGATAAATAAAATTGATGCTGAAGTTTAAAACTGTCTTAAAACTCTGTGAGCAACCATCCGGTATTGAAGATTGCATAATTGTTTATTAAAAATAGCAATCAATGTAAAGATTTTGATGATTTTGCTTGATAATTGGTTGATATACTAGATTAAAAAAAAGAGAAAATTCGAACTATATTTATAAAACAAGTTCTGCTTCATGCTTCGACTCACAAAGTTTTGTTTACCTTTCAACAGCAGAAAAGTCTTTGTTGATAACCAGGCATTTTTCTGTGTAAATATATGACATAAATACAGCTAATCTATATAGCTTAAACTTCATTTTACAGATTATATAGTTCCTTGTGATGTGGATGTCGCCATTTACCAAACCATTGCTCTGGGCCCGCACTAGCTCATAATCACATGATTCTCACGCGGACTCGCGGTGTTTAGGGAGGGGGTTAATTATACATGTATCATAGGCTACTTCATGCGCTGAGAATCAGACCGCAGATTTTTTTTGGGCATGATTTCTTAGTTTCTGTGTGATATCCAAATTTCAGATCAATTAATTTTAAAAAACTATCATACAGTGAATGATGCCAGCGCCCTTCACGCAACAACGCAAATATATATATATATATATATATATATATATATATATATATATATATATATATATATATATATATATATATATATATATATATATATATATATAAAATTTAAATAAATGAAATTACTCGATCTTTGTGTTTTCATTTATTTAAGTTTTATATATATTTCACCGACCACTGAGGTTTTTCTTGGATTTATCTATATATATATATATATGAATATTTTTTCTTTTATCATGAAGAATAATCAATAATATCAAGATTTCATATAATGAATTTATAAAACATCATTGAATAAACAGGATACATGTTGCTATTTTTATTTTCATGCATTTACTTAATATCATTTTTGATTTTGTATCTATAATTAAACCCATGTCCAATGAAAAATAACATACATGTATATATACTTTGAAACTATTAAATTATGAAAATTAAAATTCGTTATTTTTTCACAAATCTTACTTATTTCAGTGATTATAAATTCTCAATTGTGTTTAATGTTTTTGATGTCAAAGTAAAAAAAAATACAAATCAATATTTAATGTTTTATTTTTCAAAACTTTAACATTGTTCAAAAACATGTGATGAGTTGGATAGGGATGGGCTCATTTAAAATTTTTATGACATTTTGCTCAATTGGGGGGGGGGGGTCTCAAAAGGGGGAGCGACTTCCGGTGAGGACGGGACCGCACATAGTAAGTTTGTATTTTTGACAACTAACTTTTTATTCTATTCGACTTCTCCAGTACTTATTTCGTCAATTACACACATATTTAATATGATACTTCTCCAGTACCCTTTCCTATTGGTCTCTGGTCATATACGTAGAAAATTTATAGAAACTAAAGGCCAATCCTGCCTTCTATCCATCCAAATCAATGAATTTTAATAAACATAAAAATGACTAATAAAGTTAATATGTGTAATCTTATTATTAAATTAATGTTAAATATGTGGATTTAGGTCCAATTTTACGTTTATTGCCGTTCGCTTTTTATCATATCTATGTACTATTTATGTCACAAAAGTTACGTTTTATTTCGATAAAAAAAACGAATCATGGGTCTGTCTCTTCTTTACAATGTCATTTTATATACGTACATGTAATTATATGCATACGTATGCGTCATTTTGATGTCTATTTATAAATATTTACATTTGCAAACGTTTTCCGTTATATATAACACTGTTTGCGCAATCCGCTGATAATAATCTAGGTACCTACTTTAAACTAACCGACTTGTGCTGAAACGCACCTAAGTATAGATTTAGATATCTTAATGAAAACATAATTTAAGCATAACAAAAAAACGTAGCTGTATTTTGTTACATGAAGTTTTATTCATTCATTTTTTTGAAAATTTAACTTTAATTGCGGGGGATAAATGATTCATGTTAGATAAAACGCCAGGCCTGTAAACAGAATGTTTACGGATCGACATCGTAACGAGGCGTTCTTAAAAATTACAATTGTAAAAGGAATTAATTAAGTTAAAATTCATTTTTGACTTTATTACAAGCTTCCGTCCAAATTGCAAACGCAATATCACAGACCTTTCGTGTTAAGTCCATTCACGGATCACGGTCAAATTTAACTCCTTGTGCTTTTCTGTCCGATTTGTTCTGTAAAAAGAACTTCGAGGTTAAAATCGCTTTCCTATATAATGGAGGAGGAAATCAATATGCTCTTGAATCTGATTCTGCGATAGAGTTTCCCATGAAAATGCCCTAGTTGACTCTAACTCAACTTTCAAGAGTTTCAATGGCTTTGTTTTCAAATGTCTAACCGCTCTGCGACTTCAACAGAGGTGGTACTCTTCCGCAAAACTTCAATCGTTTTTTTTAATTGTACAAGTTCTTTTCTTTTCTGATTCCATTTTAAAAATAAATCAAAGTACTGAAGAACTGATGGGAGTTGATTTTATCGATTATTATTTATTTTAAAATCAATGATATTTTGTATGGCAGGTACTTTCCTATATGTATTTGAATTACGCACAATTTTTATAATATGAATTCTCCCACAGGAATTTCGTGAAAACTCAATATGAATCATGTTATATAATATTCAAAGATCTATCCCATCAAACTACGTATCAGTAATCTGAATAGGTATGAGAAATTGTATGGATCCAAGCAAAATTGAACTCTAGTCTCGTTCAACCAGACTCTCAGCTGTATCCGTTAATCACCGACAAGCCGAGCGTCTGGTTGAACGAGCTCTGGCGTAGGAATATATAAAATTACGACTTCAAAAATCTAAATTGTTCGTACCATTAAAAAGCTGACTATTACAATGTATCTATAAATAAGTTTCCTTGAAAAACAATGCTTAAGAACTTATTAAATTGAATTTATCGATTAGAACTAAATGTTGTCAGCGGTGTTGATTTGTGCTTAGGTCCAAACACTGTTTCACTTTCGGTTTGCCTGAGTAACTGCATAGGAGAGTTGATTAAAATCAACTCCCAAAAAGTGTTGTCTTGTCTTGGTACGTGATCAAATCTTCCATAGAGCCCTTCGGGTGTTATGGGATTTGATCACGTGACCAACCAGTACTTACATGTATATCCCCGTTATACATCCAAAAATGATACCTTATTTCTTTAATATCATAAATTATTGGTGAAAATAAAAAGTTTTTGTGTAAGTAGAGTAACACCATTTATGTCATTTATTTAAAAAGGTACATGAATATGTATGTACATGTGACAAAAAATCAAAATGTGTCTCAATCTATGAAACTGTATTGCATTTTACACATTACATTTTAACGTAAATATTAAAACTTCTGATACTTAAAGTATCGATCTTAAATGAAATCAAGACATCAAAAATAATACATTTTTCAGTACATTCTTTTTACATGAGCGAAAAATTAAAATCTTGCATACATACACGAATCAATGCATACACTGATGAATAATATAAAGTTTCTAGTTGTAAGAAGAATGCTTGTTTCATGGCTTTTTATATTGATTTTATTTGGGTTTCAATGAAATTATAATTATAACAACTGAACATATTAAAAGATAAACTTTGAATATTATGATACATTTGCATTTTCCAAATATTATTTCCTCTATTTCTTATAGATAACTAATAGATATACATAGCTCTATAGAAACAGCCAGACTGAAATCTACACGCCCTATTTATCGATTGGTCGAAATCTAATTAAAGCGCCTGGATCGATAATAACAAGAAAGTGACAGGACTGAAATTGACACGCCCTGTTTATTGATTGGTTGAAACCCGGCGACCTTTGAAAAATCACGAACTGCATGAAATAATCATGATGATGTCAAACTCAAAGTCTCACAGGAGAGGATTTGGCTGTTTCTTAGAGCTAACGCACTTACTTACTTACTTATATTAATTAGTTAAAAGAAAGATGTTAATAAAATGCTTTCTTTGATGATTCATACGGGTCATGAAGGTAACGATCATTGCAGTAAAAATAACACAACAAGCTAACGCGGGTTATGCATTTTTTCTGCAACGTCGCTACCTTCAAATCCAGAATGAATCATCAAAGAAAGCATTTTATTGTATAAAACTCAGAGTTTTAATTTGTTGGTTATACATATATGCACGTTAATTGGCAAGTTATATGAAATGTTCACTGCAAAACATGCGCACGAATCACAAGGAAAATGGTCAGGATTGGTAAGGCCAGCTTGTCACAGAGTTTACAAAAATGTGGTCAGAAAAATAAATACAATATCATTCAACATACATGCACAGTAAAAAAGTCATATTGGTATTAATACTAGTGAATGTAAATCGCGCTAACATCCGTGCCAACGAGAGCTTTATTACTTTAAGTGGTAGAAGTTGTATATCAATCGTTGTAGAATAAATAAAGTTCAGTTTAGTTTTCCAGTAAATGCATTGCAAATATATAGATTGAAAAGCCTTATTTTAAACTTTTTAATTAGAGATCAAGTCTTTTATCTCTTTAAAATAACCTCATAATTATGTTTTAGTTTAACTACAAGAATGAAGTAAATGATATCACAATTGTATTAAAAATGAAGATCACCTACTGCAATCATAGCACAATATTAACATATGCCAAGCTTTATTCTTTTTTTTTCTTACGGAAACCTTCATAGCTCTATAGAAACAGCCAGGTTGAAATATATACGCCCCGTTTATCGACTGTCGAAAACTACAGCGGCTGAATTTGACAAGAAACTGACAGGACTGATATTGACACACCCTGTTTATCGATTGGTCGACGCCTACAGCGACCTAGGAAAAATCACGAACTGCACGAAATAATCATGACGATGTCAAACTCAAAGTCTCACATGAGACGATCGGTTGTTTTATAGCTAACGTACTCAATATGTACATTTACAGTAACTTAATGATTTTTACTTACTTTTCATAATCAATTTATTAAATAGTTAAAAGAAAGATGTTAAAATAAACTTGGCAATAAAATGCTTTCTTTGATGATTCATACGGGTCATGAAGGTAACGATCATTGCAGTAAAAATTACACAACCCGCTAACGCGGGTTATGCATTTTTTCTGCAATGTCGCTACCTTTATACCCTGAATGAATCGATCACTAAAGAAAGCACTTTATTGTTTAAATAGCTACTATAGTAATGCTATATTTAGAATGGTGGCAGATATTATGGATAAATAAGTATAGTACCTTTCTGAAGCTGAATTGGGATGCTTCGAATCTTTAACAGTGTATTCTACCACATTACGATTCCTTTTCACCAGGTCATAGCAAGTTTGATCTGAAAACAATGGAATGATTGAAGAGGTTTTACATGGGAATGCAACAAAATACAAAATGCTAGTAAATGTACAAAATGTAAATACAAATGCTATTAGTAGTGACATAAAATATTAAAGCAAAAGATATATAAGTTTTATATCGAAACTTAAACAGATTGAAGGGTAAAACAAATCATTTTGGTTATTCGGATTTCTCGAAATTGAATTATATTGTTTTGATTTTCTTCCTGAATATTTTTAGTTTTACTTTAACCTACACTTATACGCCTCTGCTGAGTTGTACGATGTTGGACATGGCGGGTTTAGCTTTGTACAGTCTGCTCTATAGTTGTCTTGTATCACAGTCCCGTTAATGCTGTACTCTGTACAATAACCTATTTGTAGATCAAAAATTACTTTTTAGATAACTGGTTCAAAACAATTATAATCTACATACAGAGGATGAATATTTATTCATAAACCAAAAGGGTTTCCTTCCAGTAATATTAAAACAAAATCTAATATTTTCAGATACTTATCACATTAATATCTTCCCATGTCCGGTGAAGTTTGACACTGATTAAGCTTTGATCATTGTTAAAATCAATATGGGTAATCTTTAATTGAAAGTTTCCCGGAACAGGTTCGATGTCTGTTATATAAAGTCGGAGATTCTTTGTTGAATTAAGTTATTGGATGGGTAATAAATGACTTGTATTCAGAGCTGTACAATATCTTCTAGTAAGTTCTATACAGAAGTGCTAGCAGCGACATCACACCAAACAAAGAAAAAAGTAATGCAACATGATTTGAACACTTCTTCTGTATACGAAACAATTCAATCAATGTCTTTTATTCCGTACCAATTATAGTTCTATTAAGGGCGCAGACTTCCAAAGTGGCGTTTCTCCATGCATTGATGACACAATGGTACTGAAAACGATGATGCTCATCTGAGCAACGTTGTTCAATGGATTCACAGTTCATCTTTTTGGCGGCGTTCTTCCAGGACGTGGAGTCTGTTGGACAATTCTCAACGTATCTTACTGTCAAAGCTGACTTTTCACAAAATAGAATCGCTGAAACCTGAAATAATATTTAATTGGCCATATTACATTTCAAAAAATGTGTTATAGTTTGTCCCAAGATATTTTTGCCGCATATTTTCTTAAATTATTCGATATTTATAAATACCTCTTGATTCAGAAGATGTTCATTCAATAGTATGAAAATATCTTTTTTGAAAGATATAATCTTATATTTACACTTGCAAATGTATTTCCTTATATAACACTGTTTGCGCAATCCACTGTTATTTCTACATAACATCAGCCTGGGTCAAGAGGTCAAAGTAGCGCATAAATAATAATGGGTCACCACTTTTTCTATATACTCAAACTAACTGACTTATGCAAAAACACACCTTATTATCTTAATGGAAACATAATTTAGGCATAAAAAAACTTATCTTTATTTTATTGTACGAAGTTTTATTCATTCATTTTTTAAAACAATAAATAACATTGATTGCGGGGATAAATGATCATGGCTTATGATTCACGTAAGCAAGCGTTCTTGGAAAGTATAATCGCACTTTGTCAAAGTAGTTATAGTTTATTTCTAACTTTCATAACAAGTCTCGAACAAAATCACAAACTCAATATCACAGACCTTTTGTTTTACTTCAAATAAACAAGAGCAACTTGGACCTACAAAATTTTATTTTTGCAATGCTCAATATAATACAAATTATTTCTGTTGTATTTCATCCTAAGGGTAAGTCTTAAATAATGGAAAGCCACTGTAACAGCCACAAGCGTGAATTTTGGTTTTTGCTTGTGACGTTGCATTTAATAGCGTTCAACTTTGGTGACGTCATATCAAAACTCGTATTTTTAACCTTTCAGTGCCCTGTGTGTGAAGTAGCTTTCCACACACTCTGTATGCAAAAAATATGTGGACTGTAAATATTGATATTTGACTTAACATACAATATAATCAAGTTTGAAAAAATGGAAAGGAATAAGGGAAAAACTTTCAAAAGTTAAAGTCATGAAAATCATAATTGTAAAATAGTTTGATAAACATCTATAGACTGATTCATTAACAAGACTTAGTACATTTGGGATGTCAACGAGTACTCCCGAGACATACCGAACCTTATTATGTAAAAGAGGGGGGGGGGGGGGGGAGTCGACCCCCTCTAGATCCGCGCATGTAAACATCATGTATTTACGCTAACACTGTTTAAGCAAATTGTTGTATTTCTTACGAAACAAGAAATCATTCTTTGAGTATTATGAGGAGATCAAATAGGGTCAGGGTGCTCAGACAAATTCAATAAAGCCAGAAGCGCTTTATGATAGATTTGATTAAAACGACCGTATTTGATCACCTCATAATATTCAAAGAAAGTGTCTTTATAGTTAATATTTATATAATGTTCAGCAATTTTAGGATTAAATATTTAAAAAGGCACTAATGAAATTAATTGGACTATACCACAGGGGCATCATATCCGCTCTACACTCTATGACACACACACACATATATATATATATATATATATATATATATATATATATATATATATATATATATATATATATATATATATATATATATATATATATATATATATATATATATATATAATTTAATTCTGGTTGCAACGTGCTTTCGGATTGGCTAAAAAATTAATTTATATCGTATAAAGAATGTTGCCTACGTCATAGTAAGACTAACGTCAAAATTGTATTAAACACGCCTGACCTTACGTTTGAATTTTGTACAATTTAAAGTCATTTTAAAGGTCAAATGACCGTTTTTATCTACAATTAAGTGAAAAAAAATTAAATTATAAGCAATGAATTCAATATTTATTAGTTTTATACGATATAAAATTGTTTGAAACAATTTACGCTTTTTTATTAACCACTTCGCGGTTTATAAAGCGTAAACTGGCCCAAACCATTTTATATCGTATAAAACAAATAAATATTGAATTCATTCCTTAAATAATACACAAGGGAAAAATCGAAAGTAGGACACGATTTGTAAACAATGTCAAAAAACAACTTACTTGACAAAAGTTACACAAATCCTCCCACACAATACTGAACATATAGAGAGAGAAAGTACAGAGTTATCTTTTCTTGGGCGAAGAGATTGAATGTCTGCAGCAGACGGCGGTTTTAATGGGATAAAAACGCTTTTTACCGAATTTAATAGGAATATTTCAATGTGAACGTGTTTTTTGACAACATTTGCAACATTGTGTGGAAGGATTTGCGTAACTTTTGTTAAGTAAGTTGTTTTTTGACACTGTGTTCTACTTTCGATTCTTCCCTTGTGTTATTATTTATATATATGTCATAGCGTGTAGAGCGGATACGATGCCCCTTTGATCGATTCGTAGTGTTATCACCAAAAATGACACTGGAAGATGTAAAATATTTCTTCATAACAGCAAGACTCAGTCAAAAGGCCACAATAGCGCTTGAATAGCGTACACAAACGAGGGACGTACAATGTACAATGTACATGACTACATACTAAAAAAAAAAAATAAAAATATATATATATATATATATATATATATATATATATATATATATATATATATATATATATATATATATATATATATATATATATATATATATCACGGATTATTACGAGCAATGTAGGTTTAAGAAATTTGATAATGGAGTCACAGAGAAATTTGATACATGGTATTAAATCGCGAAAAAAAAGCCGTAGAAAATACCCGTTATTATTCAGTATTTCCTATATATATGCACGTGCTTTTGATTGAAATTTGATAAAGATGGGTTAAAGGCGAAGCTTATTACGGGTATAGGAATACTCAATCTGATTAAAATCAGATTCTCGATCCAGAAAAACAAGGAGCGGATCAAGGATCTGATTTTAATCGGATTGAAGAATACTCAACACCTATTTCCACTCAGACCCCGCCCGTGTATATAAATGTTGTTTACGTAGAATGGTTGTACCGTTTAAAATTGAAATGTTGGGTTTTTTTTAATTATTCATGAAGCATTTTACAGTATAGTTCAATTTGTATTTTTTTTAATTTAATTATAGAATACCTTATTGAGGCTTAAGTTAATATAGTTGCCCAAAAGTTCTGGTATAATACATTTAAATCTTAGATTATTAACCTAGGTACAAGATTGTCACCCAAAATGTCTTACAAAAGATTTTATAACGTGTATCTGTGTCTTACATTTATGATATCGGCCTTGAAGAACTTTACCTTCCGTGGAGGTATAAAGTCCCAACATATGCAGTTATTGTTTATTTTTTCATATTTGTCATAAATAAATATATGTAGCACTACCAAATTTTTGTTACAAAACAAACTTAAAGTCAATAGCGATTGGCGATCTCGAAGTTTTGCAACGAGTCTGAAATTTAAGACAACGAGCATTGTGATAGATTGGCGTTTTAAAATAAACATACGATAGGATAAATGAAAATGAAACATGAAAAAGATTGCTTAGGACCCATTGTATACTTAAAATTTGTATTATTTTAATAATACCTCTGAATATATGTTCATCAAAGAAAGCAGTAAAATCATTCTCTCAAGAATATGTAGGCCTTCCATCATTTTCCTACTACTATAAAACAATTGAAATCGATAAATAAGGAAAATTAGAGTACAGAGAATTTTTCAACGACAAATAATACATTACAAGATGTACATTGAAATATTTTAAAATCTGATAAATAATTATAAACCTGATGACCAAAATACAGTCTATGATATTCAATACAATTGAAATATTTAAAACTTACCTTCCTTTTAAGCAAATATTTTGAATAACTTAATTAAATAAAATGTTTTCTTACAACAAAATTCTTGATGAACAGTAACTGACTTACCCAGTGCAATGTTCTCTCCTAATTGCATACACGAATCTGTGATCTTTACAATAACTTGGTGATATGGCTGTATGATTTTCCACGAAACAGTCAAACTTTTACACAACGGTAAGGAATTGAAGGATTTACCAAGTCGTTACACTACGTGATATATACAGCAATATTTAAAATGTGACATTATTTTCGTCAACCAGAATTAGCAATTCATTCAATGAGTCGCAAACTATGATGGTCTATTACATGTTTAAAACTTGTATTATTTTGATTTTAACTCTGAATATATGTTCATCAAAGAAAGCAGTCAAATCATTCTCTCAAAAATATGTAGGCCTTCCATCATTTTCCTACTATCAAACAAGTGAAATCGATAAATTAGGAAAATCAGAGTACAGAGAATTTTTCAAAGAAAACTAATGCATTACACGATGTATATTAAAATATTTCCAAATCTGATAAATAGTTATAAACCTGATGACCAAAATACAGTCTATGACACTACTGGCTCTAAAAACCCATGTCCGTATGAAAATCCCCTGTCTTCCCCTGTCACCCCCTGTGTTTTCACTGTCATCCCCTGTACATCCCCTGTGTGCCACTGTAAGCCCCTGCCATCCCCTGTATGCCCCTGTCATCCCCTGTAAGCCACTGTCTGCCCCTGTGCATGCCCCTGACATCCCCTGTACGGTCTTTAACTGCTTGCTAAGTAAATAAATAGCTTTTAATTAATTCGGATTTTTTTTAAATTTATATATAGCATTCATGTTTTGGACGGTGCTTGTTTTTCTTTGCATTTTATAGAGTGCAATATTATTACAAGCGTGAATAATTTTGACACAAATCAAGATATGCTTGTATACCGATAAACCGCTTATTTTATTGCATGCATTTAAACAAATGACCATGTTCTGTAATTTGTAAAAATAAAATAAAAGGAAAAAAAGAAAGAAAAATAAGTGGAGGAGTGCCTGAGATCTGCAATGTTCTGTGCCATGTAACCTGACTGAGATAAAGCGCATAATAACACAACATGATCAGCACGTGCAGATAACCACACACCGATCGAAATGATGAAATGATCACCTATATTTTGACTGTTTTGACCAGTGTAATGATGCATAGAATTAAACATCCTTTATTAAGTTCATGTTAATCGCTGATAATTGCGGTCAGTATTGTTTTTTTTATAAATCATGAGAGAGAGAGAGAGAGAGAGAGAGAGAGAGAGAGGGTTGATTTTTTTCGGAAAGGGGGGTTAGACCGATCCATTGTAACTTTTAACTTCTTTCAGCTAGTGTGCATTTTCCAGTTTAGTTATTTATATGCATCATTGTATAGAATTGTCCACATGCATATATGATACCGTTAATGAAGGATTTAATGCATGACTGTATGCATATGCCGGTAACGGGGTACCATTTAATTATACACACATGCATTATATTAAACAATGGTCCGGATGTCAGATCAGAACAATATCAGGCATTTATTTAAATTCTATTTCATTTGAAAAATGAAAAATCTAAAAGAGCAATATACAGTTTTAAATCATATCACTGTGCCAAATTATGTTCTGAATTTAAAGCTCTTCAATCTTTTCATGTTTGAAATTCTCAGAACTAAAAAATTGAAATTTTCAATTTATTGTTTCTTTACTTGACAGACTGGGAAAAATTTCATAAGGGGTGTTTAAACAACATATCGCATTATTGTGTAGCATTACCGAGCATCCAGACCTGAGGACGTGTGTGTATATACAAGTACACGTGTGTCTGTCACCTCATTGTTCCCAGTCCCGCTACCGTGCACTGCAAATTGTCAAGAAAGGCTGTATACAGTATATAGCTATTATATAATCACTGTCCGACCATTCAGATCTGAGGAAGTGTGTGTATATATACGTGTACACGTGTGTCTATCATCTCTTTTCCCCTATCTTGCTACTGTGAACTGCAAATTGTGAAGAAGGGCTGTGTACAGTAGCTATATTATATAATCACCGACCGGGTGAAATAATGTCAACATCATCTCCTTTGAAAACTGTAGCTTCAATAAGCTAGTTGTTAATCATGTGTCTTTAAGTTTTTTGATCAATTCATTTGGAGAAGTATAAAACATTGATGAATTAAAAATCAATTTGACACCTCCAATGTTAATCTAAATAATTTTAGAAAATTGGTTATGAAAGTTAATAAGGATTGCTTGTTTCCTTATTAAGAAATTAATTCCCGGTTAAACTATTAGTAACATTTAATTAAAAAAATCAATGCAATCTCTCTCTCTCTCTCTCTCTCACTCGCTCTCTCTCTCTCTCTCTCTCTCACCGTATAAACTCCATAGGCTACATGTATAGAAAACACTAGTTCTACATTTACATTTATGTTGTGCATGTTCCGACCACGGTTGCGGAATGATAAAGAATAGGTAATAAAAATTATGATTGCATGTTTACTTATTAGGAAATTAATTCCCGGGTAAACTATATAATTAATAAATTTAATTCAAAGTCAATGCAATCTCTCTCTCTCTCTCTCTCTCTCTCTCTCTCTCTCTCTCATGACTAATCAGGGGTTTTTAAAAATATCTCAATATCTATAAAACCTCCTACATGTATAGAAACACACATTTACATTTTCTGACCTTTGCTGCAGATTTCTGTTCACTTGCAATTAATTAAATTATCTTTGATATCTTCCACTTTGCAGTAAAAAGAGATATGGCAATAAGATTTTGGAAATTAATGAAATTGATTATGAGATTAAAACATCAGTTTAAATTCAACTCATGAGTCCAATAAGCCGGTTAGAAACGTATTGAACAAACATAGTAAAATATTTTTAGACAAACTTATATAAGCTATCGAAGCTTTCTTTTGCTATTCACGGGAAATTATTAAAGGTATAACCAAGAACTTGGTTAGAAAAAAGAAGAAAGGTGTACTCTATCGTTACATAGCTGACTATAAATTCTATATTCTGACTGATTTATTGGTTTTGGTGCGCTCCTATATGTTTAGATATATACAAAACCATGTGCCGCGCTTGATCTTAGTTTCTAGTGTGTTGTTTATTACCAAGAATCATATGATTCATAGGCTTAAGATATCCATAAGTAAAGTGTACATATATCTGTAGACAATTTTTAAAACTTAATAATTCACTCTATGTTGTATTTAGTAGCGATGTTCCCAAGCTCCAAAGGACTACATGCCCCGAGGGCTTGCACACCTAATATAAAACATAATTCCCGCCCTCACCTGGGGTTTACCACCCGGTGAATCTGAAATATTTTAGTTTTTAGCATGATTTTTGAAGTATCAATAGATTATCAACTAAAACATGTGATTTCTAAAAATTCGATAACAGTGTGTCTTGTGATTCGGCGCTGTTGAGTGCGAATATTGACTTATAGCTCAAAATATAACACATGTGATTTAAATAGTTGAATTAAGAAAATGATATTGAAAAAAACCCAGTCAAAACCCGTACAGGGGATGTCAGGGGCATGCACAGGGGTATACAGTGGCTTACAGGGGATGACAGGGGCATACAGGGGGTGGCAGGGGCTTACAGTGGCACACAGGGGCTTGTACAGGGGCGCACAGGGGATGACAGGGTATACAGGGGCTCTGTACAGTGGCACACAGGGGATGACAGTGAAAACACAGGGGGTGACAGGGGAAGACAGGGGATTTTCATACGGACAGGGGTTTTTAGAGCCAGTAGTGTGATATTCAATACAATTGAAATATTTAAAACCAACCATCCTTCTAAGCAAATATTTTGAATATCTTAATTAAATAAGAATTTTCTTACAACAAAATTCTTGATGAACAGTAACTGACTTACCCAATGCAATTTCCTCCTCTAAATGCATACACGAATCTGTGAGCTTTACAATAACTTGGTGAATCGGCTGGATGATTTTTCGCCGAGAGTCACACTTTTACCCAACGGTAACTAAAAGGAATAACAGTGTTTAACAGGTCGATAACACTACCTGATATGTATAGCAATATTTAACATGAGACATTATTTCCGTCAACCAGAATTACCAATTCATTCAATGAGACGCAAACTTAGTGGTCTATTACCAATTCATTCAATGAGTCGCAAACTATGATGGTCTATTACATGTTTAAAACTTGTATTATTTTGATTTTAACTCTGAATATATGTTCATCAAAGAAAGCAGTAAAATCATTCTCTAAAAAATATGTAGGCCTTCCATCATTTTTCTACTATCAAACAAGTGAAATCGATAAATAAGGAAAATCAGAGTACAGAGAATTTTTCAACGAAAACTAATACATTACACGATGTATATTAAAATATTTCCAAATCTGATAAATACCGGTAGTTATAAACCTGGTGAGCAAAATACAGTCTATGATATTTAATACAATTGAAATATTTAAAACCAACCATCCTTCTAAGCAAATATTTTGAATATCTTAATTAAATAAAATGTTTTCTTACAACAAAATTCTTGATAAACAGTAACTGATTTACCCAATGCAATGTCCTCCTCTAAATGCATACACGAATATGTGAGCTTTACAATAACTTGGTGAATCGGCTGGATGATTTTTCGCCGAGAGTCACACTTTTACCCAACGGTAACTAAAAGGAATAACAGTGTTTAACAGGTCGATAACACTACCTGATATGTATAGCAATATTTAACATGAGACATTATTTCCGTCAACCAGAATTACCAATTCATTCAATGAGACGCAAACTTAGTGGTCTATTACCAATTCATTCAATGAGTCGCAAACTATGATGGTCTATTACATGTTTAAAACTTGTATTATTTTGATTTTAACTCTGAATATATGTTCATCAAAGAAAGCAGTAAAATCATTCTCTAAAAAATATGTAGGCCTTCCATCATTTTTCTACTATCAAACAAGTGAAATCGATAAATAAGGAAAATCAGAGTACAGAGAATTTTTCAACGAAAACTAATACATTACACGATGTATATTAAAATATTTCCAAATCTGATAAATACCGGTAGTTATAAACCTGGTGAGCAAAATACAGTCTATGATATTTAATACAATTGAAATATTTAAAACCAACCATCCTTCTAAGCAAATATTTTGAATATCTTAATTAAATAAAATGTTTTCTTACAACAAAATTCTTGATAAACAGTAACTGATTTACCCAATGCAATGTCCTCCTCTAAATGCATACACGAATATGTGAGCTTTACAATAACTTGGTCATGATTCGGCTGGTAGATGTTCCGCATCACAGCCACACTTTTACCCGGGAATATCAGGGTTTAACAGTTGAACAACACTACCTGATATGTATAGCAATATTTAACATGAGACATTCTATTACATATCGCCTTTTGACTGTACGAGGGTCGGGGCTTGTTTCAAAAAGGGCCGTACGTCCAGACTTAGCGCTGTGCCGGTTTAAATACGGGAATAGTTCAAATATTTGTGTTTCTTTTAAGAGCGCATCGATATCTTTACGCCCGACCAAAGTTAAGCCAAAATTTTACGTCTACTCATAGGTAGGCGTAAGTGCGGACGTAAACATAATTAAGCATATAAATATTTTATATTATGAAAAGACGATTGTATTTTGTCAAAAATACGATTTAAGTTACATGTATCGTCACATTCAGATACTGAGAAAGAACGATTTATACTTTAAATATTAAATCTGGAATTTTATTGCCACGGGAGTTTTTTCCGGAATAAATGAGCACGAGAGAGAGAGAGAGAGAGAGAGAGAGAGAGAGAGAGAGAGAGAGAGCATAATTTACACAAAAGTGCCCTAATTTTAATTTTATGTGTTGCAGTAACTTATATTATATTTTTTCTAAACCATTTTTTTCCTTTCTACAACATTCACCATGAACAAATTAACATTCAGTAATAACTTTACCATTTGAAAATCTTTCATTAAAATTGCTTCCCGAGAAAAAAGCTATTTTTTTTGTAAATGATATATGAACAGTATATCTTTATAACCTACGATGTATGTACCTGTATATGCATTAATATTGAATGCAAATAATACTGAAAATCGAAGCCGATTAAACTCACTGATACTAATGCACAATCATAAACTTAATTTGTGGTTCTCTTTTTAAAGTGAAGATTATGATGTTATTGATACATGGATTTTAACTACAAGAATGATGACACATTAGAGTTAAGACAAGTCTACAATTCAAACTGATTTGATAAATACAAATTATTATTTCTAAATAGATACAGAAAGTGTAACGTATCAGAAAACATGTACATGTATAATAAACATTTTATTGCGCTAAAATACAAAGCATCGCGAAATGATTGAAAACAAAAATGCATTAATTTTGTTTTATAACCGCTAAAATTCATTTTAATTGAAATGCTCAATGACAAATGGCGACAAAGGTCAGGAAATTGGATGTAAACATCAATATGACATCTTGTAAATTTACACCGACCCAGTAAATTCAAAATTTTCAATATGATAAAAGTAATAAAAGAACATATATTTTGAACTACCTAGTTACTTAAAGTGATATATTGATTATTCAATTGAGAAACATTACACAAGTCATGTACTTCAACCAATATAATACAGAGTAAGCCCGCTTTAGATTAAACATTATACATGTACATGTATTATACGGATGATACATTTAAGAGTTCCATGTGTTTTTGAAACTAAATAAATACTCCTTGCGCTGGTGTTCCAGAAAATCATATACACTTCACCATTTATTGGTTTTCGTTTAATGTTTTATCTATTTGTATAACTTAATTTTGATATTATGTGTTTTTGTCCGGTAAATTGTTGAAGAAAAAGGAATATCATTTAAAAAATTTAACCTTTGTGTGAAACAAGAATTTATTACAAAAATTATTACAATTACAATTTCCTCGAAAATTGGTCATATTTTCACATGCTACATACACCTGTACATATCTGGAGTAATAGAAACAATTTTATGCATGTGCAGTGCTGCGTTATCAAGGACTTATGCTAAAGCTATAGTCTAAAGTTTACGCCTCTAATTACGCCGCTTTATGAAATGCAAAATACGCCCGACTAAGTTTCGGTGTAAGTCCTCGGACTAGACTAAACATGCTAAAGTTAAGCCAATATTTAGGCCTCTTTATGAAACGAGCCCCAGGAGGATATCATGTAGCATTATCTCCGAATAACAGCGAGGCGTTACTCAATTCAAAGAAGTTTCCAATGACCTGTGTGACGTAAACAGCTCTACGTGCCGAAATCATTCTTTTTCTCTGAGCGGCGTGTGTTTATACCTGTAGAACAGGTGAACATCTTATAGCGGTGTGTATTAAAACTTAGAACGTTGTTTCTTGTCTTGTTTCTGCTGTAAAACAGCTACCTTATTCAATTTTTTACTGGTAAAGTAAGTTAATATAAAGTTGTATATTTTACCGTAACGACGGAAAATCAGGACGATGTCCTGTCGTTCATAGGAAGCGACCATGAAAATAACTCAGATATATATATTGTTTGGCGATAAACCCCGGACACGAAGTGTTACGGAGGACACAATAACTATAATGCAACAAATAAAAGAAATGCAAAGTGCAGACCTCATGTTCTGCGAGTGCAAGTGCACCGCCACCATGGGTGACAAAACAATCTAAAAAGTAAAAAACTCAGTCTGAATGTGTTCAAGAGTTTAATGTTGACGAGCTTAAAAATCAATTAGGGATAGATAAAATCTTACAATCTATTTCCTCCCTCACTGACACTGTAAAACAATTTAGTAGTTACAATAGTATGGCACGTAATACGTGCAATGTAAACAACATGCGGTCCACCGAAACTACGGTGCGCACTTCGGGTAATAATTCTCCCGGTAATTTCAAACAAAATGTACCTAATAGACCGCTAAGAAATTTGGTAAACATACCTGATTATGACTCACGGCAGACTCTTAATGAAATCCCTGATGATTTTGACTTGATTTTTCTTATTTCAATGATCAAGTTTCTCCTTCTATTGAAGGTGTTGATCCTCAGGAAGGTTTTAAGGGGATTTTGAATGATGAATCAATTCAGATAACAATTGATAACAATGATTGGGATATCCCACAAAATAAATGCAAATGAAAAAAAATGGTCCAAAAGTAAACGCGGCACTTGGAAAATGCAGCCATCTCTATTAAGAGTAGCAAAGAAAGTATGGTTGATTTAGGGAAAAAATATGACAGATCAAAGAAAGCTGTAATTTATTGAAAGTTCCCCGGGTCAATAAAGAAATATGGGATGCCATGAACAAGCAGGCCCATTCAGATGATCTCACATTTTGAAAGTAATACAAACATCTTTAGCCACTGGTATGATACCTTTAGTACAAATGGCTGATATGGTTGTAAATAAAAAAGAACTTGAGCCCCAGATTTGTAAAAGGATGTTGGCTGATTCAATAAGTATGCTTTGCAATGCTTTCTATAATGTCTCTATGAAAAGAAGAAATGAAATCAAAAATGTTTTGAATTTTCGATATCGCAAAATTGCTTCTTCTGAAATCCCGGTTACTGATCCCTTGTTTGGAGACAATTGTGTCTCCAAACTACAAGAAATGGGTGATATAACTAAGCAAACAATTGGAATGTAATCGAACTATTATGCGAAATTTAAAAATACAACTCAAGCAAAAAACAACATGTCAAACCAAGGGTAACAACCCATCCAAAACCCATACAGAGGCAAAAACTGCCAGTATTCATCATACCCTTCCCACAGAGGCAGAGGTCAAAGGGGACAATTCCAGTACAGAAGTGCAATGAAAAAGCAGTATAGTTACAACAAGAAAAGGTGAGAAAACTGAATAAACCTTACTGGAAAAAATTTACAAAAGACGAATGGATATTAAATATAATTGAACCAGGTTATAAAATTGAATTTTTTCAACAACCTTTTTAAACATTTTTTCCGAAACAAATTCAATTTAATGCAATAGAATCTGAAATGGCAGCAAAAGAAGTAAAACAGTTGGTTGCTAAAGGTGCAATTGAAGAAGTAAAAGATATTTCGGATGCTTTTATTTCAAATATTTTCATTGTACCCAAAAACGATGGTAATCTCAGGCCATCCAGCACAGTTAAGCCATTCAGACAAAAAGTACGGGAAATGTGCATTATGACATCACAGTATAATTATTACAAACCTCGAAAATACTTATTAAGGTAATTATCCATACGTCACAAAACAACGTCTGACGTAATTCACGCGTTATTACGTTTTTTCCGTGCCCGATTTAATCGGAACCTAACGCTACGGTGTACATGTGTTTCAAAACAAAAAAATCAAGCTGATCTAGAAATTAATTCAAAACAAATCTATTAAAAATCCTGAAAACTGCAATCAATTAGCCTATTACTCAGCGAAATGAAAATTTGACTGGGTTGTGTCGATTGAGTACTCGTTTTGAAAATATAGACCGCTTACTTTTGTCCTGCATAAACATCAATTCATTACAAGGCTGAACTTAATCCAATTCTTTGAACATTAATCCCTGAAAGTCCATAAACATCCAAAATGAAATCCTGACCGAGATCTATATACATTCCAGTGCATAAATAAGGGAGATAAATACACAAGGGGAAATAATTTGACTTATTTCATCTTTATCCTATATTCGCTTAGCAACGAGCATAGATATATTTTCAACAACAAAAAATGTTTTTAGAATTAAAATCATGCGCTGAAGAAAAGTTATTTCATTTTAAGAACAGTCTTTAAAACCATTAAAAAAAGGTTGAATAGAGGTTCTGTCTTAAAGGCATATCAGGCTCAATAATCAGGTAGTTAGCATTATCCACGCGTGTGACTGCAATTTCTAAATACCGATCTCGATCCATAATACTTACCGATATCCAAAGATACAATCTTTTGCGGTTTAAATAATACATATTAATCAACAGTTTGTTTAAATCATGTTTTCTAATTAACAATAATTTTAACATATTTTTTTAGAATGACGAAATAATAAACCTATGCACAATTTAAATTTTACGGATCTTTTTTCAAAATATATATTTTAATGATTTTTACCCAAAATACGCCCATTGTGATCCTGAAAAGGCCGGTCCCTTGGGTAAATTTATTTCCAGTTGATTAAGGGCGTTAAGGTTTAAATAATATCAAAATTTTAGAGAATTCTGTACGTAAATAAAATTTTAAGAGCTTAAATTCTCTTTGAAAATTTATTTCATTTTATCTCATTTGTATGCGGATTTATCTTGTTTTGATAAATAAGCAAGTGTAACATAAAAATTTTTGATTTGAAATAATAATTCCTTTATTTTACATAGGATATAAGTTAAAAAATGATTTTGTGAAATTCAAATTTCAGGCTTAGGCTTATATTCTCTATGTATGAAAAAGCGCCATTTTCTGCAATCGGTTCTATTTTTAGCAACGACCCTAGCTCTTATAATACCGATGGACCACCCAACAGGGTAAAATTTGATGAGAAGATATCCTCAGATACATGTTTGAAAAATATGAAAAAATTCTGTACGCATTTTATTTATCTAGTGGGGTATGGACCATTACCTTAATCTATCTATTAGCAAAATTAACTTATACTAATCTTTTATTTGAAAACAACTAATGTTATTACTTACAATTTTGATGTCCGTTATATCGTACACACTGAAAAATAAGCGAGATGTCGTTCTCGCTGTACTACAAAATATGACGTCATATGCTTCAAAATGACGCATTAAGCTAAGGCATTAAAGGCTTTCATGCATTTTTATAGCGAAGAAAATAAATGTCATAGATTAACGGAAAATTATAAATAGATATTTTGTTTAACATTATTTTTAGTAGAATGTTACCTAGATAGTCTTATTTTCATATTGTTAAAAGTATGCATCGTATAAAGAAGCAACCTCGGTTTTGTATAAAATCGTATATTTGAGAGCTAAGTACCTAAATAAATCACTTAATTACAAGGGCATACACTTACCTGATCCTGACAAACTTTTACATGTGAATTTGAAATATGCTATGTAACTTAAAAACTTCTACGATCTTTGTAAAATCTTACAAATTACTTAATTTTTAATTAAATTAACCCTGTGACCTTTAAAATTTTTCAACATATGCATTATAAATTACGGTTTCTACAAACAATTATTCTCATCTTATAAAGTTCGCACCGTTTTTCAAAATCTACGATACAACATCGTTATTTTATAATTCAGTCGTGAATTTTAACATGATTATGCCCTTGCGATATTGATTTTTTTAAAATGACCTCAAAACCACAAATATATCTGCTTGTACCATGCTACTGCCATATCACGTGACCACTATGAACATAAAATATTGTACTGTTATATATGTATTTTAGAAATATATTGCATTTGAGTAACTGTTATTGATTTTAAAAAAGACATGCCAGTTGAACTAAAGTATACGTGTTTTCATCACAAAAAATTGTCTATATTTTTATTGGCCGCCTTAACTGTACTGCGCAATCATAAACTTGAAATATTTAAATGAATTTGCTGAATAGTATCATTTCAAACAGGAAAATTTGACATATGCTTTAAAACTGATTCAGAAAAATGATTATTTAACTTCAGTTGATTTAAAAGATGCATATTGTAGTGTCAGTGTTCACCCAGACTACAAGAAATTTCTAACCTTGGAACGGAAAATTTTTACAGATTTGTAGTACTTCCTTTCGGATTAACATCATGTCCAAGAATATTTACAAAGACATTGAAACCGGTATATGTATTTTTTAGGGAAAATGGCATAAGATGTTGCTATTATATTGATGATTCCCTGATCATGAATCAAACATTTTCTACATGTCAAGAACAAACAAATATAGTTATGTCAGAATTAAACAATCTTGGCTTCACAATAAATGATAAAAAATCTATAACCATTCCTTCACAGAGAATTGTTTCTTTGGAGTTATAATTGATTCAGTTGAATTCAAAGTTTATTTGACAGATGAAAAAGTTGAAAAGATTTTAAGACAAAGTCAATTAATTTTGTCTAATCCAAGAATTCAATTCCGGCAATTGGCCTCATTGATAGGTTTATTGGTTCATGCTTGTAATGCAGTTTTTGAAGGACCTTTGCATTACAGGACTTTAGAAAGAGATAAAGATCAAAATCTAAAATTGAATAATAATGATTATAATTCTGTCATGACTTGTTCTGTTGAAAGTATTAATGAGATAAAATGGTGTAGAAATATACAATCTCTAAATGGAAAAGATAATAATTCAAAAGACCAATTGATTTTTGTGTTGAAACTGATGCATCCTTGCAAGGTTGGGGTGCTGAATTTGAAAACAAAATGACAGGAGGTAGATGGACATATTGAGAATCATCATATCATATCAATATTTTAGAATTTCAATGGCCGTGTATTTTGCACTAAAATCGTTTTTTAAAGAATACAGTTCAATACATATTTGTTTCAAAACGGACAACACAACTGTCGTTTCTTACATTAACGCAAACGGTGGCATGCATTCAAAACAACTTGATGATCTTTCAGTAAAAATTTGGAATTGATGCATAAAAAGAGGAATCTTCATTTCTGCCAAATATTTGCCCGGATGTGAAAATATTTATGCTGATTACTTTCTAGGCAATTTGCTGATTCTACAGAATGGATGTTAAAACGTGATATTTTCGTGAGAATTTGTAAACAATTTTTTAATCCAGACATAGATCTTTTTGCTTCTCGTATAAATAGACAAATGAGAAAACTTGTTTCCTGGAGTTTTGATCCTGACGCTTTTCATATTGATGCTTTCACTTTATCTTGGTCAAACTTATGTCCATATATTTTTCCACCTTTTAAATTAATTGGTAGGATAATTAATAAGATTTTAGAAGATAGAGTTAGACAGGCAATACTTATTGTTCCGTTATGGAAAACTCAAACTTGGTTTCCGCAACTTATGTCTGTTTTGATTTCTATTCCTGTTAGAATTCCTCGACACAAGGACCTCTTAGTGATGCCACACTCAGGAGAGCTACATCCACTCCGCAAGATAACTCTAACCGCCTGTCTTGTATCAGGAGATCCCTCTATGACAAAGGACTGGCAAGATTCGATAGTGACATCGTCCTTGCTTCCTTACGTCCGGCCACAAACAAACAACACCAATGTTGCTGTCAAAAATGGATACGATACTTTGGTGTTCTAAATGGACAACCAATCCCTTTTCAGCCTCTGAAGAAATAGTTGTAAAATATTTGATTTCTTTGATGAGTAATAAAGTTTCTTTTTCTAGATCTGTTGTGAATGCTCATAAATCAATGTTGATTAACACTTTCCCATATTTTGGTGTTTTATGGGTTAAGGAACCATTATTGCTTCAAAAATTAATGAAAAGATATTTTAATTTGAATCCAAGTAGACCAAAAGTGAGAACATCATGGGATGTATAAAAGGTTTTGTGCTTTTTGCGCAATTTAATGCCAGTACATGAAATACCTTTACGTTTGTTAACTTTTGAATTATAAGCTCTGTTTGCGCTCACAACAGCTTCCAGGGCCCAGACACTTTTGGCTCTTGATTTGAGATATACGTCAGTGTTTGCCGATAAGGTTATTTTTCAAATTCAGAAGTTATTGAAGACATGTAAACCTGAAACTCCTGTACATATAGTAGTTTTACAAACATTTTCTGATGACAGACTCTGTGTTGTTTCCACGTTACATGAATATCTAAAAAGAACCAAAAACAATAGAAAATAATGTACATTATTTGTTTCTACAACACATTCAATCCTGTTTCAACATGTACGTTAGCAAGATGGCTGAAAAATGTCCTAGAACTTTCAGGAATCAGGAACTTTACTGCACATTCCTTCCGTGGAACTTCCGCTTCGGTGGCTTATTCGTCTGGTGTATCGATAAAAGAAATTATGGATGCAGCAAATTGGTCTTCGTCAAAGACAATCTTTAAGTTTTACAATAAAGAAGTGAATATAGCTGGATGTGATACTGATGGACATTTTGCGAATACAGTGTTAAATGGATAAACAATTGACTGTTTGATGATGGTGTACTCTTTTTAAATTGTTGATAAAAGTAATTAAAATTGTAATAAAAAAATATTCATTGTAATGTTTTGATATGAATGAATTTTGATATTGAATAAAATGTGGTTTCTTTCGAGGTTTTATGGAATTTTACGCTGAAAATATTATTGAATTTTTTGGAATAATGTCTTCATTCTAGATTTTTTGTTTGTGGCCAACACTTTAAATATGCTACATGATACCCTCGTAGAGCCGAAAGGCGATATGTAATAGAATGGACCCTCCTCCAAGCATCCTTTAGGATGTAAAGGATGAGGGTCATTCTATGTAATGAGCCTCGGGCTCAAGAGGGTATAATGTACCCAACCCGAATTGATAAAACTTTGAGGGAAATTACCCTCCCAATTTATATTTTTGGTTGTCACAAACAAGCTTTCAATAATGATTTTGGCACGTGGAGCTGTGTTTTATATACCACTGACCACAGGTGTGTTTACGTCACACAGGTCATTTTTAACTTCTTTGAATTGAGTAATGCCTCGCTGCACTCGGAGATAAGGCTACATGATACCCTCTTGAGCCTCAGGCTCATCACATTGAATGACCTTCATCCTTTACATCCTAAAGGATTTGGAGGAGGGTCCATTATTTCCGTCAACCAGAATTAGCGATTCATTCAATGAGTCGCAAAATATGATGGTCTATTACGTGTTTTAAACTTGTATTATTTTGATTTTTAACTGAAGGTATGTTCATCAAAGAAAGCAGTAAAATCATTTTCTCAAAAATATGTAGGCCTTTTGTCATTTTCGTACCATCCAACCACTAAAATTGATAAATAAGGAAAATCAGAGTACAGAGAATTTTTCAACAAAAATTAATACATTACAGGATGTACATTAAAATGTTTTCAAATCTGATAAATAATTATAAACCTTATGACCAACATACAGTATATGATATTCAATACAATTGAAATATTTAAAACCAACCTTCCTTTTAAGCAAATATTTTGAATATCTTAATTAAATAAAATGTTTTCTTACAACAAAATTCTTAATAAACAGTAACTGACTTACCCAATGCAATGTCTTTCCTCTAAATGCATACACGAATCTGTGAGCTTTACAATAAGTTGGTGATTCGGCTGGATGATTTTCCGCAACACAGTCAAACTTTTACCCAACGGTAACTTAAAGGAATTACCGCGTTTAACAGGTCGATAACACTACCTGATATGTATAGCAATATTTAACATGAGACATTTTACATGTGTCCCTGAAGAAACTTTAATGCGAATTTTACTAAATAAATATGGTCTTAAACCTGAGGTATCACGTAAAAAACGTACTAACTGCTTCTAATTTATTAAGAACTTTGACAATGGGAAATTTAGATAGGTTGATTTAAGGCCTCATAGGCCATATTCTTTAAATGTGAGCATAAAAATAAAATAAAAGATTATTGGCTGCAATATCAAATACTTCATAGGATTGTCCCTACAAATAAATATCTTTTTAATATAAAAAAAGTAGAATTTGCTGTTTGCACCTTTTGTAAAAAAATGAAGAAAGTATTAGTCATTTATTTTATGAATGTAATATAGTAAAAGAATTGTGGTGTGATGTTGAAGAGTGGATTTTTACACAGTTTGAAATCTCGATTACATCTGATATTCAATCACTTCTTTTTAACCTGATAGCTCTTATTGTGAAGCAATATATTTTTTCATGTAAATATAAAAGTAATCCGACACCAAATATACATGCTTTGAAATAGGTCATAACAGAAAGAATCTTAACTGAAAAATGTTTGCTGTTGAAAAGATGTAATTATAAGGAATACGAAAGCCACTGGCAGAATATCTGTGAAAAATTGTAGTTATTGAGATAAGTTTAACTTTTCTGTTTTTTGGGGTTTTTTTTATCTTTGTGAACCCTCATATCATTTCATTTGTTTTTAGTATAGCATAGTCCATACTTGTATTGTAATCCACCTGCATAATCTCTCTCTCTGTCTCTCTCTCTCTCTCTCTCTCTCTCTCTCTCTCTCTCTCTCTCTCTCTCTCTCAAAATCAGCTTCACTTCATATGAAATATACAAAATTGTACTATTAAGTAGAAATAGTATAAAGATTATCCAATATGTTTATATAAATGTTCCAATCATTATTATGTTATATATGTACATATGTTGTGAAATGAAAAACCAAATAAAAAAAATAAATAAAAAGATCAAACACAAATTTCCATATTTATTTCATAAATTCTAAAAACTGATTTAAAATGAAATTCCGAGGAACAATTCAAAATTATACATATTTTCAATACGCTTTGTATGCACTGAAACTTGTAGTAGCCCACAATGCATTGAAACTCATTCATCAGATAGGTCTGCCGATTAAAGTAAAGAAAGTAAATTTAGGTATCGACCTGCTTAATGAGCGATATTTTCAACTCAATTCTTTATTTCTTTAAGCTTTACAGCTTATCAGTATAACATATGTATAACATGAGGTGGTAGTGTATTTACAGGAGAACTTGTGCACGTACAGATATCGATATAAAGGATCAATGGAATTTAGACAATTGCGCTCAAATATAAAACTTCTTGATCTTTGCGTTCAAAATTTGCTCCTTTAATTTTTTTTTTGCGGTGGAAGTTTTCTTGGACAGATTTTAAGGTCAGACGACACGTTCCTCAAATTTGACATAACTTAGTAGAAATTGTTACTGATTTACTACTACTTTGACAAGTTTATTTTGCAAAAATTTAGGATACCTTACCGGGCATTTGTGCAAGACACAAGAGTATGCAATTTCATATATAATCTTGTAGAAGATACACTTGAATTGCTGGGGAGAGCACTTTTTTTACCATGGTTAATATTTTAAACAATTAAGGTACATAGTACATGAACATTTATGTACAGTCTACGACGTCACAAAGTTATTGATACCTATATTAGTTCTTTTGATATAAAATAATTTTTTTTAGCATTTGCATGCTTTTATAGGTCTTTTTCCCAACAGAAAATGACAATAAATTAAGTCTTACATATGAAAAGAAGAGAATTTTTATCTCAATCTTTATGATGAATAGGGAATTTTTTTCTGTGATCGTTGCAATAACCGCTATTTAATGATACAACACCGTTCCCGTTGCAACTAATAAATAAATGCTATAAATTGTTGCACCAAAAGTGAAGAATGTCGCTAATGCTAAATCGTTGCTTAAAATTCTTTTATTAAGCGTCACAATAAGATTTAAAAACAGAACCGGGCGATCTGATTTTTAAAGCGAAGTTTCCAATTTAAAAGTGAATATCATTTGTGGCAATTTAAAATAGGCGATCTGAAATTTACAGAGCCAACTTTTAGTGGTTAACCCCTTAGGAAAAGGAATGGCACCATCTTTTGTTCGATAGGCCCGGGCCCCACGTACTGAAAATACGCATGATGAACGGCAAGCGACCGATTTGTTTATTTACGGAATTGCGCAAGAATTGCACTTCGGAGGGTCTTATGAACCTTGTTCATTGACTGTTTCACGAAAAATTCCACGCACGAGCATTACTGCTCTGGTATGTAGGTTGGTATTTCTACTACGGGTCACACATAACTATTTTTAACCCGTTATCATTGACGCAGGTAGTTCCATTCTGAAAATGTATGCATTATTTTTAATATTCCTACGGATTTTTAAATGGCGAATTTGGATCACGTTAGGGTATAGATGGAAAGAAAAAGGTCTGAAAAGATACAAGGAGGAAAAAAACGCATAACATCTCAATAGGAACTAGGCATGGTGTAAACACGCAGATTACGGTTGAAACATTTTTCAAAGTGAAAGTAGATTTTGCAGGGTAGTGGTTAGTTTAAGGTGCCATATCTCACTGCATGTAATGTGTTATTTTTGTCTGTGGTATTCTTTACATGATTTTTTGTTGTATAAAGAAACAAGAGGAAACTAATTGTACATGTGGTCCTATATAGTTCTACCAAAAAACAATGTTTCATTCGCATGAAATATTTTCAGAAGGGGGGGGGGGGGTATTACAAGCACTTAGGTATAAATACCTTGAGTACAAGTGTACTTGTCTGAATGACTATTGGTACTCTCCCTGTTCAGGCCACCTAATTTATGCTGCATTGTTTATTGGTCAACATCTGTACCGCTCATAGACAAATACATGATAATTAATATACACATTTTAATATTCATAATATGTATAGCATGAATACATATCTGTATATAATATATATATACACATACATTTACTGAGTTTGAAATAACATTTAGTTTCACCCATAAAACAGAAAAATATTTAAAAAAAAATTGAAACTTGGGATGTCATTAATGAGAGCAAAACTACAAATCATAATTTAAGATAATTTATTACCACATCAACATTTATCAATACATGAACGAAAAATAACAACCAAAGCGCACGGCATGCACAATTAACAAAAAGCACTGAAAATAAAGATAATAGATGCTCCCTAAAAGAAAAATGTTTCATTAGCGCACAAGATACAGATGCAGATAATGAGTTTTCTTCATCTTCATGCATAAACTGTCAAGTTATATGCAATGTTCATTGTAATACATGCCCAAGAGCAAGAATCACAAGCAGAATGGTTAGGATTGGTAAGACAAAATTTCCAGAGTGCCTAAAAAAATGTTGACATATAACAGAATATTCAACATGCATGTACAGTATGAGAGTCAACTTGTGTTGATATTCTATTGGTATAATAGCATTCCATATTATATATGTATCTAATAATACAGAAGCATGAACAAAACTTGTTAATTAGATATCATAAGCTCTTTTCCTTTTCAGTTTTTAATGTTTAGTTGTAAGATCTGAGTAAATAATTACCAATATTGTATCAAAATTAAATGATACCCACTGCAGCCAAATCACAAGACATCAGTTTAGTAATGTCATTAAATAGTGGCAGATATTGTGAAATGTACACTCATTAGACTAAGTCTACTTTATTACCATTCTGGAGCCATATTTGGATGATATGTATCTCTAACAGTGTAATTTGTCAGCTTACGATTCCTGTTCACAAGGTCATAGCATGTTTGATCTTAAGAACAAATTATAAGCAGAAAATCATAAAAATAATTAAATTTGGAATTAAAATGAAAATATATAACAATTTAGCAAATTATGACGTGAAATACATTGTACATCAACGTTATACACGTGCATTTAAAATCTAAACAGATTGTAATCTTAAATGCATTGTATAGTTGATCGTATATCTTCAATCAATATTAAACTGCATGAGCTAAGTTTATTTGCTAAATGGTGGACTTTTTAAATAATAATTGAAACTGACATTTGTAAGCCTCTGCTGAGTTGTAGAATGGTAGCATCGCGGATCATCTGTACTGCAATCTGCGCCAAAATTTTCCTGAATTACTTTCCCGTTGATGCTGTATTCCGTACAGAAACCTAAACGAGTATTGAAAAAAAATTCATATAAAACGACATATGCGAGGTAAGGGAGGTTCGCCCCCGGGAAATTTATTAAATATCATTATAAAATTTACATAGTAAATTCGGTATAGTTGTCCTTGGACCCCTCCCCCTAACAAAGATATCATCCTTCGGACCCCCCTCTCTCTTGCGGTCATCCTTTGGATCCTTTCCTTTCCGTGAAAAAAAAATATATATCCACGCATAGATAATTTTAACCTGAATATTAAGGAACTATGCTGAGGAAACATTATTGAGTGAAAACTAAACATTTCAAAAATGCTTCATTTTAGAAAATCACACTAAAAATAATTAATAGAGCTACATAAATTAATTAAATCAGTAATTGATTGGTATTGAAAAACACTATTTTTTCTGACAAATAAATTACAATTCGATTTCATATCGTACCAAATATAGTTCTATTAAGGGCACACACTTCCAAAGTGGCATTCCTCCAAGCATAGATGACGCAATGGTACTGGAACTGATGTCACCCTGTGTTGAAGGAATCTGAGCAACGTTGTTCAACGGATCAACAATTCATCTTTTTGGCCGCAATTTCCCTCGATCTGAAGTCTGTAGGACATTGTTCAAAGTATCTAACTGTCATGGCAGACTGTTCACAAAATGTGATAAATGAAACCTTCCAAAAACGATATTAAATGGAGCTGATTCATCTGTACAACTACACTTTAAAATATTCCTTCTTTAAGAACAAGACAATGATAAACGTTAGATCTGTTTTTAAAAATCCTGTTATTAAAACTATTTTTTCTTAATGTGTCTTTTTTTGTATCATTATCATTAAAAGTTGAACGTAGTCCTATTCTCGGCACTCAATCGACTCCAGTACTGAAAATCATTGCAAGCATTTAATGAAATAATAGCCAACGTCTGGTCTCCAATTACCATTGCAACAGATAGTGTTCGGATTACTAAATGAATTATTTTCAGGTCGCGTTTTCGAATAATCAAAATTCGTGAAAATGAAATTAATCAAATGAGGATTTATGCAAAGAAGGCTAATCAAGCATTAAAAAAGTTAATAGGTATCACATACATGTAATTAATAAACTAATCCATTAATTATAATTATTATGTAATACATTTTACCTTTTTAAAAATGGCCATTGTTGACAGCAGTAAAATCCTCCACACAAGTCCTTCCCTCATCCCCAGGAAAAAGGAATGTGGTGGGGTTTTTTTAACTCAAAAAACCTGTATATTTTAGGATCATCAGAAATAATTCAAATATCAAGGAAAGCGGGTTGGCACTAGACCATTTGTTTTTAAGCTAACTGATATCAACTTGTCATTTAAAGCCCTATATTATACAGTTATTTAATGCTTGAGCAGTCAATAGACCAAAATATTTTTCCCGAGGTGCAGGGAACAGCTCAGTATGATCTATTGCCCGAGGCCAAATAATTTTCCATACAAACTAGTTATCTTAGAAAATTATACATCTCGCTTATTTACACCGGCAGAATCGGTAACCTTTTAAAGTTAAAAATATACAAATTAAATAAAATAATTTCTTTATAAGCATACAAAAAAACCAAACCAGACTGCATCATGGGAATGTTTAGATAAGGGAGCCATTTGCCTCTGTCCCCTAAATGATTAGGTTTATCCAACCCGCATGTTATGCATCAATTGTAAACAAAGCAAACTTCAAAAATATTAATGAACAAAATGTACCCGGGTTTATTTTTGATTTGCCAAAACATTATGACCTTTATTTATAACGATACCAAAGTCGTAATACAATTATAGCCTCCTCGACGTTAGAGTCAAACTTTAATATGAGACGAAATATATGTAACGCAATACTCATTTTTCTGTCGTTTTTTTTTAAATCAAATTTTGAACATCATTTTTTTTTATTGAAATATGGCGTTATTGACCGGAAAATATACTTAGCATAACCATCCTTTAAAAGCGGTCACAAAGTTTGATGTAAAATCGGACTAAGCAGCTATAATTCATAGTCAAATTTATATAATTATGCGTAAGAATAATGATATAGTTAAACCATATGTTTCATTAAAAGAGCGGGAAATTTGCGTCAAGTGTTAATTGTTTTATCCTTAATCGAGTGATTTTTTTCCATAGTATAATACTCTGTATTACTGTTGCTTTTAAAAATGGAGTTCTCCCTGATGATCAAAGGATAAAAGTAAGCGACAGTGTACGAGTCCCACGTTGAGATCACGAAATTCTGGAAATTCAATATATGATATAATGCACTTATGACTTGTATTGATCGTTTAAAAATCTTCAAATAACGTGCTGTTGGGATTTGCATGACGTTCTTTGCACTAGTACTGCTTTTTTGTAAAAAGAAAATTGAAAAGCCAGACTGACTTCATCGAGAGTCGGATAAATTTCACTTATTCACATAACTATATAGGGTAACTGCTAAGGCAAGTTGGTTTTTATTTATACTACAAAACTTGACAATCATTGTCTGGATATTGACCAGAGCAAACCTATATACGTACATATGTATATGAATTCTAGATCTGGACCAGAACTTTTTTTGTCAGAGTCAAATTTCAATGTCGTGTCTACAAATATTATCTCACCAAGCATGAGCTTATCATCACAAAACCATTAATCGGCTTAAGTGAATCTATAGTATGAAGTCACTGTGTCGTCAATAAATTGATAAGTTCACGAATTTAGCAACATGCATCTGAATATTAAACCTTTTGAAACCTGAAAGATCATTAATGAAAACAAACCACAAAACCAACATATAAAGACCTATATATATCATCATCTGGTATAAGTAGGCTAAGTTCCAGCTATATAATATGATAATGGGTATGTATAATATAACATTCAGATGAAGTTGTACATGTACATTATTTATTTGATTACATGTGATATAACATAATAGTATTTTAGAACTGTATAGTTCATGCACAGCAATAAGTATTTTCCAGAAATATTATTAGATCTAGGTACTACAATAAGTCATGTCCATCCTAAGAAATAAACAACAGTAAAATATATACATTCAATTAATTGTAAGTATTTGACTGTCTTAACATGATGGATATAAATAATGAATAAAAATTTAAAAAAATATAATCATAAAGAATCCACTCATTTATATACATGAACGGAAAATTACAATCCAGTTGCATTATAGACATATGAATGGTACTAATGACGATAAACATATATACTAATACTAAAGTTTCTATTAGCTGTAAGAAGAAAATATTTTCAGTGTTTTAATTGATTTAACTGAGTTTTAACGAACATCTTCATTATTTTACAAATTGTACAATTTAAAGAAAAATAAACTTGGAAAATACAATGATATTAAACTTAAAGATTTAATTTGTTTGCAGTCTATCTTCACATAAGACAAGTTGTATGAAATGATCATTAAAAACATGCGCTTGAATCACAAGGAGAATGGTCAGGATTGGTAAGGCCAACTTTCCACAGACCCTACAAAGATGTGGTCAGACAAATTTATTATTATTAAAACTTTATATCACACACAGTATGAGAGTCAACTGACATATGTTTGAGAATTTTGAGCGAAGGTTGTTAATAATTCTCTTTAGTTTATAAATGCTTATTCGTGCGCTTTAATCTTTGCTGAAATAAATGATATAATTGATTACATGCATATTGAAATTGAAGATTCGCTACTCGACAATCAAAAAATAAACTCTCTATAGAATGTTGGCAGATATTACGGATTTAGGCGCATACGTATGTTACCTTTCTGAGTTTGAATTTGGATGCTTCAAATCTGTAACTGTGTATTCTCTCATCTTACGATTTCTTCTCACCAGATCATAGCAAGTTTGATCTGAAAACAAATGGATCAGCTAGGAAAAGAAGCAAAAGATTCTATAGGAAGGTGACAGAAGGCAATTGTAGTGGCATAAAATATTTCAACATTAAATATATACATTTCACATTAAAACTTTAACAGATTACAGGGTATGAATAATCATTACCGTTATTTGGATTTCTCGACTTAAAATTGAATTAAATTATTTTGATTTTCTTCCTGAATATTTTTAGTTTAATTAAACTGACACTTGTATGCCTCTGCTGAGTTGTAGGATGATGGACATGGCGGGATAACCTTTGTACAATCTGCTCCATAGTTGTCTTGTATCACCGTCCCGTTAATGTTGTATTCTGTACAATAACCTAGTAAGTGTAGAACAAAAATTGTTATTATTAATGATTCAAAACAATTTTTTCATAATCTAAATAAAGAGGATGAGTATATATTGACAAAGCAAAAGTTTTAAGTTTTAAGTCTCTTAAGTTTTAAGCGGTTCCAAAACACGCTCTCCCTTTGCTAATATTGAGAAATATCCAATATTTTTAATTACTTAACAATATGTTTCTATGCCCGAAGATTTACATAAAATTTCTAACCTTGTATTTTTGTTAAAATCAGTCTGGGTAACCTTTGAGGGTTACTTTTTATATACAAATGTATGAAGCTCAATGTCTGATAATCCGGAGAATCTTCGATGAATTAAGGTACTGTGGAATCATTAGATTTTGTGGTGGCTCAATTTTCGTGGAATTCGTGGGTACCTCTCATCCACGAAATAACATCCTCCACGAATTGGTAAATTAGGGTAATAAAGTCATATATCCTTTTGTAGATATATAAGAATACACGAAATTACGCCCCCACGAACCTGTAAAATTTAAGCCATCCCCAAAAATTGGCCCTCACGGAATTTTATGATTCCACAGTATTTCGCGGATCGATAAGGATTTGCACCTAGAGTCATATATCACTTACTCGTAATTAAACGACGTTTAATCTTGTGACCTATAATTTGATCTTCACAGAGTTTAACACTGTGACGGATAATTATGTCAGTGCCAAGGTGGCGTTTTTGCACCCGTCTAAGCTGCATGTATTGAAAAATTCAAATACGTTATATGATAGACCATTGCTTGAGGAGTTTAAAACCACCTTTGTTATTATTGTATCTCATCCCTTCAGGTGAAATGTAAACCTTTCGAAAATAAATTCCTAGAATAAAATAAATGTTCCCATAGGAAAAACAATATTCCTAATGCCCCAGTCACACATTCACGGAATAAATGCCGGATTAGCTACGGAAGCGATCCGGAATCATTCGTGGCGATATGTATTGACCCGTGGCTTTTCCGTCTGTTATCGTATCCAAACGTAGCAATACTTGTATAGCTGCGACAATTTTTGAACATGTTCAAAATTCCACTACGGATGAAACCACCGTAGTACTTCCTTAGAAAAACTTACTAAACCGTTTTAGAACGTATAAATCCGTAGTAATTCGTATGTATCAATTTGTATCCATTCCGTAATGCATCCGTACTAACTCCGTATCATTAGATTTTCCGGTGTCAACCGTGCAAATATTCCGTAGTAGAACCGTAGAGTTGATCCGTGAATGTGTGACTGGGGCATAAAGGAAATTTGAAATTTCCTATCGGAATACAAGAACTTTCTATAGGAATTTCAATTCCGATAGGATTTGATAAAATCCTAGAGTAAATCTTAATTTCCTTTAGGAAAACTACCTATCTGAATCAAATTCTCAAAGGAAATACATTTCTTCTTTAGGGAATATAATTCCTATAGGATTTTTTTTTATAGAAAATCCAATGGGATTGTCAATATTTTCTGTAGGAGAATCATTTCTCCTTTAGTAATTGTCATTTTCCTATGGGATATTAATCCTTAAAGGTAGATATCTTATCTGTCAGGTAAAACGCACTAAACACAAAAATGGTTATATTCTCTCTGGACAATGGTTTATCATTTGGTGTAGATGGATTTTTCCGAAACTGCATCTCAAGCGGGTGCAGAAATGCAATCTTGGCACTGGCATAAATATCCGGCACAGTGTTGTATATAGTCAACGTTTGATGTCCGTCAAGAAAGAAATTCTAAAGTTATTGTATTGAGTTAACAACACCTGGTCTGGCCACGTACATCCGAACGACGGGTGCAAAATTTACATTTATGAATCATTTTCCCCCCAAATTATTATAAACCGCGTTATCCATATTTAACTTTTAGCTATGAAGCACTAGCAAAACATCATATTAATTCATACCAAACAGAGAAAAATGTAACAGATCATGATTAGTGTTTTCATTCAAACACTAATTTGAAGGATTTTTTTTAACGTATTCGAAAAAAGAGAACAATTTTATCAATTTGTTTTTATTCCGTACCAAATATAGTTCGGTTAAGGGCACACACTTCCAAAGTGGCGTTCCTCCAAGCATTGATGACGCAATGGTACTGGAACTGATGTCGCCCGGTCTTGAAGGAATCTGAGCAACGTTGTTCAATGGATTCACAGTTCATCTTTTCGGCGGCGATCTTCCAGGATTTAGCGTCTGTTGGACATTTCTCCACATATTTTATTGTCATGGCTGACTTTTCACAAAAGGTGATGGCATGAACCTAGAAACAAATGGACAATATAATAGCTAGCTGCATGTACACTGACACACCTATGCAATTTTATTTTACAATATTCTTATCTAATAAACAAAAAATTATGAAAACTCTTAATTTTTGCTTGTCAAGGTTTTTGATAAGTCTCAGCCCCTCCTTTCAATTTGCTACCGACGACACTGCCACATATTTGTTTCAGGGCTAAGGCAATAGCGATTCACGATCTCAAAATTTTGCCACGAGTATGAATATTTAATACAACGAGCAATGTAATAAGTATGGTTCGGTGTTTTAACAACATAAAATAGGACCAATCAACATATGAAATTAAAACATACGGTTTACTTCGATAGGTTGCTTAGGACCCATTGAATAGTAAAAATTGGTACAATTTTTATTTTACCTCAGAATATATGTATACCATGAACAACAGTAAAATCGCTTTCTCGAGAAAATGTAGGCCTTCCATCATTTCCCTTTTAAAAAACAAATGAGATCAATTGATAAGCAAAATCACAGCACAACGTATCAAAAAAAAAGATACATGTTCATACAAAAACTTAACAGGATTCAAATCTGATTATCAATGAAGATATTGATGACCAAAACATAATGTAAGCTATATACTTAAAATGAAATTTTTAAAATTAACCTTTCTCCTGAGCAAATATTTCCAACTGACACCAGGAAGCAACACAGAAGCGATGAAAAACACACAAAGAAACAATTTTTAAAAAAGAAACTCTCCGATTGACATTTTTAATTCACAATTTTGTGTTTTAAGTCAAACACTTTGATAACACGAAAAGCGAGTAAAAATGTTAGAGAAAATATAACGATGCACTTATATAGACCGCTTTTGACGGTCAGGGTAAATAGCTTAAATGATTGTTCTGTAAATGTTCTGTTAAATATAATTTTCTGAATAAACATGTTTATATTTATGAAAACTTTTACTCTTTTAGTTTGTGAGTTCTTCGATTCGGTATCGCCACCCCATGTCAAACATAACCGCTACCCCGAATGCTGCGTTCTACCCGGTGTAAACGTGATATATACTATCATCTATCTGGGACCGGATCGTATATCATTTTACCCATTCTCTCACCAGATTTCGTGCTACACAAGCTTCACTTACACCTAATGATAAACCTATTTAATTTTTCTTCAAGGAAACTTTTATTTTTAAACGCTTTTTTATCTTTTGTTTTGTAGGAGAACGTTGCCATTGTACTTTGATGACGTAATGATAAAATGAAGCTTCTTTAGGGAGTACGTTAAAAGAAACGAGCAAAAAAATCGTATACCTTTGAAATTTAATACACATAATAATGCTTTCCCCAAGGTTATTTTCGTAATTTTTGAATGAATCCATTATACCAGTCTACATTGGTAATACTGCAAATATATAGTAATAATATGGTGCATCTGATATTTTAAGATAACCACTATTTAAAACCAAACGGTAGAATATAATATTTTTTTTACATATAAAGTAGAAAATGATATTGCTAATAACGTACATGTAACAATTGAGTAAAATCGATACTGTAGTATTTTTATTAACAAAGCCCTGGCTATAGGTATGCACTTGCAAGTGTTTTTTTTTAAGTAGCACCCCTCCGAAAAAACAAAAACAAAAACAGAACATCGCCAAAGTAGAAGCTTCTACTATACCAAATAGTTTCACAGAGATATCAATAGTTTTTTGTTCGTTTTATTTGCGAATTAATTTAGCGAGGAGTTTTTGTTTTTGTTTAATCATTAAGTTTTTAATAAAGACTGTGCATTTGGGCACATATACAATGCGTATGAAATTCCATGAACTACTTTACACTGCATTTGTCTGCACATTGAAGAAATGGTGGATTGATTTTATGACGCTCCTTTCAAAAATTCAATGCACTGATTTATTTCTACTAGACAGACATATTTTTGTTAATAGCCGCTTACAAATTTTGGTCGTTCTCTGGCGTTTTGCCGTCATTAAAAGCATGAAAGAGAGAAAGAGGGAGAAAGAGAAAGAGAGAGAGAAAGAAATAGAGAGAGAGGAAGAGAGTCTTTACTACACAGTATGCATAATTACAATCCAACAGAGCCCGACTTTGCTTTGATTTTAATCTGCTTCGAAGTGCAGAAAATGACAATCCCATATATTCCTATAAAAAATGTACCTGCATGTATATTGAGAAGGCCCTCAAAAAGAACCAGATGATAGGTTATTTCTGTAACTTTGCAAATAGACTAGAGTGGGTGTAAATTACATTACATGTGATTAAAGATTTTTCTATTGTGGATTTTTCGCAAAAAAAGAAAGAAAAACAAATCGGCCTTTTAGAACATTACATTTATACGTTAGATACATAATAAGATTTAATTATAAAACATATTCTAACGCGATAAGATTGCGTAGGACCAATAAATTCTCTGTACTATATATAATTCCAATTTTCCTCAGAATATACATGTATGTTCAACGTAAACAACAGTAAAACAATTCTCACAAGAGAATACAGACCTTCCACCATTTCCCTATTAGCTGATATCGATTGACCATATTTAAAGCAATCATTCTTTTTTGTCCATAAAGAAAGTTTGTTTTAAATACGGCTTATATCGAATTCTAATTGGATTTTTAATATATCAATTAAATGAAACATACTCTTGCTAAAAATCCTAATATCATTTAATATCATTTACTGAATAATTAAAATAAGTTTTTTAAGACAGTTACAAACTTACCACAACTATTATCCCTTGATAATGGCATACCACATGCAAACGGATGGTTTATATACTCAAACAGTTGTACGCAATGCTGGGTTTTCCATTGCTTTCTAATTTAAATCTTTTAAAACATTATTTAAAGATAGTTTTGATTTGCACGTTTGAGTTTCCACTTTGAATGTTTTAAAGCACAGCTAAAGGCTCATCTGTTTAGAAATGCATTTCTTTAAGTGTATGTATCTGAAAAGTTTTACGTGGTGATTGCGGTTATGTTTTCTACATATTTAGAGTTGGAGTCCTGATCTTACTTAATTTTAATCCATTTAATGTGGTATAATGTAAACTAGTCCTGTTTTATTATGTATTTTTGACTTACTCTGTAAAGCGCTTTAGAGCTTTATTAAAGAAAAAGCGCTATATAAATATTATTATTAGGGTTTTCCGTCTTCAGCGGAAGACCCTTCTATTATTACAACGGAAGACCCTCTTGTTATTCTCTTGTTTCTTTTTATTAGGGTCTTCCGTTTCCAACGGAAACGGATATTATGAAAATTTTCATATTTTTACAGTTGATAGTGAACCTCTTACTGATTGAGAATATGTAATTTGTTTTAAAATGGATCAAGGCATTGTCGAGAAATTTAGCATCAAAGTCCTGAAGCGAGAGTCCGAGTACCTCAGTCGATAGAGTCGTGGACAAGGCCCAGGCGACCCGGGTTCAAGCCCCGAGTGCCGCAAAAATTGTTCCCTCATTTTTTGCTTAGATTTACGATTTTATCGTTGAATTGATGAATTTAATCTAATCTACTCAAAAATCGAACGGAAGACCGACTCGTTGCACGCAACGAGAACGGTCTAGTTATTATTATTATTTCCTTCCAACTTATTGTACACCTGAAACTCCTTGCCAAATCGTATAGTATTCTTTTCGTAGTCTTTAGATTTTATGCATTTTTTTTATTTTATGTGTAAATTGTGTTTGTAAACAATGCATTGATTTGTTTATTGATGATAGTACGATCCTGGCTTGACAAAACTGGGCAAAATTGATTATTTCATCCCGACCAAGTAACACGGTGAAGTTAAGGCTCCCCCTTCCCTAGATCCTTGCATGCTAAAAAATTTCCCGCTTATTTCATTCCAATTTCAACGGCCCTTGAAGGTTAATAACAGTTGATGTTAAAATTGGAATTTGAAAAAAATGTACTCGGAGCCTGTGATCGCTGGAGGAAAAATTAAAAAGCAGCATAAGTGTCGAAACGGGGAAAGGGGGGGTCGGCACTTTTTTGCTCTTTTGGTTTTGATGATTTAAACTATATCTCTTACTATTTCTAGCAAAGATTCAGGTCATGCGCGGTTCTGGGAAGGGGGGGGGGGTCGGGAAGCCTTTGAAAACACAAGCTTCACTTCCAAGTGAAAACGGATATAGAAAACCGGTGTCTATGGAAGCGAGTTATTGAGCCGTGATCTCTCTCTCTCTCTCTCTCTCTCAAATTAAAACCACATCCAATGATGTTCTAGAACATGTAAATTATATAAATTATTGTTAAATCTGGTGCTAATGTATAAAAACAGTCAATAACAAATATCTTTTTTTAAAAGCTGCATGGTCTGTTTTTTCGTCATTACAGTATCAAATAATTTTTCATACAAACCAGTTATCTTAGAAAGTTATAGATTTCGCCTATTTACACCAGCAGAATCGTTTTCCTTTCAAAGTTAGAAATATTCAAAGTAGATCAAATAATTTCTTTATGAACATACAAAAAAAAAACCAGACTGCAACATGGGAATGTTTCGAAAAGGTAGCCATTTGGTTTCGTCCCCCGAATGATTAGGTTTATTCCACCTGCATGATAAGCATCAATTGTAAATAAAGCAAACTTAAAAAATAATGATGTACAAAATAAACCTAGGTTTATTTTTGATTTACCAAAACGTTATGACCTTTATTTATAGCGATGCCAAAGTCATAATACAATTATAGCCTCATCGACGTCAGAGGCGAACTTTAATATGGGACGAAATAACGCGATAACCTTTTCTGTCGTTTGTTTTCAAATCAAAATTTGTACATCATTTTTTTATTGAAATATTTCTTAATTGACCGAGAAATCTACTGCAATGTCTTTTGTTATACATATACTTAGCATAACCATCGATTAAAAGGGGTCACAAAATTTGATGTAAAATCGGACCAAGAAGCTTAATGCGTAATAGTTATGATATGGTTAAACCATATATTTTATTGAAAGGGCGGGGAATTTGCGTTAAGTGTTAATTGTTTTATCCTTAATCGAGTGATATTTTTCCATAGTATAATATTCTGTATTACTGTTGCTCAATCGCTTTTAAAAATCGTGTGTTCCCTGATGATCTAATAATAAAAGTAAGCGCCAGTGTATGAGCCCGACCTTGAGATCGCGAAAATATGGAAATTCCATATTTGACATAATGCACTTATGACTTGTACAGGTCGTTTAAATACCTTCGAATAACGTGTTGTTGGGATTTGCATGGTGTTCTTTGCACTAGTACTGCTCTTTTGTAACAAAAAATCGACAGGCCAGACTGACTTAATCGAGAGTTGGATAAATGTCACTTTTTCACGTACCTATATAGGGTAACTGCTAAGGTAAGTAGGTTTTTATTCAGAGGCTACAACAAAACTTAACAGTCATTGCCTAGATATTGACCAGAGCAAACCTATATACGTTTATTTGTATATGAATTCTTGATCTGGACCAGAACTTGCTATTTTTCTAAGTCAAATGTCACTGTCTCACCAAGCATGAGCTTATTATCACAGAATCATAAATAGGTTTATATGAATTTACAGCATTAGGTCACCGTGTCGTGAAAAAATTGATAAGTTCATTAATCAAGCAACAGTCATCTTTGTTATTCTATAACACAAAGTCATTGCCTCAATCCCGATTAATTTGAAATACAATGCAGTTACATTTTGCCATAAATAATAAACCTTCTGAAACCTGAAGGATCTTTCATGAAAACAAAAACACAAAACCAACATATAAAAACCTATATATATCCTCTCCTCGTATATGTAGGTTAAGTTACAGATATATACATGTAGTATGATGATGGGTTTATTTATTTAACATTCAAATGAAGTTGTGCGTATTTAATTGATTACATGTTATTTTACAAAATAGTATTTTAGAATAATATAGTTCATGCACAGCAATAAGTATTTACCAAAAATATCATAAGATCTAAATACACCAATATATCATGACCATTCTAAGAATTTAATAAAAATATACACATTCTATAAATTACCAGTACTTGACTGTTCCAGTCTTAAAATGCATGATGTAAATAATTAAATAAAAATATTTTATTCTAAAAAATCCACTTACATAATATGTACATCAGGGGAATATTACAATCCAATTGCATTATAAACATATAATTGTACTAATAATGATAAACATATAATTATACGAATACTAAAGTTTCTATATAGCTGTAAGAAAAAAGCATTTTTATTGTTTCTATTAATTCAACGAAAATTTTATTATTAAAAAAATGGACCAATCCAATGAAAAAAAAAATGAATTTGGAAAATACAATGATATCAAACTTAAAGATTTAATTTGTTTGCAATCCATTTTCACTTGTGACAAGTTGTATAAATTGATTATTACAAAACATGCGTTTGAATCACAAACAGAATGGTCAGAATTGGTAAGGCCAACTTTCCACAGACCTTACAAAAATTTGGTCATACAAATGTATTATTATTAAAACTTTATACCACATACAGTATGAGAGTCAACTGACATTGTATTGGTATTATAGTGATATGATTGAGAATCTTGAACGAAAGTTGTTAATAATTCTCTTTAGTTTATAAATGCTTATTCGTACGTTTAATATTTGCTGAAAGAAATGATATAATTTATTACATGCAAATTGAGAATGAAGATTCCCTACTTGACAATTAAAAACATAAACTCTCTTAAGAATGTTGGCAGATATTACATATTTACGCGCATACGTAAGATACCTTTCTGGGGTCGAATTAGGATGCTTCAAATCTGTAACTGTGTATTCTCTCATCTTAAGATTTCATCTTACTAGATCATAGCAAGTTTGATCTGAAAACAAATAGATATGCTACGAAAGGCAATATGAGGTTCTATAGGAAGGTGACAGTAGGCAATTGTAGTGGCATAAAATATTTTAACATTAAACATACATACATTGAAACTTTGAAACTTTAACAGATTACAGGGTATTAATAATCATTTCCGTTATTTGGCTTTCTAGACTTAAAATTGAATTAAATTATTTTGAGGGTTTTTTCTCACTATTTATAGTTTAATTAAACCGACACTTATATGCCTCTGCTGAGTTGTAGGATGATGGACATGGGGGTTAAACTGTGTACAGTCAGGTCCATAGTTGTCCTGTATCACAGTCCCGTTTATGTTGTACTCTGTACAATAACCTAGGAAGTGTAGAACAAAAATTATTATTATAAATGATTCAAACAATTATTTCAAAATTCACGTAAAGAGGGTGAGTATAGTTCTATTTAAAAACCAAAAATTTTAAGTTATAAATCTCTTTTAATATTGGAGAAAGCGGTTCCAAAACATGCCCTCCCTCTGCTAATAGTGAAAAAGATCCAATATTTTCAATTACTTAACACCATATGTTCCTATGCCCGAAGATTTACATAACGTTTCTAACCTTGTATCATTGTTCAAATCAGTTTAGGTAATTTTTTAGGGTTACTTTGTATATACAAGTGTATGAAGCTCTATGTATGAAAATCCGGATATTCATCGATGAATTAAGGTATTGCGCGGATCAATAAGGATTTGCACATAGGGCCATATATCACTTACTAGTAATTAAACGACGTTTATTCTTGTGACCTGAAATTCGATCTTCACAGAGTATAACACTGTGCCGGATAATTATGCCAGTGCCAAGGTGGCGTTTTTGCACCCGTCTAAGCTGCATATATTGAAAACTTCAAATATGTCATATGATAGAGCATTGCTATATCCACCTTTGTTATCATTGTATCTCACTTGTCAGGTGAGATTTAAACCTTTCAAAAATAAATTCCTAGAGGAAAATAAATTGTCCCATAGCAAAAGCAATATTCCTATAGGAAATTTCAAATTTCCTATAGGAATAAAAGAACCCTCTAATATATGAATTTCAATTCCGATAAGCTTTGATAAAATCCGATAACAATTCGTAATTTCCTGTATTAAAACTGCCTGTCTGAATCGAATTCCGACAGGAAATACATTTTTCCTATAGTAATATATAATTACTATATGATTTTTTTTAGAAAATCCAATGGGATTGTCAATATTTTTGTAGGAGAATCTTTTCTCCTATTGGAGTTATCATTTTCTTATGGGATATTAATTCTTAAAGCTAAATGTCTCACCTGTCAGGTAAGCACACACTATAAACAAAAGTTATTATATACTCTGTAGACAATGGTCTATCATTTGGTTAGATGGATTTTCCGAAATTGTATCTCAAGTGCGTCCAAAAATGCAATCTTGGCACTGGCATAAATATCCGGCACAGTGTTGTATAAAGAGAAAGTTTGATGTCCGTCAAGAAAAAAGTTCTAAAGTTATTGTATTGGGTTAACAACCCCCGGTCTGGCCATGTACATCCGAACGACGGGTGAAAAGTTTACATTTATGATTTATTTTCCCCCACAATTATTGTAAACAACGTTATCAATATTTAACAATTAGCTGCGAACTGCTAGAAAAACATAATATTAATTTATAGCAAACGAAGAAAAAGGTAACAGATCATGATAAATGTATTCATTCAAATACTAATTTGAAGGATTTTTTAAACGTATTCGAAAAAGGAGAACAATTTAATCAATTTGTTTTTATTCCGTACCAAATATAGTTCGGTTAAGGGCACACCATGGTAGGTTAATTCTGTAACTTTGCAAATAAACTAGAGTGGGAGTAAATTACATATGATTAAAGATTTTTCTATTGTGGATTTTTCGCAACAACAACAAAACAAAAAAAAACAACCCAAATCGGCTTTTTTAAATTTTACATTTATACGTTAGATATAATAATATTTTATTATAAAACATAATTATAACTCGATAAAATTGCGTAGGTCCAATAAAATGTTTGTACTATACATAATTTACATTTCCTCAGAATATACATGAATGTACATAGTAAACAACTGTAAAATCATCTTACTAAGAGTATGCGGACCTTCCACCATTCCCTATTAACAAAAAACTGATCTCGATTGATAAGCAAAACCACATTACAAAGTATTAAAGAAAAGTAAAACATTTACATCTGATTTATTAAAAACGGTAATTTCAAATCTGATTATGACAATCAAACTATTGATGACCAGAATACAATATTAGCGATATTTAATGCAATCGTTCCTTTTGGCCTATAAAGAACGTTAGTTTTAAATACGGCTTATATTGTATTCTAATTGGATTTTTAATATATTAATTAATTGAAATGTATTCGTGCTAAAAAAAATCTTAATATCATTCACTGAATAATTAAAATAAGTTTTTTTAAGACAGAAACAAACTTGCCACAACTATTATCCCTTGTATTAATCAATTGTTAATAAGTGAAGTACATGTTCCATATGTAACGGATGGTTTAAATACTTAAACAGTTTTACGCATTGTTGGGTTTTCCACTGCTTTCTTATTTAAAGCTGAACATCGTTTGTAAATAGGCACTGTCACACACTGTCAGGTATATAATAAACCCTTTGATTTCCTTTCAACTTATTGCACACCTGAAACTCCTGGCCACATCGTGTAGTAATCTTTTGGTAGTCTTTAGATTTTATGCATTGAAACCTGAAGGATCTTTAATGAAAACAAACCACAAAACCAACATATAAAGACCTATATATATATCATCACCTCGTATAAGTGGGTTAAGTTCCAGATATATAGTATGATAATGAGTATATATAATATAACATTCAGATGAAGTTGTACATGTACATTATTTATTTGATTACATGTAATATAACATAATAGTATTTTAGAATTGTATAGTTCATGCACAGCAATAAGTATTTTCCAGAAATATTATTAGATCTAGGTACTACAATAAGTCATGACCATCCTAAGAAATAAACAACAGTAAAATATATACATTCAATAAATTGTTAGTATTTGATTATCTTAACATGATAGATATAAATAATGAATAAAAATTTAAAAAATATAATTATAACGAATCCACTTTTATATATATATGAACGGAAAATTACAATCCAGTTGCATCATAAATATATGAATTGTATTAATGACGATAAACATATAATTACATGTATACGAATACTAAAGTTTCTATATAGCTGTAAGAAGAAAACATTTTCAGTGTTTCTACATTGATTCAACTGAGTTTTAACGAAAATCTTCATTATTTTACAAATGGAACAATTTAAAGAAAAATAAACTTAGAAAATACAATAGTATTAAACTTAAAGATTAAATTTGTTTGCAATCCATCTTTACTTAAGACAAGTTGTATGAAATGATCATTACAAAACATGCGCTGCAATCACAAGTAAAATGGTCAGGATTGGTAATTATTATTATTTAAACTTTATATCAAATACAGTATGAGAGTTAACTGACATTGTATTGGTATAATAGTGATATGATCAAGAATCTTGAAATAAAAAATTTGATGAAAAAAAATGATATAATTTATTACATCCATAATAAAAATGAAGATTCCCTACTCTACAATCAAAACATAAACTCTATTTAAAATGTTGGCAGATATTACGGATTTAAGCGCATACGTATGATACCTTTCTGGGGTCGAATTGGGATGCTTCAAATCTGTAACTGTGTATTCTCTCATCCTACGATTTTTTATCACCAGATCATAGCAAGTTTGATCTGAAAACAAATGGATCAGCTAAGAAAGCAGCAAGAGCTTCTATAGGAATGTGATAGAAGGCAATAGTAGTGGCATTAAATATTTCAACATTAAATACATACATCTCACATTGAAACATAAACAGATTACAGGGTATAAATAATCATTGAAGTTATTTATATATTTCTCGACTTAATATTGAATTTAATTATTTGGTTTTCTTCCTGAATATTTTAGTTTCATTAAACTGACACTTGTATGCCTCTGCTGAGTTGTACGATTTTGGACATGGTGGGTTAAACTTTGTACAGTCTGCTCCATAGTCGTCTTGTATCACCGTCCCGTAAATGTTGTACTCTGTACAATAACCTAGTAGGTGTAGAACAAAAATTGTTATTATTAATGATTCAAAACAATTATTTCACAATCTATATAAAGAGGATGAGTATATATTAAAAAAGCAAAAATTTAAAGTTCTAAGTCTCTTTTAATATTTGGGAAAGGGGTTCCAAAACACGTCCTCCTTCTGCTAATATTGAGAAAGATCCAATTTTTTCAATCACTTAACCGTTGAGGGTTACTTTGTATATAAAAGTGTACAAAAGCTCAATATCTGAAAATTGTACATCCGAACGACGGGTGCAAAATTTACATTTATGAATAATTTTCCCCAAAATTATTATAAACCGCGTTATCCATATTTAACTTTTAGCTGCGAAGCGCTAGAAAAACATCATATTACGTAATTAATACCAAACAAAGAAAAATGTAACAGATCATGATAAGTGTTTTCATTCAAACACTAATTTGAAGGATTTTTTAACGTATTCGAAAAAGGAGAACAATGTTATCAACTTGATTTTTACTCCGTACCAAATATAATTCGGTTAAGGGCACACACTTTCAATGTGGCGTTAATCCAAGCATTGATGACGCAATGATACTGGAACTGATGTCGCCTGGTGTTGTAGGAATCTGAGCAACGTTGTTCAGTGGATTCACTGTTCATTTTGTCGGCGGCGATCTTCCAGGATTTAGCGTCTGTTGGACATTTCTCCACATATTTTATTGTCATGGTTGACTTTTCATAAAAAGTGATGGCAATGACCTTCGAACAAATGAACAATATAATGGCCAGCTGCATGTGCATTGACAAGTCTATGTAATTTCACTTTACAATATTCTTATATAAAGAATATGACAGAACTAGAAATGCTATCAGTGAAAGTACGTTCATCTTATGATAAAACTGTTACTTCTAATGAGAACTTGTTTATTTTTTGTGTTTTTGTTTGTGTCTATTTTTTTAACATAAAGATAATCTCAAACTATGATAAACATTGTGAGCATAAATTCAATTTGAGGTAGCTCGCGGGTTTCCTGCTTGTGAGAAAACCTATCCTGAAAATTTGTCCACGTGATCCATAGGTTTCAGAGTTTTATTTTTAAAATTTATTTGAGATTCGTCTGTGCGGTAATAATGTTATCGTGTTTCAAACACAGTGTCATTGATAAAATTAAGCAACGCCATTTTAATAAAATATATAGTAAAATGCAAATCTTTGTGGAGAAACGCATTACAACTATGCTCCAAACTTTCAAACGATTCAGACGAAATTAATTGTACTCGACACGATAACAGAGGATATAATTATGAATCAATTCTTAAAAAAAAATCAATATGTGTTTCGGCCAATTTTTTGCAAAACAACTTCAAAGATTTCAAAGATTTAATAAAACCTTTTCTTTTCATTATGACGCGAGCCTGACGTCATCATTTTCTTACGTCTGAGTACCCAAAAATGAAAATGCGTTGATTGACAAGGCTAGAAAAAAATGGTTATTTTTTTTTCATGAAACTCTGAGTCAATCGATGCAAAAAAAAATTGCCATACAACTTATGACATAATAAGTTTCTAATCGTATAAATTGATTAGCTTAAGCCGAAAAAAAATTAAATAGCTAGATTTGTAGTTGAAAATACAGAATTTATAATTGTAAAAGAAATGAAGTTAATGCATACGGTTCCATTGATTTACTTATCTAAACGTGATTTTAAATGGAAAAGTTCCAACGCACACTCATACCTCATGGAACAAAATGTGACAATGTAAGCCACGTATTTAAATTTTCAGCACTTGATATTTATAAATGTTTGTATAAACTACATTTCAGCTTTTTGAAATATACCCTTTTATGTTTCTAAAGATCAATTGCCATTTTAAAAAAATATATAAGTTTGCCATGACGGTCAACTCTTTACGTCGAATCCTGTAGTGACGTCAGCTAACCTGCTAGCTACGTTAAGCCCCCCCCCCCCCTCCCTTGCCCAGACCCGACGCTGATCCCGGAACAGCATCAATGTTGTTGCTCTGAATCGGGACGTAGTTCGTAACTACAATCGCGCGCTGTGAATACAGGTTTACCTGTATTGTAAATACCCTTTTAATGGCATGGTCATGCCATTTGTTGAAGGAGGAGGGAGGGCACGTAACATGCAAAATATCATAAAATGTAGTACATGTATTACCAAACTTTAGAACATTTTTAAAAATGCTAGTCACTCCTATTGTAGAAAATGATTCAAGGTTTTAAAAGGTCTGGCATAATTTATTTAAATCTTGAATTATTAACCTGGGTACAAGATTGTTACCCAAAAAGTCTAACAAGAGATTTTAAAATGTATCTGTATCTATCAATTAATAATATTCGCCTTGAAGTACTTTATCATTCCTCGAAGTCAAAAGTCCCAACATATGCAGTTACCTGTATATTTTTTTTATATTTGTCATAAATAAATATATGTAGCACTACCAAATTTTTGTTACAAAATAAACTTAAAGTCATTAGCGATCGGCGATCTCGAAGTTAAGCAACGAGTTTGAAATTAAAGACAACGAGCAATGTGATAGATTGGTGCAACAACATATAATAGGATCAATCAAAATATGAAAATGAAACATAAATAAGATTGCAAAAGACCCATTGTATACTTAAATTTATTTTTATTTTGATTTTACATCTGAATATATGTTCATGAAAGAAAGCAGTAAAATCATTCTCTCAAAAATATGTAGGCCTTCCGTCATTTTCCTACTATCAAACAACTGAAATCAATAAATAAGGAAAATAACAATACAGAGAATTTTTCAACGAAACATAATACATTAGGCTACATGATGTACATAAAAAAGTTTTTAAATCTGATAAATAATTATAAACCTGATGACCAAAATACAGTGCATGATATTCAATACAATTGAAATATTTAAAACTAACCTTCCTCTTAAGCAAATATGTTTTCTTACAACAAAATTCTTGATAAACAGTAACTGACTTACCCAATGTAATGCCATCTTCTAAATGCATACACGAGCCAATGAGCTTTACAATAACTTGGTGATTCGGCTGGTTGGTTTTTTAACAATACAGTTAAACTTGTCAGCAGGTAGCAGGGAGGGGGTTTAACAGTTCGGTTTGACTAGCTGATATTTTTAGCAGTATTAAAATTTGACAATATTTCCGTCAACCAGTGTTTACGATTCAACAAACACACGTGACTTTTGTCTCTTTTATACTCAATATTTCGTTGCTTGCCGGAAAACTTGCACAACTTAATTTTTACTAAAGAAAGTTAAAAAAGGAAAGATACGTACCATACACTTTGTTTTATGCTCACATTGAAAAATATTGTTGTTTTAATTTATCTATTGCTGCTTCAAAAATCAATCAGTATCAACGGACTTGCAAACATACGCATACAAACAGATTTGGATAAGAAAAAACTGCATAGTTGTTTATTTGTGACTTAGTATTTGTACACCAGAAATGAATACAGGTAATTGTACATTTTTAACATACGTAAATAGCCACGATAATAGAAATGATAATAGAAATGCACAAATATACAAATACAGAAGTAAAGTTATGTAGCATGTAGTATTCTGTACGCTAAGCATTTGCTGAGTGTCCCTGAAGAAACTTCAATGCGAATTTTACTAAATAAATATGGTCCAAAACCTGGGGTATCACGTGAAAGACGTACTCACTGCTTCTAATTCAATAGGACATACCTCACCTTTGAACGTTGACAATGGGGAATTTAAATAGGTTGATCATAGGCCATATTCTTTAAATGTGAGCATAAAAATGAAAGATCGAACATAATTTTCCATATCTCTTTCATAAATTCTAAAAAATGATTTAAGGTGGAATGTCCCTCCGATAAGAGAGAAAACGTCTGTAGAAAAAAATATCACTTTGTTTCTGTTAACTCACAATCATTAAGGCATGTTACAACAAGGGAGGTGGTGATGAGTCCCAAATTATGTTGGAAGGCGATACGCTTATTTAAATTCAAATATAGAAAAAGAAAATTTGAACGGAACGAACTGAACCCCATAGTTCTTTTGAAGCAGGGAGCAAAAAAGTAAAGAAAGCTTTTACAAAATACTACAAGAGACATATCATAATAATAAAGTATTTATGAGGCAATATCTACATGGCTATTCCTCCCCCTCTATCCCCCTCCCTGCCCCCCCCCCCCCCCTTCCCCACGATGGATTAATTTTTTTAAAAATATATCTAAATTTTATGTAATAGTTCAGTACATGTAGAGTACATGTTTGATGTTTTAGGCCAGAGAAAATTTGGATGGAGTATTCTTATTTCTCTATTTATAGCTCGTTCACAGTTCTGAATGAAATATAATTGGGAAAAATGTGACCAAGACAATTACAAGTTCTAGTTATATTCGTTTGAAATTTATTACATTTCAAATGTTTAAAATTGAATATGGCTTTTTATTCTGATCGAGTAGATATGGGAAAACAAAATTGAAAAAACAACCAAACCAATATCATATTTGATTCCAGACATTATATCCCTATATTGAGATCATAACAATTACTTGAAAATTATTCACTTGATCCCCTTTTTGTGCTAAAAAAAATGCTCTGGTTTAAATTTTTAGGATTCTTAAATATATGGATCCATTTACTATTATCTTATCCACTTATCCTAATTTAAAAACAGAAAACTTTTTCTAAAAATTTAGAAACTGTGGCAATTTACCATGCACTGTTTGTAAAACATGCATGTAAAACCTTCAATAGTCTATGATAAAGAAAGATAACTCTTGCTGATTGAAGCAATTTTTATTGCAAACCTATACAACAAAGTGTTATTCTGAACTAAAATGCAGCGCTTCAATATGTTTTGTAATATGAATTGAAAATGTATATAACTTTATATTATTTTCATATACATTTCATATTTTTAATTTTATGCTGCGATGATAAAATTTAGCTTATTCTAATCACTATGTCTAGTTTTCTTCATATCATGATTAGAAACATTATCAATTTTTGAAAAATCTAGCAGCACTTCATCACTTCAACTTTGTTTCATATGAATCAGTTGATATTGACTTTGATGAAAATCAATATAAATTTTTTTTTTAAATATATGGCAAAATCAATAGCAGAGGGATATTACACCTTAAAATAAGTTTTCAAAAGACAATTCAAAAATTGTACATATTTTCAATACGCTTTTTGTACTCTGAAACTTGTAGTAGTCCACAATGCCTTGCAAGTAAATTTAGTATGCAAATTGATGCCCACGTAATATACGTACTGAAAATACACATGATGAACGGTGAGCAAACGATTTGTTTATATACGGAATTGCGCAAGAACTGCACTTCGGAAGGTCTTGGGAACCTTGTTCATTGACTGTTTCTCAAAAAATTCCACGCACGCGCGCAATTTCTTTTCTCAGATATGTAGGTTACTATATCTACTACGGGTCACATATGACTATTTTTAACCCGTTTATCAATGACCCAGGTAGTTCCATTCTGAAAATGTATGCATTATTTTCAATATTCCCACGGGTTCCTAAATGGCGAATTTGGATCATATTAGGGTATAAGATGGAAAGAAAAAGGTCTGAAAAAATACAATGAGGAAAAAAGTCATAAAACCTCAATAGGAACTAGGCATGGTGTAAACATGCCTCGTTCACGGTTGACCCATTTTCCAAAGTGAAAGTTGATTTTGCAGGGTAGGGGTTAATTTAGGGTGCCAGATCTCAGTGCATGTCATGTACTTTGGAAAGTTGTTGGAAAAGTATCATTTTATAGGCGTGCTATATTTGAATTGATTTGAGCCTGTGGTATTTTTTATGATTTTTTGTTGTATGGAGAAATAAGAGAAAAAGAATTGTAAATGTAGAACTATAGTTCTACGACAAAACAAATTTTCATACGCATAAAATATTTTCAGAAAGGGGGGGGGGGTATAACAAGCACGTATGTATAAACACACTGGTTTGAAAACATTGGGTACATGTGTACTTGTCTGAATGACTATTGGTACTCTCCCTGTTCAGGCCACCTAATTCATGTTGCATTGTGTATTAGTCAACGTCTGTACAGCTCATAGACATATACATGACAATTAATATACACATGTTAATATTCATAATATGTAGAGCAGAGCAGTAAATTATCTTGAAGGAATATATATATATATAGAGAGAGAGAGAGAGAGAGAGAGAGAGAGAGAGAGAGAGAGAGAGAGAGAGAGAGAAATAACATTTAGTTTCACCCATTAAACAGAAAAATATAAAAAAAAAAAACTTGGGATTTCATTAATAAAAGCAAAACCACAAATCATAATTAAAGATAGTTTATTACCACATCAACATTTATCTGTACATGAACGAAAAATAACAACCAAAGTGCAAGATATGCAAAATAAACAAAAAGCACTTAAAATAAAGATAATTAAAGCTCCCTATAAGAAAAATGTTTCATAAGCGCATAAGATACAGATGCAAATAATGAGTTTTCTCCATCTTCATGCATAAACTGTCAAGCTATATGCAATGTTCATTGTAATACATGCTCAAAAACAAGAATCACAAGCAGAATGGTTAGGATTGGTAAGGCGAACTTTCCAGAGTACCTACAAAAAATGATAACATATAACAGAATATTTAACATGCATATACAGTATTAGAGTCAACTGATATTCAATTGGTATAATAGTATTCCTTATTATATATGTATCGAATAATACAGAAGCATGAACAAAACTTGTTAATTAGATATCATAAGCTCTTTTCCTTTTCAGTTTTTAATGCTTAATTGTAAGATTTGCATAGGCGTCGGAACCGGGGGGGGGGGGGGGCTAGGGGGGGCTTACCCCTAAAAAATCATATAACACATGTGCAAGGTAAGGGAAGTTCACCCCCGGGAAACTTATCAAATATTATTATTAAATTTACATAGTAAATTCGGTATAGTTGTCCTTGGACCCCTCTCCCTTGCAAAGATATTCATCCTTCGGACCCCCTCCCTCTCGCGGTCATCCTTTGGAGCCTCTCCTTCCCGCGAAAAAAATATAAATCCACGGATAGATAATTTTAACCTGAATATTTAGGAACTATGCTGAGGAAACATTATTAAGTGAAATTAAACATTTCAGAAATGTTTCATTTTAAAAATCACACCAAAAATAATTAAAAACGCTACATGAATTCAGAAATTGATTGGTATTTAAAAACACTATTTTTTCTGACAAATAAATTACAATTCGATTTCATACCGTACCAAATATAGTTCTATTAAGGGCACACACTTCCAAAGTGGCATTCCTCCAAGCATTGATGACGCAATGGTACTGGAACTGATGTCGCCTGGTGTTGAAGGAATCTGAGCAACGCTCTTCAATGGATTCACAGTTCATCTTTTTGGCCGCAATTTCCCACGATCTGAAGTGTGTTGGACATTCTTCAACGTATCTAACTGTCATGGCAGACTGTTCACAAAATGTGATGGCCGAAACCTTCCAAAAACGATATTAAATGGAGCTGATTCATCTATACAGATACATTTTTAATTATTCCTTCTTAAAGAACAATATAATGATAAACGTTAGATCTGTTTTTAAAAATTCCGTTATTGGAACTATTTTTTCTTAATGTGTCTTTTTTTCTATGATTACCATTAAAAGTTGAAAGTAGTCGTATTCTCGGCATTAAATCGACTCAAGTCGAGCTATTTGAGGAAATAATAGCCAATGTCTGGTCGCCAATTACCATTGCAACAAAAGGGTTCAGATTATTAAATGACTTATATCAAGTCGCGTTTTAAAATAAACAAAATTCGTGAAAATAAAATTGATCAAATGAGGATATATCAAGCATTAAAAAACTAAATCGGTATCACATACATTTAATTCATAAACTAGTCCATCAATTATAATTATTATATAATAAATTTTACCTTTTTAAAAACGGTCATTGTTGACAGCAGTAAAATCCTCCACACAAGCCCTTCCATTCTCTCCAGGGTAAACGAATGTGGTGATTTTTATTAAAATCACTGAACTTAAATATATAAAGATTACCTGAGATAACTCAATGGGCAGACTGGCAATAAAATGCAGATTGGCAACAGAAAACTTGTTGGATATCAAGTCGTCTTTTAACAATTATGTTAAGTAGAATTAGAACAAATATTTGCTCTTATTCTGATGTACGTTATAACGACAGTCATGTTCTTATCATTTGCATATGTGCAGAACTCTGCGCAGAGACAGAGTTGCGAAGTCTTCAATTGGGTCTGTCGCCTACTTATTATACCTACCAATCAATTTCTGAATTAATACAAATAATATCTCTGCTAACACAACTGAATTCAGGCGAATTTAAGACGGGGCGAAACCGTTTGCAAGTGTAAAAGAGCGAAAATAACACGGAAATAAAAACACTTCATAACATTCAACAGTTTTATTATTGCATTTCTTTTAGTATTTCCCCTAATCATAATTTTTCATATCTTCTTACTCTGTTGACAAATCATTTGAAAAAGCCGCTTGATGTTATAAGAAAAGGTAATTCAATGAATGTGACATAAAAAAGGAATGAAAATCGTTGCAAATAAACATCAAAAAAAAGAAAATATTAATTATATTTGGTATGAAAGTTCCTCAGGTAAGAGTTATCGTTCCTAAATCCCAAGGCCCAATCACCTTGGGGACTTTTCAATTTCGAGGAAAATTCCCTAAATATTGTGTTGGAATGATAAATGCAAAAGTATTTTATTGTATGGCTATATAAGAACATACATTCGCTTAATGCAAAACTAAGCCAAATAAATAAAGAGGAAAATTAACTCGTACGATTTCATGTATCCCAACCTGAGAGAAATTCAAAGCCACCTTCCCATCCCCTTAATGTGGTATCGAAAATCTGTCGATATTAATGTGCGTTAAAGTACATTATAATTGAAATACTTTCACCGGAATAGAATTTTCTTTCACAATATTTAAGGTCAGACGACACGTTCCTCAATTTTATATAACTTTTTCCAGGAATTTGATAATAGTTTACTACCACTTTGACAAGCCTTCTTGCAGAAAAATATTATTATAATACCTTACCAGCCATTTCTGCAAAATACTAGAGTATGCAATATCCTATATAATCTTCTTAAAAATACACTTGCTGTTTCAATTGCTGATATAAAAATAAATATACAGCAGAGAAATTAACAATATTGGAATAGTAAGCGGCAACAGCTCTAACCACTCGGCCATCTAAGCATATATCCATATAAAAGTAAATTTTAATCATTTTAAAAAAAATTAGACAAATTTTTTTCATTGGAACTCTTTATTACAAGGAGATACTAAAAAGGTGCTCGAGGAACGTGTCGTCTGACCTTAACCAAAAAATACGTTTTAGAAAACTTTGGAATGGTAAAATTCTTAAAATCCCCAGCGGGATTCGAACTAATGACTTACAGATCCATAGTCAACATTCCGACCCACTGCGCTACACTGATAGATAAAAATGGTGGAAAAGAACCTATTTATAAAATTATACTTCATATTATTGTTTATTTCGATAAATAATACGATACAAAATAATCGTCCCTTATGTCCCTTACCACCTTACATGTAAATAATGAATTTTCCAATTATCAAATTAAATCTATTAATGTAACATTTTTTAAAAAGAGCGGTCCCCATACAATTCGCCTAAGTTTAAAGCAGCCAGTACCGGAATAACATGCTTACAGATTTACTTTTTTGAGTATAGCATCATCAAAAAGTGGTGTATAGAGCCACCTTAAGTAGGTCAAAATATTTTTCAGATAAGAAATACGTGTATTATTCATGTTTAATAGTTCTCGCTCGGGGATTTCAATTGTTCATTGTTAAAGAATAAAGGGTATCAATTTATGTTAAGTTTATAAATTTTGCAATTTGTTAAATCATGAGAATTTCCAGCGTCGCTTTAAAACAAGAGGCTCATGAGCGACAACACTGTACATTATTTCTATTGACAACGATTGAAAACTGAATGCAGACCTAGAAAAACCATAAAGTTGGCTACTTTAAATTGTAAATTTCATGACACCTTAGGCATATGTCTGGCTATAGGGGGTGGTCATAGAGTATATAATGTTTAAAAATCTTATTATTTCGCCCTAATATAAAAAAAACACAGAGAAGAGAATGAAGCTTTAAGCTGTCTATCAAAATATAAAAAATAGCTTTTGAGGCAAGGAGGATTTTGCTGACATTGGATGCAAAGTTAAAGAGAAAACAAGTCTACTATATTTTCTTCATCCCAAATGCATTAGGGGATTTTTGTCTGGTCCTGGTGTCAGGGCATTATATCGAGTAATTGTTTTCAAATAAATATACAATACAATGCATGTAATTTATAAAATAATTTTAATCATCTTAAAACACTAACATGGATTAAAATTAATATAACATTAATCATATTTTATACAATAACATATCATATTTACTTGTACTCTATTGTAATGTAGATCATAAGCTATGGCATTGATAAAATATAATAATCACTAGACACGATCTCGTTGCGAGCAACGAGGAGGTCTTCCGTCCGCTGAAGACGGAAGACCCTAATAATAAAACACTGTTTTTGTCTAAATCTTAATTAAAGAGTGTTTTTCAACTTGTACTACAGTCAAACACCCTTTTATGTTGAATATTTTAGTTAGAAAATTAGACAAAAAGGAGAGAAAAAAATAGAGAGAAAGAACAAATCTTGGCTCCGGTGAGATTAGAACACACAGCCTTTGCAGGTGTCTCAAAACATGGCTGACGCAAAATAATTCCCGAATTTGTCTTTGAATTTTGGGAGTTTCCGCCCGGAAGAGGAGCTGAGTTTTTTTATGAGATGAAAAACAACGCGTAAGATGTCTGACTATTCAGGTTTGGTAACAGTGCGAGGTCATTTGAAATATTGATGCGTGTTTGTGTCTGAAGGGGGGGGGGGGGTGAAAAGACCCGAGCTTGATTTTCGTCTTAAATAAATCGAAAATAGAATTTTGAGGTGTGGATCTCGGATTCGGTTAACAACAATTTGGGGGAGGCCTAAAACAATGACTGATGCATTTTACCCATGTATTTAGTGTTGAGAATGTTTTTTCGTGTTGCTTACTATTATGTTTGACTGTTTTATTTCAGCAGGATTGATAAAATCTTTATAAATGTAGAAATAACGAAATCAGTAACACGTAAATTTATTCGGTAAAAATTTGATGACAGTAATTTCCACAGTTCTAACATTCATAAGTAGTTCACACGCTATCGTAGATACAAACTAAACGGAAAACAAGAAATATACATGCAACAGAAATATTACGCGGCTGCTTACATCCCTTGTACTGTGTAAATTTTAAGTCCCCGTACAGGCTATACTCGCCGTTTGATCTCAGGAATTTCTTCTTAATTGTTCAATCCGCTGCATATTTCACAGACAATAAGAATGGGGTCCGAGGTACATTTACGCAAAATTTCATTAGGATTGAGTAAGGGGCTCGGGAGTTAGAATTTTTTTCTACAGTACATGTCAAGCGCGCCAATCGAAACTCGAATGCCCAAAAATTCATATCCCTCTTAAAAATGAACGAACAGGTCAGGTCATTAGTACAGTAATCTAGACTTGAACTAGGTTGAAAAAAAGGTTCAAGATGAAAGATCCAGTAAAATCAGGCCAGAAAAACTTAATGATTTTGTGAATAGGAGGGGGGGGGGGTCGGTGCGTGTACTGTGTAAATTTAATTTCCACGAATAGGCAATAAGCGCCGTTTAATCTCAGGAATTTCGTCTTAATTGTTCAATCCGCTGCATATTTCACAAACAATAAGAATGGGGTCCGAGGTTCATTTTCACGAATTTTCATTAGGATTGAGTAAAGGGCTTGGAAGTTTACTATTTTGTTATACCTTCATGTTAAATACTGAAATCTGATTGGTTAAGACGCAGTTAATAATATGTTCTATTACCCTCAGCGTTAGCAACGCACTTAGCAACGGGTAACATTTAAAAATGTTACATGCGCGAACATTATGCGCGTACGGTTCGCTGTAGAATTCACGTTATTCCTATATAAAAGCAGTAAAATTTTCTTAAAAATTAAGACATTCAGTATAACAAAATAAATAGTGCCTGTTTGGGAGGATAACAGTTGAAATTGACACTCGGGTGTCAATTTCAACTGTTACCCTCCCAAACAGGCACTATTTATATAATGTTTGACTGTTTTTTTCAGCAGGATTGATAAAATCTTTATAAATGTAGAAATAACGAAATCAGTAGCACGTAAATTTATTCGGTAAAAATTTGATGACGGTAATTTCCACAGTTCTAACATTCATAGTAGTTCACACGCTATCGTAGATACAGACTAAACGGAAAACAAGAAATAAACATGGAACAGAACTATTACGCGGCTGCTTACATGCCTCGTACTGTGTATATTTTTAAGTCCCCGTACAGGCTATACTCGACGTTTGATCTCAGGAATTTCTTCTTACTTGTTCAATCCGCTGCATATTTGGAAGACAATACGAATGGGGTCCGAGGTACATTTACACAAAATATCATTAGGATTGAGAAAGGGGCTCGGGAGTTAGAATTTTTTTCTACAGTACATGTCAAGCACGCCAATCGAAACTCGAATGCCCAAAAATTCATATCTGGTCATTAGTACAGTAATCTAGACTTGAACTAGGTTGAAAATAAAGGTTCAAGATGACAAATCCAGTAAAATCAGGCCAGAAAAAGTAAATGATTTTGTGAATAGGAAGGGGGGGGGGGGGTCCGTGGGTGTACTGTGTAAATTTAATTTCCACGTATAGGCAATAAGCGCTGTTTAATCTCAGGAATTTCGTTTTAATTGTTCAATCCGCTGCATATTTCACAGACAATAAGAATGGGGTCCGAGGTTCATTTTCACGAATTTTCATTAGGATTAAGTGAAGGGCTTGGGAGTTAGAATTTTTTTATAGTACATGTCAAACACGACAATTGAAACTCAAATGCCAAAAACTTCATAACTCTGTTATTAATGAACGAATTGGTCTGGTAATTAGTACAGTAATCTAGAATGGTAATTAGTTGAAATAAAAGGCCCAAGTTCAAAGATCAAGTAAAATTGGGCCAGAAATACAAAATGATTTTATGAATTGGGAGGGGGGGGGGGTCGGTCGGTGACTTCTATATTAAACGTAGAATATTAAATTCTAAATATCACATATTACACAATTTCTAAATAAAATACATATGTTAGAACAATATAGAAGCGTTGTTTGAAAGATGTAGCTATTGATTTTTTTTTTACATCTATTTATTCTTAGGCTCAAACACTCATAAACGGGTGGTCAGTTTTTAAACCTTGTCGCAGTCACCCGTTCGTTTGTATAGTTACGTATATAAACTTCGGAGGTTTTTCTTAATCCCGACAGGCAACAGATTTGTATCAGTATATAGACATGCACAAAAAAGGGAAAAAGTACATCATCTGTAATAAAAATGACTTTTTAGCGTTGACTTCCAATCAGTAAGAAGACAATCATTAAACAATGCATTTAAAATTATTTGAATCCATAGACATTAACCGGTAACTTGATATAAAATATGTATAATTTTTGGACGCCAATGTTCATTTAGCTTCTATCCACTTTACTCCATGTTACCTGTACTAGTTCTTATTCAAATGCTAAAACATTTGTACTTTAGAGAGAGAGAGAGAGAGAGAGAGAGAGAGAGAGAGAGAGAGAGAGAGATTACATAGTGTTTTATAATGTTCAGGAAATCAATATATAAGAAACCTAGGTCAATAATCGCATATATACATGCATGTGTGTATCTATATATGGGATTAAATACTAAGCAGTCCTCCTTTTTAAGCCGAGTAGAATAACGTGGGTGCATTGCTAAATATTGTGTGCATACAGTCATTGAGAAGGCGGCATTTCTTTGATGCCGGCAAAGCGACCCAGCGAACTCTAATGCGGTCGAACTGTAGGGGCATGTCTTTGATGTCGGCGATGCGACGAGCGTCGGAATTTAGAGAGCTGCTGACAGAAAAGAGCTCTATATTTGTACTGAAAAAAGCCTCTATTTTTTTTTTATTTATGACACACATAAAACGGAACACATTCAAATCCATCATTTTAAAGATAAAACCATTAATCAATCACAAATAAGAAAGAAAAAAGATTCGGCACTCAGGGACTGAACCCGGGTCGCCTGGCCACAAGTCCACCACTCTAACGACTGATCTACGCAGACCCTCGTTTCAGAATTTTGGAGTCCAAAATCTCAAGAATGCGTGGATCGATTTTAAAACGAATTTCATATTCAGAAGTTTTCAGAGCGTCTCTATCGAATGAAAAAATAAAAAAAATTCAAATCCAAAAAATTGAAAAACTAAGATTTTTCATTTCCTTCCGGTGACGACCGGAAGTGACGGCAGACGTTCGGATATGCTAAGGGCACTGCGGCCGTTCACTCTCTACCTTCTCTGAAAATTTAAAAGTCTTATCTTGAATACTTTTTGAGAAAAATCGTGAACAAGCAAAAACATAAAATCTTTAATATCTCGGTACCGGAAGTGACGACCAAATAAATCTCGCGTAATTTTCTTACAAATTTTGTCATCAATAAGATCTGAAAGTTTCATTAAAATCGGCTGAAGCGTTTTTGAGAAAACGTGACAGAAAAAAAAATTAATAATAATAATAATAGAGGAAAAGAAACAAAGCAAAAACAATAAGGTCTTCCGTTTCCAACGGAAGACCTTAATAATAGAGGAAAAGAAACAAAGCAAAAACAATAAGGTCTTCCGTTTCCAACGGAAGACCTTAATTATGGTGGTCTGATATAGATGATGCTTTGTTCCGGTGAGCTCTTTAATTTTTTAATACTTACAGTACCGATCAGACCCAACCTAACAGAAAGTAAACCCCGACTAAACCCTGAGTTTACTTTCTGGATTTACTCTGGGTTTACTAGAGTGGATCCAAAGTAAATCCAGAGTAAACCCCAAGTAAACCAAGAGTGGACACAGAGAGTAAACCCCGATCAGAAGTATACCCTGAATGCAGACGCTACATGTGCATTCAGAATATACAAGGGGCAGGAATTACAGGCAGTAGGATGGGAAAATAAAATACAGGTCTGCTTCACACTTCAGTGCGTATAGTTGACTCCAAAAGCAATTCTCGAGTAAACCCAGAGTAAACCCCGAGTGGACCTAAATTTTCAAAAAGTAAACCCAAAGTAAACCCGCGGTTTAGTTGGGGTTTACTATGGTGTTATGATGGGTCTGATCGGTACTGTATTTCTTAGCAAGTTTGAACATATATTATGTATTCATATATATTTGCTTTATTAAACACAGATGACTGGATTGAGAAGATTACAAAGCCAAATCAGTGTTCTCTTTAAGTTAAAAGTTATGTATCCCATTAATCAACAGTCATTTTTTAATCTAATAACAGTTGCATAAGATTAGTTTTAACCAAAACCTTTCCATACCAGTACCATTTTGACTACAACTGGTTGCCATACATTGTCTTATAAAAAAGGATATATCGTAGATTGTGATGATTTTGACGATTCGTTTTGTAATCGGATAGCCATGCTATGACCTTGAATTGCTAGTATTACATATTGGTCACTATGTTTACCTAGATACTAGTACTGCGCAATTAATTGTTGTAATGACAACTAACAGAATGAACTCTGTGACTCTTGTTGCACTGCGTAGTATTCCTAAATGATGTTATGAAACCAGGTTCATAATACGGGCATAATAATATCCAAATTGAAATAATTTAAAAAAGTGTCATATTTGGCGATTATGGGTCTGCAAAGAAAGCTCTGATACTCTATATTGAGTCATGTATTGCATATAATTCTATATCACCTCGGGTACACCAAGACTCAGGACTCGGAGACTTAAATCCTGCATCCGTACTCTTTGATAGGCAGTTTTGTTAGTTTTGTTACTTTATTTAGAAATAAATTATAACTATGAAATTCGAACACTAAATGTTCATTTGTGATCATCGTAGATGTGTCGAACTGGTCAGAACTGTCCATCATATATATATATATATATATATATATATATATATATATATATATATATATATATATCCCTGTAAAATGATGTTATACAGATTTTTAGAGTTTGAGATTTAGAGGAATTTTTAGATTTTTTATTTAGAATTGTAATTTTGGGTTTTGATCCCGCTGATAGAGATTCTTTGATTTGGGTTGCTTTTAATTGTTGTAATTTGACTATACTTTAATAAAAATATGGTGCTTACTAAATTCGAGCTGACTCTCAAGTGGATCCATAAGACGGAAGGGTTACAGTTTTCAGCTGTTGTCACAAAATGTTTTACGACGGTTTCAAGCTCGCTTGATATGATTTCCTCTTAGTTTAATAGGTTTTAATACCTAGTCAGCAATTTGATTACATAACAAGAGATAACCCCACAAAACCTAGCAACAAATAGTGTTTATTTCACATATCCTTATGTTTTGTTAAATACTAATAAATTTAGGTACTGCTTTCTTCGCAGTGGTGTTATGGTGCCTATCTATACTACTATATTTAATTGATAGACTCGAATTTTGGGGCTCTAATACCGATAAATCGGAAGAGTACTGTCTTTTGTTTTATACATTGTAAACATCATTGGTACTTGAAGATTACCAATTTGTTTTTATATTTTCCCAATCAAGCTTCGCTAATTAATAATCAACGAAAACTCCATGCAAAAAAACACATTGTATTTCTTAGGAGAGTGAAGATAGAATGTTATATCGTTTAAATGATAAATGTCCTACGGACCTGATTTTACGATATAATGCGTTCCGTGTATTGTGTCTAGAGCAAAGAAAATACGTGTACGTTGGTGAAAAGGTGTTGAATTCTTCCATTATACATGTATGGATTAAAATTTTAGATGAAAGGTATTTAGTTTCAAAAAAAGGTAACTTGACTGTCATTTTCATTGCAACTTCAATTTTTTGTTACATTACAGGTATTTGGGAGACATTCTAATTGTAGTGAGGGCCTTTTCCAAGACACAGTTAGATTATTCTAACTAAGGAAAGTGCGGTGAAATTAATAGCATTATTGTAGGTATGTAGCTTTGTTATGTAAATGTCAAGAATACGGTGTGTCGACGTATCTACTAAGTATTTCGTAAATGCTCGATATGCAATGTCAAGCCGTGTAGGCCAAAGTCTATAGTATGTTATAACTTTATAGATTTTGAAGGGGATTGAACTACAAAATCCCGATCCCAAATTTACTCTCTCTCCCTCTTATATATATATATAATCCGGTAACAAAAAAGGATAAGTGCTAAACATAAGGATATCTGCAGTAGAAATCTTTTCATACATTATCTTTTTTACTTCAATGTTCAGGTATTTAGTGTATAATTTTTAAAAAATTGATAATTATGGCTATCGTTGCTCAAGTGAGCGATGTGGTCCATGGGTCTTTTGTTTGTTTTTTTTTTGTTTTTTGTTATTGTGTTGTTTTTTTAAATGGCTTGAATTAACTATTATATGAAAGGAATTATTATTTAGGTCGTTAATTGTCAGTTTTGAAGCAAAGTTGATAATACCTGTCTCTTACCATATCTATTTTTAAAAAGCAAATTTTATAGGGCATGACCCAAATAACTCTTCATTTAAAAAAACCCTTTGTACCGACTGACTGCACTGAGAATATCACAGCTGTTTACAATCAATTGGCAAAACTGCGCCAATAAAAGCGTTCAATTTGAAATCGATTTTTGATATCATAATTCGTCTGCCTTTAACAATGATTTTTTTTCAATAAAAACCTCATTTTAATTACCATGTATCGCCAAATCTATGGAAGTTACTACTGTTAATGTATTGTCCTCAGCGGTAATTTACTAGTACTTTTTTAACATCAGCTAACTAATTTAAAAGCAGAAACAACAATTTGAACGAAACACAGTTCATAGTATCACACACAGTTTATTAACACAAAAAGCGGTTAACATTTGGTCTTATTCGTAGCTGTTAATGTAATATACAAATAATACAGAATTGTCTATAAAATATGCATTCAGTTTGAAAGTACATTGGTTTATAAGTCATGAACGATGATTATGTGTAATTTTTAAATATGATAAATCTTTAGATAAAACCATTCCACCATTTCTTTATTCAGCTTTTGGAAAAGTTATAAACACAGTCAATTATATACACAAGTTTTTTCTCATGTAATATTGGATTTTCTTCACATTTCCGGTTTCCCATTCGGCCACAAAGAGGTTGTCTCTAGTATCCACACATAAACCCCATGGGTGACGTAAATTCACGATTTCAATGTAGCGGAGGAACTGTCCATCCTGGCTTATGATGTGGATGCAGTTGTTGTAAAAATCTGCTGTCAGGATACGACACTTGCTGTCTGTAGCAATGCCAATTGGTTGAAACGTCGATTGAGAGGAAGAACCGGTGTATGAAAACCGGAATTTTCCAGTCTGATCGACTACCACGACTGCCTTTGCAAAACTGTCGGCAACACAAATATTTAGATTTCTGTTCTCGCACAGATATTTAGTATTATAATTTGACGAATAGAGAGGTTGGCCATTTTCATAAAATTGGATGGTTTGTTTTTCTTTGGAGCCAGAGTAACGCACAACTCTAGCTTGTTTATTATCATCAGTGATCATGATAACCAGGAGGTCATTAGCGAATGTATTACATACATTTAGAGGTTTCCATCCGGATAGTCTAAGCCATGTACTTTTCTGTTTATTTTTCACTATCCACACAGTTTTGTCATCAAAATCAGTGTAAACAAGTTCACCACTCCCTGTCACTGCAATATCTATTGGCATGTTTCCCGACTTGGTTTGGATTGATTTAAGGAGTTCTCCTTTGAGGTTGTATAGGCTCATAATATTTTTCTCACCACTCATCCAAATATCTTGATCGCTTAGACAACGCACGCTGCACAATTTTTGTGTGTCTCCGTATTCTGTGTTTATATGTGTGATGATCCGTGGTTCATCTGAGAGCTGCTTAGTTTGGGGAGAGGATTCAGCACCGTGAGAAAACATTGTGTACCCATGTTCTTCTGTTTTAATAGATAAATCTGACAGAGAACCAATCTGTTGATGAATATGATCTTTATTAATCTTCTGAGGGGTGAAGTTTGGTAATGAAACTGTGAGTTTAGGGGGCAATCTTCTGAATTTAGCATTTCTGGATTTGTAGATAGAGACATGACTGACATCATTCGAGTTTAGAAGTTTCTTCAGATCAGCAATGTTCTCTACAATGTCTGAAATACTGCGATTGATTCCATTTTCCTGCTTATCAAGGACAACCAGGTGTTTGGATTCCATTTCATTCAAATCAGATTTCAGCTTCTTGATGGCATTGTCTATTTCTCTGTGAAAATCTTCTCCATGTTTTTCAATAGAGTCTGCCAATTTCTTTGAATTTTTTTTCATATCATCTTTCTGAACAAGAATGTTAGATTTAATTTCTTGATACCGAGGATAAATTGATTTCTCTAATTCTTCTAAATCTTTCTGCCATGCTTCTTTTAAGGTTTGTAGATATTCAAGAATACCCACCTGTGTGTGTCCTAGATGCTTATTGGAAGAGACACACTGCACACAAATTGGAATGTCGCACTCTGTACAATGAAGTTCACATTGTTTAGTATTATGTATTGAACATTTTGGATAGCTCGTAGTAGACCCCCGATTTTTGAATGTTACCACTTTGTGTTCTCTGGATTCATCTAGGAGATGTTTTCCAACGCAGGCTACACACAGATGTATATGACAAATGTCACAGTACATAGGGGGGCCCGGGGTCTCACAGAGATGACACCGTAACACATCCTGGGCCCAGGTATGACGGTCCATGCTTTATTCGAATCTAAAAAACACAGAAGGTTGTAATTATTCTTGTCCACATTGAACTGTTTTGTTTTTCAATTATGAACTTTCAAAATACATGCAATAAAAAAAACTCGATTTCATACAAAATTCTTCCGACCTATTTCCCAACAATTTTGTACAAAGGACTCTTTATTTGGGTTGACAAAACAGATTCATCTCTATCGCATAAATATATTTGCCTATAACAATTGATATGAATCTCGTGCACAACGTAATACATGTAACTAGTATCTGCTTTACGTTTCATTTATTTTTTTTCTCATTTGAACGCAGTTTCATAAATCATAACGATATATATTTTTTTTAAAATGTTATGCAGGTAAAAAAAAAGTTACTCAGTTTACGTTTTACAAACCCCTCTGCAGTTTATTTTTTAAAGTAAATTGTTTCATTTTATGATATACAGTAAAAAATAGGTGAACTTAAATTCATTCCTTAATTAGAGAACATAATCAACTGCATGAAAGTTTACAAACCTTGTCAATCCAACATGGCGATTCTAACAAGGTGTCTGATAACATGGATTCCTAATGACGCAGTTCGTGTGTTTGTGTAAGCTTGAAGTAGACTGGTCCTCTGTCTCTATCGAACGAAAGATCGCGTATAACAGACAGGCATTGCCAGTCTCAGCTTGAAGTCTTTTCAGAACGTAAAATGGCCGTTATATATCGCGCTTTAAATAGCTTTAAAGACCTGTAGGTTATCTGTCTTCTTTCTTTAAATCATAAATGGTGGTTGACTTGGTGTTTAAAGGAGCATAGTCACGATTTTGGAAAAAAAAAATATCCGATTTTGTTTACATTTGAATGTTGAGGTGACAATTCTAGATCTAGACCTAAAATGAATGTGTTGATCGTTAGGAATTGTTTAATTATGCTATATGTGCTATTTCTATTTTAAACTTTCTTGTGCATTGGTTGTTAAGAAGAAAAATTTAAAGCATTATTCTTACGTATTCCTTTGTTAAACTTTGTACCCTGCCTGAGACCCGAGTTTTTGGTGCAGTGGTTCTGGGGAAGATTTCTTTTATAATTTAGAATCCTCACTATACATGTATAAACAAGCTTTTGGGTAAATATTGGCATTTCTAATGCAGTGGTTTTTGAGGAAAATTTTTTTTCAACGGATTTCTATTTTAAACTTTGAACCCCGCCTGGGGCGCGAAGTTTAGTCCGAGGGTCACGATTTTTACAAATTAGAAACTTTAGAATCTTTACTATATAAACAAGCTTTTATATGGGTTACGCTCTTTATTTTTACATTTTACAATCCCTTCCCAAAAGGATGCTTTGTACCAAGTTTGGTTGAATTTGACTCAGTTTTTTTTTTTTACTCAGGTTTTAGAGAAGTCAAAAATGTAAAAAGTTTAGAAAAGGACGGACGACGGACAAAGGTGATCAGAAAAGCTAACTAGAACCTTCGGATCAGGTGAGCTAAAAATAGAATTTGACCAAAATTTGACCATGCCCCTTTAATATGTATAGCTGTGACGTCAGCAAATCTCTTTAATAAGCTGGACTGCAGTTAGTTACAGTACCGATCAGACCCAACCTAACACCAAAGTAAACCCTAACTTAAACCCGGGTTTACTTTTGGGGTTGACTTTAGGTTTACTCTGGGTTTACTTTTTGAAAATTTGGGTCCACTCGGGGTTTTTACTTTGGGTTTAATCCGGGTTTACTTTGGATTTTCTTGGAAATTGCTTTTTTATCTTACCATACTACTGCCAGTAATTCCTGCCCCTTTTATGTTCCAAATACACAGTTAGCGTCTGCTTGCAGGGGTATACTTCTGAACTTCTGACTGGGTTTACTCTCTGTGTCCACATTGGGTTTTCTTTGGGTTTACTCTGGGTCCACTCCAGTAAACCCTTAGTAAACCCAGAAAGTAAACCCAGGGTTTAGTAGGGGTTTACTTTCTGTTAGGTTGGGTCTGATCGGTACTGTACAGCATAAAGGAATGGACTAAATGCATTTGCGCATTAATATCCTTTTAACCCTTTTTTCTGTCTAACATTTCCCTTTAATGTGTTCAATAATCTATTAAATAATCATCTTTTTTGTATGAACATGAAAAAGAAGAAAAAAGTCTTTCAGAGGATTTTGCATTTACATTGACCTATACCTTAGAATTTTTCAGGTTGCCATAGACTTTAAGTGAAGCTCAATATCCCTGATCAACAGGCTTTTTGTGTTTAATACGAAGAAGATTATTCCAATGTTAAAAAATTTAGTGTCTAATACTGCATTTTCGAGAAACCAACTCACATTTGCCTTTGAAACTCAGTTAAAGGTCGCTGCACACTCTTTACCCAAAAGCTCTGTTAATGTGAATCATGAGCCAGATAGAGATAAGGGGAAAGTAAGTACTTAAAATGGTCTGAAAAAATTGTAAATGCATGGTCTGATGACATTTGACCTTCAAACATCATTCAAGGTCACTGAACACCCTCTGATTTCAGGCACTCTGTGTGTAAAGTATGAGCCAGATTGGACCAAGGGAAGAGAATATATGATCCGGACATGGATTTTTTTTCAGACAGTTCTTCTATGACCTTAATCTATACGAGACATGGTTCAATGTTCATGCACACCCTTTAACTACATGTAGACACTCTGTAGGTGAAGTCTGAGCCAAATTGGGCCAAAGAGAGCGCAGATATGCTCCGAACGAGATATCAGATAGACTGACAGACAAGCTAACACTACGGGACACCCGCAAAGCGGTCCTAAACACAAGAAGCCCATGTGCTTCATCGCTTACCTGTACAACAGCTCATTGTATCATTTCATGTTAGTTTTTTAAACATTTTCCCTGCATATTTCTATGTTTAACTTAAAACACTTCTTGGGGCCCCAGTATTGGTCCAGCAGTCACAATTTGAACAATTTAGAATCTACATTATTTACTGCCTCCAACATTTGCCTTTGAATGTCGATGGCATTGACAAACAGACTTTGAAGAAAGCATATATGTATTTCGTAGGCACTATTGTTGACCTAAATCAATAATTTGAAGGCACATTGTCATTATTGTAATATTTTTTGGCAAAGCAAAGTTCATAGAACGGTTGTTTCTTGTTATAAGAACTATATGTCCTGCAATTGTGCATTAACTTTTAGAAACAACAGCAAAGAATAAAAAATCTAACCAGATGTGTTCAAAAATCATTATTATCATAGAATATCGATGAGTTACAAGAAAACATAGGTAATCATAGATTACTAAGCTCACCGAGACGGAGCATCACCCTTATGAGACATCACCTTCATAAGACCACCTTTATCATTTTATATGAAAATCATACTTTATGATCTTGGATATTCATGGATTCTGTTTTGACAAAATATCGTATATCATCTGATAAATTTTTTTATGATAATCATATGTTAATATGTTAATCAATACAATGATATAAAATTAAATATTGCATCATGTTATATTTCTAATATAATATATATCATATAATAAATAAAATACCGTAATAAACAATAATGAGATTTGATATTGTAACGTATGATATGACATTGTATTGTGTTATACCTTATTGTATTTGATCACAAAATACAATATCATAAAATATAATACAATATAGTATCAAATTACAATATCATATTACATAATACATCATAACACTGAAACATGATATTATATTGTATAATATAGAATGATATTGAATGACACTGAAACATATTTGATACATTATATGATATTATATCATATAATACAATATAATTTGATTCCAACATTGTATCTTATCAAATGATACAATATTATGTGATATGGTAAAATATTATTAAATACATAATTATAGTATACATATTGCATCATATGACACAATAAAATATATTACAATATCATATAATACAATTTCATGTGATATGATAATATATCATATAAACCAATATCATATCATACAATATCGTATGATACAATATTATATAATATTACAATATCATATAATACAATTTCATGTGATATAATTCTATATTACTGAGTCAATATCATATTATACAATATTTATGATACAATATTATAGAATATACAATATTGTATCATAGGATACAATATAATATTTTGCAATATCTTATGTAATTGTATCATGTGATAAAACAATAAATTAAAAATACGATATAATATTATACAATATTGTTTTATAATATACAATACTATACATAACAATATCATGAAACATAATCATATCATAAAATATCAAAAAAATTGATACAATATCATATCGTATCGTATAACTTTTTATAATATAACATATGATATCATATTGTATCATATCAAACAATATTGTTTCATATCATACAATACTTTATCATTGGAATCATGTTATATCATTTATCAACAAACACATCTATCTATCGAGCTGGTTTGAGTGAGGTAGGAGATTTCTTTAGCATCCTTGATAATGGAGATCAGGCTCTGCTTCTGAAGCAACCTCTGCATTTAATTTATAATAAAGATAAATCAACTATGCAAGCTATCATCTATAAAACATGTGACCTGTTCCAAAAATCTAAACCTCATCCAGCATCCGAAACCTATGGCTCAGATTCAGCATTCAAGCCCATCAGGTGCATTTGTATCATAAGACGCATCATCCATGCAATTTTGGTGAAGTTTGGACCAGTAATAACTAAGATATCATCATCAGAGGGCACTAGCAATTAAAACGTTAACTTCCTCCAGCATCCGCAACCTATGGCTCAGATTCAGCATCCATGCCTGTCAGGTGCATCTGTATCATAAGACACACCATCCATTCAAGTTTGGTGAAGTTAGGTTCAGTAATAACTAAGATTTATTTTTTAGCATCCTTGATAATGGAGATCAAGCTCTGCATCTGAAGCTACCTCTGCGATTCATTCATATTACAGTTAAATCAACTATGCAAGTTTGAAATAGTACTATCATCTATTAAACATGTGACCTGTTCCTAAAAACTTAACTTTATCCAGCATCCGAAACCAGACTATGCATTCAAGCCTGTCAGGTGCATCAGTTTCATAAGACACACCATCCATGGAAGTCTGGTGAAGTAAGGACAAGTAAAAACTAAGATATCATCATCAGAGGGCACCTGTTTCAAAAACTTTATCTAACCAGCTCTTAAAACCTTAACCTCCTCCAGCATCCGAAACCTATTGCTCAGATTCAGCATTCAAACTTGTCAGGTGCATCAGTATCAAAAGACGCACCATCCATACAAGTTTGGTGAAGTTAGGACCAGTAGTAACTAAGATATAATCATTAGGGGGCACCTGCAACAAAAACTTAACCAGCTCTAAAAACCTTAACCTCTTCCAGCATCCAAAACCTATTGCTCAGATTCAGCATTCAAGCTTGTCAGGTGCATCAGTATCATAAGACGCACCATCCATACAAGTTTGGTGAAGTTAGGACCAGTAGTAACTAAGATTAATCATCAGAGGGCACCTGCAACAAAAACTTTAAGCAGCTCAGCATCCGAAACCTATTGCTCAGATTCAGCATTCAAGCTTGTCAGATGCATCAGTATCATAAGACGCATCATCCATACAAGTTTGGTGAAGTTAGGACCAGTAGTAACTTAGATATTGCTATCAATGGGCACCCGCAACAAAAACTTTAACCTGCTCCAAAAACCTTAACCTCCTCCAGCATCCGAAACCTATAGCTCAGATTCAGCACTCAAGCCTGTCTGGTGCATCGTACAGTATCATAAGGCACACCATCCATGCAAGTTTGGTGAAGTATAGACCAGCAGTAACTAAGATACTGCTATCAAAGGGCACCTGCAACAAAAACTTTAACCTGTTCCAACAACCTTAACCTCCTCCAGCATCTGAAATCTAGGACCCAGATTCAGCATCCAAGTCTTTCAAGTCTATAAGTAGGTCCAGATGCATCATCCATGCAAGTTTGGTGAAGATAGGACAAGTAATAGCTTAGATACAGGACCTGCAACAAAAACTTTAACCAGGTCCGGACGCCGACGCCGACGCCACCGCCGACGCCGAGGGTATAGCATAAGCTCTCCTTGACTTCGTCTCGGTGAGCTAAAAAGATACTGGGATAAGATGGCGCAAAAGCCCATTGGGTTTAGTCGTTAAATTCAATAACAAATTATTTTTTTTCAGATTAAATCTATTTGATAATGTTAAAATACAAGTCTACAAAGCACAACTTTTACCTACTCATATATTTTAATAAGCTTTGAATGACACTTTTTGAAAGTTTGATACACACACAGCAGTTTGAATCAACATATTCCAAGTAATGAATATACAAGGGTTTTGTTGCGTTATAATTTCAAATGTAAAATTACCATGACATGACATATTTATGTTACAACTTTGAAAATACTTTCTTTAAAACGTTCTATTAAAATACAATAAATGCATACAGTTAAACTACACATTTCTACATAACCGCGGCAACATTTTATGAAAAAGAGAGACAGAAATTATAAGGATAATATTTACAGAAACTTATTAATAAGAAAACACTCATAATAAATTGTAATCGATAAAAATTTTATTATCATCAAAAACATAATAAAAAGATTTTTAGTCAATGAGGAAGAAGAAGAATTGAGTTTTGTATGTTATTTTTCTGGACTCTTTTTGTTTTCTTTTCCTCTACATTCAGTTCTCTTTATAATTATAAAAACATACTAGATACGAACTCGTTACGAGTAACGAGTAGGTCTTCCGTCCGATTTTTTTTTTTTTTAGATAAAATGATACCATGAGATATCGATACAATTTCAAAATTACTCCCCCCCCCCTGCCCCACCAAAAAAAAATAAATAAATTTGAAGATAAAGAATAAAAACCCTAATTACGTCAGACATGGGCCTGACGATGACTCTTTCAAACCGATAATGTAGAGATCAACAACTTTGATTTTTATAATGCATAACAAAATATTTATCGTTTTCAAGTTATTCGTAATAGAATTTACGAGTCTCTTGGTCCCTAATTAAAGTGGCCAGCCCCTTTTTCTTGATTTTATTGGATAGAACTTTTGATTTTCTTCTACTTTTGTTCTATATGTCTTGTCAAAATATCAACTGTTAAAAAGATACTGATCAAAACATATGGAAATTTTGATTCGAAATCTGTACCCCATTTTTGTGCCTAAGCGAGCTCCAAGGAATAGCGCCACTGGTGCAAAAAACTAAATAGTGCACAACTTCAAACCATGCTCTACCTATCCTGAAAATTTCAAAGTCATATCTCTTATAGTTTCTGAGATCAACTCTGCACAAAATTGGTCGTAAAAAATTACAAAATCGACCGTAAATCCGGACCGGAAGTGACGACGACAAAACATTCAAAAACATATAAAATTCAGATAATTTCCAATCATCTGTGAAAATATTGTTCAGATCGGTTGAGTAGTTTTCGAGAAATCGCGTGCACAAAATTTGGAAAAAAAAAATAATAAACAGTACGAAAACAATAAGGTCTTCCGTTGGAAACGGAAGACCTTAATTATACAAAATTGATTGTAATCAGAAATACGAAACAAAACTATAACAGAATATTTATTTCTAAAAATAGCAAATAGCCCAATTTTGGTATAAAACAACTTGTTTTCAAGCAGTTTTTCTTTCAGAAAACAGAGCGCATGCTTTAACAAACAAAATATTTTAATCAGAGATGTATCTAGCCAAGGCTAATAAGTGACAAAAAATTTTTCCTTGTTCAAGCATGTGCTCTATATTTCCCATTCATAAAAAGATAAGAAAAATATCAATTTTTGACTGATTTTGATTGAAAAAAAAAGAAATAGCGTCACTTCTGATGTCATATACATGTACTGCCAGTGAGTACAAATAAATCAATCAATAGGAGAAAAATATATTTTACGTCAACTCTTCTAAAATATAACATTATATAAATAGTGCCTGTTTGGGAGGGTAGGAATTGAAATTGACACCACGAGAAAACCATTGTCAACCGACGCGAAGCGGAGGTTGACTATGGTTTTCGAGGGGTGTTAATTTTAACTCTTACCCTCCCAAACAGGCACTATTTATTTTATTATACTGAATGTCTTAATTTCAAAGAAAACTTTACTGCTTTTATATAGGAATGACATGAATTCTATGGCGAACCGTACGCGCATAATTTACGCGCATGTAACAATTCGTTGCGATACCCGTTGCCAAGTGTGTTGCTAACACTGAGGGTAATAGAACGGATATTCAACCGCGTCTTAACCAATCAGATTTCAGTATTTAACATGAAAGTATAATAAAACATTTTATTGTACCAGAAACACTTAAAAAATGGCGAATTATGGGGGCCAAATTTCATATCTTACACAGTTCTTTAAAATTTTTAATTGGACAATAGCCATTCATAAAATAAAAGAATGATTAAATACATTTTTCGGTTTTTTACAAAGCTATTTGTCATTGTTAATACAAAAGAAAGAGATAAAAATGGTAGTGCCAATTAGGATTTAGATCTGCCTTTATTGCTTGTTCTCTAATAATTATTATAATAAGAAGTCTCGAACAATGCACCTCCACACATGGTTAACTCATAATATTTATAAAAAAAATCCTTTTCTTTTAATGTAAAAAGCAGTCAGTATTTTTTTAACAATCACCACTCCAAGCTTTAGGCAATGTACATATAAAAAAATAAGCAAGAAAAGTTTTACATCAATAACAAAAACAAGATCATAACAAAAAAGAAATAATATGCACTTTGAACTGACAAATGTTAACAATATTACAATCCAATCCACGTTTTTTACTTTGGAAATGTTCATTTATGTGGACCAAGATTTTGTATGGTTCTTTGTCCCAGTTTTAGACATTCATATCGACAAATACTAACACACTTAAAATACCAAACACGGATAATTTTTATTGCACAACCCCTTACATTTACTATTCAATAAACATAAAACGTGTCTAGTTGTTGGAAATGTAAAAGTATCATTATAGGCATGTATAAATAAAACAAAAATATGTATTATTTTAATTGTAAACAGCATCATTATTAAGAATACAATGCTCCCAAAAAATTGTATAACATACAGTTATATATGTTAAAAGAAAGAATGCAAGGTTAATTTAAATGAATGATCCTGAAAACAGGTGCCAATAAAAAAGTGAATAAGATATTGATGGAGAAAATACATTTACCTGCATCTATTTACAGGTTTATATAACTTCTTATTAAATCTCTCTATATTAAAAACAAACCCCAATTAATGTATAGCATCATGAGTATCATTATACAAAAGACAAACAACAGGTATCAGCACCATCTAACTCTAAAACAGATATTAAACTCTTACAGACAAAACAATGTAGTGACCCAATGCTCAATTTCTAAATTTGTTCCTTGTCTCAGGGTTGGGTTCATTAAAATAAATTGCCAATTACTGTAAATTTCTTATTTTACACACGTACTACTGTTTTGCATCAAATCACAAGAATACAAATTCGCGATTATCAATTTTTCGTAATGATTTCATATAGCTCAAAACTGTCAGAAAAAAGGGCGAGAATTTGAAATCCGCGATGACTACTTCTCGCAATTTTAGGCAGAAATTCATTCCTAGTGATTAATAAGAAATTTACAGTATCACCTTACCTGACCATTCTAAAGCTAATTTTGCCCACATCACAAGTCTAGCTTGCCTCTTCCCTTGAGCTACAGAATACTATAAGTGTACTATATTTGACTGTGTATTCTTTTAGAGCTTTTGGCTGAATGCGGCTTCTGCTAAATCAAGTACATCGTCAAATGCCATGCATATATGTATAAGATTAGTCATATTCTTGAATACGCTTTTTCAAATCTATGTCAAATTGTTCAAAAACTAATTTCCGCCAGATATCGTACACGCCAAATACAATAAGTTTACAGTAACTTGCCAATCACAAATGAATGTAGAGCATCACTACTCAAGTTCAGCAGTAAAATTGCCCATTATCTGTTTTCTTCCCCATTTTAAAGTTAATGTTTGCCCATACAATAAGTATACTTCAACAGCCCCCTGACAGGATGGATCAATTACTTGCTAATTGCAGAACTACTTGTCCAACAGGCAGATAAATCTAAAGATTCAATAAATATTCAGATTCAGCAGTAAAATTTGCCTATCATTTGGTTTCTTGTTAATTTTTAAGATAATTTTGACTGTACAATAGAGCAACTTTGCCCATTGCTATGAACAATCACTTGCAAATAAACTTAACAAATTTCCGCATTATCTGGTTTCTTAACCATTCAGAAGTGAACAGGCCCAGATAAAAAGTATACTTTACCCATTGCCATGAACAATCAGTTGCAATAACCTACCCAACGAACAGATATATATATAGTGATCAAATGCCTTGGTCAGGTATATACCGGTACATTAAATTTGCCCATTATCTGGTTTCTTGCTTATTCAAAAGTTGATATTGACCAGATACCCAAGGACATCAACATTGCTTGCAAATTAAACAATAACTGGCAAACAGATAGATGTAGAGATTAAATGCTCTGATCTAGTACTAAATATGCCCATATACTGGATTCTTTCTAATTAAAATGTTAATTTTGCCCATTCAACAATGTGAACAAACATTTGCTTAATAGCAATAACAATAAAATGCCCACTTTAAACATATACATATATGACTATAATGTCTACACATAGTTATCCTCAGCACTTTTGTCCATGTACACAGGGTTATTGATGGTGGCCGAGTGGGTGACAGTTCTGTAGGAGGGAGGGGAGTACATCTGTCCCCCTGTGGCCTCTGTGTAAGACAGTCTGTGACCCACGCGGGGAGGGGGGTGGTCGACAGGCAGGTTGTAGCCATTGCCCTGCCCCACAGGCCCTCGCCCCGGGGCACTGCCATTGCCCTCCACCCCAGGCTTCTTTTGTGTGGCCAGTCGTGCCAGTCTTTCCTGTTCTTCTCTCTGTCTCTGTAACGTCTGCCTTAATGTTCTTCTTTTCTAAATGAGAGGAAAAACAGCAAAGTGAGTTCAAAAGATATTAAGTACTAACACAATTTATATCATATATATTAAGTAGTGATGAAAATATTTTTCAAATAACTTTTGCACATGTTGTTCATATCTTTCTAAAAATGCACCCCCTCCCAAAAAAAACCCAGAAAACAAAAACAAAAATCACCCATTGCCAATTACACATCAAAACTTACAAAGAAAATTTGAACTTCCGTATTTTTTTTTTCAAATTTAATAGCACAATTGTTATCCTTTTTTATCTTCAAGTTGAAAACCAAAGGATTCTACTTTTATTCAAGGAAATGCCTTCAAAAATACTTTTTCAAATTGGTAAATACTCATTTGCAAAACCAACTTTAAAAGTTTCATCTATGTTTTTCCTAAAACTACATTAAACTCATTATCAAATTGATATCATTATCAAATTGATATATAGTGTCACTAAAGAGAGGAGATATATTTAAATAAGAATCAATATTCTTAAACTACAGTGACAGCAGTTGATTTTGTAAGTAAACTAAGATTTAGAAGCTTCAGATGTGCTTCATTTTGCCAATGGCTTTATGATCGGTTTGTTATCATTCAACCCTAGCTACTTCAAAAGTGTCAGGTAATATCTTCACCCTAGGCCTACACATTTATATGATTTCACCTTTTTCTGACTGAGAAGTTGTCATGTACAGCACACATCAAACACGTCTATACACATAAAAATCAACAATACAGGTACAGTAAACACACCTTAACAAGGCCTTTCAAAATATAGCATCAGCTAGGTACTTAATATTATTTGTTCTAAATATATGCTTAATGAATTTAATATTTTTTGAAGAATATGTAATGAGTAACTAGATGATCAATAGAGATCCTAAATGATAAATCCGTGCATGAAAAGATTTCTTTGCATCATGTAGAGATTCTCTGTTTTATATAAATATGTAAAAATGCTGTTACAAGGGGAATAACTCTCTCATAGTATTGAAATATTATGTATATTTTATGTAAATTGTATGCCTGTGAAATTAATTTTAATATTGTGAATTGGTCATATGTAACTGAATCATATTTATGTATATAATATAATAATTATACATAATTGTATATTTACAGGGTGATTTATTTTTAAATCATAAATAAATCATACCACAGCGAACCCTCTGGTGTCCGTTATTTATACTCCAACCATAAGGACCCCTCTTTCATTACTCCTCATGATAGTCTTATTATTGCTAATTTAGGCTTATTCTTCAATGCATAAGAAAAACTCTGAATACAGATATCTATGTATCATAGAATTTTATTCTGACATTGAACGTCATTATAATTGGTTTACATTTACAACAATCGGGAATGAACAACACCATCACAATGTAAACAAATAAATAAAAAAGGGAGTACATTACATGGGACACAGTTCACACCTTGACCTGATATATTTCAAATTGGAATTAATGCTGGATTGACACCATTTCAATGTTAACAAATAAATTAGGGAGTACATTACATGGGACACAATTCACATCCTGACCTGATCAATTCCAACAAAGAATTAATGCTGGCTTATTGTACCGGAAACTACTGCAAAATCCCTTCAATGGAGATCTAAATGTACTTAATTAAGGTACCGATATATATTCATTAAGGTATTGTTTTTCATTCTGAGGAAATCAATTCTACTAAATTATCCATAAAAGTCTCCTCTCTTATGGAAGGGTGTTTTTTGAAAGAGATACACATACTGTACATGTACATGGTGTATAATGCGTAGAATATGATACAGGTGTACCTGAATAAAAAAAAAAAACCAAAATACTATTCAATTCAAATATACAGGGAAATAAGTTAATTAAAGAGCATAAAAATGTCATGGTTTCATGCAATAAATATATGCAGAATCAACGATGTACAAAAAAAATTCCCAGATATTGTCAAGTTTCTGGCACAATAATCACAATGTAGCTCTTTCTTGCATAGAAATACATATCTAATTGTATTTAAGCCAATATATAACTTTACATTTTATTTAATACGTTTGATAAAAATTAGTTTATCAAATTTAATAAATATGTATCATATTTTATAAATTTCATTCTAAAATTGACGTAATTGAGTCAAAGCCTTATTGATACACACATACAATGTACACATAGCCTTGCTAACATCTTTAATTACACACATACATTTATTTAAATGACATTCATTGAGTTATCTTTTTTATTGAAAGAAGCTGAATTTTTAACAGCTAACAAACACAATTTTAATATTGCTATTTAGTCTACAATCAACAACATTTAGACTAATACATGTGTATTCCTTACATGTACATCACAAATAGACACTGCTATTTTGATTAGCCACCAACTGAGAAAAAAAGAGCTTTCTGGATGTGTACCAACAGCAGCACTGTCTCAGACTAAGACTACTACAGCATCAGCAGTACAGCAGCATTGCAGCATCAGTACAACAGCATCACTACAGCATGACAGCATAGAAGCATTCTGCTACTAATTTTTGGTTTCCTCTGCCATTTTCACTTTTGCTTCTCTGTCTTTGAGAATTTTGATGTAATCCCAGGATTCTCTTAATAATTTCCTTTTCTGCAACATACAAACATACAAGTAATCTTATTTGGGTCCAACTGTTAAACATATGATGCCATAAATGCATACATCACAAAAATCAAATTTTTAACCTTAAAAGTCCATTGAAAAAAAGATGTTAGTAATTACTGGTCAGCATTGAATTATTATATAATCATGAGGAAAATAAACAATCATATCAGAACAATATGCAAAAAATTACATAAATAGCAAAATATAAAATGTACCTGCTGTTGGTGTGTTATTCATCTTCAATCCACAAAATCCATGCGAGGGTAAGCCGCAATCCAAACAATCCAAGCATCACAGTCCATGCTGGTGTGACACACACACACACAAACTTCTTATTACTAGCACACACCTGTCATGTTTTGGAAGCACACTCGATCGACATGTCAATGTGTTACAAGCTCTAGATTTCATATGCACACACCAATCAGGGTTAGAAAGTTCTTGTTTTACTAATTCAAGTTTTTGCACATACATTGTGCATGACTATGTATAGTAATTATTCCTCATTATGTATAAGGTTTGAGTGAGTTTTAATAACTGAAAACAGCTTGCATATACCCCAGTTATGTCTAATATCCAATCACTCAGTTGTTAATGAAACTGTTAATTAACAGCGCTAGGCCCCAATTTTCACATAGACGTATATGTATACTATATGTGTTAAAAACTCACGTTATTATTTTTTTAATATGTTGCATGCATGTACATAACAATTTAAGGGGGAAAATCAATACAAATCAAACTGAACGTTATATAAACAATGCACCAATCTAGCTGACCACAATTGATAGTAATGAATCAATCGGATGTTAAATGTGCAAGTCGTTGATTATTTTGATCCTGATATTGATAAATGACCTTGACCTTTACCAGTCAAATGACCATTCCGGTCAAAATGTATTCATTTTTTATCTTAATGAGGGATACATTTAATGCAAATACAAAAAAACCCATCTAAGATACAGATTAAAACACCAATAATGATATATGAATCTACAATAATGATATATGAATCTACATTACTAATTATTGCAAACTAAATTTTATTCACATAATTTAATATATTGTGAACATTAACAATTGATTAGTTGTAAAATGGTGGACATTGCAAACCATTTAAACAAATAGTGAATCACCTAGTTAATGAAATTAAAATCACTGTGATATTGTTAATCTAAAATACTTTCTCATGCAGAGAAAATTTACTGGAAGGATTTCATCAGTTAGTATTTTTGATGCAGCAGCATGCAGTTTTCAGTGTACATAAAAATGGAGCTGACATAACTTGATACATGTATATACAAGTATGTGTGTATTCTCATCTACATGTAATACATGGCTTAAATGCATATGCAGCCCTATATGTACCTTGTACAATTGCATTTCCTTTAATACTAAATGTTGTTGGTCAAACAATATTCTACTGTGTTTTTGCTAATGTACTTTATAGAAAAAATATTGAAATAGCTCTTCATACTAACCAGTATGATACACATTAAAAGAGTTTATAATTATCTCTCATTAATAATTAAAAAGTGATGGCAAAGTAAATGGTTTAAGTTTCATATTTTCATTCACCAAAAAGCCAAAAGCCATAAACAGAGCAATAAATATAAATTTTCAGAAGTATTTTTCTTTGAGAAGGAATGTTATATAATTAGGTATAATTGTACAATTTTGGAATAAAATCAGTCTTTTCCTTAGTCGAAATTCAATTCATTCAACGCAATTACATGTAACTATGTACATGCTTTATTTTTTTTTACTATTTTACCATCATTTTTGTACACGAATTAAAAAAAAAAGATGCAAAGATTATATCAGCTATATTGTAAACAGTCTTCAAAAAAACTTTTAAAATCAAAATATATGACATCCACCGAAATTTATTTATCAGTTTAATAGTTTAATACAGATTTCTTTTATTTTATACAAAATTTGCAACTCCTGAGTAATCCCCCTCCCCTCCTCCCCCAATAAACAGACGAGTGTATACAGAACATGTTCATGCTTTGTGGCCTCTGACGGTGACCTACCTCAATGTTCCCCCTCCATCGGTCGGCTGCATTCCTGGCCAACTCCAGCTCCTTGTCCTTCAAGCCTCGGTGTCGTTTGTATGCGATCTCAATCACGATCAGAATGATCCCGGCGATAATGCCTCCCGCAACCATCAGAAACACACCTACAAAAACAGAAATACATTGTTTCAATGACCAATAAACACGATTCATTTGTATCTACTAAGTAGCACTTCTTTTTTTACTCTCAGACCTATTTATATGTTTAAACAAAAGAAATAGGGGTATATGCAACTTTAATTGTATAATTCATTAATTGTAAATTTTTTCTTTTAATTTTCTTTTCAACCACATCTATCAATTTCCTATAAGAAATTTAAAACCATAAGAGTAAAAGAACAAGTAAATCAAAACAAAATTATTAAGCTATATAAATAAAACTACAGTGACTGTCTTGCTTCATCATTATTACTTTTATCAAGTGCTATGAGTGATCAATTTGTCGAAAACACAGATAACTACCCAGTAAGTAAGTCTATACTTTAATGTTATAACGTACTGGCCATGTTGGTGAGCCCCAGGGTGGCTGGTGTGGTGTCTTTTTCAGGACAGTCGTTTCTACCTTCCAAAATCCATTTGTTGTCTAAATCCTCCATATTGCCCTCTAAATAAAAAGCAATTTATTTAAGCAAAGCTTAAGTCTTTCACGTGTAAAAATAATGACCTAAAAAAAACTTGAAAGACTGATATACATGTATATAGGCAGGGCTTGAGATATCTGGATGCTAGTGAGATTCAAATGATTCATCATTTTACTATTCAGACAATACATGCACAACTTGGTTAAGAAAAAAGTGTTCAGATTAATGAGCTCAACTGTCCCTCTAGTAATCTTAATCTCCTCCCTTCTTTTCTCACAATAACTGCAAACGCTGACTGATCTTAAAATGCTAACTTTCATGAAGCTTTAGAATAGCCATGGAAATTTTGGACGTCCAGGGACTCTTCTTCTGTAGCCCTACCCCTAGACCTGACCGCCCAAACAGGTCGCCCACGGTAATCAGGTCACAGTTCTGTCCCGCCTCGTACTCAAGTCGCGAGGAGTCCCAGATAAAGGCTTGTAGATTCCTGTAATTACATGAAAATAAAATGAATACTCGCTCACTTAAATTATCTAATTATCTGTAATCCTAACAGCTCAGTTTTTAACCAGCCATGGGCGATATAAAAAGCCACCATATGATGATTTACAGCCTTTTAATAAAATGTAATAAAGTAATGTTCAGCAATTTTTTTTCAAAATATGTCAGCTTGAATACTGTGGAATCATTAAAATTCATGGGGGCCAATTTTCGTGGATTGCTTAAATTTTACAGGTTTGTGGGGACGTAATTTCATGTATTTTTGTATACATACAAGAGAAATATGACTTTATAGCCTAATTTATTAATTCGTGGGGAATGTTAATTCGTGGATGAGAGGTACCCACGAATTCCTCAAAAATTGAGCCACCACGAAATCTAATGATTCCACAGTAATACTAAATTATATTAGTTGTTGAACCAAATACTCTAGCACTTACAGCATTAATTAATTGAGAAAACCACTGAGTTACAGTAATAGATGTTTTACTTTATATTAAAAACATCAAAGTTGAAAACTATGATTTTAAGTGAACATCTTTTCCATAGTATACATAACACGGGGAACGTACGCATTGACAATGTCTTGAATGGCCTCCTCCGCCGTCTTGTAATTGCGTGGCTCCATCTGTCGGTACATGGTGGACAGCTCCACCTGCCGCTTGAAGTACATCTCCACCGCGCTGTTCCTGACCGTGGCATACTTGAAGTCTTCATTGGGATTTCTCAGCTATTAAGAAAAAGAAAAACATTTTTATATTATTACTGTGGAAGATCATATTACATGTATTTTCATTGGGTTAAAATTTCGTGGTTTATAAAACAAATAGAATTTCGTTGGCATTTAATTTCATCATATTGTTGTCTTTAAAATGTATCATGTATCAACTCTGTATTTATGAATACTTGAGTTAAGAATTTGTCTTGGATTTAATTTCGTTGATTTAAATTTGTCTTGGATTTAATTTCGTTGATTTAAATTTGTCTTGGATTTAATTTCGTTGATTTATACTGTCAACCAAATTAACGAAATTAACTCCTCAACAAATATTTCTACTTCTTTAGTTTTCATGTATATTCATTGGGCACTGTTTTTATCAAAATAATACGGCCTTGTAATAAAATTCAAAACTTTAAGAAATAGATAAATTTAAGAACTTTTGTCCAAAAAGCTGATGTTCAACAATTTATAATGAAACCACAGTACAACAAGTACTTTTAATTATTCAAAGAAAAATAAACAGGCAACTTAAATTAGTTACTTCTCTGAGATAGAAGTACATGTACATGTATTGTGAACTTACTCTGGCATCATCTATTCCTGTGATGGAGGCCTCGGGTCTGTCCAACACTAGGAAGGCGGCCAGGTTAGCTGTGTAGGACGCCACGATGATCATCGCGAACCCCGCCCACACCATCCCCAGGACCCGGGCACTGAAACTCCGGGGGGTGCCTGCCAACACGTCAAAACAGGGCTTTCAATAAACTTAGAAACAATGTTACAATATTTATTATCGACACCAATAAGACAATCAAAGATACAAGGAAAAGATATAATTTTTCCAGCTCAACGCTAAAACTTTCCCCCCACCTTCACCAATGCCGCTGTTGAGCAGGACCCCCCAGGCGAACCACATAGCACTGGACAGGTTGAGGGCGTCCTCCTCAGTGTCATTGTTCTTGGCCAGCTTGAAGCGGCCGAAGGGGCTGAAGCGGTCCAGAAGGTAGAGGACCAGGGCCACCACATGGACAGAGAGCGCCACCAGGATCCACAGCGTGTCCTCAAACGGCTGAAGGAAGGAGTCCAGTTTGGACTCAGTGGCGGTCTGCAGGAGAGAGATAGTGAATAATACAAAAATGTTCATTTTTAGGATTAAAATTATCTGGGCATGCTATTTAAGGGCTTTGAGAGGGGTTTTCTGTTGCAGAAGTCCAAAGACCATGAACTGTGAATTGTTCTCAATGTTTGCATGGAAATCAAACTGTTCAAAACAATTATTAAATATAATGATCATTCATGTTGCTTCAAATGAAAGTTGGCAAATAGATAAACATGTCAGACTGTGTATATCTCATATACGCATTATAAATCTTGTCCTCATATTCATGTATTTGGCTGTCATAACAACTCAACATATTAAGCAGTATCAAATTCCAGACTTGCTGACCAAATTTTCAGCTTGTAACAAACCTTTTTGACTAGGATGGTCAGGCCCTGGTATTTGAACGGTTTGGAGAAGTCGATGTGGCCGGCCCTCTCTGGATTAATTGTCAGGGGGGCCACGATCATGTCAGCCTCTTTGTTGATCAGCTCCGCAATGACTCCGTTCCACTTCTTCTCACTCGTCTTGTTGACCTTGAATAAGAGTGATAAGCTTGTTCATCAAATTTTGTTCTAAATTTAACTTTCTCCTTCTAATGATAATTTCAAGCAAAGCTGCTCAGACCTATTTCAATGTGGTAGTGGGGTGCTCAGACCTATTTCAATGAACAGACAAACAGACATGGATGAACAGACAGCAAAAAAAAATAGGTTTATTCATTCTGGCAATCACATTTTATTTAAATTATAAAATGAATTAGATTTATATTATGTACATGTACCTTATAGAGGTTAATTTTATCAGTGCCACTGTGATTAATTCACTCACTGGTAGGTAGATCCAATTAAAAAAAAAATTTGTCATATCAGATAGTTACTCCAAGTAACCATAAATGAGCCCTGGGTTCAATGAGGTGATAAGTTGGGTCAAAATGTTTTAAAATATGATGGAACCATATTTCAGAATAACCTGACCTTTTTATAGGATCCAAATTCCCCGCTTGAGCCCAGGTGGATGGAGTAGGTGAAGTTGACCATGTCTGCGATCTGTATCAGCATGTCTATACAGTAGCCCCAACAGCAATAGTCTTCTCTTATACCTACAGCAATGAACATTCCACAGCTAATGATCATATTGTAAGACTACACAGCAAGAATCCTCTCTTGTACATGTATCTACAACATTCTGCAGCTACATGTAGTGGTCATAATGTAACACTTATACCAACATTTCAAAGCTCAATACCATACTGTGACACTTTACAGTCAGAGTCACCTCCTGTGCATGTGACATTTCACAGCAAAAGGTTTTTGTTCTTGTGTTAAGGTACAATCAGGGAATAAATATAGATACATGTATATTGCCATAATTAAGTGATTTAGAGAGTATGATGATAAAGATTGTAAAATTCAACAGTCAAATATTTCTAGTTTGAAAGTATAAAGCCTGATTTTATGTACATGTCTTACACTGCTGCAAATTTAATAGATACATTTCAAAAATTAAAATAAAATAAAAAAAAAAATTAAATATTACTCCACTATTTTCTAGTTTCTGTTAATTGAAATAGGTAAGAATAAACATATTTGTATCAACGGCTTACTACATGCACCTGACTCCTTTGACATGAAGATATAATGCCTGGACAATAGATAATAATAAGTTACCAAACTACTCACTGTATATATACTACAGAAAATGCAATAACTATGTCAGACCTGTGGTTTCATTAACCAAGGGACATAACCTCTCGTTCTTGTCCCAGTTGCATGAGTCACTCCCTGTCATTTTTCTTGTGTAGACAAAGGGGACCGACTCCAATGTGACAACCTGTTAAAGAAATGAACATTCAGTAATGGATACCAATAGTCACACACTTAAACAATACATTTATGTATTTCAAGGAAGAAAAAACAATTTTGTGCATATAAATCATAATGAATTATTTTTTTAAAAATATTAATGCATTTAAGTGTTGAACACATATTCATTCTCTCTGACTCTCTCTCTCTCTCTCACTGTCGAAACCCACAGGTTTTTTTATAAAGCAGTTTAACGTGGTTCTAGCGATGTTTCTCTTTCTCTCTCTCTCCTCTCTCTCTTTCTCTCTCTCTCCTCTCTCTCTCTCTCTCTCTCTCTCTCTGCCCCCATATGTCTTTGATAGTGTTGATAGTTACGTTAAGCACTGTAGAGGTGCTGACATGACTATACATATATAAGCTTTTCTTCCTCTCCCCCTTCATATAAAACTTTTCTCCATCTTTCTCTCCTTTTCTCTCACTCACTGCATTCTTCTGATACTCACCTTTAGCTCTGTAGATATGTTGATTCCACTTGGCTTGGTTGTCTTTTTACCTGGCCAGATAATTTTGGAGTCCTTTATTTCCAAGGCGTTACTGCTTACCTGTCAAACAAACCCCAAATCTTTATCCTGGTTTACAATCAGTACATTTCGCACATCGAAAACACTAAATAAAATGTCTCAATTGCAATTAAGTTTATATTGAAACAAGTTTTCTCTAACCACGATATATTCTGTCTACACCCATATTAAGTTAGATATGTAGATATGTTTTAACAAATATGTATCATTGTATCCAGGAAAGGTCCTTTAATTCTATAACAGTTACTCAAAAATAAACCAAAAATTTTGTGGTTTTCCTTTCATGTTATTTAAGAACATCTGCATTTTTTTTTTTCAAAACAAGTACCGGTATTAACAATTTTCAATATTGGGTTTTTTTGTGTCTGTTAAAACATATTGAAGTATGTCAGTAAAGATAAGCATAACTTGATGGGAATGTAATTTCATTGTTGAGGGCTACCCATGAAAATCCATTATAATGGAGGCACCACAGATTTTAACGAATCCACGGTATATTGTAGATTCCTTATTTATACAAGTACTTAATTCCACATTCCAACTGTTTGCATCAAACCACACAAATAAAAAATTGCAAACATCTTTCTATAATAGTTTCAGTTAGTTAACATCTGTCTGAAAAATAACTTTAAAAAAATGAATCGATCGAGATTTTAAAATCCACATCGGCTGCTTCTTGCAATTATACCTGAATATTCCTTGCAATTAATAAGGAATCTACAGAACCTAATGCTGAATATTCCACGCATTTAATTAGGAATCTAGAGTACCCTAGTTCTGAACATTCCATGCATTTGATTAGGAATCAACAATACCTAATGCTGAACATTCGATGCGTTTAATTAGGAATCTACAGTACCCAATGCCAAATGATAGAAACACAAACCCTGTACGCACTTTGACTGGGCTACAACAAACCTTGGGGTCGACATAGTATCCAATGTCTTCCAACTTCTTTTGACCGTTTTCGATTTTTACATTCTGGATGTAGTAATCAGGATTAAGGCGGTCCCCGTCAGAATCGAATGCTACCTTTCCAGTATTACCGTTCTCTAGCTTAGCGGCCAGTAAAGCCCTGAAAGTGTAGCAATTATCAGATGATGAAAAATACATTTGTACAGACAATGCAATAGGTAGTTTAATTTTAATGAATGAAATCTTAGCAAGAGTTACTTCCCTTTGACCACACTGGATGATTAAAATACATGATAACTGTGGTTATTCGTTGAATACCAATTTTCGTTGATTTCGTTTGTAAGTTTATCCACGAAATTAAATGTTCATTGAAATGCAATTTCTATTAACATTTTGTATTGATGGGGTCATTGACCACGAATTTACATATCCTTGAAACTGTGATTTTCTCTTTATCCACGAATATTGATACCCTTGAATATTAATGAAACCACAGTATACATTTGTCATGTTAGTACAAACTACACAATCATATTGTATAGTGTACAGTGTAGCCCTGTTTATTTGGGACACCTTTATTCATAACCAAATTGATCGAATTATCGATGCCCTTATTCAAAACCAATTTGTTTGGACTATTGTAGCAATCTAATGAATCACAAATGTAAGAACATTAAATAGCATTGTAGAACTCAGTTTCGTTAAAAAATTCATAAAAGATTTATAAGTGTCCGAATTTATTCTATTAATACTGTGATTTCTGAATCCCCACTATACACTTGACAGACTTCAGAAATCACAGAAAAATGCAATAAAAACAGCATTTGCCTAATAGTATTCAAAAGAAATATTACCAGAAATTGACAAATTTTACTGCCACATTCAGGAGAAAAATTTCAATTTTGCAATTTCAAATTAAATAAAAAAAAAAATGGTTTTTCTCAATTTTAATTCTAGCCAGATAAAAAAAAACCCTGTTTCCTCTCCCATTTAAATTTTGGCCTGAGATATTAAATATTTTTCTTGACTCAGTTCTTAACTTGCAATCATGATTTGCTTTGCTTCCCCTCGTCCCCCCCCCCCTCCCCCCCCATCCCATCCACCCCCCCCCCCTAAAGACACTCACTGTAGAATGCTGTTCCCTGCCTGCCATGAGGAGGAGGAGTTTTTACAGCTGGTGGGGGTATCGGTGATCTGTGTCAGTGTCCCATTAAACAACTGTTTGACCGTCTGCTTGATCAGACTAACGCAGTCCTGTATGTGGTCTCTCTCGCTGGTTCCGTGCAGTAACTTCAAACCCAAGGTACCTAGAACAAGGAGCAATCTACAGCATATACGATTGACTCAAAGTTTTTGGTTCTTAAATTGAACACTTCATTAAAGTGTTAATTTATTTCATGGATATAAAGTTTTCAAACCGATTTTTTAAAAACGTATTAAAATCATACTATATACTTGTATCTGGGGTTTTTTTTGCGTGTCACAAAATTTGCGAAAATGGCAAAAATTAGACCATCGCAAAAATTTCCTGATATATGGTATAAGAAACACAATGTCAAAAGCCATAAAAATAAATACTAGACTTTAGTCAGAAACTTTTTATAATATGTAATTTGGATGATTAAAAGAGTACTGCTCTGAGTGACTGTTTTGTGAATTTATGCTTAGTAACAATAAAGTTCTGCGAGCAAATACAGTTGAACTTCGATATCTCGAACACTGATATCTCGAATACAATGAATATCTCAAAGTGATTTGTAAGTCTCAACCACTTATTTTTTAAGTAGTTTACCCTCGATATCTTGAATACTCGGATATCTCGACCTTTTTAACAGTCCCATGAACTTCGACATAACGAAGTTTGACTGTATATTTTGGGCTGGGGGAAAACTTTCAATTTTCTTGCAACAAAATGACCTGCATAGGAGTAGTAATTTTTTATTGGGAAATATGGCTTTGTCAATAGAATTAACCACATGATCATCTTCCTATACTGTTTCCTCAGTGACAAATTTTCACAAATCTTGTTAAAAAGAAAAAATCTACCAGAAATAAATTGGGACCGTATTATAAGTAAAGTAGTGTGTGTGAATGCTCAGTCTGAAGTAGAGGTCCTTACCCTCTGGAACAGAAGCAGAGGTCAGCGCCTGCTCGCTGACAATCCAGGCATACCCCTCCCCGGTCAAATTCAGAGCCTCCGCATCTCGGAAAATCTGGTCAGCATCCTCTTCTCTTTTAAGTAAGAAAAAATATACATTTACATCTAGATTATTTTCACTTATTCAATTAATGTTTAGAGTACTACTAAGATACAAGTATATCAGTACTGTAAATTTAGAATTTTTCGAGTGTTGCAAAGTAGGTAGGTCTACAGAGAAAATATTAGCCGAAACATCATTTTGCAAATTTATTTATACCACACATTTAAAGCAGTAATTTTTGGATGATGATAGATTTTGAAACTACATATTCCCTATAGTTTTATGTGTGGGATGATGAATTTGGTGTGTCTAATTAGGCAGCAAACCAAACAGATTGTACATGTTGGAGGGCCAATCAGATCATGACTTTAACCATGTGGCAGACAACCAATCAGATAATTATTTGTCTGGCAGACAACCAATCAGATCATGACTTTGACTTATGCAGCAGACATCCAATCAGATCTTATTACACTTAATTCATGGCTAGACAACCAATCAGATAATTATTTGTGTGGCAGACAACCAATCAGATCATGACTTTGACTTATGCAGCAGACAACCACATCTTAATTCATGACTATGAATGAAGTGGTAGACAACCAATCAGATCATGATTTGTGTGGTAGACAACCAATCAGATTATGACTTATGTAGCAGACAACCAATCAGATTATGACTTACATGGCAGACAACAAACAAGATCATGACTTTGACTTACGTAGCAGATAAGAGTACCACTCTGGACTGCAGACTGTCTAGCTGTTGTAAGTACGGCTGATAGTCTTTGGAGCCAGACGGATACTTTATAACCTTCTCAATCTGTCAACAATCACATATTTATACATGTACATAGCATCAGTTTCACTGCAAAGTCAGTGGCATAACTTGCAGAAAATTTGCCAGTATTGCATTTCATAATTTAAAATCTGTGTACTTAATCATTTGTGTTGCTGCATAATCTAAAAGAAGCTCAACCAATGACAGTTTTGGTGTTTATTTCTAATGAGGGATATATTCAATGCAGTTTAAATTTACTTCAAATAAACAAGCTTCATATGATTCAAAATGATTAAAGATTTCAATTAAATTGTTTTTATTTTGGAAGCATACTTAAAATTAAGAAAAATAAGTCTGAACAAAAAAAAGAATATATATTTTTTTTGGCACTGGAACTGTGAACTAGGGTGTTATCACTTAAAAAAATAATAGAACTGAAGTACATATATATTCTTGTGAATATATGGCATGTTATATATATAACTTGATGTTTTTATTGTGCAGTGATATATCCCTTATGATAAGTCCTGAAATTTCGGAAATTATGGTAATAGTACATGTCCATCTCTAAGAGAGGATGTACATGTACTATTACCATAATTTCCTCGGCCTTTGACTGGAATCTATTCAGAATCATTCGTCCTTCTGTGTCCATGCTGTGGATGAAGACAACTTGATTCCAATCAAAATACTCCAGCATCTTCAGCCAAACGTCTGCCTGGTGAAAGTAGGGGGGCACGGTACGCAGAAATGTCTTGTGGACTGTCTGTAAAACATGTAAAACAATGGTTAAATGTACAGCAAGGCCTTTTTGCGAAGTTCCCTCTCATAATGCTTCATGCTTGCTTAAATAGTTCTCAAATTCTACTTGATTTTAGTTATCACTTTCAAGTAACTTCGGAGTAAGTGCCAATACAACAATTGCTTCTAAAGTCAGAGAAAGTTGATTTGAAGTACAGATTATACCTTAAGTTTATATTAAATAGATATGCTTTTACATGAATATATATTTATATATGTGACATCGATTTATTTTCCCTGGCATTTTACTGACAAAATGGAAAAAGTATTACAGGCATTGCTTTTAAATTCACATACCATTTTTTTTTTGGTGTCCCTACATGCATTATCTAGGACTTAATCATTTACAAAAAGAACTAAATGCACTTAATCTATATTTTGGCTATAAATCTCATAGCTTACTAATGGCATTTTTTTTCCAAACTAATTAATGCTTGAATTACATGTACAGCATTTCTTACCATATCTGAGAATGAACTGTCTCTCGCTGATATTCCAATGACAGGGATGGAGTAGAAGCCGCAAGTATAGGACACAGAAATCGGGGGACTGATGTCAGAGTTCTCGGGCTTACTAACGATCACCGTATGAATGCCTTTAGAAATCACATCACTGCACAAGTTCAAAGCAGACCGGATTGGGTTTGCGTCCATCTTGATGTATAGGGCCTGAAGTTGAAGATTTGATGGCATGTCTTGATTGGCTATCCTCACAGCGTCTTCCAGCGCCCTGCCCATTTGATCTGTACTCACAATGCCTGCTATTTTGAATGTCTGTTTGGCTGAAGATGTCACCACAATGAGACTTATGGCAATTAGCAGGTTCTCCATCTTCCACGTCATTTTAAGGAAAATTGTATACCTAGGTATGTTAAACAAAGAAGTTTGAACATTACAAATAGCTAACATTAATTCGTGTAAGTTTATTGATATGTAAATCAAGTTTTTATCAATTTATATGTGTAATAGGTACATGTATTAAATAGGCTCAGTATTGCCACAATCCTAATTTTAGCGCTAGCTGCAGGTGGTTTTACCCTTTAGTTCATTTGGTACAACGTTGGTTTTTAAACTGAAGGGTCCCGAGTTTGAGTCTTAGTTGTGGTCAATTCTCATCTTTTATTACACACATATACCAAAATGTTAAGGAGGGATGACTTTTCATGCTTGGGCTTTATGTACCGGATATGTATCATGGATATCAACAGGGCCTGGGAAGGGGCCGCGCCACGCGCCATATGCGCATACCACCGAATAATGGCGCAATGCACACATGGTGTGCTGCGCCAAGCGGCGCGCCACGAAATCATATCGTAAAATGCGCAAAACGCATTATTTCATAGTTTGTGATTTTATCGTAGTCAGTGTTTTCGGTAATCATCAATGGAATGATCGAAACGCCATTTGATTGTAGAGATGCCACCAGCAATGAAATCTAACATAAGATTTCACTTCCCCACGGACATAAAACATTGATATCTATGCAGTTCCCTTCGGTTTGTGTTTATTAGGCAGCTTGCACAGATGCACTCACTTTGCCCTTCACACTGCAAGTTGTGAACGAGTGTTTTTCCAGCAAAACTGTATTCTTAACCAAGCAGAGAAATTCTTTGGTACCCAAAATATCTGATTGGCTTCTTAAAGTTCGGTTAAACAAAGAAGAAAACCTTGATTATAGTGATGTTTTTCAAAAAAAAGAGGAATTCTTTGAAAAAAGCATATTTATTTATCTCTGTCCAGTGACAAACATCCAAACACGTTTTTATTTTGGATTTAATTACATAAATTTTATTGTCAAAGATGCATGTGATGACTGTATTATCGTAATCTGATAATATTTCCAGTTATGTATGACAGTTAATTTAAAAAATGGCCCACCCCATTGTATTTTTTCTCGGCCCCATAAATTTCAAAATGGCCCCATCATTTTATGAAGCATGGGGCCATTGGCCCAACCAGTTGTTTGTCCTTCCCAGGCACCGTATCAACCATGATAGCACGGTGGTAAAACACTTGACCAGGAACAAAGATGTACAGGGTTCAGTTCCCAGTCCAGCCACTGCAAAATTTTCCTTCCCTTTTATAGATGTTATTCAATGTAATGAAGATTAAATGTTCCAAATCCAGATTCAGAATCTAATTTTAATATGAAATATTAATTATATTTGATGTTACTCCTTGTTCTAAGGTAAAATACTTTAGCTTCTGTGACAAATACAATTTAATACATTTAGCTAAAATTCTTATGTTAACGTTCTATGCAAGAAAAGGGTGGGCGAATTGCAAAAAAATGACAAGGGGAGGTTATAGAATTAATACGGAAATTTAAATATCTATACTTGCTTTCAATACTATTTCAGTCATGATTATCAAAAGACGTGTAAATTCAATACAATCATTAAGATAAATGTGACGGAAAACATCATTCATTGTATATCTTGAGCAAATTTGCATTTTGTGTGTATCAACTTACGAATAACGATTTTTGGATTCAGATACAAATGTCTATCAGGTGGAATGGTTCCTTTCACAATTTCAGGTTGTTAAATCAACGAAATGCATCCGATAAAGAAAGTCAAAACAAAATGCACTATAAAGGTATCGGTCTAATTATCTGAGAGATGCAATCTGGTCTTTCAAGCCCATCTTTCTCCAACGATAATTATTCCATCTTCATCACCATTATGTGAACGCTCATTGGCTATCTCCATTCACGTGTCTTTAAGGAGACCCCAGAGAATATCCGAAAGAATACTTGTTAAGTTGTTCCTAAACTGATAGTTTCTTCGGCAATAATCAATTTTGATGTCACCATAGGCAAATTAAGAGTAATGGAAATAACAAAAAATAATTGTTTAATTCATTTTCCCAAAATACTCATACATAGAAAGGATTTTGCAGGTCTCTTAGATTTTCGCATCTTTTAATACCTGTACGAGTTGACATATTTTAAGTGAAAAGAGACCCGAACGGCCAAATGAAAAAACATAAACAAACGTGAAGTGAACGAACCAAATATAATTTAAAATTTTCAAGGTATTTAAACAAGGTGAGGAATATTCTGTTTGGCATTCGATAACGTGAATACACCATTTTCGTTAATGTAAAATAGAATTGACTTATACATGTGTGTAAGTTTACTCCGGGAGACCGGATTAACTATGGTTTAAAATTTCGAATTTTCTCTTACTACATAAGAAAAACGTACATTGATCGTTTTGTTTCAAGTGTGTGAACACATTGAGTTATAGCAAAGGCTGTTGAACAGGAAGGGAAGGTAAAAACTGTTTAGAATTCACTTCAACATGATTAATCAGCTGTGTTTGTCCATTTTATTTTTTTGTTGGAAGGCCTTTATAAATTTAAGATTGTATTGTATAAATTCAAGATTGTACTGACATGTCTGCGAACACTACATCCTTTCAATTTTTTATAAATTTAATTGTAACCAAAAGTATTGTCAGAGCAGAGTCTGTATCGCAATTTGGGAATATGATATTTTTAATACTTTTTACTGTTCTTCAGTCAGGATAGAGACATAAATGTTATTTATGTCTCTGGTCAGGATCTAAAAAAAATTCAGGTACCCAGTAGTCATAAAATTGTCTTGGTTTTCATTGCAGATGGCAGAGGAGGAGGAAGAGCTGTCTTTTGAGGAACAGCTTAAACTGGAAGAGTTGGAGAGAAGAAAGAGAGATGGAACCCTAACAAAGAAGGACCCTGATGGCACAGTTTACGAATGGGATGATGACAAGAAGGCATGGTTTCCAAAGGTTTGTACAACAATGAAAAATAAAGAAATGTTTTTTTCATGAATCATACAACAGTTTTTAAAAGTGTACAATCAATCACTTAAATTCCAGAAAAAAAGTGAAAATGTCATAATACATCTATAATTCTTTTTTTTTTTTTTTTTATTCATTTTCAATACAAATACATCTATACCATCATTCACACCACACCACTCCCACACAGATTGGGAAAGTAAATATAAAAATAATAATACAATAATGATAAGGTCTTACTACACATTATGCCACGTCAAAGAGGCATATCCATCTATAATGACAACCACGCAGAAAGAATGAATTTGGGGGAAAATTAACGTAATTGAAGCTACTTTTTTGCATAAAGAAAAAGCACAAGGACAGTTTGAGTAGAACTTAACTGATGAATAAAATATACTGCTTGACTCTCAATTCTTAAACAGAAATCCTTGGCTTTTAAAGATTGAAACTGCAGAAATGCTTGAAATATCAAAATCATTGACCTGTTTGGCTTTTTGTATTTCAGATTGATGAGGATTTCATAGCCCAGTATCAGATGAATTACGGAGCAGGCAGTGAACAGGCTAGTGGGACGGACGAACGGAATCAGAATAACAAAGAACACTGGGACGCCTACCATACACAGCAAGGGGAGGAGGGTGGGACTAAATACGTGGAGGGGATGGACATCAACAGTGAGGAATACTACAACTGGTACTACAAGAATTACTATGCCCAGAACCACCCCCAGGATCAGCCACCACAGGGTGAACAGCAGGGCAATGATGAGGGCCAAGAAGAGGGTGAGGGCAAGGAGGAGGGCGGAAAAAAGGGCAAAAAGAGAAAAGTCAGCAAGTTCCTAGCACAGAAACCAGTGGAAGGTACGCATGTACTGAATTTCATTGTAGAAATTGCACTCTTGTTTAAACCACTGGTGTCGGTAAGTTACTGTCACATTAACTTTAAATTCTATTATACATGTAGACCTGAGAATTGTTTGGCATCGTAACAGTTGTTTTTTTTCTTAATAAATTCAAATATACCAGTAAACTCATAAAGATTTATGCAAATGGATTATGTAGAGAGAAATTTATATTAAGGTAACTCCGTACCCTAAAAAATCATGGGTTCAAAGTTAAAAACTTAACTTTTTTTTAACTTATTGGACTTGAATTTCATCAAAAAATAAATAAAATATATATGTATCCATACTTTTTAAGATGTAAGGTAATAAAAACCAAAGGCAGAAATTATCATCTGAAAATCACACTTTTTTGTGTTTAAAAATTAAATATAAGTGGATGGATACTTGTTTGTCTATTTAAATTTTATTGCTTACTATGCCAGAAAACTAATTATTAAAAATTAATTTTGAAAAAGAAAAAATTGTTTACATTAGAAAAATTATAGCATTTAGATATATCACTTAGAGAAAAGTAGAAAATAGTTATTTCCCTTTGTCATTATTGAATTATGTAGACTATAAGGATGACAAACGCTTATTAAATATCTCCAAGTAAACAATGATTTGAGTTTTTGAAGTGCACCTATGATAACATAGAAATTACAAATCTACTTGCAAGAATTTTAATGAATTCATGGTATATGTAAAATGTATGACGTCACAGGAGGGTAGATTTACTTTAAGATACCATTTTTTTTACATGAGGGGAAAAAAATTCCAGGTATTTTTAAAATTGGCATTTTGGTATAGGAGCAATTAATGTTTAATTAATCAAGCAGAATACCAGCTAGGGAAATGAAAAGCATGGCTGTATGTTGTTGCTAGCTAGGATGAATATGGTAAAAAAGAATCAATTTTAATGATTTTTATATTCATCAATATAAATCACCTGTAATACGTTGACTGATGTTATTTAATCTTTGTCATCTTTAGGGAAAATATCTGTTATTTCATTGTTGTGAATGTTGCATCTAGGTCTCATATGTGCAATATGAACGACAGCTGTTGAATTTATCACTTAATTTTGATCAGTTGTGTATTGATATGAAAGGAAATACTCCATTATTCGACCCACTTTTCAACAACTAAGCTGAAACATGAAGTCTAAGATATCATACATGTACACATGGTACATGGGTTTTGTGAATATTATTGAAAAGAAATGCAAATTTTAAAAAAAACACACACATTTAAAGTCATTTACAAATACAAGAATATTCTTGATAAAAATACATGTAGGAAAAAAGTAAACCTTAACAAACATATTGATATATACAATCATCCATACATATTTAATTACATTTTTTTATCACTGACCCATACCATGCAGTTTGTACTGAGTACTGTTGTTTTTTTTTTCACATTGTACATCATTGTAAGTCAAAAGGAACAATCCACTTCTCTTTTTTTTTTCATGCTTGAAGATAGACCATGAATTTAGTTTAGAGAAAAAATGCCAATCTGTCATTATTATTCTATTCAGGTTATAGAATAAATAATACTAAAAGCCAATATTGATCAAATTGAATCTCTTTCAGTCCCAAAATGGTTCGACATAGATGAAGAAAAAAACACCAACGTGTACGTGAGTGGCCTCCCTTTGGACATCACGGACGAGGAGTTCAAGGAACTCATGAACAAGTGCGGCATGATCATGTTCGATCCTCAGCTCAAAGCTCTGAAACTCAAGTTATACAGGGACGAGAATGGGGGGCCAAAAGGGGATGGCAGATGTTGTTATATCAAGGTATGATTATATAATAAGGCCTAAAAACAAAGTTGTGTGTTTAGGGTAACCCGACCTTACCTACAAAAATGCCCCGATCCTACCATTTTTAGATGTCTGTTTTTATCCGATTGTGAATTTTATAGTATTTCTATTAAATAATCAGTTTTTAGATATGACACAAACAAACATTCTTAGGATTCATGCAGAAAAATTACGATAAAATTAAAAAAAAAAAAAAACACCTAATAATACCTAACCTAATTTTTTCATCAGTGTTACCCTAAACACACAATTTTTTTTATAGGCCTAGATAATGTATGATGAGATATTTTTTTCATTTAATTAAACTCGTAAAAGAATTCAACCCATTTTTATTTTGGGCTAAGAAGTTGTGTATTAAGAGATATAGAAATTACTAATTTTGATCAGAGCCAAGCGTTTATTTTGAATTTCCTTAACTAAGGCCATATACATTTATTATGAAAATGTTAAGGGTGGGGGGGGGGATAAACATGGTAAAAATAATTTATGTATATTAATATTATTCATTTAACTGTAAACAAGGAGAAAAAAGTCAGTGGGTGAAACAAGATTGTGTTAGAACATGATAATCAACTTTAGTTACATTTGATGTAACAGTTGATTTAATTTTGTTGGTATATTTTTTTTAAAAATTCTGATCAGCATTTGTACTGAAAACCTACTTTTATTCGGGCGACCTTATTTCTGGGGATAAACTGGTTTTTGGCAACTAATTTTCATGTTTGTGTGATGAAGCCTTTATCTAAACCATGCTGTGTTATTATAGCCATACGACAATGTCTGGTTTGAGGTGAGAAATATTGGCAATGAAGAGGCTCTTACGAAATTAAGCAAAAATTCTTGCAAGCTTACTTAATAGAAGTTCTCTTTGGTTTACAGTATTGGATCATCTGGTATACAAATATATTATACATGTTTTCCTTGACAATGAAGAGATAAAATGAGAATCAATTGTACTTGTTCAGTTTCAAGATCTGCTGGTCAGAAGTATGATACTTTATCCTGTAATTATAAGCTACCATCTTCGCTATCCAAGGTTTTTCGGTCCACATTGCTCCCCATTATGGCTAGCAAAGATGTAAGCTACTAACTAAGTTAAAAATAATAAAAGTGAAAATCAAATCAATAGTTAATAATATTACTTTCAAAACAAACATACATTGAAATTATTTAAAACAATATTGCACAAGATATTAAATTTCTTTCAGGAAAATATGTACATTTGTCGGAGTTATCTATCTTTACAAGTTGTTCTTATCAGTGATAACTTTTTGTGTTTTTTGTTTACAGGTTGAATCTGTTGAGCTGGCATTGAAGATTCTGGATGGTTACGAGGTGAGAGGTAACAAAATCCATGTGGAACGTGCCAAATTTACAATGAAAGGGAACTTTGACCCCAGCAAAAAACGAAAGAAACTCACAAACAAAGAGAAAAAGAGACTGAAAGAGAAACAGCAGAAGTAAGATATGAATACATGTATATTTGTACATTTATAGTTGTATATTTATATCTGACCTTTTCATTTAATTTTAGAATGAATTACAATTAAAAATTTAAAAAAAATCTGGAATTCCTACCATTGCAAATTTTTTTTTCATAATAATCAATTTGAAGATTTAACAAAATTTAAGTCATTTAAATTTTCTGTTTTATTGTCTACAATATTCAGAAATATTAATCTTTACAAGTTTAACGAATTTTAAAGTTAGTTGACTTTTTAAACAAATCTCGAACATAATGAATAGCAGCATGTACACGTACCGGTGTATTAACTGGAATAATCTTTGACATATGTGTGTATCAATACTTGAATAATTCCTCCCTGGAAATTTTCTTCAGTGAAAGCTTTCTCATTACAGCAAAAGCAGCTGTGGTTGAAATGCCTTTCTTTTCCAACATTGTACACTTTTGTCAGAATCTACGTACATTTAAGAGTTACCTCCCTTTTTTTCTCTGTGTGGCCCATGTAGATCCCTCACTATCTGGGGATTTTCTGTAATTTGACCTACCATGCAGCAGTCACATTTTTCAAAACCTATACTTGTAGCTATCTCACACTTTTAGTCCGGATTTCTTGCACTGTTTTGTTGCTGTACATGTACATGTTGATGTTTAAGTGTTTTAAAAGATGTACTATCATGTACATGTATTAAGAGTTGAGTTTGACTCCATTAAAGTCTATACTGTATTCCTATTTTGATTTCATGAGTTTCTCCAAATATCTGTTAAATTTCAATTTTCCAGACCGCTTCTTACTATAAAGACCCCCACCCCCACCCCCCACCCCCCCCCCCAAAAAAATCCAAAGTGGTAAATATATTTTTGTTTGGATATCTATTGAATGCATCATGATGCATTGAGTAAGAAATATTTTTCCATTCAATTTTGAGACTAGATTGAAGGTTCAAATTAAATGTACAGATGACATGGTTACTCTTACATGTATTAAAAAAAAAGTGTAAATGTATTCCTAAAAAAAGCTAGCTGATGCAAAAAAAGAAATAGATTTTGGCTTCCTCCCATCTTTTTCTGTGTTTTGAAACGACAGAAAATGTTGGAGTTATTGCGTCACTAATCACATGGGACAAGTGAGTAAACACTGTGTGTGTAAAGTATACATGTATTAGCTAGGTGTGCCTCAAGGTATATTTTTCCCAAATCGATGATGCAGTTTGGTGCACCAGTTTCCCGTAAATTTATTAGTCTACGAATTTAAAGTTACGATTCTGCAAATATACATGCCTTTGATATTTCCTAAATGATTCCGAAAAAAGCAAACAAACAAAACAAACAAACAAATAAAAAAAAACCACTTTGTTTAGATTCATCATATAAGTTTAATATGTACTTTGATTGTTAGTAATATATAGAAATTATAAATGATGATGAAGAAAACTCAGTTCTTATTGCATAATAAAATATTGCATACTGATAAAACTATACCCTAAAAATATATATTTATTTTTGATACACGTGTAAAATATTGCATTTATTGATAAAATAGCACCATGAGAAAATGCATTTATTGATTAAATAGCAACCTGAAAATATGTATTCGTAAAATACATGTAATTATCAAAAATGATAATTCATAAAATGCTCATTTATTTACTCTTTGAAAAATACATGTACATATTTTTACCTATAGCTGTAAATCGAAAAAAAAAATATACTATATGCTTGTTTAAATTTAGTTTTCTACAAAAATTGTCGCCACAAGTAAATTACGTAAATATGTCGGTAGTGTTTGCGACCTACCATTTCTCTCCAGTGCATTGTTACGTCATTTTATCAATACATAAAATAATAATTATACGAAAAAATGACGTAACAATGCACTAGCGATAAATTGTACTTGGCGAGAACTGGCCCCGGGGCCATAAAACTTAGGCGAGCTCACTTTTGATTTCAGTCTCACTTTTCCACTATATGTTCCTTTTGTAAAAGTGAGACTGAGATCAAAAGTGAGCTCGTCTAACTTTTATGGCTTCAGGACCTGGCCCCGGGGCCATAAAACTTAGACGAGCTTACTTTTGATCTAAATCTCACTTTTACAAAAGAAACATATAGTGGAAAAGTGAGACTGAGATCAAAAGTGAGCTCGTCTAAGTTTTATGGCCCCGGGGCCAGGTCGCACTTCAGTATAGCTATTGATAACTTTGCTGCAATGTAACAATTTCTTTTGCAGAAATGTAAAAAAAAAGAAAGAAAAAATATTCAAAATTTGCTAATTCTCCAAAATAAATCAATGTTTTAAGCATGTACATTTACATATGTATATATTATGAAATATGTTCCTTTATTCAATGGCGTGAAATAAGTAATATTTTTAGAGTATATTGAATTATATGATTTGTAAGAAAGTTATTGTCACAAATTAGTACATATTCTAATAGGCTTTATACAAGTTTTTCTTTCTCTGTTGAACAGACTGTTTGACTGGCGCCCAGAACGTCCTGTGGGGTGCAGGCAGAAATGTGAGAAAGTGGTCATCCTGAAAAACATGTTCACCCCCTCCGAATTCGATGTAAGTATTTATTATTTGTTAATTTTTTTTTAATACATTTTAACATTTTAACCAACCAGTTGGATGTTCATAGTTTTTTTTATTTTTACATCTCCACAAAGTATGATTCCAATTATTTCTTACAAAAATTGTTCATAGTTCCTTACATAGTGACAGGGCTGAAATCTACACGATCCAGTTCTAACCAGTTTCTCGGTCGGTCGAAACCTTCAGCAACCCAAGAAAAATCGCGCACGGACTGCACGAAATAGTCACATGATATTTGACTCAGGTTAATTCCCATATAAGACGATTTTACTAGATTTTACATGATCAGTTTATTAATCTTTTAACAGAAAGATTTAAGTTTAAACAATAAAATGCTTATGCTTTTTAACGTTATTGTTAAATTAACAATGCAGCAAAATTATCATAACGCGGGTTATGAATATTTTTGCTGCCGTGTCGCCATCTTTATATCCCGCATGAATTTAATCATTTTATTGTTGAAATAAGACTTTCTGGAAAAGTTAATTCAAACAGTTCAGGTTTTTTTTTTCAAGTATACTAAATAAAAGTTTATGGCTATCTACAATTGTATTAACATGCAAAGCAATTTTTTTGTTATGAGGTTCACAATGAGTTAGAATTTTTTTTTCAAATTGTCATTATAAGATCGACATGGTAAAAGAATTTTCTGTTAGCTAATAATATTTGTCTCCGGAGAAGCTTAAGGTACATTCCGCAACCTTGAACTGAAACTCGAGACGCATGTTTGCAAAAGCTCAGGAAAAAAAAGTAATGTCGTTGCTTAATTATGACAGCAAAATTAGATTTAGGACCGAGTTTAATATACATAATGTTTTCATTCAAAGTCCATGTCAAAAACCTAGAGACGTGAAGTCAAAACATCTACAAAAATGCCTCAGGTATTAGAATAATGTCGCTCGCAGTCACTTTCCATTTTCTTTGTTAGTATTAAAGTTAGCGCAGGCTCTCACAAAGTAGATTTATGTAATAAAACCATCATTGAGGAATTCTGAACTCCCTTGCAAGCCGTATAACGTTAGCCCTCCGCCATCTCAGAAATGTCCTAAACGCATTCCGCGAATGACGTCGTGTATTTTGAACATGTGTCACTACCCAAAATTCAATGCACCGCCGACCCAACTCGCTTCAGAACAAATTACGGCGGTGCTCAAAAGATGTAATTCAATTATTTTATTAATGCGTATGCAGACACCACGTGACTGGGATGCACGAACGCTGTTTACGCCTGGAGCACGCGCGCAGACGAAAGGAATTCGTGAAAACATTTTGATGTCACGCCTTGTCACTACCTGCTAAGGCTTCTATACCTGCAAAATCAAAATGGCGAAATCTTAAAAAAAATTTACCATAGTTAATAAGCAATTTTTTCTCTCTTTTTTTGTGGGAGGGTTTGTTAATTTTGATAATTTACCTGCAAAATCAAAATGGCGAAATCTTTAAAAAAAAATTATTTTCTTGGGGGGGGGGGGTCCTTAATGGGATTCCTTTCTATTATCCATAAACAATTCTTACCGTCGTTTAGAAGTCTTTTAATTATTTAGTATATATGCAAGAAAAATGCTTACGTTTTCATTTACAGAGTTGTACCTTTGATTAAGATATTGATTTTCAAGAAATTGATTTTATTTTTCAGGAAGATCCAATGCTGATCAACGAACTTCGTGATGACGTCAGAGAAGAGAGCTCCAAGTTTGGCGAAGTCAAGAATGTCAAATTATACGATGTAGGTGTCAATTTTTGCGTTTGAAGATTAATTAGACCATTTTTAATAATCATTTATCATTCCTATGGTGTTAAGGGTTCAAAACGTATATTTAATCCTGTCATTGTATTTTTAGAACCACCCAGAAGGAGTGATTTCCGTCTCGTTCAAAGAGCCGGAGATGGCGGATGCTTGCATAGAAGCCATGAACAACCGCTGGTTCGCTAAACGCCGGATCAGCGCGGAATCCTGGGACGGAAAGACAAAGTACGAAATCCAGGAATCGGAGGCGGAGCGGAACGAACGATTGAAGAAGTGGGAGCAGTTCCTAGAGGACGAGAAAGAGAAAAAGACGGAGAGGGAAGGGGAGCCATCGACGGCCGAAGCTAGCGGGGCGGCGGCCAGCGCGTGTGAAATAGAGACAAGTATGGCGTCGCCGTCCGTCTGCCAGACCGAGGAGCAGACAACACCTGGTGCAATGGACACGACGTCAGGGGCGCAAGGGGATTCGTAGTTTTGTAAATTACATGTGGGGAACATACCTCAATAAAACATCTCTCATTCTTATGTACGCAACATGGCTTTTTTCGTTCTTTTAATTTTCTCCTTGTAATGTCATTTTGACGCTTTATAAAATCATTAAGTAAAATAGGGGACTTGTAATCTTCATGCCTTCTTCGAAGAAGCGTGGGCATATTGCTTTGCTGTCTGTCGGTCGGTCGGTCCACTAACAGTTTCAGTTCATTTTCTTCGCAGAGGTTGTACATAATGAACGTAAATAAAATTGGGTATATATATATAGGTTTATCATAAGAATATCTAGATCAAGTTATTTTCTGGGTACGATCGAGCAATTTTTGACAAAGTTATGCCCCTTGGACATAGAAAAATTTTTATTCGCAGTTTCCGTTCATTATTTCTGCAAAGGTTGAACAAATTAATTACTGACATATCATATCGCCAAGTGATGTAAAAGATTTGTGCAACCTCTAATTCTAAAGCCTTTTAGTTTAGACACTTCGTACTTGATAGGTTGCTGCATTCCATATAGTACCGGTAGATGACACCTACTAGTATTCATTTTATGTTCAAAAGGTCAATTCTATATCCAAATATACTGCCCATAATCTATACTTCCCCCTTTTTTTTTTTTAATTAAAACACACTCTGTAAGAATGTTAATACATGGGTAATGCATTACTAAAATATATGAGCGCATTTTCATTAATAATTGTATTTCATTCAGAATTATTTTCATCAAGATGTACGTGTATGAAATGTATCTCTATGCATTGTTGTTTGTGATATAACATAAAAATCTATTACGTATTTGAACAGTTGGCATCTCTCTCTCTCTTTCTCTCTCTCTCTCTCTCTCTCTCTCTCTCTCTCTCATGAACGCCATCGATACTCATATAAATGCTACAATCACAATGATATTTATCACTAAAGACAATTTGTAAATATTGAATAACAGTAACTTCGACTCGCATATGTCGTCTGTCAGACAGACAACGAAAAACGGAAGGAAAAAAAAAACAAGGAACGAAAGAAAGCGAGCAGCCTGCTCCGATCTGTCAATCACGTCCTCCATGCTTGCCTTTATCAATGACATGTGTAGAGTATTAGATACATCGTGTTACCAAGCTAGCCGTATTATTTTTACCTCCCCGCCGTGGTGTGAAGTACGGGACTTATCGGAGATGATTACATTGATATAGAGGCGTCCCGCAGGGAGAAGCGCTTGATCGGGATCTCTCTTGACATTCCATCCGAATCGCAGTGTCAACGTGCATTTTACGACAGATTGTATTATGATGTGTCTATAACAAAGTCTTTCTTACGATAATTCATTCAAACGTTTTCCACCGCTCTAGTTACACACATATTGGATGCATATGTACATGCATGTAAGTATACTAGAAACTGTACAAACCGTTATCTAATGCAATATATTTACGCATGCAAAGTTCGTTGTGATAGGGTTCCGGAGGGATGAAAGGAGGACATTGCGAATTATGGGGTTTCACATTTTTTTAATAATTATTGTTGAAATTCACACACAAAAATGATGCTTTGATTGCATTTCAATCGCAAAATGATTTGGCCACAAAACATGCGTCTAGGTATTCTGGCGATATATCCTGCGAAAAATGCGATTGTTTTGAACAACTTGAAAAAAATTAGTTCCAATCTAGAACAACAAAGCCCGTGTCATATTATCAGGGCCTTAATCTTTTAGGATTACCTACAGGGGGGAAAACTGGAGTTTAATTTATTATATACAATTTTGTTGTTGAAAAAAAAAGAAAGAAATGGGCTGGCAGAGGCAACGGATTTGACAAATTACGCGAAGGAAACCCAAACAGCGCGGGATAAGGATCTCGGTCTAATTATCTTTGCCCACACTATTGGTAACAGTAAACGTTATAGATAATTAGAGACGAGTCAGCCTACCGCTCATCCGAATGAAGGATGGAGTAGAAGTCATGACAGCTGCAGAAATACGGAGCGCGCGGAGGATAATCCCGGCTAAATCTAACGTTTGTTTGCATGTATTAAAGACTTTGTTTTGTCACGTGCTAACCGCTAAACCTACTCACTTTTATTTTTCATTCAAGTATATCCCTTTTCCTAAATTTTTGTTTTTATCTTGCTAAATGATAAATGTGTGCAGGCGTCCATTAATTGCCTGGATTCGACTCAACGGTGTAGGAAAATTGGATTTATATAAGTAATTGGAACAACAAATACATGTGTAAATATAGATTTGACATTTTTAATGCATTTCGTACATGTATATACACATGTAACAACTTTATCATAATATATATTGCAGATCATATATCAATCTTTGTAGATACACATGAGAAAAATATATACAATTCACGAATCGAACATGAAGACAAAAAGAAAAATGAAAATGTATGCGATAAAAAAAATCTAAGATTTAAACTTCGATGAAGAAAGCCATGTACAATAGTTCAGAGCACTACAGAGATCATCCACCGGTTTATAAGGGTCCGATTTGGTCGGAATTTTCGACACACATTAATCAAGTTTGGAAGAACTTGAACCAATTTATCGTGCTCATTGATAATGGCAGTAGCTATGTACGACGTGAAGAAATGCAGGTCGATTTGCTGTCATAAATCACTTTCTGAGACTTGTTTCACAGTCTCCTTTTGGGGTTGTTGTTGTTGTTGTTGCAGCTAATGTTGTTTGTTGTCTTATTGTTGTGGGTTTTTTGCTTGTTGGAGGGGCTGTTATGTCACCAACACAACTCTCGCCTTGCCGACTGAAGCTGGTACTCAAGACCTGTGAAGTAGAGAGACAATGATAATTGTAATAGTAACGATTCCGACAATAATAATCCGAATCAGGTGAACGGATTATGCCCCCCCCCCTCTCCCACAAAGAGAAAAAAAATATCAACTGAAAAAAAGATGGATATATTCACATATAAGAGATATATATCAAGAATAATGATTTAGAAGCTAAGTTTTACCAACATTTTAATTTGAATTTAATGATAATTGGCGCCCCGGCGAAGCCAAGGCTTCGTTTCACAAAGAACCATATCAAAAAATGCAAAATTGTTCATACTTTAACAAAATTTCAATTCAATGCTAAATACCCTTCTAAGATTGAAATGTATAGATGGGATGTGATGGAGGGAGATGTACATGTATATACTTTTCCATCAAAGAACATTGAGAACGACTTAAATATATTTAGTATTTGAATACATCTTTTGTAAAACGCAGTGCTCTTTTGCTAATTGGTCATTTTATTCACAAGTGATTGGAGAATTTAGGAATCATATACATTTGTAATCATTTACCGAGGCTATATTTTTGGTATAAAACCGTTAATCTTATTGTACATTAACTTTTAGCTAATAACAGGACTTCTTTTATTTGACATTGATGAAAAAAATATTATTATCTAAACATTTTTAAATTATTACATAAATATGTACTTGCATATTTTGAATAAAATTGTGCGTGTATATTTTATAAAGTAAACTAGTTACAGTATACTGTTAATGTGGTTTTATATTTTTCGCCCTTAAATGTTGTCGTAAAAGTAATTAATATTTATGGAACATTTTGCCCGAGTTTAAAAATAGCCATGCATATAACAATTTTCAGCATATAGATGTGTTTAACGTGATTTAACTCGGCATCTCTTGAATTCGCTTACTGAGATGAATTGGGGTGAAAATAAAACGGCACCGAAATATTCCACACAAACACTATGTTTTACTGTTAAAATTTCTTGAACAATTTCAACAAAATATTTTCATACGAATAATTTATGGTAAACTTATAATATATTACATGTAGATTAGATTCATTATTTTGGTGAGGAAATATTACATATTGACATGTAAAAAACGAAATAAAATAATTGATTTATGCCAAATAAATAACTGGAAGCAGAAAAACCCGATCAATACATACAAAAGCTTCTATTGGTTTATATTTGAAATAATTAATTCGTAAGAACAATGACTTTAATATAATTATACAAACAAACATATATCTTTATCTGTTTGAAAATAAAGACCAATTTTTAAAAAATGATTTTATACCTGTTACTGGCGGTTCCACATTTCCTTTGCCCGTGAAATCCATCCCTAACCGGGACAATCCGTAATAACTACTTGACCCCGCTAGGGATTCCATGTTTTTTGCAAAGTCATATTTAGATTGTCTTGAGTCGTAACTTCCTGGAAACATCAACGACTGATAAGTGGATCCGAATTTTCCAGGGGCGTCGAACGAGGAGTACGGGAGCGACCCCCCGAGGTCGGTATGACTGTGGGGTGGGAGTCTGTATGGCCAGTTATTTTGGAGTGAGTACCATGAGGACGGGAAATATGGGTCACGTGAGTAGTCAAAGTTACTTCCGGTCGCCAGTTGCGGCGGTTTATACGCACTGTTCCAAAATGAAGGGGGTAATTTCCTATGGCACATCAATGGTTTTTCTGAACACAAGAAAAGAAAAATATAAAAATCAAACACTTTTTATATGAAATAAAAATTGAAAGATATTCCGTGCGAGTCAACGCCTTCTATATAGATATGAATGAGTTGCATAGAATTAAAGCTTACCCGTAGTTTGGTATATTAAAGAAGAGAAAAAATGTTTTTTGGAATATATTGCGAAAGGTCTGTAGGTTGCAAAGTTTCTTAGTGGGAACATTGCATGCACTTTGTATGGGTTATAAACCTTCATATAAACCCAACCTTCAGCCCCAAAATCTTTCTACATTGTAGTTTTTCCCGCAATCTAAGGAGTTTTAACGACAAAGGCCTAGGCTGTTATGAAAAATTGACGTTTGGATATCGTAATTCTGTGTTGTGTATATTATATTAAATTTGAATTAAAAGTTACATGTTATGTGAATAATTACTGGAAGAAGTTCAGTCGCGTGGTAGTTTCTAAAATTTACTGGATATATATTAGTAAATTCAAAATTTACAACATGTTGTAATTTTACAATTTTTTATCTACTGCTATCTGACAGTTAAAATGTACAACTTGATTGTACATTTACCCGTAGATACATACTATCATCTTATGAATTCTACTTATTTCTTGTCCAGTTTCTTGCGGAATTACTAAGTTTGAAATGACGAAAGTCTAAATTGCCACAGAATTCCAGTTAAATTGATAGTTACAAGTATAAATACGTATGAACTTAGGGTAGGGAATATAGAATACGCTTCTAAAGGGTCGGCCATTCCTTTGGTCCTTTTCAGGTAATTTGCAAAATTACATTCAAGTATCAGCGTTCAAGTTAAAGCTCCTTTTGTCCAATTATATGTGTTGTTTTAAACTTTCAATTCAAATAAAAAAATGTCGTATAAATTATAAGACACCAATATGAAATTTCTTTTCCCAATGTTATTTCCTCAAATCGCGGAAACTATAATTACACTTAACCTGTATTTGCATGAAGTCATAGAAATATGAGTTGAACTGACTATTATAAGAGTTTATTTCGTTAGCGAAAAAGTAACGACGTATCCAATTTTAGTTTTAAAAAGTTTCTCATCGTTTTAAAATGTTTCTCATCGTGCAAAACTTTTAAAATTCAGTATCGATACTATCATTTATTATATAGACAATTTTCGTATTTCAGACCTAAATCGTCTGCGTACATTTATGTACACTTTTTAGAATAAAGAAGGAACTGACAATTAAATATTCAAATACTTTAGCTTGTGTGACTGAGAAATACAATGTACAATCTTTAGCGATAGAAGGAGGGATAGAAGGAAAGACTTCTTAAAGAAAGCTCAAAGAAAGCTCATAAATTCAATTTATTTAGAAATGTCGGCTTATTATGTTTTTAGATAGCCGCGGCCGGAATAAATGATTCCTTCTCGGTAATTCTGAAGCTTAGTTGACAGATCGAGTGAGCATTCGATTGATCATACCAACAAACAAAACTTCTGGCTATTAACTACAGACATCGTTAATTTTGAAATCCGTCGAAAATAAGTAGAAACAGCTGCCGCGCGACGACAATTTATGTTTCTGAACGGTCGTCTGCATGCAGAAGAAATGTCAAATCGAGGCTGGGTACATTTTGAAGTAATACTAAAAATTATCGGACAAAACTGGATATATTAATAATCAAGTTAATGAGAAATAATTTTCTAAATCTTGTCTTAATCATTTTTCTGAGACAGTAACATGGGATTAATATTTTATCTAATCAAAGAGCGAATCGAAAGAATCAAAATTAGTACACTAGCTTATATGTTGCAAGTAACTTAATTTGAAAATCATATTATTCATTTTTTGAGTAAGTTTGTACGAAATAATGTATTTTTAACGGATTATTTAAAGGCGTGAAAGTTTTATTTCTTAATCATTTGTTAAAGTTTCTCATAATTGTTTTTGCAGCGCCTAGATGCCCCACTGCTTTTTAAAAGGGAGAGGTTTCAATTCGCGAAATGGTTAAATACATGTTTTATGTGTTAGCAATTTTCCGCAAGGTTGAATTTCTGATGCAGGATAAATGTTTTGGCACATTGGTTCAGATATCATTACCGACAAGCAGAAACCGAGCTGTAAACTTAACGCTTTTCTTTATTTTCAAAAACTATCCTTTCTTCGTCTCGCAAATTAATAGAAAATTAAGTTTTTTGTAGAATGGTTTTTGTAAAAAAAAAAATAATAATAATAAAGAGAACCGGATCATTTGTAAAGTTTCAGTTTCACAGAAATATTTAACAAATGTACAGTCATTTAATAGATTTTTGAAATGGGTACTTGCCTGCTTTGGATTTGATGGAAAACGACGAACTGCTAAAATTTCGATCCAGATTAAAACTGCTGGGTTGGCTCAACGCACGTGTAAAATGTTCATCCACAACTGTGGCCGTGTCCCCAGAGAAATAGCTCAGTAAGACACAGTTTGGGTTCAGGTACTGTGAGGACTTGGGCTGAGACTCAGGGTCTATCTCCCCTCCCTCCAAAGCATCGTGTCTCTCACCCACAGGACACGAGAGTAAGGAACTGTGAGGGTAAGCTCCGCCGGGGGGTATATGGTGGTGATCCGTTGTCAGCCCAGAGGAACCAAACTTCTGAAAAAAGGAAAATAAAAATAAATCAAATTAACTTCTATAAATTTTTTTTTTCAATCAAAGTCAAAGACGAACTTTAATTTAAAGAACTTTTTTTTGGATTCAAAATGATATTTAGATAAAAGTATAGTTAAACAAAATATCCTTGGAAATATTTAAAGAGTCAGTTGTCGAATTTCTATAACGTATTGTTTTAATTTATCCATCCTTTTGAATTAAATTTTTTAAAGAGATCTTTCTCGAAAAAAGACATCCTCTAGAGTGAAGATCAACCCGAGTGGCAAACTATTTTTCCTAGTCCAGAAAATACCGTTCTGTACCGAAACATCGGTAGATGCTCGTGGTATGTTTGCTTTCCTCTCTCTGGTATGTATGCCGGAAAATTCCAACATATTTCTCGGATTCTAGATAAATACACATCCGTCCGTCGCAATTCCAGTTCTTGTTTTTCTTAAGATTAGGTTTTTTTTTAAATTTAAAATTTTTTTTTCTTTAAAAAACAACAATTGTTGCTACTACTCACCGCAAAATCGCCGGACGGTGTTTTATGCGGGAAATACGGATTATAGAATTGATACATCGTATCGCAGGATGTCATAATGCAATGCTCAAAGGTAGATCGCGCGAGATGGCATTCTCAGGAGGCGATTTTTACCATCTTTTTGACATTCCTCGTGTTTTTCTCTGGAGTATTTGGAGGTAATAGAATGGTTTTGCTATCTTTCGTGGTTGTTGAAACACGAGCTGATTAAACTACGCCATACCCACGCGCCGTGGGCACGCCCACTTTTGCAATGCGAGGGAAGAGACAATCGTTGATTCAACCAATCAGAACCGTCCATTTTATTGTACTCACACGCGGAATGAGATGACCGATGATAAAAGTTCTCATCACCTCATACAAACTGTGCTCACTTTATGGAAAATGGTCCAGAAACCGATTGTAATCTTGCTAACAGATGTGGATAAGAATTTCAAACTCTTGCATGTTATAAAGTCGTTGTTATTTTTAGAGCTACATGTATATTTCGGTTTTATTTCGCTTCTTATATTAAATGCTATATACTGTTCTGTTTAAAATACATGTAATTTCTTCTTTCCGTAAAAATATATATTTTTTTTTCTTCTGGACTCGCAGAATGTGATGCAATAACCCTAAATAAGGATATTTTATCCACTTGCTAGAAAATTAAATGAATCGCAATGTTTCCAATTTCTCTAATTTGTTTTCTTTGACCTTGTTCAAAAACCCAATGTATATGCTTATAAAATTCAGTTAACATCGAAAGTTAAGATTTCTTTAAAAGCTTGATGAAGAATTACTGACTGAATGTTTTTAATTAGACCCTCTGTGTAGTGCTAGTGACCCATGCAGTACATAAACGTATATGTCAGCCACTAATATTAGTACATTGTACTATAATGTTGCGTCCTATATATGCACATCTTATTGATATGTGTTGATCTATTGTGGAGAAAGTGTTTTATAAAATTAAATTCGTACTGGGGGACACAGTATGATTTTTCAAAATGATAGAAATATCTAAACAAACAGTGAATTGAAAGACGTGTTCCTATAGTTATTTTTTCTAAAACAATTCATCAGTTTTACACCGTCAAATTTAATTAATTTCACATTTTGTAAATTTTATTGACAGTATATTTTAACTAAAAGTTTCAACGTAGTTGTATATTTCTTACAGAATTGGTTTAACTACTTGAACATCAAGTATACTATAATTCGGGTTTTTTAAAATCTATTTTGAATTTTAATCTTCCCAACGAGAGAGAGAGAGAGAGAGAGAGAGAGAGAGAGAGAGAGAGAGAGAGAGAGAGAGAGAGAGAGAGAGAGAGAGAGAGAGAATAGAAATGGTCTTGCGGAATTTGGAACGTTATAAAATTGGCATATCTCAGAACAAACATTTACTAAAAATATACAGAATGAAGAAAAATAATTCATTCGATTAGCAAGATTTTCACACAACATATTGGGTCGGGATCTATAGTAAGACATAAAGCACGCGCTATCACCGATAGACATCTCCCCCCACGGGATTTGAATCGAGAACCCTTCTCGTGCCATAACTGTCCGTTAATTAACATACCAAATTAACACCTCGGCTTCATTATCGCATCTTGTGCTGATAAATTACATTAATGAAATGGATGACCAAAGCGGAGAGTTCAAATTTTGGCAAATAGCATCATATGGGGTACATTTTTATCTTCGATAGTTATTCACAGGAATTGCTGAGCAAAAACCAAGAAACAAACTCACGAAATCTTTTTTTTTTTATTTGCTCTTAGATTTACAAATAGTCCACATTTTAGATGTCTTAAAATTTTAAAGTTTATGCATATACATGTATTAAGCGCAACATGAATGCTTTACGCAAATATAGTGGCTTGCATGTAGGACCAATTCTAGCAAAGTACAATTTCTCGCCATCGCAATAATGAAATGTCACACGCAAAACTCTGTGGTCGAAACAATTTGTCTCAGGCCCAAAGACACCAATATCTCTTGAATTGATTTGAACATATTTGTTGTACAAATATAATGGGGATTATGGAAAAGTTAAGAAACTTAGATCGCCTCCTCCCAGTCTTTACGGAGAACTAAAATTAATTCAACTCCGCAATATATTTTCTAACCATAAAGGTGGATAAGTAATCAAAAATTGGTTGGACTGCTAACTCCAAACATATCAATGTTTACTTCACGTTTTACTGCGAAGTATTTCAAAATTGGTGCAGTAAAATAACTTATTTACTCAATACTTTCTTTTTTATTTGAGGCAGTGAACTATTTAAAAAATTATGTCAACAACCACCAGCTTTATGTTTTATAATTTATTTAAATTTGGCCAAAAATATTATAAAATGTGTATAATAATGCGTTATAACTTAAAAAAAATAAAAAAGGCTATAAGTAGGAAACAAGAAATTGGCCCTGCTAAATCACTAATCACGGCTCGTACTTCCCGACTCCTGCTCTGATGACTGCAAAACAATACAATCTTTCGACAGAAGCAAAAACCAAATCCGCGACCAAACATTGCAAATGCACGGCGAGTGAATTTTCATCGGGCGGGCGGCGCATGTGCATTTCATTAAGAGTTTTTTTTTCCTGTGAAGACTGGGCGATATCGTGAAGCTATCAGTTGTGTTCCTAGATGTTTATCTATTTGGCTACTTGATTACAATTGTTTTCTAGGTTTACAAAAGAAACGGGACCACACTGCGCTATGGCGAAAGAGATGAGGGAGAAAAGAGACATTCATAATTTCTGTTATTGCAAGATACCACCCTCAAGCTCGGGTTACATTATAAGTTGTCCCCTTGTTTTAAAACGCGTAAAATAATCTCTTGGATCAACAACATTTGGAAGAAACATTTTGGTCGAAAGCTCCCTCTCTTCCTTTATCTTGGTACGATTAGCGAGCATATCCAACAGGCCCTTTCAGAAATATCGTAATATTTTCATTAAATGTTACGATGTTTGTGTACACAAACTTGTAAAAACTAATGTTGCAAACTCAGGTGAACGAGTCCTAGTGACTTACTATGTAGAATCAGTCAGAATTTGGTCAAACATATGGACTAAGTATATCTAAAGAGACTGGATGGTCAACATATTACTCTATACTAATTTGTGTGTGTATAAAATATTCATGCGATTTATTAAGCCATAAAGTATGGAATAGAGGGTTTTAGATTAAAAATATGAAGATTTTACTATATCTTTAAACAGAGTTCTTTTTTGAATGAGATTAGTATAGACTTGTCTAAAAATAGCCATGACCATTTAGCCTCTCAGACCAATATAATATGGCACAGTATTTTAAATGTAGTACTTAGTAAGACGATCTTATTTTTGTGTAGTTTCTGTACAATTGACGCTATACCTACTTCCGATACAAAATTAGAGGTTTTAATAGTAGATTGCATAACACCCCCTTAGTGATCAATGCTAGCTATATCGTTATTTCCTCGTCTGTATATATAAGAAAAAAATATTCTTATTTATTCAACATCCATGGACAATAATTATAATTATACAATAAACAAACGATTGATATTGTCCTTTTCGAGTTGACCAAAACAATCGCACTTTTCACGTATTATCAAGAGAAAGATCAAGTGGTTGCTATCAAGCTATATAGATACAACGTATATAATAGTTGATGATGTAATAGAAGAGAAATTCTCACCAAACGCATCGGAAGGGTGTTATCACATTGGTTTGTGTGCAGTCCTTAAAATTATGCTTTCTATATTTGTGAAAATACGTAAATGTTTATTTGGAGACCTTAACCTCCCCGGGGAGTTGCTAGAAAGACAGAGTCACGTACACAGGGTCGGTCTTGGGGACACAACAATTGCTGGAGGGATATGAATGGCGATCTTTAGAAGACGCGTCCATTGGAGCAGCGAAAGGCATGCATTCCTCATCTGTTGTGATAGAACCTCGTTGTACATTCTCACACATTTTTGCGGAGTTCCAGATATTTATCTGACAGTTCCATGTATTGTTTTGGACAATCAGAACGGAGATTAGCTCGTCCAACACGTCTAGAGAACTATACTAGACACATGGGCTTCTGCAGTAGATGCGTTGTACAGGTTTCGAGGGAAAACGGGGGGGGGGGGGATTATAATTACAAAGAATTATAAATGGACATTGTCAAATCAAAATCTTGCGGTCTTTTCTTCTTTTTTTTTATCTTCAAAATACGAGCATGGCTAGAGATTGAATCAAAACACTTTTGATGTCACCCAACGATTATTTTATCTTAGATTTGTACATCATTTTTCTAAAGTTCCAATACATCAAACCACTATCTTTTTTTTCTTCTTGCAGATTTGCCTATGTGACTTAGAACAATAAGGGCAGTGTGCAGTCAGTATTAAACAAGCAAAAGTAATGTTGGGCCATGAAAACGCACATTGCTCACGTATTCAGACAGGATTATATTTTATAATACATGTACATGCGACCTGTGATCATGTAAAAGTGCAATCCTGTAACGAATTAATTATAAAGTCTGTTGATTTTCTTTTGAAAATATTTAATATTGCAATTACATTTGAACATGTACATATATGTATGTATATCTAACAAAAATTGAGTGGAAACCATTTTAAAAAAAAAACGGATAATAAAAACCAAAACGCAAAAAAGAAAAAGAAAACAACATGCATAGAAATGCATAGTGACCAGACACAAACACATATATTATATTATATAAAGGTCATTTGCACAGTATTTTTGACACAGAGAGAGAGAGGAGCTCTGGTATATCGGAAATCTCGTTAGCAAAATACTTGGATTCTTGGCCATTATAAAGGAAGCTGGATTTTTATCGGAGTATTGCGGTTTCTGATATAGATCTCCGCAATTTGTCAACATCAAACTGCGCGGAAACTCCTTAATTTTATTACTAAGATATTTGATAAAAGTTTTCATCCACATCTCTATCATTTATCAAACTGATAATATCCTCGTTCAGTTGTTCTTCAGTAAATAATATAATTTTCCTGAATTTTCATTGTTTAAGGGTATTTTTATCACACATCTTTCCCAATGCTTTAAACAATGCCCCCTACCCCTTACTTCGCTTGCAAACAAGACTACTGGTTGTCTGGCAAATGATTATTTTTTCTTCACGTGATGCACATATTACCTCGTTCTCTTTCTTTACCTATATGTTGGAGATCCAATTTTCTGTTTGGTTGCAATTTTAAGAGGGTCGTAAAGCTGTCCGCGCTCGACATTCTCATACCGTGTTCGACATGGCGGTAATCTTAGCTATGATTAATTTACATGATTGGTCTGTGTTTTGATTCCGGGGATTCCAAGCCACGGGGGTCCATCCCTGACATTAGCGCCGTCCCTTGTCAGTGAGCGTCATAGGCGCCATCTTCATCACCTGTCCACAAATGTTCCAACTTGTACATCTCTCTCTCTCTCTCTCTCTCTCTCTAATTGTAACTTGATTTTTTTTTTACGAAAGACAATTGAAATTAAATCAAATGAAAAATAATCTTTTAAAAATCATATCAGTTTGACAATCATGTACATGTACAGTAGGTAAAAACATGGTTAACCAACTAATGAATTGAAGCAAGTGAACGCTAACTATACAATTTTTTTTTTCTACGAACTGCTGAAAACTTGAAGTTCTAGTAGCACAGAGGCTTGCTAACACTTGTCGGAATCACTGGCTCAAGTGTTCGATAGCTTTACCACTTAAGTCTGGAATGTCTGGTAGGGAAGGCTTATATATATGTATCGCAAGATATCTGTATGATATGTAAATAAATACTAAGGGTACCATATATATATATATATATATATATATATATATATATATATATATATATATATATATATATATATATATATATATATATATATATATATATATATATATATATTAGATCCGACACTTTAAAGATGCCTAGTGTTGTTAATTCTATTCAGTGATATATATATATATATATATATATATATATATATATATATATATATATATATATATATATATATATATATATATATATATATTATATATATATATATATATATATATATTTGCTTATATATAGATGGCTTATATTTTGTTCTCTATCTATAAAAATTTATACTAATCTTCGGTCAATCATATTCCGCAACTTCTTCTATCTTAAAAGATACAGGCGATCATAACATCCTCATTGAATTCAATAAAAGTTTCATTGTAAACAAAATTTCGATATAATCCAGTCAGCATAAAGAAACAAAATTAGAACCGTCTGCAGCTGCAACCTGTTAGAATAAATGCAAACAAACTTTTTTTTTATTATTAAAGTTAAGTGAGTTTTAGAATCTTAATTTGAATTGGAAAATTTAATTTTATTCGCCAATTCAATTTATAAATCATTACCACACATAATAATAAAACAAAACTCTGAAAAAAAAATCAAAGCCTAAAAAAAACAATTTCGTCGCGGTGGTTTCCTTGAAAACTTCAACGAATAAACCTGTGGATTTTCGTATTGTGAATTCAAATTTTTTTACAGCGAAAACTAACGTGAGAAAATAGGGTCGTTAATTAAACCCTGTGTGTTCAACTGGGAGGGGGGTGGGACGTGATAGGCCTCTGGGTCGGTGTCAAGTGGGGGCCCAGTAAACTTCATTCACTTTCCTTGAACTTTTCCACGGCTCTATATCCCATTCCTTAATGGCTTACCTGCCGTTTCTACAAATTTCTCGTCCGCAGTGCCGTCCGTGTTTTTATTATGTAACTTTATGTTGCTGTGTGCATGATGAATAATGGCTTGCAATGAGGGGGGAGTTTTTTTTATTTAACTTTGCACATCGAGTTAATTTATGTAGATGGTGGTACCAGTCTGAGAAACGACTGCTTCAAAGGTTCTCATCTAGATGCAGCTACAAATGAAATGTCAAAATGTGATTTCTCTAATTATGCATTTATTCTGTTTATTGTATTTCGCGTAATGTTGAAAAAATACTTTAATTATTAACTGCTTGCGATAGATTAACAAGCGCTAGCTGTTTTTAAAACATGAAGGACGGACGGAATTAGCAAAGTCACACACATGAAAACGAGGCTTGGCAGATGAAAACAGAAATCTAATAGGAATTTAACAGCAGACAAATTACTTTTTCATGGAGCAAGTAGTTTTTTTAATTAGATTTTACTGGGAAAACTGGTTTTCGAATAATATTTGAAATTTATTTTCTATTTGTTTTTGGGAGTTTATTTTTAGAAAAACAGAAACATTTGTTAAACATATTTTTTGTATAAACACTTTTTTTTTTCACAGATCCGATTTCTTTCCATAATATCATACATGGTTGTAATCATCAAAGATAAAGAAAAAAAAATGATTTAAGCAAGTTGGATGGTCAGCAAACTGCCCATCAGAACTACCTTAAAGTTTTAGATATAAAATTTTCAGTCATAAACTATCATTAAGTTATGAAATATTCCATATACATTTATAGTTTTAAATTTTTTTCCCTGTATCTTTTTACAAAGCACTTCTTCATAAGATGATTAATAAAGTCTGAACTTGACTATCATCATCAAGTCAAATCGATTTAATTGATTACATCATATTTTCCAGGTATTTATAAAATCGTTATTTAAGAACAAAAAATATTGGCAGCGTGTAATAAAGAAACAATAATAAACTGTTTTTCATGGATTTTTGGGCAAACAATCAAACATAGATATTAACTGACTTTTTCTCAAAATTTATATTTTCATTTGTCAATTAAAAAAAGGTATGCAGCAGTCCAAACTGATAGTTTGGAGATGTATATTTCGGTTTATGAGAGTCCTATTAATGATACGTATATCACAAACAGATTTTGATATGTCTTTATTTGTTTAAAAAAAGAACAATAAGCTTACTTTTATAGAAATAAAGTGCTTCTATAGCAATAAACATTTTACAATTATTTCCATTTAAAGTAGACTAAGTGCAAAGAAAAAATTTAGGGAAAAAATTCGGTTGGTATCCAGACATAATTTATTCTTCTTTCAATGATATTCGTGGTAATAAATTTCAGCGAGGATTTCGCAAAACGCAGTTCGTGGACTTGAATAACTTTTCCAATATAAATTGTTATATTTCTTGCATCGTAAAACATTTGTTTTCATGTACTCTCATTCAACAATGAGAATAATGACGAAACCACATTATGCATGTATGTATGCATGCCATTTGATAACTATAGGAGCAAAATTCCTATGTAGTAGCTACATGTAGGTGAATACAATTCACACAGTGGTCAGCCTCTAACCATTGACTGCGAAACATTGTCTTGAATGTAACAAAATATTGGCCACTCATGAGAAACACATGACAAAATCCATCAAAATGGCCGGTAATCTGTCAGCCTTCTCCAAGCATCGGCCCGTGGTAATTGACGAGCGATTTCACTCTGACACTCTATCAAAGACAACAATATCTCTGTTTGGTCAGATGTGCGAAGTTAATTAAAGATCATTAATTACTCCTATCCCTGCGTTTATTTCTATTTTTTCTCTTTAACTGCGTTAAGATTATACAGAGTAAAAGAAAACAAAGAATCCAGGAACTTAGTTACTTTATCGAAAGCGTGCATCACGTGATTTTGTCTTGGTCATTTGAAAGTTTTAAACGTAATTTTTTTGCAGAACCCACAGCGAGATTTTATTGAAGTTCACAGGCGTCTAATAATTAATCTCATTCAGGCTACGTTTGAGGCAGGCAGTTTTTATTTGCGGTTTATTTGCAACGGATATCTAAAGAGAAAATAAGAACAGAAAAGAAATGGACACAAAGGGAGGAAAAACCCTAATTCAACTCTAACTATGAAACATGGGCGAACGCATCCGCAATTGTGATTCTGATATTGTACAGTATGTATTTCTATGGCGGGACCATGCCGGGCCGACACAACAAACCCAGCAAGAGGCTCGATCTACGAAAGCATTGCCTACAAAATAATGGAAATGTCAGCACTAATTACACACACTATCCAATTTTTTTTTTACCTTCATCGTAGATCATTTGGACGCGAAGCAGTTCGCAATTCGACATTTCCCTGAAAAAATTGACCACAAGTATTTTTTAAGCAAGAAACCCCATTGCGTTTTTATTATTCGGTGAATGGCTTTTTACATGGTTTTAACCTTTTCGTCTGTTCATTTTGTATTCAGTTTGTCATGTTTGTTTTTCTGCTTTAATATGTTTTTTTCAAATTCTAGATTTTTTGTTTTATTTCCAACTATACATACATTGTACATTTAAAATGATTATTACATATTACTGAACATGCAAAGGTAATGTAAAGGTACATTTTCAAACTACATACATGTATACATGTACATGTTGTATACTTACATCTAAATTTTGAGATTTAAATGAAATTATGAAGTTACAATTGATTGTACGTCGATAATACATACTATAGTAAGACAAATTTCATGATACATTTATAGCTTATATGCATATCAGATACTTAAAAGAAAAATTCAAGCTAAAATTTTTTTTACATAATTTTGTAAACGTTGATTAGAGCACCCTGGAAAAAATATCAAATTGAATGTATATGTAAATATCTAACCGGAAATTGATGGAACATGTATAAGAATATCAAAGAACCGTTAATATCCATATAACATAAAATTAACTCTCAAATTAAAAAAACGTTATTTTTTTTAAAAATTCAATGAATATCAAACAAAGTAAAAAGAAAATAAGTCAAGTCTAAAACGCAATACATCTAAAAGGTCTTTTTAGACATGTCAAACTACAAAAAAAAAGAATATCAAAAAACCAGAAATGGTTATATTATAAACCCACCAGAAAAATATATTTTGTAACAAAATATCATAGTATATAAATGCCAGTCTTTGATAAAATATCAGGTTTATGGTCATGATGTTGTGCAAATCTATATACATATCGGAATTCAGTTAATGCATGGAAAACACCAGCAAATTAATTGCTTTTTCTATTAATAATATATAATACGCTTCTTTCTTTTTACTTTCAATTTCAAAGCAGTATAGTGTTTCTTATATTATACATATATATATTATACATATTGATAAAAATTTAAAAGATATCATCCTCGCAAAACATCACATAATGCACTGCCATAATAAACTAAATTTCTATACTGATCTATTTTGATATACAAGCACATTACGAAATTAATATTTTTCAAAATAATGCAATCTCAGCCATCAGGTCTAGCTATTATTCTGCTGTCTTGTCCTTCAAGAGGTTTCAAACATGTAATGATATCTACACATGGTATAATATTGGATCAACTTTAAAAAATAAAGTAACATAAAATTCTTGAGAAAATAAAATCGTCTACATATACTCTGCATAATTATGTCTTTGAGCATAATCTGCACTTATTACCCTGTATATAATCTGAATATTCAAAGCAGAGCTTTATTAATCAGAGAAAGAAAAGTTAATAGTGAATCTCGTTTTTATCCATCTTCTAATACGAAATCCTCCGCGGGAGTTTCAGATTCACTCCCAGTTGCGCGTAACGTCGGTGCATAGACTCTCTCATCCTCCTTCTTCCTCGCTGCCTCGGGGTGCGTCTCGATAAAAGCTTTATTGAATATACCGTGCTCGCAGTAGTCCTCTCCCTCGTACAGAATGTTATGTTTCGTTCCGTGTTCACTATAAAATTCATTATTGTATTTCAAGATCTCTTCCTTGTCGGAAGCTTTACTGCGCACGCTCGGTGTTGGTGAGACTTCATACTTGAACACCCGCTTCTTTTCACGTTGTTTCCTGGTGTATAAATAATATACTTTTTATCCATAAATCTTTATTATTGAACATATAAACAATTAAAATGATACATGTGATACACGGATAAATAAATAAGTAAATAAATAAAAATAATTTAAAATGAATAAATAAATAAATAAATACACAAATAAATAAATAAATAAATAAATAAAATCACCCAGGTGCTGTAGGATAAACGATGATAATCATAGACTTACCTTATACAAATAAACACAGCAATGATAAAGATGATCAGTGCTATGGCGAGAACAAGGGGGATAATAATCTCCACTACAATAAACAAACGGTTATATTTAGTAATTTTTCTCTGCACTTGTCTATAAGCAAATGCTATTCCTGTAGGTTTCAATTTTTAAAAATACATAAAAAATATCTCATAAGTATTGAATTTAAACAAATTATAAATACAGTATTGAACTCCAAAGTAATCAGCACACTTAGTCTCCCTCATCAATTGATTATCAAAATCATAAATTAAGGCTCCTGGAGAACATCTTTTATAGTTTATACAATCTCCTATACGTGGAGTTGTCGTTCGTCTTGCTCTTGGACATACTAGTATTTGTTTTGAGCATCATGAATATGAAAGTGTAGTTTATAGCTTACATTGTATAATTTAATGAATTGGTGCGAAGCGATGTTCAAAATGTGCCATTAAAATATTAGATTTCCGCTAAATTAAGTAGGTTAACATCACTGTATTAATAATAAAATATTTTTACGACTCAAAAAACCTCATCAGAGTAGATTACATGTGTTTACTTACGTTTTAGATCACTTTTTCTTTCTGATTTGTGTTTTGTCGTGGTTTCAATGTGTTCGCCCGTTGACTGGGCTGTAGAGGAGATTCCATACTCGACAGAAGACTTGATTGTTGGGGTCAACGACGGATTCTCGTGTCCGGAAGTTGACACCAGTTGTTGATTAGACGAGACTTCTGATACTCTTCTAGTTGTACTAGTTGTTGTCGTTGATGCATGATTAGAGGTTGATGTTTGTAGCTTGTGTGTTACAAAATCAGTTGTCCGAGTTACAGATGAAGAAGTCACGTGATTAGACGCAGGGTTTGTTGAGTGTTTAGAAGACTCGCTCGACTGTGTCGTAAAAACAGATACCGATTTGGACGTTGATTTGATTGATGTATCTGAGGTCGGGGTTTGGGATGTGTTTGATGTAAATGTTAAGGATGATGTTGACCGAGTCTTGGTTGATATTTCTGGAGTCTGTTGTGAACTTGTCGTCTGCTCTGAAGATTTATCAATGGTTGAAGTTATTGTTGGGCCAGTTGTTGGTCCGATGGTAATGTTTGAGCAATTCACGTCTGAATTAACAGAAAAATAATAATTATACATACATGTATGAAAATGCTACAATAGGTCAAATAATATAATAGATTCTAGAAATGTTCATCGTTGTTGCTTTAAAAAAGCAAACCACTACAAATCTTACACACTGATCATGAAAGCTCACCAAAATTGTTGTTGACTCCGGTGATGTTGACACGACAGCTATATCCGGGTCTTTGCACCCCGCTGTTGCTTACTATACGACATCCTTGATCGAAAAAACTCTGGATTGTGGGTATGTTTCTATCGCCGTAATAAGTCACATTCTGGATTGTGTAGCTGCTGTTTGGAAATCGACAGACACATTTGGTCCCTGTGTTGTTAACAAACTGAATGCTGCCGATTGTCTGGTTCTGCACGTGTATGTACCCGAAGTAAACTCCTTTTAAGGAAGAAATACGAATAATTATATATCAAAGTGTACGAATTTGTTTTTTTGAAGTGTTTGAAGTTACTATGAAGATGCAATATACCTGTACCTTTCAGTTGGTATGAGTTCTAAAAATATTTTTAAAACAAGATTGAGAGAAAACAAGAGGCCCATGGGCCACATCGCTCACCTGACGAATAATAGGTATGATAAAATCAGCTTAATGGAGTCATAATACAAACTATCTGGACAATGTACAATAATACATGTAGATCCTGTATAAATAAAATCCATTTTCCCCTGGATATTCTTATGTTTATAATCATTAGTCCCTTTTCTAACAAGATGATTTTATAGTCATATCATATGTTGAGTATTGCAGTTCTCAAAATGATCCTTAACAATAGTTTATATATTAGATATAAACGTACATCAAACTCTGAACCTTCTCGGGAGGCCAAAGAATTGTCCTGGGGCCAAATTCTTAACAATTATAAAGAAACATCTGGCTGATTAGTTTCTGAGAAGATTTTTAAAGATTTACCCTATATATTCCTTTGTTAAACTTTGACCCCCCCATTGTGGCCCCACCCTACCCCTGGGGATCATGATTTTCACAACTATGAATCTACACTACCTGAGGATGCTTTCACACAAGTTTCAGCTTTCCTGGCTGATTAGTTTCTGAGAAGAAGATTTTAAAAGATTTACACTGTTTATTCCTATGTAAAACATCGACCTCCCATTGTGGCCCAAACCTACCCCCAGGGTTATGATTTTCACAAATTTGAATCTACACTACCTGAGGATGCTTCCACACAAGTTTCAGCTTTCCTGGCTAATTAGTTTCTGAGAAGAAGATTTTTAAAGATTTACTCTATATAATCATATGTTAAACTTCGACCCCCCATTGTGGCCCCATTCTACCCCCAGGGGTTATTATTTTCACAACTGTGAATCAACACTACCTGAGGATGCTTTCACACAAGTTTCAGCTTTCCTGGCTGATTAGTTTCTGAGAAGAAGATTTTAAAAGATTTACACTGTTTATTCCTATGTAAAACATCGACCTCCCATTGTGGCCCAAACCTACCCCCAGGGTTATGATTTTCACAAATTTGAATCTACACTACCTGAGGATGCTTCCACACAAGTTTCAGCTTTCCTGGCTAATTAGTTTCTGAGAAGAAGATTTTTAAAGATTTACTCTATATATTCCTATTTTAAACTTCGATCCCCCATTGTGGCCCCACCCTATCCCTGGGGGTCATGATTTTCACAACTATGAATCTACACTACCTGAGGATGCCTTCACACAAGTTTCAGGTTTCCTGGCTGATTAGTTTCTGAGAAGAAGATTTTTAAAGATTTACTCTATATATTCCTATATTAAACTTCGATCCCCCATTGTGGCCCCACCGTACCCCGGGGGTCATGATTTTCACAACTTTGAATCTACACTACCTGAGGATACTTCCACACAGGTGTCAGCTTTCCTGGCCGATTAGTTTCTGAGAAGAAGATTTTTAAAGATTTATTCTATATATTCCTATGTAAAACTTCGATCCTTCATTGTGGCCCCACCCTACCTCCGGAGATCATGATTTTCACAAATTTTTATCTACATTACCTGATGATGCTTTCACACAAGTTTCAGCTTTCCTGGCTGATTAGTTTCTGAGGAGAAGATTTTTAAAGATTTACTCTATATATTCATTTGTTAAACTTCGACCCCCCATTGTGGCCCCACCCTCAGGTGAGCTAAAAAGGTTAAGGTTACAATACAATAAGTTGTTAAAGTTGGTTTCTGGAAGAACAGGCTTTGTAAATTTTCTTAATAAATATTGACAAATTTTTTAATTTTTTAAGCTTTAGTTTTTAAGATCTGTGTACAAACATAGAATTGTGAGCAAATCTCTGTATCTTGCTTATAATTCGAAGCTTAACACTCAAATATGGTTAGTAAATAGAAATTGTAAACAATTAAACACAAGAAACATGCACTACATGTATAACAAATAAAGAACACAATTTATTTTTTCGAAATGAATCATATATATACATGTATATACCTACATATTTCCGTCAGCGATATCAAACTCTATTTAAACTGAATAAACTCGAGAAAATGCCGAGCATCTCAACAAAACCTATTGCATTAATCTACATGTACCATTACGCAAAAGATTATGCCGAATTACCGATAGAATGAATTGTATTTCAGTACCCCTACATCCGATTTTGCTTAATTTGCGCAGGTAAACAGTTAACTGTTTGATTTACCGAAGTCTCTGTTTGATTTGATACGTAAAAATCACGAAATACAGACGATAGTTTCCAGGTTACAAAGCATAATGAGAACGAAACGAAAATCAGAACAAGCTAACACCATCGTCATGTGTGAAAACTATCAACGCATTGAAATATTTAGCCTCAATTTACTTCACAAAATCGGCACCAATATATTTTGTATGTTTCAAAATTTCCCTTCATACGCAAACTGTTGCACAACAAGCAAATTCATCATAGTCAGAAAGACCTTTTTCGTATAATGTCATGGCTGCTTTAAACAAAGAACCTCGTTTTAGAAGTATGGAATCATTTTACCGTATGCCGAACCCGAAGCTATTAAACTGATTGAAACACGCCTTTCCTTTATTATTATTTTCGTAATAACTCAGATTTGAAACAGAATTACCACTTAATTTTTGCAATTTATATTTTCCTTCCCATAAGGATAATTTATGCTAAACTAGGTTGAATTTGCCTCGGTAGTTCTTGAGAAGAAGATTTTTAAAAATGCACCCCCCTTTTTCTACAGTTTCAAGGTTTTCTCCGCTTTGAATACAGATCAAACTTTTATTTCTGCAATTTATATTCGCCCTCCCATAAAGATGCTTTGTGCCAAATTTGGTTGAAATTGGATAAGCGGTTTTAGAGAAGAAGTTCAAAATGTAAAAAGTTTACAGACGGACAGACGGACAGACGGACGGACGGACGGACGGACGGACAGACGGACGACGGACAAAATGTGATCAGAATAGCTCACTTGAGCTTTCAGCTCAGGTGAGCTAAAAAATTATCGAATCATCACGGTGAACTTGAAGAGCCTTTATTTATGAAAAAGCTATTTCATTTATTATTTTTTTAAATATTCAGCAACAAAGAATAAAACATATATTAAAACCAGAAATGTACATTCGTTGTTATTTTTTAAAACATCCTTGTTTTTCAAACACCATGTGAACCAAATAAGGCACACACTTTAAAGATTAGGTCACGTGGTTTTCAAATATTGTAAACGTATGACATTTGGCTGTGTATTCTATTTAGCGCTATTGGCGGAATGTGCCTTCCGCTAAAACAAGTACATTGCCAAATGCAATACATATATGTTAAAGAATATTCACATTCAGGAATACGCTAATTTCCGCCAAATATCGTACACGCAAAATTTAAAACGTTTACAGTATTATATAATAACAAGGACAGTGCTTTGATTTTGTGAAATAGATTTAAAGAGATGAGTCAAAGGTTAACCACTGGTAACATTTTTTTTAGTTTTATATTATTTTCAATATGATATTTAATATATATACTAGTATACCTTTACTAACGTTATACTAGTATTGCAGATGAAAAGGGGGGTACTGAAAAAATACCTACTGTATCCCAACATAACAATAAAAAACAAATCTCCTATAAATAAACAAACATTTATGCATGACAATGATTTGTATAGACAATGCATGTGTGATTTAACAAATACGTAAGAAATAAAGTACATATAGTTTTAATGCATCAAATAACGTTATTGAACATAAAATCATATATTTGATTTGGTCGGTCATCCTACGTAACAACTATAACAAATTTATTGTTTACTTTATTCTGTTTCTTTTTGTAAATCCTGCTTTTCTTATACTTTTGTATATAATTCTTCTGCACCTCATGTAACATTATATGTTATGAGTGAAAATAAATGAACTTGAACTTGAGCTTTAATATTGAAATCATTTTAATTTGGTACAGAAAAATGACAATAGTTGAAATTCTGCTTTTATGTTTAACTTTAACTTTAAAAGTCTTGACAGAAAGTAAGTATTATAGTCTTGCAGAGAAAGATTTTGGTGACATGCAGTACAGCACATATCTTTACTGTAAACAATTCTATTTTTATTATGCACCATTTAAACTCACAAATTAGTTTTCCTTCAAATTTGGAAGTTAGTTTATTGTACATTTATGTCGTTTAAACCATTTAGAAATCTCTTGTTTATTTTACAGACATTCTCGATATTAAAATTGCAGCTCATTTTTGTGTAGTATAGCACGGCTTTAATATAAAGTGTTAAAGCGTTTAAGTTGTTTGTAATATAAAGTAAGTTAAACGATAGCATATGGAAGTTAATTGATAACTCGATATAAAGCTATTAAACTGATCAATACATACAACATGTTAGAATATAAGAGACTTCGTAGGTCTAACAATGAATTTATTCCATTGCCTTAAGGGGGTCTTAAAGATGTACATCGATATTATTTTCTAAGAGATGCATAACGAAATTCTATGGAATATGGAAAGACAGACAACTCGTGAATATGAGAGAGAGAGAGAGAGAGAGAGAGAGAGAGAGAGAGAGAGAGAGATTACCATTAAAGAAATATACCACTTTACGTTTGGGAATACTTAGTTTAGTACATTTGTATATCAATAGAACTTTTATTATAATGAAATTTAATTCAATCGCTGGATTAGAAATAAATAAATTTTCTTGGATTCCATAAAATACACATAAATTCGTGGACATACACTGTAGGCTGTATCCATTATATTTTTTTTTCAAGTGTTTTATTGAAATTAAACTTGTATTTTGTACAGCGACACAACGACACAACCCACGAAAATTGTGTTTAACGAAATAATGACGAAACAATATTTAATTCAAAACGCAGAACACAATTGCTATGGTGCTTAAGCAAATATATATATACCAGCAATTTTGCATAGAATGAAATATACTGGGGTTACATTTTTGTTTGTTTTTGTTTGTTTGGTTTTTTTTTTCAAAACACCTTTTCCTCCTTTTGAATAGTTATATGAAATAATATATATATGTAAAGTCAGCATTTTCTTTTCAACTGCCACCGTACACGTTTTCTAAATATTTGCATTTCTCTTTCACCAATTCAATAACATTCATTTGATAACCATTTGTAACCGCATGCCATCTACATTCACAACAACTCTCCTGTATTTACCGTCTTGAGCATGAAGTCACTAATATTTCAGATAAGGATTCTACCGAAATTAAGATTAATCGCGTGTAATGAGTTTGTACTAGGAGCTGTGGGGAGCGAGAGCGAGTGAGAGGGGGGCGAACAGTGGATCGCCTTTAACATTACCGTTCTTGTTTCTCTGTGCCCCCTGATTTTGTCGAGTGGAATTATCTCATTTGATATAGATCCCCAAGTAAACACTGTCAAATATTAGCTAATCCGTCGCTTCCATTAATATCAAAACAAAGAGACAGGTAACGCCCATGCATATCAGGGTATATTAGGAGAACAGAACTCAAAAGGAAATAAAGTGCCCCCCCCCCCCCGCCCTTTTTTTAAAAATATTGTTTTAAATTGGAGTTTTTGATTAATAAAAACAAAAACCTTTAATTTCGTGGTTTAATAAATAGAATTTTTTAAAAATCGAACAAAGACCCACTCCGACTCGATCATACCAATCATGAAGAACTCAAGCAATATTTCTATTATTTAAAAAATGTTTTACTGGGTAAAACTTTTTTTTAAATATTGGTACTGCGTCATTTAAATTTTTTTCTACCTGGGTATTTGGAAACAGAGCAAAAAGACAACGCATTCCATCCATTTCTAGACAGTAGTAGTTTGTTTTTTTTGGTAATGACGTCACACTTTCATATTCCAAACAGGTAAAATATGCCATGTTAACATTTTTTTTTAAAAAGTAAGATCTTAATTCACATCAGATGTATTAAAACTAACGGTATATAAGCTAATAAATATTTGATCTCTGTTCAGAAGATAGAGAAAAGCGATATGTTTCATATATGATGTTTTAATTTGGTTTTATTGGTTCTGTCACAAGTGAAAATGAGGAACACTTATGTTAAATACAGAATTGCTTAACAGAATTGCAGTGTTTAATAGATATATTAACAATACAATAATATTATTAAAGAATACTACCGATAAATGTTGGCGAAATAGGTCAACAAAAATGCGCTAATATAAAATTGGAATACTTAGTCGTAAAAATGCTAGCTTTACAAATTCAGTGTATTCACTTCCAAATATTTAATTATATTAAAAAATATAGTTACAGTCTTGGTCTCTAAAATTACAATGATTCTGTTGGATAATATTCATGGACATAATTTTAAAAAAAAATCAACTACATCCATTGGAATTTATACGCTAGACGTTCAAGGCTTTTGAAAATAATATAGTAAACAAATAACAACAGGAGAATTAGCATACCTTTAACACTCGTGGTGCCGTCCACTTTGTAGCAATCATGGCTGGAACCACCAATACATTCCACTTCTGAATCGAGATATTAATAATCAATTTTTCATCGATCAAAATTTTTTCTTTAAACATTTAATGGCTTATCTACACGTAACAAGATATATTTCCACAAATTCCTGTGATGCTTAAAAAAAAGAAGCTTAAATACCTTTTTCAAAGCAGGTGAAAAACAGCAGAACCCAAACGTAGAATATTGCGGCGGCCATTGTATTTCATATCACCGATAAGAAGAAAAAATTGTCCATTTCTAACGTGTCATGTGTAGAGCCTGACACCGTTGGTTACCTGTTCTTTACCTGTCGTTTATGTTTGCCTCAGTATTCGTTTGGAGACCAAACCTCGCGGATCAATCGGCGGACCGACTTCCCCTGATAAAAACCTATCTCGCCGACCGCTCATAACGGAAACAAATCTCTTCAGATTCATTTCAACTCTTATTCTATCCCGCACCTTTCTCACCCCTAGTCACCGGCCAGGGTTTTCCCCCGTGTGTTTGTTGCTTTGAGCGAAAGAACGCGGAACCATTTATCTAACCAGGGATTATCTCATTTTTGTAATATATTAGATTGTGGAGAATATATTGGGGAAAGATCAGAGAGACTGGAAACTGCGATGTTGTTTGTGAGATGTCACGTTCAAAATAGAATGCTAAAAATTTTAAGGGGAAACTATGGCAAACGAAGGACATTTGCAACAAACACGTTTAACAACTGAGGACAAATGTTTTCAGAGTACCACTAAAACATTTTCAATTTAGTACTGTGTCAATACAACAGTTTTGTTGACGCGTTTTGTATTTTTTTTCTGAAATGATCGCCATCTTTATAATTCGCATGAATCATCAAAGAAAGTATTTTATTGTTTATATTTACAACTTTCTTTAAAGAAATTGATAAATTGATTGTAAATATAAGTAAAATTCACTAAATCACTCTTAAAGTACATTTATTTAGTACGTTAGCTAAAAGAAATAGCCTAATCATCTCCTTTGGAAGTTTGAGGGTGGCATTATCATGAATATTTTGTGCAGTCCGTGATTTTTCTTAGTTCGCTGTAGGTTTTTACCAATTGATAAACGGGCGTCTTCAGCCCTGTCAGTTTCTACAGCTGTTCTATTGTATTGTATTGTTTATTACCAAGAACCATACGATTCATAGGTTTAACATATATACATAAGTGAACAAACATATGAAAACATTTTTAAAAAACAAAACAAAAAAACAAAAAAAACAAAAACAAAAAAGAAAGACCATCACAATCTTGTATTAGACTGCGTGTGCACATAGCAGTCTGCAAAATGTACATGACCGAAATAAACAGGATAATGAGGAATATATTATCAAAACAAAAACTAACTATAATTTATCGTAATTTTGAGCAATTATATAGGTATTTTCCCAAATTGCACAACTCTTTGATATTCTTTGTTGAAAGTAATTGAATAAGTTTAAAAACAGAAGGCTTTTCATAATAATATTTTTTTACATACAACTTTCTAATTTCCTTATAAAATGGACCTAGATTAAAATAAAATGAAACTCATCTTCAATCTGTTATAGTGAACATAGTTTACAAACTCTCTCATTTCTATGGATATTTATAAAATCTGCCACGCTCAATCTTGAGTTGATGAGAGGATAAACGGTATTTACTTATAAATTGAACATAAACAGTTGGTTTTGGTTTTGTTAAATATTCTTGTACTTCAAAATTATTACATAGGTGCTTATACATTATACATTTGGGAGAATTTTCAAAGTAGCCATGTCCTTCTTGTATAAACATGTCGGTCAACCTCTGCTTCACTTCGTGTAGGAATACATGTTTATTAAATTGTTCTTTACAGTTCCATATATATCCAAGACCTAAATTGTTAATCAATTGTTTTATGTATGAGAGCCAACAATTAGAGGCTAACTGTGTTTCACATTCATTTACCATATCTTGGTATATATTGCTTAAAATACAATTATCACTATTCTTTTACTTTATCCAATATTTCAACATTCTATAATTTCTATCCAACTGGAGTGGTTTACGTCCCAATTCAAAATACACCATCACTGATGTAACACTTTTCTTAACACATAATAACTTCTTACAAAAATCTAAATGTATACTTTCTAATTCACTCGCTGGGTGCTGTCCCCATAATTCACAACCATAATGTACTATGCTACCAATATATGTATCAAACAGTATTAACATTCAATTGTAATGGCTTCATTTTGGATAATAAACAATACATCGCTTTTCTACTTTGTGATGCTAAAACGCTTTGCGTTTTATGAAAACTGCCATTAAAATTCAAAGTTATACCAATATAATTGAAGTTTTCAACAATATCAATAAATTCATTGTCATAATTCCAACAATAATTATTTTTTAACCTTCCACCTTTTCTAAATACAACAGTTTTTGTGTTATCTACATTAACTTTTAACTTCCACTTGGATGTACGTATATTGCTGTAAACAATCAAGCATATCTTGTAAACCTTGCTCTGTCTCTGAAAAAATTACAGTGTCGTCTGCATACATAATCAAAAATAAAGCAATATCTCTAATCTATAGAGCTATGAATTAACTATAAGTTTCCATTAGAAACAGAGGAAATCATACTCGGTAGATGTAAATATTTATTAATAAGTCTACACTATTAATTATATGTAATTAAATTAACTTTATTAACACCCCAAAATAAAATTCATGAATTCGTAAAAATTGCTTTTTGCTGCCGTTGGTTAGTTCTTGATTTGTTTGGTTTTTTTGGTAGATGTTGGCTCGAATAACAATCGGGTCTCTCTAGAAAAAAAGAGGACAAAGATACTGGCTCAGATCAAATAATGAAGACACTTTTAGCTATAGCTTTATGTTCATGCAATAGACGGGTTGCATGATCACACAGAGCATACGTTATGCTATACTCTTCCCTAAGTTTCTGCTTCCACCACTCTTTGCTCAATATCTCGATAATCATAAATACATGTACCTCTGCGCCCAAACTATATTCATTCATTAGAAGGAAAAAAGTCCAGATTAGCTGTTTTAAAACGCCCCCTCTATCATTTCAGGTTTTGATACACAACCAAAATTAGAGAGTCTACGGGGATTGCAAAATTTTTTACAGTACCCCGGATGATAACATTAAAAAATGGTGCGAGGTGTCCCGAATACTTCCGAATGGAAAAAGGATGTCAGCATTTCTCATTTCGAATCTCCGAACGATGTAATTTTTCGTTGCTGTGAAATTCTCTGGGTAAGAGCAGATGATGTATGGATGAAGAAATCTTGGATCCCCCCCCCTTTATCCATTTGAATTGTACTTCATTGACAGATATATGTTAATTCTAATTAAAAATCTCAAAAGTGATGGAAGCAATAATTTGGGACAGACTATAGGTAGAATTAGCAACGCTTTGAAAAAAGTATTAAATTTATCACCATATCAAGTTTCCGATGGGTGACTGATATCGCGTTAGATGAAGTTCACGCCCAGACAGTCACTTTTTACAGCTAGAAGTGAGTCTTAACAGATTTTCTGATTATAGATCGATTTTCCAAGTAGTGGCTGTAACGACGTATACTAACATACGTTACAGGTCTGACCTTCCAAAGTTTGTTGTTCAGCATTTAGTTGTATTTCTTCACTTTTCTATATATTTTTTACTTCGTGTCATCATAATTGTACTATCATTATTTTTTCCGTTTCTTGACATACAAATCGCAAAATATAAAACCATTTCAAATCGGGGTTGTTTATCTTTTTTAATTGAAAATCGTAAAAGTAATTGTTTCAAGATTTTTGCGGTTTGCCTATTCACCGCAGTGTGTCGCCTCAAATGCTGACGTCATAATACACTAAAAGGGTACACTTCAACTATCGAATTAATATTTAAAGTAAGTCTTAATATTAAAGCGACTGTGAATCAACAACTGAAAAAAACCACCACATAGCCATCATCCTCAATCATCAGACACTAGAGATATAGCAGAACAGGAAACGATCCGACGGCGTTTTTTCTAAAGCAATATGAGCTGCAATTTTCATGCTGTATTTTTTTTTTTTTTTTTTTTTTTTTTTTACAAAAAATGTTATTTTCTACTAAGATGACAAAAACATCATAGTTTTTAATGTTCTGTTAGCCATATTTTTATTGGAAAAGCCGTAAAGAAGACTTCAATGGAGCAAAACTGAATTATTGTCGTCCTGTACAAAAATTGATCTGCTTTATATATATTCCTTAGAAGAGAAATCTTTCTTCTGACGAAAATTAATGATTCTTTCAAATCTTATTTATCATAAGAGTTCAGTTTACACGCATACTTATCATGCTAGCAGGTTTTTGCAGCAAAATAAAATTTTTGAAAATACAGCTCATATTGCTTTAAATTTAGGATTTGTACAGTCATGTAATGGAGAATTCATATTAATTTTTTTAAAACACAACTAATTCAAGTCGCTTCCCAATAATTTTTCTACTTGTATCATATATGTTTTTTTGTTTACAAGATGAAGGCATATATGAAGATTCTATTTTTTTCAAAACCAATTTACAGACCAATATTTTTTTCTCTCTCTCAAAAGAATGCATTCTTTATCCAAAGCAAAACAAAAACCCAGAACTAGATTTCGAGAAAAAAAAAGTCTGTTACGTAATCAATCAGTCTGCGATTTTTGCTCAAATATATTAAGGCATGTCTTCATGTTATAAAAAAACTTAATAAGGTTTAGAAGACAAATCTTAGGATCTAAGCTTGAAGGTCGATCGTTTTTCAATGAAAACATAATTATTCTTCCTCCAATCAGATGATGCACGTTCGTTGATGATTTGTTTTTCTAAATTTAATTTGAAATTCTGAAACAATTCAATATATTTTTTTGAAGGAATGCAAACTTGCGAATTTTTCTAAATTTGAAAACAATCAACCATTTTTGAATATAGCCATTGCAGAATTGTAATTATCAACAATTTGCAGAACAGAAAAAAATGAAGGACCAAGGTGTAAAATCTTCCACTGTTCAAATTTCCGAGGGAAATTTTGTTTAAAAGGTGCGATCAAAGCATTCAATTTTTCATCAGGTGCAGGAATTGATCTTGAAGTGTGTTTTCGATATACATAATTATCCTAATACAATACAGTACAATGCTTAGTTTTCAACGTATTTATTACAATGCACTTACACACAAACTACTCATCTTACATAGTCATTAACTTTTATTACCGGCTTACTGAAATTATTGAAATTCGAAAACTCAGTCTTGTTGCATGATGAAAAAAAAAACATTGCCTACCTCGGTATATTTCATAAATATTTCAGACAGCATACTTAGTCTAGCTCAGCCAAAGTTGAACGTTCCTATATGTCCAGTGTATTTTTGTCTCGCTGCTTTGTTTTGACAATTACTTTAGCTCTGTATGTACAAGTACATCTAATATACTTGTGTTGAAATGAGACAAAAGTATGCTTCGGCAGTACATCTATGCAGATGGAATATGCAATATTCAAAATGTCTCTAGCTGGTCATTGTGTGTAACATGCATTTGATTTTTTTTTAGCTCACCTGAACAAAAAGTTCAGAACTTTTCCAATCACCTGCTGTCTGTTGTCTGTTTGCTCGTCTATAAACTCTTCACATTTATTACTTACTTATTTAAAGGAGTAGGCTATATACATTCAGTCAAACTTGGCACAAATATTCTCAATCGAAGGGGAATCAAAGTAGTTTAAATGAAGGACCAAACCCTTTTCAGAGGTGAGATAATTTAAAAAAAACCCGATGAATTGTACATAATAATTTCGATTCGTAGTTATATAAAAAACGATGTGACCGTTGGACCGAGCGCATATTTTTTGTTTAGATAATGACATTTGTTTGACTTCGAACTATACGTTGCAAATTTAATTCGTAAGAGTATCAGAGACATTAATACTATACTGTAGGGCTAAGCCTTGCTTTATCGTGTGCCCCAAGAGACTTCGGATATGCTTTACAAAAAGTTTTGAGACTTATCTTCTTAATAATATAATAATCTACTTCTGTTTGCATTATATGTTTTAACACGTTTTACAAATTTTAATGGGAGTAATTACTCCTATGGACTTTTATGAAGTTTTAGAGATAGAATTCAATAGATGTTAAGCAAACCACCGGGGTTATATGTAACCGTTCCTAACTAATAGTCAGACTCGTTTAAAGGATTTTAAATATATTCGACTGTTGTCATCTATGTATTTAAGGCTTCTGTATTGATGCATATATTTGCAATGAAATTAGTGCAAGTTTAGCATTGAACTTCATCGACAAAGCTATGTATGTTTCACATCCGGTATTCTAACCTTTTATACTCTGTCCAAGATATCCCCAATTCACATTTTGCTTAATTACTCGATATGTATGAATACCCCAGGGTTCAAACTATGTTTGTTCTAAAGTATAAATTTTTTCAAGATTTCTCATCTGAAACGCTCCCTCTAGCTTATTAAATTTCAATACACGGCTAAAATGTGAATTCTACGGGGGTTTGTATTGCAACAGACCCAGATGATAACATTAAAAAGCTTAGCGAGATATTTTGAATTACTTACGAATGGAGAAAAGATGTCAACATTCCTTATTATAAATCTCTGTAAGAAATCAGTTTTCGTTCCTGTCCATTTTTCATAATGAAAATGATAATGTCTTGGATATTTTCCCTTTCCTCTATTTCATTGCACTTCTTTTACAGGTATGTGTATTTTTAATTAAAAAAAAATAGTCCAAACGTTCTGCATAAATATCTTGGGACAGACTATAGTGTCCATTTGATCCCATTGGGGTTGTTTTCGTTAACATTATGATGTCATATCAATAATTAAATCATCTATAACTAATGTGATATTTTAATCAAATATGACAGTTACATTTAAAAAAAAACATGTCATATTGATAATCTTGAAGTATGCAGAATATGGAAAGATTTCCGTTCAAATTCATTCTTTTTACTGTCAATTTTATGAATGGTGCAAAGGCTAAACATTTGTCAATTTAAAAAAAAAGAATTAAGCGCAAAACAAGATTAAAATTAAGGACTTAAAATATTACAGTACCTAAAGGTTTTATCATTTGCCAAACAATTCGAATAATTGACGAGTGGACTAAAATGTTCCTATTAAATTAGATATATAAATACTTGTATGCAAGGGTTGATCCAAAAGTAATGTCACACAATGCAGCGCGCTTTATTAAATAAAACTATGTATCAAAATTTTTCCAATTGAAATTCTAATTTGAAATATTGGATTAAATTTCGTTGAATGATTAAAAGATATGAATGTTTATAACATGGTATGTACATGTATGTGACATCGCCGGGTCATAAATTTACGTCATTTTAAAGTTTTCGTATCAAAGTAAATAACATGGTACACATTTTGAAAAAAAATCTCCAAACAACACAATATTTTAAAACAGATATGGTGTATCCTTTTCAAAGTATTTAAAAAAATAAAATAAAAACATGACCGTTTATTTCGGTAAAACATGGTGCTTTTTTGTCTCTAGATCTAAAACTAAAAAGACCTGAAAAGCGATGTGGATATCTCATAATTTAATAAAAACTTTTGAGGAAGGTTATTCAATTTGTTTATGTGGTCTAGTTTTGCTAAATGTAAATTAAACTATGATGCTGAGAGACTGTCTCACTCTCGGGTTTATCTCGTCCCATACATACAAGCCATTAAAATGTTTCTTAAGTGTGTCGTTCAGTTACGCGTGCTGATTGGTATCTATTTCATGTATAAATGAGAGTTATCCCAATGTAACGGCCATGTTGACGTGTCATTACATGACGTTTTGGCCTTCATGGTAGGTCGTTAACACTTTAAATTCCGTTTGTACTGAATTTACAGGTAAGCTTAAGAATGGTTTTTCTGGTATCTTTTAAAACTCCAGCGATCTGTGATGAATACTGTAAACGTATTACATTTGGCTGTGTATTCGTTTTAGCGTTTTTCGCGGAAAACCACTTCCGCCAAATCAAGTACATCGCTAAATGCCATTTCTACATACATAAGAAGAGGCGCATTCAGAAATACGCTATTTCAAATCCACGTTAACTTGTTGAAAAATTATTTTCCGCCAAATATCGTATGCGCTAAATATAATACGTTTACAGTATAAGGTAAGAATAGCTTTTTTATTGTAATGTATTTGTTTTTAAAGGTTATAAATAAATGAAGCAAATATTGTGAAAGGAAACAAACCTATCGTGAACCACGCTCTACTTGGACCATTGCAACTTGAATGTTCTTGGGCAGACAAGCGCCGCATTCTACTTAATTTGTTTTATGTTTTTCATAAACCGCTAAAGGCAGGAAACCGATCGATTAAAGCATCGGAAAAAACATCTCGAACACACCCTCCAAGCTTTTCAAAAATACGGTCATGGTAAAATAATTGCTTACTCAATTACAATTGACATGGACGGCAGACGATTATGTCAACAATTTAAAAACTGCTTTAAAAGTTTTTCAAATTATAGATTATTTAAAGTGTCGCGTTAGAAATTTTGACCAGTAATGACATGGCTAATGGAAAATAAGAGAAAGTGAACAGAGTACCCTCGAAGGGTTTTTTTTTTTTTATAAAAGCATCTGCCATGTTTATAAATAATTTTGAAAGTCAGGAAACATACGCTTTAAAGGCGTCAGATCAGAATTGATGTAGATTGAGGTTTCAAAGTACGAATTTTTGTCACTTTACGTTGCTTTTAGCACGATTTTATCGCGGCCTTTTTGACATTACTTTTGGATCAACCCTCGTAGATGTATGGACAAAAAATTTGATACACTTGTGAGGCCTATGAACAAAATCTTATATATTTTGGTAGTAACAATGTTTCGATAAAGGCTATTTTCATTTTTATGAGCTGTAATTTGCAATTAGACACATATTCAAACAAGAGGCACATGGGCCACATTGCTCACCTGGGCAACAATTGACATAAATTTCTCAGCATCACAGAATCATATACAAAATATCTGGACAATATAGTTTAACAGATCCTGTATTTAAAAATAATATTTTTTTCCTTGGATTGTCTATTTATCATTAAGCCCTTTTTGTCACACGATGATTTTATAGTCATTTTACACATCAATCATTACAGTTCTCAAGCAGATCTAAATCGAATGGGACATAAACCTACATCAAACTTGTGAAGCCCAAGAATTGCCCAGGGGCCAAAGTCTAAACAATTTTTAAGAATCAACATTATGTAAATTGCTTGCATATAGATAATACCATATAGTATAACATTTGAGTTTTGGTGAATTTTAAAATGTTTTTCTTTTGTAACATTGGATCCCCAATGCGGCCCCACCCTACTCCTGAGAAAAATAATTTTGGCGAATTTGAATCTACACTATTTAAGGTTGCTTTCACTCAAGTTGCGCCTTTTCTAAGAATTTTTTTTTTATTTTAAATGATTTTTCTCAATTTATTCCTATGTAAAAATGTATCCCCTCCCCATTGTGCCCCACCCTACCCTCTTGGATAATGATTTCAACAATCTTGAATTTACCCTACCTGATGATACTCCACACAAGTTACAGCTTTTCTGGCCAAACGTGGTCTGAGTAGAAAATAAAAGCATCGATATATTCCTATATAGAAATTTGAGCCCCCATTAATTGTGGCTCCACCCTACCCCCGGGGATCATTATTTGAACAAACTTGAATCTACTCTATCTGAGGATGTTTCCACATAAGTTTAAGCTTTTCTGGTCAAATGGTTTTTGAGAAAAAAGATTTTTGAAAAATATCAACAAATTTTTCAATAAATTCTAATTATCTACCCTTAAAAGAAAGAGAGCATAACCCTTTACTTTAACAAACTTGAATTCCCCTCACCTAGTGATGCTTTGTGCCAAGTTTGGTTGAAATTGGCCCTGTGGTTCTGGAGAAGAAGTCGTAAATGTAGAAAGTTTACAGACAGACAGACGGACGGACGGACAGAGGGTTATACAGACGCCGTACAAAAAGTGATCAGAAAAACTCACTTGATCATGAGCTTTCAGCTCAGTGAGCTAATAAAAAAACCCATATATATTATTAGTTCTAACAAAAGCAAAATTTCAAACGTGCATGCATTCCATTTCCCCTTTAATTAATTTTTATCTAAAAAAATAGACTCAAAAGTGATACAATGATTTAATTCTCATTCACAATCGACTAGTCCTGCTTTTAAAGTGTAGAATAATTCTCTAACAGAACTTTTGGTTAGGATACGCAAGAGTTAGCGTTCGTTGCTGGAAGTCGAATAGAAAACTGGCAAAATTCGGCAAATTCCTCCCAACTACAGCCTTTAGAGTAGCAGCACTCGTTCAGAACATTCCTTTTCCTCCTGATGCTGTGTACGGAGTCAGGTGACAAAAACTTCATGGAGGTGGATTTGTCAATAAAGATCCCCTTCGTATTTTGGTTATCTGTTTCATCTTTAAACAAGTATAAAACATGTAATGGCAATGTCAAACTTAAAACATTTAATTTTGTTTAAATCAGCTTCGTGATTTTTTCCATACATACTAAAGAATTTGAAGTTTACATGAATATATTTTTTAATAATCCTTTTTTTTAATTTAGTATTTGACATTGTTAGCGAATAAGTAAAATCACAGATTATACTAGTAGCAAGAATAAGATGACAAACTTTTTAAATTTTTATTTAATATACGACTGTATAGAGAAACGTGATTTGCGGAATAATTGAAGTTACTGTTACAAAACGATCTTAGATTGACCGAAATTTACTTTTCTTGAATTTCAGTGAAGATTAATTGACTTTATTAGAATTATTAGTCATTATTTTGAAATTAATTCATAGATTTACAACCTGATATCGTTCATTTTGAAATTAAGCATATTACATAAGGTAAATGTACTTTAATCTAGACATCCGATAATCACGGGAAGAAAGTTTTTTTTAAAACTGTTAATGTATTTGCAATTCATGAACATGTAATTACAAATTTGTGACACGAGTATATCGGAGTAAAGCAGCGCTGTATTTTTAGACCGTTTTGACCTCCTTTAAAAGAGGAGCTTTATATTAAAAAATATATCCAAATTAAAAATGTACAATATTTGGACTAGTACTATTCTCCCCCCCCCCCCCCCCAATAATAGTCTGTAACTAAACTAATCATATCTTAGAGTTTTAGGCAGATTTGATGGTTAATTTGCTGACCATTCAACTTCCTTGATATACTGTAAACGTATTTTATTTGGCGTGTAATATATTTTGCGGAAAATAGTTTTTGAACAAGTTGGCGTGGATTTGAATTAGCTAATTCCTAAATGTGACTATTCTTATACATATATGCATGGCATTTAGTGATGTTCTTGATTAAGTGGAAGCCGCATTCCACAAAAAACGCTAACTAGAATACACAGGCAAATGTAATACGTTTACAGTATATTCGCAATACATATACATGTTATAACATATGTTAAACGAATATAGCTGATTAAAGCATTGCTGTCTACTTGTGACCCACTATGACTATTACTGAATTTTACTGCAATGAATTTTCTTAACATACATTCATCTATTTAATCAACCACTTATAAACATGATGCTCAAATTTTCAATGCAAAACATAAACATATATACATGTTATTATGAACCCTATTAGAAAGAAGACTCATTAAAAAGAAAATGTTATGCTTATTTTATACGCGCAAGGCCTGTGGTAGACGCAGATTAAGAGCTTACATTTATTGCTGATCCTTGGTTCCTCCGCTGCATCAACTGAGCGTTTGCGTATCCGGTAAATGTCCATTCTACACGCCAGGTCGACGTGTTGATCGAGTTCGAAGTGGCACACCCGGTGACAGTCGTTATGCCATAGTGAGCGCCATTCAGCTTCCGTCCTGTCAAATAAATATACCATTAAAACTAATTATGGCGTCATCAACGGCATTAGTTTATACTGCGATCCTTTTTCTATAAGCCATTGTGTAATTAATGGAAAACATCTGTACAAAGCCGTTTTATGGCAATTTGTGGTATTTTATTTGGTCACTGAACACTTTCAATCTGCAAATAAGTCCTCTTAATCACCAACAATGTTTACATGACTGTTTATAATTTTTCTTTTATTTATGAACGAAAGTTCCTTGCGTGATAAAACGCTATATATTAAAGTATGAAAAAGATTACTCAGTAAATGGTTATTTTTTATGTGGAATGTCGTCAAAAGGGTGTGTGGTCGGTAAAGACAATCCTCAGTGAGCTTTAATAAATAAATGTGGCCTTCAGGTAACAAGTACAAGAATTAGCAGATGTATATTATTAAACATTTCAAAAATAAATTAACCACCCCGTCAAAAACAAGGAACAACTAAAACGCTCATAATTGTTTTTATTACCTCTAATTTCAGGAAGGTTTTACTTCGGAGACATCTAAATATTCATTGAATGATGAATACACGTAATGCTTGATAGTTGCACAAAACTCTTTTTTTCTTTTTTCTTTTTTTTTGTATGCCGGATTAGTGCTATTATACACTTTATTACAAAGTCAGAGTGTTGAAAACTGTCAAAAGCATGTGCATTTTATAGGAAATAAATGAATTTAAAAAAAACCAGTTCCATCCTGGAAGCCCAATTCTAAACATATTTGAGGATAAATTAATATGATATTTAGCTATACTGGGATACCTTGTACTCTACTAGTAAAGAATTTTGTCTATTGGTCTATTTTTGTATATTACATTTTGTATATAATTTAGAATATTTGTCGTTTGGTAAAGCATTTTGTCTATTGGTGTATTTATATATTATATTATTAGTACATTTGTCTATTGGTAAAGCATTTTGTCTATATGTCTATTTGTATACTTGTATTATATTATTTAATATATTTGTCTTTTGGTAAAGCTTTTGTCTATTGGTACTTGTCTAATGGTAAAGTATTTTGTCGGTTATGCTCAAATAGAACCTTTCATATTGATGATGTAAAGGATTTTATCTTTAAAAAATCACTTTAAGGCGAATTTTTTTTTTATGTAATATTCACAAAACATCGAAGGACAATAATCAAAAAACACAATGAGAGCTCACCAGTCGCATCATGTTTAGAGATTAAAAAAGTTAAATATTCCTCATTGAAAGTGAAGATTTATAGACCCCTTCACGATAACTGCGATACTCCTCTATTGCAGGGCAAATTGATCTACTTTGCCGAAATTTTAGTAGATAGATAATTAAATGACGTAAATGAAACAATTGACGTTACGTCATATTTCACCAAATTATGTCGTTTTGCCCTGCAAAAGAGCAGTACCTCAGTTTCCGTGAAGGGGTTAATACACCAACTGACCAAGCGAGCCAAACTCTCTTGAAACTGTACATGTTCTAACAATATCTTTTTATGATTATTGATATTGAATAAAATATTGAAATAACTAATAGAATAGTATTTTTTAACATTAACATTTAAACATTTTTCATATGATTTGTCTTATTTAAAACGCTATTCTCAAAAGCTTGATTTTAAAATTTCCCGACCGAATAAATTAGTTAACAAATGTATTAAGCATGGTAGATATAGTTATACTATTATAATTTTGTAAGTATATATAAATATTAAATATATTTACAAAAATAATTAGAGTAAATGGAAAATGAAAATAAAAAGCTTATATAAATGACTAACTTTTCTATTTACTGTTGCACAAACTGTTAACTTCAATTGAACACCTGGTTAAAGCAAGCATTATTTACTTGCATACAGTTATCAAATGATGTTCTCACAAATTTTGTTTTAAAATTTGACAATCTGATAAAAAAAATTAATGCATCATCATAAAGAAGATTTTTAAATTCAGGAGAAAAGTCAACATCCATCTTTAAAAATTATTTTCCTTACTCAGAGCCCTTATTTTCATCGGGTTCATCTAAAAATGGCTACGACCATCATACACGTACCCCTTTGACTATGGCTTCTATGAAGAAACCAACCTTATCCCCAACTACAAAGGTTCATGAGAGAAGGCACATACATAATGTACATCTCTTATTTTGATAAAGCTGAAAACAATTACTGTCAATGATTATTCATTATGTCCCTGATAAATATAATCGTAGATATTTTAAATTCAATAATTCTCAAATTTTCAGGTTAAAAGCAATAATAATTTTACTTGATGATTTCAAAGTTGTGACTTTGTTTAAACATACATACCTTTGTAGAAAAACTGGGTTGTAGCTTTGGTAATGGATAGCTGCCGTTTTAACTTGAGTGAATATCCAAGAGAATGTCCATAAACTCAAACCAACTAGTACCATAACGTAGCTATAATTCACAAATTAATAATAGGAAACGTTTTAATCAAGAGATGATTTACAATTACAATTATTGATCATACATTTTGGTTGAAATGCAGTCTGAAATTGGGTATTTCTTTCACCTAGTTCTATTTCTTAGAACATCTTTGATTTTTCTTTTGGTAATTGATAATTGTACAATATGGTTAATTTTCAATACAAGAAGTACTAAAACTATCAAAGATAAGAATACAAAAAGATATGGTTTTTGTATCAGTTTTAAAAGTTTTACTCAACTTTCAATCACAAGCATATTATTTCTAAAGTATTCTAAATTTTAAAAAGATTAAAAGACTATCACGTTTATTATGTTTGCTCCAAAGTCGAAATTAGTGTAGACTCATAGATAAGTTGTCCGTTCTTTTGACTATTTTGTTCAACAATAATAGCTGCACTCTAGCTTTTTGTAAAATAGACACTTAAAAAACTGTAGTTCATGCATCGGGCATTGCTTTAGACCGAAAATCAGCTTTGTGTCACAAAAATGAGATCCCTTATGAATACAAAACCAGAATAAATCATATGCATGCCTTTATCGAAATCCAAACAAAATTCATTCAACAAACTAATTCTAAAATTCCTCTTTGATTGTTTTTCTTCCCTCCAGCAGCAGTCTTTGCTCATATACAGGCCAGGCCTATTGAAAGCATTCTACTCTCTTTTCTATATATATGAAAGTTGTTTTCTATTAAGAAATAATAATTTCTTTTCAGTGCATACGCCCGCCTACCGCACGAGGAAAGATATTAAATTAAGGGTGATACCATTTATAGGTATAACATCAATGAACGAATTCCCGCGAAAAAACATTAGACAAGCAATATGTTTATATATTGTATTAAGAAATTTTAAAAAAATCAAATTTGAAAGCGAAGACGAATGATATTCTCCCTTGAAAACATTTTGTGAAATCTATACTCAATGTAAAAGATATGAATTATGATTCTCTTACCTTATTACGACTGATGTCTTCCGTTTTCTGGTATCAATTGGATTAGAAACAACTTTACAAGGAAGATATATGGCATCACACTGATATTTGATGAGCTAACAGCGAGATGGCAGATGTTTGAGGTGAGGTTTGATTTCTCACTTCGTGACATGATTGGAAACCAATTTTCAAACGCATGCCTTTGATCATTTACGATGATGAAATCGTCTTTGCTCATGTCCTTTTTAGTTTTTAACGTGATCTAATTGTTATCCGAATGGTATTTTTTTCCGCCATACTATGTATCTTTGGAGTGTCAATTGTCTGGCATTTTTTTTGCGTAATGCATGCGATTTTCTCTAAAATGTTCTACTTTTTAAAAAGTACGTGTCTTGTAATAAGTGGGTTTATTAATGAAAGAAGATAATAAATGAATAAATATGGTATCTAGATTCTTTCTATAGTAATAATGTATGATTTTGTTGAAGTTTGGTTAATCGTTTCACAACGTATTTTACACTTTTGAGATGTAATTCCTTTTTTTGCAGTACAAAAATTACCTTTGAAATATGATGATAATAACAAACACATCAGTCTAATATTACCCTCGCTACCAGACTGAAGCATATAATTATACTCTACTGATTTGCTATAAAAAGAACTGTTTCAGGTAAATCAACAATTAAAATAACAAATATTTAAAGTAGTGGAGTGGACAACGTTTGCCCTTCTACTTTTTTTTTTATTATTTATACGAATCTCAAAATCTGATTTTTGAAATATAATACATCTCTGTACATCTTCTATCCAATATTTTGTAATTTGTTCTCTAAGAAGCCCAGTTAAGATAAGATAAGGTAAGTTTGTTCATGATCATCCCGGTTTTCGCTTTTGCTCCCTATATAGTACATTTTTATTCTGTATTAATTATTTTTACCAACTTCTTTGACCTCATAGAATAAAAAAAAGATTGTTATAGTGAAACTAGCAGGACATCTGAGTTCATTATTATAAACTATTGTACCTGAACTAAAATTGTTAAAGAAGATTGGGGAACAAAATAGCGCAAATATCCATTTGGTTTAATCGTAAAATACAATTTCAACTTTTTTCTAAACTAAACATACTAGTCTTGATAATGTTATAATACAGGTTTACAAAGCCCAATTTCTAACTATATGCAGTTTTAAATATTTAACAATAACGATAAGAAAAAAAAAATCTAAAGTGTTTGGCGGTATCGAACTCATAACCTAAAAACCATAGCTCTTTAATGTTTCCTTATGTCTGGTGCTCTAACCACTGGGCCATTTCAGTCACAACAAACTCAATTGTTAAATGCTATCGGCGGCTTCAACCACGAATTTACGGACTTGTATTATTTTTTTTAAACGTTCAATTGTTGCGATACAAAATGACATTCTTAAAGTATAGTGGGTCATCTCTCCACGTTTTCGTAGATTAAAATCGGTTTGATTTCCTTTAAACGTCATATAGACTATGACAAAATTATTGAGCTCAGACCCACTCCATAAAAGAAAAGGCATTTAAGTTCTAAAAATGACCCTTTTTGGAGGTTTTGACACGCATACCCAGTTTAAATCAACCTATTCCAAATATTTTACATATTAAAGGGTTATACAATCGATGTCATGGCAAATATACATTGTTTTTAATAATTTAGAGAGAAATTATGAGATTTGTTGATATTCTAATTTTATTGTATCTTATCCATCCTCATATAGGCAGTTTACACGCCTTATTCACTCATCTTCTTTATGACGACAGGAGACATGTGTCAAGGTAAGGTCATAGTGAATAATATAAAAGCAAAATAATTATGTAAGTAGTTAACTGTATGATTAAGAAAGAAGTATCTTATAAAATTATTATATTTATACCTTCCTTGTTAAATTTCCTCGATTTTTGAATATAATTTTATCAACCTTGAATTGTTTTTTTCCGATTTTTTTTATACCATTGATCTTCTGTTTTGCAAAAGTATCAAGAAGATTAATTGGAAACTCTAATTCGGTAAGTCGGTGAGCTCCAGTCCTCCAAGCCCTTCCCTAATGTCTGTTACTAATTCTTTTTCTGCAATTGTCAATATCTTAGCCTTGCGATTTCTCATGATATTTGTATTAACGTGTGGTCTTACCATTCAAAATCATCCTGAAAGTAAGAATTACACTATATTTATCAGGACCTTTGTTATTCATTTAAGAAGAATATCCCATGCAAAAAAAAATATCGTATGAATTGCTAGTATCACTTTTTAAGCACGATTTCGTTGTTCAATGAAGAATACGAGAGTTGTCCCAAAATAGCGTAGACAGAACACATAACTTAAAATCTGTTCAATGAAATTTCATTAAACTTCTTAGTTTCTTCCATGACCCTTTGGCTAACATTACTGAAAGATTCTAATCTGTACTTTATATAATGGTTGAGCAAATGAATAATTAGTAACATCAAGTTTTGTTAGGCGGCTCAGTGAAAAAATTCAATTCTTTACGTTGTTACTAAACCACTAACATCGTTCGCAATAATATTTTGCGTTTTATTTCCAAAAATGTCCTGTGAATTATTTTAACTTTGAACATGTACCCCGAGTTTTCATTCAACACATTTCTTGTTTTGTAATTCAATACAGTACAAACGATAAATTATACAAATATTAAATAAACTATGTCCAGTAATGACAAAAATATGTAATTATTTTTTGGAAATAAAAAACAATTTATGAAAATAAAGTAAGCACATTTTTGTTAATATTTCTTCAAAACTATGGATAAAATCTTAAAAGATATGTTTTACGGGAATAAAATGTTTATTCGTCCTTATCTTAAATAAAAGAAATTGAAATAAGTGGAAACTTTATTAGTATTATTATTATTTATTTTAATTTTAAATATCTTATTTTCATTTTTGATATATTTATGATTGAAATTTATTTTGCAAAAGTGAACCTCAGACCGATAGTATTTAATTAGCAGAATTTACCTGTGGTCATGCCCCTGATTATTATCGATGCATGATTCTGGACTTTTAAAAAACTTCTATGACGTCACCCATTGTATTTAGTCAACGTTTATTTTCACTATTCAACCAGCAGGTGTTGGATATATGAATATCCAACTGATAGGAGTTGGATATTTTTAATATCCAACCGTCAATCAGTTGGATATTCAAATATCCAACTGGGCATTAAACAAAGAAAACTGAAAAAATGTTGAAACGTGTATTTCCAACATAAATCCAAATTTATAAAACAGAATTTTGTCATCCATAAATGTATATCCGATCAGCCACGAATAATTTTTTTGCAGAAATATCTCCTTTTCTTAATTTTGATAGATTCGGGATCACATATAAATCACTTTCATAAACTTTTTAGACTTCCTCTTTGAACCTTGAACTACAATGTATATCACTCCTTCTAATTAGTTTAACAATATAGGAAATATTGTCGCACTATGACTTCACAAGACTCCTATCAATTTTTTAGATAAATCATCGCCTGTTAATTGACGTCAAAGTTCTGATTTTTCCTTTCTCCTTGCAAGTTTAAAATATCATTCATTCAAACGGTATCCATGTCTTTCCAATAACTGTGGATCTCTATAAACATTGTACAAGTGTGTACTTTGCGTTAAAAATTCATCTTCTAAATCCATGTCTGCTCAGTACAACGGTATGATTTTCTATAACATGCACACCTGTTCACTCGTCCATGATTAAAAAGGTGTGTTTGGTTAGGCTATTGTGTATGGTATTGCTGGAATTATACTTTTGTATGACATCACAGTTGGATATATGAATGGGTCAATGCTTCTTAGAGGCTCAAATGGGGGAATTTTTTTAAGTAAGATAAATAACTCGATAGTGTTGAATAGTTTAGAGAAAACATCCTCTCCTCGGGCCTTCGGCCCTCGGAGGGAATGTTTTCTCTAAACTATTCAACACCATCTCGTTATTTATCCATTACTTATTATCATGATTCGTATTCTTTGGACATTGACGCGTGCAAAGGAACTCGTCTTTACAACACCAATGTCTCATTAAAAATGTATTTGATCCTGAAAACATGTCTTCAGTTTGTGCTACGAGTGTTAGAAATTGTGATATCTGTATCAACAACGTAATGCTTTCAATCTATTCCATCAGTACAATGTAACTAATGTGTGTTAAATACAAATACGGAAGACGAATAACTCAATTTCAAGAAGAGTCGTCTTTATAAAATTAACTAGACTTTGACCCGTGCGTGCACGGGTTGACATTGCATATCGGGCATTTACAAAATGGGTACATCGACACACCGTATTATTGACATTTACATAACAATGCTATAAGCATACAATGATGCTATTAATTTTACAACACTTTCCTTAGTCTGAATTATCTGTGTCTCGGGAAAGGCCCTCACCACAGTTGGATTGCCTCCCATATACCCGTAATGTAGCAGAAAATTGCAGAATCGCTCCGGAACGATTTTGGAGAAAATGAATGAATCCATATAAGTGAAGAATTCAACACTTTTTCACCAACGTACACGTATTTTCTTTGCTACAGAGACAATGCACGGAACGCATTCTATCGTAAAACTGGGTCCGTGGGACATTGTTCATAGTTACGATAAAACATATTCTATGTTCATGCACTCTCCTAAGAAATATAATGTGATTTTTTGCATGTTATCAAATGTTCTTTGTCATCACGAAGATAAAAGTAAGTACTTAGTGGTAATGTATATTTGTTACTGTATACAGGGAAATATTCGCCCCGTTTTATTTTTGCCCCTTTTGCCCTCGTTATCAGCGGGCGAATTTAAAACTGGGCGAATTTCAATGATCCAATTTATCTCTTTAGTAAACATGCGTGTCTGGGCGAATTTAAGACGGGACGTAACTGTTTGGAGGTGAAGAAGAGTCAAAATAACTCTGTATACAGTATTTTATACTTTCTCTCATAAGAAATCATTATTATATAATTATGAACAGAATATAAAGCAAATTTCCAATGAAAATTTACCCGTATTTGTATTATCATTTTTGAGTTTATTCATGCAAATATGATATTGTGTAAACATAAACTAAAGTTCCCGATAGCGTAAATGTACTGCGCAAGCGCAAGATTGTAAAATCCAAAAAATCCAGATGATTTCCGGGATTTTTTGAGGAATTTTCGTTGATTATTAATTAGCGAAGCTTAACTGAGAAAAAATAATCTTCAAGTTCCAATAATGTTTAAAATATATAAAACAAGATACAGTATTCTTCTGATTTATCGGTATTAAAGACCAAAAATTCGAGTCTATTATTCTAAATTAGTAGTTTATATTCAGTAAACAATGTAGCCTCGAAGAAGGTATTTTTAAAGTTTCTTTTTAGTAAACAATAAAAACATGACTAACGACTTGTAATAGTATACAATTAGTAAAATATATTAATTTTTTTAAAGTGTCGTAAAATTCATCAGACCAAAACACTTTACAAATAAAACAAAAGCCTTTGTACATTGTAATTGAAGTCGATCACAGCAAATAATGGAAAGTTAAATGAAACAACACTGCTCCTAAATTTGTAGATTGAAGTTTACTCTCGAGATTTACAGGATCAATTGTGTTTGTTTAATTTGGTTTCAGAGTTTTAAGCGATTGGGAAAGAAGAATGACGAAAAATGGGGAGTGGAAGTAGTTCTAGGTGAGTGGACTAGAAGAAGATTTGTATATTTGTGTTAAAGAAAGCAACTTGTAATGCCTGTTCACTGAGAGAGAGAGAGAGAGAGAGAGAGAGAGAGAGAGAGAGAGAGAGAGAGAATTGTAGCGGTAGAGTAGAAAGATTGGCAGATAAAAACATCGAGCACTTAATAATTTTAATCCTTTGTATTATTTTTAACTATTAATCATTCTACTGTATAGAGTGAAGAAAATATCTACGACACATGACCAACATACAGTAAGTACATATAAGATTTTATTATTATATAATTTTATATCACATAGTAAGGAGAAGCAACGTTATATTATCAAATATATGTGCATTGAAATTATAATATTACATGTACTTCATTAATTTATTTTTACCTTTTAGTAATCATTACATATTAGTTTTCTATTTAAAGGACATCGATTGCCTTGTCAACACCTCTTTGTCTTATGATATAGTATTTTTTTCACTGGTCTTCGAACATATTAAATTTTACACTTTGTATGAGCACATGAGATTTCCAATTTCTTTATTCAACAGTCTCCAGTCCGAAACCTAAGCCTTTATCAATTCCATCGTGTCATCAAATCAACGATAGTGGAAATTCATTCTCATTTTCTGAACGTAAGTAACTTAATATATTATTGTGAAATACAGTATACTTGTGAGTACTTTAAAATAAAAAAGCCGTTATGATGCTAATATTGTACAACATTGTTCAGATATCTTGTATATGACTCCATAAAACTGAAAGCTAACAAAACATAATTAATATGCCATTTTTATTTACCAAAACGCCGTTTTCTGTTTAAAAAAGTTAACAAAGATGCTTGACAAAAAGTTATTTTGTATGCTGTATATAACCTATAATTTTGAAGTACAATAACCATATAACAAAAATATATAATGGTAACTACGATACAGAATAATAAATGATATATACATTTTGTATTTAATATTTATTAAAGAGTAAAGTGAATAAAATTGGTTCGTTTAATTAAATGTAGAAGGCATTCATTATTATATCAATACAAATTTCTTTCCGACAACTATATCACTCAAAATTTTTAAAATTTCGCTGAATCAGCCGACAGGTGCAATATCCTCTGTGTTGAGCGACATTATTCAGCCAGAATCGTACGAGTTTGAGCTTTTGATATATGGCTGTAGTCATTCAGATGCAGCAAGCATCACTTCACAGCTGCAATATGTCATAGAAAACATCATCTACGAAGTATCTGGGATCATGGTGAATGAATTTCTCTCTCTCTCCCCTCTTTCTATCTAGTCCTTTTTTCTTCCCTTTTTCTCTCTCATTCTCTCTCGTCCCTTTTCTTCCCCTTTTCGAGTTCTTAGCTCTGTTTCTCGTGGGGGTCTGACAATTTTCACATTTTTACTCACAATTCTGACAATTTCCCCCCTATATTTCTCCCTTGTCTTTTTTCTATCTCACTCAAAAGTTTTGTCTACAGCCTACACAAGGTTTGCTCGGAACGAGCTTCAAATCTTCAGGAATATATGAACTGATTCGGGAGGGAAACACATTTCCTGACGGTTATTTTTTGCAATGCGAAATTGTGAGTATCTTTTATAGTCAGCACATGTATTCCTGTTATCTGATTTTACCGTTGTAAGCTATTAAAAAAACTTAAGATAAGACGTAGTTCATTGGAGAAATATAAGCAGTCTAAACGAAAAACGAAAAACAAAGGCAAAACACAAAAAAAAAAACCACGGATATAATTTTGTAAATGGATAGAAACTCTATTTTTGGACGGGAAATTATTTCTTGTATTAAAATTAAAAAAAAACCCAACAAAACCCAATAGTGTTTAAAGTGGAAACTTATATATATATATATATATATATATATATATATATATATATATATATATATATATATATATATATATATATATATGTTAAAGCTTATTTGAGTGATTTCAAGCCAAGAACAATGATTGTCAGGTAGATGTTAAAAAGAGGGTCTTAAAACATACATTTTCTTTTGTCAATGTCAGACTTGTTCTTATATAAAATTAAAGAGGAAAAGAAATATGGTTTTATATGCATTTTGTTTTTATTAACTTGAAGGTGCATATATATATATATAGAGAGAGAGAGAGAGAGAGAGAGAGAGAGAGAGAGAGAGAGAGAGAATTATACAAAAAATCCATATTTTAACGTTTGTCTATAGTGCTTTCGCCCTGCGATCTCTTCAGTAGATTAAAACAATATAAGTTAGTTACATTATGAAGTAGGAAATTAAATTGAATTGAAACTAAATGACCGGTAGTATTTTTTTTTTTAAATATTTTCTAAAATGAAGGACCGACTTCAGTTCGACCAGAAATGTAGGGTTCTTTACATTGGAGATGGAGAAGCGTTCATGTTGTTGGTTGGAATGTACATCACAAGGGGTCTTATAACAACGGTAAGGAAGTCTGTCTGTCTGTCTGTCTCTTATCAAAACTTATCAAAATATGCATAATATTAATATTGTACATAAAAAGACAATATATATATATATATATATATATATATATATATATATATATATATATATATATATATATATATATATATATATATATATATATATATATATATACGAAACACATGACGAACGCATGACATTGAATTAACTGAAGTTTAACCGAGAAGTCTGAAAAGCTGACTGAATGAGTTCTGCCATTAAGTCACGTTGTAGAAGCCAATTATTCACACATCCTGGGATATGACATGTTTCGCATTTATATATATAATAATTTGTATATGTATAATGAGAATCGTGCAAGGTTCTTAGAAAAAGTCACATTTTGCAAACTATGACTATTATGCTAATGACTCTCTTCTTATTTGAATCATATTCTTCGACTTCATGTGAAAAGAAGACCCTTAAACATTTAATTGTAGGCAAAGCAACTCTTGCATTACCTTTTTTGGTAGATACTTTCTTTTCTATTCGGGTTATCTAACATTAAAAATTGTTAATCAGAAAATATTCTTAAAACCGTGGCATCCTTTATTCAATGTCGACAGTTTAATCGTTTTTTGCACATTTTCTAGAATACATAAACATTTCAACACAAAATAAAAGGCCATATGCGAACAATTTGTTTAACATAATGATTTCTCATTCATTTTTAGTAAAGTTTACTGAAATAGTCCAGTGAACTATACTATCCTTAAAACAGCTTATAATTAAAACGTCCCCACCTGCTGATTTTGAAATTTTGTCTTCTTCCTCTCTCCTCAAAAATACGAGCACGAGATGTTTATTATTTTAAGTGAACGAGAAGTTCAGCCTTTTATATTTAGTAGTGAAGGAGTTGTTCAGTGTTTTATTTTATAGAAAAAAAGTGTTTTTGTACAGTGTTTTGGTAGTTCAGTTGGGTTTTTTTTTAAGTATACGTGTAGATCAGTGTTTTGATCAGATTATATGCATTTTATTTTGTTCTTTCCTCTTTCTGAAGCTCCTCTTAAAGCCAGTTGAATATCGTCTCGTGGCACCACAGAGATTCTCTGGACTGGCGGAGAGCAATCTTCGAGTCGTGGCAACCATTTTTCTTTACATTGTAAGACAAGTTACAGTAATACGCGGGAAAGCTCCAATGGCAAGTAATTTATCCTAATTTGCACTCCGTTTGAAAATTAAACACTTATAAAACTTTAACTAAGACAATCTTGAAGAACTAAAAAGGTTATATAGCATTTGTATGCTGTAAGTAGCATTCATTTCATGACTCCGCCCAAGAGCCTTTTAGCTCACCTGAATCGAGGGTTCACGTGAGCTTTTCTGATCCCCTGTTGTCCGTCGTACGTCCCTCTGTCTATCGGTAAACTTTTCACACTTTTAACTTATTCTGTTTGTACCACAATGCAAAATTTAACCAAACTTGGTAGAAACCATCCGTATGGGAAGGTGATTCTGAATTATAAAATTTAAGAACAAAGCCTTTATTGAAAGGGAGATAATTAGAATTACGAAACAATGAAAACAGGGTGTATGCCTGAAAACTCTTTTTAAAAATCTTCTTCTGAAGAACCACTGCCCCAGAAATGTCAATATTGTCATCAAAACCTGTATATATAGTGAAGATTCTAAATTTCTAAAATTAGGCTTCGGACTAATACTGGGTCCCAACGAGAAATTCAAAATTTAGCATTGATAGCATTGATATTTGTTTTCCCTTGGACTGAAATGTCACATTTTCATTGGTTTAAACATAGCACGTGATTGCCTCATATATCTCTATATTTGTTCTGTGAGAAATAATATTAGGCAATATGGCCGTCATTGGTCGACGCTTCGCTTACTCATTTCGACATTTCATAGTATTTTATACATAAACTGCATGCTGTAAGTTCTTAAAGTATTTGGAGTTGTTGCCCTTTGAATTTTTTAAAAAGTAGAGTAGTTGCCCTTAGAATATTGACGTCACGTTGTTTTGTCTGGAGCAGAACAAAATGGCAGCGTCGAAATTTGCTCAAATCTCTGCAGAGGAAAGGGAGAAAACATTTGAAATTGAATAGCAACAAAACATTGTAAGTAAACATGGGTAAAGCAAAGATTTTGAAAGAGTATTTGAAAGGTGAGATTGAAAATTTTGAAGAGTTTAAATGAGTTGGACGAGATGTAAGGCATCTTGTACATGGCTTTGCGTAGATCATCGCTATTTGTAAATAAATATGTCGCTTGATAGTCCTCGAGAAAACATAACACTTATTAGGTTAGTTACTGACTCACTACGGAAATATATTGGGTTGATCAATCTCATAGAAGGCTCGGCTTCGCCTCGCCATCTATGAGATTGATCAACCCAATATATTTCCGTAGTGAGTCAGTAACTAACCTAATAAGTAATAATATATATGTATCAGATAAAAACTGTTTCCCGTAATTATTTTATATATTTCTATTATTTGTATGGAGAATTTTATTTTCCCGTACTTAATGTATATCTTTATATTATGACGTCATAATCAATTCGGCTACATAACGTAATATAATACTAGCGTTTTATGACGTCACAGTAAGAAATATGTATTCGTATGTATGTGTATTTGTGTAACTTAGCAACATGTTGTTAAACTCCTGATGATATATATATATATTGAAACACAATAAAATCCACAGTGGTCGGCGAGTTATAGATAAAAATTAAATAAGAAAACACGAAAAACGTTCAATATAGCTTAAGCGCTTTCATTTTAAAATCTTCAGAAGCTATATAATGGTAACATAGTAACGTGACGTCAAAAAACTTGAACGTTGAACGGCAATGTCTATTATGACGTCATAGCTAGATTTAGCGGAAAAAATATAATTTGCAACATAGTATATAACATACAATTCAATACATTGTTATTACAGACAGTTCAATTTGGGTTTAAAAATACGGATGAACTGTTTTTCTTTTTCTCTTCTTTGCACATTACTGTCACTCAACAGTTTGTAAAATGGAAAGATTTTAAACTGTTTATTGCCGCAAGTGTCCAAATGCTCACTTAACGGTATCTGTCGATATCCCGGGGTGTTTATGTGTTGTTTGTGTACACGCACACGGGCCCGAAGTGGATTGCTTGTTTCCCCAATATAGTACTCGTTGCAGCCTGGACATGTTATAACATATAATACATTCTTAGTGTCACATGACATGTCCGTCTTTACGATGAATTCTTTTCCGTTGAAGTCGTACTTAGATCCCTCTGTAATATGGTCACAGGTCCCGCATCGTGGGTTTCTACACTTAGTAACTGTGTGTTTAGTATCAAAATGGGAAGTGCACAATATTCGTTTTAGATTTTTAGGCTGACGTCTGCTGTTAATGAAGTTCACATCTTTGTAAATTTCTTTCGTGGATTGGTCGTTGATGAGGATATTATTAAACTGATGAATTATTGGCGTAATGTTCATATTTCTTGGATTAAAAGTATGTACAAATGGAATAATATCAATGGTTTTTTCCGGATGTTTACTGGCTAATAATTCCGATCTATCATACGTCCTGGCTTTACGAATTCCGTCGTCAATGAGACCTTCGGGATAACCTTGGTTAGTGAGGTAATGTTTGAGTTCCCCGAGGCGTATGTCTTGGGTGTTTTCATCGCTCACAATGGTACAAATACGTCGAGCTAAATTATATGGAATAGCAGTTTTTGTATGATGAGGATGACACGAATTAAAATGAAGATATTGATGTGTGTCAGTTGTTTTGTAGTATATATCAGTAAAAAGTTTTGAATTCTTCTTTATAACCAGAACGTCCAAAAATGGTAATTTGGTGTCACTACTTTCTAAAGTAAATTTGATGTTGGGATCAAGGTTGTTCACAAGTTGATGAAATATCTTTAAATTTTTTAAACAGTTTAAAATCTTTCCATTTTACAAACTGTTGAGTGACAGTAATGTGCAAAGAAGAGAAAAAGAAAAACAGTTCATCCGTATTTTTAAACCCAAATTGAACTGTCTGTAATAACAATGTATTGAATTGTATGTTATATACTATGTTGCAAATTATATTTTTTCCGCTAAATCTAGCTATGACGTCATAATAGACATTGCCGTTCAACGTTCAAGTTTTTTGACGTCACGTTACTATGTTACCATTATATAGCTTCTGAAGATTTTAAAATGAAAGCGCTTAAGCTATATTGAACGTTTTTCGTGTTTTCTTATTTAATTTTTATCTATATATATATATATATATATATATATATATATATATATATATATATATATATATATATATATATATATATATATAAATCTTTCAAAATCATCCTATTAAGAAGTACAATGCAGCAATTTATGAGATGCAATCATCCTTAGATTGTTTAGATTCTAAATTGATAAGGACAGAAATTCATAAGAACAAATAATCTTCTCAAGAAAAATTTGTGAGGTTACTATGCAAGCATCCTCAGATAGTTTAAATTCTAAATTGTTAAAATTCTCAGTAGTGGTCAAAGTTCAACATATAATTGTATAGGAAAATTGTATAAAGATCATCATCTCAAAAACTACAATCCCACAATTTGTGAGATTACTATGCTAGCATCCTCAGAGATTGTAAATTCTAAATTGTTAAATTGCGACTCATCTAGCCCCCCATCCGGGCCAATGATAGGGCCCCAAGAGAGGTCTAAAGTTCAAGATATAAATATGTGGGGAATGTTTAAAAATCTCCTTATCAAAAACTGCAATGCTACAATTCTGAGGTTTCTTTGCAAGCATCCTTAGATAGTATAGACTCTACTAAGGTCCTAAAATTGATTTAAAGTTCAACATAGAAGTATACAGAAAAAATAATTTCTTTCAAAAATATCATCTTATAGAGTACACTGCTACGTTAAGTTAATTTACAATGTAAAATTTCTCTTCATATCTTCATATCCCCATATGAAGGCCACAGTAACCTTCGTTTAATAAATTTTTAGAATTGTTTTAGTCCATTTTACAATATTGTTATCTTTTAATACGTTGGGGCTAAGAATAATGAGGTTGGTCACTTGACGCATCTAAGATCTTAGTATATGATGATCAAAAAGTAGGAGTCTTTTTATGTATGAATTGTCAGATATTGGAATACATGAGATTTTTATAAGATTTTTAAAGAATTTATGTATCGAAATAAAATTGTACAAGATGTTAAAAACTATTTTTCATGTGCGCGATATGGCCCATTACCCTCTTGCTTCATATTATCAGCTATAAATGTACTGTCAAGCATATATTTTTAAGATCATGTTCAAGTCTTAATTCAGTACTAAAGTTAAGGTATGTTACTAACATACACACAATTAAATTCAATCGCCTTGCTCCAACATTATGTCCCTGTTTATTATATTTGACAAAGAAAAGAATAAGAAAACACTTTGCAGAACTCAACAAAAAATTGAGTACTGTAGATTCCTTATTTTACGCGAGTACTTAATTCCGCGATTCAACGATTTACCATCAAATCGCGAGAACATAAAATCGCGAATGGCGAAATTTCATCATAGTTTCATGTATTCACATGTCTCCTAAAATTTAAAGCGAGATTTAAGAATTCGCGAGACGGGCTTTTCGCGATTTTACGCGGATATTAATTCCTCGCGTTTAATTAGGAATTTACAGTATGTGATAAGGAGGCGAGAAATTTAGATATCTAAGATCATAAAATACAAGATTATTTCCTCAACCATATAAAAAAGCGGGTTAAAAAGAGTTCCCATTCTGCAAAATGTATTGATTTTAATAACATACATATACTGTTCACAGGAAAATATTCGCCCCGTTTTATTTTCGCCCCTTTCGCCCTCCTTGTCAGCGGGCGAATTTAAGACTGGGCGAATTCAAACTTAAATTATTTCTTTTAAAACACAACTGTGTCTGGGCGAATTCAAGACGAAGTAAAACTGTTAACAAGTGTAAAAGGGCGAAAATTACACGGGCCGAAAATAACCCTGAATACAGTTACACCTACCGGGGTATTAGCATTTAAGCTCATAGCACGTATTCTAATACAAATTCATATTATAATATTTTAGCCCGGATATGTCATATTAGGCTTTAGCTATAATATGTAGCTGAGAAAACAACATTTTTTCCATTCTTTCATCTGGTCTTTTTTAATTAATCTGATATTATAGCAAATACCTCGAGAACTGCAGCGGTTTGTGTACCCTGATGAAGAAATGAGGCCTGTGTATGGAAGACTCGCCAAAGCAATAAAATACGGAGAGGTACTGATAAAAAATGCACATACAAGTAAGAATATAGAAATGTTATGAGGGATATGGCAATTCCAACTTTAACAGCATTATAATCTCGAAAGTGCACAGGAATTTTATAATTTTTGAAACAAGAGCTTTGATGACAGAAGATAAACGTTCTACTCACTACTATAATCCCGATCCTAAAAAATCTCTGGTTCGTAGATGTGGTGCTTTTTTAGCGCAAAAATGTCGGAAAAATAGAACTACGCAGTAGTGAAAATTTCGTTTTATTTCTTGTCACAAGCCATATCAAATACCTCGAATGTACGCTTGTTCTGAACTTTAAATCCTCGTTGATAGAAAATCCCACATTTTTCATTAACAAAGCACTAAAAAATATATTTTTCTTCCCCCTACGCGTTATGGAAACAAACACTTTAATAAGTAATGTAAGAAAAATCCTAATATGATACAAACAGTGGAGGCAAATATACATTAGACACATATATTTACATTTGCAAATATGTTTCCTGATATGAACCTATAGAATAGGGAAAACGTTCTGTATGAACTTTTTCATGACGTCAATGATCATAGCACGCGCTTATCGCTTGTCGCTTGGATTATTGTAAACTTAAAATCTCGGTAGTTTTAACAGTTCTTGACTCAATTGGATTTGGTCATCCCCGACCGTATTTGGACACCTCATTTAATTCAAAGAATGGTTCCTTAATTCTCAAATAATGATATCATTATTCATATATAACAGTTTCATATGTTACATATTTGAGAATTGTAGTTTTTGAGAGGAATATGTTCGTAATAACACCCCTATCTAAAAAATATTTGGCCTTTTATTTCAGCTAAATATACAAAATAAATATTTATATGCTTTGTGTAAAGTTTTGTTGATTTTTGGCTTACACCCGGTAGCTTTAAAGAAGAAATGAAAAGGGAAAAAATTATAGATGGACAGACATACCAAAGTTGTATATGTATAATAAATTTGATATATGAAATAAGCATATTTATTTGTCTTGTCATGGGATGACTGATTTCCACTAAACTCCCAAATAGTGAAAAACGATGCATTGATCAAGACCTCATGTTGCGATTTGAGACTTTGACCTTAGCTTAATATCACAAACACTTCTTGTTTAGTTGAATTTCGCCCCAAGCTTTAGGATTGTTTTGAGTTGCTGATTGAAATGATGTTAACTTTATGGAAGCGAAAATATATATCAATGTAACGTTTCCTCGGATTCCTTAATATTTAAAATCATGCCGAGGACAAAATAAATAGCAAATTCAAAGCGAGTACAATCTGTCACAAAAACAATGCAGACACCAATATTCGAGCGGCTCTGTTTTCTCATTTATCATTTTGGCAATGTTAAGTACTAGTGTTTTTCTTTTAACAATACCTTGGACTTTCGGTAGGACGTAGCCTTCTATTTCTTTCACCAAAACAAGTCAGAAATGACGCTGGTTTCGAGTAAAATGGTCATAGATCGCGTTAGCTTAGTTCAAAAGCCAGATTCGAGTTCAACAGAGCGATCGCTCGCTCGCCAAATTTGTGTTGCGGGTACAGGAAATTTTGACAGACGGAAGAGCAACATGTAGTTAGAAAAGTTCATGAGAACATTCGGTACAGTTCAGCGAAAGCAGAAAAAAGTGCACAAAAAGTGCCTGATTTGACAAGGTTAAATTCAATTTGGTAGAATAATGAAGGAATTCAGGTATGGTGTTCTTCAATATTGTTGCTGGTGGAAAATAACTCTTGATGAAAGTGCAACTTTCGAAAAATGTTCATTTTGACGTTTTAAATTGTATTGTATTGTAGACACTGCTGAAGGAATGGGGAGTTGAATACATCAGAAGGCTGCGAATTGCGCAACAATATGAGAGACAGTATTGTAAAGATAAATAGACCTAGAGAACATTTTATTTTAAAAGAAAGTGTTTAATGTTATTAATGATGAAGGGTAAGAAAATGATGGACTGTTCTTTTTTCTGTATATAAGTTTAACTGTTTTATTCTGCAGAACTTAACAATAATAAACATGCAGTCATAAATTGTATGGATACGGATTGATCCAAAGATATTACTGTATCAAATTTTGTTTTGCCTCGGACTAGAATGTCTCGATGTCATTGGATGAATCGCGTCACGTGATTGCCATATAAATTTCTTTACACGGCGAGCGTCAAAATTCATACATACCTTTAATTTTTAAGCCCCAAAATATTTAGAGTGACCCCCCTTTGCCCGTACTGTAATATTAAGATTCTACAATGGCATCCAGGTTTGCACAGATGACTGCCGAGGAAGGTAAAAAAAAATGAAAGAATTAAGCTATGAATGCAATTGATTATATTATCTTTTGTTTGTTTACATATCAAATTGTCCTCGACAAAACAAAAGACTTATTAGGTTTGTTACTGACTGTTTACGGAAATTGATGGGGTCGGCTAAGTCCATAGAAGGCTCGGCTCCGCCTCACCTTCTATTGACTTTACCGACCCCACAAATTTCTGTAAACCGTCAGTAACAAATCTGATAAGTAATATTGTACGCTTTTTCGAGTTGATTGTGGTTATATCTATATGTGTGTTAACAGATGTTGAAGTGATATTGACAATTTCTTGAAATAAAATTGTAACATAAAAATTGGATTTATGATATGACTGTATTAAAAAATAAATCGAGTATTTCTGCCGGATGTCACTGTGCAAAGAAACAGCATTGAGATTTTTCCTTTTCCTTAAAATCATGTTTCATATACATTCAAAACTTAAAGAAAAAAATAGAAATGTATAATCTGAGATACTTGCAAGCAATGTCAGTCATTCAATATACATGTACGTAGATACACTTCCACACCTTCACCCTTGACACGAATAAAAGATGAAAAATTAGAGACAAGTTGAAATGACATTGTCATTTTATCCACTCTTTGGTTAGATATGACCATGTATGGCTTGCGTATAGGCAGTAAACGCGTGCATACATGTAATGGACAAACCCATGGCCTAAAGACTTCCTTATAAGGTACATGTAGTGAAAAAAGATACAATGACCCTAAACGCTTTCATCTCTTAGTATCGTTTGAATTTTCAAAATTTAAAAAAAAAATTAAAAAATCTGTAAGAGAATCTTATTGTTATTCTTTCCTGCATTAGCATCAAATATGAAATATTATTTCAATATGAAATATTAGTTTTAAGACGTTACTTGGAAGAACAACGACAATAATTATCTGTAAAAGGAATGCCATTTACAATGTCCTTTTAAATTACTTAGTTTGGATTGACCTAGATATAGAATTAAATTCAATGCACATTTATCACAATTTAACTTGCACTTAAGTTTATCAAATTAATCTGAGCAGCAATCACGGCTCCGATATTTTAGGATTTTTTTTCATATCAAATTAAATTAAAAAGGATTTAATCACTATAGCCATTGGGAATATGTAGATGTGCATTTAAAAATCATTAAGCACTTTTCTTAATCCTAGATTACAATTTAAAACGACCATTGATCTACCGCTATTGAATATCAGTCCGAAGCAGAATTGTTATTGAAAAGTCTCAGTCAGGTGTGTAATGCCATCTGTACACCTTGCAGGTATACACTTTATTAAATTATTCCTAGTTATAAAATAGCCAAGAAAAATACTATTATAAAATATATGGCAAGCGTGTCCTCTATAAGAGGACATCAATTACCAGTTTAGCACAAAGAATTTAAATCACAACTAGCTGTTTCAGTCATTGTGGACAGTGCCTTTCAATTTCTGTCTGACTTTTATACAGCTATTTGCTAAGGTCTCGTGCACTGCCAATGTGGCTTCGTCTGGAAGAATATTATAATTATCATCCTCTTCGTTAATGGCTACGGCCGATATTCTATAAATCCGTCTATCGTAGCCACAATCGTCTTCGCACGTCGGAGGTAGCGATTGTTTTAGATGCTGGCACATCATAGTGTACATGTTAGCGTCCCTTGGGGTCGCGATGTCATGCATATAGCTTTGCTCTCGAGTTACATCTTTCTCTTTACGGAGTGTTAATTTGATCACCTCCTTGGTTGTTTTGTCCGACTGTTGGGGAATGTTTACGGAAAGCTTTTTGTTTTTGTTGTTATTGTTGTTGTCTACGTATGTTGTTTGGATCAACAAAGGTGATTGATAGTTTACGCTTCTGTTGTTCGTTTGGTCAGATCTGCTAGACAAGAGAGATAAATCTTGTATTTTTACTGTATCTTCTGGATATGAAAATATCTCCTTTGGCACGGTTTCCTCATCTTCGGATTCGTGACTTCGTACATTATCATCATAATCATGGACGCTTGGTAATCGTATCGTGTTTCTCTGATCGCCTTCTTCTTCTGGATTTTCCGCTTTAAGCATGCGAAATTTTTCTCGGTACTGAAGCAGCGCACGGCGACGCATCAAATGAGATGTCTTTTTTGTCGTTTTCCGTTCACCATTATGCCCTTCAATTTCATCCTTAGCACTGATTTTGTTGCCTTGCAACTTGTTTTCACTGAATTGATAGGCAGGTACTTGTTCTCTTATAATGGGAGCCCGATATGCCACACGGTTTTGGTTATCATCAATTGCCTTTTCCTTTTGTTTTTCCTTGGATCTGAGTTGATCTAAAGTGTGACTATCCGGAACTGTTGTTTGTCCCATTCCATTGGGAGCTAGGGCCAGAAACCTGTAGAGTTTGAATTCCTTTACACTTCTACGGGAGTGCCGACTTCTGTCCTTCACTGATTTCGATGATGGCGTATGTCTTTTTGAGTGGGTCCTTTTTTCCCTGGAGTCCGTAATCGGAACACTTTGAGTAGACAAAATAGAACGCGATCCAAAAGAGTCCCTGCTGTAACACGAATTTCGACTAGCAATTCTGGATTCGGAGTCCGATTTTGTATCATCTCGCAAAACTTCCGTGCTAGAACGAACATTGTCAGTCGGAGGTCGCTGATTTGATGCAGTGACCTCCGACTGAGGTCGTAATCCAGTCGTTCCTATTGTCTTTTGAGAATCGCTGTTTATCGAAACTTTTCCTGCTTGTTTTGGGGGAATGACTTTTGAACCGTTCTTATTCTGAAGGAATTGTATCACTTGTTTCATGTTAAGCTTATCTGGGTCATGATCATTGATGGGCGTTGTACTTCGAGGGAGTTGATTCACATTCAACTTATATTTCTTTCGCTTCTGAGCTTGTTCACTCGCATACTTTTCTTTCCGCATCTGCAAGTCAAGCTCGCCAGGGGTTGGTTTCAGATTCCGCATTATAACATTGGTTCCATAAAAATACTTCCTTTCTGACAACACCGACTTCACACTATCACTGTTACTTGTAGCAAGAAATTGAGATTGATCCATCTGACATTCAGACTGAGAGTCACTCAGAGTATCGTTATTTTGTGTATTTAAATCCTGGACCCAGCATTTCTTTACCGATGCGATCTGAAGTTTCTTTGAATGACTAGCCACGAATTTTCCGCCGTAAAACGATTTTATAAACTCCGTCGGGGGTCTGCCTGAGAATGGAACATCTTGGGTCCCTTTGTTCACGTCTTCGGAGCCGGTTGTTATGCAGGAGTTGGAGCGGGTTACGGCCAATACGGGATAATTCCGTTTCTCTGTGGTAGAATCAGAGTTTGTTTGCGATGAAGAAGAGGTCGAGGGCCTCGAAGCTGAAAAATGTTGGTCGTGTACAAACGGAGCAATCTGAACAACTGTCGGTCTCCAGTTCGAGTTATCAGAAGTCAACACTGCTGCACTCATGATGTTGTTGTCCCCGACGAAGAAACGTCAGTGAAATGTTGACTGAACAGTTAGTGATTAGGCGCATTTTAAAAGATTAATCGGGAAGGCGATTTTATTCAAACATCCGTCGATCACTTTTTAGGGGGTTTGGATGGAAGCATTTAACGATTACGTTTTTATAAATGATCGTGGATTAGCCTGTGTGATATGTTAATTGTGATTTTGGGAAACTTGAGAATATGCCAGGCTCCTTAACCTGTAATAGAAAGAAAAACATTTATATAAGTGTTTGCTGAGATAAAAAAATCTGCGAAGAATGCATTGAAAAAAAATTAAGCTACGAAAACATTCGTTCGTAAACGCTGATGTTCATTTTACCAATCAATGAGTATCAAAAAAATAAATTCCTAGTATACATGAATATATCTACAAAGTTTTGTAATTTGAACAAAGCGTGGAAGACAGTGCTGAAAAAAGGGATGGTTAGTTCTCATGCTTCGACAGAACCTGTTTACACATTTAATCATATTTTTTATTTGCGAGAATATTCTTACAACTTTTTCTTTGCCTGACATTAAACTGCTTCAATTAACTTTACACCCACAGCAGACTGAAATATGTAATTCTAAAATGGTTCTAGATCATTAATTTTGAAAAAAGTCCTCTGCGACATGTCATTTGATTTTCGATCCATTGTTAAGCGGAGAAAATAATCTTCTCTATGTCTTGAACACACCACCTACCTGGCTTTAGGCGTTTATGTACAAAAATATAATGTTTTATTAACCTCCAGAAATGGATATAAAAAATGTCCACACGTCATTAAATTATTAAACTTTTATCAGAAACATAATGGTTAAATAAAAACTAGTTATTGAAATAGTTCACAGAAATGAATTGAAGCTCACCTTCATCATTTTCACATTTAAAATCCATTTGTATGATATTTTATACATCTATTTTGGTGATTTAAATGCCTGCAACAAAGGTCGGTGAAAATTAGCTTTCAAAATAAATCATCTATTAAAATAATTCAAATCGGAATTATATCTGGAGAAGGTTTAAAGTCTTCAAAGAAGAAACCTTGTAGATTTGCGCCTTACGGATATGCGACTGTCATAGTTATGAATATACAATTCTAATCATTAATGTTATTGAACTAGCACTTCAGAGTTAAGTTTGTTGTAAACAATTGTAAAAGAAAAATTTAAAGACATGTAAATACGCTAATTCTAATTTAGACAATTAGAGGCCAAATGGACCATAGTGCTGAAACAAAGCTAGCTGCCAAATCAAAGATCCGTTAAGGTAAAAGTTGAAGACACACCCTTTTGAAAATGTTGTACCAAGTTACTGGATTTAACTACTTTTTATCTTGTTTTCTTTACATACTGGCTCTATGTTTCTAGTAACCTGACAAGCTCAATTATTATAAATCAACATATTATTTTAATATGGATATGAAGAATTAGTCATTGTTCACACAATTGATTTGATGGACAGGGCACAAGAACTGTTGTTGGTGGCCTATGTTCCTCGCGGAACGACAGACCTAAGTAAGATAGTAAATAAGTAAGCACAAAAAGTTTAAATAATCATTGATGGTTAGGCCATCTTTTAAATGATTGAGGTGGAATAGGATGGAGGAGAGTGGATGCGAATATGAGAGTTCGATGGTATTTTTTTCATTTTGTTAATGTTAATATCACAATTTGTTAGATAACCTCTTTTTTCAAATCTACAAATGTCTAAGAACCAAATAAAAAGAACCAGGAACAATAAAAAAAGGAAAAAATTCAGTGTCGTCTGATTTGACCGTTATGTGACTATTAATTATCCTATTCGTGGGTGGTTGGCTGTTCAACATAAATGTAAACATGCACCGATATCACCCCTACCCGAAAAAATTAAACATACAGTAACATTATTTCACAAACACTTTAAAACTAAACGTCTTTAGATATATCAAAAATATTATTAAAATGTATCACGATTTTTGCTCATAGATTTCTAGTCGAAGGTTCCTTTCAACATGAAAAAAAAAAAATCTAAATACACAAATGAATGTACATTGGTAACAATTCCACAATATAATGCCCAAATTGATGACATTCACACAGAACTGGCTTTGACTAAAGATTAAAGTGGCATTTTCCGTTGACCTGAAATCTTTTAAATTCTGATTGATTCCTGGGTACCATTCATATATCTTTAGATTTGAGGAAAAAGTCAATACCGCTTTACTGAGTAGAAGCCGATACAGAGAGATAAGAACCACACGAAATGTGGTCCTTTTAAAACAAGGAAGGACACGTGTTTGAAAGTGCCTGTTCTTGGTATTATTTTTGAAGAAAAAATCATTACCTTTCGATGTTTTTTTTTCTTTAAGAGGGCTGGTTGGTCTCAGCCATTTTAAGACTATATGAATCTCATTAAGAAAAAGAGCTCTCTGTAAAAAGTAGAGGAAAATAATTTATTCAAATTTTAAAGCTAAGATATTTGGACCTTTTCTTAACTAAAAATAGTTAGTCGCTAAAAGGTAGCTCAAATAGGCAGCGTCGTTATAAGTTTTGGTTTTTGTCGTGCGAGTTCCGAGTCAATTTTGCAAAATCAAGAAATTTAATGCTATTTTTCTGTCTATTCGTTTGACAACTGACAAAATTTATTGAAAACATTTTAAAGGACTTCCATTTTAAAATCAAAGTTTTATAAATATGTCAGTGTATTTAATTTGTTATGTTCTAAAGTAGCGCTTATTGCATATTACTTTTCACGTGGTTAACCGTAATGGCTATTAAAATTAGAAGAATTAATGCAGTTTAATCTCCAATTTAGATTTATTTAATTCGCTGCTGCACCTTATAAAACTTTCTTCATAACTCGAGTAACTTACAGCGTTCTACTGTTTTAATCCAACTTTGCACATTAAAGATTACGATAATTTTATGATATTTATCATACTTATATTCCTTTATATCTTATTTAAAAAAAAAAATTCCGCCCCTAAAATATGATCGATAAAGTAATAAATGATTCTAAATGAAATTGTATTTTAAGATTAAAGTTGATTACAAGAACTTGTTATATATTTGTTTTATAAAAAATATAAACAAAGATTGAAATATTTAGATCACTTTCAAGAGCGTCTTGCAGATTTCAAATTATATGCCAAAGTTCATGCAAAAAAAAGCTATGTATGAAATTATCACCTGTAAAATTCAAAAGTTATGTACGATTACCGTTCAGATGCAGTTTTAATATGTCCCCGTCTCCACATGCAGAGAAATGTGTTGATTAGACCAGTATATTCCAATTCTTAGCGGCCTGATTAAGCGTTTTCTGCTGAACTTACACACAAACACACACACACACGCTCACATTCAATCTCAAAGCAGGGGGTGACATTTATGTAATAGATACAAGAATATGCTCCTGTTACCCCCGTATTACCTCAATACACAAGCGCTGTAAGGTCTTTTGATAAGTATCAAAGGAATGGGAGATATAGACTCAATGCATTCCCAACAGTTAATTCGACGAATAACCGATTTAAATGTGTAAAAAGTCTCGTTTTTCTTTGGGGGACAGAAGGTGTTAGATGGATTAGATGCAGTCGTCCAGGGCTACGGTAAATAAGGGAAAGGCATTTTATCAATTGCCAGAGAACACACAAATCATAAAGTCAACCTTAATGCTAGCGCAATATCGCTCAGTGATAGAGTGAAGAATGGAAATGTCCTTCTCTAAACGTTCTCTTATTTGAGCGAGTTCAAGTACTCAGATTGTTAATTTACGAGACGCGCTTGTCAAACTACTTCTTTTAAATACGGTTGTGTTCAGGTGCAAGTTTTAGAAGAGAAGGATTTATTAGGAAAGTACAAGAATATCAAAAGTGAAAACTTGTGTTCTTGTACTTTTAAACTTTTAAATACAATTCAAAAAGGAAGTTCACTTTTTATTTTATAAAGAAACGTAAGATTCTCATTCTCTCTCTCTCTCTCTCTCTCTCTCTCTCTCTCTCTCTCTCTCTCTCATTAATGCTATTGATCGCTAACAAGTTCTCAATACGGAATTTTTTAATTACTAAATATCTTATACAAATAATTAGATTGATTATCGACTGTGAGAAAATTCGTCAAATATTCTTTATCAGTCAAAAAGAACAAAGCAAGTCTTCAAAGCGTTTTGCTAGACATCGCTACTATACACTGATGACAAGATCGACCAAGGTCAATGAAATGATGAATGCTTTGTTACGTAATTCCCACAGACTTAACTAATTAGTCCGAAATTTAGAGTGAAATGTGATATTTTTTTCTTGTTCTCGAAGTCAATAACTGTCAAATGTAATCGCGTCGACCATCGATGCGGAAAAATGCACACCTTATACGTACCTCAATTAACAAGTTGTTATCGACGATATGGCAGAAAAATAATCAACAATTTAAATAAATGCTGTATCTTCGACTGCTTACGATATGTTACGATCTAAATATAATCAAAAGAAGCATATTTTTTTTCCCAGGGAGATTAAATTTCAACGAACATGAAAACTCAAATAACATTACGGAATTTTTGTGGTAAGGAAAAAATCAAACATAAATGTCTATGTAAAAAGAAAAAAAAAAGACATGAATTTTATGGCAATGATAAAAATGATAAAGTGAAAATGAAGGTTAGAGACGAGACGTCGATTCCCTACCTGGTGATTTGGCTGATCAACGCGAACCCATCAATACTGGCGGTCCTGTTCCACAAGAGTCATTTATTCACCAGTGTCAACAGCATATAGAACCCATGAGTTGAAGTATCCCAAGGTTTACTTATCACTTAAAACATTTAAATCGCTTATTGAACATTCCTGATTTTTTTTACTCCTCTATAATTTCCTTTCTGTTCAGCAATGACCCGTGATCTTAGGAACCCCCCATATCACCCTCCGTTAATGTCCTCTGTAAACTTTTTATCTGTTTTCCAATTTCTCGATTTTCAATCGACAGAACGCGCAGACAGAAAAATCTACCCCCCGATTTGTTAATGCGGCTAATTTTAGTCAAATGGTAATCCTGTTTAAAGGTATTAGGCGAAAAATGGATTACCCCGCTGCATTTTGTACAACACACTGCAAATGTTAAATTACTTTCGTGGCCATTCAGCAGACTGCTTTTCAACTCGGGTATTATTTATAGCTAGAGCGACATTTGAAGACTGGTTTTTTTGTTTTGTTTTGTTTTGTTTTCAAATAAGGAATAACAAACGGTAAAAGTTCAAATGAGATCTGGACAAATTCGGGAGTGCTCAAATGAATTGTCTAGAAGGCTAAAGGTAGATTGCTCCTTCTACTGTGTTTGATGGCAAAATTGAAAAGTGAAATGCTTGAGTCATTCATTTTGATCTTTGACTTTAAATTTGATTTAAATGTCAAGATATCATTGCACAACCTTTTGAAAGTTTTTCTAAAGATGTTCTGTCATTGTAATGTATCAAAGATTGGTTTGTCTTTTGGTGGTTTTGTACGTAGTATGCTTTAAACTTCAGTATAAATGCAGACTGTGTTCTTCATAGACGCAAGGAAAATTACTTCTGTCAATAACAAAAGACGATTTGTTTGCTTAATACGTTTTACGAGTACGAGAGAGAGAGAGAGAGAGAGAGAGAGAGAGAGAGAGAGAGAGAGAGAGAGAGAGAGAGAGAGAGAGAGAGAGATGACGATTTGTTTGCTAAATACTTATTTTGAGAGAGAGAGAAAAAGAGAGAGAGATGACAATTTGTTTGCTAAATACTTGAGAGAGAGAGAGAGAGAGATGGCGATTTGTTTGCTAAATACTTATTTTGAGAGAGAGAGAGAGAGAGAGAGAGAGAGAGAGAGAGAGAGAGAGAGAGAGAGAGAGAGAGAGAGAGAGAGAGAGAGAGAGAGAGAGAGAGAGAGAGAGAGTTTAACTGCTCATATTGACTATTTCGTTTTGTAATTTTAAACACGCACCAGTGACAAGGAACAAGCGAATAAATGAAAACATTTATTGAAGCCAGTGCTTGCTTTAAATCCCTCTCCAAATCTACTGGCATGAAAATTGATAGCCCGATTCAATCGATAGATATATTTCCAAGAGTTATTTCCTAGTGTTCTGTGGTTTCTCCTCAAATATTTGCCACTTTAGTTTTCGATTTCTTACAATAATATTTAGATACAACCGTCGTGATTTTGAATTAGCGGCATGTCCCTAATACAAGCAACAGCTATTTCTGCATAGATAAGATAATCCTGTAGTCTATACGATTAATTTTCTCCTAATTAATATTGATTAATTGTCTAGTATTTAACAAAAACTTGCAGTGTACCAGCTTGTTTTGAGCTAAGCGTGCTAATTGTTAATTCTGAATCAGTAAACGACAGAGGGTAAGAAAACAAAGCATACGCAGAAACTTGTTGATATTGAGATGAACAGTTGAGTTGAAAGTTTCCGATTTTAAAAAAAATGTAAAGATTCCATTTATTTCGTCGTTATTTAAACGTTTTTATATAAAATAGCGCCATTTAAAAGTACATGTAAAAAGATGGTTATAATTGCATTTTAAGAAACTTTGAAAATATCCAAAGAATTTAATTGTACAAGAATGTTGAAAAGGAAAAAGTACTTTTATCTAATGCAATCTATGAAATGTATTATTTACAAGATATTAGCGCCCCCCCCCCCCCTCCCTTCTTCTTCATTCCGTTCCTTCCTTAATTCTCATTGGTAAACTTTCGCCAGGAAGTTATTTTTTTTAGCAATGATTGCTACCTTCAAGGCTCATATGAATCATCCCTCTCTATACCTGTAATCATTTACATTTATATCATTGAATCCATTCATTAAAAATGTGTAAAAAAACATGTATGTAATCATTTTCGATCAGCACATTTCACAATCGCGCCATTTCCCTACCGTTACCATGGTTACTACAGCTACTTAGAAGTCCGAGTTCAGTCCGTGCAAGTCCGTGGAGTCCGTGCTCTCAATGACAATGTACCTGTAGCTTTGGAGAAGGGGTCGTATGAACTGGATTCAACTGGATCGCGTAATTTTTTATTCTTGTACATTTTTATTTTGATCAAGTGTCTGAATCAACTGATTTTCTTTGAATAAAAATTCCAGTGCAAAAATACTTAAATTTTTATCATATCGGAGCAGTATGGGAAAACTCATATATATATCATGGGATTTTTCAAATAAGAAATAAAGGCATACAGGCCTACACATGTAAGAAAAAAAAATATTTTATTTAAATAATGCAAGAAAGCAAACGACTGAAATGTCAATAAATTTAATTAAAACGTATTCGATTAATAAAACATCGTACTTTATGATTCAAATTTGCGGTCGAAAGATTGTAACAACAGCCTTTGTATATCTTTATATACGTGGTTTCTATTTGTATTCTATTTTTACAACCCATTTTAAAAAAGTAAATGCCTTCTTGATTGAGTTGATTTTAAAATTGTGTGTTTAAAGCACACTTTTGATTAACAAGTACATGCGATAGGTGCCTCACACAAAATTAAATATACGAGCTTCTAAATAAAAAGCATCTTAAGATTAAATGTCAACAAATAAAAAAAAGGAAATTATTAGAGTGTATTTGTTTGGGTTTTTTTTCACATTCTACGGTCATGTATTTATCCTTAAACTCATAAATGATTTATATCAGGTTCCAAAAAAAGATTAATTTTTGATTATTTATATATATTTATGATTCGTATATTACATATGTACAACGTCATACATTAAGAAAATATCAAAATGAAAACTAAAGATCTGTTCACCTATAATCGCACTACAAAAAAATAAATAAATAAAAAGACAATATAATATGAAACTGAATAACACATTAAATGTTTTGGAGAAAGCTTACATAGACATTGCCTGCTGCCTAATCCATTTATGTAAATGACTGTATATTTGCATCATGAAATATGTTCAGATCAAATCAATGTTTTGGCCAAGATTTAAATCAAATATATATATATCTCATCCATCGGCCTTGAAAGATTTTGAGATTTTAAAATTTACGACTTGACGCCATATTCACTTTTTAAAGACTCCATAAATGAAGGAAAATTTATTACTCGATAATGTAACAACTAAAAATTTTAAAGAATATTCTAATTCATCATCACTATTTTATTATCTCCTTCATGCGTAATGAATAAATGTTTATGAAAATAATTACACAATGTGATACAAGTGATAGTGTATATCCACAGGCACTTTACTTTACATATTTTCCTCTTAATAAAACAGACTTTCTGCATACCTAATATAAACAGGTGAGCGGTATATTTTCTAATGACATAACAAGAAAGATAACTCGTACAATAAACAATTCTCTACGGACGCAAATGGCGAAAAGCTTGGTGTTCAATAAACATAAGAAAAAAAATTTGCTAACGTGAAAATAATTTTGTTATCACCTCTCGACAATATGGATGCACCCCTTCACGCAAATACTGACAATTATATTAATTTATTATGCTTTCGTTTTTTCTACAAATAATTGTCACGATTTAGAAAGAAAAACGACACACAGAATAGAATCTGAGTTTTAAAATTTGATTTAACTACTGAATGAGATATGAATTGTTTGCTGTGATAATGATAAACAGAACGCTTGACGGGACTTAAATATCGAAATACAGCACGACAGAATATACACAGCTTATGTCATTTTGGGCCTTTTTTCAACTACTTTGTAATTTCATGGACTCATTCTTTCATACAATTTTAACAATCAAAATAAAATGAAAACTTAGAAACAGATTGCATAAATGAACGTGTGTTAACTTTTCATGCTCCAAGCTCCACACTATGTAAACACTGAAGAAAATATGTTGAAAAAAGTCACATTTTGCTACATTTTTTTTGTACTTGGGTCTTTTAGCAATTACGGACGTGTCTAAAACAACAACTTAGGCCTATTAAAAAAATTGTGTGTTTAGGGTAACACTGATGAAAAAATTAGGTTAGGTAGGTAGGGATTGTTTTTAATTTTATCATGTTTTGTTCTGCATGAATCCTAAGAATGTTTGTTTGTGTCATATTTAATAATGGGTTTTTAATAGAAATAATATAAAAATCACAATTGGATAAAAAAAGACATCTAAAAATTGTAGGATCGGGGCATTTTTGTTGGTTAGGTCGGGTTACCCTAAACACACAACTTTTTTTTTTTAGGCCTTACTGATGATTATTAGAATGAAATCAAATGCCAAACAATTCTTAACCTTCATAACTTACATGCATTTAGTAAATAAAACAAACATCATTGCAAAATAAATCAACAAAGCAAAACAAAACAACACACCCCCATCTGTCAATCAAATTGGAGAAATTTGAAAGTATAACTTTAGATTGATTATTAATTGGGTTTCTAAGAGCATTGTAAGGATTCCAATACACCAAAAGTGTTCCTAAATGTTTCTGCAGCTTACACCTAAATATAGATTTGATTTGACACGAAAACAGGAATAATTGTCAAGCACGATTCGTGTACCTGAAAATTCTTATTTCTGTGATTTCATAGTATATTCGTTTAAGTCAAACTTTCGTTGAAATCGTTGTGAAGGCGATACACAAAATCAAACGTTCATCGAAGTCAGAAACTTTTAAACAATGTTAATCGGTTGGATAATTGTCCACACATCAATGTAAATATATCATCGAAACTGCAAGCATATTGTATCGCCAAAATCATCGACACATGATGCCCAATGTTACTGAAATCACAGTATTCGAAACGTTCACACCCGAGTTTGTAACACACAGTGTGATTTGTTTGATTTTTCAAATGTTGTTCTGTAAAGCCTGATTTATCTTCGATCTTTTAAAACGTACATGTACTTCATATACCAATTATATGGTTATCGGAGAATAAATGAATTGAATGGTAATTTGATTCAATTGATCGCTTAATATAATACTAAATTCCAATTAATAACCACAGCACTACAATTGCAAATCGAAATTTTTCCGTACGAATTCCATTTTCAGGACTATTTAAACCTAATATTGACATTAAAACAAAGTAATGAATCTCTAATCCTCAAATAATTGCTTCACGGCATTGCGACTGTGGTTTGAAAATATGAGTAAACGCCGTGCCATGTTGCGCCTTCCTTACGTTTATCTTGGGAAAGAAAACAAACAAGAAAATAATTTGAATCTAAAATCGATGTGAAGCACCTGTTCCTTTAATTTAGAATTATCTTTATCGATAGTTATTGCGGTTCTTGTAAACAGGAGCTGCCTTTAACTTAGCTAAGCCCTGTTTACATTCTCGAATGGCGAGTCTCTCCTACATAATACCTGTTTCGAGAATCTCTTGAATGAAATGGAAGCTGTACATCAAAAAGGAAAGATATATATTTAATATTATTACTTTTGATTGGCATAAAGATTTATTAGACACTGATCACACTCTTCCAAACATAATTGTATTCGTCTTTGACAACCCTGATTATATGCATGCGTACATTGGTAAATGTTTATTAACTTATTGATATTCAGTAATATGTACATGTATGCATGTACATTTACAATCATAAGGTATGAGTATTATCAATAGTAAACATATCCACCGAAATATTTATGAAAAAGTTGATATCTGTTATTTAAATGTGTTGGAAAATGATACTCGAAGAGCTAGACAGTATCAATTGGGAAAAGAAGATTACAAAGGACGAGTGCACTTATGGGCCCCGGTGAAAAGTGAAAAAATGAAGAATCAAATTAAGCATATTTTTTTCCTTAACGTTATCTATTGATATCTATTCCATAAGAATTAACAAGTTTTAGCGCTGAAATTATTGTTTATGAAAAGCACGAAGCTTTAAAACATAGTAGGGGTCAGCAGACATTCGTGATTTTGTATAGTAAATCGAGGACAGGCATTCATTTTAAAGCCTTTGTTTACTGTCAGCCTAACCGAGTACAAACTTGTGGAAAAGACAATATACGCATTATACATTTAGTAAACTCCTGTGAAAGTAAGAAGTTTGTACTCGGTTAGGCTGGTACCTAAAAAATGAAAAACGTATGAAAATTTCAAGGTTTTTCCTATAGCAAGCGAAATCTATTACCTGCGTGACCCATGTTTGAACTCACGCATGGAATAAATTATTTCAAACAATCACGTGGTTTCTATCCAGGTAAACGTTTGTCAAATGTGCTCACTGTAAAACATTGACACGATTTAGATCGCTTTCCTTCATCTTTGTATGGTCAGGAATATTTGTTTGTCACTATAGTAATATGCAACTTCAAAGCTTCATTCGATTTTTTTTTTCAGACGTAAAATAATGCATAAAGTATAATTCAGCAAACGCGCCAATCGATCCACCAACAGAGCAATGTTGATTTAAATGTCTCCTCCCTCTGATTTAAATAGACACAATTCAAGTAGGTTCGGTTCGATTTTTCCGGATTTAGATTATTTATAGGCATTTAAAAATCCTTAATTCTTTAAATTGTATTCTAATTTTGGTAAATTTAAGCGAGCATATAAATCAGAAGCATCCATGAGTGCTTAACTATTATGAGAAAAAAGCAATTTGATGATATTTTCTACATGTAAACGGCACTGAAAAAGGGCCCATTCTCTATAGCTTAAGTGCACTTGTTCAAAGACGCATCCTTTTTACTCTAAAAGAAGGATCCATGCTAAGCTGCACGTACATGTATGTAAGTTGGTCGTGGCAACTTAAAATTATTTTTGTTGTTGCAAAGTTTAAAGTGTGTTTAGTTATAAAATGAAAACATTTTTAATGAACAAAAGAAGTCTTAATTGCTACCACCAAACCTGTAGATTTTAAAACAGTTTAATAGATGCAATATAGATGCAAACTTGTATTTAAATATCATTAAGCTGCGTACAAATCTAACATAATGATGGATAAAATGAAATATTTACAAATTATATATGATCATAATTGGTCTGTTTATTCAAAAAATAAATCAATGAAATGATACAGACAGCATAACAAAGTTAACTTTAATCCTAGGTTTTGGTGACATTTATTATATCGCTTTATCTTCGTCCAAATCGCTTCGTTCGTTTTCATTCGTTAACATGGCTCAAATTTCTTCCGCCTCATTTTCATTCTCGGATAAAGTTGAGACACATCGTTTGACGGTTTTCCCGTCTTGAACAAATTCAATGGTATCTGGAAGACGCTCAGGTAAAACGTACGTACTCTCAGAACCAGCGAAAAATCCGGGTTCTTGGATTTGGTTTTCCTTCGGAAGAAGAGGAGGCTCGTAATGAAATTTCTTCCCACTTGCCTCAGATATAAAACTGACCTTTCTTGGGCTGACAAAGGAAGGAAAAGGACTCTGGTATTCAGGTATAATTTTCTTGTTAGTTGAAGGTTGGCAGTGAAATCCGAGCGAACGAGATACTCTCCCTGAGTTGATTTTCGTGTTTAAATCCATTATATTGACGAAAAACATAGATTTGATCTTTTTCTGAATCATGGACTGTTTCGCGCGTTCAATATTACTGGTCTCACGTGACCGTTTCGAATAAACATTGTCTTTTTCAGTTGACTTTCTTTCTAATAAGCTCTGAGATCGCGATAAAACGTTAGGTTTGGCTATATCTCCTCTTGCTAGCTTCACTAAAATATCTTCCTTCGACAAATGTGGAAGATACCGCTGTAAAAAAGCACAGGTAGTTATATTATGGTCGGACACCAATACATTCGAAAATCGAGCCTCGAATTTTTCTCTCTCGTGCTGCCTCCGTTGAACCCTACGACATTCCTCACAGGCTTGGGGTCCAATAACCTCACAACAGACGGAAGGGGCATTGATATAGTTTAATGGATACACTTCCGCTTCCTCCTCGTCCTCGAAGTCTCGTCCAGCTCGAGAAGACACTCTCGAAGGCAGCGGCTCACTGCGAATGCTTTTGGTCGGCGTGATGACATCTCTTCTGTAAGAGTCTATGTAGCCGCTGGCGCTGGTGTGAGGGCGGGACCTGTAGACTTCGTCCACTTTGTATGCTTTTTTCTGTGCTTTTGTCACCGCGTTACGCCTTCCCCTGGCAGAATAACACAAGCGCTCCCGTTCTGCTAAATTGTATATGTCATCCACACTTATGCTGACTTTCTCCGGAAGCTGCGCAGAGGAAGTGACCATAGTGGGAACTGTTTTAGAACGATTTAACTAAAAGATAACGAAAGGATAATTAAGTAAAAGATTTCTCGATTCAGACAACTATGTACAAAATACTATGTAATAGTAGCAAATTATTTTTAATATTTCCTTTTCTGATTTCAACAACCTTTATATTTATTCGGTAAATTCTTTAAATTTTTTATTCATTTAAACATAACCAAACTAAATCAGGCAAAAATAATCAAAATTCTGATTACTAGTATCATGAAATGAAGATTTGAGTCATAAGTTGTTTTCAGTACATATCATTGGTAAATATGTAGGCACTAAGAGCCAATCATGCCAATATCTTATTTAAAGGAAAAAAATCAAAATATAAGCATAGCAAAGACGACTCGTATTAAAAATTTGTGTCACACCAGAAAACAAAATAATATCTATACATAACATATCAATCATAATTCGTAACGTCACGAATGCCCCGCAGGCATCCAAAATTTCTGTTGAAAATATGATTTAATTTTTTTTTTTTATAAAGTTCAAGGGCATATCGTTGTCAAAAATTATCTGACCTGGACCAAATTCATACTTGACCTGTATTTTCATGTAAAATATTTGTATATGCAATTTCAACTACATATAACAATCCCATTAGAAGTTAGAGCGCTGAAACTGAAAATTTCTTTGTTTCCTATGTAGAATTCAGGGACATTACCCTGTCAAAATCATTGGACCTTAACCAAAATTCTAACTTGACCTGCGTATAGCTCGATATATACAAAGATTGAATTTGATGGCGGAACTGGGTAACACTATAAAATTATCCTTCTGGCCATTTCACGGCGGGGGGCTTGAAAATCCCGTTTTATAACCTGTTTACATAAAAGGAAAAAATAATTTTGAAGATAATTACGTTGTCTCATAATATTTTATTTTATTTTTGCGAAATACAACTAACTTTCAAGGAATACTTCACATGTTAAGTTTATCCAATAGATTTTAGACGAGCAACCATGTTTTGATGTCACAACTAACACCTTATTACAAAGAGTTGATTAACTTTGAAAGTACACTATTTCAGTCTTTTTTTCTAAAAGCATAAACCGGGTTCATGCATAAACTTATCAAATCAAAAAAATAAATTTTGATAGTTTTTTTTTCATCTTTATGTTTTAAATTGAAAATCTGTAGAATGCATATGACTTTGTATTCATTTTCATTGATGAACGTACACTAAATTACTGGGTTAATTCCATTTAAAAACATCGTGTATCTCAAAATCATAATATTCAATAGCTATATTTAACAATCAGACTTACCTTTATATACACGTATTACAAGTAATTATTTGAACTTAACGTTAAGCAAAATCTGTACAATAAACATCAAACAAATACAATACTTATTGAAACGGTCGTTAAAAAACAAAACTTTATAAAAGACATAGGATGTCTATTGAAATAACGGTTAATGAATAGGGAAGAATTCCTTGTTTTTATCCTGTTTAAGGAAGATAAACACTTTATACTTCACCTGATTGTCACACGGCCTTGTAGGATCAAACGTGATGATATCGGGAGTCAATTGAAATTTCACTTTAGTTCCCATTTTATTACTCTACACGGAGTGCACTTTTAAATTGCACTGCATGGAACCATTTATCCAAATTTCGTAACAAAGTCCACATGACAACCAGAAAAAAAAAATCCCACCTCGCCTGCAATGCCATTGTGCACACTTAAGATCAGACCCTTTCTTCCAGTATTTGGAATGGGATTTCCAAACAATGCCATTAATTACATAGAAAGCACAATGACAATGAACAAGCGATACGGAAAGGTGGTAAAATATTTTTAAAACAGCTTATTATACGTCTCTTTACAAACGTAAAAGTAAAAAAATAAAGAAACTCTATGACGGAACGATAGAACTTACTTTAAAATTTAAATGAAACAAAACGCGATTTTTTTTAAAGTTGTTCTCTGGAACCGCACGTACATTTGGAATTCTTGAACTTAGTACACATTAACATTGCCGCGATCTTTATTAAGTTTCCCTATTGGTTTATCTATTTGTTTTGGATTAGCCTCTTTTCTCTCTCACACCTTTGATTAAATTTGTTTTTGGAATTAATCGAAAATTCACTGTATATTATGTTAACAGTTTTTATAGTAGGATTTTTAAAAAGAGTTTTACATTGTGTATGTTGTCAGAAATTCTTCGACTGAAGATAAAACTGTAAAAATAATTGAAATGACACACATGCACAAGCAAAACTACTGATCAGATATTACGTGCGTTAGTTTGAAGTTATCAATCCAAACTAAGAAAGCTAGATGGTCAATCAATTACCGATCAGATTTATCTTAAGGTAGTCCATCCATAACTAAGGTGAATTTAACAATTTTGATTGATCTATACTACATCAAATACATGTTTTGAAGCTATTATGAGACTGACATAAACCAAACTTGGGTGTATGTATGTAGTCAATTAAATGAACTTTTTGCACTTAATTTTTTATGAAGAGTTATGCCCTTTAGGAAAATTTAAAAAATCATTTTCTGAAAATATGTATGGTAAACTATGAATTATTTTAGCATATTTGAAGACAGAGGAAGCTTTTGCAACTTTTTACCATAAGAAATGTGAGAAAATTACTTGCACTAAAGAAATATATTTCAAAATGCATTTTCCCTATAGATTTCAATGTTAACTTCAACATATGATAAATTTATTAAAATTACTTTTTTTTAAAAAGATTTCAAAGGTGAAACTTTGTAATTTAAAAAACTCCTTAAAATCACATTAAGATTTTAGTGATCAAACTTGCAATCTATTAGATATGAAATATGATAGTTATGGATGTACTACCTTAAATGTTAAGATATGATTTGTTACATGTATGCTACATTATGTTTAAACTATTATTTAGAAAAAAATCCATAAATTTTAGCTTCTCAATTTGAATATTTACCTTTATTAATGTACAAAGCTCTTCATTAAAAGGAGATCAATTCAGTCTAAAAATGGCCACGTCTATCCAGCCTTCTTAAATGTAACTCTAATGTTACGATAAAGTCTAATTTGCTAAATTTCAAAATTTAACTTAATATAAAGTATCTTTGAACAGACTGTAAGAAGTATGCATCAAATACATGTATTTAATTGTGTAACAACATAGTAAAAAAAATTAAAAAACAAATCGTTAATGAGCAATAATATATTACAAATTATTCCAAGTGAAATTAAACATTATCCTTTCGATGTATTTTATTGTTTTTTAGGGGGTGGATTTAAATCCTTTAATAGAATATACAAAGCAAAAACTTTTTTATCCTAACTATTACCTTTTTATAAATAGAATTCCGAACTATTACCTTTTTATAAATGGAATTCCGATACATCGTATTTCACTGACGGCAACATCGGCTTTTTTCACAGAATTCTATATACATGTACATGTAATAGAATATCATCTCTTAAAACAACTATGACTACATGAAATCAACTTCGTTAATAAACCCGTATATTTTTAGCATACACGCACAAGTAAATCATACTTGTATAAGGCTGTAATTTAGAGGTTTTTTAAAAAAAAATGATCGAATTACGGCACATTCATACCATCATGCATGTAAGTTATTATCCATTAATCCTCCTCTCGACTTAAAACTAAATCCCGGTGTCGCTATACGTTAAGTCCTATTAAAGAAACCTCAATGTAATTACTCAATTTCTCGTTAGTCCCCGACATAGCTTTTCAATCTGACCCAGTTTGCGGTCATTTAAACTGGACCACTTTAATTTTTGTACAAAAAGAAAAAAAAATCTTTTCGTGTTTGACATGCGTTAAGAAAAAAATCAACACAATAAAAAATACAGCATTAACACGTGCTTGACATTTGGATATATTCAATATATAAATGAATATTGTTCCGTTTGTTGTTATCCTGAATTGTTCCTTTTCGGAACACAATTAAATGCTTTGTATATACATTGTACATGCACAAAGCTGTGGTTACTTAGCACGTTGCGCCTTGTTTTAACATGTTGACTAAAATTGATTTTAAATGCCTTTTTTGCTCATCAAAAAGAAAGACGTGATATATTCTTAAGCACCCTCTGCCCTGGCAGTCATGTCAATCGATCAAAGTTAGCCACAAACAAATAAAGTATCTTTAAAATCTTAACACAAAATCAGCGGTACAATTTACAGAAAATCACCCCCAAATCAGTTTTGTTGTTTAATAGACCATGGATCTAAAATGTTTGTTATGTTGCAACTGTGCCCACAAGTACAGATGGCTTGAGACACCCCCTAAACTAAGAATCGATATCGGTGATTTAAAAACCAATCTCGGCCTTATCATGGCGCTCAATCACGAAAAAATATTGACACCTTAATTTTTCTTTTTCCTCGGGAAAGGAAAATATTGACACACGATTGGGGGGAATTTAAAGTTTTCTTTCTCAAAGAAAATTTCATGAAGTCGATATTCTCTTTTTTTTTATATTTTGGTTCATTGAATTATTCGAAGAAATAACCGCGCTACGCCCGTCGTTTTTCATAATAAATGAAGTGACAGGTTTAATTACGTTAAAATCAGACAATTAATTGCAGATAAAAAATGTATAAATGCAGTAGACTTACTGGTTTTATATGTTGATCGATCATTTTCATAACTTAGCCGATGTAAAAGCCATTGTCCGACACAACACACTGACCATAGTAAATCCAGCGGAACAATGATAAACTACATCTATAGCAAAGTAAAACGACTTGCAAATTAAACACACGGCGATTTAATCCCCAAATCCGCAACGCTGAACTACAAGTATATTAAACCAACTGTAGATTTAAATTCCGTAGTAATCCGAATCCCTTTATTTCTACTTCTTCTGTTCAAGTCAATAATGGTCCAATTCGCAAAAATATTTTTAGGGGGTATATAGAGACCGGTTAATCCTCGCGTACAATGTTGGGACAAGGATATACCAGAATTTCAACGTTGGTACAAACCCCGACCGTATGTTGCACCTCTGAGGTCTTTGTTTGACTTTTAAATTTCTTTCTCGGCCGTGATATCACATTTATATGAGAGAATGGGAAGATCGTTATGCCCCATACATGTAGCTTGTCTTTGATTTGAGTAAAAGAGAATTCCTTTTATTAGTAAGTTCTTGATACGACCGATTTAACTTTAGTTATGCACATATTATATAAATGAAATGTTTTAATATAATTCACATATACATGTATTGAATCGATAGTCGTTTTTCTCCGGATAGAGCGAGCGAGTTAGATTGTCGATGCATGTGAAATAAATTATTTCGTCGTCATATAAACATTAAATGTCTTCTTTGGTGATTCATGCGGGTATTAATTTAGGACCATTGCAGAAAAATACATATTCAAAAAAATGCAATGATCGTTAACTTCATTGCCTTCAGACATCATCATGAATTTTTCGTGCCGACAATAATTTTTCTTAGATTGACGGAGATTTCAACTGATCAATAAAAAGGTTAAAACTAGATTGTGTAAATCTTAGCCATGTCAGTTTCTAAAGAGCTATGAATCACAATCAGTTTCCTAAAAACTGAAACTAATGGGCTCCAAATACTTTTCATGGAGTGCCCATACCACTGAAGACGGTATTTTAGAAAATAATAGAATTGGACGTGAAGAGATACATTCTCTGTGTTTTAAATATTTATTTCAATATTTATTTTTATTAATTGAAAAAGAAAATTTTTCTAGTAATGACTATAAATAACCCACGCGTGAGTTTAAAAGAAATCGTTGTTGCTTTGTCCTTGCCATATTCAAAGTCTACGTCCGTTTTATAAAAATTCTATTTTTAATACACTGACTGACAGCAAGATTATCTGAAAAATTTGTACATTTTTTAACCAATAAACCCGTTCAATTTACTAAACTACATGTGAAGAGGAGGCTCAGGCCTTGGGTATTAAAAATTCATTTCATTTTGATTCAAATTCCGCATTGTTTTTACTAATATTTTTCTTGATATTAAATATGTAACGTTATTAAAAAAGTTCCAAGGAGCAAAATTAAGTTTTAAATTGGTGCAATGTTTATATATATCTAACACAGTTGATAGTTCCGATTCACCGGTACTAAAGCACAAAAAATCGAGTCAGTAATTTTACTCGTATAGATTGATGAGAGCTACTTTTTAGGTGTTTCGGAGTTCTAACGAACGACAACAATTTTTCTATGATCTCTCATAGGAGAGCATCGACAAGTGAGTATGCAGAAAGAGTAAGCAAACACATTTACAAAGGCCCCCCCCCCCCCAAAAAAAAAAAAACAAAAACAAAAAAAAATAAAAAAAAACAACCCAAAAACCTTGATATTATCCGGAAATAGTGTAGCCTGTTTCCCTGGCCTACCCATAATGCTCCGCAACAGTTGCGGAGCATTATGGGTAGACCTGGGAAACAGGCTAGAAATAGTGTAGACGAAAAAAATCCCGAAAGCGCAACATATCTACAACAGTATTATAAAACTCAAAAAATGTTCGTGTAACGCGAAAGGTTGGCAGCACATGCAGCTTTAAAGTTAACCTTCATCAGAATACAAAACAAATTGTAATGTAACAAATTGTAGCATGATAGAAAATTCCCCATTTATCTCTTTATGTACATGTATGTTGTATCACCTCAATCGGTGCTCTGGTTACATGTAGTTACTGTTTCTTTAAACTAATTTTAAATAAAAGATTCGTTGCACAGTATTATCACAATTCGTAGGATAGTCACTGTGACTAACCTTTGCAACTTTTAACTGAACATGTCAAGATTAATTAAAAGAAAAAATAATCGACATTTACTCAAGGCTCTCGCAAAGTAATATTTCAAACTGTACACCACATTGCAATATGTTCTTTTTAGGAACTATTTAAATCAAAATGGAACTATGCATCCTTATAGGACCGTGTTTTATGTCTTAGTTTAACAGATTAAAACTTGAATATGAACATAAATACTTGCTTTCCTCTGAATATTTGCATTTTGCTGTTGCGAACTTTTTGTACAATTGATATATAATGTTGAAAATCATATCGCCTTCATGCGATAGGGAAAGTTTTAAGCACTCTCGACGGTGGTGCTTAAAGGTAAGTTAGACTGACCTGGTGTACATATTACATGTAGTGTCTTGAGGACAAACTTGAAATATTTACCGTTATAGGCCTATATATTACTATTTCTTTGAAGTGAAAGAAAAAAATATATTTTACCCTCATATATTTAAAACAATTAGTTTGAATCACTTTAAAAAGTTAAACACAGATGGAAAAAGCATGTCATAAATCAGAAACATGTAAGAGGTTGCGGGATGAATTGTTTGATTACAAAACCTGTTGCATGCGATTAAGGCGGTTCGACAGGTTGAAGTCATAACCACTTTCTTAATTCTCTCTCTCTCTTTCTCTCTCTCTAATATATTTGTGTCTGTCTGTTTGTCTGATCACTCCTTAAATAGTAAAGATACAGTACCGACCAGACCCAACCTAACACCAGAGTAAACCCCAACTAATTTTGGGGTTTACTCTGAGTTTACTGTTTGAAAATTTTGGTCCTCTCGGGGTTTACACGGGGTTTACTTGAGAAGTGCTTTTGACGTCAACTGTACGCAATGAAGTGTGAAGCAGACTCGTATATTAAGTTATCATCTTACTGCCTGTAATTCCTGCCCCTTGTATATTCGGTATAGACAGTTAGCGTCTGTTTTCAGGGGTATACCTCTGACTGTGTTTACTCTCTGTGACCACTCTGGGTTTACTTTGGGTTTACTATGGGTCCACTCTAGTAAACCCAGAAAGTTAGCCCAAGGTTTAATTTGGGTTTACTTTCTGTTAGGTAGGGTCTGATCGGTACTGTATGTATCAAAAGCAGTCTTAGTGGGAATTCTTCATAAATTACATGTAGTCGTTTAGCATATATTTTCGCCCGATCAGACTATCCAGCAAGAGAAACGGTCCCGGGGTAGACTTTCACACCGACAAGACCTGCCTGAAATTGATGCTTCAGAAAGAACTAACATGGGCCATCATTTCACCAAGAATTTCACGCTAAATAACAATATTTTTTCTCATTGTTTTACTAAATTAAATTAAGCACGGACTCAAACTTTGAGCTTAAGGAAGATGGCTGGTATGTCATGGCCAATTTTGGACTGTTTTAATATCCATAAGAAGTTTAGCTATCTATGAATATTCAAATTTAAAAGCTACAGTGCTTTAATTACTAGTATGTAAACATTCTTAGAAAAGGTAGATTCTAAATTTTTACATTGAGATTCTAGACTAATACTAGGGCTCCAAAAGGGGCTCAATGCTTAACTTTAAAATATATTGGGGAAATATTTGAAAACGCAATAAAATGATTTATATGCCCAGACTAATACTAGGGCTCCAAAAGGGGCGCAATGCTTAACTTTAAAATATATTGGGGAAATATTTGAAAACGCAATAAAATGATTTATATGCACATTGCGTTCTACGCCCAAGCAAACTTGTGATTTTTCACTCCCGTAAATTAACCTCTTTTGATAGGAAATAAATGTACAAGTCAGGATTAAAAGTGATACAATTATTTATTCCAAATGAAACATAATGACATAGGCGTCAGAACCGGGGGGGGGGGGGGGCTGTGGGGGCGGGGGCTCCACTTCTCCCCACTTTGTTTTTGAAATGATATGCATAATCAATAATGAATGAATCAAATAGTTATTTAATTTTGAAATTTTTACATTTCACCACCACGTGTTTTAATCCGGAAAAAAGTAATATGTGGAGAAACAGTTTAAAACTACTTTTAAATCTTCAATGCACTACATATGAATCATTCGTCACGTATTACGTCATTCGTCTTATCAGAATCACTTTCGCTAAACAAATTATCAGAATAAACCTTGTTTAGGCCTATTATTATCATTTGTAATCGCCATTTATGGAACGCCATTAGCTGCTTTATGTGGCTATTTCATGTGAAGATGGTGCTTTATTATGCTGTGGTTATTTCATGTGAAGATTGTGCTTTTTTATATGAAGGTGGTGCTTTATTATATGAAGATGGTGTTTTTTTTATATGAAGATTTGATATATATTGATATAGACAATATATATGAAGACTTTTTCCTTTGAGCTGATATTTTTCCCAGCAAGTGGGCACCTTGACAAGGCATCTGCATCCACGTTCTTTTCCCCTGCTTTGTAAGAAATCTCAAAATCAAATGCCGACAAAGCTGAAACCCATCTCTGTCCCGTGGCGTCAAGCTTAGCTGTTGTTAAAGGGCTATCATCAAGATTTTTAATCTATTTAGAAAAGACCTAAGATATGTTCCTTATTATGTTAACATTAATGATTGGCCCTAAAATACAAAATAAGAGCCAAAATTAATTAACTAGACAATTCATTTCAAAGCTCCGACGATCGAAATCGCCAGTTAATTAGATATGGAGTCACGTGGTGCCGTGACGTTATAGAAGCAATAGCTCTGACTGCTGATACTAGTGATAGAAGTGCTTTCGTAAACTGTACGTGATCTATTTCTTTGATTAAACATGGAAAATGAGTTTCATGACATCGATGACATTCCTTTGAGGGTTGAAATTCAGCCGTATATGTTCGAACCCCCAGCGAGAGCCGAACCTAAGGAAAATTCGGAAGAGAACAGCGAAACAAGTACTTCCGTTGGCGATGATGAAAGTCGACTTTTAAACACTTTATGGGCAGTTGTTATACTTAAAAAGGTAGATATAGTCATTTTATTGGTTATTTATTGAGATTTATTTGTGCAGAATATATTCAATACTCAATTATGTGGGTACAAATTGGGGTATAATGTTTGTTATGTTTGTTGGCGTAAAAAACCAAAGATATTTAGTTGTGGGTTTTCGAGGAATTTCTAACGGCATTTATATCAGCTTAGAATTTATATGTATTTAAATAAAAGCAAAAAACGATTCAAAAATATTTCAAGATGTATCTCCGTTGTCATTACATGAACATGGCATACCGGTGGTTTAGGCGACCTTGCTTATATACAATTACATATAGGCCTACATGTACATATTCATATCTACATTTGTAAATATAACGTATATAGTTTATTGACTTGTGCAATGCAAATTTGATCTAAATTAAAATTAAATTCTAATTTGTATAACAACTTTGAAGGTGTGAATGTGGAGACAATGACCACTGTACCAGAATGCATCTGTTGTGCAGAAATTCCCCTCATAGATGAGATCAGAGCAAATAGTCAAATTGAGTGCATCACACAACACCAGGCCTTCATTGACAACTGTCTAAATATTCGTGTGCTAGAAGTCAGCATGTACATGTACATCCAGTCTCAGGGTCCACTTGATGACAATGAGCCAATTAACAAGTAAGAGTTTCAGACATTCATTTATTTTCTTTTGTAAGATATTCATTTATTTTTTCAATTTTTATTATGAGATCAAACAAAACATCTACAAATGTGATGTACCAATATTGCATCAAATAAATCACATCATTCACATATTTAACAATAACAAAATGCTATTAACATAAGAATATGATGAATAATTCAATAACAACTGTATCTTTCAGGGTTTATAGACACATTGCCTACAGACGTTTTGTCCTCTGGATCTGGCATCACCTGGGAAGCGGAAACCGCAAAATTATCCCAGCCTGTGTTGTAACCAAAATCCGCAGTGTCTTTCCCTCTGAGCAGTACACCGGCTTTCGGTATCCACGACCAACTTAATCACTGTCGTGCAAACCTGCTCCGTGTTGCTACGAGGTTGTCTTTGTTATACGGCTCTCGTTTTGAGGTCAACGATGGTGGTTGGTACCCCAGGAGTCTATATGCATCCTGGCCTGCGGTCTGGTATGAAGGGAACTGCCTCCTCCGTTCAACAAGATTGATGCGCAAGATGTCGATGTAATATACAATATCATAAGACTTATAGTGACTTGTTTGAAATTTCACATGTATACGTAAGAACTGTTATAGTCTTTTGTGTAATGCATTTTAAAATAAGCATAGAATACTCTTTGATAACATATTTGTTTAATAAATAATAATTACCATAAATGATGGGTGTCTTAATGGGTTTTGCAACAGGATGGTCACCTCTTTTGTCCTTTGGATAACAAATCTGCCACTCAGCAGCCCCAGGTCTGGACATGGCTTGATGGCGACTTCCATTTTCATTAAAGTGAAGTGCTGCTACACACAACCTGAAATAAAATAGAGTAAGATACGTTGAATTTAATTGTTTTTTCAGAGAAACTTGATGTAATTATTTACTTGCTGAATAATCTTACCTAGCCATCATAGCTTGATAAAAGAAGTGGGTGTTCTTGGGAGCAAAACTATCTACCACACTGTGGTAAACTTCTAATTCTAAGTCTGGTGTAGTTGGGGCAGCTTTAGTATATCTCGCATCAGATAGTTATGAGCTCTAGCACCTGCGATAAATGAGATAAATAAGAAAAATATCAATTTTTAACTATTTTCTGAAAAATACTGTATATACATTTATTTATCATCAGTATCTAAAATAACCTTCTTTGATCCATAACCTGTCCTCCTCAAACACTCCGTGCTCACAGCGTTCATGCTTGTTGGTGACATGTTCCGTAAGCGAAGTCCACTTCTGCTCCTTCAATTACCCATCTTCACCACAAGAAGCTGCAACCCAATAGCAATGGTTGACCGAGCTTTTAATCCAGGGGCGGGTGTCTGCACAGTCCCTTTTCTTAGAAGCAGCCTAATACTCTTTTGAAATACCTAGATAAAAATAAAATATTTAATAATTATTTTAAATTATCATTTACAAATATTGTATCTTAGACTAGGTATCTTATTTTAATACCATATAATTTTTTTTGCACATTATTCATAGATAGATCTAAAATTGTACCTACCTTTAGCTAAATGCCAAACATTAATTTAAAAGTAATGGTGTTTGTCTGGATGTTCTGTGCGCATGAATTTTCTGACCATCCCGTGCCTGTCAGTAATGAGGTTGTCAATTTTGGGGCCTGCATCTTCAAGTTGCTGAATTCCCCTTTTCAGATCCTCCAACTCCATGTGTACAGAGCTTTTGACTTCAATACTCTAAAATTTGTGTAAAAAGTCTTATATTTTTGCTTTTGTTCATTGATATATTTACATGTAGAAAAAAAAGTATGCTGACAATTTTTACAATTACTTACAAAATCTTTTTATTGAAGTATTAAAATTTAAAGTAAGGCCTAACAAAAAAATATAGTTGTTTACTGTTACATGCTGAAAAAAACTAGGGTCGGTAGGTAGGTTTTTTTTTTATTTTATTTTTTTATATTTTTGTTTTTACAAAACTTCACAAAGGTCACATAAACTGATTTGCCGTTGTGTCATGCTTACTTTTGTTTGCCGTATGCACCCCTGTGAATGATATTGTCATTTAAATTTTATTTTATTTGACCCTTTCAGTTTAGCAGGAAAAATCGTGCGTATTTATAGCCTATTTTATAGAATCTAGGTACTTGTAATCAAAAATAAAATCTAGAGGTTTATTGATTTTAAACTTTACCTTCAATAATTGGTGGGTAAAATGTGCTCTAGAAATAAATGTGACAATACAAAAAAAAAAGTTTTTGTCTGCTGTGGAAACAATTAACATGCTTAATAGAGATCCCCCCGGAGGATTAATTTTTGTTACGCGCCTGATCTAGTAATAGTATCAATAATGCAACAGACTATACAATTTTTTATGCAGAATGTTCCTTGAAAATGGCTCGATATGCTAAGTTTTTATACAAAACAGAAACCATATATTTTTTTAAAAAACATGATATTGCTCACCACAAGCATCAAACATGGCCATGATCGAGATATGTAAAAATGGACTAAAGTAGATCCAGTGTTTTATACTTTTTATACCCCCGCTCCTTCGGAGCGGGGGGTATACTGTTTTACCCTTGTGTGTCTGTCTGTCTGTCTGTCTGTCCGTCCGTAACAAAAAATTCTGTCGCATTTATCTCAGCTACTATTTATTGCAGATGTTTGACATTTTTACACAGTGCTTGTAAAGGCATGCCATATCGTGGAATATATTTTTGTACCAATCAGACGTCAACTTCCTGTTAAATGACGACTTTGCTTATTTTTTAACCAAAATTTTCAAACAAATTTTCGTCAAAGAGATTTCTCAGCAACTATTTATCGCAGATGCTTGAAATTTTTACACAATATATTTATAGGCATGCCATATCGTGGGATATATTTTTGTATCAATCGGACGTCAACTTCCTGTTAAATTTCGACTATGTTTATTTTTAGCAAACATTTTCAAACAAATTTCCGTCAAAGATTTCTCAGCAACTATTTTCCGCAGATGGTTGAAATTTTAAAACACTATTTGTTTTGGCATGCCATATCGTGGGATATATTTTTGTATCAATTGGACGTCAACTTCCTGTTAAATGACGACTTTGCTTATTTTGCATATTCACATCAGAGCGGGGGTATCACTAGTGAGCATTGGCTCACAGATATCTTGTTTGTAAAACTTTGAATTCTTTAAAATTTGTGCAAGATAGTTTAATGTATTTTCTGTGAATAGAATCCCATGGAAGTAACTAGAAATACTGTTAAGTTCAAGATATTTTCGCATCTTGATTTTATCCTAAATTTCCAATTTTCTTTACATTTTATCTATGCTAAAGGGAAATAACTCTTTTCTGACTGTTCTCTCAGTTGTATGTCTAAATGCTATAGTTTTTCTTATCCCAACAATTAATCTTAAAATATGTTTGTAGATTTAGTTTTCTGATAAAGTTGACAATAAAATTAAACAAGATTTTTACTTTTAACAAAAAAATAATAAAAATACGGTCTTCTGATGATTAGTTTATGTTTCTCCGACATCTCAAAAAGTGTGATGACATGTATATTTTTTCTTATAATTGATGAAATCAGTCCGGTTTTCCAACTTTCATCAGAGAATTTTAGGAGTATGGAGCTACCTTAAAATGATTTTGAAGGATAATTTTAGGGAAATAAATGCAAGAAATTAATAAGATAACACCACAGAGTTGATTCTAGTGTTCAATATCGATTGGATACCGAAATTAAGAAAATCTTGAAAATCGTTGCCATCCCGTCTCTTCGCTCGCTGGTAGGATGTTGCCTGTTTCTCATTTATTTTCAAGAAATTGATAAAATCGCCGACCCCTGTGGTCAAAACTACATGTATCTTTCCCTCCATGTTATTTGCCTTGTACTTCAAAATCGGGAACCTTTTCATTTCCCCCATGATATCGATCGAACACCTGGATAAATGTCATGTTATTCGGCAATGCCGATATCAACTTCATTTGCTTTATGTGTGCGCATTCTTCGAACTGCAGAGAACATGTGATATCGACGCCATGTTTTTTTTCACTTTCGATTTCAAACGCTTGACCGATTAAGATGAATATAAAAATTAAACGTACCCATGTGTGACTTCCGGATTTTTAACGATGGAAAAAACAACAATTAGGGTCGGCGATTAAATATAGGGTCGGTCAGGTAACCGTAAACAAACATTTTTTTGTTAGGCCTTAAATCTAAAACATTTGAATATACCTGAACTGAAAATCCAAATTTTTCCTTTCTCCAAATCCATCAAAGTGTAGGATCCACATTTTGCTGAATAACCAGGGGAATCACATCTTGCATCACCACCTAATGTTAACCTTTGACCTTGGTATTGAAGCAGTGTTTCCAAATGGTAATCCCATGTAAAGATAAAAGATGGAATGATATATGCGGATTGGATCCTATTAAATGTTGAGGTTGACATCATCTGCAGTTTCAGGTGCTGGTACAGGTGCGAAGACCCTTTGCGTTATTTGACCCACTGAACACAATGGCTCCAGCAACAAAAATGTTAGACCATGGCATATCATTCAAACACTGTTGGCTCTCCCACCCACAAACATGTCCACAGGTGCATTAAGATCTTGTCCCTACCATAGTACCTCTTGTAAAGTTCAATGATGACATCCATGGACTGCCACAAATCCCACATTTCCAAAGAAGCTTGGCCAGACAGGACTCAGCAACCAGGAACTGCCGCTCTTCCTCTGGATGAACAGCAGTGCGTAGAGGGATCCCGTTTTCATAGACCTAATAGTCTTCATCGCTTTCTTCGTCCTCCTCTTCGAAGGGATCATAGTCTGAGTCAGCCTGGTCTTCATCTTCATATCTTCAACATCACTCTGGGTATCCTCATCCAAGATGTATTGGTTATCTTCTTGTTTGGGCTCTGCTAATGGGACCAATCCAGCAGCTTCCCTGAGTGACACTCAAACAAATAAATTTGAGCATTGCACACCCTTCGACACTGTTATACATTTTTTATCTGTCATTGAAACCTGCATCCTTAGGGTTCTTTAAGGGACAGTTATGGAAGCCTGGCTGTTCTTTGTAAGGGTGGTACATGTCTAGCTGGAACTGACTGGGGGGGGGGGGTCTTCAAGTTCTGGTTCTTCATCAACAGTGTTAGGCTCAGAATATGGTGGTGCTTCTCCATCATGATTGATCGGTATTGCATCGTTTCCATTTCTCATTTCCACCTCCTGCAGTGCTTCATGTAAAAGCTACAAAGTAAATATATATCATTTGTAGTAATCATTTTATTGTCGTTTATATCATTTATAAAACTATTCCAGAATCGCGTTTGAGTTCCAGTTCGCTTGATAAATGACGTTAATATGTAATAATAAGAGAAAATGGCCGACTTCAAATGTCATCATTTGCCTGTTTGCTGAATGCTGAGTATAAGTAATCATATGTTACGTTTTTAAATTGATTTTTTTCAGAATGAATATAAATTATAAGATATAAAAGAACGACTTACATAAGGTTTGTTGCGTTTAGCAAATGCTCCTCGAGTCTTTGGTGGTAGGACGAGAGGCGCGGCTTCTTGTACACGAAGGGGCACGTCGGGAACTGCATCCCCTTTCAGTGTAATTCAGGCATTTGCGTATCCAGGTCGCGCTAATACACTGGGCTCTCTTTCTAGTTGGTCCGTAGTAAAAGTTTGGAGCACAAACGACTGTGGTTTTCTGGCACAAACTTATATCGTCGACAGTATATCGTACATCTTTACATTCTCGCCGAATCTTTGGGGAAGCTGAAAAAGCTCACCCCATATCCTTTTTTATGCACACTAGCACACCCAAAGGCAGCACAGAAAGGCATGGTTGCTATTAATCCGATAACGGGTCAACTGTACCACGGCGTGTGGCTAATAATCTTATCTAATATGATCTAATCACTGTCCGCAGTCTCTTCGCCTTCTCGCTGAATTGCTTCTATGACGTCACATACAATGGCGCTTAGAGTTACTTTTTGAATATGCATATCGCGAAAGTCAAATTTTGAACGCTTCGTGTGTTTTAATTATGTATATTTAAACAGAGATTTTTGGTGGTATTTAATTTTTTAGACGATGTTTTATCAATTTATCATATTAAAATAAAATACAATTTTTTTTTGATAATAGCCATTTAATATATACGTTAACGGGTTGACGGGTTGTTGTTATCCTCTATTCTGGGTAATGCATATGAATATGTGATAGTTCTCTTGTTTAACATCCTATAATCCACACACATCCTGATGGTACCATCCTTTTTCTTACTAAAAACGACATTCGAAGCAAAAGGAGACTTGGATTTTCTTATTATTCCAGCAGATAACAGTTGTTCGATGTGCGATCTTACTTCATCTATCATTAATGGTGGCAGTACCAACAAAGGATCAAACAGCAAAAAAAAAAACAAAACAAAAAAAACCTGCTGAATCCCTTTACAACAGCTTTATTATACATTACGGTTTATCAGCCAGATTACACAGTGATCAAGGTGCACAATTTGAGAGCAATATTATTTAAGAATTATGTGAAATAACCAAAATGGAAAAGTCAAGAACTACACCGTAACATCCTATGTCAAATGGAATGACTGGAAGATTAAACAGAACATTACATAACATGCTAGGTACATTAGAAAAGAGCGAGAAACAAAACTGGAAAAAGTACATACTATCTTTAATTCATGCATACAACAACTGCACTAGACATGGTGAGCGATTGGTCAATTTATCATGTGATATGACTGAACGGAAAGACTGGTGTTCTTCATATTTGCTCAGAGTCCACGTTGGAGAAGGTGTGTTAATTAATTTGTCTGAAGGATTTCAAGATCTGGTATGTTTGGTTTTAGTCTATATAGTTTTCTATATCAGTTGTTCAGATATTAAGATTTGGATTTAATTATAGCTTATTTATTAATATTTAACAAATTGCACGGTTAATTCATTTACAACAGCAGTGCACCTACCTGGCCTTAAAATCCATAATTTTGGTAAGTCAGTATTTCAATATATTAATTTGTAAATAAATATGTAGATAACTCATTTTTATTATATTAAAAATAGGTTCAGCAGAGATCACTTTGAATTGAATTCATATGCAAATATATAATGAAATATACAAGTGTTGTATAGTGTATTAGTATATACATGTATCACAGTTTATTTAATATTTGATGTTTATATATCAGATAATTACATATTGTATTCAGTGTTCCTTGTATTAATATATTTTACAGGGCCAATTATTTATTGATCGATAACATCTATATTACATATTGATTGAATTACCAAAAGATAAAAAATTGCTGAGCCACATAAGCCTTGTTGTTTATTATTTAAATAACCAAGGTTTACACTCATTAAATAAATCACCATCTTCATATAATAAAGCACCATCTAACCATCTCAGCAGATGCCCGAGGAAAATCCTTCTACATCCAGAATGGGTGGTGGAGATCTAAATGGTAAAAAGTCAAAACTTGAAGATACTGGTAGTTCAAGTAATACTTCAACGCCCAAAAAGCAAAAACTGGACAGGGGTAAAAAATAAAACCTGGAACATTCTGCCAAATCTGAGTTTAAAGGAAGTCCAGGATATCTACTTCAATGCCCAAAAGGCAAGCACTTGGCAAGGGTCCGGACGGAAAAGAAAACGTGGAACAGCCAAAGAAGTTGCCTACACCTGATATAAACGACTCGCCTTTTCTACCCACAAATTTCAAATTTCCTGCATCAAGTTTTGGGAGTCAGAAAAGAGATATTGGTAAAAGAAATGGCGATGGCTCCATTATGATGTGTCCTTAGATGCAGCATTTTGATTCTGGTGTACAAAAGCTTATAGGGGTGGTATGCTGTCCAGTCATAATAAAGAGATGGCATTTTTGACAACAGGATTCTGAAATTTGAGAAAAGACAGAATGGGATTCGGAGAACATGCCAACAGCAAATGTCATAAAGAGGCAGTTGAGAGATCGTCTACACTTCCAAAGGTATTGAAGGATGTCGGTGAATATCTCAGTAAACAGCACTCGGAACAGAAAAAAGACAATGTACATGTATAAATACTGCCTGTTTGGGAGGGTAAGAGTTGAAATTGTCACCCCGAGGAAACCATTGACAATGGTTTCCTCGGGGTGTCAATTTCAACTGTTATCCTCCCAAAAAGGCAAGTTTTATTTTGTTATACTGAATGTCTTAATTTTAGAGAATTTTTATATTGCTTTTATATAGAAATGACATGAATTCTACGGCGAACCGTATGCGCATAATTTACGCGCATGTAACAATTCGTTGTGTTACCCGTTGCTAAATGTGTTGCTAACGCTGAGGGTAATAGAACGGATTATCAACTGCGTCTAAATCAGATTTCAGTATTTAACATGAAAGTATAATAATAGAGATTGTTTCCTAAGAAGCATCTTGGAGTTAAAAATTTCTAGGAAAAACAAAATATGTCAATCAGGGGGAAACAGGAAGGACTTATAATTTTTAGGAGTGAATTAAAATGATTTTTAGCTTAGGTAGCTCAGATACTATAATATACGTAGGTCCAATGATAATACGCGATAAATGAAAAAAACATACAATGGAGGATCGAGGCCAGGTCATTCGGTCCCGATGTGAAAACATGCCTTTAAATGGCAATATCGTAAAAAAGATACAAAATATGCATATGAACTGTTTATATTGGATGAAAGAATGACAATTCGTTGATAACAACGATTGATGGATAATGATGAGAGTTGTAAGTGATACGTGAATTGATTGTTACAATTCTTCAACCCAATTTCATAACATAGCCCCACACGGCAGAAAATATTTGTCCCGGATGAATAAAGACAAAACGACAATGGTACTATCACTTACAGCTATACAAGATATGTTATCAGTGATATACACACAATTTGAACATGTTAGTAAATGACGAATTCTGTATCATGGTTACATGAATTAAATGTACATCACAATTACATCCTATTGTCAATATATATCAACAATAATAATGCAACCAGAGTCACTGTTTATAGTTCCATATGCATCTGGCGAGAAAAAAATAATCAAGTCCCTTTACAGTCACCAGTCACAGTTTTTATATTGAATACTGTTTTTTACTCTCTTCAGGGACTCCACGTGGCCAATGAGAAGAATACACATTCATTCGCAATAAAGTCTGTTAGAGAGTCTATGCAATAGTACTGTAACGTTTTTGAGTTCGTTTTAATTCGGCTGCTCTTCTTGAGCTATGATAAATATAATCAATTTTCTCAATCACAAATTTAAATCAACAATATGTACACAATCCCTTTCTTCTCTCTGGAGCGCGCGCGCCTTTCTATTGCGCTCTTATGTATTACCGCACTATAAAAGCGCGCAACCCCAAATAAACTATAGGTAATGCCAAGTCGACTATCTTATAGATACAAAGCTTTATTTTCAGGTCTCGAAAGCCTTATTCAGGCACGTAAGACCTAGCTTTTACTATTACCTTATTTCCCTCGATGTTAACCAGTCGACTTCAACTCCAAGACTGACTCTCAACGTTCTACCTCCGCTTTATATACCCTTCTGTCACGTGACAAAAGACACAGAGAACAGTACGGAGTTCAGAACAGGAAGTCATAAAACATACTCTAGAGAACAGAAAGGGATTATTGATTTTCATTTACTACTTCCGCTTCACTACCCACGCCTCCAAGAAATGCGTCTCGCATTTTCGATACGATAAACAATCAAGAAAACAAAATAGGAAATATACAATCTTTATATTTACACAAAATACAAAGTCTTCCTGACTATGCGTGAACATGTTTTGTCAACGCATAAACAGATGTCAACCGTATTGAACGATTTTTCCAGAATGTGAGACTTGCTACTTGCAAAATCTGATCAATTCAATCACTAAAACCAAAGTTCATCTTCATGTATCTCCACAACTGACTTTCCATCTCTTTGGTAAGACTCCTGGATTCGATCAAGACGCCTTCTCTTGGACCCTTCGGTTTGAGAGGCTTGCTCTACGTGTTCACAAGGAAGAGTCTGAGTACTTTTGTCTACTCCATTGGAAGGGAAGGATGCCTGCACGCAGCGATCCTGCATACTAGTAGGAACCGTCGCCGATGGAACATTCTCCTTCACAGTTGTCATGGGATGCTTGAAAGGAGTTGGTGCAACTGGCATCATAGAGCGCTTGTTCAACAGCTTAGATTTTGGAGTGTGGACGGGATCAGGTCTCGTTGGTTTCCTCTGTGTTATCTCTGGAGAAGTTGCAGAAGCTGTCTCACCCACAACATCCGAAAGAGTCCCGGGATCCAACTGTTCCCAGTCTTCTTCACTCTCACTGTCAGCTTTAGCGTATCCGCCATGGCGCGTCCGGCAGTGCCTGTCCATGTCGCTCTTCTTGTTGGTTGCATATTCACAATGACTGCATTCAAACCGCTTTTGTCTCCGTTTTCTACCACACTCAACCACGTGCTTCTCCCACTCTGATTCTTCTTGAATCCGCAATGAACACATGGGGCAGAGATGTCCTTCTTTTCTTTTTGTGGTTTTGGTGTTTGCCATGATCTACAAAATACAACAATCAATAATCATCTCAAATGATTTCTGAAAACTCCAATAAAAACGATAAGTCTCTGGTTAAAAACAATACTATCAAGATCAAACAGCCTAACACTTATACTCTACAATATAATCATCATGCCATGTAGGTACATTTCTAGTGCGCTTTGGTCTATCTAAAACGCTATCGCTCTTGTTTACACTGATTTCAGTGTGATCTTCCTTTTTATGAACTTCCAACATTTCTGGAATTTCATATTCCTCACTGTTTTCACTCTCTAATATATCAACATCATTTTCCCGTTGTAGTGTCTGCGCTTTACACTTCCGCATGCGATCGCAATGAATTACAGTGCTTTTCCCTTTTGTTCCGCATGCAACCTTATATAGGACGTCAGACAATTTTTCTTCAATTAAGAAAGGCCCTCTCCAAAACGATGTCAATTTAGGAGAACATCCACTCTTTCTTGTGGGAAAGAACACATATACCATTTCTCCGGGTTTAAAGGAGGACCATGACAGTTTTGTGTCATGGTATCTTTTCTGGCGCAACATTTCACCTTGTATGTTTTCGCGGACCAGCTTATGCGCCGACTCTAATCGTTCTCGTAAAACCCAAACCCACTGATTAGCTGGTATATCTTTTATATCGGGAGGCATTTCATACATTACATCTAAAGGAGTGGTCGCTTCGCGTCCCAGCATGAGCATATTTGGTGAAAAACTAGTGGTCTCGTGCTCAGTAGAACGATAGGCCATAAGTATGTAAGGAAGGTGCAGATCCCAATCACGTTGGTTTTCTTGTACATAAGTGCTTAGCATGGAGAGCAACGTGCGGTTAAAACGCTCCACCATCCCGTCGGATTTTGGGTGGTAGGGTGTTGTACGGGTTTTCTTGATCCCTAACAGCCGACACATCTCTAGGAAGAGTTTGCTCTCATATTGCCTTCCTTGGTCCGAATGAATGATGAAGGGGATACCAAACCTTACTAAAACTTCCTCAACAATAGTGCGACCAATTGTCTCAGCTTCCATATTTGGCAGAGCAAATGCCTCTGTCCACTTTGTGAAGTAGTCAGACACAACCAAAATGTGGCGATTGCCTCTATCAGTCTCAGGAAGCTCACATAATATATCGGTCGCAATTCTTTCCATTGGCACACCTGATCCAGTAATCTGCATTGGTGCTCTATGTTTAGGACTTGGATTTTTACGCCTAGTGCATTTGTCACAACCTGTAACATACTGATATACGTCCTTCTGAAGTCCTGGCCAGTAATACCTTTGGCGTATCTTAGCCAACGTTTTTGTCACTCCTAAGTGCCCTGAGGTCTGATTGTCGTGACACATTTCCAAGACGCGTCTGCGCTCTTGGTCAGGTATAATGGCTTGATGAGTTTCTTTATTTAAGGGGAGCACAGACCACTTGCGCATTAACAGACCATCTTTCATAACGAGTCTAGAAAATTGATTCCACAGAGACTTTACTACATAGCCATACCTAGAGATATCACCGTATTTTGGGCGCTCACCTTTTCCGACCCAATCTTTTACAAGCTTAATGTCTCTATTCTGCTCTTGAGCTTCCTGCAGACAACTATCAATCTGGTCGCTTTTCACCTCTGATTTCTGCACAGTTCTCACCGAGGATTCAATTGTCAGTGTATGGTTTTCTGAAGAAGGGTCAAAACCACACTGAGTGCATGGCACTCTACTTAACGCATCCGCATTTCCATGCTTTTTACCGGGTCTATGTTTTATTTCTATATCGTAAGTACTAATGACTTCCAGCCACCTGGCTAACTGACCCTCCGGGTTTTTAAACCTTAAAAGCCATTTCAATGATCCATGATCTGTGCGGAGGAGAAACCTTTTACCATAAAGATAATGGCGGTAGTGCTTCACAAAGTGAACGACGGCTAATAGTTCCTTCCTGGTCACACAATATTTTCTCTCTGACTTTGTCAAGGTACGGCTAGCATATGCTATAACGCGTTCTGTACCATCAATGTTTTGAGACAAAACGGCACCTATTGCCTCGTTGCTAGCATCCGTATCTAATACAAATGGTTTTGTAATATCCGGAAGGGCTAGAATTGGCGCTGTTATAAGTTTATTGCGCAAAACCTCGAACGCTTCTTGTGCCTCTTTATTCCAAAGAAATTTCCTACCTTTCTCTGTGAGTCGATGCAGTGGTTTTGCAACTGCGGCAAAATTCTGTATAAAACGCCTATAATAACTACAAAGACCTAAGAAAGATCTTAATTCAGTTACAGTAGCCGGAACTGGCCACTCAGCCACTGCTCTCACTTTCTCTGGATCCGTCGAAATGCCATCCTTTGATATAATATGTCCGAGATAGGATACCCTTGTAGCAAACAAATTACATTTCTTTGCCTTTAATTTTAGACCGGCCTGGTGCAATCTTTGAAAAACGTGTTGTAGGTTTTCCATCATATTTTCAAATGATTTGCCCACAACAATAATGTCATCAAGGTATACGAGACATTTATCCCACTGGAGTCCTGCAAGCACGGTTTCCATGAGTCTCTCAAACGTAGCAGGCGCACAGCACAAGCCAAAAGGCATTACCTTAAACTGATATAACCCTTGACGAGTTACGAATGCAGTTTTAGGCTTATCGCTCTCCTCCATGCTAACTTGCCAGTATCCGCTGTTTAGATCAAGGGTAGAAAACATCTCGTGTCCTGACAAATGATCAAACGCCTCGTCAATTTTTGGCAGAGGATAAGCGTCCTTTATGGTTATATCATTCAGTCGACGGTAGTCTACACAAAAGCGCATTGAACCGTCTTTCTTGCGTACTAGAACTACTGGCGATGCCCAGGGACTGTTTGAGGGTTCTATTACATTTTTCTCGAGCATTTCCTTTACTTGGGCATCAACCTCTTGGGTCAAATGAATAGGAATTCTCCTAGGAGCTTGCTTAATGGGTTGTTTGGCCTGTTCTGTGTTGATCTTGTGGCGCACTACATTTGTCTGTCCTAAATCGTAGTTAGAAGCTGCTAATAAATAATGATTTCTGCGCAGAAACTCCTCAACCTTTGACACTTGTTCAGGCAAGAGGTTACTTATACTTCGATCTAGCAAATCTTTTAAATCACTGTGCAGTTCTCCACTTGACTGCTCAGCAAAAGTTGTCAAATTTAGATTTTCCTCAACTGCGGTCATTTTACCTATCAAAGTTCCTCGGTAAATCTTCTGCACATCATCTGTGACGTTCATCAGCCGAAGAGGAACCTTATCATTACCTTTCACAAGAGTGCGACCTACCAGTGCACGCCCTGATTCTAAAAATTTAGGTTCTGGTTCTACCAGATAGTCCGCTCTTCCGTAATTATTCTTTCCTGTCACACTGGCAGGAATAACAATCTCACTTCTTGGTGGAATGCAAATGTCATCTGCTGCCGTAACCCTGTAACATCCTAATGTGCCTTCCCAGGAAAATGCACATTCTTCATCATTCAATCGAAGCGAACTCGCCTGCAGATCTATATTTCCATTACATTTCCTAAGAAAGTCAAGCCCAATGATTCCGTCAACAGATATATCTGCAACAATTGCGTCTAAAACTTGACTCGATTTCCCAATCTGAAAAGAAAATGTGCCTTTGCCATAGTGAGACACCACAGAACCACTTGCATTTAATATTCGCTGCGCACTCTCTGTTAACTCGGGTCTTTCCTCATTTTGCAATTTGTCATAAAATCTCCTTGAAACAAGAGTAAGAGATGCCCCGGTATCAATCAACAATTTTGCACTGCTCCCATTCAAATTTCCCTGAACAAATATTCCAGCTTCATCGCATAAATTGTTTGCACCAACTTGACCTTTGATATAATTTCTCTTTCTTTTGCGCCTACTGCGGATCTGACATGCGCTTCCGTTATCTTTCTTTGTTGAATTGCCCCTTTTCTCTTTTTCCTTATCTCTGTTCTTCAATTTTGGGCAATTCTTTCTAATGTGCCCCTCCTCATGACAGTAGTAGCATTTCACACTGTTACTTCTTCGCCCTCTTTGATGATTTTGATAATTACTCTGAAAAGGTTCTCTGTTAAAGTTAGTATGTCTCTGAACCTGTTTCTCCAAGTTTTCTAGTTTGTTTTGCATTTTCTGCATCAACGCATATAAATCATCAGAATTTGCAGTCTCCGCAGGCGCTTGTTCATGAGAATCAAATGCACGAATGTGGCTTCTTTTCTCTGTCTTGTAGTAAGCGTCGAGCTCTACTGCCAAGCGTATAGCTTCATTAAGACTCTGAGGCCGACTCCTTTATGCGCAGTCTCATATCGGAGTCAATCAAGCCATCTATGAAAGCTTCTTTACCAAGGGTTTCTCTTACTTCGGCCGGTGCTGAAGGATAGGCAAGATATGTTAATCTTCGCACCGCTTGGCCTAACTCGGACAATGTTTCTGATGCGCGTTGCCGCCTTTCTTTTAGTTGTGCACGGTATAACTCTGTTTGATTAGGTGGCGCAAACCTCTCCTCAAGCGCTTTGATTAGCAAGTCATACTGTTGTCCGGTTTCTGAAGACACGTTTCCTAATATCCCTTGTGCCGCTCCTCTTAACGACACAGCTAAGTATAAACCCTTTTCCTTATAATTCCAGTTATTAAGAGACGCACACGCATCAAAATGGGATTTATAATCTAACCATGAATGAGTCCCATCAAACGTTGCAGGCTTAATATTACATTTGGCCGTAGTCTTTTTATCGTGGTCTCTCTTTTCCTTATGATCATCCTCAATGCGGTCTATCCGTCGAGGTAATGCGCTCTCTGCATCAGCGTTTACTTCCAACCTCTCTGCCCGTTCTAACGGCCTGTGTGCATGCGCTGGTGTTTGATGTAGCGCATCCGCCGTTACATGATCAAGCGCATTAGCTCTTAGTGGATGCGCATCACTGTGGTTAATGGCACTTTCCAAGTATTGCGTATTTGCTACATGGTTCGCAGGCCCCCTCTTCTTTTGCGCTCCGGTTTTCCTTAGAGTTACTCCATCCGAATTTCCAATGATCGCCGGACTATCAGATTGTCTTATGCCAAGCGAAACTACTGTATCCTCGGCAGCTGGCGAATGCGCATCGTGATAACTACCATTTGCGCTTGCCATTGTCGCAATACCCGAGTCGCGCACTCGCGTATTAGCAATCGGAGTTGACCGATTTTGTATTTCTAAGCGTAATCGCTCGCAGCTCTCTTCCAGAAAAGAAATCTCTTCATCTATCATTCTATCCATGATAACTGATTACAAATTTAACTGAAATTTACAATATGAATCAATTCGCCGAATCCCACCGCTGCCACCAAATTTATGTAACGTTTTTGAGTTCGTTTTAATTCGGCTGCTCTTCTTGAGCTATGATAAATATAATCAATTTTCTCAATCACAAATTTAAATCAACAATATGTACACAATCCCTTTCTTCTCTCTGGAGCGCGCGCGCCTTTCTATTGCGCTCTTATGTATTACCGCACTATAAAAGCGCGCAACCCCAAATAAACTATAGGTAATGCCAAGTCGACTATCTTATAGATACAAAGCTTTATTTTCAGGTCTCGAAAGCCTTATTCAGGCACGTAAGACCTAGCTTTTACTATTACCTTATTTCCCTCGATGTTAACCAGTCGACTTCAACTCCAAGACTGACTCTCAACGTTCTACCTCCGCTTTATATACCCTTCTGTCACGTGACAAAAGACACAGAGAACAGTACGGAGTTCAGAACAGGAAGTCATAAAACATACTCTAGAGAACAGAAAGGGATTATTGATTTTCATTTACTACTTCCGCTTCAGTACTCTGCTCTTTATAAATTTGTCAAAGGATGCGAATGCAGTTGATGTTGTGGTGTCCATTACGGTAGAAGTGCAAGATAATATCGAAGAACGTAGGGTCACGATAAAGACAACTGGTAGTCCATCTCGGTCATAGGTTGGTTCACTTTCTGCTTTATAGCATTGCTAGTCGAGAAGCTTAAGTTTGATGTTTCCTCAGTGTTACTTTGGACGTTACAAACAGATGTCCTCCGACACAGCCATGTTTTGGTCTCCTCGCTCAAATAGAGTTGAGCATGAAGTGCAGCGAAACACTAATCCCGAGTGGACTGCAGTCATGTGCCGCTAGCAATGACCTTGCTGGGTTAGTTCTCTCCTTTCAGTGCATAGTCCTTACTTGAAACGTTGAACCTATAAAAAATATATGTATTAACAGGGGTACTCAGAGTCCCACTACGTAATTGAATATATTTCCAAGCCCCATGTTATAAACTTTGTCAATTCATTCCTTTATAGGGTTTTAACAGATTATAGTGTACAATTTAAATTTTGTCTTTGTTTTCTTTATTTTGTAAACTACGTCGTTGATCCTTTATAGAATCATGTAAGTCCCTTTTTAAATGACATTGGAGATTCCAACTTATTGACAAAATGGATATAATAACACATCAACTTGTCAAGTCTCTTTCAGTATACCCATTGAAATTTATTGTAGAATTGTACTCCTTTAGCATTTTCTCAGTGGCTAAACTGATTTTACCCCTAAAGAACATATGGATGTATAAATTTAAAATGCAACTGATTTGTAATCGTGGAAATACATTTGAAAATGGACAGAAGAAACACAGTCTTAGTAACACTAGCCTACCCAGTGATGGTAAGAAAACCGGTATATTTATAGTCCCTGTAATAGTTACCTTGAAGAAAGTTTCTAGGTCAAGGGTCAATATCATATTAGCTACATTTATTTGAGATGATCCCCATTGCAACAATGATATTAATAAGTGATGCTTCATCCCGGTGAGCATAGTAATTACATGTACATATTTTAAAGTTTTCTTTGAGATACTTACATTGTCTTGGGGTTCTTTGATTCTTCGCTTTGGTTTAGGTATAACGGACATGTCCAGCTTACTTTCAACATCTCATATTTGTGTGTTAAAGAGCTAGAGCCACGAAGCATCAAAATGTGCCTTAAAATTTTCACAAAACTCAAGCTTGAAACAATACAAATTGTAATTACTTATAATGTAGGGCACAATATTCTGCTTCTATGCATATGGATTTTTTTCACTTCGGCCCCACCGTTTAGCACATGCGCATCATCAAACATACTATGATCGTTAAAAATAGATGAAAATTGTAGATTTTACTGCAGTATTTCCCAAATTTGAATGTGGCCACACTTGAGTACCTCTTTGAAACTTTTAAAACTGAGAGTTATTGTATAAATGCTTCCGCCTGCAAAATTTCGTAGAGGTACTCAAGTGTGGCCAATGTGTATTTTACAAATTTTGAAAATTTTAATAACAGAAAATAACACTGACCACTCTATTTTATGGTAATTATTTGCTTCCTTTTTATTGAAAAGGCAGAATTTAATTAATAATGATAAAGAATTATTTGTGATTATTTACAAAATCATAATTTTATTAAATATTTGAGGAAGAAATACATATAATCTGGACTTTAACATGTTTTATCTAGTAATTTTATACTGTGTATTCATGCTTACATCGTGCATCATCAATGACGTCATAGTTTGACGTTTGCGACGTCAGTTGAATCTGTACATGGAATCATGAGTTCTTTCAGTATTTTGCTAATAGAATTGACCAGTAAAGTATGCATTTTTAAAAAGCATTATTTCTATGTACCACGGTATTATTCAATTGCAGTAGAATATGAGATACATGAACATTGCTATAAACAGAAAAAAAATTAATTGGCAAAGTTAACTTTGTACGTACGTAAGTAAATATATATTCCTATACCTTTATGTAGAATAAGCGATAGCATGTATACGTAGCTAGTTGTGGTTTTTTTGTCAAACGGTGAAATGCATTAAACGAAAGGAAAGATGCAAGAGATTTTTTTCACACAAGTCCGTGTTCCTAAATACCGCGAGAGAAAGATAGTCGACATCACATGAAAACATGTACATATATGATAAACTTAATTTATTCCGTCAAAAAACTTGATTATTTAATTCCTAAGTACAGCTGTAATTGAATATTAAGCCAATCGTCCCTTGCATAAAAACATTTTGCCAATGCATACGTCTTTTCTTTATCAGCCACCTGTTGATCAGTGTTGATTTGTCGCGTGGTCATTGTATTTCCGGTGAACCGTTACATGCAGTTACACTCCTTTCTTAAAAGATCGATTGTGTCCGTTTCGATGAAGACGGCTTTTGGTATACACAGCTTAGAATACATTATCAGCATGTGCTCTATATAGAAGTCTTATCTTAATTGCGATGTCTTTGTTGATAATTTGTCCAATAAAATAAAAAATCACCCTAAATGTGTGTACATCGGTGACTTACTTTTGCCTATAAAATTCTCAATTGAAATCATCTTTGATTATTTTATGCGTATTAAATCTAATTAAAGTTTTTCTTTTATGGAATAAAGAAAAAAATCAGATTGCCGGGCCCTTTCTTTAAAAAAAAAAACAACGATGAGTACAGAGAGATTTAAAACAGTATTTGTTTCCATTCAACCCCCCTCCCTTCCCTACCCTCTGAAAAAATCGATTTACGGCCGAGTTCACTACAAATCTATAGATATGATAACACAAATTCTACAGGCTTGCTATGAACTCGACTTTTCAAGACAATTTTACAACATTATTTATATGCTATGATCTTAATTCTCAAGACATTTACGGATAGCTTATCACTTGTAACAATTCTCAAAGGACATGAATATCACTAGAAAAAATGAAATGTAAATGAATAGACATTATGGCATTTATGAGGAATAATTAACTCATAAGAATATTTTTAAGAGAATTGATATTCTTTTTTCATTTAATTAATAAAAATTTAAACACTGCTGTAATGTCATTCCTTTGTTCCAGCAGTCAAAAATTTTACTTGTGACAGTCCGATATATTAGAGAGCTTCTTGATATCAGACCATTATCAGTGGTTACAACACTGTTATTCTTTAAAATCAGGCTGTCTCAGGAATCAACAATGATATTCAATGGCTATATATGCCTCAAACACTTCTGTACGAAAAAATATCACTGTTCTCTGCCCTATAACGGGCCTCGAAACTGTTTTATATCATTTCATACAGAACTGCTTTCGGCATACTAGTACATCCATTACATAAACACAGTCGCTAAAAGGTTTTATTTTTCACTTGAACAGTTCGTGATCGGTTAGCGCACCGTGATTGTGCTCTAAACGAACGGCGAGTGCACGCTGAGCCGAATTTGGATAGCGCTTATGAACGGTGAACTGAGAGCGAACGCAGAGCGCAAAGTGAACGTTGAACGATATATGTACTCTATGTGAACGTAAGATGAACGATTTATTCGGATTGCCCCGGGCGGTATTGTTACATTGTGTTTCGTTGGTAATCAGGAAATAATAACAATAAACTATATGTTTGTATTGTTATAAGCCTAAATATAATATTATCTGACTAAATAATAAGTGAACACTGAACGAACGCAGTGAGCGCATGCAAGGCGAAATCTTTGTGAACGCACGGTGGGCGATTTGTGCACGATGAGCGGGGGCGGAGCGGAGAGCGCACATGGACGCACGGTGAGCCCACGGGAAACTGGGAAAATTAAACATTTCAAAGAACTGAACCCTGGCATCTAACTGCTGTAAAGCGCCAGGATTGGGTGAAAATATCGAAGCCTTGAAACAAGTAAAATAATCATGTAGAATAATGTACACAGACTGTTACAATAATGCATCAAAATTCGGGATTACATATATCTCTATTAAATTCAATTACCGTATCTCTGACATATTTATATATTTATTTTTACTAATTTGTGATTACATTGGGAGAATTCAATAATTAATCCTCAGTTATACATTGCGCATCATCAGCATTACTTCATGCAGTTTCAAATTGCAGAAAAAAGAACTTTTAAGACACTGACATATATAAATGTACCGCCGTTATATTGACCTTCAGCACTGGTCCCTGTAATATGTTTTAAACTATATTGTAAATAAGCTTTTCATGCTATTTTCATCAATAAATTTATTTTCATAAATTAATTATAATGTTTACATGATAATTTTATTTATGTTTTTTTGTTTATTTTAGTAGATTCAAGTCATACGTAGTTTTATCATTTCATGACGTTACTTAACAAAAATGACGTCTGCTCTACATTTTTCATCAAAACAATGCCATATTGTAAACTCCGTTTATAAAAAAGTATGATAGATATCGAAAAAAGAAAAAGAGTTATGAAAAACTAAGATCCTACTCTATATTTTCCCAAAATATGGTAATTTTTAATGATAGGGCATTTTTTGATGCTTCGTGGCTCTAGCTCTTTATTCTTGAATGTAATTGAGTTTGTTTTGGTCCATAAAATTGTGCAAAACAACTTTGACTCTTGTTCATTAGGTTCAGATCATCTGTTGGAAGGCATAACATATATTCACATACATGTATTACTTCTAAGTAAAAATGAAACTGTTAAATGGAAATTTAGTGACGCAATTAATTTTGAATATTATTTTATAAGATAATATTATAAAATTACATGCAAGGTCTTAAAAAAGGTTTAAAAATATGTTCATTAATATTTTCTTAAAGAAGGAAAATTGGTTAAATATAGCAAGATTTTAATTAAATTGTCATTACTGATTAATTTAGCAGTGATTCAGAACGGTAGCGTTAGGCCTATAGTCTAATAATCTATGAAATGCACATTTGTAAATTATTTTATGTGTTTTGAAAGTGTCTCACTCACACTTATCCGTGTTTCATCACTAGTGCCGGCCATTATTTTTAAACAGCCTTTGTCTTTTAAATCTGGCTTCTTTTGAACTTCGAACATTTTCCACAAGGCATTCAAAAGAGAGATAACTCAAAAACTTGTTGTGAATTGGTATACAGTTTTGCTAACCTTAGGTAAATACATTTTTAAAAATAAATATTATATGCTTTAAAGTTTTGCGTACATTTGAATCATTAATAAACACATTATTCATCTTCACATTCTACGGATCATCTTCAACATCACTTCTGCTAAATGGTGACTCGTTTTTGTTGGAAGCTACAAGCAGACTGGATAAATCCTCATTAAAAGCTGAAAGATAATCCAGCAATGCATTATTCAAATGCATGGAATGATGCTATTCCGTCGTTTCGATTGACGAGTTATCGCTCTTGAATGCAGCGATGTATGTAAAAAAAATAAGCGGCACGAAGCTTGAACTGGCGAGAAGAGCGTACGAAACAAACAAGGATGACGATGTAAATATTAAGTCTGTTGTCAATTCTGAGCCCAATCTAGTCGATGAAAAAATAGTTTCAATAGACTCTTTAAAAACCGGCTGGACCTCTGAAATACAATTAATTCCAAAAATATCTCACAATGATGTTGAAAATTACCTATTACACAGCAGTCACAGGACGGAAGACAAGGAAAAGATGGAGTGTTATCGTCAATTTATCAGAGGTTTTAACTCTTTTAAGGAAGGATACGTACAAAAAATAATGATTAACTTAATTTCCGAAGAAAGCAAATTTTGCTATATCCGTTCGAAATGCAGCCCATCTATGAAACAGGGAATGTACAACCAATGGATATTAGTTTCACGAGATTCTCCATGCACTATAACAAAGGCATATTGCTCGTGTCCTGCAGGGTATAGTATTGTTTATTTTAATTTTTTGAGAATTTTCCCCCTAAAAATTAATACTAACGTCATTTTATGTTTAAGTATATAGTAACCAATTGAATTATACAATGTTTGTTATCACTAGTATCAGCACATGGAAGCCCTTTATCAAGGAATTATACATGTAGCTATATGTATACATTTATACCGCATATCATTATTAATTTAAGGCATTTAAATCATATTGACATGTTACTTTAAAACTTTAAATTCTTATCAAAATTTTCAATTTCAGACTTGGTGAGGGGTGCACCCATATTGCAGGCCTTCTCTTTTCCCTGGAAGATATAAACAACAGACAAAAATGAAGAGCCATGTACATCAAAGCCCTGCGAGTGGTCAAAGCCAAGCAAGAGAAAGCGAGAGGCGGACATGGTGAAAAACATTCAATTCAAAAAACTTAAATATGGTAAAGAACCTTCAGAAAAATCAAGATGTGAATTCCCCCCTCCTGTACCAAATGATTCTTTCAGAACACAATTGTGTTGTAAGTTGAGCAACATCAATTCAAATGATGTTTTATTGCAAATGATAACACCTGAAAAAAACTGTGAAGTTCATAGCGATTTAAATGTTGCTCGATTTGAAGAGGTGGAAACCTCTGAATACATAAGTTACAAGTCTGACAAATACATTGATAGAGTTGATAAGCCCCTGTTCAACAGCTAAGGAAGCAATAGAAGCAATTTCTAATGTATCTCTTTACATAATTAAAGAGTTAGAAATTAGAACACGTGGTCAAAATCAAAATGAAATGTGGAAAACTGCAAGAAAATGCAGAATAACTAGTTCCAACTTTCATGATGTATATGTCCGTAAGGATTCAACATCCCCTGAAAAACTATTCGAAAAATTTGTTGGAAAAGGTCATGACTCCATAGATACCCCAGCATTAAAGTGGGGAAGAAAATATGAACCAATTGCTCGAAAAAGAAACATAGCACATAAAAAACTTTTTAAAAACAGAAAGTAAATGTAGTCGACTGTGGTTTGTTCCTAAGTGAGCATCATGCATATCTGGGATCAAGTCCTGATGGTTTGTGTATTGTGATAAAAAAGATACAAGGAAATTATTAGAAATAAAATGTCCATACAGTGTTGGGGAAAAAACAATTATTGAAGCTTGCAAATTGAGTGGCTTTTGCTGTATTTATGATGAAGATACAAATGAAATACATGTATCATTAAAGTCTACACACCGATATTACAGTCAAATGCAAGGTCAAATGGCCATTTGCAAAATTGATACATGTGATTTTGTCTTGTACACTAAAAAAGACTTTAAAATAGATGAGGTCTCCTTTGATGCAGATTATTGGGATAGATTAAAGAAGAAACTTCATGAGTTTTATATTGACAACATGATTCCTTCTTTACTCTCTTGAGCCTGGAGGATGTATTAAAGGTCCATGGAACATGTTATTGAATTCAAGTACCCGGTCCTGATGAAATAATACATTAATGGACATTTCGATGTAAACCTTATATCATAATCAATGAAATCTATTATTACTATAGAAATATGTACTGGTATTGCAAATTTTATTTATAGATACGTATAATAACAATGAATTTGATTAAATTGATAATGATACGCAAATTCAATAAACACATGTACAAAAAATTTCATTTGTCATCTTATTTTCATGTTTGTTACATAAGAATTTATCAAAAATGCACATTTTAGATTTATAACAATGAGATGTGTGCATGTTTTATTTATAATAACATGATTATCACAGATACAACATATATCCTAGTACTTAGTCCTACTTTACAAGAGGTGGTAAAAGATTTGTCAGAGATGCACACACAAAAAAAACTTCATCTACAATGTCACATAAGCTTATTGGTATAACTCCTTGCAGAATACGAAAGTTCTTGATCTGCTCCATTTTGCGCTCAACATGTATGCGTGCAGATGCAATCCTCCTGGTGCTTTCAACTTCCTTCTTGGTAAATTGATTTTTGGTCAGAAAAGGAGGGCAGTACAATTTAACTTCACGTTGTGATAAATCGCCCTTAATATGTATAAATCCTTTGTCCACCATAACAGCATCACCCTCCTCTATGAGATCATATAGTCCACTTTCTCTGGTTATCCGATACTGATCCACCCCAAAGACGAGATACAAAAACTACTGCTCCAATTTCGTCGATGCCAATCAAAGACTTCAGTGTATTGTGGCCCTTGTAGTTGGAAAAAGTCTGACTCTGGGTTTGTAGAGATGAAGGAGTTTGAACAAATATTTCTGTACAGTCCAAGACAAAGGATCATATTTCTGACATTCTCAGAATAATTGCATAGTTATGCTCATTATCTGACTTTTATAATAAATAATAAATATAAGTAAATAACACTGTTAAAATGTTCATTCAGGTTATTATGGTTACAAATATGTGTACTTGATTTTTTAAATAGAATATTTTTTTATATACATGATAAAGTATAACATGTTATTATGATTCAAAGTGTTACAGTACTCACTTGTGGTCATTAACATCTACTGCCTGGGCTAGGCTTTCTATGTTCATCTTATTACTGTTCGTTGACAGTCTTACTTTAACTGATTTCACTGTCTTGTGAGGAAGGAAAAGGGTTGGAACTTGATTGTTCCAAGTCCTTCCATTTCCTTCAGGGAAGTGGTCAGAACACACCTGAATTCAATGACAATAACATGGGACATAACAGGATCATAATTATGAAAAACATCGAAATATATAGCTTAGAGGACTTAAAAACTGTAATTCAAACAAATTAAAACGTTGTGTAATGAATATGAAGTAAGGGGTAAACTCAAGTTGTTAATATGTCTACTAACTAAATTGTTACATTCCTCCCTCCTTTAAAATCTGAGATGCTGGGCCCGTTCTCGTTCTTCTTTATGTATCTCTTACTTGGCTTCTTAAAGTTTTCAGGGTCAATAAATTTAGCGTTTTCCGTCAATTTCCCAGTATGAGGTGGATTGTTATGAGTGAGATGTACTCGTTTAAAATGTCTTGTATTTCTGTCTCTTTCACTTTAAATATTGGGCAAGTGAACATAAAAAAAATTCTTCAGGAACCTGTATAATGTGTGACATAAATGTTATATTTCTTAAATATGTGTCCTTTACTGAGACAACCAGGAACGGGACAAATTATTCCTTCTTCCAGGAGTTCATCCCCCTCTTCTTCCTCGAGAAACTCCTTTCGTACTCTTCCACTTCGATGTCCCCAATGGCTGTTAAATACTAAATCCATTTTAACGACAAAAATTAAACAAAGTGTCTATGTAATGAATTTTCTGAACCACAAACACTAGATTCTATCAATAAATATTTATCTGTAAATCTAAAGTTAGATAACATTACAGGAGTAGTTTCAAAAGTCGACTCTGTATCTTTCAGAGGAGTTAAATCTTAAACCCAATTGTCTTGGGGAAATAATACCTACGTAAGATCTCAGAACCTTCTAAGTGACATCTATGAATTTATCTGCAATCTTAAAGGGGCCCGTCCATCCTAAGCCTAATTTTATTCTAGCAATTAGATGATACCATCTCCAGACAAATGACCTTGGAAACGTTCTTTGTTTTAGACCCCTTTCATATTTCTTCTGTTTTCCTGCAGCTTGTTCTAGATTTGTGTGTACAGACTCAAGACTATCAGCCATGAAACTTTTTGACCACCCCATATGACCTTTCCCGTCCATCCTAAGCCTAATTTTATTCTAGTAATTAGATGGTACCATCTCCAGACATTATGACCTTTGGAAATGTTCTTTGTTTTAGACCCCTATCATATTTCTTCTGTTTTCCTGCAGCTTGTTCTAGATTTGTGTGTACAAACTCATAAGTATCAGCCATAACACTTTTTGATCACCCCATATGACCTTTCCCCGACATAATAGCAGAGATGACAGGGCTGCTGGCACACATCATTGTCTTTTGTTTAAGAAAATAAATGAAAGCTAATAACACTATAAAATCAGAATGACAAAAAATCTCGTTCCCTTAGAATCCATTTTTGTTATCATTTGTTTATTGCAGTACTTAATATTATCAATGTTTTCTGTTTTTATATGTTTATCATAGTCATACCTGATCCCTGTACTTCTTTATGAATTTTTAGGGTTTTCCGTTTTCAACGGAAAACCCTTCTGTTATTCTACGGTTTCTTTTTCTTTATTATTATACTTTTTTTTCTTTTTCTGACTTTTTTGGAGCGTTATTTCTCATAAACTATTCAACCGATTTACACCAAATTTTTAGGAGTTATAAAGCATCAATGTCGCTACTGATTATAAAAATTTCGAATGATTACGTCACTTCCGGTTTCAGATATGGACGATTTTGTAAATTTTTAAGGGTCATTTTGTCCACGCATCTCCTCTGAAACTAATCATGATAAAAGCTTGAAATTCGCAGGGATTGTAGATGAATGTCTGTAGATTTCCCTCCATGCTTCCAATTGCTAAAAATGCGCAAGGCCCAGAAGCACGCCTGAACCTGAAAATTAGCACCAAATTTTTTCACAAAATTTTCGCACATTTCCCGTAATATTTTTTGACGTATAAATATTTTGTTAAGACGTGTAATGCAAAAGTTGTTTCAATTTGCACGGGCTTTTATTTGATATCAAGAAAAAGGGGCTGGCCCCTCAAATTAGGGGCCAAGAGGGCTCTAAATTCTATTTACAATAACTTTTTAGTGAACAATAATTTGTTATCAATTATAGAAGCAAAAATGTTCATTGTACAGCTGTTTATCTATACAGTACCATACTTAGGTCTTATATTACGTAATTAGGGGTTTCAAGGGGCCAGAAGTTCAAAACTTTGATCATTAATATCTGAAAAAGGAGAAATATTTTGAAAAGCAATGTAAAACAAAAGTTGTTCAAAATAATGTTTTGTACAATATGCTACCTTAAATGTTTTTGTTTATGACCCCATTTAGGAGTTAAAGGGTCGGTCCCTAAAACACATTTGTACAGATTTCTCAAGAACGGTAAACATTTTGTGAACACTTGTTAAACAAAATATATTTATATTTACAAGACCTTTCATTTGATGTCAAGGAAAAGGGGCTGGCCCCTCCAATAAGGGGTCAAGAGGGCTCAAATGTCTTCTTACAATAACTCTTTACTGAACAATATTTTGTTATTAATTATAGAAGCAAAAATGTTCATAGTACAGCTGTTCATCTATACATTACCATATCAAAGTCATATATTACGTAATTAGGGGTTTAAAGGGGCCAGAACTCAAAACTCTGATCATTAATATCTGAAAAAGGAGAAATATTTTTAAAAGCAATGTAGAACAAAACTTCTTCAAAATAATGTTCTTTACAATATGATACCAAAATTTTTGTTGTTAGTGGCCCCGGTAAGGGGTTAAAGGGTCGGCCCCTAAAACGCAATTGTACAGATATCTCGAGAACGGTTTACAATTCATGAACACTTGTAGAACAAAAGAAGTTTATATTAGCGAGACCTTTTATTTGATATCAAGATAAAGGGGCTGACCCCTCAAATTAGGGACCAGAAGGGCTACTAAGTCTTTTCATAATAACTTATTTCTGACCAATAATTTGATATAAATCATAAAACAGCAAAGAAGCTTTTATTAAGCTTAATTTAAAACCGAAACCCGTTTTAAAATCGGACGATGAATTACAGAGATATTGGGGTTTAAAAATTGAGATTTCCGGAAATTTTGATTCCGCGTCCTTGGTTTAAAAAATAGCGTAATGTTTAAAGTAAAATTAACTCGTACCAAAAATAATTGTAAAGTCGTACTTGAACACATTCGGATTTTTTTGCTAAGTCGTTCTTGAAATCGGAAAGGTGTTTATTAAGTCGTACCTAAAATCATTCGTATTTTGTTAAGTCGTACCAGGAATAATTCGATTTTTTTCATCTTTAATATTTTAGTTACTCTTGTTATTGATTTAAGAGCTCTGCTTTTTACAGGAACTTCCAGCTTTACTTCCGACATTAACGGAAGACCCACTCGTTGCTTTGCAACGAGCTTTGCTCTAGTCTTTATTTACAGTTTTAAACTGGGCATAATATGGCACATCCATGATAACTTCTACATTATGAAATACTATATAGTAGGGTGATTTCACCATGCATCGGACACCTTTGGATTTTTCCCTTTGTTCACGCATCAAATATCGTCCAAATATAAATAAAACTTGTTTTAAAAGTTGCAGGTTTTCCCCTTGCTTAATTATTGAAGAAAAAATTGTGAAATTGTTAAAAATGTAGAAAATAAAGCAAATTAATGAAGTGTTGAACTATTTCACCATGGATCGGACAATATTTACCAAGCATCGGACAGCTATAGCTGTGCAGTAGAGATTAAAAATAACAACATTTTCTGGTTTTAATGCAAAAATACAAAGGTTCGGAAATATTAATTTATTCAATTGCAATTCATGTTTCTTTTAATGTAAGTCCTTAAATCTACTTATAGGAATTTAGACTAGTGCTTCTGTTTAAAGGAATATTTATCATAAGGGGTTCTTTATCGTGCCAGCTCCTACAGGAACTTTGGACTAAAAAGGGTTTGTCCGTAAAACTCGATTTTTAAGTGGTTTGAGGAAAATGTTTGTATCAATTATTTTTTAAATTTATATTTTACTTCACATTTAAAGTATATCACAAAGAATGGGCACATAATATCCATATTATTAGAAAAAATCATGCAGTGAAAACTGTCCGATGCATGGTTAACTTTTGTCCGATCCATGGTGAAATGAACATATGGTGCAATAATGACCTTGACATTAATTGTTCAAATTTCTTGGACTTATTTTAATCAAATTTTGTTTCAAAACTTACTTCTTTCTAATTATTTTAGGCAGAGAGTGCATTTTCACTAATTCACAATCAAACGCACAACATTCAAATAATGCTTTAGTGTAAAATCTTCGTAACTTAATTTTCAATAATGGCGTATTTGATGTCATTCTACGATGTCTATATTGCTATTTCTTTGACAATGTGACTGTCAAATTCTTAATAATGATAAAGTTCATTTGTTCTAATTCAGGAATATACGAAACAACACATGAGCGCATGCACATTTATTTGTATATTTATAAACAAAGTTGTCCGATCCAAGGTATGTGTCCGATGCATGGTTAAATCACCCTAAATGTTCTCATTATATATTAATGAAATTTTAAGACAACTAAAACAAATGCAGTATAATTATTCTCCCGACATACGGATCACTTTAAATTAGATTGTTCTTACTATAGTATACATGTATCTAATCTATGTCATATATCTGAACATTTCAACAGTCTTTATATACAAAAATCTTGAAGCATTAAATATATCTATTCAATAACAGAATAAATGACAAAATTCATTCTGTAATACAAATTAATGATAAAACATAAATTTACCTGTCCGTTCAGTTCTTCCGCGGATCTGAAGGAAGTTATACCTCTAACATATATCGTTTAATCCATGCACAACACTCGGCGGCCTTTCTTCATCTGGCCCCTCACATCGTGACCAATGGCTTGTAGTAAATCTTTACCAAATAAATAATATTAAACAATATAACATAAGCACTTAGCACAGGCACCTGACGTTATGTATTAAGTAATTAATTCAATAGATCTAGTAATTCACATTGACACCCATTTTATCTCAAAATGTCGAATCAAGTGAATCTTTTGCTTTGAATTCATCGGTAAAATTATTTTTGCGATCCTCTCCGTCTCCCGAGTTTACAACTTACAACCGATGCAACCAACACGGTGCATTACATCTGTCATTAATACAAACACTCCTCAATTTGTATCTGCTGTCTTAGATATGCGATAAGTAACTAATTAAAAGCGGTGCTAGCAGGATAAAGAACCCTTTAACAACGGTGGCAAAAGAAGTATATTAAATATATTATTAACCGGGCTCTGTTGAAAGCAGAGTCCTGGCTGTAGGCAGGCAAATCACCAATGTTACTATAAATAGCACAACTTCAAAAGTAAACAAAAATTCAAACAGCATCAAAGTAAAAGCTTCCGCTATACCAAATAGTTACACAATGAGTCACGTTTTGTCAACAGTGTTGGTTTTTTTGCTGTTTCTTTTTTTTTATTTCGAGAGAATGGTCTTTTTTAGTTTTCTTATTAATAACGTGTTTTAAAAACAATACTGCATTTTTGACATATACAATGCGTATGAATTTTCATGAACTACTTTGATGCGCGTGAAAGAAATGGGATTGAATATATAACGCTTATTGCAAAATTCAAGGCAGCAACTGATAATTGCTACCAGAGAAACATATTTTTGTTCATAGCCGCTTACAAAATTTGGTCGTTCTCTGATGCTTTGCTGACATTAAAAGCATGTGTGTGTGTGTGTGTGTGTGACAGAGAGAGAGAGATTTTTCTCAGTCTCCACTACACAATAATATTATGCATTAAGACACACCAAAAGAGCCCGGCTTTCAGTACTTTGATTAGTTATTCAGGATCAATCAAGTGTACGGGGATTTACCCCGGGTTGTATTCCATATACACCATGAGGCCGCAGGGTGTTCATGTACAAATGTTTTCTGAAATCCCGGGTCAGAAAAACAAAAATTCACTCTTAAGCAATGCTGCTCGATGTTAACTCTCGGTCGACCAGATTTTGTTGCAGGCACGTAGCATCAAGGGGGGGGGGGGGGCAGGGGGCCTCCCCCCCCCCCACTTTTTCTCAGAGCAACAAATTTACATATAAAAATTGAATTAACATGGAGTTGCCCCCCCCCCCCCCCACTTTTTTGGGAGTATGTCAAAAATTGATATAAAAATAAGAAAATGAGGAGTGAAATTGAAGTTGTATACTACGCCAACCCCCCCCCCCCCCCCAACCCCCCAAGTTGCCACATAATTGCATTATCCAAACATGTGTTGAACATTAAATTGCATTGAACATAAAATTGTTTGGCCAAAGATTTATTATTGTTCTTGATAAACAATCACTATATTATATTTTAGAACTATTGCATCAGACTCATCATCAAATTATTACCTATAGTTTTAAGAGTATACCTTGGGATTTTAAGGATCCCCTTTTCAAATAACATATCTAGTGATGTTGTAAGGAACTCCCCCAAGTTTTCTTTCATTTCCGTCATCTCCGCAGGCACCTGCATATACATGTTGTAAATGACCTGAATTAAAAAATAGTAAAAAGTTTGTCAGAACACTCACATTTAATTCATTGTTTGAGTACAAACTATAGTAAATCCTTATCTTAAACTAAGATCTTACATTAGCAGGACAGCTGAAAACTTTATACAGTTATTAAAAAGTTTTTACCAGTTGTTAGCAAATAATGGGTATGACAGTATTTAAATAATATTTGTCATGTTCATTTAAGCACAAATTGTTGGGAAATTGGGTGAAAATGATATTGCAGAGTGCAGGGGTAGACAAATATAATTTTAGAGTACTTGCCCTCGGACAGATCACAGTCACAAAATTACCTGCCCTACCAAAACAATTGCTCGCCCTACCTTTCAACTTGAACAATAAAAAACCCACCAAATCACTATTGTCTAGTTCATTTATTTTTTTTCAACAGACTCATAGATTAAGTCACCAAAATCTGACACTTGATCAACCATTAATCATCCTGTGCTTTAATGTAGCCCCTCTGACATTTTGTTTGATCGTTTTAACATGTTTGGATGGAATGTTGTTGTTATAGATCTGTGTCCGCCTTTCATTTTTATACTACGGATGCTACTATGGACGTATTTAAAGTTGACTTACCGATTTAACAGTGACGAATTTCTCCATTTGCCTATCGCTCCATGTTAATTTAAAGCTTGCATCGCTTCACTAATAAACATCCCATTAAAGCGTTTAAACTACAAGAGCAACTTAGAGGGGGTATAAATAATTGACAATATTATCGGGACCTCTCTTTATTTTATTAGTTTAACATTTGTGAGTTTACTTTCGTTTCACGATATACTGAAAACTCTTGTTACTTTTTAATCGAATTGGAAATACAAATATTTTAATGGCTAGCAATAAGTACTTGTTCGAGGACTACTACTACTTAACAGATTAATTGTCTGACCAATTAAAATACTCGCCCCGGGCGTCGGGCAATGCTATTTGTCTAGCCCTAGAGTGTAAATGACTAGATGTATTATTAATTAGTCTTCTTTATCTTAGCAAGTGGCACCTGAAATATGGATCTTGATTTTTTCTTTAAAATCTGAAAATGGGGAGGGGCATTGGTGGAAACATTCACAGGAGCTCGGTTGTTGGTTAGTGAAATTTCTATTTATTTGTTCCTAAAGAAAACAATTTGATTGAAATTGGTAATTTTAGGTGTGTTTCTGTATATTACAATAAATCAATTAACTAAAAACTCCAGTTTCAATCATGTAAAAATTAGTGTATTCAATGTACATATAAAAAAAAGTAAAGGGAAGACACTCAGCATCTTGGATTCAAAGGGATCCTTGATTCAAGCTATGTTTTAAACAATTTCTCCAGCAATATCGACAAGATTAAGGTTAGAAAATGATCGAATGACTTTTCCCCATTGTCTGACTACATCAGTATGCCGCATTATAAACACATCGTTCCAAAATGTACTAAATATTCGCCAAACTTATCGAAAGCAATGGAAGTTGATGCAAACTCTCCATGTATTCACTGAGGAGATCCGAAAGCTTACGAAATACCAAGAGAAATCTTTTTGTGTTTATTTTTGCTCTCCCTAGACTTATCAAAGGTTTCAGTGATTACATGGAGAATTTACCTCACTCAAAAGTAAACTTCTGTTGCTTTCGATAAGTTTGGTGAGTATCTAGTACATATTGGAACGATGTGTGTTATTATTTGGCATACAAATGTAGGCAAACAACAGAGATAAGTCATTGGATCATTTTCCAACCTATATCTTGTCAAAAATTGTTGAAGAAATTGAAGAACGTGTTTAAAACATAGCCTACTATAAATCCAAGATGGCAAGTGTCGTCTCATTACTTTTTTTAAATATACATTGAAAACACTTTTTAAACCACAATCAACTTGATTGAAATGGGGGTTTTCGGTGAATTTATTTATTGCAAAACACTGAAATACACCTTTAATTACCAATTTTTTTTCATCGGGAACAATTAATTAGGAACTTCACTATCCAGCAACCAAGCCCCTTGTGGTAACACTATCCTGGCTGTGCCAGTGAATGAATCCAGTTGAGTCCTCCGACTCATTAGAAATAGTCAAATCACTAGTAGAACAACTAAATATTGTACTATGTCCCATTCATTTAAGTATATATATATAAGCCTAATTATATCTACTTTGGTTGCATAATACATTTATAATCTATACAAAGTATTAAATTTGATGTTTCCATGGGAATGATATACCTGCTATCAAATCTTGAACGTCTTCTAACATATCCCTTTCTTTAAGCCATTTAATAACACCATCAGCGCCCAAGTCTTCGAAACTTCTCATCCTCTCACGAGTCTCAGCCATTTTGATAACCCTGATTGGCGCAAATCGGATTTGGCGCTAAACGGAAGTGTGTTGCGGAGGAGAAAAGCCAAAGTAATTCGTATTTAGATTAGTCGCGCAGTTATAACACGAACGTAAATAAAAGTTTCTAACCATCTCAGAAATTCGAAAATATAAGACAATATATCTTCATTCGTAGAATTTTATCCTATTTTTCTCTTTTTACAATCTGAAGAATACACAACTACATTCACGTCTCTGGTACAACTTAATAAATCATGTTAAGCCTTATCATAACAAATATCAGTAAAGGAATTACTTAGTAAATCATGTTAAGTATATGATAGTTCTTTATCATAACAAGTATCAGTAAAGGAATTACTTAGTAAATCATGTTTTGTTTTTAGTAAATCATTGTCCCTTTTTTCATAACAATAAACAGAAAAAAGGAATCAGTTAGTAAAACATTTTTACACATTAAGTAAATGTAAGTAAAATATTTTTATTTAGTAATTGACATGAAGTTCAGTAATTGTTTTAAATTTGTAAGTAAATGTTAAGTAATTACTTATTAATATGATTTTAAGTAAAAAATGATTACTAAGTAAAACTTTTTTTTAGAGTTAGGGCTGCTGGCATGCATCATTGTCTTTTGTTTAAGAAAATAAATTAAGATAATAATAACACTATAAAATCAGAATGACAAAAAATCTCGTCCCCTTAGAATCCATTTTCGTTATAATTTGTTTATTGCAGTACTTAATATTATCAATGTTTTCTGTTTTTATATGTTTATCATAGTCATACCTGATCCCTGTACTTCTTTATGAATTAATTTTCTTTATTTACAATTTTAAAACTGGGCATAATATGGCTCATCCATGAATTTTTAAGACAACTGACACACGTGCAGTATATTCTCCCGACATACGGATCACTTTAAATTAGATTGGTCTTACTATACATGTAGCTAATCTATGTCATATATCTGAACATTTCAACAGTCTTAATATACAAAAATCTTGAAGCATTAAATATATCTATTCAATAACAGAATAAATGACAAAATTCATTCTGTAATACAAATTAATGATAAAGCATAAATTTACCTGTCCGTTCAGTTCTTCCGCGGATCTGAAGGAAGTTATGCCTCTAACATATATCGTTTAATCCATGCACAACACTCGGCGGCCTTTCATCATCTGACCCCTCACATTGTGACCAATGGCTTGTAGTAATTCTTTACAAAATAAATAATATTAAACAATATCAACAGTATAAGCACTGAGCACAGGCTACTGACGTTATTAATAAAGTAATTAATTCAATAGATCTAGTAATTCACAATGACACCCATCTTATCTCAAAATGTCGAATCAAGTGAATCCATCGGTAAAATTATTTTTGCGACCTCTCCGTCTCCCGAGTTTACAACCGATGCAACCAACACGGTGCATTACATCTGTCATTAATACAAATCACTCCTCAATTTGTATCAGCTGCCTTAGATATGCGATAAATAACTAATTAAAAGCGGTGCTCGCACGATAAATAACCCTTTAACAACGGTGGCAAAAGAAGTATATTAAATATATTATTAACCGGGCTCTGTTGAAAGCAGAGTCCTGGCTGTAGGCAGGCAAATCACCAATGTTACTATAAATAGCACAACTTCAAAAGTAAACAAAAAATCAAACAGCGTCAAAGTAAAAGCTTCCGCTATACCAAATAGTTACACAAAGAGTCACGTTTTATCAAAAGTGTTGGGGTTTTTTTTGGTTTCTTTTTTTTTTTATTTCGAGAGAATTGTCAATCTTTTTTAGTTTTCTTATTAATAACATGTTTTAAAAACAAGACTATGCATTTTTGACACATACAATATGAATTTCCATGAACTACTTTGATGCACGTTGAAGAAATGGGATTGAATATATAACGCTTATTGCAAAATTCAAGGCAGCAACTGTGGAACTTTTTTCTACCAGACAGACATATTTCTGTTTATTGCCGCTTACAAAATTTGGTCGTTTTCTGACGCTTTGCTGACATTAAGAGAGAGAGAGAGAGAGAGAGAGAGAGAGAGAGAGAGAGAGAGAGAGATATTTTTTCTCAGTCTCCACTACACAATAATATTATGCATTAAGACACACCAAAAGAGTCCGGCTTTCAGTACTTTGATTAGTTATTCGGGATCAATCAAGTGTACGGGGATTTACCCCGGGTTGTATTCCATATTCACCATGAGGCCGCAGGGTGTTCATGTACAAATGTTTTCAGAATTCCCGGGTCAGAAAAACAAAAATTCTCTCTTTAGCAATGCTGCTCGATGTTAACTCTCGGTCGACCAGATTGTGTTGGTTAGAATAGTATTAAGTTATACATACATGTAACCATAATGTGTCTGTTTATTTATTCAGCAAAGAGGTTATGACCAAATGTGGTGGAATACTGGGGCAATTTCTACCTCAAAGCCGAATAGGATCTGGATTTTAGTCAAATTGCAACTTTACTTTCAACTTCTCCCAGTATAACCCTTTCAACTTTTCCCCGTAGGGTCGTCTACTCATGCATCACTATATTAGATGTGTGCTATATTTGTTGTACATGTATCTCCTTTCAAAATGAATTAAATGTTTATTCCCTACCTGATGCACATTTATTCAATATGAGATAACTGCATATTACCAGATAGATCTACATGTACAATGTGTAGAGGTTTTGCTAACTTATCCAGACAGAAAGGGATCTAATTTTGGGGTATGGCAGCATAAAAGATTATTGACTGAGAAACTTCCTCCAGCAAAAACTTCCTCGGGTATCCTCTATAACATTTTCAATATCATTTTCCCTTTCCTTCAGATTTTTGTGATTATACACATTCATGGCAGAAAAGAGGTTATTAAGCCCCGTGCTTTCCCCACAATTCAAGCATGCACTATTCCTTTAAAGTATTCATTTGTTAAAAAGCGTATTGATATATGCATTAAACACCGGAAAAGAATTACCCAATGTTTTTACATACTTTTTACTGATTGAAAGGTTAATTATAATTAAAATATATATTAGAGAAAACTTATTCAGATGTAAAATTGAACCACATTACATTCTACATTCTTTTATTCATTATTAGGTTAACAACTGAGATTTTGGTGAAGACAGGTGCAAAAAGCTTAATGCTCTGTGGAAATTGAAAAGCTAAGTTTTTCCCCATTGTAAATTTCCAAAGGTGAAAATTAAATAGGTACCAGGTACATATTAAATGGAAACGCCTTCTATCTATCACTGATATGATTAATGTAGTATTAATAAAATTGGCAAAACGTGATGGGAACGACAACTTGAAACGACTGAAATTTACACTCTCATAAATTCACACATGAAATTATATCTGTATAACAACATTTTTATTGATATCAAAAGTTCCCCGTCCTCTGATAATATTCCCTGTGCAAACTATTTTCCCAATGTACACTTTGTAATGAAACCACAATTTGAACACACTTTTCTTGACACTCCTGCTGGTTTAACACCCAGTTAATTGCCCTAATGCAGGGATTTGCTACATGAACTACACTTGTTAAATTGTTTTGCTGAAAACTTTGATCAGATATCTTTGGCTAAATCACTCGTGATAAACAAGTTAAAGTGATTCATATGTTTATAAATACATGTAATTATTTTTTTTAAAGGCCCATTTGATTGAAACTTGCATAACCTTGTATAGCTTTCTTTATAAAAAATAATTTCAAACTCTTTATGAAACTAAACAATGACTAAAAAATTTGATAGATTCTTGATATTTTACATGATATTTGTTGTTTTCATTTAAAATGTCGCGCATTGAAACTCAAAACAGCAATTTTTTTTTTACTTTACCACCCTGTCTGTTGGCTGTATTAAAGACATGCTACAAAGATTATCACATGATCTTTCCTCCAAGCTGTTCTGTAACAAGCGAACGCATGCATACTAATCTGTAAGTTTCATAGACTGTCATGCTTTGACCACGGCAACCGTAGTATTTTCTAGCAGTCATCTTCGAAGGTATTCTAAAGATTGTCTTGTAAGCACAAATAATGCAATCGTACAGACCCTGAAACGTGATTTTACACCAGTTGCACGATTGGGTTCGGTTTGCTTTTTTAACTGTACAATTCACTTTGTGAACGGTGCGGTTCATTTTGTGAACGGCACAGTTCGTTTTGTGAAGGGTACGGTTTACTTTGTGAACGGGAGGGTTCGTTTTGTGAACGGTACGATTCGCTTTCTCCAGGGTACGCTTTGCTAAAAAGAGCCGCACGCTTTGTGGACGACTTGAGAGATTTATTCATGAGGTAGGCTTGGCCCTAACGCTTTGATTTTTTTCCGATATAATTTTGTTTAGAATTTGCCCGATTGACTTCAACAAGTTGATAATAATGATAAGAATTTTTCTTTAATTATAATTATATGATATATTATTTATGTATTTCAATCTAATTAAAATCAGTTCCCCCGACTTTGATACGTTGCGTGAAACATATACTCAATGAAAACCGGGAAGCGGAAGGTAGTTTTAATTTTGATTTGTCTTTTATTGTTCCTATTTAAATCTAAATAAATGTATTTATAACAATAGATTAAGAGAACTGTTTGACTTTAATACGATATCTTTTTTTTAATTCAGCGATATTTCTTTAGTTTGCTTTATTATGCCCCCCTTCGAAGAAGGGAGGGCATATTGCTTTGCTGCTGTCTGTCGGTCGGGTCACCAATAGTTTCCGTTCATTTTCTTTGCAAAGGATAAACATATTGAAATGAAATTTGATATACGGATTTATCATGATAATGTTTAGGTCAAGTTCGATATTGGGTACGATCGAGCATTTTTCGACAGAGTTATGGCCCTTGGACGTAGAAAGATTCCAGTTATTTGCAGTTTCTACTCATTTTCTTCACATAGGATATACACATTGAAATGAAATTTGGTATACAGGTTTATGATGATGATATGAGGTTCAAGCTGGATAATTGGTACGAGCGAACAATTTTCGACAGAGTTATAGCCCTTGGACGTGGAAAAATTCCAGTTATTTGCAGTTTCCTCTCATTTTCTTCGCAGAACATATTGAAATGAAATTTAGTATACACGTGTATCGTGATAATATTTAAGTCAGGTTCGATATTGGGTACGATCGAGCAATTTTCGGCTCTTGTACGTTGAAACGTTCCAGTTATATGCAGTTTCCGCTCGTATTTTCGCAGAGGGTGCACATATTGATATGACATTTGGTATACAGGTTTTTCTTAATAATATCTAGGTCATTTTCGACAGAGGTATGGCCCTAGGAAAAATTCCAAATATTTGCAGTTTAAATTCATTTTCTTTGTGGATGTTTCCAAGGAAGGGAGGGTGGCATTAGTGTTTCACAAACATCTCTTGTTGTTTTCTAGATTTTCGGCTAATTGTTATTAGCATATTTCCATTTCTTTATTCATAATTCTTACGATCACCTTTATTACGTTCTGTGGCCGATCAATTCCCCTAGTAAATAGAAAATGTCCAGTACACAATGTTTAAAACATTTTATAAAAAATCGAAATAGTGTTATAACACAATGTGTGAACATTAATATGTTACAATATTTAAGAATTCGGCGATGAATGTTTAGTCAAAAACCATTACCAAGAGGCCAATATCGCTCATCTGAGGAACAATAGATATGAAAAAATCAGCTTAATGGAGTCATAATACAAACAACGTGGGCAGTGTAGATCCTGCATAAATGAAGATCCTTTCCCCCCTGGATATTCTTCTTTTTTATTATCATTTGTCCCTATTCCAACTGGATCATTTTATAGTCATTACACATGTTGAGCATTGCAGTTCTCAAAAAGATCCAAACAATTGTTTTTGATTGGGATATAAACCTACATCAAACTCTGAACCGCTTGTGAGGCCCAAGAACTGTCAAGGGGCCGAAGACTAAACAATTTTAAAGAATCACCTGGCTGATTAGGTTCTGAGAAATTTTTAAAAGATTTACTTATATATTCCTATGTAGAAATTCACCCAAAATTGTTACGCCACCCTACCCCTTGGGGTGGTGATTTTCACAAATTTGAATCTATAACACCAGTGGATGCTTCCACACAAGATTAAGCTTTCCTGGCTGATTAGATTCTGAATAGAACATATTAAATTAAATATGTAAAAAAAAAATGATCCCCCCATTGTGGCCTCACCCTACCCCCGGAGGTCAAGATTTTCAGAACTTAAAATTTACACTTCCTGAGGATGATTCCACACAAGTGTCAGCTTTCCTTGTCAAACGGTTCACGAGATGACGATTTTTAAAAAATTCTCAAAAACTTTCAATAACTCCCTTGAAAAAGGCATGGTCCTTAATTTTTCACAACTTTGAATACCCATTGCCTAAGGGTGCTTTGTGCAAGTTTGGTTGAAATTGACCCAGTATTTCATGAAGATGTCGAAAATATAAAAAGACAATCAGAAAAGTTCACTTGAGCTTTCAGCTCAAGTGAGCTTAAAATGGCCAATGTCTAAGAAAGGTAATACTGTTACACCTTTTGATCAAAATATTATGATCTGCCTTTATGTATATGTTCCTTTTGCGTTATTAGTGTAGATCTCCATATTACAAGGCCTCAGTTCTTTTATTTATTACTCTTCTTCGGGTTTACATACTATTAAACATGTTATGTTTTTGAAACACAGTTATAACACGAATATACCTGTAGTATGGTAGTGGTGTTTATTCAAGAATAGATAACATTTCTACAAAAAACTTCAAATGATAGTCCTATAAAAAAAGTAATGTACAAAGTAGTTAACAGTTTATCGTGTCAATGATACATTTGTAATGCTGCATCGTAATGAAAAGTGGATACTGAAAATGTGCCTCAACAAATGGATTGATATGAAAGGTTAGTACAAATAAAAATGATCATTATGAAGTCAATTTATTAATTCGACCTCCGTTTTTTGTTCAGTTTTTCACCTTCATGAAGTAGTTTCTTTGATGAGCGTGATACCAGAGCCTTATGAACTTCTTTTTTTACCTGTTAGAATTTTAGAAATAATATGCACAGTTGTATCTTGAGAGAGATGATAGAGAGAAATGGTCTCGGGAAACTAATATACCGGGAAAAATATATCTGAAGCCATACAAATATTCGAGATTATTATTCGAAATGTTCAGATTTGGATACCAAAAGAGATTTTTAAAGCAAAAATTGTGTGAAATGTTTGAATCGTAAACATAAAAACATATATAAGCAATTCTTCTAAGGACATTAAATTTTAATTCAAAAAATCCTTCCTGATGGATCTTCAAAAATTCTAAAAATGTGAAACGAACGTTTTGACTATGTTGAACAAAGATCACATATTATGTTTAAAAAATTATAATTTTACCTCCGCGTTGGTAAAACAAAACAGGACTGCAACCAGAAATCCCTTAAAAAAATAACATGTGTCAGTCAACAATATAAACACTGTGAGCAGACATATCTCATATGCAATTCAATAAATAAATTTACAGTAGGGAGATAAGAGCACAATGTATACTTGTAAGCCTATTCCAGATTAACCGTAATTATAACGTGTAATCAATATTTTAAGTGATAAGGGGGTTAAAGGCATTGTTTATTCTCTATATAGTTTAAGTTGGATCTGTATTCAGTGATTATCTCGAACCATAACCTAATTAAGTTTTAAATCACATTGGTTTGATTATTCAAAAGTTGATCAAATGTACATTGTTTAATATAATAACTTCAGAGTTGACAGATATTTGGCAATGCGGCAAGCAAAATGTCAAGGTATGAATTCCAATTGGATTTACTTTTCAAATAGTTGAGCGTATAAACATGTTGTTTAATGCTGTAATTTCATAATACTATAATAACCGCAATTTTTGTTCGGTGGACCTCAAACGAAATGTAAGAATTTACATCAGTCAGCTATATGTAAGTACATTACATCATATCTGACAATAGAAATCCGACAGTTTCTGCAAATAGAAACTAACATGACAAATAAAGTTACCTTTATTACTGTTAAGCAAACTAAGAGGATCTATTGTGTTGAAAAAAAAATCCCAAATACTATCCATAGAGGAAACTTTTAATTATTAGAAAATCTAAGATTTGAATTGCCAGACACAAAACTGCCATATTTTTTTTAAAAAAATGCTTACCTGGAAGGAATTGATAATACTTTCAACATACAGCCACACAATTTCCGTTCTGTCGTCCATGCAATCTGGCATTGTAACCGATATCACGTAATACACGCCAAACAAAGGTATAAGGATCAACGTAGAGCGAATCATCCGCCTATAAAGGGAAAATTAAAAAAAAAAGCACACTACTATCAAACAAAAGGTCATAATTTCATTTGGTTAAAACAACTGCTAATCTATGTGTGGATTACACTGGAAGTTTCTGTTTAATTATTCAAGTGAAAGAGGCAATTTCGTTTTTGCAGGTCGTTTTCGAAATCAACAAGTGTTGTCAAGTTTTTGAGCTAATATATGCGCAATACATGTATATGCATATTTCACTCGGAACCAGCGTCATTTTTGAAAATATGTTTTGATGCAACAAATAGATAGGACGATTTTAACAAGACCTTAGAATTTCGGTAGGGCGTAACTGTCTCTCTATATGACCTGACAAATTTTAGAGAGTCGCAGCAATGAAAGAGACAGGCCTGTTTTACACAACTATCCAAAGTCCAAACTCTTGGTAAAATGATTCTTTTGGATTTGGCCTTCAAAACGGCCACAATGTAAAACATAAATGTTTATACATGTACACAGGAGCGTAAACTGTTTATTTTTATTGATTTTTTTTCACCATGGCGATGCATAATCCACGCAATCACCGTATACAACCCCTAACGCATGGATGTCGACTAAGATACTTTTTCTATTTACAATTAATATCAAATAAAGTTTGCAATATAATAAAAGTCTATTGTAAAATTAAACATACAATAGTTTTTACTCCTCCATAAAACTGTCATCTACACGATTTAACCCTTTGACTTAAAAATCGGTGTCTTTGTAGGCCTTTTGGAGTGATGGTATAAATTGTAAATGCAAAAGCTAAAGGGATAATTTAGATATCGTCTTGAAACGAAAGTCTTGCAACTCTGCACACTTTCTCTATATAAAAATTTAATTTCCCATGTGGTCCATCATTTACCCGGGTATTATTTATATTTACTTTGACTCGGGATGCTTCAAATTTTTTTTTCACTTTCTGGCTTAATTAATCATTTTTTAAAAATATCAACACATTTTCGATTATGGTTTTTTTTTCTATTGGCACATTGGTTTCGAGTAAAAGTAACACTGTAGAAAGCTTACGACAAAATCGTCCACAGACAACGGACAAATGTCAATCAAAAAAGCTCAAGTGAGCCTTCGGCTCAGGTAAACTAACAAGATGATTTAAAGTCAACATTTGATTCTAGTTAATAATTGATTATCTTACTATTCAAATCAAACACTTGAAAAAAAAATAACTCTAAAAATAAGAAGATACAACTACCAGATACTTAGAAGTTAAAGAGAGTCGAAACACATTGCTAGAGTTGAAACACTTTACCTGTGTCGATGGGGGATGTGTTTTGTTGAATCGTTCACTTTACTGAATATAGTTCGTAAAATGTTAATGAAGAATGTGAAATTTACCTACAAAAAAAAAAGAAAAATCGCACACACAAACTATATACTGCTTTTGCTTGTAAAGTTAGAATATCACTGCATTCATGGTTGTAAATATTAAATCACTTTTTACGTATGCACAACCTTGAAAAAAAAATATTTTATAAATAACCAATTGTATACATAAAATGCAATTATTGAACGCATATTATGGTTGATAGAAGACATGCCTTTTAATATAGAATTAAGATACACTTAAGAACTGCCTACCACAACAGATACTACGATTGGTCCACGAATTATCCAATCAAATTTGTGTTCGGGACTGTGCGTACTCCAACACCTGACAAAAATGCAACAAGCATAATTGATATCACTCCAAAGAAACTATTATGAAACAATTACTGCTAAAATTTTAAAAATATAATGCAAATATAATGTTGGAATGTTTGTGGCGTTTTTATGAAATGTGTTTCAGGAGTGAAATATGTGGTCATTAAAATCTATGTTTATATTTACTTAAGTACCCTTTATCATTACAGCGATATTATACCGTGATTTACAAATTATTTGAAACTTGCGACCAAATTTTGATTTAATGATATCCTCTCTTGAAATGTTATAACATCCTTGTAATACCGTAAAACATACGCGATTTGAGGCTGTTTTGTATAGAATTTTTCACAATTGAGCGTCCTTCAGATCCTTTATTCCTTTATAGACTTAACATATTTGCCGTAAGGGCAACACAGTCATATCAAATTATACCGTTAGTTAACTAGGCATACGCATAACATTTTGTGATTATGGACGCTTTATTTAAAATTCCAGTCAAAGAACTCCTAAGAAAATTTACAGATACTTGCAGTGTGTCCTCTAATGTTTTTCGAACAACTACCCATGGAACAATGCACAAAACCGGAAAACCTGAAATAAATTCAGAACAATGTTTAAATAACATAGTTACAATACATAATTGTGACTCTAGAGTAGCACACTCCCTATATTTTAAAACTTCACTCGAATCTTAATAAGTCTATGATCACAACTTACAACCACATGTTTAAAGTACATGTATATCATTCACAAATTAGGCAAGTTTTCTTGTAACAATTTGTTAAAAGCACATTTTAGAACATAACACACATTTTCAGTCAATCAGGAGGTTACATAATGCATTTAATCGTCGATAACTTCTCCTAACTCACAGCGACGTCAAATTGACTAGAGAGTCGTACACAAGGGAGAGATATTTTGGATTGACGCAAAACTTTTGATTATTGGGTGACATTCTAAGAAAGTTTAAAATTGGTAAAATGTGAAAAATTAAGAAGAATCCCCTTAGTTATTGCTTCAATTTTACTAAATATGATATAAAAATATGTTGTCCAATGCGTTTCCCATTCTCGATAAAAAATATTATCTTTTTATAATTAGGTATAAGTCGTTGAATATGTGATCATTTCTTATATTCAGCATTAAACTGAACAATATTGAACTGAACAAAATTGAACTATAACTAGTAAACACTGAGATGGGGACCATCTCAAGGAGCCCTTCTTGAATAATGGACTATGAGATGAAATGTCAAAGAATTTTGCTTTGACCTTGACCTTGACCTATAACTTAAAAAATTTTCTGCTGGCACAGAACTTCTTATTCAATCTCATTACCCCTTCCATACATGTACACGAATTTTTGTTCAATCTGAGCAAGATTAAGCAAATGAAAATTATCTAGTCTAAAACTGATTATAAAGAGATTTGCTACAGACTTCACATTGACATGGTTCAAGATCACTGCGCCCATTCAACCAAAAGGCTCTGTTAAAGTAAAGTATTTTCCGAATAAAACTAAGTGTAGAGTATAATTTTATGTAAGCTCTTTAAAAAAGAATTTTTTAAAATTTGATATGATCTTTACACTTGTACAAAAATCATTCAAGATTGATAAATACTCTTTGATAAAAGACATTATGTATGAGCCAGACTGGAGCAAATGAAGAAAAGATATGCTCCGAACAAGGATTTTTCATATAATTAGGACCCTCAAATTTGACCTTTAAAATTGGTTCCAGGTCACAACACAACCTTTACTCAAAAGCTCTGTTTATGTGAATTATGAGTCAAATAAGGCTTAGTGTTCTGAAAAAAAGATTTTTGCATGGTCTGATATGACCTTGACCTACAAACTTCATTCAAGGTTATTGCACACCTTCTAACCTCTAACCAAAGATACTCTGTGAGTGAATTATGAGCCAGATTTATCCAGGGAGAGAGAAACTATGCCCTGGATTTAATATATAATACTGTCATGACCTTAACCTCAGACTTAGAATCATGGTTCAAGGTCACTGCATATTCTTAACCTAAATGCATTTTGTGGGTGAAGTATGAGCCAGATTGGGCCAAGGGGGAAAAGATATGCTCCGGACAAGTGATCTCAGATGGACGGAAAGAAATATGGACGGATCACTATAGGGCACCCGCAGAGCGGGGTCCTAATTAGGATGGATTTAGAAACTGAGGAACATTAAAAATACGTTCCATATGGAAAATAACATGTTTACTTTTGCAAGAGTGTTACAAAAAGTATTATTGGTGCACCTCTAGACAAACATGTCACTGATCTTCGCGTACGTGAGTACTTTTGTGTCAATATTGTTGCTTTGGCTAAGGATAATGCATCTAATAAATGTATGTTTATGTTGTATATTTTCGTAATAAACGTAAAAGTATTACCAAATTTTAACGCTATCTTGCTAAAAAAAAGCAATCTTGTTACAAAAGTAAGGTATTTCTGTTTTTGGATTAGAATTCTGTTGATATAGTAAAAGTAAATAATTTGTTCTTCAAATTACTGGCTTCAAAGCAGAAACAATTTTATGCATAATTATTGAAAGTATATCAAAGAGTGGTTGAAAACTTCAATAACTTTTGTTATCGTTTTGGGGTTTTTGTGATCTTTACATTAACCCGTTGTGGGGGACTATTGACCCAGTGGAAGTAGATAACAAATCAAATGATTAAATCTCGTTTGCTATATTAAGCTAAGAAAAATAAGATGACTGTTCTTGATGAAGATTCCAGTATCAAGGGATGTTTGCAAAATATTAAGTACCATTGATTCCATTAAGATAAAAAGAACTACAAAAATTGGATATTTATTTCACTATTATATATAACTTTGTTCTGTGGCAATTAGGGGGTCTTGTTTTTCGAGTTCGTTGGATTTTTGACCTCGGCTTATACAAAATCAACCCCATGGTAATTGCAGAGACACACGTTTGCCACAAAAATTTTGCTTAATCTGTTAATGGGTCTTTTGTTGTATAATTTGTTGAGGGCGAAACATTGGTTTCATTTTTCTGTAACTTACCCCATCCAAACACAATCAAATATCGATGAAATTTCTTGGACTCTGTCATGGTCTTAAAAATCAATGAATGTAAGTAGGCTCCCTCTACAAAGATCCAGGTGTAGCTTGCGAGAATGGCGTAATTAAACACGGAATGGACTAATTTGCAAGGCCATGTCTGAAACAAAACATAAACCCTTTTCTAAGTCATCAAAGTTACGGGCTTTGGTGAGAATTTTTTTACATTAGGGTGATAAAGCAGTTTGATATCGATCTTTAAATGCAATTTATTGTACGTTTCAAGTGCTCTTTTAATTGCATTTAAAATCGAAGTCCTTGACAAAATGTACATTGTAAAAAAAAAGAACGTTCCTAATCAATTTTTACCAATAAGTTAGATTTAAAAAAAACAAAACAAAGAGTTTACAATCTCTTTCACGGACAACGCAGTAACTTTATATTTTAGTTTGTACCTCTCTAATAAATAAAAATATGAAGAACAAAAAATATTTGCGTATAATTTAGGTTTGGCATCATATATGATGATTCATTGTATCAGTTTAAGTAGAAAAGGGGGATGTTGTTTCAGAATAATCTAATATTACCTGATAATTAAGTTGAATAATATGTTTAAGTTATAGGAACATCAAGGCGTATTTAAATCTACTTTTATTATATTGGTTGGTTTGTGGTCCTCAGTTTTTTCATATTTTTCGTTGATAGCATATGTTATTACTTTTCACATATTTTGACATGTTTAAACCTAGCTACCAATTGAAGAAGATAACTTACACTAAAAAAGCTTATAAACTTGTTCTCTTGATCTTTTTCATATAATGGTACCATGTGAACTTGTACTTTTTATTACCTCTTGTGTTTCACAGTGTCAGAACGGAAGTGTACAGTGTTTGTCGCAGCAAGTAAACAAATTGAACACATACATGACGTAGCTCTGCGTACAGTCAACGTCAGAGTTATTTTAATTGAATGATTTACAATAGCTTTAAAACTAAACCATCAGTTATAAAAAAGTTTTCAGAATATTCATCACTGCCATCTATTTATTCTCTTTCTCATCTTGAATAGAATACCAAATGCTTTTAGTTTGTTAAAAAATATAATATACACTTAGAAAATCGATGATCTCCTTAAGAATTTTGAAAGTATACGCTCTTTGTACAACATGTTTATCAAAACTAGAACGTGAACAACGGAATCAAATGTGACCATATACATGTATTCCGAAATGAAAGCACATTTTTACTTGTGAAATACTAGTAAATTCACTAGTTAAAAATAAACCAAAATTCGACGTGTGGCATCATTTTTGCTGCTTTAAGAATAAACACTCCTTGTACAACATAGTATACATCCCACATATTGGGGTACAAATGGTGTGATATCAGAAAATATTGAAAACAATTTCAAGATTAAATTGTACTACCGTTCCAACAGTTGAAAGTTTAGCTGTTCCGCCCTCCACATGTGACCGGCCTTCCGGAACTGTGTATAAGTCTTTGACAAAACAGATGATAGCCCGCAGCATAAAGCAGAGGAACATGTTTAAGTGAATGGTATTTCTTGGGCATCGAAGTTTTCTACAATTATATCGAATTTCATGTTTGCAAATTCTTATACTAATTTAGACTTTTGTTGGTATGTCAGAGAGTTCTGACCTCAATTGCGACTGAAATATTTATAAAACCCACTGAAAATAAAAGCGTCTTATGACGTACCATATGAAATCCGGAAGAGCAAGCATACTGAGAGTATTGCATAAGCGTCCCCTACCGGTTTGTATTATATTCTATGAAAGCTTCGAAGCATACATTTATAAACGAGATGTTATGTTTTAATCAGAGATAAAAGAACAGAGGAAATTCAAATTAAATTGTTGATATAGAAATTAAACAAAAAATGGGTAAAATAATATACTTTATTTTATCTCCTGTAATGTCGCCAAGTCGTTTAAGTATTTGCTGGTAGAAATTTGTGAAAACAATGCACTGTTATGCAGAATACCATTTTTTTTTTTTTTTTACAGTTTTCTGTACCCCGAATCAACAGACCAACCCGATAACGAACCCGACTGAAATAATATAAAAAACCCTGTGGATTAAATTTCCAAAACAATGATTGATTCTATTTTACAAGACTTATTTGTTTGATAGAAACAATAAAAGGAATGGTACAAGTAATGCACAATATTATACCTTACTACATATTTTCCTCGTTTATTTAATGCACACCGAACCCGATGACGAATCCGAACATTAAAAAAATGGAATATAAAAATAAATTTTCTCGAAAATATGTCAACCAGACGCTATAAAAGTGTAAACTTGATCTGTAGTTTTACATTTTGAAGCTGTTTAGCAAATTTTATATTATTCTTTAGACGCATAAAGAAAAAAAGTGTGGAAAACTGAAGTGGGACAAACAGACGGACAGACAAACAGACGGACTGACTGACGCAGAGTAAAGCTATAGCCCCCTCCGGTGAAACCGGCAGGGGACTTATAAAAAATATCCCGTTAGATGAACGCAACTATTCTGTGGAATGAAATGGATTAATTTACTTTTAGTTTCATGCAGCAGAATTATTATATTATCATTAGTTAGATTTTGCTAGAAGAGGAAAATTAAAAACAACCAGCTTCAGTTGCTATAGTTCAATCTGATCATACCTGAAAATCAGCATAATGGCAACTGCTATCGACAAACATCCAAAGGACAGACAATACCCAGTTGTTACTATTCCATAGATGATTTCAAGATGCGTAAACGTCTATCAAAAATCAAGTAGGAAATGTATAACGTTGTAAACATATGTCTAGATTTTTTTTATTTACATAAACATGTACATGTAATACATGTATCTACTGAAAACAATACTTGGCAGTCGACACATGAAATCTTGAATAATTTGTGGGAAAATTTTGTTTTTAATTGCACCATCCAAAACATATGAAATTTAAGGCCAAATAAAAAGTGTTATGGTTTCTGTTGTCAGGAAAGATTTGATTCATTGCAGAAATGGAAACATCACATTATAAACATATTTTGTGAGTAAAAAACATTCCAACAATATTTACCAAGTTTTAGTTAAATATTTTTAAGTGTTATAAGTAATAATTGATAAAAAAAATACATCATGAAAATATTGACAAAATGGATCGACAGGGTAACTTGAAACAAGCATATTCGAGGGTTTGTTTTATAAACCTCGACGTGAGATTAAAGTAACCGAATTGACAGAAAATCATTTATAGTGATCACCTTTAAGAGGTTCCCTTTTGGTCTGTTTAGACACCCAGTGAAATTGGTCCATCCAGTTACATTGATATCCGGATGTTTGTACCATGTACCATCCTTGCGACAATGTCGGGTTGCTCGACCTAGTATACATGTACAAAAGCGAAAGCAAACCGCAGCATTATCGTATAAAAATGAGTTTATCAAAGTGTTTAACACAATCGCAATGAAAAATATTGCTGACCATAAACCAGAAAACTTATTAAAAAGCATAAAAGTTACGTTACATTCGCCGAAACCTGCAAGACATATATTTAAAAAAAAATCAACCATGTGAACATGGTATGAAATCAAAGACGCGAAAAATTTCGACTGAGATCAGTACATATATCAGTACATAATTACGTGATGTGAACTTTTCTAGTATATGCAGCGAATATGTTTGTACAGATGAATGGGAAAAGGCAAGCATGGTATATCTGATTTTGTTTGTATATTATATTAATGAGGAAAAAAGTTGATAGCTGCTTTTCCACAAAGAGCAAAAGTATTTCTAATTCACAAAAAAGGGTTTTCGACGTCATTTCGAATGAGTTCATCTTTTCTTCATATGCAAGCATAAAGTTGCAAACAGGAATGCATAAATGCTTGCCTACCTTTACCTGACGGTAACTTTTGTTTCTGTTATACCTTTGCAAATTACCTGTTACGTTGAAATTACTGATGTAACTAGGACAATACTGCGCAGCGGTTGTCCCTGCAGCCGTCGGTGGCCAGCACATGACGTCATCAAACGTAGAATCACACATCAAGCCTAATCATAAAATATTATTTCAATTAAAAAAACTGAAAAATCTTTTCCCCCTTCAAGTGTAAATATAGACCAAAATATGGTTCTGCTGCACGAAACATTTTAATATTAAACTTTCAATAGATAAACAAGAATGTTATTTTATATGTCTAGAAAATTTCTTTCCGGGTAACAAACGCTATTACAAAGGTATTCGATCCAAAACTCCCTACTTCTTGTTAATTTTACGGTGTTGACCGGAAAATAAAAAAAAACGTTTTCTCCCCTGTTTTGTTCGTAAAATATTGGTTCGCTAACGTTTAAATACATGAAATTAAAATGCAAGTTAATATGAGTAGTATTTGAATTTTGATGTCAATATGCAAAAATACGAAGGCAGGACACAGGTCTAGAACAGTTATACAACTGTATAATAGTAAACCTATGATAAAATGACTGAATAATTAGTTTTTGTTTAAAGCGCTGTTTTTGAAGTACTGGTATAAATACAATACACTGTACATAGATTAAATGAAAAGGAAGTTCGTCATAGGCCTATATGTGTTTAATTTTCTGGAAATAAGATTGGTTTGAGATCTATTATGGACAATCTCAAGCAATTCTTAATTGTACAATAAAATCAACTCTCTGTTAAAACAGACAAATTGATACAAATAATTTGCGGCGATTCTTAACAGTACAGTATAAGCAAATGTCCGTTAAACAGGCAAATGTATTAAATGTAAAGTTTGTCCGTTTCCTGTTGAAAGTTGTTGGCTACTAAGCGCATCGAATTTCGATTAAGGGTTCCATAAATATCTACATCCATATAAATAAACCCATTTTGTGTAGAGAAATTAAATCAATATTCGTACAGTTAATTTGTACAGTGAAAATTGTATATATAGGATTGTATACTAAAGACATTTATTATATAGAAGGGACACTATTAGTTTTGTGCGTGCGTCATTTTCAAAACATTCAGATCCCTTAGACAATCGTTTATAGACTTCATTATCAATTTTCAACAGTGCATGATTGTATTTCTGTCTCGAGGGCACAATCAAGTCAGAGGGAAAAAAATCTGTATATAATCATGGACCGGCTTAAATTGATATAGTCAAAAACTATTCCTTATATTGTTATTCCCGCTTTAAAATAATAATACAAAAAACCCATGAATCTTGTCAACCTTGAACAATTAGCCAGTATCTGCATGCACCTAACTATGCTTGCTCATTGTCAAAATATAGAGAAAACACAAACCTACCTTTGTGTGACGTATTGGTCCATTTTGTTAGCTTGTCGTAGGTGCAATTTCGTTTGGCCTCCCTTAACAAAATCCATTGTTGTTCATTAGGAATTCTCACAACTTGGATTTTCTAAAAGAAATTCAACAGACAATGATTTCTTTTTAGAAACTTTTTCGTTTTCTGTTTTCAATTTCGGTTTTTTTGTTTAAGAAATACTTCAATATCCTGTCACTATGTTTTCATTTCTAAGGATGGCGTGGTCATGAAAACATGTTAAATTGCTCTCGGCTGATTGGTTATAAATGTCAACAGGTGTAACTTATGTTTTTTTCACGACATGCAGAAAAGTTTTGTAAAACAATGTTACAGCGATCACTCATAATCGCATTTGTATCTAGTCCATTTATTCGTAAGCGTATAATGAATAAGAAGTGCATGTACGTTGTATAATAAAGAAGTGTGGTCTAACAAAACATTCTAGCAGGATGTTTATACATATTTGTGGCAGTTAATTTTTGTGTTTGCAAATTACAAGAAACTGTTAAATAATTGAGTACCATTTTTAGGGAAAGAAGTTATACACCGAATGCTTTTTTACTTTCATTTTCAGTGGTTTTCAATACAGACGCATCTTACCGGAAACCGAACCTGACATCCCATCGCAAGATTTTGTTAGGAGATTGATAACTAAATGGGATTTCATTGAACTGATCCCTCAATTTGTGTTATTTATTTTCACACATTGATAGTATTCTATATTTTGGCTCCTCATTCAATTTAGCGGCATAGATTCTTGGAACAGAATGACAATAGCACTCTAATTGCCGTTCGAGCAATGAACCTAAATATCAACGCTTTCTTAGCAACGTCCATTATTGATTTGAATACTTCATTATTGGCTATATATGTAATCAAACATTGGTTTAAAACATATATTTTAAACATAATGTGCTCAGCAAATACAATGCTTAATAAGATGGAAATTCACGCAAAAATTTTCTTTAAATGTCACCACATGGAGTTTGACTCGAAGTTCATTGACCATTTTTATACTAAACCATTTTTTAATTTAGTAATATTGTGTGTTCTATAGCCAAACCAACATGAACAGCTGAATTATCGTAAAAGAGATCTGACAATAGCAGAGATTTTCTGAATGCTTCCGTTGAACACATAGCTTTTATTCCATGGATGTTTTGTCACAACCTGTCACGGCATGTGGACCAGACATTAAATCAGATAGAAGGACCCAGCAATTTGGATTGATCATGGACAGAAAAGTATCACCTTCGATTTCCTGTGCTTTATACTCTGTCCGTCCTCTGGTGCCACATTTGGTCTGTGTCTGTCATTTCAGAAATGTAAAACATCAGCCTCGTGCAATAAAATCTTTACACAATCACCATCATCATAGGATCAAAATATGAATTTATCATGAAAGGGAATGTAAACATATCAATTGTACTTGCATAGCTGCTTCTTCACATGAATTTTAACAACTGTTTAGGAAATGAAGATGGATCTGTTCGATGATTCCTTTGTTTTATACAGGATTGAAGATATAGCTAATATCATTTTTTATTCAGTAATTTCTTTAGTGTAGTACATCAGATGTTGAAAACTTGATAAAGCAACAGTTTATACTTTAAAAAACAAAAAGTAATAAGTGCACTATTTTTCTTGCCAAAAAGACATTGGATCATGAATATGCCTTAATGACCTTTGACATTGCACACCTGGCCCTGGGTCAAGTTCATGACACACCCTCGGGTGATAAGCAATCTTAGTGTGTGTAAATTCAGAACTTTATATGCACGTTTTCCATACAATGAAAAAAAAACCGGACACAAATTTTGCCCATTTCCTTCCAGTGCCCTTGAGTATGCAAAATGTCCGGGGGTCAAAATCATGGCACACCATATGGTCATATGGAGTTTTTGTGTGGAGAGAAAAACTTCCAATGTTCCTCCAGAAAAGCCTGAAGGAAATCATTAAGCTATAAAGAAAGCACTATTGTGAAATCTAAATTTGATTTATTGACTCAATTAGCCAATAAAAGTGTTAATAAAAGAACGTAAGTAGTTATTGGTAATAAAATATCAAATGAATAATAATATCGATTAAACGCTCCACAAAAGGAACAGCAGTTTTTTGTAATGATTGGTATTGTACATTGTAAATACAGTCTGCTTGGTAATCTGAGTCAAGTCCGTTGAGCTCGTGATCTAAACGATGCTTCTTTAGTTATCTAGTTTTTTAAAAACTAGAAGAATGCTTTCCGTATACCCGGTAATTTTCGCAATGATCAAATTTTCGCTATTTTCGCGATCTCGTTTAAATCACCAAGTATTGAATGCGTAGAATTAATATCCTGTATCCTTTTTTATAAGAAACTCTTAAGATCGCAAAAAATAACTTACGCAAATTTAATATGAAGCAGATTTTCCCCATATTCGCAAATCTTGTAACACGCGAAAAAACCCGGATATACGGCATGTTCTTACGCCGGCAGCTGGGTCGTTCTTTGAATCGCGAAGATATTTGTCTTGTTATTGATATATAAATGACATGCAATTTTCGCAAGAGATAGATAGATACATACTTAGAGGATATGAATATTTTATAATTATGCAGTCATTTGTCAACTGCTATAAAAGTTGACAAGAAAACAGGAACATTGTGCTGGATGTTTATGCCAGTGCCAAGGTGTCATTTTTGCACCCGCTTAAGATGCAGTTTTAGGAAAATCTATACATACCATTGTCTAGATAGTTTATACCCCCTTTTGTTTTTAGTGTGTTTTACCTGACAGGTGAGATATATCACCTGACAGGTGATATTTACCTTTAAGAATTAATAATCCTTAGGACAATAATAATTCAATAGGAGAAATGATTCTCCTTCAGGACATATTTGCAATCCTATGGAATTTTAAAAATCCTGTAGGATATATATCTTATTTAGGAGAAAGGTATTTCCTTTTAGGAATTTGATTTAGACAGGTAGGTTTCCAATAGGAAATTAAGATTTCTTTTCGGATTTTAGCAAATCGTATAGGAATTTAAAGACCTCTAGGGAGTTCGTGTATTCCGATAGAAAATTTCAAATAGGAATATTGTTTTTCCTATGGGGGGAATTATTTTCCTGAAGGAATTCATTTTTGAAAGGTAAATATTTCACATGACAGGTGATTACATGAGGTATTTATTTATGGCATATTTGAATTTTTCTATACATGCAGCTTATTGAGCTTAGACGGGAACAAATATCCCACCTAGGCACTAGCATATATATCCGGCACTGTTCAAATTTTGGCAATTCTTGAGGACCTTTCTGTACATAAAAATTTTGTAATGACAAAGCTACCAAAAATGTAGATGACATCAAAGTTCAAAATACTTCTGACACAAATATTTGTTTTTAATATATTAAAACACTTTGCTCGATATTCATCATGAAGAATTACATCTAAACTCATGTTTCTCACCATAAACAATTAGTAAAATGACCGATATTGAACGGTTTACCATCACCTACCGGCATATTTTGCTGTTGATAAATAAATTGATATATATTTTGTTTACTTAAAACACCATTCGAATTTTCGACTAAGGTGGCCATGACCTCTCGAATAATTTGCTGTTTATGTCGTATTATTAATATTAAGGTTGCATTAATTGCATAATCATGATCAGAACGTTGACGCCTACTTTTTCTGTAATGAATATAAGGTGACGTTAGAAAAAGGGTGAAAAAAAACCTGGGTCTGCATTGTATGCGTGGACAACATTAATTATTTAGCAGTGACATTTTATGCTTGTAACGTATACCGCCAAAGACACGATCTATTACAGAATGCGACACAAATTACGTAAACATAAAGGATGAATTAAGCTATTGTGCATTTTAAACATGTATAAAATCTGAACATCTACATGCATGCATATTTTGCCGGCATTAAACTTCTTGAACATTTCTATACTATAAGTACGACTTTGGGTCTTTAGACATTTTAATCATCCTTAATCAATTTTAATAAAACACCTTTTGTCGCCATATTATTAGTGGACCTTAATATGAGTTCCTTAACAATGAATCAAGACGCTCTCTTAACTCGAAATTCATTAAACTGTAAACCAACTTTTATTCGCGTGCGAGAAATTTCTGCGAGATTAGCGGGGGTATAAGCCAAATTAAAATATTTCTCGGCGCGAACCAGTCATCAAAACATCTGGTGTATTAGTTGTAGGATAATCTACATCTTGGTTGCAAAAATTAGTGGCCGCAAACCACTTTGACTTCGGTTGATCGCAAAATAAAGTTGTCGCTAATAGAAATTGTTTTTTTTTTCAGTATACAATATTATGTATATTTGAAAAATTAATCAAATTTAGATTTTAGTTTCAAGATGTTACTTTATAATTGAAAATTGCTGTGCTATCAGTCTCATGTGCATTCAGTGACAATTATTATACCGAAAAACGTTCATCCAATACAAGGAAAGCAACAACTATCACTTGCACGTTTGTATCAAAATTGAGATGCAATGACAAATGTTCCTCATTTGAGCATAATTGTTTTCCGCAAATCTATCATCGCAACTACATGCACAATGAAGATTTGTACTGAAAGTTTAAAACTTTTAAAATATGATTCGATAAATACCGTTTGTTTCCACCAATTCTTGCACAAGTGGCAATTTCTAAAAGAAAGCCTATCTCAATATGATTTTCTATAATTTACCATTCGGAATTTCATTTACATGATTTTACAATTGTACATAGATATGATTCAGTTTTTGTGAAGATTTTTTTTATTGCATCGGGTTTTCCCATTTAGTTTGCTCACAGAACATGATCACTATTTTGTTTTTGCACTTTATAGACGCACATGTACAACCGTCAATCAATCATTATGTTGTCACAATGTTTAGACGTTTTTCGCCTGTGCGCACTGCATGCTTAGCAAGTCAGATCCTAATGCTGTGACACATGCCTTAAATTATCAGATAAATAGCTGCCCAAAGAGTTAATATTGTGTTATTTTTTTAATCTGGAAAACAATTTGTACACAACTGTTTTTGATGATTTAATAATTAGAATTGACTGATATTTAATTGGACGGGGAGTAGAGGAATCAGATCGGTAATATAAATGTCAGAACCAACCACGGGAGGCACTCATAAATGATAAATTGAAGAAACCCTTAGACTATTTTGGTGGTTATGGTTAGATAAAAGAATCACCTGGAGACCATAAAGGGAAATAATACCAATGAGTATTACTAAAAACACCCAACACCCCCCATTCACCCTTACAAAAAATCACACAGAACGAAACATATACAAAAAGAACGAGATTTATAACTGCAACCAAATTAACTTTACCTCAGCTTTACCTCAGCTTTCTTCCATTTGGTTGACTTATTTCTTAATTAAAACTAATGACGCTTGTTTACTATTCGTATCCCATGCGTTTTACATGTATTGCGATATCAAATGGGTTTTACATAATAAAATTGTGCAATGCAGAATCCTCACATATAATTTGTTTTCAAAAAAACATTACTACTTCTTCTAAAACTTTTATTCTTATTTGATGCAATACATGTATATATGAATATTAGCAGTTGCAATCAACATCGTACGGTTTGTCCTCCTAGTTAAAATATTTTGAAATGAAGCTAAAAACAAAACAGTTTTTTTCTAAATAAACACATTGGTTTTAAACTGTTAGCTATAGGTAAAAAAAAAGTGAAGTTGCCGACTAAAGAGTAATGATTTATTGTTTAAGAAATTGAGCCCATTTTGCAGTAGTGTCTCACTGTTGCCATAATTATTTACAGACATCATGTCCAAAGATTCAATGCGTATTGATGATTTTTTCATCATAAAATGAATAGTTTTCAAGTTTGGCTTATGGGAATATCTGAGGCATTAAAGGAGTCTTTTCCAGAAAAATTGGATTTAATAAATGAATATTAAGGCAAACAAAAGGTTACCTTAGCGACTCGTCAAACTGAATATCAAAAACACATTGCAGTGTAACAACTAAGAATACAAAGTGTTTCTGTAACATTTTGAAAAACTCTAAAATAAGTTCAATTTAAACTGTAGTCAAAAAGACGCTATGGAACGCAATCTTATATACTCGGTCAGGGGATGGAAGTGGGGGAAGGGGGGGGGGGGGGGGAGGGTTACCGTGGAAAGGTGTCAATGAAATACAGGTAATTTTTCTTCAAAGAATAAATCGTTTGGTACATGTACGCCTTAGATATTGTGACTCGAACTATCGAAATGTTACATTCAAAGTTATGATGTATTGCCTCTGCGACTGTGTTTAAAATATATTATACTTTCATTAGAATTAATTATTTAACAACTTCAAATAACACAAGCTTCAAATAAAGGAAAATCAATTTTTTTTTGCATTCGAACATACGTGAGTTTATAAGAAACTTACTGGATCGACGAAGCATCCTCTTCCATCTGTTGAAATTATAAAATTGCTGAATACCACCACCACCGCTATCCAAATCAAATTCATTTAAGATGTTGGAAAAATTAAACGACCGTATGAGCTGTGCTCTGTTTAAACAAGATTTGACAACATAGCTTTCCTGTAGAATTTCATCAATTATAAGCATAGCCGTGCCTACACAGAGCACGTGAAATATTTCCAATACTTTTTCATCGATGCCCGGAATGTATTTAGTCTTGCGCCGAGAGGTCGGTCACCATCGGTATTGGAATTGTTATTTGTTTTGAATACCATAGCCATTTCTCTATCCTATTGTTACATTGTAATGCAAAAACATGATGAAGATGTGAATTTTTTTATTACAGAGAAAAGCATATTTCTTGTTACTATAGTTCGTCTCTCTCTCTCTCCTCTTTATTTCTCTCTCACTTTCTCTCTCTCTCTCTCTCTCTCTCTCTCTCTCTCTCTCTCTCTCTCTCTCTCTCTCTCTCTCTCTCGGGCAATATTGGGGGACTTAACCTGTCCGCAGGTGAAAACAGTTCTTGAAAGTGCCTAATCACCTCTCACACCCAGGTTACACGACCTATATTCCTTCATTTAATTTTTAAAGCAATTTTACCACAGCTGGTTGATATCTGTATGAACCATAAATTGCATGCAAATTTTAGTACCATCAGTTAAGCTTATCTATGTAAACCGTTAACATTCTCAAAATTAAGCTACGCTACTGCAGAAGAAAGTCATTAAATATAAATGATTAAGGAGATTCAAGTCATACGATTTCTGCAGCTGTGCGTACATTAACCAGTTTGGAAACAAAATTTTTTTTTCCACATAACTGAAAGACCGAATTTTTTTAACAATTTTAAGACGAAGAATGCCAACCATAAAGTTTCGGGTGGGGCAAGTCGCCTTTTCCATCAATTTTTATCATCTACACCATCCAAACTTAAAACTTTCCTCTTGAGTTTTTTTTCTTTTTTCTTTTTTTTTGGGGGGGGGGGGGGGGGGTGTTCAAGGCCAAATCTTGATTATGCATCTTTTAATTTAATCTCTATACTGGATTCGCATATATTTATATTGTTGAAAGAAATCACTGCATTGTTCATTTGGAATTCAAACATGCCCACGTATTTCAAACTTATTTTGCTTTGTACTTTAGGATAATGTTTTAAGAAATTTTTTCACAAATCTCCAAATGGGAGTATCATGTCATTATTTTAACCACACCAAATGTTACGAAAAAAGGTTAATCTTATTGCACTCTAAACTGATCCAGACTTGATATGCATGCTGTTGTTTTGTCTGTACTTTTATTATTGGGCTAGATAAGACTTGATAGATAACATCCATAAGCCAATAAAAGGTTTCACAGAACAACAAAAATGAGACAACATGGTCAAATAGATATTGCTCAGTTCATGAGCTCACAAGCACGTGAAAGCGCAATAAATAAAATGATTGCACTCTTAATTATTTTTTTTATTTATAACAGTTCTCATTATTCAGTTTATTTATATTGTGCTTATTGACTATTTTTTTTGATAATGTTGTTAACTATACATAATAACCAAACTTGCCTTTAACACACTCACTCTCTTTACAAATGTTTAATGTTATATGTAGGATAAGCTTTTAATTCATTGATCAACCAGATAAACGTTGAAATTGATTTTAGTACATTATCAGCAAGGTTAAAGAGACCAAATTTTTCAAGTTTTCTTTATTAGTTTATGATATGCTTTTCTTTTGACCTATATCATTTGAACCTGTTAGGTAACCTATATTAAAGTTTCCCATACTGACACTTTTTATTTTCTAAATGAATGACTTTGTTAGAAGGACAGTTGAAATCGATTTGAGGAAACAGTGTCCAAGATGTTCTCTTTAGTAACTTCGGATTCTCATCTGCTGTCAAAATAAAATGTAAAGATTAAAAACAAATTCTTAAAAAGATTTATAAAGAAAAAAAATAACATAAATTTATCCGTCCGTAAGTTCTCGAAACATAGCAATCATGCCAATCTATTTTCGGCATTATCATCCGGGTTATTTTAAGATTTGTGCAATACAATTCCCCCCAAACTTTTTATGAGTAGCCGGGTATTTCAACTAGACGCAAAGGAGAGGGCGTTTATGACAAGAATTCTTGGACCGTTTTTATTCTACATTCAATTCATATAGTGTTGAGATAAGGTTTTTATTTCAAATATCAAAATGTTAATTAAAAACTGATGAAACGGGAACTATAAACGGACTTAGGAATAAAATGCATCATTTTTGGGAGTTGATTTTAATCAACTCTCCTATGTAGTTACTCAGACAAACCGAAAGTGAAACAGTGTTTGGACCTCAGCACAAATCATTGCTGCTGACATGACTTAGTTCTTGAAAATAATCGATAAATTCGATGAAATGTATGCTAAAGCATTCAATTTGTTTTTCAAGGAAGCTTATTTATAAATACCTTGAAAATAGTCAGATCTTAAATGGTACGAACAATTTAAATATCTTTTGTAGTCGTATGTATTCCTACGCCAGAATTCAAAATAGTCTCGTTCAACTCGACGCTCGGCTGTCTCCGTAAATCCTTGTCGGAGATAAACGTTGTCAGCCGAGCGTTTGGTTGAACGAGACTAGAGTTCAATATTGCTTGGATCCATACAATTTTCGAGAAATATTTCTATTACTGATACATAGTTTATTGCATTTATTTTATCTTTAAATAATTATTATTTAACATGATTCATATGGGGGTTTCTCGACATTCTTGTCAAAAAAGTCCTAAAATTCATATTATAAAAATGTGCGTAATTCAAATTAGAAACTACATGTACTTGTCATGCAAAATAACATATCATTGATTTTAAAATAGATAAACATCGACAAAATCAATTCCCGTCAGTTCTTCAGTACTTTGATTAAAACATGTTATCAAATTTGAGAAACCCTCTCTCTGCGTTAGTATTGTAATATCTTTTGTAAAACGACACCTCAGTTTTTTGTATTATTTAATTATACCTTTAATACATAATAACCCTTAAAATCACATGCACGTAGTACATTAGTGAATGCATGCAAGTTTGCTACATTTTGTAATATTTTAAAGGACAAAAATTAGATAAAACGCCTCTCCACATGCGTTTCTGTGATAATGGATTCAAAGACATAATGCTGTTTCAATAAGAATTGTTCAAAATAAGGAAGAAATACATATACCATAATCAAAGCTATCATTTTATTTTTCTGTGAAATAACGAATTCAGCATGACATCAAACATTCAATATTTCTTCTCGTCATACAATACATACTTGGCTGATTACAACCTGCACGAAATATGCTTTAATAATACGGAAATTTAGGCACCATTTTCCTGTATTTTTATGCTTTTTGCGGATTAGTTTCCGATGCAATATCAGATAAACTTTTGCTCGGTTCCCGGTAATGATCCTCGCCATGTCATTAGAGAATTAGAAGATCCCTTGCCAAGCGCTAAATAACCTCATTTTGGTTTATGGTATTTGTTTATTTTTTTCCACGTCTCCATTAGTTTATTGGATTGGGAAAAATAAATCTAATCAGGTTGCAAGGTATAGCTTGAAACGTCATTTATATATGTATGATGAACAAAAACTTCAAAAAACGAAAGTTTGATTTTGTCTAGTTGATATTAAGGGCATCTTAAATGGACATCAAATTGCACATTGACCATGGCCACTTCAATAAAAAAGAAAGAAATGATTTAAAACAACATATATTATATTTGAGTTTTAATTCATTAGATAAACCCAATGGTGATTGTCTAAATCTATTTGACAAATAAATCTATCGTGAGGGAATATCAAATGAGAGTGATTCCTTGAACAAATAGATGGGAACGTTTGGATTATATTGATTTGAAAATGACATGATGGTATGGGTTACCCAATGCATCGCATATATATTTGTTAATGTTTTATTTATGTAACAAATCAAACGAACACCAAAACAGAAACAAGAGGACAATGGACCACATCGTTCATCTGATCACCGATAGCTTACAAAACTCAGATCACACAAAGTATAATCTCCCTAAACATACGATAGCGGCCCCTTTTTGTAGGTTGAACTATAGAAAAATCTTATCATGATTTCAATATTTGTAAAATAAGATTGAAGAAAGCTTTGATCGCTTTATATTTTAAAAATTGACGCATTATCAATAATTTTGTAGGCCTACCAAGAGTGAAATTTGTTTTGGTTTTGCGACTCTGTTCTTGCAATGAATAATCAAAGTATTGAAGAACTGACGGGACTTGATTTTATCGATTATTACTAATTTTAGAATCAACGATAAATTATTTTGCATGGCAAGTAGATTCCTATATGTATTTGAATTATGCACATTTTTTAAAATATGAATTATTCTTCGACAAGAATTTCGCGAAAACCCCATCTGAATCATGTTGTGTAATATTCAAAGAATTCCATCAAACTACGTATCAGTAATCGATATTTCAAAGAAATAGTATGGATCCAAGCAATATTGAACTCTAGTCTCGTTCAACCAGACGCTCGGCTGTCTCCGTTAATATAAGATAAGCAAGACAGACTCTCTGCTTGTCGGAGATTTACGGATATATTGAACTGTGGCGTAGGAATACATACAATGTACGACTGCAAAAAATATCTATGAAAAACAATGTTTAAGAATACATTACATCGAATTTATCGATTATTTTCAAGGGGTAAATGTTATCAGCAGTGTTAGTTTGTGCTTAGTTCTGTTAATAAAATAAATTATATGGGCGGATTCGAGTACAATAGAGGATATATATATGTGGAAAGATTACAGCATTTACCGTAATATTTATCTTCTTTTGTTGCTATCCCTAAATCCCCAATGTAAGCCATAGACACCCCCGATTGTAACGCTATAAAAGTTCGATCTGTACATCTTTCATTGCCGTGTTTCTTGGTCGCGATGAAATTATCAATTTATACCGAACCTCTACCAAACCTATGAGTGCTTTATGTTATATCAAATAACTTCAAATATACGGTGAACTGCATTATTTAAAAACAGTAAATACACATAAAACAAACAAAAATGCACAAAGTTTGATACCACAAAATGACTAATTTTAATTACTTCGGCACGTGATTCAGGTGTGTACCGTGGTGTTATCAAATTGAAGGGTTTATAAACCTGTGTGACTGTGCCTTTTTACGGGTGATTAATGTTCATCATTAAACAGATCGGACGAGACTCTTTGACATATTGTATTATCTATTCACCATATTGTATATATAGTCACATTGAACACAGTTATTAATATGCACATAACGTGATACATTGTACGTGTATGTCAGATGTAAGGTGTCGAAGTAGCGTAGTGGACAATGCACTCGCTTGTCACCGCTGCGACCCGAGTTCGATCCCTGTGATCGACAGTGGTGGTATGTGATAGGGTATGGTGGTCGCCCGCTTGAACACGTGGGTTCTCTCTGGGTACTCCGGCTTCTTCCCACACCAATGACCCCCTCGCGCTAACATCCGTGCCAACGAGAGATATTAATATAAGTTGTAGAACTTGCTTATCAATCTTGTAAAATAAATAAAGTTCAGTTTTATGTCAGATGTGATACTTTAATAGAGTTCGAGAAAGGTAATCATCATCAGTTGATAATTAGGAGGGCCAGAAGGGTGTTTGCCTTATTAAAAATCAAATACAAGTTGCTGTCCTTTAAAAAAGGACTGCAATACGTGGACCATTTGCATGTGTTACCAACGAAAACGTGAAAGCCCTAAAATTATCACAGATTCCACCGACTCTAGCCCCCTGTATTTAACTACTAAATTTGTACGTTGTATTATGTAACTATATGTATAGTTGACTTTTAATCTCAGAATTTAAAGGGTTCATACTTCTAAAATAATTATGATCTATATTAATCAAGATTGCATGTATAGTGTAAGGCATTCGGCGAATTCTACTATTTGCGCACATTACGCTTCGCACTACTTTGTTAACTATGCAGTGACAGCTTTGTGTAAATCATTTTCATATTTTGATGCATTTTTCTTGAGATTTAAACTTTAATACATGTACAGTGACATAAATGTATTATATACAGTCACATAATTATTCACTCATACTTAAATAATTTAAATCGGGAAGTACTCTAGCCTCGCCTTCTATAAAAGTAAAGTTCAGCTACATGTGTATTCAGAAAACAACAAAACATTGCAAATTATGCTATTTTATGCATGTTGTAGTTTCGGCATAACATTACCTTATTTCATAATACTGACAGTTAATATCACATGCCAATCATTTCTTTAAAAGGAATACTTTGTTTCTGTAATGTTTACCGACGTTTTTACAATTACAGCGTCTTTGAACTTACATACATTTGCATATGGCATGGAATCCCGATCCCAATTCAGATAAACCTGTGCTAGCCTGGTTCCCTGAGCTACCCATTACGCAGAGGAACCAGGCTAGCTCATGCGCAGGCTGAATTTTCCCCATAGCACCCGGTTTAAACTCGCTTATATATTTTCTGCGTGGACCTCAGGGTCCACGCAATAAGCATATCTCAGTACAATTTACTTCTTTCACTTATAAACATATTTTGACAAAATACATTGACAAGCTAATAAGAAAAAAATCTCCAAATCTGTACCCGATGTCGTAAACGTAGATGTAAACTCAAATAAAGGGTTCGTTGACGTCTAAAATGGACTTCACAAAATAACGTTGACGTAGGGTTACGTCACAAATAGACGTAAATTGCCGTCTGCTCTTGAGGTATATTATATTGATTAATTCTGAGTATGTCAGCATTTGTTTGCGTTGGCGAGTGAAAGAAATTTAAGGCGACATCGAGTTTTTCATGACCGATTTCTTTGAATTTCTGCAGCGATAGAGAGTGTTAAAGAGGTATACGTTTCCAAGGCATGCCTTATTGGATCTTGTCCAACAGATGGAGACTTGAATCGAACGACCGACAAGCAGATCCCATCATCTGCATATCTTTTTTAATGGTTATAAATATGCTGATATTTAGCCCGATGCTATTTAAATCTAATTAGACTACACCCAAAGCATTTTAAAAAACCAAAAAAAAAAAAAACCAGTCCGAAAAATTAATTCATTATCAAGGTATCTATTATATCTTTTTAAAAATCCGTTATCCAACAAGAAGACATGAAAACATTAACAAATACAAAAAACTTTACTCCATAGTGTTGGCAATTCTTTAGTCCTCGCAAAAGGAGAATTTGAGTCAGAGACTACAGTAATACATGGGCTCTTCCAGCCAACATTCGGTAGAGCGCTTATGGGAATAACTGCATGACGCGCTGAAAGACAGCTAACGTTGTAGAATACTGTGACGGAAAACTATGCAAGTGTCAAGGTGGCATTTTTGCGTCCGTTTAAGATGCAGTTGTGGGAATATGATGGACCATTGTAAAGAGAGTAATATATGACCACTTTTGTTTTAGTGTGTTTCACCTGACAGGTGAGATAATTACCTTAAAAAAATTAATATCCAATCGGAAAATGATAATTCTCATATTGATTCTCCTACAGCAAATATTGACAATCCTGTAAGATTTTCCAAAAATCATATAGGAATTCATAATTATATATATATATATATATATATATATATATATATATATATATATATATATATATATATATATATGTTATATTCAGTAGTATATTCTCACAATATAACTCTATATAGACGAATAGTCAATAACTGTAATGTTAACTCGTCCGAAAAATATTGACCGGTCAATATTTTTTTGATATTGACCGGCTAGGAATAATATCTAGAGAACATTCCCTCTATTTCAAAAAATCGCCTCTGATTTGTTGATTCGTAAACGATGACGTAAATAACTCTTCTCGACTCCAAAACAAGGTGACGTCATCATAGACAGTCAGTCAAGGCAAGTAATCAACGGACGCGCAATGCGACGGTTTGCTATCATAACGGATTTAAGAATTTGCGAATTACTGTAGTGTAAATTCAGGTAGAACATCTTGATGTTAATTCTTACATTCGGCGGAATATCACCAGTGACCGTTTGATGCTGAGGATATTTTGGAAATGAACTTTGCCCAAAATTGAATTCGTTAATTCTTTGTAGAGCTGAGAAAATTCCTGCGCTCTGTTTTCAATTACTTTCTTAAATTTTGGTTTGTTTCTTCATATAACAAAACGAATGTTGACTGTGTTTTCGGGCAACATTGCTAATATTAGCCCCCTTGGGACGGAAATATTGCCCTCCGCTTCGCGTCGGGCAATATTTCGTCCCTCGGGGGCTAATATAATCAATGTTGCCCTCAACCACAGACAATATTTGTCTAATATAAATATAAATATATATATATATATATATATATATATATATATATATATATATATTTACAGGAGAATGGTATTTCCTGTAGAAATTTAATTCAGACAGGTAGTTTTCCTATTGGAAATTCAGAATTCCTACATGATTTTATCAAATCCTATCGAAATTAAAATTCCTATAAGAAGTTCATGTATTCCGATAGAAAATTTATAATTTCTTATAGGAATATTCTTTTTACATTGTCTATGAATTCTGGAACACAGCATTTATTTAGTTCACTAAATATACTATTATTCCACAATATGACGTTTCCGAAATTCCGATGGCGAATATGCCAAAAAAGTGAAAATGTAAAATTCATTGCTTATAAAATATATAAATACAAAATGTACTGTAGAATTGAATCTCTGCAAGAAACTGAAATAAATGTGTGTAAAAATGTCAAAAATGCTCTTATTCAATATTCTTCTGTTACGTCTTATGAAATGTGACAAACAACGTCTTTTCTCAAAATTTGCTGACACATTGTGATATATACATGTACTTACAAGTTTTAAATTTGTAATTCCATAAAGTACTTTGAGAGAACAGTCTCATGTAGCATCGTCCACTGGGAGTGTTTGGACTTTTTGTGTTGTAAGGACCCTGGTGGACCATAATTGTCAAATAGTATCAGAGTACTTCTATTTTATATATATACTTATACAATGCAATTGTTTGTTAAAATACAATTTCTCCAATATACAGTATGTATATTCATTGTTTGAAAACAAAATATATACGACTTAATATACAAGATATCTATGTATTAATCGTCAAATCTAGATTTATGTTTTCCTAACTTATTCCTGTATTGTTTATGAATTATTGTTATCTGTATAAAAACTGAATAATAAATATTATAAAAAAAAAATGCATTGCACATTTAACTATAAATATACGTGTATTTTATTTCTTAGGCGATTTCACAAAATTAAATTATAAATGAACTAAACAATATTCCATTGTTAATTTAGTTTGATGTCAGACGTTATTGAACTCGCGAGCGCGAAAAAAACCCCTCAACAATATTCCAACGTTAATTTAATTTTATTTCAAATGTTATAATTCAACTCGGGAACAAGACCACTATGAAAACGCTTTTAAAAGCCATAGGATCATTTTTGTTTAAAAATTCCAAATCGCAAAACGGGTTTTATCGTGTCAATTACACTGAGATTTCTCTTTTGAGTTAAGGATATATTTGAGTACCTTCATAAAGATGATGAGATGAAGGATGCATGTTTATACAACCAAATAAGCTAACCTATCCTGGTGGACCTTCCTTCCAGCCCCTCTGACTTGGACATTTCATTGGTGAACGAGTTGATCACTTCCCTCTGGAAATCATCACAACATTCAAAGAAGATATCCTTTACAGATGTGCGTAATGCAACAGTAACATTGGTAGAATTTCTTTGATGCATTTTGATAATTCACATCTCGGATGTGTTAAGGAAGCATTTGGAATCTGAATTACATGTTATTTCGTGAAATCACAAATCTTAGTTATTATGTTTATATTCAAATATTAAAGCAAAGAAATAAGGAATAAGGAATCATTTTTTGAGTATTATGAGGTGATTATTTTGGTCGGGGCGTGATCAAATCCAATAAAGCCCGAAGGGCTTTATGATAGATTTGATCACGCCCCGACCGAAATTATCACCTCATAATATTCAAAAAATGATTCCTTATTACTTATATTTATATAATTTTAGGCCATCGTACGATTAAATATAAATAAACAAACCCCGCTGGCGCCTCGATTTGGCGTCATTTGTATTATGAGTTATATCGTACAAAATCGATACGTAGTGTTATCACAGACAAAGACACTGGATAATGTAAATATACGTTGATCAAAAAAAAAAAAATAGTGTATGCAATTTTTTCACAAAATAGATTGAATTACGTAAATTTGCACATTGGTGACGTCATGACTAAAAGTTGAATGCCGCGTAAATTTCATCGGAACGCATTGTAAACAGATTCAAAATATAAGTAATTTAAGAATTCTTATTAAGTATTATGGTGTGATTGATTGAAAATTGAACAAAAGAATACGGAGAGAGATGTTAGTTTCATCAATTATTCGCTTAAAGTTATGTAAATCTGCTTTAGGTTTTATTTCTCGACCAGGCTTTCCTCTGTCGCCGTTTATGATATAAAAATCCGACTAGGACAACACTACCCCGTTTATATTGAACTTCAAATTTTACATCTACCGATAGTTTAATCAATGCTTAAATTGAAAAGTGCTGCTAGAATCCTGTCTTATGTGTTGTTTTGATGCAACATATCGTTTTCCGTGCAAACCGAATAAAAGTTGCGCAGGTTTTTTGAGAAACGGATAAATAACTACCAAATTACGGAAAATATAGAACTCTAGCAGCGCTTTTGCCTTCATTTGATATGACTATTGTTTTATGGAAACCGCAGGGTAGTGTTGTTCTTTCTCATTTTATGTTAAGGAATATACGTAGGCTAGTTATACATGTAGCTATCACGTGATAATGCATCGATGTGGCTGGTGTACTAAACATAACAGTTAAAAAACCCCGCTAAATGGCCTATTTGCTTTTTTAACTTTCCCTGCGTTTTAAATAGACAAACGGTCCAGGTTTTGAGTAAAATGGGTCTCCTGTCTCTGATATTGCTATTCGGTTGGTATGTTGTATGTAATCAGTTGTATGTAAATACAACAATGCTATTAACATATTAGATATAAGTATCCTAGGGCCAGCGAGGCTTATGTGGCCCAAACCAATGAAATCACCAATGGAAATTCGGAATGGCCCTGTGAAAGAAAATATGAGGTTGAGTATGTCCTCGCCTCTTTATCATTTAAAGCAGAACTCTCTTTACAATCGGCTCCATCTGAACAGTAAAGTTTGCACAAGTTCTTATTCAGGTCAGTTTAAAATATTATCATGAGTATTAGTTTAGTGAAACAAGGTAAAAAAAAAGTACCAATAACTCAAATGTGTAGATATTATTAAGATCAAAATTTTGCAGAAAGAACGACGGGTGAACAGGCAGACGGCCGATTGACAAAATGTGTCAGAATAACGTACTGTATATTTTAGCTTAGGTGAGCTAAAACACAAGTATTTTACACCAACAATAGTGATCGCACCCGCAAAAAATAGCTGGCCTTCAAGCATTTCCAAAGAAGGACAACAAAATAACGTCTGCTAATAATGACCATATAAAACGATGTTTCTTGTCATGAGAAATGTAGTTAAACACACACTATTGATTTGAATAACGCTGACCTACGGTAATGAACAGTAATGTTGGTAAAGAAATCGGTATGTCTAATAAGCAGACCAAAAGGAACTAAACCAAGTTATCACGTGGTCATGTAAAATAGAATTGGTTGGAATTTCCCCATTTGTAAACGTTTTTATAAACTATTTCACTGTACTCTTAAGTAGCACACAAATCAATTAGATTCATGCAGCATAAGTATAAACACATATGCATAGAGAAGAAGATCGAGTGCCCGCCACTGGATTGCTCTCATTAAATAATTAACGTCATGTTTTAGCTAGAGGCTATTTTCGAAAGTATGAATTATTGAAATGTTTATTGCTGAAAATAACTGAAAGTACTTTTAAGCCGTCTGTATCCTGCCACGGAACTTCACTGGTGAATTAGTAAGCCTAGATTGACTAGATGTACTGCGAGCAAGCTCAGAAATGATAGCTCTGCATATAAAAAAACATGACTCAAGTATATATTTTTCAATTGAAAAAAAAATGGATGCTTTATTTTTCACCGTTCATATTCTATGAATAGCTGCTCTATTATTTTTTTGGCATTGAATTTCTTAATGCAAATATGAGTACACAAACCAATTTCTATTCTTTAAATTCAATTTTATTTCAACTTAACAGTTAATACATACAGGCAATTGCATCCTCATGATAATAACAAAGTTAACATGACTGGAATGAGAAGATAATCAGCATGTCAAGCAGCCATTTAATGTTTTGAAACTTTGTTTTTCCATTACGATTAAACGCAAAATATGTACTTTTTCCGTCTGTGACCTTGACCAAATGACCTTGGTTGAAAGTCATGATACACCCTCGTCTCTGCGTAAAGTAAGAACTTCAAACATTTCTCAGTAGAAAAGATATGGACCAGACACGAATTTTGCACTGTTCTTGCCAGTGACTTTTACTTTGCCTAAATTACCTTGAATTAAGGTCATGGCATACCCTCAGGTCATAAGCAATCTTCGTGTAAAGTAAGAACTTCTGATGTCTCTCTTTCGATTTGCTCCATAAAATTGATTATATACTTCGTAAGGGTTACACAAAAGCCACCAATTTACGAACCAAAATTTCTATAGATGATTTCATCTCATGATCCACAGATTGAGAAGGACAACTGTCTAAACATTGAGCCATGACTGGCAAGAGATGTGTTTCAAGTCATTATACACAAGATACAAGTTGAACTTAAGTTTCACTTATCCATTCAGTTGGTGACAATACTTTATTCTGTCGCATCTCTGCAATCATTCACACTATCTGGAGTAGAGTCAGTTACACTGCCTCTTAATGCCATTAAAATCTTTGCCAGAGTATATTATTTCTTTTCTCAAACTTAGGACTATACAATGATGGTTTAGAAATGCACAACTAATCAAAGCCTAAAACAATTACCAAAATTGTTCATTATAATGATCTACAGAAGGGAAAAACCTATCCATTTCGATATGATATTTTTTAAAGGGACTTGGAGTTGATTGATGAAAATTTTGTTTTAAATTTTTATTGTAAAAACCTGTGTTCCGTGCATCTTTTTCTTCAGGAATCCTTGTTCAGTGGTGTATCTGAGTAATAAACTTACGTTTTTAAGCGTATAAAATATTTTTGAGACTGCAAAGTAACATTAATGAACGGTAGTGCATTTGCAACTTGGATGAAAAATTTTGACAACACCATAATTTTAAATACCAGTCGATAAGGTCATTTGAATTCAAACTAATACTATATTTTTTTTTTGATAACTTTATGTGGAAAATTATTTTACGGATTTTTGTATACATTTTTGATATACGACATGATAACGACCAAATCGACTCAATTACGATTTCAATTAGTAAAATCAAAGTGTTTAACGGAAGTCGTTGGTGATTGGTATTTCAAAATATGCTCCGTTTTCCCCTCAAAACTGGAAACATTATCCACGTGAATGATTGTTAAGACATTTATTGTCTTTCGAAGTAAAAATCCATTCATCAGCCGAATTATGCGTAAGTGTGAAAAGCGAAAAGGCCAAACGTTTTTGCTAACGATTGCGGAAACCGAGGAGTATTTATTGTTCTCTATTTCTTTTGTAATTAACTTTACACGCCGGCTTAGTAAGAGACAGCAATTAGCCGGGGCATAAACAAGACTTTGCAATAAAACTAATGTTTTATTCTTGATATCTTGAATAAATTGCCAATATATAAGATAACATAATTCGTTTTGCCTTTTAAACCTCCAATGTTGTAATTACTTTAACTTCGAGGGTTTATCGCAAGGAAGATAACTCTAGATCTGCTCTGAAAGAGTTAAGTTCTGAGTGTACATTAAAAATATAAGAGATTTAAGATATTGCACTGTAAACTCAAAAAAAAAAAAAATATAATTCATTAAAAAGTTGGAATCTAATCAAGTCGCAAAGAAGTGAACACCTTTTTTATCGTCTTGGGTTCTGAAATTTGAAAGAGGACTCTCAGACTGAATATATTATAATAGAAGACAAAACAGAAAAATATCAAATAAATGTTACTAAATATCTTCCTTCTACGTGATAAAACACCTCAGATCATTTATCAAAGTTAGATCGGTTCAAAACTCGTAATTTTTCAGTGATAATTGATGAAATTTACCCAAAAAATTTTGCTTGCGCATGACATACACATTTTTAATGATGAGAATTTATTTATCGGTCTACGACATGAAGTTTGATAGTTCATTTATCGGCAAGTGCCTCTCGGCTGGCAAACGAGGTACGCAACCTTGTTGTATTGCATAGGAAATTTTTCGCAATGAAGGTACATAATATATAATAAAAGTATAATTAAATGATTAAATAGAGTAAAGTTCCGGGGTCTATAATTGTGGGTGTGGTGAAGAAGAGGGGTGGAGGTGGGGGTCGGTCCTGTTCTCAAGCATCTGTAGCTTCAACAATACTTTTGATTTTAGTATTTATAATACTTTTGGTATTGCAATATACGAATGGGGTAGATGGCACACATATTTTGGTGCATTTAATGACATACTGGTATGTTGATACGTAATGAATAAGAATTTAATTTTCTTTGAAAGTAATTTATAACTAGCTTAATAAATACTGAGAATTTGACAGACCAATTGTGGCGTGATGACAAATGGGGGATGTAAAATTCTTCTGCAAGAGGGACTCTGAGAAGGTTTTTGTTTTGACAACTTTTTTCATCAAACGCAACTTCATACTGTCATAAACATGAATATATTGAATTTAATGTGATATCAAAATATCACTGTTTCGTGGATTCCACGAAAATGCAGTGCTCAAATATTTTGATCACTTTTGTGTTATAAGTTGTATATCATGTTGACAAGTGATTTTTGTTATCAGTAAAGCTGTTAAAAAATATGCAAATGCTCCAATAACATCAGCGAGTCAAATCGCATTTTTAAATGTTTCCTGTTGCACGAACTTTTGTTCAAATACAAAACCAAATTCGAATTTGTTTAACACAAAAGATTAGGATAAATAAATTCAATTTATTCGCCTACTACACAAATCTTTAACAAAGGCCTATTCAATTAAAATGTATATATAAGATTAACTGCATTTCTCGTCAACATTGAAAAATACGGTAAAAGTTACCAATTGAGTTTCCGTAACGGTTGAATTCAATGTCCTTGGGCCAAAGCTTCTCCTTTTTGAACGAATTTGACGTCATAATATGACGTCATAGCTACTTCTGAATCATTATATTAAGATTGTGTCACAGGGGCAGATGAACAGAAGATTTGATCTCGGGACTTGTTGATATTTAAAACAAATCTCAACAACTGTTTAAACAAGTTTTTTAAGACAAAAATAAACTTAAGTTACTGACTAGAACAGGTTACAAAATTATTTTAAAAGATACAATGTCAATGAGGTATCATTTAACAAAATTCAAGAAATCTTGATGACTAGAACACAAAAATATTCAAGGTGTCTTTAACTTTAATTCAGGAGATATGATGAGGACTATTTAAAGATTTTCTTAAAAAATTACATGTACATCAGTACAATGTACATTTATTAAATAGAAGAATTAGTCAACGCATATCTGTAACAGAGGTCTTTATGAAAGAGATAAATGACGGACACATTCATCAGTTAATAATAAGTTACTTGCCTGTTTTGTTTTTATACAAGACATGTGCAATACATTCAAGATTTTGGGTAGAGAATATGTAGCGTTGGACATTGACCCTAGATATTTGATGCCTATTTGCTATTCCAAATCTTCTACTGGACTGGCTAAATGCTAAAGCCACATGTAAGTCTCTATCCTCCACAGTGCTCCATTTAAAATAAGACGTGTTTTTAGGTGCATTTGCTGTCTCAATCTTCGGCAAGTTCAAGTAAAGAACATGTTGCTTATGACACTAGCCTAAGAAATGTCCTTTTTGCCTAAGAAATGTCATTTTTGCCATCGTCAGTCTACTACCAGATTGAGTAAATGCCACAGTGAAATATCTGCCTTTACCCTTACTATCCATCAGGATCTGGATTTCACTGGTCACCTCTGTACACGTTCTTAAACTTCAAGGTTTCTCTATCGGGGTTTTTAATTTCAGAGTAACAATTAACAATGTACAATTGCTGGAAAATATGATCTGCTGAGGCTTTCTATCTTTGAAAACAGTGATCCTTTTGCCTAACATAGATGGTGGTATTCTTGTTTAAGATGGTTGACCCAGTCCGCCCTGGCCAAAACTTTGTAATTAACTCAATAAACATTCATAAGCACAATATCAAATTCAACATATTCATTGCACTTGACTGGAGTATTTCCAATCTGCTTGTCAGTAATTACAAATAATACTTAAAAATTACATGATACAAATCAAATTAGCAAATTAACTTACGAAAACATAAATTATTTATAAATCTTTATTTTTGTATATCCTCTTCTGTTGATCTTTTCTGTCATGAACTGCATCATACAAAGAAGAGAAGAGAAGAGAAAAAAGAAAAAAATGAAGAGAACTACGAGAAAAAACAAAATGTTTATAAATCTTAAAATCTTAGCTTCATGGGCTTTTCATCGTGAATTCTGAAAACTGAGCTAAAATGTCGAATGTCATACGTTCAATTTTGATATCAGCATCATGAACATAAGTATCATGTTTAATAAGTTTACCTATCGTTTGAAACTGCATGAAACATAAGGCTTTAAGTTTACGCTTAGAACAATCAGATAGAGCTTGACCCTGACTAGAATGAAACCTTTTAACATTTTCTTGTGACTCTCTAGGTTCTCAAAGGTGACATTCCACTAATGACCTTGGAACTTTGACTAAGTGGACTGTTCTCAGATGTAACATAGGAATGCAGTTCAAATATTGAAGGAGAAAACTAAATTATTTATAATTATGCATATTGATTGGCTTTGCAAATTGTGAACATTTTGGTTTAGTATTGCTGTGATCTTGATCTGCTATCAACACTAGATCTAACCTAGGGACAAAGGAAGAGAACTGGTTTCTAGTATGTACCTCAATGATAGACTCGTATTGATTACCTCCACTAGCTCTTCTCCGTGCATTATGGATAGTTCGTTGAGGATGACCTTGTGAGAAAGTATTTTCATAGGTAGTTATTTGAGGATTATGTAAATCTTCTCCAAATGTGATCAAAATATTAATGCTTAAAGCCATGAACAGTGCTAAAATTGACTCTTGACTTGCATAAGTAAACTGTTGGCTAACACAGTGATTTGTTTACCTGCATCATCTTCATCTAGAAAATAATTTTGAAAAACATACACATTACCTCTCAATGTTTCGACTGCCAAATCCTGGTGAATATCTTGATGACCATTCAAGGAGAAACTAATGGAGCGGAACAGAAAATTACCATTACTTATGATAGTATATCTTTGCAATCCAAATGATGAGAGGTGTCTATTTTGTTTTTCAGATTCAAAATCCGCATCCCTGTAGGTTTTCACGAGCTCACTCATGTTGCGTAATTGAACTTTGTTAATTCAATTTAATAAATTCAAATAAAAAAAACACCTCGATTTCCTTTTTAGTAATTAGTATTTATTTCAAACATGAAACATTAAAATACAAAATAATCAATTATTTAAACATTAAAATTGCTATAACAGTTGTCACTTCAATATGTTACGCTATCATTAAATGAAATACCTCTGGAAACATTCGTGACTCAGAAATTTCTGATATCTTCAATTTTCTGCTAATACAATTCTCCCCGACTCTTAAAAGGCTAAATAAATACGATTCTCCTTATAACAGACCTCCGTAGGTCTATTTTTTTCTTATTTTATGTATATTTACGTAACTATATCATAGCAATTCACATGTATATATGTACAATACTAACACTTTAATTTTAAATATAGTTGTATACTTGCATGAACAGTATTTAATTACAATACACAAATGTAAGTTCTTGCTATATAAATAGTAAAGGTTCAATGTTAAATTATTGATATATATTTAGTCATGATCGGGATCGTTATTACTAAAGTAAACCATAGGATTTCCCGAATAAAAATTAAGGAGGCGTTTTTAAAGTTTAATGAAGTTTCTCACCAATTATACATCACCAAGGGGTTAAAGGCAAAGAAACATTTACAATATGTACATGTATGAAATAGTATGATTATAATAAAAATCATGCACAAAATGCTTAAAGAAAGAATACAGATTGGAAATAGATAAAAATGCTTAATCTAAATTTCCTTGACGATATAAAATACAAGTCAATATAACTGATAAACGGAAAACCACATTACAATATTGTTGTATATTATTCACATAACGTGTACAGGACCGATCAAACCAAACCTAACACCAGAGTAAACCCCAACTTAACCCTGGTTTTACTTTCTGGGTTTAAAATCTGGTTCCACTCGGGGTTTACTTTGGGTTAACTGAGAATTGCTTTTGGAGACAACTATACACACTGAAGTGTGTAGCAGACCCGTATTCTATCTTATCATCCTACTGCCTGTGATTCCTGCCCCTTGTATATTCCGAATACACATGTAGCGTCTGCTTTCAGGGTATGCTTCTGATCGGGGTTTACTCTCTGGGTCAACTCTAGTAAACCCAGAGAGTACACCCAGGGTTTAGTTGGGGTTTACTTTCTGTTAGGTTGGGTCTGATCGGTAGTGTATATAAGTGAAGACATGTACATATAGTTGGTTATAACTTCAAATGCACATGCTTTGCAAAAATTATTAAATATTCTCTGGATAGAAAACTAAAAAAGGTAGAACTTAACCCATTAGTGTGGCTACAGCATCTATTACGTGAAACGTGCCATATGCCATTCGCTGCGACGCTTCTTCATTGGATTGTTTTTTCCTTATCTGTCTTTATACAATCAAAATGATCTTTCTGGTGTTTTAATTTATTCAATCCCAAATCAGAATTCGTATTACACACTGTGACGTTTGCTATGCTTCTAATATTGTAACATTTTCTTTGTTTACTATTTTCCTATGCAGTAAATTGCAGTTTTTAGCTCAAGTGAGCTTTTCAAACCACTTGTTGTCCGGCATCCGTCTGTAAACTTTTTACATTTTTGACTTCTCTAGCACCAATCTGGGCCAATTTCAATCAAACTTGGCACAAAACATCATTAGGTAAAGGGTTTGTTAAAATGAAGGGTCAGGCCTTATTTTTAGGGAAGATTATTAAAACTTGAAAATTTGTTGGCTGAAAGCTCACGTGAGCTTTACCAATCACATTTTGTCTGCCACACGTGGCAAAAAGCAGCCTTCGGCAAAGTCGTGTATATTAAAGACCACTTCATTTCATAAGGAAGGTAATTAGGAATAACTGAAATTTATCAAAGTTGTAAAAATCATGGGTGGGGCCACAAAGCACGTTTGTTCAAATCATGATCCCCTTGGGGTCACAAATATATAGAGAAAAATCATAAAATCAGCTCCAAAAAACAATTTGCCTACAAAAGCTTTAACTTTAATGAAAGCAACTTCAGATAGTGGTAATTCAAATTTGTTTAAATCAAAATCTTCTAGAGTAAGGTGGGGCCACACTGGGGAAAAAGGAAAATATTTTTTATTATTAATTAAAACTGAAATGTTCTCGTCTATGGTTTTACTTATATGCAAGCATTTTGAAATATTGCTGATTTAAATTGATTTGACTTTCGCCCCTGGACGATTCTTGGGCCTTACAAGGGGTTCAGAGTTTATTGTAGGTTCATATCCCGTATTTAAATAATTGTTGAGTCTCTACGAGAACTGCAATGCTCAATATGTGATATGACTATTAAATCATGTTAGAAAAGGGACTTAATAATAACCATAAGAACACCGGGGTGGGAGGTTGTTTTTATTTATACAGGATTCACATGTATTATACCACATTGTCCAGATAGTTCGTATTATGTCTCCATTAAGCTGTTTTTATCATGCCTATTGATGCTCAGGTAAGCGATGAGGCCCATTGGCCTCTTGATTTCTTCTTGCTCTGCACTGTAGAACTTGTCAAGAATCCTTTGTCCGCTGTCGTAGATTGAGATCGTCTTGTGTATGAATTTGTCTATGGATGCAGATGTTCAAAGTCGCATTTATACATTGGCTGCTTCACCTTTCACGGATTTTTTTTATGGTCGGTAGTATTAGGTCTTCTCTGTATACTTTATCTTAAACGAGGCGCTGTATCTCATATTGCCACAGTTTATAATTTTGATGAATGTAATGTAATGAATAATGAGATTTCAGAATGAGTGGAGTCTAATTTTGACATAAAAAGATATAGAGAAAGATCTTTTAAAATTTTCTAGAAAAACATTCTGCGAAAATGCTGAAACTTGTGTCAAAGCACAGGTTGTAAATAAAAGTTTGATCAAACCATGTCCATGGAAAAATGGGACCAGAAAGGGGGATTTTAAGTTATTTACTTTTGATACTTTAATGTCGATACCTTTTGATCAGAATTATGGGTAATGTTGCTCAGGTGAGCTATGTTGTCTGTGGACATCTTGTTTTACTATGGGGGGCACTGTACCTCCCAGGTCGTCCATCCGAATTTTTTCGGACCGGAAGCTATATATTTGCAGCTACCTGTTTGTGTACTAGAAATTTGATATATGCAATGATGTTCTGTTGAATTTTTTTTTTGAATAGACGACAAAGAAAAAAAATAAGGACAAAATTAAATGAGAAAAGGAGCAGATCGTAGTTGTTAACTAGCCGGTAAGAATGTAGACACATAGGAGCATCTTACAGTTTTGTGTCTTGTGAAGGTCGAACATGAACATTTTATTGCCGCTCCGGCATAAAAGTTCCTTTCTTTAAGGCGATTTTTCTGCATCCTGGTCAAATATTGAGGTCATAGCATAATTCTGTGAATAATCATTGTTCTTAAGCTTGTCATAATCTGTTCTTCCTTGGCTCAAACTCTGTAGCAGAGTGCCTTAGGTCAAATAGTCTGCAGAGATTTTGAAAGATGTTTCTAGGCCAAGGTCGTATCACACAACTTAATAATCTTTGTCCAGATCAGTTTTTTCTCCCGTTAGCCTTATATGGCTCATTCTTCACATAACATGAGCTTGGCAGTGACATTGAACACTTCATAAGTATCCTACAGCTTCTTGTCTGTGTAATATGATCCTGACATCGATGTTATAATCGATGTATTCTTAAATGGACGACAAGGAAGCTGTTTTACTTACGAGATTATAGAGTGTAATCAATAAAAATGCATTGTTTAAAGCATCGGTTTTACCCTTTATTAATGACATGGCTGTAACCCATTAAATACTTATTTAATCGTATTATATTCTGTAAAGGTCGACTCACTCCAGCAAAATCGAAACCAGGAGAAAAAGATCTTTATTGTTACATGTTGTAGCTAGCAAGGATACTGACGAAGAGGAGTAACTTCTTTTTATAAGTCTTGTTTAGAGTGAACGAATATATTTATTCCGACATAAGTGTTTCTTTAATTTTGCAATTGAAAGGCGATTTTTTTGCATCCTGTTCGCCATCATCTGCACCGTTATATCTCTGTTTCTTACACCTCGGCATTCATTTGTTAAGACTCTGGATTTATTTTTAATTATGAGTGTTTACTTTAAAAAAGGTTGAATTAATAATATAACAAATTATTTATACATGTACATGACATCATAAATACATCAAATTTAATAATGTTTAATAGTGTACATGCATCAGAGATGGGCGTATTGCTAGGATTTTGATTTGTGACAATCAATGAAAAAAATAGCAGCTTTTGAACTAAATAATTTTTTGCAAAATATTGCATATGGGTACTCCATTTCTCTGGATACGGCAGGTAGTGTTTATCAATGCAGGGTTGACATGGATTATGGATACAGTTCACATAAAAGAAAACCAGGTTTGCTGTAATTTTGACAGGTTTTCACTTGTTATCACTTTGTACAAAAACATGTTTTCCTAAGTCCACGTTGTCAATGCACTCTCTATGTGTGTTTGATTTGCGATGAAAGAACAGCACAACACCGGGAAACCCGCTGCAATGGTCAAGGAGTTTTGATATAAATGTACCTGTAATTTCCATAATGAAATCACAATTTAATCAAATTAGTTCATTTTGGATATTAACTTTTTAAATAATATCTGAAAACAGTACCTTGTTGTGGAAAATTATATATTTTGTATTATGTATATTAACATATATTTAAATAACATTATACATCATGGTATAATACATCTATCACTGATGCAATTTCATTCTTCAACATTTATGCATGTATGTTCATATGTATGGAAAAAAACATCACAAATATATAACCATCCGTGTCAATCCCATCTGGAATGCCAGCGAAGACTGGCGTCCCTTCGAGGGACTTTACCATAGCCTCTTCCCAGGGAAACAGAGAGTGAGGGGGTGCTGGACCACCGTCTGTCTTTCGAATGGAACGCTTGATTGTGTCAATCTTCTCAATTTGCTTTAAAACAAAATTCAAAAGGAATGAAAGACATGTCAAATTAATTTAACAAGTAACATACATAATAAAAAGATAAATAGAATAGAATGTATTAAAACAGTTCCACATACATACACACAGTATACACACTAACCTCTCTGCTTTAGGTTAAAATATTTCTTCTTCACTTCTTCCACTTCCCGCTTTGCTGTTGGATACTTACTTAAAATAAATAATAAGACATGAATAAAATATATATTTATAGATGTAGTATATAAAAAAAATGATGTACATATGCTGTATTTCAAAACTGGTCCACATTAATTTAATTATTGATCCATTATAGTCAAGCAATTCATTCTATCGAAAAGCAATTATACCTTTCAGCCATATGACATTATAATTGAAAAATTAAAAAAATATCAATCTAAATGAAACGCGGACGTCGGTGAAAGCAGTAGTAAACAACATGGCGACTTCCTAGAAACCACGTAACACGTACATGATATACAATATCTGTAGGGTTAACTGTTATGAGAATATATAATTTGTACTTAGAGTTGAGGTAACTGCATATGTCATCCCACCCTTTTTTTCTACTTACCGATTTCCTCTTCGATCCCATTCCTTTCAAATATCTGAAAAAATCCCCCTTCCTCTCCTCTACACTCTGAATCGAGGTCTTCTCTTCAAGATCACCCCTATTATCTCTTTTCGGCTAATTTCCCATCCCCAATTTCATTCGTCCCATGTTGTTAATGATAATGTAACAGACGATAATAAGTTCATTTGCAGAAGTTTCTTTTTATGTGTCCCCGCTTTTTTCTACCAATTGAGAGGCCCTGTATAGAAATATGTAAAAAATATTTACATAAAGTAACAATTCTTACCTCCATAACCTAAAGAGTTCCATTTCCGAAGTTCAAGTTTGTGTTCCAAAAACTCGGATTTTAAAGTCGAACTCAGCGGAGTACATAATGATACTCGGAGTAAGGAGTAAGAGTTGGAGTAGGAGTATGAAAAAAGTTTAATCACCTCGGAGCCAGATGTGTTGAAAAGTTACAAAAAAACATGTTTTAAACGTTTTTGCAAATAAAAAAAAAAAAACAACCTGTAAAATAAAAATAATGTTTTATTTAATTGAATTTTGAATAGAAATATTTAAAAAGTTTACTAATGGAAGTTTAACATGCCATATTTAAAATACCTATCAAGTGTGAAACGAAATCATATTGAAACAAAACAAAAACTTACCCATGAGTTTGTTTCTTTCACTTGGTGTCAGGCTTGGGGTAATGCTAAATGTAATGGTAATGCATTGCAATGCATTACATGTTTTCAAAGTAATGCTAGTAATGTGTAATGCCACAAATTTAGCATTACAAGTAATGGTAATGTAATGCATTACTTTCCAAAATCTAGTGTAATGCTGGCATTACATGGCATTACTTTTCATTACTATGCTTTTTTATGCATGCTCATGTTCATTAAATTGTGATTAATTGAATAACTTAAATTGTATTTGATAAAAAATTGTTTTTAAGAAGAAAAATAATTCTTGAGATAAAAATATTAAGTTGTATGATTTTTTAATCACACAACTAAATAGTTTTTAAAATTAAAAATCCATTCTTAAATTGTCAATATAACTGCATATAACAACAAAATTTCATAACATTTTAAGAGTGTTGTTATTAAGCATTTTATATCATATGAAATATTTAATCCAATTAGTTGTGCATTTAATAAATTCTTTACTTTGAAGAATGTGTTAACAGCACACAATGCCCCAAGGATAATCTAAGTATCAAAACAATCTATTGTTTTAAGAAGTGCTAAACACCCCCCCCCCCCCCCACTCTTCTCAGGGCTGTGTTCCATTAGAATAGAGAACAGACAGTTGCATACACCCTTAAAAGCAAAACAAATTACGCTTAAGAGAATGCAGTGTCCAACCATGATCTCTGTAAGCTTAAAACTTACTTCTAGTATTATAACCAATTTGAAAATAATTTCTCTCTCTCTCTATCAATATCTGTGTTTTATATACATGTAAGTACAATAGTTTGGACTGATAGAAAACAAGAAATCTGTGAGCCAATGCTCACTAGTAATACCCCCGCTCTGATGTGAATATTCACTCTCATGTGAATAAACACAAATTTTTTAACCATTACTTGATTTTTTCTAGACAGTCAATGTCCAAAGTAACAAAACTTAAGAACTAAAGCATCGTGTTAGAAAGATACTGAGTTTGTTTTTACATCATCATATGATACATGCAAGTACAAACAATATAAATCCATTAAAAGTAAAATCATTCAATTATTGAAAAGATTCTACCTGACAGTTTTTCCTTGGGCCAATGACATCATATTTATGAAAAAAGTTTCATCCAAGGGACAGCCATATGAATATGGAAATGGTCTGAATAATGAACCGGAATTATACTTGTGATTTCTGATTCATCAAAATATTTATTGATGAAAATACGGTCAAGTGAGCCTCCTTTTCTGTGAGTTGGTGACTGACTATAATCAATAAATCCGTGGTGTCGAATTAATTCATTCAATGATTAGGATTTGGGATCTGTCGGCTTCATGTTGAAGTCACCACATATTATAGTAGGGGCAGCATCTGTAGGAGTATGACTAATTAATCTGTCCAGTTGCTGGAAAAACAACACAGTTTGTGTATTTGGTGGAACATACAGCAGAATAATTAACAGACGTTTACTTGGATTCATCCTACAGGACAACACAAGGCACTGGTACTGCAAATTTACACCTTTACAATGCAATTCCGTTATGACACGAAATGATTTCTTCACATAGGTTGCCACTCCACCTTGTGGTCTTCTGTTTTGAACAGAATAATCTTGACGATACAGATGGTACTCTGGACTCAGTTCAATACTTTCAGTTAATACACTTGAGTAAAGCCAGGTTTCAGACAATGCAATAATGTCACTAGTGGTGATGTACTGGTCCACTGAAAGGCACTGGAAGTGAGGACAAAGTGAATTAATGTTGAGTATACTGAGTTTAAAGAAACTTTCTGATGGTGCTGTTACAGAGTATGGAATACTCAGTTTAAACTTGCTATCTTTTCGAATTCTCTCCATTTCTTTGACTGTCTTTGTAGCAGAGATGATTTTGGATGATTGAAATTCACCAAGAATATAAAGACCTTCTTTAGTTTTGACTCTGCTTAATGCAGTATACATTTGCCCAGCTTTGAATGTTCCTTTCATCGATATCACTAGATTATCAACAGTTCTACCCTGGGCTTTATGAATGGTAACACCCCATGCAAGGGTTAGAGGAAACTGTGTTCTTTTTGCAGTTATTTTTCTATGTTTAACAGTTACCTCATGAACTGAGATAGGTGTGGATATTTCATCAGATAGAATTCGGTGAAGTTTGGATCTTAGTTTTTCACCAACTCGATGTTCATCAAAGTGGACTAACACATATTTAGGTCTGTAATTATTAAACTGAGGGTTGAATGGATCTGGATGCTGAGGTAGAAAACCAGTCACTGTTCCTGTGGCCGAGTTGGTTAATCCATCACAGGTATCTACATTTGTGGTCATCATAACTCTGGCCCCTATAGCTATTTTCAGTGTTTGCAACATTCCACCTGGTTTCTTCTTTTCATCAAACGTAATGTTTTCTATACGACCAGTTTGTTGATCAAGAAAGTCAATAGCTGACACCTTTATTACTGGTGATTGTATGCTCTCTAACATTTGGTTGTTATGATCATCAACGTCTTTATTGAAAGCAAATATATGCAGTGCTTGTTTAGGATACGTTGGTGAGGATACACAAGTTTCTCTAGTTTTAATGAGTTGTATATCATCATCAGTATGCTTCGACAACCTGATTCTGTTGAGAGCATTAGCAAATTCAACATCATCTTTCTGCCGCATTATTTGGTGAAGTTCAAGTACTCTAAAATTCTTCTTCCATAATGAACCATACATTGATGCAATAGAATCAGAAACTGTGTCAAACACTGGTCTTTGGGCAACTGGTGGCAGCTGGGAGAGGTCACCTACTGCTAAAACTGATATCCCACCAAAAGGCTCATCAGATGTCATAATCTCTGACAGACGTCTGTGAACAGTGTACAGGTGATCAGCTCCAACCATGGAAATCTCATCAATTATCAAAAGGCTAAGATTTCCTAGTTTTGCTCGCATACTAGACAGTTGTTCTCCCGATAGTCTGATATAGTCATCACGCTTGGACTGATTAACTGGTAAACTGAATGCAGAATATGGCCTTCTATGTTGAAAGCAGCCACACCAGTGAAAGCACTAACCATAACAACAATATCATCTTCTCCTTGCCCAACACGTAACAATTTGTTTGCAGTCTGCACTATGGTTCTGATTAAATGCGATTTGCCAGTACCTGCCCCTCCAGAAATGAAGACATAAAATGGCTTTGGACGTTTCCCTGTTTTATAAGTCATTGACATTTCTATGCACCATTCAACAATGAACTGGTGGATTTCTTGCTGTTCAGTATTGAGAGACACTGTCATACTAAGCCACTGCTGAGTTGATATCTTCCTACTGTCCAGTTCATACTGATAATTAGTCAACCCAAGATCTGATGTTTCATTTCCATGTACAGGAACAATGAATTCAAACTCTGGATCTTGTTGTGCTCCCAAATATCTATCAGCTCTCTCCTGTTGTTCTGTTTCTGGAACTAGTAGTGCCCAGGCATCCTCAGGAGGCCCATTTTCTTGTAGTTCTTCAACAGCTTGTGTGTACTCTTCATTGTTTGGTTCATAATAGTTCATTCTGTCAGAGAAGGTTGGTCTACAATTGAAGTATTTTGTTTTATATGTACCATCTCCATCCAACAGGTCATTGCTTTCATCTCTCCATGGTTTATAAAGTAACAGTTTGGAGTGATAGTACTGCTCGGGCTGTTTCAAGATGGAGAACTGATGAGATCTGATAATGACTGGTCTTGAACGAATAGTCATAATTGTAGATTTATTTTTCAACTTTATGGTTTTAGGAAGATTGTTGATTACAGTGGCTGGATCAAGTGATTCTTCATCTAGCAGGTCGGGATCTGAGTTGGTATTTGTTTTCCGAGCATATGAATAGTTTGCTGCAAAATCTGCAAAGCAAATGTGTTCCAAACAATCGGGTCTAAGTTGATATTTTTCCAGCATGCCTTCCTGATATAAGTTTTCATCATCATCATCAAGCTCCTGTATAACTTTCATGGGTTTCAAAAGTTTTGTCCTATTCTCAGCTAAATCTGTATGGAGGAAAATGACCTGCCGTGACCCTTTAGTGAGTGGTAATGGCAATAATCGGTACACTGCCTCTTGGGCGCTGACCTCACGATGGGAAAGGAACTTCTTAGATACAGTCTCCATCATCTTCTTTGGACCAGCTGGTGCCGAATTCTTACTAACAGACTTTAAGACATCACCCAATGTTTTCTCTGGTTTGCTAACATATGAAGCCACATACATTATACAGGCATAAACATTAGTGACAAACTGAAGGTCAAGGTTCGCCTGCCAAGCTTTCATCAGGGTTGGGCTGTAATTGTTAATAAGGCAGTCAGATGGATTGCGTCTGTACAGTACAGCAGGCTGGCCTTGCTTTGTTTTTATCCACGATAATGCTTTCATATACATAGCTTCAGGGATTTCAAGTTCTCCTAACAGAGTTTCTAGTGTTACTTCTGGGTCATGTTGTACATCTTCCACTTTACCCATAACTGCTGTCAACAACTCTGTGTAGACTGTCTGCGTTCCTTTGTTTGGTATATCCTCTGGTGGAAGCACTACTGTAGTTTTATGAACAGGTGGTTTTGGAAAGCTGAATCGGCATCTTGTTCCATGGGTTTTGCATGTAAAAGAGTGAATATGGCGTTGAACACTTTGAATCAGAGATGCAAGATGATTATCTTGTGGAATTGTACATCCAACATATTGGTCAATGAAGGCAGCTACATCTTCAGGTGAATTTTGTGATATTGAGGGTGCATTTTTAACCCATAGTAGCATATGGCAGTGGGGTGAACCCCTTTGCTGGAATTCTATTCTGTATTTAAAATCTTGTATTTCTCCTATGGGTTTTGACTTTCCAAGAACTAGTGTTGACATAAAGAGCTGAAGCCTATGATCGAAATGCCTAGCAGCTGTAACAGGATTAGTACGTAACCAAGTGCTTTTTTGTTCCCAAGTCATGTTTTCTACTTGTTCGTCTGACAGTTTCTGATTATGTTGTGCAGCTATTACTTGAATTGTGTCTTTCCACTTCATGTCAGCAGAGGACAATGTCAGGAACCATGTACAGCTTCCAAGTTGTCTTATCATTCCTAAAAGATCATACAATAATTTGTTAAAGAAGGCTGGTGATCCACGAACATTTTGGAGGAAATGGTAGCTAAGGTCAGATCGGGTTAACCGTCTCATTTCTTCAGCATTCTTTATTTGGCCTGCTGTTATTTTCTCCACCTGATGTTGTCCTTTACATTTTCTCATCGCAATACTCAGACAGTCAGCAACTTTTTTCGCTTCAGTTCGATATTGAGCATAAAACAAATACTCTGTGGAGGCTGCAAAACGGTTGTCACAATTGAGAATTCTCTGATTGAAGTATTTTACTAATGAAATTGGTCTCTCACGCTGACTATCAAATCCAAAATTTCCCTTAGGAAATAATGTAGGAAAGGCCATTTCTTCGCTATGTTTATCTGAAAATAGCCCTATTGGCTTTTTACCTTCTCCTGGTGCTAAATTTAATAAAAAGTCTTTGTCTGCACTAATGTCTCTTGGTTGCAAACAAGAATCAAAAGGTAAACCATTAACTTCTGATCGATCTTCTATTTCATTGTCACTTTCTTCATTGTCTGATTCCTGTCCTGGTTCTGATGGCTGATCTGTCTCAATGGATGCAGTAGGTAGAACGTGTAGTGCACTACCATTGTTTGATGGACTACTGCTTGTAAGAGCCTCCCATAGTTGTGGATTATCTTCACTGCTGTCTTCCGGCCAGTTATCATTGATTATGATATCCTGATAATGAGGATTCTTCTGTTCATTCTTAAGATGTTGTAAGGATTCCATAATTTTCAATGGTCTTATTGACTGAACAATAACATGACCTCTATACTCTATCTTACGTTTCAGTTTAACTGTTATACATGAGGAAGATGATGGAAGACGAGGCAATATGGAACAGGTTTCCTCTGGATTTACTGGCACATTTACAACGCATCCATGTACTGCCTTCTGCTTACCACGGGGCAGAGCAAGGATTTTCATAAAAGGAATCCTTTTGCTTATTAAGGTTGATTCTAATGTTGACAAATCTTTTAAGGTTTCTGGTATATCATCAAGAGATAATGAATTTGTCACAGCCTGCACTGGCATCATATTACGTTTCAAATTCCATGAGCAGGTGGTGCAAATGTACTGTTCCCCATCAATACTTTTTTTATTCGTATTGCATGTTTCTAACAATTCTTTGTCACACATAGTAAACACATTTTCATTGTACAAAACAACACATTCTCTGTACATTAGTCTATGGCAAACAGAGCAGATATATGCTGGTCCTTGTTTGATCATCTGAAGAAAGGTTTGTATTGCGCTGTCAGCTTCAGATGTTCTTGCTGCTCTTTGTTCCTTCATTTGATTTCTGGTTTTCTTTCGCGTGTTAGATTTTGCCTCTTCATCAAGTGTTTTTCGTTTTTCTTCCTTTTGTTCTTTGTCTTTCTGTTTAATTTTCAATTTGGCCTCTTCATCAAGCACTTTCCTTTTCTCTTGCTTTTGTTCTTTGTCTTTCTGTTTTAATCTTATTTTGGCCTCTTTATCAAGCACTTTCCTTTTCTCTTGCTTTTGTTCTTTGTTTTTCTGTTTTAATCTTATTTTGGCCTCTTCATCAAGCACTTTCCTTTTTTCTTGCTTTTGTTCTTTGTTTTTCTGTTTTAATCTTATTTTGGCCTCTTCATCAAGCACTTTCCTTTTCTCCTGCTTTTGTTCTTTGTCTTTCTGTTTTAATCTTATTTTGGCCTCTTCATCAAGTGCTTTCCTTTTCTCTTGCTTTTGTTCTTTGTCTTTCTGTTTTAATCTTATTTTGGCCTCTTCATCAAGCACTTTCCTTTTCTCTTGCTTTTGTTCTTTGTTTTTCTGTTTTAATCTTATTTTGGCCTCTTCATCAAGCACTTTCCCTTTCTCTTGCTTTTGTTCTTTGTCTTTCTGTTTAATTTTCAATTTGGCCTCTTCATCAAGCACTTTCCTTTTCTCTTGCTTTTGTTCTTTGTCTTTCTGTTTAATTTTCATTTTGGCCTTTTCATCAAGCACTTTCCTTTTCTCTTGCTTTTGTTCTTTGTCTTTCTGTTTTAATCTTATTTTGGCCTCTTCATCAAGCATTTTCCTTTTCTCTTGCTTTTGTTTTTTCTCTTTCTCTTTAATTTTTAATTTGGCCTCTTCATCGAGCATTTTCCTTTTCTCTTGCTTTTGTTCTTTGTCTTTCTGTTTAATTTTCAATTTGGCCTCTTCATCAAGTGCTTTCCTTTTTTCTTGCTTTTGTTCTTTGTCTTTCTGTTTAATATTCATTTTGGCCTCTTCATCAAGCACTTTCCTTTTCTCTTGCTTTCGTTTTTTGTCTTTCTCAATCATTTCAGCTTTTTCATTTTCATCAAGATATTTCCTTTTGTTTGCTTTTCGTTCCTTTTCTTTTAATTTTAAAGCAGTTTTTTTAGCTTCAGGGAAAGTTTTTCTCCAATTGGCTACTCTCACATTACAAGGAATAAAAGATGAACCCTTCTTCACATTACAGATCGGGATGTCAGAACCTTGCTGTGAATCATTATTTTTATCAGATAACTTCCTTTTAACTCCTTTCCTTGATGGCATTTCATGTAAATTACCCATATCATTGTCATTTTTCATCATTTGAAGTTTCCATTGTCTCTGTTTCATTATTTCTCTTTCAATAAAAGCATATTGTTCTTCTTTAATTTCATTTTGATGTTTTGTTTTAAAACTGGCAGGGGGTACTGAATATAATGTTTTTGCATTATCTGTTGATTGACTAGTAGATGGTTTTGAAGTATCGTTCTTCCATCTTTCACCATGTTCACACTTCAGATCATCTTCAGCATTAGCAGAAAGTTCTGGTGCATCTTTAGTTTTTGAAGGCACACCAGGTTTGGATAACTCGAAAGTTTTATCACAATCTGTTGATCTCAACTGATTATTTGTGGAAGGTTTTGGATCATTTTTTTCCTCCTTTGCAAGCTTTCTCCTTTCCTTTATTCTTTGATCTGTAGACTTTTTCTTTCTTGGCATTCTAAAAGGTTAGTCTGAAAATAGGTAGTAACTTTTAATATTTATATACCACATGAAATGTTGATCAGACAACCTGAACACCGTTATATTTGAAAATTGTTTCAGTATAGAATAAAACATGTAAAAATAAAAGAGGAATTTCATTTGGACTTATTCAATTAATATGATACATTGTAAAGGTGTAATGATACGGCGATATATCGATCATATTGATCGTGAGGGCCCACGATATGTGTATCATATCGTCACATGTGTATTGTGATACACTGTATGAATTAATTTTAATTGACTTTTTAGAATAGTTACATAGTATACATAACATGAAGACATTAAAAAATTTCATTAAAGTTAGAAATAAATTGTTTATTTTATTCTAATCAATTGAATTTTATATCTCTACAGTTTGTTGATTGATTTTGTAAATAGTTGATATATTTCTTCATTCAATACTATTTCTTATAGAGGTAGGCAACATAGATACCAGTTTATTTATAGTTGACAACTATATCGTGATACATGATGTATTGCATTAATGTATCGTGATATGTATCGTATCGTGAGGTAGCTGGTGATACTCAAGCCTAATACATTGTTAATGAAGATATACAGTAACTGTATGAAAAAATGGAAATTAACTATTGTACAAAAATTATTCATAAAACGGTTAAGCATTTGTTACGGACAGACACTGAAAACAAAGCTGGAACGAAAAGTCTATTGCTGCAATTTTACTTCAAAAATATTGATATTAAAATCATAGCACAACATGTATGTTAACTTTATAACAGTTACATTTTTTTATTAAGCTAGCTTCCTGTCTAGCTTTCAGATAAAATGTCTGTCTGTAAAAAAGAATCATCAACACAAAGATTTCTAAAATGGCAGAACAAGCTTCTTGCATGTGCAATGAAATGTTTATGTCTTGTCAATATATTTTGTAAACTATGAAAACCACAAAGACATATATGTGTTGTCAGTTATTTCTCCTTTCTGATAGAAAGAAAATTTTTTTTTAGCAAAGAAGAATTTTAAATGGAATTTCAAGTGTTAATCTTATGTTCAGGGAATTAAATGTCAGTAATTGAGTTCTGAGAGGAAGGGTTCTCCTGGGTAAAGGTTCCTTGAGTTTCTGCTTCACTCTTCGACATTTGGGGTTTGGCTGGGGAGTCTTCAGAGTCTTGGGATCCTACGATAGGTATATGTGAGGAGATGGATGAATCTGATGGTTCATCAGTTGCAAAATCATCATCAAAAGAGAGGAAAGCTTTATTATAGTTCTCAATTTTGCCCTGAAGATTTGCAATGTGTCTCGACTGGTAGGCTTCTCTTTTCTCTAACCCGTTAATTTTCTGGTTGAGAGCAGAAATTTCCAAGTTAATTTCGTTCAGTTTAATCACATATTTTGAGTTACTAGCTTTCATCAACCTCCTCACTTTTTCAAGTATCCGTGTGGCTTGAGCCACATCCTTTTTCCCCAAATGATAGAGACATGAAGTGATCTGCATGTCAAGGTCATCTCCTGTGGATGTTATTAAATCAGTCAAACTATCCACGCGACGCTTCTTAGCAGGAGTACATGTAGGAGAGGTCATTTTAGCAGGGCTAGGGGTTGCCATTTTAAAAGAGCTAGGGGATGCCACTTCTATATTATGTAATTAAGACGTAACAATTTCCTTGAAAACCTCACCTGTCATGGAAATTGTGAAAATAAAAGCTTTTTAAACATGCATTTGTAAATACACTAAAGTAAAACAAACATATAGTACAGTTCAAGAGACAACGCATTTATTTTAATAGAAGTTCCATTTTTAATGTCAGGGGGTTTTTTTCATTGTAATTTACCACTAAAATGAAAGATATAGGTTTATCATCGCCACACACAAAAAATTAAATCAAATACTTGTTGAAATAATCTTTAAAGAAATGTCTGACACAATCATATATTCATATGCATATAAATTTGTTTGCTTACTTTACTCAATAAATTCTCAGGCTGATTCAAAATACGAAGGTTTATTTCCGGTGCGTTCAATTTTGGCCAACTCATTCTTCGGCGATTTCGATTTTTAAATGAGTTTAATTTGAATGTGCAGTTATTATCACTTATACATTATGACTATAACTTTACTATACAAGCGTGATATATTCATTAATTTTCCAGGTCGATTTTGCGTTCAAAGGCCAATTTCCAACCGTTCTTTTTTAAAGTAAAATTCAGTTTAAGTTTGGCCTTACTAAACACCGCGATTTGGTCCTTGTGTATTGTTTATTGTTTAGCAACTTAAATCAAATACTTGATAAAATAATTTATGAAAAAAATTCTGACACACTCATATAAATATATATATATATATATATATATATATATACTTGCTTACCTACTTTACACACTAAATTCTCAGAAGCAGATTCAAATCATGTAATCACGAACTTAAGGTATATTTCCGGTGCGTTCATTTTTGACTAACTCATTCCTAAGATTTAAATTTTTAATGAGTTTAAGTCCCATGTGCACTGTCATTCTCACTTACATATTTATATTGATGAATTAATTTATGACACAATCACATACAAGATATCTGTGAGCCAATGCTCACTAGTGATATCCCCGGTCTGATGTAAATATGCAAAATAAGCAAAGTCGTCATTTAACAGGAAGTTGACGTCTGATTGGTACAAAAATATATCCCACGATATGGCATGCCTATACAAATACTGTGTAAAAATTTCAAGCATCTGCGATAAACAGTTGCTGAGAATTCTTTGACAAAAATTTGTTTGCTAAAAATAAACAAAGTCGTCATTTAACAGGAAGTTGACGTCTGATTGGTACAAAAATATATCCCACGATATGGCATGCCTATACAAATACTGTGTAAAAATTTCAAGCATCTGCGATGAACAGTTGCTGAGAATTCTTTGACGAAAATTTGTTTGAAAATTTTTGCTAAAAATAAACAAAGTCGTCATTTAACAGGAAGTTGACGTCTGATTGGTACAAAAATATATCCCACGCTATGGCATGCCTATACAAATACTGTGTAAAAATTTCAAGCATCTGCGATAAACAGTTGCTGAGAATTCTTTGACGAAAATTTGTTTGAAAATTTTTGCTAAAAATAAACAAAGTCGTCATTTAACAGGAAGTTGACGTCTGATTGGTACAAAAATATATCCCACGCTATGGCATGCCTATACAAATACTGTGTAAAAATTTCAAGCATCTGCGATAAACAGTTGCTGAGAATTCTTTGACGAAAATTTGTTTGAAAATTTTGGTTAAAAAATAAACAAAGTCGTCATTTAACAGGAAGTTGACGTCTGATTGGTACAAAAATATATCCCACGGTATGGCATGCCTTAACAAACACTGTGTAAAAATTTCAAGCATCTGCAATAAATAGTTGCTGAGATAAATGCGACAGAAAATTTTGTTACGGACGGACAGACAGACGGACAGACAGACAGACAGACAGACGGACGGACAGACAGACACACAAGGGTAAAACAGTATACCCCCTCTCCTTCGGAGCGGGGGTATAATAAAAGATTCATGTATTTTTTCTATTATTGCCTGAACAGATATCTTAGACTTTCAAACCCGACATAATGCGGTTAAAAGATGAACCCTTGACACTTTGATGATCATAAAGCGCAACAGCAAACTTGTATATATTAAGTCTTTAAATTTGAACGTGATAGTGAACAGAACATGCACCTAAAAATATGTTTAATCATGTTTTAGATATGAAACGTTTTCCCCAAAAAAAATACAACTTTTTAATCACTTTTTAAAAACTTATTGATTTTTCACAAAGTAATGGTAATGGTAATGCATTGCTTTACTCATGTAATGGTAATGTAATGCATTACTTCAAGGAAATTAAGTAATGGTAATGGTAATTTAATGCCCAAATTCATGAAGTAATGGTAATGTAATGCATTACTTTACAATGTAATTCGCCCCAAGCCTGCTTGGTGTAAACGTTTATTTATCTCCCGTAAAAGAAAAGGAGGAGGTTTTATACTTTACCATTCTAGAAATAATTATTAAGAGGGTTTTATATTATTATTCTAGAAATAAATATTGAGTAGTGGGTCAGAATTTTTTCAGTTTGTTATAAAATTTGTAATAACCAGAAATGCACAAACATGACTTATAGACGAACAAACGGAAATACCTAAATTAATATTCTCAACTTAGAGTAAAAGCGGGGGACGATACAACTGTATATTACATTGACACAAAAGGAATCCTAAAGAATCTATATAAACTCAAGTTCAATAAATAATTAGATAAACAAATGTTTAATAAAAAACCCTGAAACACAAACGCATAAAAATGTCAAATACTTTGATGGGGAAAATATACATTGTAATTTAGAAGTCGCGTGCTGGTTTGCTTAAATTAGAAAATACAGATTGTGAAGGGTGTTTAGTTTTTCGGGATCCCTCAGTTACTAAACTGAGTTTGAGATATAACAAAAGAACTTAATTACAAACTACTAAGAAAAATTTAACTACGCAAAAATAATAACTCCGCCTGAATATGTACAAGATCGGCGTAATTGATCAATTATTTCCTAATTCGTTTGAGTAACAAAAATCACTTTTTAAAAGAAAATCACTTACAATACTAAAATTATAAAAACTACAAAGCTAAAACTCTAACTCTACTTATGAACGATTTAAATAACCAAAACAAACTATACTTAACTAATGAGTTTCAATCAGTATTTAACAAATGAATATCAACCAACTCCAAGGAATGCATACTCAACTAATGAGTAAACCAGATCCAATGTGTACCCAACAAATGAGTTCTCGATCGAACGATGTGAGTGCTCAACAGATGAGTACTCAATCACTGTGTAGCTAAGAAAGTGTAGTAAGCTCGGCACACCCCGCAAGAGGAAGGAAACTTCCACGTTCTCTTATGGGAATTTACCAGGATACTAACCTTTTGCAACACGTCTGCTTGCTTCTGAAGTCAGAACTACTCTGATCTTATGTTGGTGATGCGAAGCTTATATACCCTTTTAACGCGGACGTCTGAGAAAACATCCCTTTATCAGGAGCGGGAAATTCAAATAATTAAATCTATATACATTACTAATTCATAAATCATTAAATCAAATGAAACTGATTTTATTGTGCAATATACAAATATATATTTACAGATATTGTTAATAATTTCTTACCATGTTAGCAGCTCCATCACACCCAAATTTAACCCTGTTAGATAGATCTAACGTTAGTTATTGAGATTGTCCAACACAAATGCATGCAGATCTGTAGCACAAGTTGAGGAGGGTTCCCCAATGTAAAGAACTTGTGTGTCCATTTACTCTGGTTACAAACTCGAACAAACAATGTTTTCTGTTCAACACACCCTTCATCTGTTCTTCCGTCCATACTAAGACTGTAAAATTTGGCATTTTTCACCACTTCTAGATCTGTTACTTTCGTCTTTGCCTCCGATATATATTCCATGAAAGTTGTGGCTGATTTTCAGTTTGAGTAAGTTTCTCCAACGTCTATGTTCTTGGCTTTGTCCAATTCAGTTAGCCAAATAATATCTCTTATTGGACTGTTGTTTTTTTTTTTACAAAGGCATGGATGTACATTTCAAAAATGATTTTATAGTTGGTGTCGTTTATGTTCATTAAAAGAAATCTGTGTTTGCTTTGTCACAGTTTGTTATAAGGGTTTTCAATTGCTTAAAAATGTGCAACTGCGTCTGTATGTTGTTTGGACGATTCATGGTCCTTTAGAGCTGAAGTTTTAAAATTTGAACAAGCTTTGATGAAGCTAATTGGATGATTTCCTCTGTGTTTTCCAGTGGTAACAAAATTTGTGCAAATCAGCACATTAGCTGTTTCTCATTGTCATATCTAAACCACTTTAGCTCTTTGGTCCAATTTTCATTAAATTTTCTCGATATCTTTTTTTTTGATGATGTATCATGTCCTGTTGCTTTCCGTTTCTCAGTTTTAAGCAAAATTGCCCAGATTATTTGCCATCCGTTATGCATAAATATGGTAAACAATGTCTGAACTTGGTTATCGGGTGCGTTATTCAAAACCGGAAACTAGCATTAGAAATGTAACATTTAAAACCATTGACCTAGTTTCTGGTTTGGCGATAAACCTCCGTAGGAAAAACACAACCAACAACCGTTTAATTCTTTTATCGTAATTTGAATTAATAACATGAAAACAAGTTTTTGAATTCCCAAATTCCATTAATTCCAAGTTCAGTATCAAATCAGCGTGGTTTTAACCTTTACCAGACATCCATAAAAACTATCGGAGATCGCCGGTAATTCGGCACATTTCGCCAACTCTATTTTAGCCTGCCAAAACACTCTTGAGTAGGGACCCATTGTAGTGCTCACAGTTTATACAGCCATATAAATAGAGTTACACCTCGTTGCATAGATACCTATTATGCGTTTTAGCTCTTTGTGAAATTGGTCAATTTTCATACCGTATAGCTTTTGTATAACGAAAAGGCTTTAAATTATTGTAATGTCAAGATATAAGAAACAAAATATACGCTTTGAGAGCAATGTGTGTTTACGACAGGCCGATAAATATATATCTATACCCAGAAGGCGAGTCGGCAATGGGCATAAATTCAGTTTATGATTCCTCTATATTTCAGTATGGAAGTACATTAAGTTTTTTAAAGAAGGCGAGGTGATAACAATCATGTGACGCGTATTCATTACCAATGACGTTCGGTCATTTTATCCAAAGCAAAACATGCCTCTATCACCATCACATTGCGATGATGTCCAAAACGTGGCTTCAAGCCCTACATTATACTGAAACATATGCTCCAAGGTGACAGGAAATCCTTGCATGGAGTGTCAAAGGATTTTCCTGACACAAAGGGTTGTGTACATGTATTCTTGTATTTCACCATAAACCAAGGATAGTATGATGGAATATATACAAAGCCAATTACTTGTAAATAATACAGTGCTTTTAAAATAAAGTGACGTTGTACCGACAAATTGGATCTCTTTGCAACTGCCTCTTTGAAACTTGAACCCGGTAAATTTATATGCAAAATAATTGCATGCGAATGTGACATAACTTTTTTTCGGTAATATATCTCTTTCCAGTGTATACGTAGTCGGCGTTATGTATTAAAGGTCTAATATCGTTTTGATCCACAAAGGATCATGATGTGGAATAGACGTTTTAAGCAATATGAGCTGCGTTTAAATGTTGTATTTTGAAACAACAGTATTGACATCCTCCAGAGTCTTTGTCTGAAATACATGTAGCACTACAATCGATTTGGTAATGTTATAGTCCAATACGTTCCATCATTAAAATTAGCATCATATTAAACAGTATGTTTATAAATTATAATTCGCTTTAACCTAGTTAAATCCTCCGGTTGCTATGTAATTTGATCAAAGTGGTTGTATTTTTTTGTAACAATTAAACACCTCGATGTATGCTCACTATCTTATAGAAATCGCAAAACTCATTTGGAAAAGTCACAGGAGACATTTCAAGTATTCAAAAGCTACACTTGTATCTGGAATCAATTGGTTTTTGATTGTCAATGTTACACGTAAAGATATGGAATATATAAGGTTTAAAGATACATACATGTACCATTGCCATATTGTACATGAAAACATACATGAATAACAAACTGTCAACCATCTCAAAAAGCCATAAAACGAAATACAAATTCAAAGCAGAACAACACAGACCCTAAAAACAATATAGAGGTAGGATAAGGTGCCTAGGAGGAGTGAGCATCCTCTGCTGACCGGCCACATCCGCCGTGTGCTCTTTGTCGTAATCGGAAACAAGTGAAAAGCTGTCAATGTGACGGCAAACCGGGTTTTCTTTTATTTGAACGGTATCCATAATCCATGTTGACCCTGAATTGATAAACATTACCAACCGTATCCAGTGAAATGGAGTACCCTATATGCAACATTTTGCCAAAAATGACTAAGTTCAAAAGCTGGTATTTTTTTCATAAATTATCAGAAATCAAACTCCTAGCAATATGTACACCTCTAATATACGTACAGGTGATCTGCAATAGAACAACTTCTTGTCTTGAAAACTGTAGGAGAAGTTATCCGTACAATGAGGGTACCCTGTATGCAATATTTTGTCAGTTCAAAAGCTGGTATTTTTTCATAAAGTATCGGAAATTTAAATCCTAGCAATATGCACACCTCTAATATGTGTACAATTGATCTGCAAAAGAACACCTTCCTACGTTGAAAACTGTAAGAGGAGTTATCCTTACCATGAGGGTACCCTTTAAGCAATATTTTGCCAAAAAATGACTAAGCTCAAAAACTGGTATTTTTTGCATAAATTATCGGAAAACAAACTCCTAGCAATATGCACACCTCTGATATATGTACAATTGATCTGCAAAACAACAACTTCCTATGTTAAAAACTGTAGGAGGAGTTATCCGTACAATGAGGGTACCCTTTTGGCAGCTGCCCGGCCACCAACCCGCGATTTTCATCAATTTAATAACCTGATTTTTCCGTTGGAAAACCCGGTTAAAAACCTGGAAAAGTCCTGAGACAATCAGGTGATTAATTATCATAATTGTCTAACAATTGGTATGAAAAACGTCAGTCAGCATGCGATCGAGTAGAAGATTGTATTTGCTGACAAGGTTGTTGTATCGACCATAGAACTTACGAAAAGATGGCTTCAAAAGAGAATGTTGATAGTCCCGTTTTGTCAACTTGTTCGTCAGTAGCTTGTCTCGCCTTAAAACTATTCATATGAAGAGAATGCCCTTGTGTATCGAATTAACTGAAAGACAAAAACACCATATGCCGGTGATGAAGGTATATTGCTACATAAGGAAGGAAGGTTGGCTATAGAAAAATGAAGTCATCACGTTTATCAGAAAGTTTTGTTAGGTTACCATCAATGTCCATTTCCAGTAAAATATTCAAATATGAAACAGATGACGCAGACTCTGAGGTACTTTTTTTCAAGTTCACTGGGATATATATATCGAGTCGACGTAAGTATAGAAATCATTGTAAAAATTGTGAATTGTGTACATATTATGTATTATATTTTCGTTAAAGTTATATGTAATCAAATATTATAATAATATTGGGATTGCTTTAATTTGCGCCCATCATATTACAAATTGTGATTAAAACTGGTTTGATTTTAATTTCACTTACACAAGTCGGCCAGTGTCAATCACAAAACTGTTAATTTTTCAATAAAGGCAAGGAATTCATGTTTTGTATATCAATTAGAATGCTAAAAGATTTTATGAAATAAAAGATACTAAAGCATTGAAATGATTTTAATGTACTCAAATCCGTACAAACTTTCCTGAAATTTGTTCACGAAGAAATCATCAGACTATCAGAAATATACAATTTTAAGACATTTATATATCGTCTTATGATTAAACGGAATTAACAAAAAGGCATAATTATTATAAACCGCATGAAAAAAATTATAATGCATTGATATTTTATTCTGAAATTATAAACATAAGATTCTAAATTTATTTAGTTTATTTTAACACAATTACAAGCACAATCTTTTAACCCAGCCGTGATCGACATTTACATGCTGTTTTCCAGATATTGCAGGCGCACACGTATCCCGCACAACACCGTGCAAACCGATATTGACTCTCTGGAATGCAAGGAAGGCCCCATGACATACATGCAGAGGGATTCACAATTTGCCTGCAAAATGAAACAAAGTATGTATGAATATCATCATTTAAAAATCTACAATGTCTTTTTAAAAAAGGCACAATGAATCTCAATTACCCTACCAGATAAACACAATATATCGTAAGATTCATATGATTTAAAGGTAAAATACTACTTTGTATGCAATTTAAATCTCATTTGGTATTTTTTTTTCTTTTGTTTACAAAATGTTCAACGATTGCTTAACCATAACTGTAAAATTTGTAACCTGTGTGGAAGGCAATTATTATATGGTTTTAACAAGCAAGTACTTCTCTTTTTAGAAATGTCATTCCGAAAAGAGAGAGGACCTGGTGTATAGACTATTGCTTTATTTTGTTAGATCGATGGTTAAAGTTTAATTCCGCAGTTATACTCGATGTAGAGTTGATACTCATGGCATGTGAATGGTATCAGCTTTTTATAGCAACTTGACCGTTTTTGTCATGAAGCGATTGCGTTCCCGATATCCTATTGTCGGCATTTTTGAGTAGTTTAGACATTCAGTTTATTTACTGTGACACTGTGTTGCTTTTTTAAGAGACATGGTCACGATTTTGGTCAAAAATTATTTTTCCGATTTTAATGTTAACAATGCTACAGTAAGGCATTTTATAATACGCATCCCAAAACTGATCGTCAGTCGTTGAGTTGTAAGAGAGTTATGGGGCTTACAATTCTTTGCTATGTTGACAACGCTTTTGTTTACAGTTTGAATGTTGGAATGAAAATTCCAGTTTTAGACCTAAAATAAATGTGTTAAACGTTAATAAAAATGTTTATTAATGCTAAATACGAATTAGTAGATAGACGTATCAACTTGAAAGAGATCTTTTTACAGGTATATTTAACCTTTGTAAACAAAAACAGGGCACGAGCCTTGTTTACACGACAAAAAACTGTATCTTGCTTTTACATGCAAGTCTACGACCGACTTTAAAATTTCATTTTATGAATAGAAATGAATTCAAATGCGTTGTAGATGATAAAAACAAAACAAAAAAATAGAATTGTGTTTGTGTTCGGGGGGGGGGGGGGGGGGGGGGGGGGGGGTTCAGCATGTCATACAAAGAAAAAGTATAGCGCAACAGGATAAATACAGATAATCCGCTCTCGGAACCATTTGATAAATATATGACAGCCACAGCAGGTTCTTGAGGTTTGTTTAAGAGAGGGAGACGTCTTATGAACCATTAACTGAACTCCTGCTAATGGGCTAGCTGCATGTAAACATCAGTTCTTCAGTTAATGATATTATTGGCGTGGTTATATTTCTATAAAACAAAAGCTTACGTCGAATCATTTTTGCAGAATAAGGGAGAAAGCTAATTTGGCGAAACGTTTGTCATGTTTGCAAATAAGTTCCACGTTTACACTAAATATATGATGAACACACTATCATTTGAAATAAAACTGTCCATAAGTCCGAAAAGAAGCATTAATAGTAATTAATGTATAGATGAGAGTTACGTGGACCATGCATATGCACAATGAAACAAGAAGTATTCATTTGGTACAATTGTAGTAGAAGACATCTTCCTATATGATATCGTTACTTTGAAATTCCGTATAGCACAGGGTGTCCTAGAATATCTGATACCATTTGAAATTCATATTTTTAATTATTGTTTTCCCTTGGACTGAAATGTCACATTTTCATTGGTTTAAACATAGCACGTGATTGCCTCATATATCTCTATATTTGTTCTGTGAGAAATAATATTAGGCAATATGGCCGTCATTGGTAGACGCTTCGCTTACTCATTTCGACATTTCATTGTATATAATACATAAACCGCATGCCTTAAGTTCTTAAAGTATTTGGAGTAGTTGCCCTTTGAAATTCTTTAAAATTAGACTTGTTGCCCTTAGAATATTGACGTCACATTGTTTTGTCTGGGGCAGAACAAAATGGCAGCGTCGAAATTTGCTCAAATTTCTGCAAAGGAAAGGGAGAAAACATAAAATTGAATAGCAACAAAATATTGTAAGTAAACATGGGTGAAGCAAAGATTTTTAAAGAATATTTGAAAGGTGAGATTGAAAATCTTGAAGAGTTTAAATGAGTTAAATTGGACGAGATGTTAGGCATCTTGTACATGGCTTTGCGTAGATCATCGCTATTTGTGAATAAATATGTCGCTTGATAGTCCTCGGGAAAACAAAACACTTATTAGGTTAGTTACTGACCCACTACGGAATTCGCCTCGCCATCTATGAGATTGATCAACCCAATATATTTCCGTAGTGAGTCAGTAACTAACCTAATAAGTAATATATGGTCAAATCTTGTAAATTGTGACTCATGATCAGATAAAATGTAAAATTATAGTTTAATTTTTCCCAACAAAAAGTGTATGATAAAAACGTGCCTTTCATTGAATTATGATGTTACAAAATTGCATCATATTTATTTGGTTGAAATGAATTTAATTCAAGTTGAATCAGACGAGAGAACAAGCATTTTTCTTTTGAAAACTTTCTATTCAAACAGATCTCATATATAGTTGTTCGATTGTAGGATTATCTAGGGGTAATACATCCAAACAAACATGCAGTGGTCGTTGTTAGGAATTTTACTCATCCAATTGACGTTGTCATTGATGTAATTGACGTCATTCTGACGCACTTTCTTTTTGTTGAGTTGTTAAAAACAATTCTCAAGTTGTCAAAAACTTATGACTGTTTGTGAGAGTTGTCGGGTGAAAATTTACATCATATACAATTATGAAAATGCCTTTGATTATTCGTTAAATAAATCTAATTAAGGTCAGACGACACGTTCCTCAAAAATCTTTTTTGTATCTCCTCGTAATGAAGAGTTCCAATAAAAAATATTAATTTTATAATAACTTTAAAAATGATCAAAATTTACTTGGATTTGGTTATATGTCTAGATGGTCGAGTGGTGAGAACCGTGGCCGCTCACTGCCAAAAGCGTATAGGTTCTGGAGGTCGTGAGTTCAAAGCCCCGCCCCGGCGGAGATATTGTTCTAATATAGTGAATTTCGCTGTCCTGTAGAGGTTTTTATTTTCATATCAGCAATTCAAGTGTATTTTGAAGAAGATTGTATAGGATATCGCATACTCTAGTATTTTGCAGAAATGCCTGGTAAGGTACCCTAATGTTTTGCAAGAAAGCTTTTCAAAGTAGTAGTAAACCATTAACTAATTCCTGGAAAAAGTTATCTAAAATTGAGGAACATGTCGTCTGACCTTAAAGGTTATTTAAACAGTAAATGGTATCAGATATTCTAGGACATCCTGTATCGAACCGATACATATACTCATGTACACTTTGTATGAATTGATGGCTATGTTGTTGGGTTTCGTTTTTTTTTTTTGTTGACCTAAAAACTTTTTACAAACCTTTTAGCTGTTTTAAATTCTTGCATGATATCATCTACATACGCATCGTCTCCATCTGTAACAAATAATGTAGAGATAAGATTGCCGCATAACATACTGATTTTTACATGGTGTAAACATATATCAAAGAATGTGGACATTTAAATTGAGCCGGTTTGTGTATATATATATATATATATATATATATATATATATATATATATATATATATATATATATATATATATATATATATATATATATATAAAACACTGTGACGGATGATTATGCCAGTGCCAATGTGAAATTTTTGCACCCGCTTAAGTTGCATATGTCGAAAAATTCAAATATGCCATATGATAAACCATTGTTTAAAGAGTTAACAAACACCTGTCTGGTGAGATATTTACCTTTAAAAAATAAATTCCTATAGGAAAATAATTTTTTCTATAGGAAAAACAATATTCCTATAGGTAATTTGAAATATTGGAATACAAGAACTTCCTATAGGAATTTCAATCCCTATAGGAATTTCAATCCCTATAGGAATTTCAATTCCAATAGGATTTGTTAAAATCCGATAGGAAAACTTAATATCCTATAGGAGAACTACATGTCTGAATCAAATTCCTACAGGAAATATCATTCTCCTATAGGAAATATAATTCCTATAGGACAATTAAAAATCCTATAGGATTGTCAATATTACCTGTAGGAGAATCAATTCTCCTATGGGAATTATCATTTTCCGATGGGATATTAATTTTTAAAGGTAAATATCTTACCTGTCAGATGAAATACACCAAAAACAGAAGTTGTTTTATACTCTCTAGACAATGGTCTATCATTTGGTATACATGGATTTTTCAGACACTGCATCTTAAGCGGGTGCTAAAATGCCACCTTGGCACTGGCATAATTATCCGGCACAGTGTTATATATATAAACCACCAATTTGCAAAACTGTTTAAAATTTCATGTTATATGTCATCTTGCTCCTTGAAACGGAACATCTAAAACATCACACACTGAATATATCGCTTCGTTTTTTAAGAACTATAAAGCCACAGGAAGTTTGTCGAGGTAATATCTTGAAAAATCGATCTCACGATATTCATTTTTGTAGAATGACAACTAATTTTTTTTTACCGATTAATTAGAACCCAAAGATGTTTCTACTAGATGATAACGTGCAAAAGCGCAAGGAATAACTCTAAATACATAAATGGGCTTAATTTGTTTTACAATTTTTGTCCGCTTTACATTGTGAACATTATTTTTTATTTTTAATAAAACTGAAATGAAAAGGAAACTAGTTTGATTTTTAGACGATTGGACATGGATCAAAATCTAAACTGCAATTGATTATATGGAGCCTTAATTCTTTTTGTTGTAGCTGACTAAAAAATTACAATCTTTCTGGCTTTTAAGTGTTTGTTCCGTATGCAATATATTGTAGCAACTGTAAATTTTTTATTAGTTTTTTTTAAATTATCTATCATATGAGATGTCAACCCTCAATCGCATTTACAACGCATTTCATTCTGAAACGTTTGATTTTCTATGCGATTTGAATATTTCAATATAAGAAAACAGTGGTATTTTGCTCATTTAGGATCGAAGTGAAAACACTTCAGATTTCCGGAAAAGAGTTGTTCGTTTATGTAAAATTTAAAAAAAAGAAATAAACCTCCAACAACGCTACGACTGTTTTGACAGTATTTTTTCACAACTACGCACACTTATATAAATGTACAAGTTACAATATCCTTATCTTAATTCCTTCTTTACAAAAATCTAGGCTATTTGTTGTTTGTTTTTTTTTGTATATGATTGCTGAAAATCATATTGTTTATTACTTTTAGAATCAATCTATTCGAAACCCTAGGGTAACCACTATGGAATTTTCATAAGTACAAATATCGAATTAACAACTGAAACAGTTTGCATGTAATAAACATATCGAGCTCAATACTTTGCTTAGTCCTGTGTCAAACCAAATGGTGTTGATCGTTCCCTGATATAGATACAACCAAGTATCTAATAACCAATACCGTCGATAGGATAACCAAATTAAATGAGCAATACTCTGTATTTTGGAAGAAAAATAATCATTATCAAAATAGGTATACCGACAAGCCAGATACATTGAACCTAATCAATTTATATCTTAAGAAGATTAGTTCGGGGCTAAGTAAAATGGACTTTGTGGTGATCTCTATATCAAATGTACTGTAACCAGTTGTGTGAATGTGGCAGTAATGAGTTCATGAGTTCAAACATAACGCCAATTATTCCAAGCAAACAGAGCTTTCGGAATGTTTATTTATAACTGGTTTAAGAGTTGGCGGTCTGGCGTGTTGCTGGTTATGTCAATATGGATATCAATGCATCACTGTCGTGCATTTTTGTTACGTTCGATGTGAGCTTTATTGTTACATTACGGAGATGCCATGCAGTTCAAGTTAGTCAGTGGCTACTGTATACAGGGTTTTTTTCGCTCATGTAATTTTCGTCCTTCTACAATTGCCAAAAATATCGCCCCGTATTGAATTCGCCCAGACACAGTTGTGTTTTGATAAAAAAAAAATTGAGACATTGGAATTCGCCCAGTCTTAAATTCGCCCGATGACAACAAGGGTGAAAGGGGCAAAAATAAAACGGGGGCGAATATTTTCCTGTATTCATTATATTTGTTTTAATATAATTTCTATATTATTCAATATTATATTACATGTACAAATAAAAGTAAAAAGTGTTATGCGGAATAGTTTCATGTTTTAATTGATTCAGTTGTAGTTTTTTTCTAATTTTATATCTTTCGCGTCTACTGCCTCGCTTTCTCTTTTATACCAAGTCTTTAACACCTCAAGTAAACGATTTGTTATACTGTTATAAAATAGAAAACTAAAAACGTAACCAGTGTTGTATAATGTAAGTATAATAATACAATAATCTGCTTTCATTTTTCGTAATAAAGATTCGACCAATGATGTTTTAATGATAACAATACTATAAAAAGAGACCTTTTAAAGAATGAACATTAAAGGCATTTTCAAATTTTCAATAGCTCTGAGCATTTAAAGTATTTGCAGTTGAAACATTAAAATAAACAAATTATAGTAAAAATTATTTATTCTGAATGAATCAGAAATTTTATTGATTAAACCTACAATCTATTATACTATAAATATGATACTTAAAGAGTGCACAAACTTTTAATCAACGGTACATCCTTTCACATAGTCTTGTTTGACAATTTGCCTTCTTACCTCATCAACTTCAGAATTCCATAAAATATTGAACTAGAGGTACATTAGGCAAGTTCACAAATGAAACTCTTCGCTTAGAAAATATTAACTCAAGTATTTCTCATTGACATGTAATGGATGCACATTTTTTTTAAATGACCTTGATCTTGCAAAAATGACCAGAGCTCATGGTCAGTACATATTTTGATGGCACAGACAATCTTTGTGTCACACTCTAGCTTCCTATCTTTTTCCTTTACATTGTATGGCCTTTACAGGATTAATCAAAGTACTGAAAAGCGCTAAGTCGGGAAGAAAGTGTTAAAAATATATCGATTGATATGAAAATACATGTAAAGAATCATATTGCTCGTTATTGAGAAAAATGCACTTACTCAGAATTCAGAAATGATGTAGAATTTGGATCTGTCTCAGTTATAGAATGCATAATTCTTTTTAATGATTAATGCATGTTGTCGTGTTACATGAAAACAAAATACTGATGACAGACTTTTTAAAAAATCATAACAAAAGCATTTCGCAATAAATGTAAGCATAAATGGTTATCAATTTGACTGTAAAGTCAAAATTTACAATTTACAGTATAACAATCTGCCTTAAGCCATGTTGAAAAAATGCTTGATTTTAAAATTTTAGCAATTTCTGGAAATCGATATCATTTGTAGTAATTTTATAATGATATTGCTTGTTAGTTTTAAACAGATTTCGCAACTGTTTAGCAGAGCTGCAGAGTGCGTGCTTCTTGTGAAGAAAATAAAGACAGATCTGCCTTGCAGGGAATGCTACCTATTCTTCAAAATATAAGATTTGGTATTTGAACAATATTTCCAGCCTTTTTTTTACAATACACCATGCAAAGACCCCTAATGTATTCACATTACCTGATGTTAGAATATCAAAATGGAGTCGCTTCTTTTCATTTAAGCATCAGCTAAACGGTCTCTTCTGAGGTATATTTTAGGGTATATCATTGAATTTGATGAAGTCTAGCTCACATCTCATCAGACGTAAAAAGTATCGTGTTTTTAACAAGTTTTATTAAAAGGATGTTGTCATGGACGCCTATGCAGATGTCACAACAGTATTTCACCGTACTAGGTTCACGTATAAACCTAGATGAGGCAAAACCATTCCCGAATTCTCCTTCGAATTTGGGCCGTTTCCGCCTGCAACAGGGGCTACCTTTTTATGGATGAAAAAAATAATGTGTAAGATGTCTGACTATTCACGTTTTGAAAACAATGCGAGCTAGGTCATTTTTTGTGATGTGTGTTGCTTTTTATGGGAAGAGGGGTGATAAGTTCTTGGCTTGTGGTCTTGTGCTTTTCAAGCACACGTGTAACTTCGACGTAAAAAAACCTCTCGTGCCTTGCTTGTGTTTTTGATACTAAATTGGAGAAGAAGTGTTGTTTTAAAAAATATCAAAAAGATTTTCGCAGAAGTTTGTTTTGAATTTTTAACTTGTATCTAAAGATGCGCATTTATGGTAGGGATATATAGTAAACTTTAATACTGTAGTGATACCTGCAATACATACAAGGTCTGCCGGAAAGGCCCGAGAAGTTGCCATTGGATGGAGGAACTGTTTTCACCAGCGTAACAGAGGTCGTATTAAAGAAAACCCGTAGCCATGTAATAGGGTACGGGTTCTTTTAGAAAAATTGAACTCAGATAGAAAACTTTTAGTATATTTTCGACGTTATCAAGCAATATTAAATTGGCAAGAAGTTTTATTTCATATATACCAATATAATGGGTATCACATAATAAGCGAATTCATTTAAATATCTAAAAGTTATATTTAATTCATAGCAATGTTGAATCTTACACATTTTTACTGTTACTAAGTGTTTTTATTAATGCGTAATTTGTCCATACTGCACATAAATTAAATCATTAATAAAATCATATTTGCAAATTAAACGAGGTAAGCTGGTATCATTTTATAAAGATTATTACATATATTTACTGTAGTATTTCAAGTAACTCGACAGTTTTATTTTTTTCATAAATAATAATCAAATCATTGGTTTTGGATAATTATAAAATTACATATCAATGCAAATTGAAAGAAAAATATTTCTGAAATATTGCATACAGGAAACAAAGCCTAAAATAATGTTTATAAAAAGCAGCACAAATTATCGTGAAAAGGGCCCGGTGTTAATTGAAAAATTTTATATATATAAATTCTACATTTTTATATAAAACATGGTGTTCATAACTGTAACACATTACATTTAAAAACACTCAAAACCTTGATATTGTACAATTATTCCAATTATTACTAAACACATAAAACACAATTTAATGCATATAACATCCATTTTTTCTCGAAATAAATCATTATGACATGGCTTTTGGAGCACCCGTATCCGATATAATTATAATAATGACATTTAAATGAAACTTATTGTTAATTTAATACGTTTTTTTTCATAAGAAAGATATGGACCAAACACAAACTATTAATAGTTTTTTTTCTTACAGTGACCTTGGACTTTCCATAAAAAACTTGGATCAAAATTATGACACACCCTCAAATCATTAGCAATCTTTTTGTGAAATAGAAACTTTTGATGTTTCTCCATTAGAGAGATATAGACCCGACACTGCATTTTTCCATTCAGTAACCTTGAATTTACCTAAATGATCTTTGGTCAAAATCATGACACATTCTCATGTCATTCTGACATGTACGCAATCTTTGTGTGAAGTAGAAACTTCCAATGTTTCTCTGTAAGAAATATATAGACCGGACACGATTTCACATTTTGACGGACATACAAACAAGTTGATTCCTATATACCCCTTCCCTAGACTTTGTTTGCGAAGACATAAAGAAGTATATTACTTAATTTAGATGACAATGCTTAATTAGGTGTTGGAAGAAGAATTAATAAATGTCCTAAGTACGAGATCAATGAAGGGTATATGTATAACATCACCGTAATCGTTCTCTTGAACTTCTATCTTCGGCGTACAAGTGAACTGTTGGTCCTTCACCCGAATTTTTCTCAGGTACACAGTGGGAAGAAGCTCTGTCATTCAGCGAACTGAAAGGTCATGTAATCGTCTGGTAAGGTGACTGAGTGGCATAGCTTTGCCATTAAGTTACATTTCAGTCATCTTTCAGTTGACTGTATGACAGAGTTTCATTCTATGAATAATACTTATGAATATGTTGCCCTGATACCCAGTCAAAATTTTAACTTTTCGTTCAAGTATAATGAGCGTGGTGTCTTACGACACTCTAATGGACTGGGACCATGCGCGGATCCAGAAAATTTTTACAGGGGGGGTCCGAAGGATAATTGTGTCTGCCAGGGGGGGTCCGAGGCATATTTTCGCGATAATTTTACTATGTAAATTTAATAAATTTTCATTTTCCAGGGGGGGTCGGGACCCCCCCGACCCCCCCTCTAGATCCGCGCATGGGGACTATAATGTCACTAGGTCTATACAAAAGATTCTTTTTCTCTGCCATGGTGACTGCATCGTACTTGTTGAATAACATTTTTGATATTGGTTCTGCCTATAAAGATCGTATTCGCGATATCCTCTTTGTCGAAAATGGATACGATTACATTTCAAACAACGTTCGACTTTGTCCTTGTATATTCCTTTAGTCCCTTGTAAAACCTTGCAGCATGAATCTTGCATCACAGCAATTGCATTCTAGTTATCTAAAGATCCTTACAACATTAAATCGTCTGGCGCTATTGTGCAACTGAGTAAGCGGATAAACGAATTTGTATATATTGAATTGAGTGGAAAAGACTGGGGAATCATTTAAAATTATTACAAAATTATTTTAAATCCATTTCATGACTTAACACAAATTTGATTATCTAATACATGTAATATGTTATCCTCACGCGCTATGTTCATTTAACTTTTTTTTTTCTATAGAATTATTACACCTGAAGGGATTGGTGCTGTTATAGACTTGAAATCCGAACACAATCTCATTGTCAAGAGACGATTGATCACCAAGGTTTTATCAATATAAATCCAACAAACATTTTCGTTGAATAACATGAAGTTTTAATTTCGATCTTGGAAATGCAAATTGCCTATCGAGTTACAATACGCGAAAGCCAATGAACATGTCAAGTCATCTTTAGAACCATTGTTTACGAATTTTTTTATGTCCTCTAAAATGTGTATTTTATCGAATCGACGGAAATCAATGTCCACGAATAATATTAAAGCTACTGGCTTTCGCGACATATCGGTTTGGGAAATCAAATTTTATATATTGCTTCAACAATCCATGGAGTTAACAATTGCTTTTCAAAGAAAAAAAAATGTGTTGCAGATTGTTTTGCTAACTTATAAAACATAAGTTTCATTCCAAACCAAGTGTTTGAAATAAGTAATTATAGCATTGTCGATAGAAATAGGTTTCTTAAAAAAGCAACTTCATTTTCACGAATAACAGACTTAGTCTATGTTGGAAAGAAAAGAAATAATCTACTAAAACAATATTTGAAGATATTTTAAATTATGTCTATCAAAAACGTGTATTAATGTTCAACATGAAATCCGATTAAATATAAAGCTCCTTTGAGTTGTAAATGTAGTTGCGTTTAATTACTAATTGGCAGAGCTGTCATCTGTGAATCTAGTCGCAGCCTCATCTTTTGTCTTTATGGGTAAATGTATATGAACATCATTATAAGGCGCTTATATGTCTTCCTTCGCAGTTGAGACACCAATACATAAACATTTTTATTACCCAGCGTCCATTACACTACAGAAATTTGGTTTTATGATGAAGTAATGATAGATGAAAAGCAATGCCACTGAAGAGCGAGAAAGGCATTTATGCGGTATTGTCAAACAATGTGAAGATCAGATTTGTCACATGATATGAATCGCATTCAACACGCCAGTCTCGAAGAGTTTGTTAAAAAGAGAATGGAATCGATATCAAATGGAGTTTTCTCCCAAAATGTCATTACACTCCACTGGCTTCGGTAACGTTTTATTTTATAACGGCTTTCGATAGTCGTTACTTTGGATCCAGAATCGATACTAACTTGATGGAAAAGTTTCAGTTATTCATCACAGATTGCAGATGTTCCAAAGTTTTAGAGCAAAAAAGTTTATTAAGTGTTATAACAATCATACAATGTATAGACTGTCTTTTAGTTAACAATATAATTGAACAAGCCATTCTGCAAAAGAGATCAGAAAGTGAAAACTGTGTTTTCATTTCTAGATCTGGGCATATATACTTGATGTAAAATTAAAACATATCTTATTCTTAAAGTATTTTAATTCTTAAATCAATGCAAATGCAGAGCAATAATTATCGTTAAAACTGACGATATAAGCTTAAGGATTTAAATGTATACCTAATTGAAAATTAGGAGGCAAGCGAATTAATATCAGATTGATTTTTTTTTTTTATAGAATGTTTATCATAACTAAAGATTATAAAATACAATCTTTTCAGTTTTTCGTCGATGTTAAATAAAAACGATAATGTATTTTAATTTGTTTTATTTTAACATAAATTTTTATAATTGCTACACTGTAAAACGTTAAAATTTGTATACAGCATCTTTTGGAGATGCCTTTTTTTCGGTTTTAAAAGTGCATTTTTCGTTTTTGAATTTTAAGTTTTGCAAACAAACTAAAAGAAATACAAACAATTTTAAGTAGAGTCAATATAATTATTAAAAAAAACCCACTCAATTTGATCAATGAATGCTTAAAATTTCGTCATTGAGATTAAGAACAATTTTTATTTGTTGGTTTTTGTATAGAAACCTCGTGCATAAAAGAACTTAGACTTTTATACGATTCATATTATCCTAAAAAACCTATTTAGTTCCATTCAGGAGTGCGGTAACATTATTTTTATTATTAAAACTGTGAGAACTTCATACAGTACGTTATGACCGGATGTAAAGTATTTTGTAATAACTTAACGGATTTCTCTATCTTGAATTACATCAACACTAGTTAACCATTTGCAAACACATGTTTATGTGTGGAATTTACATGATTGCTTTAGTATAAGCTAACGAAATAAAATACTTATAACTATAAAACAACAATCTTAAAGTTTATTACCTAATGTATACATGTATAACGTAGATAACTATATTTGTTTTGTTTTTAAAACACATGTGATTCAGATACTCGGTACCCTGACGGCGTCGTATGTATATACACAATTTAATTTGATTCTTATAAAGAGCACGTGCACTGAACCACACCAGGAACTCCTAACAAAACGATTTGCAATGATGATGTAAAAGGCGCAGCCAACGACAGAACAGGAATATTGACCGTGTAATAAGAGTAAACAATGATTCATGATAGATTATCTAATGAACCTATAGAATAATCCCTGTGACGAATATTTGTATTGCAAGTAATTGTCACCAAGTGGTTGAAGCCAAAGGTTAATATGGATATATCGGCGGCGAAATTACAAAAGAATAACAAAGGAAGACCGATTACTCGGTATGATAAATCCATTGCACTAAGTTATTCAATACGGTATTAAGGGAAATGAATGATGGTGTGCCAAAATGGTCAAATCATTAACGATATTACAAACTCTGTTTGAAGGGTTTTTAGTTGAGTTTTTTTCCATCCGTTTACTAATCAGCTCTTTTGTCTCGTTTAAAAGAGAATTTAAAAGAACCGCACAAAACAAGCAAATAATAAAAAATTGATAAAAAAGCAAACTATGTCTGCCAAAAAATGTAATTTCTTAAGGATGGTTCACGGTTTGTTAATGTCATTTTTTCATTTTCACTGCTGCAAAAATACAAGTTTATAAGATTTTTATTTTGCGATGATTTTTTTCACGATTAATCAATTATATAATACATAGAGTTACCTTAAACAAATGTCTTTAAATTGATTATCTAGATATTGTTTTCTTTCAACCCTTTTTATCATCCATTCATTTGCTTATTTTAATAAGGTCATTCAATATGCCAAAAGCAAAAATGCCAAGTTAGCATTGACTATGTAGGCGAGTGGGTCAATTCTAAAATTGGAAATTTTAATATAGTTTGAACGAACATTTGCTTTGAAATCGGTCAAACAAATTGATTTTTGTCAGTGGCCTCTCGGATTGAAAAGGTGAAAATGAAAGTTCAAGAGTAAGCTATTTTCATTGATATTGAAATGAATTTGGACAGCTGTCTTATTCATTTGTCCTATTCAACTTGCAGGATACGAATTCGAATGGATTTTAATTAGTTGTCATTTCCAGTTACAGGATTGGCAAAAAATCGATGCTCATTCTTACATCACAAAGACTGTGATGACTGTTAACGGTCAGTATGAATATATTAAGGTGCAATGCAGGTCAAATTAAATACTATATTATTAAGCCCGTCAAGCCCTTTGATAGAGTATCATACAAGCATTAAAATGGATTGAAATTTATTGTGGTTTTTTTGTAACTAAAATATTGCTGACTTTCGCCGATAGTTTGATTTTTATAAAAGGTTTGCAATTTGGTTACTTATGAAAAATTATTAGGCAGATTTCTAGGTTTTCAAAAAAATTGTAAGAAAAAGTAAATTACTTTGGCAAGAATTTGTTAAAGTTTTTTTCCATATAATACTACATATTTGTTCACAGGAATATTTTGAGGAAATTGTTGTATCTTAATCCACAACATTGCTAACTGGTTAAAGATACAGAAAATGGTTAATCCAGAAATATATTTTTTCTTTTTCTTTTTGTAAAACCATCAGAGCTAATTTACAACAGTATACAACAAATGTAATCCTTTTCAAATTAGAATGCATTTACTACATGTACGAAAATGCGAATGATGTATCTTTGAAAAATGACATTTACGTGCAATTAAAATTCTACAAATACATGTATACATCAATTGGGATATAACTTAGCTGTTTTGAATATTCAACACGTTGAACACCTTTTTTACAGATTTTTTTTCAATACAAATGAATTCATACAAGTTTTACGTTTCCAGACGTCCCATAAAAATGGATTATGTGCGTAAGATAAAAAGATTAAGTTTTAGGAGTTCAAGTTCTATTGTTCTATTGACCCGCAATACATGTAGGACTGCACGCCAATGATGTTATTAAAGTTCTAAATTTCGGTCATTCAGTTCGTTTTAAAATAACTTGACATTCATAAAAATAAGAAGTTATTAATGCACAGTTATTAATCTCTTTTGTTCATTGTTATTATTTATATACATGCATTTTCATGGGGTATTTTTATATCTATAGCACTGTTAACTGATTTTGTGTTTTACTCAATATTATGACCATATAAACGTAACCGGTCAGCATGAAAATGATGAAAAGTGAGCAATGTAAGTGCTCAGTCTTGAAGGTCGTTATTTAGTGTACTAAATAAGTACGTGTAGGTCATTTCTGAAAAAATAATAATGATTTTGCAAACTGGCTACATCCAGAGCTCCTAAAAAGGAAGTCTAAAAAAGGGCCTTAAACGACCACAAATGCGGAACAAAACACGTCACGGGCAGATCATATTTTGAATGGTACAGCCAATCAGAAAGCATTTTCTACGCAATCAGATCCGGTTATCTCCAAATCAGATGGATAAATAAACGATGACAAAAGCAGAGCACTGTATTACTGAACAATCGATACGATAATTGTGTTAATCGCAAACGATATTATGCCAAATTGCAGCGCGGTTCTGACGATAATATCTGTAGTGATTTTGATCACGAAACAGATCTTAACAATTTACTGCCCGTCCCTAACAAGGTTACTGTCTCATTTAATGAAATTAATGTCGTTAAAATGTCGAAATTTTCAAACTTAAGTATTCCTGCTCGAAAACGGTAATTAATCTTTATGGCATTTTTTTTACGAAAACGCTATCAAAAACAAATAATCGCGATATGTATATAAATCTTTATTTTGTTATAATTTGTTTAAATAACTGATGTGAGAGTGCCGAACAGAGTTGAGAAACTTATTTACTGATGAGATAGAGCACGAAACGTAGAAAAAGACTTTTCATTAAATCAGGACAACAAGAAAAGTACCGTGTTATTTACTTAAATGGGTTTTTATCAAGGCTTTATTTTAACCATGAATATATGATGCGAGTTGGGGGGGGGGGGGGGTCTGTGTGTACATATGAAACTAGGATACGCTTTGAGTTGTTATTAGCTCACCTGAACCAAACCAAAGTTCAAGTTAATTTTTCTGATCACCTGTTGTCCGTCGTCCACACCTGAACCAAACCAAAGTTCAAGTTAATTTTTCTGATCACCTGTTGTCCGTCGTCCACACGTATGTATGTAAACTTTTCACATTTTTGACTTCTTCTCTAGAATCACTCGGCCAAATTTAACCAAACTTGGTACAAAGCATACTTATGGAAAGGAAAATCTAAAACCCTTGTTAAATAGAAGATAATTCCGCAAATAAAAAGGGGCGCATATCTTAATTTTTTTTCTCAAGAACCGCTGCACCAGAAATGCCAATATTTACACCAAATTTTGAATAAATAGTGAGGAATTTATTTGTTATAATATCGATCACCAAAATAATACTGAGGCCTCAAGAGGTGTTAAAAGTTACAATATAATTACATTGGTGTATTGTTTAAAATCTTATTCTCAAGAACTACAATGCTTCAATTTGTGAAATCACCATACAATCACCTTCAAATAGTTCAGATTCTAGATTATTAAACCCGTGACGCTCTGACATACTGTATGCTGGGGGTCAAAGTTTAGCATAGATCATGTTGGGCAAATGTTTATAAATCTCCTTCTCAAGAAAACCCGCATTTAAAACGTATATATAGTGGAATGGATTTAAGCAATGACAATCGGACTTAAAACTGGTGCCTCAACAGGAATATTTTTTTGCTATGTATGCTTCTGTTCTCAGGATAACAGAAACCTTCTTTCATTTTCATTTATGGCTTATTTTACAATTTTGTTATCTTTAGTAGGCATAAAATTAAAAGACGCAAAATCAAGGCCCGGACAAACAATTTTTTCCCTTGAAAATCAAAAAAAGGTTAAGTTTCCGTCATATATACGGCATTTATTTGAGATAATGTATAAAAGAAAAAAAAACACAACTTAACAAACCATGCATGTCTACATTAAAAAATGCACTTTTTATACAACTTTAATTAATGATTTTATATTTTTAAAATTTAATTAACTAAGTGTATTAAGACCCAATAAAGCCCATTCTTATCTAAAAACAGAAACTGCACTGATAAAAAACAAACTGAATCATGAGAGTTCTCAGGTTTTTTTTATTAGCATCACTGTTTAAAAAACATACTGAACCAAATGGTTAAAAAAAACATTTTATTTGTACATTTCAAAATCGTATATAGACAGAACGCAGGAATGTGCAATTAAAAGATCGGACTACGAAATGTATGATGATTTACCACCATGTGAATCTTACTCAATACCTCAATAACATATTCAATATATATGTAAAAATGTGATCATATAAGTAAATGGTAATTCAACCCAAATAGAACAAGAGATGTTTGTGAAACACTTCTGACCTCCTCCCTTGGAAACATCCACAAAGAAAATGAACGTAAACTGCAAATAACTGGAATTTTTCTAAGTCGAAGAAGTATAACTCTGTCGAAAACTGCTCTATCATACTCATAATCAAACTTGACCTAGATATTATTTAGATACACTTGTATACCAAAATTCATATCAATATGTGCAGCCTCTGCGACGAAAATGAGCGGAAACTGCATATAACTGGAATTTCTCTATGTCCAAGAGCCATAACTCTGTCGAAAATTGCTCGATCGTACCCAATATTTACCTTGACCTAGATATTATCATGATAAACCTGTATACTAAAACTTCTTTCAATATGTTCATCCTCTGCGAAGAAAATAAACGGAAACTGTAAATAACTGGAATTTTTCTACGTCCAAGGGCCATAACTCTGACGGAAATTGCTCGATCGTACCCGATATCGAACTTGACCTAGAAATTAACATGATAAACCTGTACACCAAATTTCATCTCCATATCATCCTCTGCGAAGACAACGAGCGGAAACTGCAAATAACTGGATTTTTCTACTTACAAGGGCCTTAACTCTGTCGAAAATTGCTCGATCGTACCCAACACGAACCTGACCTAGATATCATCATGATAAACCTGTATACCAAATTTCATTTCAATATGTTCATCCTCTGCGAAAAAAAATGAACGAAAACTGTTGGTGGACCGACCGACCGACAGCATTAAAGCAATATGCATTCCCTTCTTCGAAGGGTGCATAATAATGTTAAGTATTACATGGAAAAATATAGAGTATACCTGACCGTTTACATCTCTCCAAATTTGGTCATTTGAATTAGCTAATTGATTAGAACCAGATGTGTAAATTTTGATAATTATATTGGTAATATTGCAAAATAACAGCATTTTGTCTTCTTCGAAGGAAAATACTTGAATGAATATGAATAAATTCTTGTACAAGTACTGTAGGTTAAACACAATTATATGTGTAAAATATAAAATACTTTATTCTCTTTAATCACAGAATATTTAAGGTATTTTAAATATTTAGAAATGTCCCTTAAATGTATTTTATTCTCCTTCAACGGAAAATACTTTGAAAATAGATATTTTTATAATTGTACAATCGAATTGAATACCATTAGATTTGTACCATTTATTACTTTGTTTTTATTTCATAACCTTTTAATAAGGAAGCGATTTCTTTAAAATCCATTTATGTTAATAAAAGTATCATTTTACAGTATTCCTTTCCATCAATTAAAAATGATGGAAAGTATGTAATTCAAACGTAAACATACAATGTTGTAATAAAAATAAACAATTAGATTGGGGTGGTAGTCATTTTGAATATATTTTGTGAAAGGGAATGTGTACAGGTTTACATATATGTATTATGTGTTTTTCAGTGAACAACCGTGTATCATGTTTATTCAACAAGAAAGAAATTTAAATGTTGATGATAAAGGAAATACAAAAAGCGTAAAAATCTCGGTGACAAACGTCAGACACACAATTAAATTTCCGATCCACTGCTTGTAATGTTTCCAGGCACAGAAACAAAAGATCAGATGCGTATCGTTCGACATTTCCGGAGCCCAAATAAATTCTACCATTCTCATTGTTAATCACAAATTGGGATAAGGACCGCGCCACATTAAACCCCCATTGTAATTTCTAACTCCAGAAACGGCGGTAAACTACAGTAATAAAAGCATTCTACGTTTTAACTACCAACATTAAACATCACACCATCTTGAAAAAGTCTTTTAACTTTATTTCTTGCGCTAATTCACAAAGGCTTGTTAATACACCCTTTTACAATAAAAAAATTTGATTTTGATAAATTGTTTGATGTTTTTGCTTTCTTTCTTCTGGTGATTATTTTATTACCCATTTCGCGGGCGAAAGGTGTGTATCTCTTCGCCGCACCTCAACTACTATCATCAACTATGTGTCGCTCCTCAGCTAGTATGATTTTTGGGAGTTGATTTTAATCAACTGTCCTATGCACTTAATCGGGCAAAGCGAAAGTGAAACAGTGTTTAGACCTAAGCACAAATCAATACCGCTGACAACGCTTAGTTCTTGAAAATAATCGATAAATTCGATGCTATGTATTCTGAAGCATTGTTTTTCGAGAAAACTTATTTATTAATACCATGAAAATAATAAGATTTTAAATTGTACAAACAATTTAGATATTTTTTAAAGTCGTATGTATTCCTACGCTAGAATTCAATGTAGTCTCGTCCAACCAGATACTTGGCTGTCTCCGTTAATATCCGACAAAACAGAGCCTATCTTGCTTGTCGGAGATAAACGGAGACAGCCGAGCGTTTGGTTGAACAAGACAAAAGTTATATCTTGCCTGGATCCATACAAATTCTTAGAAATATTTCGATTACTGATACTACTTGCCATGCAAAATCACATATCGTTGATTTTGAATAAATGATAATCGATAAAATCAACTCCCGTCAGTACTTAAGTACTTTGATTTGATCTTACTCTCAGCAAGGAACACTGGCGCCTCAAGGTTTTCCTTAATATGACAGGGAGCCTTGAATGAGTCTTGAGAACGAGCTCTTATATTAGGAACACAATCAAATGACAGAAACTATAATAAAGGTATGCCTTTCAGTTAAGAAACTTCTAAGATTGCTTGGAAATATATAACACTGTTAAGAAAGAAATAAAAATAAAAATTGGCATCTTTATAGCAAAAAATCCCTAAGACTAATGCCAAATCATTTTTATGATAAGTTCATTATCAGAAAAAAACCCAGTAAATTAGACTTTGACATAATGAAAAAAAAAAATAACGAGGTGTATCTAAACTTAAACAGATTTTACAATTTTTTTTAGAATTTCCTAGGTGATTATTTTTGCAAATTATGATTAGTAAAAGGATCGTTTATAGATAGCTTTTCAGATCAAGGCATATTCTAGACTCACTCACCAAGTGACGATTCATTTTTTTGTGAAATTGTCTGCATCGATCGGTATGTTTGAATTATTGACCCCCATAGCTTATTTTGCCCCAAAGTTTTTTTTTTCGCCTATTTGACCTACATTATATATATATATATTTCTTTGTATCATGCTATTTTTTAGTCAAGTATTTTATTTTTTTTCTGCTGAGTTGAGAAACTATTTCAAGGTATACAGTCGTGAAAAGAGCCGCCTTAAATAAATTGCACAAACTAATGTTATCATAATGGAATGGCGTATCAGCATTATAAAAGCGTTTGGAAAACGGATGACTCTGGAGTAGAATCGGAAATAAAAATGACTGACGCAATTGAGCCACGCTTAATCAATTGTTAAGTAATATAAAGGCAATTGCAATTAGATTTGGTTATTGATCTTGTTAACTTTGCGACTGGCGGATATGCGACCATTTGGTCTGACAATACTAGAACATGCTTGGTGGGGGATTTTCAGGTGCTTTTAAATGACAGTCGTCGAAGGGGGATATTATTCGTCAAGGATCAAAAAAAGACTCCTGAGCTCCATTGCGATTCAAATCAGATACATGTATATATCGAGTTTTACAATGAAAGCCTAGCGTTCTATAATATATTTTAAGTCTCAAGAAACGAATAATTTTATAGGAAAATGAACTTATATCAAAACACGTTCGATTGGTTAAACCAAGAATGATCACAATATGACTATACTCTCAAAAATAAAATCGATAGAAATATAGCAGAAGTTAATTTCAGGAAAAAGCATTTCTTTTGTCACGTGATTTATACTAATTCACATTATCTCCGGTTTCCGAGATTTAAAACAAACACAGGCGATATTTCCCACGGCTAAATGCGAATAATCCCGGCAAAAACCATTGGGTAAACTTAAGCATAATAGAGAAGCGAGCTAAATGCCGCTATCGAGCGCTCATTTTGCAAGCGGAAGTGAGTGAGTAATGTGAATTGCCGACGTTTCCATAACACAATAGAGGAAATATGTTTTTGGGGTTGATTAGAAGAAAACGTTTTGATTTCACAATGACTTATCATTTAAATGTATTCTCATAATTTCTGTGCATTTCATACAATGTATTGCTGTCATTTGAGGGTTCTGTGTTTTATTGTCTGGAAAATCTAATGAAAAAAATAACTAATAGTATCATTGCACGATGTGCACTTGATTAAACGTTAGTCCCGTATCGATTCAAGCACGCTTGATATTTCTTCTCTAAACGTCCGCTTTCAAATAACGTGTATTATGGGGGGGGGGGATTCTGTGAAATTGCGTTTTTCAAGTACAAATTATGACAAACACCTAAATGCTTGAATGGGTGATTCAAACATGCAAAATATGTTATATTTGTAATAAAACTTCGTACAGTCGACCAAAGCATATCTTTTAGAGCGCACACCTGGCATAGCAATTCAAACTACTTTAACAACATTAGAATATCTTACCATAGCATACAAATTTCATTGACAATATCATTTGACTTTCATTCTTCATAGCATATAATTGTAAAGCATTCTACATAATTTCAACTTGGTTGATTTTTTTGTCTTTTCATAAAAATCAAATTTACTATGATACAGATTATTTTCTAACATTTCCCTTTTTTTATTTAATAATCCTAGGCATTCTAATAACGGTTTTTGAAAAAGATTCAAACTTACAAACAAATATTTGCAAGAAAGCGTCCGTCTCGCAAAATGAACATTTGTTTTAACATTTATAATATTTGTATTTTTTTTCAAAGAATAAAGGTATTAATTATGTATAAGTAGTATGGGGTTTTTTTTCTATTAAATCTTCCAAAATTTTGGAATACTTCTGTATAAAGAGGTATGTTTGTTAAAATTATACTATATCAGTAAGTCTTTTTTTTTTACATTTCTCATAGCAAAGCATACGGATCTCATAGCATTGCATAGAAATCTCTAAACATATTCTTATCACTGGAAAAGATATACATGAAATGACTACCAGAAATGACTACCAGAAATCATACCCATTTTATAAATTATCACTTACTCCAAACTTTTTCTACAATAACGTCTTGAAATATATAATGGAGTATTTGATTAATACTAAATATCATATAAATGTAAAAAATATGAAAGGAGTACGAGAAAATATGGATCTCGTGAATTAAAACCGAAGAGAAGTGAATGAAAGAGATGTCGGATTTCAAATTAAATACAGTTACTCATTTACACTTTTAGGCTGTGTTTTCCTCCTAACGATGAAGTACATTGTTTAAATATATAGTAAAAGTACTGAGATTTTAGATTTTTGGATTTTTTTCTCTTTCTTTGCCAAATAGTAGTTTATAGCCTAAAATATCATATGTCAAAGTTTAGGCAGATCTGATAGTAAATATATTGACAGGCGAGCCTCCATAGTGTTATAATACGATTTCTCAAAACATACCAACCAGCTGCGATGGTTTTAATTTCACGCCGAAAAAAAATGGTATAAAAATTGAACCGTTTTTGGAAACTAAAGATTGTATTTAGGATGGTTTTAATTTCAAGAAAAAAAAAATGATAAATCGCAAAGACAGTGAAATTAAAACTATCATTATTATTTGAAAATATGTAATCACCCATATACATTTATATTACAACTGCTACTTTTATGTTGACAGAGTTATGTCACCCCCAATACAGTGGTGATTAGCAGTCTCAGCTTAGATCCTATAAACTCATCACAAATCATGCAACTACGAAAAGGCAGAACCAACGAGTCTGATATTAATGGGTATTTCTTTTTTCCCCATGAAAATCGTGCCTTTTCGAACATTTATATATGAGTTAGCTTATGGGTTTGCTTATCTATTATCAAGAATGCATTATTTAGAAGTCACCTAATCCAAACTGTTAACAGTAGGTAGTCCCATGTGGTTGCCCAATGGTACATTATGCTTTTAACTTTCGTAATAGATCTACGGAGGTTTGTTTTTTTCCCAAGGATTGGCCGATGAAAATATAATAAAATCTAGAAGCGAAATATCCATATTCTCCACAGGAAGCAAATTTGATTCCCGGAAATGGCTGACTTTATGAGTTTCGGTGATGGATTGATTCACCGTGTGCTTCAAGTCAATTTCTCCTAATTAGGTGTTACAAAATAAACAAATAAAAGAGAAAAATCTTGCGTGAGTAAGCTGATGCCAGTTAAATCGATAGGAAGGAAAAAATAAAACTATTTCTACGCCAGTTTTGGTATATTTTTTGTTTTAAGAATATAAGAAGAAATACTGCTGAGCACGTATTAGTATGATTTGCTAGCACGTTCAATAGAATAAATCTCGAAAATGAAACTAGTTGTTTATAATGATATATCTGCTTTTTCAAAACGTAACATTAATAACACTTACGAAAATGTTTGAGATTTTCGATGAGAATAACTATTAATTTTACTTCTGTTATCTTCCTGCGGTCACTTTTTTCTATTAGCCATTGTTTTTTGCAGAAAGAAATTTTTACATACCTTGATAACTGGGTCCAGCATGGCTAAGACACACAAATAAGCCTAGAAAACACGACAGAAGTAAAAGTTTCATTTTACAAAAAGCTCTTTCTCTTTCTCTCTCTCAATCTCTGACAGGACTGGTCTCTAGGCAACAAAATTATTCTCTTTGCTTCAGATAACATATAAAAATGATAAATCACGTGGTAGAAAAATAATCAATAGCAATGGTCCATCGAGATCAATTGGTTGGAAGTCGCTTTAAATGCAAAACACTTTGCGTCAGTCGTAGTAATTACTTAATGAATATACATATAGTCTTGCGAGGGTGCTTTCTATTATGTAGCCCGCTGATTAAAAATAACATTTCAATTTAAGCGGATGAAAGCGAGGGACACAGAGTCGAGCTTGATACAAAAAAACCCATTAGATTAAATATTTTTAGAATCACTACTATTTTCTAAAATTGTAGGAATAAAATATGGTGTGGTTGCTTCATATAGAAACGATGAACAATATTTAATAACAGTATGAGGCCATCTGTAAAATCAATGGCGATATTTGGTAACGGCAGCAACAAACCAATTTTGAAAGAAGGCCGATTTGGAATCGAAGTCAATATCATTACCGTGTCTATTACGTATTCAAGTCCTTAGTAATTAACCAAGATACGCTTACAAATTATAACGTCCATTTGCAGTCCCACTCAGATGATCCACGCGATATCACCTTCAACAAGATCTATAATGTTTTGACACATCTTTAGGACCATATTACGGAGCCTTGTTTCATTACTATCGGGTGTCTAAGGCAATATTACTAAATTGCATTTACACTTACGCAACTCAATACTTCACAAGTCTTGTTTATATATATATATATATATATATATATATATATATATATATATATATATATATATATATATATATATATATATATATATACACGTGTGTGTGTGACTGTGTGTGTGTGTGTTTTGAATATCCTTTTAAATTTAACATAAGGTCAAGATCTAGTAAATGATTCAAGACTGTCTTTTTTGATGCTAGAACCATTATGACATTATAATTGATTTGATGAATCTTTCCCCGTATTTTACGGCTTTAAAGGAATTATGTAGAAAAAAAAACAACAGCAATATTTTGACATTTTATATTCAATCACGGGAAAAGTAATCCCGGTACCTATATTCAATTTGACATCATTTTAAAGAGGATGTCAAGAGCTTTTTTAATGCCGTTTTTTTTTTTTTTGAGAGACTAGTACTGTAGGCATTCTAGATATATTTTATTAGTCAAAAATGGATAAAACTCCGAGATTTGCTATTTTTATCCTTCATATTTCATAAAAAATGGCTGTTTAAAAATGATTTTTCATTGTGTTAACCAAACATTAAGTCCCGGTACACCATATGGAACAAAAATATTCCTATGAAGCATCATTAAAAGAATTTATATCTTGAATTTCATAAACCTGTAGGCACCTTTCATTTACTAGATCATGACCTTAAGGCTAAGACACACAAAATCGGCATGCAAAGGCAACACAGAGGATGTGATTGAACAGGTATCATTTTCTAGATTGCTCAAAACACCTTTGAAAAGTTTGCAATTTAGCTAATAATGACTCGATTGTTAACAAAAGCATGATGAGTACATGTTTTGCAATTTTGGTTTGAACATTATCATTTCAAAAAAAAAATGGTTTTGTAATACATGTATGTGAAAAAGGACCAGGTGGATTTGAACTCATGATCTGCGGTTCACAATCCCGATACAAAGCTATGATAATATTCAATCAAATCGATTGATACAAACAATTTAACAAGACTTTAAAATACCCATGTTAAGACGTAGTGTTATAAAAAGTATACTTAATCTTAATGTAGTGAGCTGCGAAAGCATATAGTGTTCAGTGTTGCGTCTATAATGAATACTGTGCCGGTTAAATGTGCAAGTGCCGTGGTGGCATTTTGCACCCGCTGCATAAATCTAAAAACGTAAACATGCAATTTGATAGATCATTGCTTGAAGAGTTTTCAACTATTATTGAAAATTGATGTATCTTACCTTTTAACATTTGAAAAATAAATTCCTTCAAGAAAATATTTTTTTTCTTCATAGGAAAAACAGTTTTCCTCTTGGATATTTGTCATCTCGTACCGGAATAAAAAAAAACTTTCTAAAAGAATATGAATTCCGATTGGATTTGAAAAAATAACCCATAGGATTGTAAAATTCGATGAGAAATCTTAAATTCCTATAGGTAAACTACCTGTCTGAATCAAATTTCTGCAGGAAATATGATTCCTATAAGAAAGAGAAAAACCTAAAATTATTTCTCCTATTAGATTTTTTTTTCAATGGGACAGTAATTTTTATAGGTAATTATCTCACTTGACATGTGAGCCATACTAAAAACAAAGGTTACAGTACATACTCTATAGACAATGGTCTAGAACCATATTGTATACATGATTTCCTATCAGTTTTTATCATATCCTATCGGAAATGAATAATTATAGGAAGTTCTTGTATTCCAATAGGAAATTTAAAATTTCCTATAGGAATATATTTTTCCGATGGGAAAAATTGTTTTTCTTTAGGAACTATTTTTGAAAGGTAAATATATGCAATGATAACAAAGCTGGTTGTTACCTCTTTAAGCAATGGTCTAACATGGCATATTTGAATTTTCAGATATACGCACCTTAGACGGGTGCAGAAATTCCAGCTTGGCAATGGCATGATTACCCGGCACGGTGTTAATGCATGTCAAAGCATTTTTAAATTAGGATTTTTTTAATTATTTTTATTGGCACCCTGTCACGACTTCATCATAATGAACGTATACATGATCGATTAGGGAATATCGCAGCTTCTTATACAGGTCAGGTAAAGGCGACTCCTGAAGTAATGGGTCTTTTTCTTGTTTAACTCAAATTGACGTTTCGGACCCATCTTGTAGACAAAATGTGTTACTTTTTTTTAAATTATGAGAAAACAGTCACGTTTACACTGTAACTATTTCATACAAAAGTACACATTTTTTGTAGATGTAGATATTCTGAATCCATATTGTTTATTAATGAAAGGCCAAACAGTTCATATAAGACGGCGAACCCCATTCACATCTACAATAGCATGTTTCTGAAAATTTTATAAAAGTAAGACTTACCAATGTCACGACAGCCGTCGTGTGTCTAACCAGTCAAGCAATGAGAACAACAATAAGTATTTACAATCTTTATCTATAAATATAAAATCAATAAATTTACAAATATACACATTCACACACACAAAAAAAATAGTTAACAAAAAAAAAATGTTTCTAATATCTGATTCGTCAATGTCCTATGGTGGTATATTGGACAGCAGTGTCCCTCCAGTGTTCCTCCAATGTGTCCTCCTTCGGTACCACGTCCTAAGATGACGGCTTCCAGCGTAGTAAGTGAATACTCGAAGGAGGTTACACGGGTGGTAAGATGTTCAATACCGGAACACTGGAGACTATGGCCGAATCATCACTGGGACATTGCTGGAGCCTTGCTGGAACCTTTTAATTATATATAAATAACAATATTTTCAATTAAACGTTACACTGTCACAATATACGTATTTACCTAATTACCGTAACTGCACGCCACACAATCACACCGAGCAATACTCGCTCTACAAAACCGTTAAGTGTATCAGACCCCTTAACGTATCAAACACTGTCACAGTTAAGCGAATAAGACCTCTTAACATGCAATATAGTTAAGTGTATAAGACCCCTTAACATCACAAAACAGTCAATGTATGACCAATAACGCCATATAAGACTACGAAATATAAACTCACAAATAAACTAGCAAACCACGCCTGTCACACAAACGCACCATAACTCTACGGTAAATAAACAAGTATGTAAAACGTTAACACGAAAATACTATCGAACACGTCTAAGAACAATTACCTAAAGTCCTAAATATTCCAAACAAGAATAAAGTATAAGGAAAAACGAACTTACCCCTAATGGAGATGGTTACCGTAAAAAATACGCTTAGCTATACATCGTGCTACTACTGCAGTGCGTGCAAATGGACCCCGGCTCACTGACCAAAAACATGGGTATTTATAGCATCAAAGTAAACAAACAGAACAGTCCGAGTATAGTCCAATATTGACCAACACCTTAATTGACAAAATCTGATGCACCAAAAAGGCTATGAACATAGAATAAAAATCAGAGGAACCCTACAGGAAAATTGTAAGCATGAATAAATCTATTGATTGTGACAACCAAAGATATATCAAAATCAATTAAAAAAATAACAACATAAAAATCGAATTAGATTGTTGGTAGAGACCATAACAAAATTGTCTTTATTAATTATTGATAATTTTTAGAAAATATCATTTGAAAGATTTACATGTCAGCGAATTTGTTTTTATGAGGGCACATGTCAAAGTCCGAGGTGGCGTTTTTTTCTTCAATTTTTAATGAAAAGTACCGCGCAAACTCTTCGTGCATCATGTCAAAGTTGATTTATAAAAGCAAAGAACTATAATTAGATTTTGTTGCACATTTTTGAAAGATAAAATACTTCAAATCTTAAGCACAGAGACGGTTTTGCTATATTTTATTGATACGAGTATTGATGCGGATTGGATTGGTAAATGACTTGTTATCTGGCTCAAAATCTGCTAAATAATCTATATAGAAGGTTATAAATATCGGGAGCTAATATTAAACTCACTACAAAACGTTGACATTCCCTAACAAAATATGTGCCTGTTAAATAATGTTGAAAAGCGTATTTCAGCATGTTAAATAATTTTATCCTGTAGCTACCTTTCGCATTGACCGAATAAAGGTAACCCAATAAGCCAAAGATATATTTGGTCAATGCGCGCCCCAATATAGCCTCGTGCATGCATTCAACCGACGTTCCAATGCATTGTGACGTTCTTTTACGCCATAGCGTCATGGTTTCAACTGCAGACATGGAGCGAAATTTGTCGAATGAAGCTCGTTTGAGGTGCAATTTGACACTATGTTTCAGGAATAAACAAATGTACACGATAACTGTTTTGAAATAGTAGCCATATTTGGGCTCGGGTCGAAAGCATGAAGAGGACTCGGAAGCCACGCTCTCTGTCATGTTTTCCTACCCTTGACCAAATATAGCTTATATTTCAAGACAGTAACCATTTATTTTATATAAAGCGATGTCGCCCACTACATGCAATATTTTAAAGTGTGTATTGATGACGTTTTTGCGTCATAATCGATTATTCGTATTAGTGATTGTGACGTAATATTGAGAATTCGATGATCGTAACAATCACTATTAGGTGCGCAATATATCTGCACAAGGACAATTAGGTCCGTCGTTCTTAGGTTTTTTTTAGACATCCGTGATCAATTTTCATGCGAGACGGTCTAAATGACTAGTGTGTGCAAGAGTGACCAGATATTCCAATGGCACTGTTGTGCTGAAATTTAAAAAATTGCGTTGTTTTCTTTCGCTTTTGAAATCAGTGAAACTACTTAAAATAATTGATCATAGAAAGATATAAAATGCTTTAATACGTGCATCACGCTTCTTTAACGTGTGGCCGCTATTTGATCATAGCTGATTTAGTGTTTGTTGTTAAAAATGAAATAACAGTGCCGGCGACTGAGATATCCGATTACTCGAAAACATCTAAAATCTTATTAATGAAAAACAAAAACCCAGCCATGTATCATTTCAACTCTCAAAGGATTTTTTTCTCTCATTAATCAGCAAAAATGCAATAATTTTCATTCTGTACACCTGCGTCGACTGATTGCATAGCAAGTTCGGGAGATTAATACCGTTTCCTTTAACTTACATAAAATTCAAATGTACGATATAGACATCGCATGTAAATCTTTGAACTTGCCATTTCGAAGGCAATTTGAAAAACGCATATGCATGTCAACATTTTCCAGTGTTTTTCTCTGATACATGTAACACTTACATGTAGAATCGATTTTGTAACGTACACTTCAATACATTTCATCGATGACTATTTTTAATCGTAACATTGCTGAAATTTATATAAATGTAAGTAATTAGGAATCATTATTTGAATTTTATTAGGTGATCAAATACGGTCGGACGTGATCAAACTTATCAAAAGTGGCCATCGGGCTTTATTGAATTTGATTATTCCCAGCCGTCATGATACTCAAAGAAAGATTCCTTATTCATTAAATAAATGCGAAGTTCCAGGCTCTCCGCTAAAGGCGTTTGTTACATAATTCATCAAAGCTTTCTAACATTGTGTATTTATGATATGGTCAAACATTTTAAAACAGGTTGCGATCACAAACCAAAATGAATATTGAACATCTTTCTTTTAATATCATACTCTATTTAGAAACCCGGTTATAGGCTTTGTAAATCCCCACGCTTAAACTTTTGAACTACAAATTACTAGACGTGTGGTATTGATGAGAAATACTATAGATAAAAACAACACTTGAGCACATTATATGTGTAATTGGTATTCAAACTTGACAACACAATAATTTGACTAACATATAAACATTATTCTCGTATTCCCTGGATAAGTTGTTTTCATGCCGTCACAACATTATATGTTCGTGATTTTCATCCTACAAGTTGATTATTTTTTCAAAGATTATGGATAAATGTGCAATACAGAAGTTATTTAACCCAGATACTATATATCTAGCTATATGTACATCAGGCCTCACGCCATTTGAAAACGCTTCCTTGCGTTCAAAATATTGGCACGACATCAATTTTATCCAATTGAAAGTAAAATCGGAGAATGGTTATCTGAAATTGTCTTTATGAATCAGAAAAAAAAACCCCGAAAACAATTCTTTTGCGTAGCTTACACTGTGCACGAGATCATTGCGTACATATTCGAACGCCGAACCATTAAACTTTGTTAAAGCGTTCAAGCTCCCGTCTGTTTACAGGATGGGTCTTGGTTCATAATAAACTTGAAACCTTTATCTTGTTTGTATTTTTATAACAAAATGCCCACATGATTTAACGATAACATGAACATAAGGGCGCATACATAGGTCAAAAAATAAAGGGGGAGTGGGAATGAGTTGTTTGGCACAATATTTCAGACGGTGGAACCAAATTTTCTGGAGACTGAATTATCTTAGGATACAAATGTCAATAACAAAAGTTTGCGAGGAAGAATTTTAAGACCAGTAATTTATAATACCTGAACCTTTTCATATTGTGTACAATTACCTCAACTCTTGTCAGGATACTTTAAAATAATATATAGGAGACTATCTATGATAAATTTTAATAATCTAGGTAAATTCAACCAGTGTTGTGTTCAATTATCTAAGTAAATTCAACCTGTGATAAGTTTCAAAAACTTAAGTAAATAAACTCAACCTGTTACAGCCTTTTCTGTATCTTAATATATTTACATTCTTCAGTGTCTTTGCCTGTGATAACACTACGTATCGATTTTGTACTATATAACTCATAATGCCAAATTGAGGCGCCAGCAGGGTTTGCTTAATTATATTTAAATATTTAATCGTTCGATGGTTTAAAATTATATAAATTTAAGTAATAAGGAATCACTCTTTGAATATTATGAGGTGATAATTTCGGTCGGGGCGTGATCAAATCTATCATATAGCTCTTAGGGCTTTATTGGATTTGATCACGCCCCGACCAAAATTATCACCTCATAATACTCAAAGAATGATTCCTTATTCCTTAAATACAGTTAGTATATGGTTGGTAAAAGTACAATCAGCCTGAAAACGAAGTCCTCAGTATACAGGAGCATTTTCACGATGGTGTTATGTAATTACCACCATAGCCAATAATGCTGTGATAATTTCTCAGTTTATGCTAATGGCTCATTTACTATGTTAGATATAGTACGACCTGGGTCTACAATATGATGCACGTGTTATACATTAAGTATGAACGACACACTTGTTCGATAAGCACGTGAACTAATGCAGCACAATTTGTTATAGATAATGCAGATACATTGATTGGCAGTTTCCTTTCAAAGAATTAACCCTCTTTTATTTCATATTAACTGTACAGTGTAGTTTATTTTAAAAGCTCCAAGCATAGCCTCATCGCTGTTGTGTCACGTGAGTTGTTTTATATCTACTTTCTCTTTTGTTTTCGCGTTTCCTGAACATCGCAACTTACCTCAAATGGCGAGTGCATAAAGTCGTACACGAAAGAACTCGCACTCTGAAGAAATCGTTACCACGTTTTGGCGGTAACTGTATGGCTTCGAGTTGTTATATTTTTCATGCAGATAAATTACTAAATTATCAATGTGCCATTTAATGAACATCAATATTCGTGTTCAGGTCACCACAAGGTATATCGTGTCTTTCGAATTAAAAAAAAAACATGTTGGTTTTATGCATCGAGTCGTGTTTTGGGTGTTACATGTAAGTAACATACGATATAGTAAGGTTTTGAGTGTTTTAAAAACGATATATTGTTGAATTTCCTTGCCCACCAATTTTTTTTAAATGTTATAAAACGATACACACTTTTTATATCCCTGAAAAGATGCATGTACAGTCCAAGGTAACTAGGTTTATGTCCGACTATGATTTCTCCGTGGTTGGAGTGCCGTCTGCAGAACTGACCAGGTCACGAATAGAAGGTCTAAACCATGAAGACAATGTTGCTGGTTGTTGTTGCTGTCAACCAGTCTTAAGTCTGTACCATCGTCTGCCATTAGGAAGTTGTTTTTATTGTTGGTACAGGTCCATTATCCTTCAAAGACGATTTCCTGTGAGGCTTTTGGGAGTTTCGGAATTTTCTTCCCACGTTGACGGTAAAAGGTTGACTAGTAGGCATACAAGGTTGGGATTGATGTGATGTTGTGATGATATGGCTCGGATGCTTAGAAATCCTCTGATCGGAGAAGGCTTCGTTCTTCCTTAAAAATAGTTGCGACCGGTATGGTCTCTTTTTTCTTCTCTGTTTAATTTTCTCCAGCATTCTCACTTTGACGTCCACTGTTTAAGTTATTTGTAACAATATGTACATGTATTCAGCTTGGATAAGGGAAATATTTGGTAAGGTTACTATCCGGAGGGTAATATTCGGCAATATTTCCCTTTCCTTGAACCTATTATCATTCATATAAACCTATTTTACTTGGCCTGAGACCGAACATTTTCCTTTAAAAGCACATGTGGCGTATTTTGAGTAAAATTTTTGCCATGCGTTTGAGTAAAAATATGCATCATGCCTCTTATAATTACACGTTTCACAAGCTTTAGGCCCATAAACCACGTTCTGTCTTTAGTTATTTGTCTCTAAACTTTGCTACACTTCTGATGAATATTAATGTGATCCGCCATTTGTAACGCCACTGCGCATGAGCGAGGTAAAACCTAGCATTGAAAACACAATGGAGTAAATACCCCCTCTCACTGAGGAATGCATGTACCGAAAGTGTTTATTTATTCTTTACTCAAAAATTCCTCTGAACGAAAATCCACTTGTGGTTTATAACTTATAAAGTAAAGACATGAAGCACGAACCTGCCTACCAAAACCCCTACAACTTCATGATGGAAACATAAGTTTAATTTGGCTTTATTTCCTATGCCATCAATCTGCATGATCTCCGATGACAATCTCCCCTTTGTTCCTATCCATGTCAGTCCGTCTCTTTTTTCTTTCATTGCCAAATCTGTCGAACTTAACGGTCTACCCCTCTTTCTACTCGTCCCCGGCGACGACAAAGGTAAACGCGGGACTGTAGCAGGAACGACAACTCATGATAGAAAAATGCATATTGATGTATAAAGTCCACAGACATAAAAAGGCGATCATTAAAATTAATGCAGTTTCGCAAGTATGTCTGAAAAGTACGAGGATATCGAGGAAGGTTGCCCATTTTAGACTATTAAAATTCGATTTTAATCCATCAATGCGAAAACAAAATTTTCGCGTAATTATTTCCACGACTCATGGCTTGAAGAGGGATTTACATATTATCTAAAAAGGCATTCAATGCAATATGACAAACTTATATGCACGCATTTTCTAGAGCATGTTTATATTATCAAAAGATCTCATTCGTGATTCAAGGCATGTGTATTCCAGAGCCAATATAAAGTATAAAGATAGTCACAGTAAAGACAATAAAAAGTCTTATTCCTATTGTCTTTTGTCAAATCAATTTTAAATCATCGTAACTGCAACTATTGTCATCATCGGAATCAAACGATTAAATTTCGGAGTCTGCATAGCCACTGCCACCTTAAGATAATTAATGCAGCTAGCGTTAATATGTCAGATCATCTTAAGATTTTGTGTAGCAGCAACTACGCTTTTGACAAAATCACTGCTTATAACGGTGGGAGAGACGGAGAGACAGCTAACAATGCACCCTTCACCCTTTATCACAAAGCAGAGATGAACGATCTAGGATATCGATTCGGCAAAGCGGCTACCGAGACTGTGAATCTTGTCCCCTCGCTCTCGCTGAAATGTCACATCCGACACTCGTATTAATGAACGTTTCTTTTATTCTCTATTATAAAATAATTCTCTTTGAAAACCATTTAGAACATTTCAACATGTAAATGTTAATGCAAAGCCGTTTTCAAGAGATAGTCGCATCTTAACGATGCTCCGTTGTACTTATTATCCCCTCATGCAACTTGTTGGGAAGGGGATATACAAGTAGCATTGCTGCTGTGCGCGTGTGTCTTTAGCTTGGAAGCAAGTTTAAAAGAAAACCCTTGCACGGATATTTATCAAACTTCGTACACTTGTTTGTTATGGTTAAAGGACAAACCCTTTTAATTTTCAAGTCAATTAGTTAAGTACTTTTTAATAAATTGTTAAAATAACACAATTTTAAACAGAAATATTGTGTACGACTTGACAATAACTACTTCCGCTTCACTTCTGTGAAAGTAAGCATTTTAAATCAACAACTTGATATATTTTTGGATTTAGATCTGGTACAGGTGAAGAAAAAGTAGTTTTCGTAGAAATGGAGGGTTAGTAGAATGTGGTCTACTCATTTACATTTCTATACATGTATATTCTTAATTAATGCATCCCCCATCCATGTCGCGAGGGGATGCTCTGCATAGCGGTGCCATTGTTTTTATACAAATTAATTACTCAATGTCCGTCGGAATTATACCTGGAAAACAAATACTGTATAATAAAAATAAATCATTAATACGGAAGTTTTTAGTTATTTATTAACATAACTTATTGACCACCGTGGGGAGAATCAGAACTTTATTTGTCGTTATCCTTGAGTTGTCGTTCTTTGCATACGATTGAAATTTACAGAGCTTTCTAACAAGCACACCATTCAACTTTCTTTATACAAATAATCATCAATAATAATATGGTATTGGTCATTATCAAGTAAAGGGGGTTTAAAGTGAACTCTTTGTAAAAGTAAATCTACTCTTTAATTTTTGTAATTTATTAACACCGCAGTTTCCCCTCTGCGAAAGTTGCCTGTTTTGAACTAAAGAGCTTAAGAGTTGACGAGGTGAGGTGAGGGGTATTTTAAAACAGAAATGTGCCCTTGTTTTTATATGAACGTTGTCGTATACCGACCACTCTAAAAAAGTTTTACTAAAGCCCCTTTCACAATCGGCGCACGAGCAGAAGCGACCAAATATTCGTGCGACCGAAAAAATTAGATATGAATCGTTAATTGTTGCCCAAACAATCGCATATGCAAAAAGTATTCGTACGAATTTCGCACGATCTAAGCGAGCGTTGTGCGATGTAAACGCATTGAATCTTCCGATATATCTTGCGTGTGTATGCGACTCGTGTACAATGAAAGCAACCGTTGAAAGATAATACGATAGGAACGCGCGAGAGACTAGGTGATCGGACGATTGAACGTGCGCCATTGTGATTAAACGTGCGATTATGCGTTCCATGGTACGAATGATCGTACGAGTCAGAGGGGGTATATACACCGCCCATATTCAGTAGACATAGTTGAAAGCGAGAAAGATGCCGCCCAAGAAGATACAGATATGCAGCATCATTTATCATTATACCTCAATATGATTATTCTATTATATCTGATTGGTCTAGAAAGTCACGTGACAGGGCGATGTCATAGGAATGAAAAAGCCGATATGAGCATACTATGTAGACAAATATGATTAAATCAAAAATATTTAATCATTATGATTCTCTTTATATCTTAGAACCAACTTAACTATCTATGATTTATGAAAGAAAAGTGAGACAGTTACATGGGAAATCAAACAATCACGACGTTAATGTTGCGACTGTTGAAAAGTCAATCATTATTAGAAATCAACGTATTTTGTGTAATCATATGTTGCTTGGTATAATAAAACGTTTATTGCATCAATGTTCAGGGAATATGAATATTTATTCCCCAGAAAAAACAAATTTCTCTCGAGCAAAGCCCTCGGGAAATATGATTTTTCGTGAGGGAATAAATCTTCATACATGTATTTCCCTCACCATCATGTAATAAATGTATATTGTAAATTTTGTTCTGAAACAGAGATACTTATATAGTGTATATATACTAGTAGCAAAGTATTGCATGTTGAGGCTGATAAGTCGTGCAATGATAGTAAAACGTTGCAAGATTACATTAGACACGTTGAGCAAGTCTCACGGTCGCAAAACAGACGTATAAACACCATCAATTTATCGTTCGTACTAATGTTCGTGCGTTGCACTGCGATGATATAGATCGCGTTCAGTCGCGTCTGAATAGTGTGCATGTCCACTATTCAGAGGAGACTTGATACGACCTGTAAAACGTATGCAACGAATGCGAGAGCTCGTGCAACGTAAGCGAGGGCTCGTGCAACGTATGCGAGAGCTCGTGCGAAGCTCAAAAATTTCGATCGCAAAGTGGTGTAAAGTGGTTGTGCGCCAATTGTGAAAGAGGCTTTAGTAATCATTTTTTACTTAAAATCATTTTAATAGGTAATTACTTAACATTTACTTACAAATTTAAAACAATTACTGAACTTCCTGTCAATTACTAAATAAAAATATTTTACTTACATTTACTTAATGTGTAGAAATGTTTTACTAAGTAATTCCTTTTTACTGATTATTGTTATGAAAAAAGGGACAATCTTTTAATAAAAACAAAACAATGATTTACTATTAAGTAATTCCTTTACTGATACTTGTTATGATAAGGAACTATAATATACTTAACATGATTTACTAAGTAATTCCTTTACTGATATTTGTTATGATAAGGAACTATCATATACTTAACATGATTTATTAAGTTGTACCATAGACATAAATGTAGTTGTGCATTCTTCAGATTGTAAAAAGAGAAAAATATGATTAAACTCTACAATGAAGATTTATTGTGTTATATTTTGGAATTTCTGAGATGGTTAGAAACTTTTATTTACGTTCGTGTTAACTGCGCGACAAAACTAAATACGATTAACTTTGGCTTTTCTCCTCCGCAACACACTTCCGTTTAGCGCCAAATCCGATTTGCGCCAAACAGGGTTATCAAAATGGCTGAGGCTCGTGAGAGGATGAGAAGTTTCGAAGACGTGGGCGCTGATGGTGTTATTACATGGCTTAAAGAAAGGGATATGTTAGAAGACGTTCAAGATTTGATAACAGGTATATCATTCCCATGGAAACATCAAATTTAATACTTTGTATAGATTATAAATGTATTATGCAACCAAAGTAGATATAATTAGGCTTATATATATATACTAATATGAATTGGACATAGTACAATATTTAGTTGCTCTACTAGTGATTGACGATTTCTATTGAGTCGGAGGACTCAACTTGATTCTTTCACTGGCACAGCCAGGATAGTGTTACAACAAGGGGCTTGTTTGCTGAATAGTGAAGTTCCTAATTAATTGTTCCCGATGAAAAAAATTGATTAAATTGGTAATTAAAGGTGTATTTCAGTGTTTTGCAATAAATAAATTCACCGAAACCCCCCATTTCAATCAAATTGATTGTGGTTGAAAAATGTTTTCAATGTACATTTAAAAAAAGTAAAGAGACGACACTTGTCATTTTGGATTTATAGGAGGCTTTGTTTTAAACACGTTCTTCAATTTCTTCAACAATTTTTGACAAGATATACATGTAGGTTGGAAAATGATCCAATGACTTATCTCTATTGTTTGCCAACATCTGTATGCCAAATAATAACTCCCATCGTTCCAAAATGTACTAGATACTCGCCAAACTTATCGAAAGCAACAGAAGTTTACTTTTGAGTGAGGTAAATTCTCCATGTAATCACTGAAACCTGATAGTCTAGGGAGAGCAAAAAAAAAAACCACAAAAAGATTTCTCTTGGTATTTCGTATGCTTTCGGATCTCCTCAGTGAATACATGGAGAGTTTGCATCAACTTCCATAGCTTTCGATAAGTTTGGCAAATATCTAGTACATTTTGGAACGATGTGTTTATACTGCGGCATACTGATATAGTCAGACAATGGGGAAAAGTCATTCGATCATTTTCCAACCTTAATCTTGTCGATATTGCTGGAGAAATTGTTTAAAACATAGCTTGGATCAAGGACCCCTTTGAATCCAAGATGCTGAGTGTCTTCCCTTTACTTTTTTTTTTATGTACATTGAATACACTATTTTTTACCTGATTGAAACTGGAGTTTTCAGTGTATTGATTTATTGTTATATACAGAAACACACCTAAAATTACCAGTTTTAATTAATTTTTTTTTCTTTTAGGAACAAATAAATAGAAATTTCACTAACCAACAACCGAGCTCATGTGAATGTTACCACCAATCCCCCTCCCCATTTTCAGATTTTTAAGAAAAAATCAAGATCCATATTTCAGGTGCCGCTTGCTAAGAAAAAGAAGACTAATTAATAATACCTCTGGTCATATACACTCCAGGGCTAGACAAATAACATTGCCCGATGCCCGGGGCGAGTATTTTCATTGGTCAGACAACTAATTTGTTAAGTAGTAGTAGTCCTCGGCCAAGTACTTATTTCTAGCCATTAAAATATTTGTATTTCCAATTCGATTAAAAAGTGGCAAGAGTTTTCAGTTTATCGTGAAACGAAAGTAAACTCACAAATGCTAAACTCATAAAATAAAGAGAGGTCCCGATAATATAGTGGACAGAAATCGATCAATAATGGCATTATTAGACCGGAACAACATAATGATGATCGTTTAACAATTTCAACATTTATCATGCAAGTTTATCGTATCGTGCATGTATGCTGAACTATCTCGTGCGGTAATCATATCGTGCATTCATCCTATCATATCGTTTACATATTGTATTTTGTAAAGAAAATAATATTTACTTTGCGGGTACTTTATCAATATTTGTTCTTTACAAACAGTTTAACAAATCATTTAAAGAATAGAGTTGTGAGGCAGTGTCTTAAAAAGTATAAGTCACGATTTAGTGAGGCGTGTTTTGAATCGTATAAAACACACCACGTATAACACAACATGCGGGGTGTATGTTATGTTGTTCACGGGGTGTAGGCTTCCGAAGCGAGAAAACTGTGTCGAAGGTACGATATTTGTCCAGTTATTCAATTAAAAGACTTATTTTGCCAAAAAGAGTATGCTTACGGAAGAAAGCATGAATTACGGAATGCATAGACACGTTTTATTCCATTGTACATGTTCTAGTTTTCTCAAACACCTCAACACAATTGCGACTGTCAGGGTGAGTTTGACCCTGACGTACGTTAATGATCAAATATCTGGACAAATGTTCCGTTTATCATCACTGTTTTGTTACTAACAATTACATACCATCAGTGTTTGATTATTCATAAATTTTCTGTGAATAAAATCAATCGAATACAGAAATATTTGCGAAAAAGTGATGTTGTACACGGGGTGTATACAACGTGTTGTACAAGGGGTGTATACAATCGGTTTTTATAACGAGTTAACGACATTCTAGAGTCTTGACAAGTATATTAGAAAATATCTGTAAACGAAATTATTAAACTAACTGCTTAACAAAATTGTCAAATTCCCATTTAATAATTTCGAGTTCTTATTCTGTTGTAGAACACAACAAAAAAACAGGTTCTGATATGAGGATTAATCTAGTCAAAATACTCAAATACCAGACCTTGAACACGCCTTCTTATGTCTGTTGAGAGAGGACCTGTATTTAAACAATTTCCCACCACAGCAAGGATATGCAGGAGTGGTTTCATGGGGTTTTTTTATGTGCACTTTCAGCCATCTTCTCAATGCATATTTTTTGTCGCAATGATGGCAAGAATACCTCTGTTCTGATTTCTCCTTTGTGCAATGTTTCGAATGTTCTTTTAATTTTTTTTTAAAGTTTTTATTGCAAATGGAGCAGTGCTGTGCCTTTTCTTCATGAGATGACAAATGTCGTTTTAAACCGTAATTGTCTTTGAATTTAAGTTCACATATGCTACATTCATTACCCCCACCCTTACGCTTAAACCTTATATGGTTTGACAATGCACATGAAGTGTGGTATGCTCGACCACAATGGGGACAGAGGAGGTTTCTTGGCTCTGTATGGACATTGCTAATATGAAGATTCAAGTAATGTCGCGTGGCAAATGTTTTTGGACATTGATTGTATTTAAGGAAGGTATCTTTTCTGGTTTTCGACTTGTCAAACGTAAATTTGATTAATTGTGCATTAAATCAAGATAAAAGGAAATTAAAATGGTATATTTTTCTTACATTTTTACTATCATACAACTTGGCATAGAAAAGGTAATCAATGTTTAGAATCTAACAAGGACTATATTTTTGGCGTAATATTGGCGTAAGAAAATATCACATGTTTCGCAATTCGGAATTGCTGCAGATTAATGAGTCTGTTTTAGCATTTAAAAAACAATCACATTAATGTTGGATTTTTTTTTACTAATGTGAACTAATGATATGATACTTGGGTTTCAGAATATGTTTTTAAAATACGATTTGCCTATCAAATTACATTTTTATAAGCTTTACAAAGCGGCCATTCTATACATTAATTTTTGTGAAAAAATCACTAAAATCAGATTTTCTCTCGTATTAAATGGTCAATATATTAGCTATTCTGTCAATTCATATCTTTATATAAAGTCGTCATTTTACATAAAAATCAGAAATATTTTATAATTTGAATCATTAAAAAAATAATCAACATTTTTTCAAAATGTAACAAAATTAGAGGAAATGCGGGCTACGCAATATCAATTTTAGTATAAATATTTATTCCAATTTAGTAGTATAAGCTGATAGACCTTCTGATATTCTATCATTTCATAGAAGAATAGAATCTTCAAATCTTAAATAAATGTCTACAGAACTACAAAGAGCTACACTTATTTTTATCATCCTTTACGTTGAGGAAAAAGGTAGTGACCTTGACCTTACCTTTATGCAAAAACAAAAAGGTCAAATTTGATTAAATTGATAGAATCATTTGGTAATATGATCCGTTTGACTGTGTAAAAATTTCATGAATTTCTTATGATAAGAAATGTTTGATAACGAGAAGACTCCTTCCTTAAACAGTTAATTTTTGTGAGCTTCCAGGTGTCTATACAAGGACGACCTGTGTTTAAATGACTTTGAGCAAAATTCGCATATTAAGGATTCTTCTTCATCATGAACTTCCTCTGAATGATCAATTTCTATCTCCATCTACAAAGCAGTTTTGGACTAATTTAAAACATTTGATCAAAAGATTTATCAATATACACTGTTAAAAAGTCTGTACCTACCGTGTGCTGTGCTAACCAAGCTCTATACATGATAATCTAGAATCCAAGACAATATAAAGAGCTACATTATCAAAATAAATAAGCATTAAACATTTTCCATTGATATTATGCACTAGACTCTGCAAGAAATACCGATTGTATACACCCCTTGTACAACACGTTGTATACACCCCGTGCACAACATCACTTTTTCGCAAATATTTCTGTATTCGATTGATTTTATTCACAGAAAATTTATGAATAATCAAACACTGATGGTATGTAATTGTTAGTAACAAAACAGTGATGATAAACGGAACATTTGTCCAGATATTTGATCATTAACGAACGTCAGGGTCAAACTCACTCTGACTGTCGGAAATGTGTTGAGGTATTTGAGAAAACTAGAACATGTACAATGGAATAAAACGTGTCTATATATTCCTTACTTCATACTTTCTTCCGTAAGCATACTCTTTTTGGCAAAAGAAGTCCTTTAATTAAATAATTGGACAAATATCGGACCTTCGACACCGTTTTCTCGCTTCGGAAGCCTACACCCCGTGTACAACATAGCATACACCCCGCATGTTGTGTTATACGTGGTGAAACAGATAACAATCGAACAAACGATGACTGAACAAGGACACCGCAAAGCGGAGCATCCCCTCGCGACATAACTTGTTGTAGGGGGAAATTCATTATTTAGGAAAATACATGTACATTTTCAGATCAAAATTAATCAGATCAAAATAAATATGACACAAACATTTCTAAAAAAACCACTTTGAATTCATAATATAATATTTTATCCCAATCCCCAAGCTTTGTGGTGTATAAATGTGTGTGTGTGGGGGGGGGGGGGGGGGGGGTTACATGTACGTAGTTGCACAGTTTTCCTATTCCTAACAGAAACTCAGTACATGCCCATATGCTTTAAAGTTAACTAAATAAATATAGATTCATTAAGTGACATTCGTTTTTATATAAGCATACATAAACGATCCGTTTATATTTAAAATGAAGCTGAAAATCTAGCGATCTGTTGTCTGCTCTGATTGACAATTCTATTTGGTATGTCAGTCCATAGTAGTAGATATGCAGCTATTATTAATATGAAACAATCTTCGCGTGATAAATGTGCGATATCTGCCAAAGTCTGCTCTGAGTTTTGGACTGGTTCTATTGTAAGTAATACGGGAAAATTTGTCCGAAAGTCGACTGCTTGTTTCGATGTCAGTCGGATGACTTTGAATTCTTGCCCGCTTCACCTTTTATCTATGGGCAATCTTCTAACACTGATACTACAAAACATTGGGTTTTTTTTACCTTTACTAGATTAAAATCCCAAAATATCAAAATGTCTATTGTCAAGTTGTACATAAATTCATGTTTTAACTTAGCTTTTTTCTGATAATTTAAAACATATTGTATCAATTACATGTAACTTGGAAATCAATAGGGTTGGTCCTTTTACCATGCAAAAGAAGTGCACTAAGTTTGATGAATATTTATTAGAGGGTTTTCTTGGAATTTTGCTAATGAGCTGACAATGGACACATACACACACACGTGCTCAGCAGCGATGATTACATCTAATGATTAGCCATATTTTTCTGTGAAAAGGCCGTTAATAAGCCTTACATGGAGCATAATTGATGCATGTATATTATCGTCCTGTACAAAAAATTCCTTGGAAGAGAAAATCTTTCCTCTATCAAAAATGTTTTTTTTTCAAACCTTATTTATCATAAAAGTTTAAGTTATATGCAGACTTATCATACTAGCAGCTTTTAGCAGCATAATAAAATTCTAAAAAAAAAACTGCTCATATTGCTTTAACATGTTAGGTGCGTATTCCTTGTGATATAATCAATTTCTCCTCCAACAACACGAAATCCGAGTTTTCTTGATACAGCAATTTAATTAAAACCAAAGTTCCTGTAGGTGCTGGCACGATAACAGTACCAACACTGATACTGCATTTAATATATTGTATATTATACGTTTTAAGCAGATTCCCTAATTTTCATTCAAAAAATTAACTTTTAATACAAGTTTTATTTACATTCGGACCATTATTGACGCATGATAAAAGAGAAAAATCCAAGGGTTTCCGATGCATTGTGAAACCTCCCTAAGTGGCAACGAGTGGTCGAAATTGACCCGCGTCATTAAATACCACACGGGGCAATTTCGACCAAACTTCTGCGGGGATTAAGGGCAATCGAATAAAAAATAGTCGAAACCTGTAACTTAATGTAATCCAAATAGAAATTAAAACAGTTTCGATTCTATGTGTACTTTGGAATTTTGACATAAGTTAAAATGTCAACAAAGTGGTTAGAGTTGCCTCTCTTGTATTTGCCGACGTGAAAGCAGGCCTTTTGAAAACGGGGATTTCAAACAAGAAAACATTATTATGATAAAATAATTTAATAAGAAAACAAATTTGGGGACTGATTTTCTCTTATACATCATATGTCTCTTAACACTTCCCTGAATCCTTGTGTTGAGTTTTACTAATTTGGTCGAAAATGACCGGTGGTCGAAATTACCCCGTTCTACCCTATATCCCCTTTGCAACAAGTTGCGCGAGGGGAAAACAAGCAACGGTTAACCAAATAACCTTAAAGTTTGAGTAGCGAACAACCTTTACATGTAAAAGCACTTTATGGAAAACTGACAGATAGTTTCTAAACAAAAGAACCAATCTTTAAAAAAAAAACCATCGGATTAAGTACACTTTTCTCGGTAGTTTCTGTGACGAAGTAGTTTCTCAACAAAGGTTGATATATGAAATTTTCAAAGAAAAATTCCATTTGGAATTTTCACGTGCTATCACATTAATTCCGAATGCTAGGGAAAAAGTTGAGTTATCATTGACAAAAAGTTTAAGACTGCATTGTCGTGATCCACTTTAATTAATAAGAATAATCAAAATCATTTGACACACAACAACAACCATTCTAATGCAGTATTTATGCATCGAATGTTATGTTTACCTTATGTTCAACTATTTTGAACATCATTGTATCGGAGTCTAGTTTTCTTATACAATCTTGTTTTCTTTCCCCGAAATATTGACAATCATTGTAAAAATTATAGATCTTCGATCATTTTAAAACAATATCGTGCTTTAGTATGTTTTAACAATGTCTTTAAATTTACTTTTTTTTCTAGGGATGTCGAGGGAAAATTATGTTAAATTTGTGCTTCAAGTATAGAGACATGCACATTTAATTCCATGAAAATCATCAAACCTCTGTGGGGGGAAATCATTTCATATTGATTTTAAAAAAGATAAACATGTTGAAAAAATTATATTGACATTGAATAATTTTTTCTACATCTTCCTAAGTTTAGTAACTCGATATCATTTTTCCCGTTCCGTTCCATGCTTTAGCAACACTCAAAAACAACCTCCCAAGTTCCGTTTCTAAACGCATTAAAATTATTAGCTACCTAACTAGTTGGACACCATAGTAAGGTGGTGTTATACCATGTTTGGAAAAAACTAAAAACGCAATAATTATGTACACGCACATTAAGCATTTTCATTTACAGTAAATCGAGCTCTGTATTCCAAAGCATATAAAACACTTTTGTTTATTGTTCCTTAGCCCGCTGTATTTTTATTGCATTGTTTTGACTCTCTCTTAGCAATACTGCAGCTGCCTTTCGTTCATCTCTTGTTGAAAGGATCAAACGTTAACCAAGATTGATTTTAATAAGCTGTTTAATGTAGCTCATTATTCCGGCATTTTTTCTCTCTTCAAATCCTGGCATCGTTTGTGTTAAGGTAAAAATAATTAATAATTCAGGTCGTAAATTCCTTTCTGAAAAAGCATTATAATTGACGAACGCTTTCTCATATCATTCCCGGTGATTTAAAAACAACAATTTGGGTATCTACGAAAATAGTATTTTTATTATACCTTTCAAGATTTCGCCTGTATTGTAGCTAAATTCATTTCTTAACCAAATGACTTAAACATGAAAATGTACAATGAATGTACAGGTACAACTATCATTACACACAGACAGTAAACGCAGTGTATTCGCTTGTAACATGAGGGTTTCAGTGACTAAACATATCTTATTGCCATCCCATCCGATGTTAGTCCGAAAATTTTTCATTCGGTTTAAAGCAAATTCGGGTGAGATCAAGCAAGACCAATGATCCGAAAACAACTGTAAGAATTACGATCCCGACGCATCCGGCGGCCTGGGCTGAGGGTCTGGGATCCGACGCCGATATGAGGGTCCGTGTGTGGGAGCTGGTATTCCGGGTATCCACCTTCAGTTCCTTTGTAATGTTGTCCACCTTTTCCTGGGTCACCGGGTCAAGGTTTTCTAAGCTGACCCCGCCAGCATTGCAGGAACAGTCACAGCTTTTGGATGCCCAAACGTCGACTTCCTCTACAAAATAACTGGTTCTTGTATATCGATACTTCCTCTACAAAATAACTGGTGTTGTATATCGATATATTTATGCGCTTTTAATGCGATTTAGTGTTATTTAGAACACTCGCATATGTAAGCAGAGCTACATTCCAGTATATTTTTGTACATGGATAAAGTTGCAAGGAGCACATTGAGGGATGATATGACCCATCCGTCATTGGGCCAGCCAGTACTCTTTTTTATATACATGTATATGTATGCACAATGTGCTGTGCATAATTAAAAACAATATGTGGGTATTTGGTACGGTGGCATATATCTGCCACCACTTGTCAGATGATTATGCCGACGTGTCAGATGATTATGTCAACTTGTCAGATATTTATGTTGACTGGTCAGAAAATTATCATATTGACTAGAAACTCAATATTTTGTTGTCAAAGCGTGTTAGTGCCACTAATTGCCATTTATTTGTCTTCATAATATATGACAAGTTGACACAAAGATCTGACAAGTTAACATAATTATCTGACACGTCGACATCAAGATCTGACCAGTGAACATATTTATCTGACAGAAAAAATAAATAGCGCATACAATTAGGAAATTCCAAATTCATTATCTTTATGGGAATTTCGGAGCTGTTTTGAACTTATTACAGATTGAATATGGTAATGAAAAGGATGTATTCAAGAGATGCAATGTAGGGACATTCCGATTTTATTATATAATGTGTATTTTTAGCACTTTTGAATCTAGTATATAAAGTTTGTTGTTGGTAATGACAAATGTTTACATACGAAGATATGCTTACTTTCGTTTCGGGTAGTTTTGATGTAATTTTTTTTATACGAGTTCTGCTCGTTTTAATTCCAAGTTATGTTGTGAACAAGTATTAAAAGCATACCCTCGTTCATAATCTGTAGAATTTACAAATAATGGGATATGTGGTGATGTGCAGGGATATATCGCATTGTAAAATTAACCAAAATATGTTTCAGTCCCCTTACAAAGAAGCTGGCCTTTCCCCTCCTTTTTGCGAAAATAATTGGATCCGCCGCTTTTTCCTTTGATACTTTAAACGCTCTTAAATTCGAAGCGATTAATAACAGTACCCCGCCTTTAAAACAGATGATGACTTATTGTTTACTTCCAAGTTTAAGGCTTTTGGTTTCTAGTCTATTCTATGCGTGTCAAAATATATGAGCAATTTTTAGGTCAATATAATTTAATTCTGGTTGTAACGCGCTTTCTGATTGGCTAAAAAATTATTTTATATCGTATAAAGAATGTTGCCTACGTCATAGTAAGACAAACGTCAAAAACGTATCAATACGCCTGACGTTACGTTTGAATTTTGTACAAATTTGCGTCATTTTAGAGGTCAAATGACCGTTTTTATCTACAATGAAGATTAAAAAAAATTAAATTATAAGCAATGAATTCAATATTTATTAGTTTTATACGATATAAAATGGTTTGAAACAGTTTGCGCTTTTTTATAAACCGCTTCGCGGTTTATAAAGCGTAAACTGCCCCAAACCATTTTATATCGTATAAAACAAATAAATATTGAATTTTATACGATATAAAATGGTTTGAAACAGTTTACGCTTTTTTATAAACCGCTTCGCGGTTTATAAAGCGTAAACTGCCCCAACCATTTTATATCGTATAAAACAAATAAATATTGAATTCATTCCTTAAATAAAAGATCTACGAAAAAGAAGTGTCGCCGATGATAATTTTTATAGAATGTACGAAATGTATTTTTCAAATGAAATATTGATACACGTATGAAAAACCAACTTAAAGAAGTTATTTAAGCAGTTACGCGTTACGTCGCCCCTTATGATTCGACCCCGATTTTGCGGCATATTTGACTGTACATGGTATTAAGACCTTGGTATTCGCTTTTAATGGCTTTCAATGAGTCAATTGAAATTTAAGAATTCTACCAAGTATTTATAACTAAATTATTGATTTGATAAGTTTAAAGTGTAAATATTAGACGCGTCTCTTTATTCCGTTTAAACATGTACACCCGGTTTTCAAGGCTAATTTTCTGTCTCGGGATGTACAAATTTGATATCAAAGGATTTTATTGATTTATTGGTGAACATTTTTTTGAACGCATTTTCTGATAATTTATGCATGAAGTTATGGTCCTTGGCGACTTTGCTTCATAGTTTCATAGCATTCGATCTTCTCAATTTAATTGATAAAACGAGCATTACAAGAAGAGTTAAATGGTATCTATACTTTAGTCTACTATATTAAAATAAAAGACTCCAATTTATGGGCTTTAATACCGAGAAATCGGAAGAGTGTTGTCTTTTGTTTAATATAGCATTGAATGATTTATTTTTGACGTCGTCGTGTCAATAACTGCCGTCAGGTGAGCAGACAAATTGAATAACGCGCGTTAGCGCGTTATGATAATTTGTCTGCTCACCTGACGGCAGTTATTGACACGACGACGTCAAAAATAAATCATTCAATGCTTATATTTACATTCCCTTACGGAAGAAATCAATTGTTTACTTGAATAAATCGATATAAAGTGCAGATCACGGAGGGAGTGAATAAGTAACAGCAAGAACAGCTGTTTTGTAAAACCGGTTTAAACTGGTTTTCACCATAGACTGTTGAGATGAGATCGACGAGCATGAAAATATAATCCATGATAAATAACTCTTGAAATGCTTCTTTTAACAATAAAGTCATTTTTTTTTGTTGAATAATTATAAAACATGGTGTTTTGACAACATTCATGAAATGCATTTTTAATCGATAACATAGAAATCACTGTTTGAGAACTACTTATGTAAATTACTCGTAAATTCATACGCAGTGAATAGGTGTTGCATTTAGAGGCATTTAAACATCACGGAATGTAATGGAAAAAGACAGTAGAATGTAAATATAACATTTTAAACATGATGATACTTGAAGATTACCAATTTGTTTTTATTTTTTCTCAGTCAAGCTTCGCTAATTAATAATCAACGAAAATGCAATAAAAAAAATCAGGAACTCATCTGCATGGGTAACCTCAGAAACGATAATACAAATAAGTGTAAATTTTTATTAAAAATTTGCGAAGTATATGTTTTGTTTATCAAAGGAAATGCGGGAGATAACTTTAACTCAGTGCATTTAATATGAAAAATCCCGAGTGTTCCGAATGTCAACATGGTGTGTAAATGAAGCGAGTAAAAAACGTTGGTAAAAATGTGTTGAATTCTTCATTAATATGAATTAAATTTTTACATGAAAGGTAATTTACAGCCTCAATATGGTTTGTTATGAATATTTTGACTGTTATTTTCAATGCAGCTTCATTAATTTTCTCCAAAATCGTTTCGGAGTGATTCTGCAAATTTTTGCTACCTGATAGGTACATGGGAGGCATTTTAACTGTGGTGAAGGCCTGTCCCGAGACACAGTTAGATTATTCTATCAAAGGAGAGTGTAGTGAAATTAACAGCTTTATTGTAGGCTTAAAGCTTGTTTATGTAAATGTCAGCAATACGGTGTGTCGATGTATCTATTTCGTAAACGTCCGATATCATATGCAATGTTAACCCGTGCACGGACGGGTCAATGTCTAATAGAAACTGTTAGAGAGTTAGAACCGGAATAAAATTAAGTTGTAGCAACTTGAAAATAGGTTTTTATTCATGTTAAGGGTTGGAGTACTGACAAGAATATATTTCTTAGCATTGCTTAACAAGTGTCAATAATATTGGTTTGTCAACCAATATGCTCAGACACAAGCTGTCAAAGACTTTTTTATCTGTTTAATATTCCTTCTTAAAGAAAAAAAACCACGGTCAAGTTCTACAAGAATACAAACTTATTAAAGTGTTTCCCTAAATTTTAAACGGATCTTGTTTTCAAGAGGCTAAGTTAAAAAAAAAAACGACAACCGCTTTGCTCTATTTAAAAAGAATTTTTCATGCATAATTTACGTGTTGGTGTAAATATATCTTTATATTAATCATTTAGATCAAACAATACAGTGGTCTTTAGGGATGTTTGAAAACCCATCTGACATCATATTTCAATATACAAATGTATCATTTCCAACTTAAATGATACTATAGGTATACATGCAATGTTTGGTCAATGGCAATCATGTCCTTGAATTAATATTTAAAGTTTTTAAAAGGTATCGTGTTGCACCCTATCAGGATTATTACCGGAATTGATATTACATGTATCTAATTGGCGGCATTTGTTGTAATACCACCTTCAATGTAGATAATTAATCATTGTAATAGGATAATATTAAGCTAAATCTAATAGGCTTCGTTTTATATTTACCATGAATCTGTGAAAGTAGCATTTATATATTCGAAACTATATGCGCGGGTTTATAAATCGAAAGCCGTGAAAGAAATAATTGCTCCGTACGATGTGGATATATGGTCACCTTACTATTAACTTGTACATGTATATCGTTGTCATTGTTATACAGAAATATATATTAAAGGGGCATGGTCCCGATTTTGGTCAAAATTTATTTGCGGTTTTTTTTATATTTACATGCACAATGCTTCAATACTGAGTAACTAAAGGAATTTCTAACAGTGAACCAACATTTTATTGTTAACCGTCGTGTTATAAGCGAGATACAAAGCCCACAATTCTCTGCCATGTAAAAAAAAGTTGTTTTTTTTTAACCTCTTAAAAGCTGAAGTAAAAAATACCAGTTTAAGACCTAAATGAAAGAGATAAACGCTAGGATCTATGCTTACATGTAAAATGAATTAGAAAAAATAAATTTCAGCTTGGAAAAAACTTCAACCGGTTTGTTAAACCAAAGTGAACAAAAACATGATTTGTTTTGAGAAAACAAAAGATTTGTTTACACGACAAAGAATTGTGAACTCTGTTGCTTGCTTTTAACTGTACGGATAATGCTCAAATTTACGTTGATCATTAGAAATGTATTTCTAAAGGATTGTAAACAATAAAAATAGAAAAAAATAACATTTAACCAAAATCGTGACCATGCCCCTTTAAAGAAGAATCTCGTTTTAATTCTTGGTTTAGACTGGAGACCATTTCAAAAAAAGCGAATACCTGGCAGCCGAATCAATATCAATCTGTATCCAGATCGATTTTGCAACGTATCGAAAAGTTCGTTAGAGCATCTGAACAAATTATTGAAAATGAATCATTCTTTTTGAAAATCTAATAAACATTTACAGTTATACAATACCGTCGTTTGCAGCGTAATGTGGGATATTATTGAAAATCAAAATTAATAGGGACAGAAAGAAAGGCGGCGATTAGCTCAGATACAGAAGTTTCGAAAAAATTGTTAGATATGATTGAACATTATCTTGTTAATGAAAAGAAAATCTCCCCTTTTTTATTTGAATAATCAATTAATGAATGAAAACCCATGTACTTACGATTTTGGAACACTACAATCACACAGAGAAACCAATATATCATTGTATAATTCATCGCGATGTTGTTATATCCGCCATTAAAGCTCCGTGAACTGTTGGAGAAACGGAATCGATCGGTTTGACTGTGTATATTGAAATTTCACTTCCAAAAAAAAAAAAAAAAAAAAAAACCTAATCAATATTTTTATTCAAGTAACCAATCAATAACACTCTCGATTCAGCCTTTGTTTTGTATATAAAAGAAGTAGGAAAGTACCCGGCGTGAGTGCGCAGCCAGATGACAGATTTGGTGAAGATTTATTTGTACTTAATACGTTTGATACGATTGTACTAAATACGTCTCTCCAATCATTTGTAAATAATACGTGGCTCCAATTACCTACTTTCTTGTGTACAGTTGTTGCAACTAATATGTGCTTTACATGTATGACCATCGACAATCGCTGTCATTTAAATTTACACTTTTAAGATGAATTATATTTTATTCTTAATATGTATGTAATTATTTTTGAGTGCATGCTAACAATTGTCAAATTTTAAGCGTTTAAGAATATTGACAGTTAGATGTACGACATGTAATTATGAATCAAACATGTACGCACAAAGTTGCTAAAAAAAAATCTGATTCCAGGAAATGACCTCATTAGAACCATATGAATTTTATTCGGCTTTTATAGATTTTTTGTTTAGTCTACCTCATTACACATCCGGTTTGCCAGTTATACGACTCCTTTACCATTACTATATTATTTGTTTACCACCGGTTGGCCTATATCCCGGAACCGAGAACAGTCAAATAAACCCGTAAAGTTCAATGATCAGGGCATTTTGACTTCATGTCTTCAATGTAAAATACTTTCAAAGAATCGAAATATGCATAATAATATTAAATGTCATTTTCCGATTGGCAATATTTTGTTATGAAATGCGTCATTTTGGGTATCATGCGGTACCGATACAATATATCAACTTTAAAATTGGGGCCTTCTTACATGTATCTTTTGGAAAAGTTTGTAGTACATATCCGTTGTTTTATATTTCTTATATTTACATTCCAAAACATGTTTTCTTATATGAACCCCTAGAATTATAGCAAAAACGTTTAATTATGTGGAAACTTTTTCACAATGATTACCACACGCGGTTATTGTTCGGCGGTTGGATTATTGTGACCATAAAAACACGGTAATTTTACCGATTCTGAACGATTTGCTTTTTTTCAAACGTAAATGTAAGTAATAAATAACAATGTCGAAAAATGCACCGGGTTATGAACTTAATTGGTCTCATGATCAAATCCTGTGAAGCCCTTCATATTTCGGGATTTTTTTAACTTTCAGTTTATTTAATAGGAAGATAATGTTCAAGGATGCATTTTACCAAAAATTGACGGAAAAGTGTTCAATTTTGGGGCAAAGTCAACTTTCAAAAATGTACTGCTTTTCATTAAAACCAACTTAAGGTTCTTTCTTTAACTGCGTTTACATGTAGTAGACCGAGGTTTTACCTACAGACACCCAAATTTGGTGATATTAACAGTTTTACAATGAGTTGAAATCGCCATGTTATGTCATTAAAAAAAGTCATGGGGTGGAAGACTCTTAAAGGTTCCTTCTGTTTATTTCGCATCACCATGCATATCACAACATGTGGATTGTAAAATCTGCATTTTGTAAACGAAACTGTATGCTATCGACACGGCGGATAGGATGTCGGGTAACGATTTTATTCTCTTGTTCAATTACAAACACTAGACAAAATTGCTAACGCACCACGTACTGTTTTAGATCTGAACTTAGCAAAGATGAAATAGTATATTATTTTAATAGTTTATTATAATTCAGAAAATAAAACATCATTTGTTGTAAACTTATTGACCAGTTGCTTTAAGTACTGTTTATGAAACATTGGTACCCCCATTATGTGATTCACATATCAATATCGGGTGTGGCCTCCATTTGCTTGGATAAATTCGATATGTCTGTCTTTGTCGCTTAGTAATTACGCGGCGCTTTGAAATTCTTGCTCGGTCCTTCGCACTTCCGGTTTGTACAAATTTCCGGTACAACCTTGCAATTGACGTGTGGTGCCTATTACACACAGTGACTGTGGTTACCTAAAAAAGACATTTTTTTTATTAGATAAGCATACTGCATCATTTTTTAGCCAATCTCCCGGGTAATCGTTAAATTACTTTGTATTAAATAACGGTGAATTCTAACCTCTCTAAACGAACACCTTGCAGAGACAACACCAACTGCCCTGCCACGCTTCTCTGTGGTCAAACGCGGTCCACCCTATCGGGTTTTTTGTGAGTTTTTAGTAACACATGCATCAATTATAAGAACACAAAAAAGAAAGTAAAGATCTATATTTCCAAAAAAGTGTGAGCACGATTTGAGCATTTCTAAAGAACAGTTACGCTTCGGTTAACATTGTATCCATTTATCCGTTTTGGCATTTCAATGTCTTACTTATGATTAAGGTCAACTATTTAAACATTAAATTCATCTTTAAAAATTTTTTGGATGTAAATATTATTTTACTTTAAATGGTGCGTTAGCAATTTTGTCTATTGTATGGATTTATTTATATTATTATATATTATTTTACACAAGAGAAAGCATTCATATAAAAATATTTATATTCGTTAACATCACTTCTGAAAAAAAAAATAAGATTAATTCGTTGAGTACAGTTTTTCAGCGTGCTTCATACATACAAACATATGACATTTATGTTTGATGATTGCCTCAGCAACGAACTTTAAAAAACATGTAGTTGAATTAAAAAAAAAATCGCTGTATGTTATCTATAGAACAACATTTTGCATCACGCATTCCTGAAAATAGATATTTAACTGATAGTAATCCTTCGTTATGGTGAATAACTTTAAATTACAAAAACAGCCCTGCGAATGTGCAAACTAATTAACAAAATATAAATCAATATTTTGATCATGGAGCATACAAATTACTTGTTTTTTAAATCAATGGTAAAACTTTTTAAAAAAAAAATAGCTGTTTAAACATTAGTTTCCTAACATCTTCGAGAGTAAACCGTGTATAATCAATATCTTGCCCCATCGTCACAAACTTCCTTCAGGCTAATATTTGGCCTAAAGTCTCAGTATTGACCCAAAATATAAGTATTTCTCTTTTGAAAGGTTGATGAGGGATTTAAAAGAGGTACAGTAGTGCACTTAGTATACGATTTCGTCATCAATATAGTGCTTTTGCAAACATCACACATTTTCAACATCTTACAATATTTAGGTAAAACCTATTCAAAGAAACGCACAACTGCCATGTTAAAAGATTCTTAACTATCTTACACGACATGATTGAAATCTTCAGGTTTTGTTATGGATATATAGAGGAAAATAGTTGGTATGTAATAAACAGTTGGATAAATATTTGACTATTTGAACCACTTTAAACCTTTAAAGAACTCAAATTAAAAATATGTTCTACATTTATCATAGTACAGGTTTACATTGAAAGATATTGAACGTGGTTTTCGGACTGAAAATTAGACAAACGTTTCAATTAGTGAATTTTCTAATTCAATCATGAACATGTACATAGCCACATACATTATATTAAAAACACATTCTATGAAAGTGTAATATACATGGCCTTGTTGGTACGCGTAAGTGTTTATGATTTTGGATCGATTCCAACAAGTAGTACATATCAGTAATTTTCTTCTTTCACTTTAAACCAAAAAACGATAGTGAGTTTAAATTACATAATTTTATCCAATTTATTGTTGTTTTTTTTTTCTTCATCAAATTTTATTGTTCAAATCTGAGTATGAGCACAATTTATATAAACAGATTTTCAATAGCACTATGCCTTATGTATACTTACATTTATTGCATTTTCTGGAAGTTCTCACGATTCAGAATATTAAATGTTTTTATACACGAAGTTCAGTGGTTACAGACAACATTATGAGAACCTAGGTTTCGAATTCATATTGCGACAGGTACGGATACTTGTATCATTTTTTTGTACTTTCAATAAAACACAAGAATAGACGAAATAATGAGAAAAAGCGATATTGGTTGGCAACAAGGCCTGGTTTATATAGACAGGAAGTGTATAAAGCACTTTATCTAGATTTTTTTTGGTTTTTTTGCTTTCAAACAACAAATAAATAAATAAAAATAGCAAGCTTCTATTGCTCTCAATGATCTTTATAGTGGAAGATACTTGACATTATTTTAATGTACCTCACTACAACAAAGCTTATATATTTTATAACATTACGTCACAAGTACAGGTGCTTGATGGATAAACTAAAACAAAATAGCTAGTATACATGTTTTATTTAAAACAGCCTTCCATTCCAAGGAGCAGACAAAAACTTTCCCTGTGGGCTAAATGCCCACAAACAAACAAAAAACCTATGAAGTGTTTCTCACTTATCCTTTTCCAGCTTTTGAATATTCAACCTTCAGTAACTTTCAATCAATATCTATCATCTATACCAAAATCATTTTACATGTACTGCTTATCAGTGGGTTTTTTGTTAGCCAGTTATTATTTCTCAATGAAAAATTACTAAATATGAAAAAGCAATTGCCAAAGAAAGATAACTATTTTATGAAAAGCAAAAAAAAAAATATCCATTAAATTGTAAAAACTCTTCCCCCTGAAGTCTTTCTAAATGCTTTCCTAATATCTCAACTTTGATAGACAGTTTCATTCTTTCTCTTTTTTAAATAAGTGAATTTTCTCATTTTCTTTAATTGAAATTCCTGAACAGAATGAAGTAATATGACAAATATGTAACCCACCCCCCCCCCCCCGTAACCATTGCCTAACATTAAGGTGACATGAAATATTTAAGACGACAGCTTTGTGGGTTTTTTTCCTAAATATGCGGTCAAGTTTTATTATATGTCAGTAAATGTTTTAAAACCTTTTCGGTAACACCATGCATTAAGAACCCCCTACTCTATAACACTATATACACACACCCTAGATTCAAATCCCTATTATGGAAGATATGAAATTAAAAACTTGAATTAATGGCTTTTTTTCCTTTTATATATGCAGTCAGTTTTCATTCTATCTTTCGAATTTGTTCAAATTTGACTCTCATTAGGTCTAGGTTACCGAGGTCTTTAGGAGTGTCTATTTGACGTTTGTTTTTGACCTGTCTGGTAGGTCTTCTACGGTTAATGTATCCGGGTACATCATCTGCCCTTGGATACCTAATGGCTTCTTCATACTCAATAATACTTAGTATACTCTCTACCTTCCTCAATGGTCTGAGGGTCCCTATTTTTCTCTAGGTCTACGTGTTCACTTGCTTTTTCATTTGACAATCAAAGCAGGAATATAGAGACTAGATCCTGTCATTTTGTAAGGTTGTCTCTATGAGGTAAGCCTTACTGTATATTATGCTTTCAGCTCTGCATTACAACTCTGAATTGGTTCAACATCCCTACGCCTGAATTTTGTCTGAGATTTTCTGTTGTGTGAATTATTCCAAATCTGTTCCCTAACTTCTTTGTGAGTTGTCTGTAATTTGTAAGAATTTCCAGTTTGACTTCTTCAAATACAAATTCGCCGGATAAACCCTGCATCCAGGTAATAATTGACGTTGCATGTCTTATTCTGTCTAGTTATTATGATGTGCAACAGCTTCAAATCTATTGCGATATGCCTTTCATTTCTCATCTGTGCCCTGTCTGAATGCTGGAACTTTAACAGAAGTACAGATGCTCTAGAAATATGTACTGACTGTTTGTGTTCACTCTCAGTCATCAGGCTCCATTGTAACTGAGGGTGGTCTTCTAGGTACTGTTTTCTTTGTCTTACTTGTAGATGCGCTCCTTTGAATTTTCTGAGTACAATTTGTAGTTAAACTTTCCTTACTGATTGGATTCTTGTATAGTAGTTTTAAACATGCTACTCATAGCCTCGGCCATTTTGTTCAGGGCACAGTCACAAAGTTTTTAGTTGCTGAGAACTGTTTTGGTTTGAGTGTTCATCATATTCCTTGTCTGACCAATCTCCCTCTGCTTGGAAAGTGACTGGACCATGTAAAATATCATGTCCTTTGCTTGCTTTAGGATTGTGTCTATTTCTCCAAATTTTAGCATGACTTGTATCGTTAGACATTGGAGAAATACATTGTGGAGATCTAACAATGCTATTTTGGATAGTCTCCCTATGTGTCTTAGCTATATTGCTATCGAATGTCTTATTTTAGAGAGAATTGTGTTCGTCGTTGTGAGAAGAAATATCACAATCATGTGTTTCAGCATGGATTTCTAGGGTAGCAAACTATTGAGAATCAGTTTCCTATGTGTCCCTTTCATTTTCTGATCTAGAAGGTCCTACTATTTGCTTGCTCGTTTATCTCTCTATGCAGATTTATTCCGTGTATTATACGTAGCAGTGTTTACATGTTTTAACAGCCAATCAATTTTAGTATACACATTTATTATAATGATATCTAGATCAACTTCGATTTTGGTTATGTTCGAGCACTTTTCGACATTATGCCCCTTTGACTAAGAAAAACTATTATTATTTAACTAATAAAACTAAAACTAATTATTTGCAGTTTTCGTTCATTTTTTCGTGGATGTTTCCAAGGTAGGGGGCATAAGTGTTTCACAAAGATCTCTTGTTTATTTTGTATGTGTTGTTTTTCTCATGTTAACTTTGTTCAACTACCATTGCTCTGAATGTTAACATAATTCAAACATTTTAATTTTATATAAAGCCAAATTGTTATTGTAATACACATTATTAAACCAAAAATTAAAACAATATTCCATTGAAGTTCAAACCTACTACACAGAGATACTGCGTCTGCATGATTGTAGGAGAAATAAATGAATTAATATTTTTGGGTATTGTATAATTTTCTATTAGTATTCTATAATATATAATATTATACATCACAAATGAAAAATTATACAATACAAATTGAAAATTATAGAATACAAATTAAAATTATAGAATAAAAATATACATTACAAATAGAAAATAATAGAATACAAACAGAAAATTATAGAATACAAATGAATGTTTATACAAAACAAATAGAAAAGATCGAATATTGCAACGTTTGACATGCCATAATGTTCATGGTGGGGTAAAGATTTCTTGTTATAGGTGCCAACTCCACACACTGCAGAACCAAGGAACTTTGACTGAAAGAGCTCAAGAGAAGAGGATACTTGCAAACAATTCAAAATTTCCTGCTGGCTAATTAAATGGGGAAGACAGCAACATTGCCAATAAAAACACGCGGCACCAATTCTGATCATGATCATTGTTTCTACTGTCTGGAATATACTGGCTGTGTCATGTCTGAGGTGTTTTACCGAGATCTGACGGAGAGGCCCGAGAAGTTGCGATAGTGACATCAGCTTTTATTTGGACACAAAAACATTCGTTATTCCGGAGGGTTGCTGGGTTTTGTAACAAAGTGAATAAATTAGAAGGATTACACTATTTTTAGGATTTGTAGAGCTGATAGGATTTACCAGACATGGTCTGTTTCAATAATAAATATTTCTTTTAAACAGAAACAAGTTCAATAAGACGTTTTCTTTAATCAATCCTAAAATTTTAGAATTAATCTAGTTAAAATATAAACCTTGTTCAGGTATTGCATTGCTATAAACATCTTTATTCTCACTGGTTGCAAATGTTGCAAAAAGTTTCTTAATTTATAACATCTATTTAAATGCCATCTGAGCTGGAACTGGATGCTTTGTACTTCGAAGCAGTTACGTCTGTCTGATCTGTCGATTCTCCTCCACTTGACAGATCCAGGACAAGAACTGCTGAGGCTGGTGGCGCCCTGGGATGCAAGAAAGTAATATGAGCCCTTAAACTGTACTCTTATAATAAGCATCCGGCATCGGAGATTAAGCTGTGTCCCTGAAAAGCAAAACACCTGCTCGGAGTGTCAGGACCTGGTTAAAGATTTTGAAACAGCATCCATATCTAAGTCCGGTCTTCATTATAAGTACGGGTGGACGCTGATTCTGAGACAAAAATATAATGCCGGAGATAGGTACTTTTTTTTAGGAACGGTAGGAAATTTAGAGACATATTCCCTTCAATAATCAGGTTCAAGTTATTGTTGGTCTTGAATTTACCAAACTGGCATGAACGGTGCATCGTTCTGGGTTCAGTTTGTTTTGATCGTAAACTAGTCAACTAACCAAGGTTAATAAGTTATCGCACTTTGACCGAATTCTCTCATCGATACTGTATTCAAGAGGTATTATTTGGACACCGCAATAAAGTTATTTTTTCATTTCCTTTAAGCGAATTTTACATTTTTTCTGCCCTCTTGCCCGAATGACCTTGGGTCAAGGTCATGACACACCCATAGGTCATAAGGAATCCTTGTGTGAGGTAAGAACTTCCAATGTTTCTCCATAAGAAAGATATGGACCGGACATGATTGCACAGACAGACGGACAAGGTGATTCCTATATATCCCCCAAACTTTGTTTGTGGGGGGTATAAAAAGAGAAATCGGGACCTTTTCGTGTAGATTCTGTTGTGTCATTGGATCAGAAACATGCAGCAATTGTTACTCATCAAGTAAAGCCTCCGTTACTTTTTATCCACTGGTTTAAATGTGATCTTTTATATTTGATAGGGTTAGTGCTGCGCTGTGCCTCTATTTACCCGAATGGACCAAATAGCCTAAATCAGAAGAAATATTTTTTTCCATTACTAACTGTACACAGATTAGACATTTATTAAAAACAATCTACCAAATTTCCTTTGGACCTGTTTTGCTCATGAGGGACAAATGTTTAAAAATTGGAAGGTGTCGGTAGAGGACATCTTCCCAAGTCAAGGGTTTCTGATCCGCTCTGCTCTACATAAAGCCTTAACTGAAAAGACAACACATATGCGGGTTAACAATTACGTCATCTAGTGAGAGTACTCATTTTTAAACCTTTGTGACCTCTTGTTCTGGCCAATCAGAGAATGCTTTATAAACAGAAACAGTATATCAATATGGCTGATCTCATGAACAAAATCTAATTCGTAGAAAATATGGATTCACTCGAACTTAAAACCGATATCAGTAAGTCAAATACTTACTAGTCCGTCTCAAATTTATTTGACAACGGTTCAACATTGATCAATTCACAATTAACATCATTATTGCAACAACGTTTCTTATTGGATCATGCAAACTTGTATGACACCAACCAGCGTGCGAGGTTTCTAACCCCGTCAAACTCTGCCTATTCAGTCAAGGGTTTATGTAGAGCAAAGCGGATCAGAAACCCTCGACTTGGGAAGATGGTAAAGGCCATGTATTCCTTATTCAATGCTCTCGGAATGCTTGTGCACTTTAAAATCACAAGGTCGATGATCTAATTTTCTTGCTTATGACCTCTGGATTTTTACATAAATATCCTAACATATAAGTAAGCGAGTGGAATGGGAAAGATCATCGTCTATAAGATGCATTTAGAATTGTCAAAGAAACACAACATTTGTTATTTAGTGGTAGATTGGTTAAAAATAACTATGGCAATAAGTAGAAATTTAATTGCGTCCAAAAATCTTAGAAATTTATTGAAGCAATAGTTCAGAAAACTGTTAGTTATTATACTTAAAAACTTTAAAGAATTGCCGCCCGGAACCCAAATAATTTTTATTCTATTTAGCAAAACTGTCTTTTAACCTGCATTTTATATTTCACAAACCTTATTAATTTTAAATGTTAAACTCTTTCAACTAAGAACATCTCAGTCATGTGGTAAAATTTAGAGTGATTTTTTAACTATTCAAAACAAGTGAAAAGCTGTCAATGTGACAGCAAACCGGGTTTTCTTTTATGTGAATCCATAATCCATGTCAACCCATATCCAGTGAAATGTAGTACCCTATATGCAATATTTTGCTAAAAAATGACTAAGTTCAAAAGCTGGTATTATTTTTCCATAAATAATCAGAAATCAAAATTCTAGCAATATGCACACCTCTGATATATGTACAATTAATATGCAAAAGAACAACTTCCTATCTTGAAAACTGAAGGAGGAGTTATCCGTACAATGCGGGTACCCTATATGATATATTTTGCCAAAAAATGACTAAGTTCAAAAGCTGGTATTATTTTCATAAATTATCGGAAATCAAAATCCAAGGAATATGCACACCTCTGGTATACGTACAATTAATCTGCAAAAGAACAACTTCCTACCTTGAAAACTGTAGGAGAGATATCCGTACAATGAGGGTACCCTTTTGGCAGCCGCCCGCCATTTTCACCATTTTGATAACCGAATTTTTCCGTTGGAAAACCCGGTTAAAAATTCAATTGCCACTGACTCAAAATATAGGATGTGTTATGATACACAGTAAAAGATTTTGAAATTTCATCAGCAGATTTCAGTTTTAGTACATATCTTAAATTACTGACCGTCACAGGCCTTACATGTAAAGCTAGGTGAAATTGACCCCCTCTTAGAAATGTTATCCCAAATTTAAGACCAAATCGCATGTGCGAGTTAAATCTAATCTGGACTTATAACATGTACATGTATCGTTTGTCATGTTTGTTTCCTCGCCGCTATCACAACCACCCGTTTGTAACCCTATGAAAAATGGGTTCCAAATAACAATAATATCTAATACGGAACTTCAGTCGATTAAGACGTAGGTCTGGAATATAAAGTAGGTGAAAACCCTTTTTATCCGAATGAAAACTGACCTTTAATTTTTGGCATCTTCAATAGCTTTAAGTATTTGTAAACATTTTTTTTATAAACAGTTTCTTGTTAGTTGAAGATAAACGCATTATGCTCTGTATTGTTTAGGTGATGATGTGTTGATTCAGCGTATAAAGTATTTGTTTACTGTGTTTTCATCAAGATTCAATAAAATAAGTCGAACAGTGGCAGACGTTTCCGTGCTCAGGTTTTTATTGGTCGCCTAAATGAAATTTGCGTTTTATTTTTAGACAAATTGAAAGCATATCAGTCGACCGTTGATCACACTGATCTAAAACTGGACACTTGATTCAAGTACATATTTGTAGCAAGATCTATTGTTAGCTTGATTTAAGTACATATTCAGGAAAAAATGTTGTTTTTAGGCACGGACGGAAATTCGACTTTCTGGATTCTTCTAGTTTGTAATATTTTGTTGCCTTACAACGCAAGTATTTTGAGTTGTTCTGAATGTAGAAGAATGTAATATAAAGGACAGGGAACAACGAGGCGTAAGATAGTTTCTCCATAGAGCATTTAGACCAAGGATTTTTAAAAGATGTCATTATATTCTTCCATGCTTGTATACATGTACCATGTTTACAAATGTATACATTTAACAGTGCAAATTAATTAAATCTTAAATTTTGTACACCTATCCGGTATTATAGAGAATTCAAAGTCATAAGCAACAAAACGGTTTGTACCCAAATGATCAGTTTCGGAGCTTATCATATTAATACATAATTTTATTTTAATTCTAACACGTCTTTTCTTAAGTCATTAATTTCAACCGGGTTTTCCAAAGGAAAAATCCGGTTATTTTTCAAATGGTTCAAATGGCTGGCGGGTCATGGGACAGCTGCCAAAAGGGTACCCTTATTGTACGGATAGCACCTACTACAGTTTTCAAGATAGGAAATTGTTCTTTTGAAGATCATCTGTACATATACAAGAGGGATGCACGTTGCTAGGATTTTGATTTCAAATAATTTTTGAAAAAATACCAGCTGTTGAACTTAGTAATCTTTTGGGATAAAAATATTCTTCTACAGTTTTCAAGATAGGAAGTTGTTCTTTCGTAGATCAGTTGTACACATATAAGAGGTGTGCATAAAGTTAGAGTTTTGATTTCTGATTTTTTATTTTAAAAATATCACCTGTTTAACATAGTCTTTTTTGGCAAGATATTGCGTATAGGGTACCTCTATTATAAGGATAACTTCTTTTACAATTTTCAAGATAGGAAGTTCTTCTTTTGCAGATCAATTGCACATATATCAGAGGTTTGCATATATCTAGGATATTGATATTGATGTAATTATTTTCTGGCATACATATTGCATATGGAGTACCCCATGGGGATAGATAGTATGCATCAATTCAGATTTGACAAATGGCTTATGGATACTGTTCACGCAAAAGAAAACCCTGGCTGCTGTCACATTGTCAGCTATTCTCTACTTTTAAGTGACACGATGATTCAAAATACATTATTTACTGCTTGATTATGACAACGTAAATCAGAAGAAATAAACTAATTTTCATCATACGGAAGGTTTTACGCATTATGAGACATCATCTGTCAGTTTACAAGTCATTAAAACACATCCGGAAAATGTACATGTATATAAACAAACCGAGTTGCTTTGGACGTTAAATTCAGCGTATGTGATTGGGGTTGCTGCCTAAAACTAGTTAGAATAAGATTGATTCACCGATAAAAGAATTTGAAGATTCCATGTTTTTTGTAAGAATTATGCATTCATAAAGAGTCATCTTAATAAATATATCATGCTTGCAGACATCAGCTTTCAGTATATGAAAGGCCATTCTCTATTTAATTTCATTTATTTAACATCGTTATTTTTTGAGTTTCAACGTTTTATATGATAAAAAGATGTGTACATCCTGTAAAAATTCAATATTTGCTTTATCATGGATTTTTGCGTCACCATGTATCTTTAGAATGTGTTGTTGATGAATTTCAACTGCAATGTCTGACAACATTTAGTAGAATGATATAATTGATTTAAAGCTCGAGGCGCATCGACTTTCTTAAACATATGATAATTCTAAAATACACTTAAATAACACAATCAAAATTAACCATGCAAAAAATAAAAATAAAAGTATAAACAAGTTATATATTCTCATTCCTATCTTTAGACTAAAAACAGGGGAAAATACAAAGAAACGGAAGTATATCGTTTTGTTCTTGTACTTTTGGGAACTTTTCTCGATAATTTACAAGTGTATTCAATTAAAAACTAATATCGTCTACAAAAACCAAAGTACCAGCTGGTCAAAATTAGTTCTACGAGGATGGTGAAGTGCTTGAGTTTAACTTCCTCGTACATGCCAACGAGGTATTTCTCTGTTGTATTGACTGGAGTGATTAAAGTTCAATCTCAGTGACAGACAAGAATTGCGACAGTATTGTCACTCAATCTTAATTTCAGACAAAAATGGCGACTTTTCTTAGATTTGGTCACTAAAAATGCAACCTTTTAAAATTTTATTTTTAAATGGCATCAAAAAGAGACTCATGATAATTTTATTTTTGTAACTAATCAAAAGAAATCTTGGAAACGTGTTAAAGAAACCCATTCTTCTTACAGTATAAATGTATGATGAATCGAAATACCATTAGTGTTTTAATATCAAATACTTTACAAGTCACCAATCAAGCGCATTCAGAAACCTAACATTGTGTCTTCGTGTAACATGTATATGAGACAGATATTCATATAAGATAGAAAATATTTTCGGAAGCATATTTAATATGCTAATAGGTTATCAATTTTAGTTTTGTTTTATTTCATTAATGATCAAAAAATTATATTAAAAATTTTTTGTGTGTAATAACTTTGTTTTGTTACAATTATTTACCATGTACATATCAATACGCTATGAATATTATTAACTCTTAATCTAGAACGTTCACATTTGAAGATGAAAATGATAATAACGGGGTTGGGGTCAATTACTTTAAAATGCAATTAAATATTTCCAAATGGATTGATAATTTTATCATTTTCTTGCATTTACAATTACATTGAATTTTCAAATGTAATTAGTTACTCTCAATTACTTTGACAAATGTAATTACATGTCAATTACTTTAGCATTATTTTTTTAAACATATAGATTTATGAATAGCATTAAAATATACACTTCAGGCTTTATGTACAGTAATGTTTTTAAAGGTTTAAGAAACATTTTCTTTGACATTAAATTCATTAAGTACCATTGTGTTCATGCTTGGTTCTGAACAGGATTTTTTCGATAGTGAATTTTGATTCACGTAAATATATATATTTTTTTTACAAATTACAACTTTGGACATTACAGTCTATCAGTATAATATATAATAAATAACGACTCTAATTCAGAAGAATGCGTTATTTAAACCCCCTTGAGTACAAAAAAGGAAGTTTTTTGGTATGAAAGGAATTCATACCTAGACAAAATTATACTTTATGGTTTGCCCTTGACACTGTGTTATGCTGTAGAAACATATGAAACATTGTAAGACACATAGGCGTCGGAACCTGGAGGGGGGGGGGGGGCTTAGCCCTCCCCACTTTTTTGCAAAGTTAGACCTAACCATTAGGCACATAGCATCTTAGAGGGTTCAGCCCCCCTCCCCCCCCCCCCCCCCCCCACACACACACACACACAAACTTTTTCTCGCAGCAAACATCATTGTTCCTGAATTACCTTGAAAACATTGAAATATTGAGAAGTTGAGTCATAGGAATTCTACGTACCCCCTCCCTCCCCCCATTTTACATATTGTTTTTTTTCTCATTTCCCAATCCCTGGATATTAAATGAGAGGCAATTTCCAGTAGTAACTTTTCACTAAAGGGTTATTGTTGAACACCAGCCCATGTTTCAAGTCAGGTTCTAATATTGTTTTTATAAATAATGTATGATTTTGCAAAGTTGCAATCCATTAAAGATTTTGAATACCGCCAGAATAATAAGCAAGAAAGATACATTTTTGTTTGCTAAGGGGTTTATGCAGTTCTTTAATCGTCTCTTGTCAGTGATATCTTTACTAAATACTGGTTAACTTATACAAAGACTGTATTGCATACACAGCTCGAACGTAATGAATCATCACTCACGGTCATCGTTTCTTGGTACTATATATAAGCATTTTGTTTGGCCTATTTTCATAATGTAACCCATGGGTAAATAACCTTCAGGATAAAGGATATTTCATAAATAACGAGAAACTATTAGAAGATATCTGTAACAAAAAAATGAAGATAATTATTTTTGTTGCTGAGATTATTCTTATAACTTTATATATATATATATATATATATATATATATATATATATATATATATATATATATATATATATATATATATAGTTACTTAAACTACTTTAAAGGAATTAGAACCGATGTACACGAAGCATATGTGATGTCAAAGTTTGAAATCCTGTGCAAAATTGAATAATAAAATAATAAAAAATTAAGTTAATTGAGAAGAATTAAAAGAAAATAATATAATATAATAAATGGATTGCAGTACCATGACTGTTGCTAAGTATGTTTATAATAAGTAAAATTTGGAATGAGAGAATTCACTTCAAAAATACATGCAGCGGTGGGAAATATTTGAATTGTTTAAAACAAATTATTATTTATGCTTTTTTTTCCTATTTTGTTAACTTCAATATTCAAAAACATTATTTATGCATTTAGTTTTAAGAGACAGAAAATCGCGCACTCTGATCTGATATTCATGCATAAATATTAATATCTATCACTTAGTCACGTGACATTAACAGGCAAATATATAAAATCAAAACCAGGAAAATACCAAAATAACTACTTTGCATCGTGGAGGTTTGTTTGCTTATTATCCAAAACTTTAATTTCTGAAATCATAAGTAAAAAGATTTTTTAATTCAATAGTTTAACTTTAATTAAAATTAAAAGAAAGTATTCAGTAATAATTCAGAAACAAAAATAAAATTTCTAACTATTGCAAAATTTAACGGGTTACATATATGCTTTTCAATGAGATAACTGCAATGAATAATTAATAATAATAATTTGGATACTAGTAAGTGGGTTTATAAGTTATCATTATGTTGGGTTTTTTGTTTACAGAAGTGTGTTAAAACCCCCATCAAGTTGTCTAAAAATGGACCCGCGACTTTGCGCTCAGGATGTGTTAAGATGTCATCTCTGTGAGAACCCAGCCACTCCTATGCATTGTGACATTTGCCATATTCATCTGTGTAAAGCATGTGTAGGGAAACACCTCCTAGATGAAACAAGTGAACACAAGGTTGTGCCTTTTAAAAGCCGGGGATCTACGTTTAAGTACCCAGTATGTCTAAAACATTCCTCTAAACAATGTGAACTTCACTGTGAACAATGTTGCATTCCAATTTGTGCGTTATGTGTTTCTTTTAAAGATCACAAAGGTCATGAAATAGTGGACATAATGAAAACACTAGATAACAAAAAAGAAGCCTTAAACAGAGAATTACAAGAATTAGAGAAGTCTATTTATCCTAAATATCAAGAGATTGCATCAACCATTCTAGTTCAAAAGGCTAATCTGAATAAAAACTCTCATGATTTGACAACCGCTATCAGCAAACATGGAGAGGATCTACACAGAAATATTAACATTGCTACAAGAAAATTGATATCAGACATGGATAAAATGGCAACCGCGCAACTTGCTGTGTTAAAAAAACAGGAAGAAGAAATCAAGTGCAGTATCTCTGAAATAAAACAGAGTATTACTGAACTGAAGAAACTACTGAACTCCGATGATGCCAGCCTTATTGCTGCTTACAAATCCAGAATTGCTAAATTCAGAAAACTGCCCCCTAAACTCCCAGATTCCTTACCAAAATTCACCCCTCAAAAGATTGATGTAGAGCAAATTATTCGGCATTTTGGTTCTCTGTCAGAACTACCAATCAAAACAGAAGAACGTGTCTACATTATAGGTTCTTCCAGAGCTGTGTCCTTTCCCACAGAAAAACCCTTTGTTGACGAACCACGGATTATACAGACTATAAACACTAATTATGGAGACACTACAAAATTACCAAGTATCTCCTGTATTTCTTTTGAAAATTTGTGGACCTGTGGTGGAGACAACATCATTAGACTTTATAATCTGAATGAGCTTCTGTTGAATTCATTTAAAACCAAGTCAGGGAATATACCAGTAGACATAGCAGTAACAAGGAGCGGTGAACTTGTTTATACTGATTTCAATGATAGAACAGTTAATAAAGTGAAGAATGCACAGATACAGACAGTGGTTAAATTACGGGGATGGAAACCTTGTCACGTCTGTATAACCTTCTTTGGTGACCTCCTGGTTGTAATGGTAAGTGATGATCACAAAAAATCAAAAGTTGTACGTTACTCTGGCTCAATAGAGAGACAAACAATTCAGTACAATGACAAAGGACAACCTCTCTATTCATCTGATGCCTCTACGTATCCCAAGTACATATGTGAGAACAAAAATCTCGATATCTGTGTGGCTGACTATTCAGCTCAGTCAGTTGTAGCGGTCAATCAGGCTGGTAAACTCCAGTTTACATACGTTGGAATTCCCTCTTCTTCTGATAAGGGACCATTTCATCCAGTCGGCATTACCTCAGACAGTCGGAGTCGAATCCTAACAGCAGACTATGAGAACCGCCGTATCCACATCCTGGACCAGGGCGGATCATTCCTCCGCTATATTGACAACTGTCATCTAATCTGTCCATGGTGTCTATGCATGGACCCAAACGACAACCTCATTGTGGCTGAGTATAGAACAAACAAAATTAAAAAAATCCAATATTACGTGTAGATATCCATTTGTACATATATCTCATTTCAACAAACTGACAGAGTGTGTGCGTTTAATGGTATGGGACACCACCATATTATTACGTATCGAAATAAACGATGAAATCAAGGATATTTTTTTTATTATTTCACAGAACTGTTTCTTAATAGCGTAGCGCAAAAGGTTTGATCATTAACTACGAATCTGTAAGTAATTAGTTCGAAGCTTGCTGATGGTTTTTATAACTTTTACTTTTCAAAAATGATTTAAAACAGATTTTAGATCAAATATAGTAAAACGTTAAAATTCTAAACCTATAAAAGTATTTTAATTATAATGTACTTTTATTAACATTTATATTGCTTGGTGTCCAAAACTACCATAAACATATTATGTCAGGTACCAAAAAAACAAGGGCCTATATCTGCATGCAACTGTTATATTGCAAGAAGTAGATACTGAATACAGGGAAATATTCGCTCCCGTTTTATTTTCGCCTCTTTCGCCCTCGTTGACAGTGGGCGAATTTAAGACTTGGCGAATTCCTATTTCTCAAACTATATTCTTTATTCAAAACTATGTCTTGGCGAATTAAAGACGGGGCGAAACCGTTTGCCAGTAAAAAGGGCAAAAATAACCCTGTATACAGTATCGATAATCCTAGACAGCAGTGTAGTAGGAGATCTTTGACTACTTTGAATGAAAACTGTAAAAAAAATTCCACAAAATATGATGGTGTTATACTTTGTCTCAAGATATTTATACAGCATTTTTTCTTAAATTATTTGATATACATAAACATCTTAGGGTTCCTACGATGTCAAATCATTAGTATGAGGAAATCCCCCCAAAAAATCTCTTTTGAATCGCCCCCTCTAGCTTAAGCAGGTCAGGTTCCTTACAAGGCTAAAGTTAAAGGCACAATGATTTGGCAGTTTGTGGAATTAGACTTTAAGCTGTGGTCAGTGAAAAACTGAAAGAGCTAAATATGGCTACTTTCACGAAAATTTAATTTAAAGTGCGAAGCTATTTTTTTCTACGTCAAAAGTGCACTTTTGAGATTGTTTTTGCATCTATACAGATCGGAGCATGATAGAATAATGCTTTATAATTAAATTTTTTATAACAAAATGATGCTTTTAAACTTGAGAAATTCATAACAAGATGCCAACAGGTGGTAAAGGTTTCCTGAGTACCATTCACGATATAAGGACCTCTCATGAAATATATCTATTTTTAAAAAATGATGTTGGTGTCTAAAACATACTCCATATGCATGAGACAAAAATTAATATATATTACATGGTGATTGCCCTCTTCCTTGCTTGAAATCTTGATGAAGGGACTGAAAAATCTTTGATTGTGGTGCACAACATTAGGAGGCATGCAGTTCCAAGTTTTGTAACGTTTGCTTGACCTACTCTGTCACGATTGCATGACCGGATATACGAAATAATTTCCACCAAAAGTTACATATGTACTAGTATCAAGATTGCTTTTATTTAATTTTTTGAATGAATTGATCTTTTCGATTTTTTCACCAACGGGGTTTAAAGACAGATTCAGTATCGCTGACATGATAAAGTTATTATTATCTAAAGCATACACTGAGAGTCGCTTCTCTATTGGTGCTTTTAAACATGAAATCATATTATTATAGGTAAATGATAAGTCGACTAATTTAGACTAATTTAGTCTTTTACCCTACAGTGAAAGCTTAGGTACCACTAGGCTAGAAAAATCGACTTTTGGTTCATCAAAGGGCTTTAGTATTAAATAAAGCTATCTTTAAAAAAATGGGAGTTGTGATAGTGTTACAAATTAAGTATGCTTTTTTTCGAAAACAGATACAGCTTAAACAGGTCTTATCATTACTTTCTATATATCGGTTTTTTTCTGATCGCTTTTATCGGTTTTTCAAATGCATTTACTCTTCGGTTTTGGAAGTTTTAAAAACGATTATTTTAAATTTGTGAACACGTTGTATTTTACTTTGTTGAAAGATTTAGCGAAATACAATTCAAAAGTCAGAAATATTTAAATCTCCCTTGGTTATTGGCGTCCCTCTTTCGATTGTTATGACCGGAACTTTAACAAAATCCCAAAATTGCGAGCGAGTTGTCGCACATACCATGTACTCCCTCTAAAGAACGCTTATTTAACTAGTTTGAGTTAAGATAGCGGTAGAGTTCGAAAGCAAAAGAGATATATGCATATTTTTCCACATAAATATTGTTTCTTAATCCGTACATTATTTAAACATCGGAACAGTATCATGCTAGTATTTACATGTATAGGTAAAAATAATTATTGACGTTTCTCATGCACCCCCGCATTAATAAACTTACCGCCGCATCAAACATTTTTGTCGTTATTTTTCCGGATTTGTCATATCTTATCATTATTGTTTTTTTCTATAAGTAATTATGACTACCATGGTTTACTTTTGAGCAATAGACCCATTTACAGTTACTGCGGTGCTGCTCTTATGAAGGGCAAATTAAAGTCATATTTAACTATGACGTCACGATTTATGTAATGAAATATTGTTCTATATATTTCCGTAGACGGGTCACAGCTTCAGGTCCAACAACAAAATTATTAAGATTTTTACCATGTCTGATTTTATCGATAGAGCAAATATGTATATTGTATTTATGATTTACATTGTATATATTTTAAAGAAAGCAGAGAGAGAGAGAGAGAGAGAGAAAACATTTTGTAGAATGCTACAAAGGAAAATTGCCATTTCAGAAAAGTACGAAGGTTTTTAATACAGTTCATAATTTTAAATATCGGGGGGGTTTCAGTTTTCTATCTGTCTTACCACTTAAAGGGGCATTGTCACGATTTTGATCAAATTTTGTTCTTTCTGGTTTTATTATTTATAATTATTTATGAACTCTCTCTCTTTCTCTCTCTCTCTCTCTCTCTCTCTCTCTCTCTCTCTCTCTCTCTCTCTCAAATTTCTTAAAGGGATTTAAGCAAGATGCAGGGCTCACAAATTGTTTCTCATGTAAACAAGGCTCGTGTCCTGTTTTTGTTTACATTGGTTTAATATACCAGTAAAAATCATTTTTCAAGCTGATTTGTCTTTCCTGTTATTCATTTCAGGCATAAATAAACAATTCCTTATATTTAACATATTCAATTCCGGTCTAAAACTGGAATTTTCACTTCAACATTTAAAATGTAAACAAAGGCTTAGTTTACATAGCAAAGATTGTAAGCTCTGTAATTTGCTTATAACTCAACTAATGACAATAAAATTTTGGTTTCCTATTAAAAATGCCTTTTTGAAGCATCGTTAACATTAAAATCGGAATTTATTTTTACCAAAATCGTGACCATGCCCCTTCAACTTTTTAAACATTTGTTATCTTTTAATCACTTTCTGAATTTTGTATTACCTTGGCATATTTCGGGTGTCATTTAAGCAAGATCCCAGCAATGATCAGTCCATGTAAGATGTGTGTAATATACAGAGCGTCATTTAAATCGGGTGGATATCATTTCCCACATTTGCCATATCATTTTATGCTTTATGCTTTAACATCCATTTAAACTGTTATTCAGCCTTCAATCTGTTCCTTTTATCTATTGTACTTATCGCACATGATCGATTTTAAATGGTATTGTTTAATTATTTTAAAATTAAATTTTCATCCTTTAAAATCTTTACACCATATTTGTTTATTTTTATATCTACTCGAATTTTCTCCGTTCGTAAACGTTGTCTATGGAGATCGCTACGCGAGCTTATTTTTATTTATTTATTTATTTTTAAATCAAATGAGTCATGTTTAAATGTTCAACATTCAATTTATGTCCCATAATTAAGTCTATTAAATCCATAACAACTCAATGAAAATTGCTCAAATAATACATCACAGAGGAGCCAGCAAAGAGAAAAAAATAATTATCCATTTATAATAATAGGGATTGTAATCTGTAAAATCATCAGCATCAAACATACATGATAAATACAGTTGCGATTTCTATCTCAGGATACAGTCTGAAGATTTAAAGAAATATTTATTTTATGTTTGAATTTTTGATGTGTGTATTCCTTCAGGTATGTGGTACACAATAGTTTAGAGATACGAAGTATTCGTTATATTATAGTAACATTATCCAAGATACCAAAAGGATCCGTCCACGAACAGCAAGGCAGTGATGATGCAGACATTAAATTTGAATTTAAAAAATATCTGCAATATCTGCAGTGCTTAACAGAAATAGTTCTCTCTAATTATTCTCACTCAAAGTTTTGAAGCACTAAAATAATGCAATTATTTACCATTTAAGGATCATATCAATTCTTTTAATCAAAATACTAAATGTATTGTGATTTTTAAAAATATAATGAAAGATCTAGTATTTTTGTTTGATCATTAACTGACCCATTCTCAAAGCTATTTTGTGTTTTTACTGTATAACAATCCGCTTTAATTTAATAGGGACTGTAGATCAATAAATTCAGAATCTTTGAACAGTTAAAGAACCCTTCAAAACAGCCCCAAAAAATTATGTATTATTATACATTCTGTTGAAATCAAACATCTCCTTCCTCTCATTTGCAAAGGGGGGTATTTCTCAATTGGTACAATTATGCTCTTGTCAATTTATAAATACACTTAAGGATTTATTTACACACAGAGACAAAGAATAACTTATTTGTTACATTGGTTTTTCTTCATTTGTTTAATTAGCTTTTTAAAGTACAAATGCACTGTTAAAAATCTATATAAAGTGGGAAAATCAAAGAGTGTTTAATTATTTAGTTTTTAGTTTCCTCTTTGAACGGAATTCACTTTAATTAAATGCGTATTAAATGTTTTAAACGAAATATACACAGCTTAGCACATAAATGAAGTCGGCGCTTCAGAAATTTATTCGGTAGAATTTAAACTAAAAATTAAAAAAAAACGTCATTTAGCAGGAATTGGACGTCCAATTGGTACAAAAATTAATCTCACTGTATGACATGCCTTCACTAAGAATGTGTTAAACTTTCAAGAATCTGCAATGAATAGTTCCTTGCCATTGTGCAAACATTTTCTAAGTTAATGAGCTCTTTGCTTACACATAATTTGTGTAGAGCTTTATATATTTGATACATTTAATCTTTTTTGTAACACCTTACATCCTCCGAAATTTTACAAATATCTCTGAACTAAGTTATGACTCATTCGTTCCATAAAATATGTACACTACCATTGACCACTTAAAAAAATTCATAAGTATTAACAAAAATCAATTTTAAATCTAACGTTGTTCAAAGCTACTCTACAGCTTATCATGATACTAGTATTCTGTAACATCTTTTTCATGGATTGATCAAAATGCATGTAAGTACAAGTGTTACTGTTTTAGGATATGCTAAAAAGTATTTGTGTCTTTGAAATCTAACAGCCAATCAATTATAAACAAAATTCAATTTGTTTGACATTAATGCACGATTAGTCAAGAGAAATGTTAGTGATGTTACATGAACCATGGAAACTACATGTAATTGCAAAAATACTAAAAAGTATTTGTTTCTTTGAAAACTAACAGCCAATCAATATAAACAAAATTCAACGTTTGACATTAATGCACGATTAGTCAAAAGAACTGTTATTGATGTTACATGAACCACGGAAACTAATTGCATTAATGCACTAATTGTAAGTCAAGGCATTGGATTGGTTGACTCCTTTGTATTATATAACCAAAGTATTCTTCGCTCATTGTGTTCTTTCTCATTGTCTCAGTAGCAACTGTGACAACCTCCATGCTTTATCATCAACAGCGTCTTTAACTATTAATGATTTAATGGAGAGATGATGAAGATGATGAGAGTACTACTGCCTATGCCACTGCTGACTTTGTTGCTGCTGTCCTTGGCCAGCTGTTCTCATTTTAGAGGTGGTTCTTTGTCGTGGAAGCCTACATCTAACTCTTCACAGGTATATCTACTGTAACATTATGGTAATAATAAATTTGATAAAATTATCGTTGATTGTTCAAAGATTGATTTGGACGTCATTTCACGGATTAAAATGTAACACTGATGAATTAATACTGTTTTAAAACTCGGAAAGATGTTTATTTATCTATATATGTGGAAAAAGTGGTCCCCATAAATTCATAAGTTATTCTTAATTTAATGATTCTTCAGTCTAAAAATATATTAGATATTTTTTAAATTGAGGACCAACAGCGATAGCTAGCCAATTTCATAAAACTTACGTTAGATTTTTATCAATATTAAAATCTAAGGTTACATGTATATCGTGAAATATGCGGACATTTTACATGTAATACTATGCATACTGATTTTTTAAGAACACCTGTAATAGTTTTACATAACGTTCGTAAGTTATATTTTTATCCTCTAAATTATTGTGTTCAATTTGAACTGATAATGTTCTTCAGGTATTAAACTTTCATTTTCAAATCAAATCATTAATCTGAGTAGTCCATGAACTTCTTTTAATAATTTTTAACTGAAAAGTGAACTGATAACTTTCAAAATCTTTTAATAATTTTTAACTGAAAAGTTAACCGATAACTTTCAAAATATATAGGGCTTGTCATTAGGCATGGGTTAAGGATTTTAAATTGCTGGTACTAAGTAATTATGTTTTAATTTCTCGCTATCTCGCCAACAACTTGTGCACAATTAGGAGATAAAGTCAGGTTTTCGTGAGTTTATTAAGATAGTTTTCGAGGTCCAAAACGTTTATAAAAACCAAGGCGTTAGCCAACGATTTCAATTACATATTACACTTTTAATATATTTTGTATTAAAAAAACATTTTTAAAAGAAGAACGTGTCAAAAATTTTCACCAAATATTAGATCCCATATAAATTCTGAATATATGGAATGTTCCTAAAAATTTCAATAAATGTTGTATTTATAAGACATTATAAATTGTCAGATTAACAAAATTGAACTCAAATAAGAAAAATGCTATTTCATTAAAATCAGGGATATATCTTTCCCACATTTTTCTCCTTTATTTTTCCTTACGACGAAAATTTCATTTTAAACTGTAGTTCAGCCTTATGTCTGCTCTTTTCATCTAATTACTGCATCGGCCATGTTCACTTTTAATTGAAGTTGTTAAATTATATCATGCCCAAACAATACTAGCCTCAGAATCAGCACACTTTATTTGTTCATAATATCTATTTTTTTCTCGAACTTGTTCGTATCTGAATTTTAAAATATCCTTTATTCTCTTAAAAATTCATAATTAGTTAGCTCCACGACTGAACTCTTTAGATCTCCACAGAAAATTGCCTAATCAAAACATAACACAGAGGAACATAAAAGAGAAAATTAACTTTAAAATTTGTTACTTATGGATAATTGTAAGCTGTTAAATAATAAACTGCAAACTTGTTGCATGCGTTCATTACGCTCTGGTTCCTAAATTACGGTCTCCTAATTTTACGATTTTTTTTCATTTAAATTTTTCACGTATCGAGTTTGTACATCAATTGTTGTTCCACCTGTGATCTTTTTATTACTTCTCTTTTTTCACTCTTTAACTTTAATTGATATTGCTTAGTCCGCATTTCCTCTCATTTTCTTAAATTTGGATGATATTTTGATAATTTTTTTTATGCTTTCAATATTAAAATATTTCTGATTTTTTAATATATTAAAGACTTGATTTAAAGATAGAAACTGACTAAAAAACTAATATATTGACCATTGAATAAGAGAAAAAATCCGATTTTAATGATTTTTTCTCATAAAAATATTTATAAGATAAGAGCATAGAAAGCAAATAAAAATGTAATTTGATAGGCAAATCATGTTTAAAAAACATATTATGAAACCCAAGTATCTTATCATTAGTTCACATCAATTGAAAAAAAAAATCCAACTTCAATGTTATTGTTTTAAAAATGCTAAATAAACTCTCGAGTCTATAGCAATTCTGAATTGTAAAAAGTTAACGTTAACGTTTCCTTTGCCAACTTTCCTCCAAAAATATAGTCCTTGTTATATTTTAAACTTTGGTTACTATTTTTATGCCAAGCAAGTTATATGTCTTAAGAAATGAATTTAATAGTTTTTCTATTGATCGACGTATCAAAGAAAAAATTGACCGGAAAACCTCATCAATGCGGGTAGCGCATTGATGAAAAAGTTTCCCGGTCAATTTTTAGCTCAAGTGGGCTATTCTGATCACATTTTGTCCGTACGTCCGTCTGTCTGTCCGTCCGTCCGTCCGTCCGTCTGAAAACTTTTTACATTTTGAACTTCTTCTCTAAAACCGCTTATCCAATTTCAACCAAATTTGGCACAAAGCATCCTTATGGGAGGGCGAATATAAATTGTAGAAATAAAAGTCTGATCTGTATTCAAAGCGGAGAAAACCTCGAAACTGTAGAAAAATGGGGGTGCATTTTTAAAAATCTTCTTCTCAAGAACTACTGAGTCCAATTCAACGTAGTTTAGCATTAATTATCCTTATGGGAAGGAAAATATAAATTGCAAAAATTAAGGTCTAATTCTGTTTCAAATCTGAGTTATTACGAAAATAATAATAAAGGAAAGTCGTGTTTCAGCTTCGGGTTCGGCATCCGGTAAAATGGGTAGGCAAGACTTGGCCTGGCAAAACAAAAGATTGGCAGTTATTAATCTGCCAATCTCATTAAAATTTCAGGATATTTGATGGACCAGTAATATTTGTATTCGCTGTAAATATTGCTGCAAAATAATGCGTATTTGGAATTGACTATTGCTTTTATTTTGCCACGGCCCGGGTTTGCATACCCATTTTACCAAGACTCATATTGATTTCCATACTTCTAAAACGAGGTTCTTTGTTTAAAGCAGTCATGACATTATACGAAAAAGGGTCGATCTGACTATGATGAATTTTCTTGTTCTGCAACAGTTCGCGTATGAAAGGAAATTTTTGAAACATGCAAAATATATTGGTGCCGATTTTGTGAAGTAAATTGAGGCTAAATATTTCAATGCGTTGACAGTTCTCACACATGACGTTGGTGTTAGCTTGTTCTGATTTTCGTTTCGTTTTCATTATTTATGCTTTGTAACCTGAGAACTCTCGTCTGTATTTCGTGATTTTTACGTATCAAATCAAACAGAGACTTCGGTAAATCGAACAGCTAACTGTTTACCTGCGCAAATTAAGCAAAATCTGATGTATCAAAAAAGTACTGAAATACAATTCATTCTATCGGTAATTGGGCATTATCTTTTGCGTAATGGTAGATTAATGCAATAGGATTTGTTGAGATGCTCGGCATTTTCTCGAGTTTATTCAGTTTAAATAGAGTTTTTGATATCGCTGATGGAAATATGTAGGTATATACATGTATATATATGATTCATTTCGAAAAAATAAATTGTGTTCTTTATTTGTTATAGTGCATGTTTCTTGTGTTTAATTGTTTACAATTTCTATTTACTAACCATATTTGAGTGTTAAGCTTCGAATTATAAGCAAAATACAAAGATTTGCTCACATTTTTATGGTTGAACACAGTTCTTAAAAACTAAAGATTAAAAAAATAAAAAAAATTGTCAATATTTATTAAGAAAATTTTCAAAGACTGTTCTTCCAGAAACCAATATTAACAACTAATTGTATTGTAAACTTAACCTTTTTTCGTCATTATTACTCCTACTGTACATGTGATCCTTGACTGTGTTTGTGTACATTTGTATAAACTGATTTTGAACCTCAAATACAAGTGAACTGGTCTTGAGTGAATAAAAGAATTGAAAATCTTAGGCCATTCTTTTTTTTCCATTTCAAATGCTGAATAGGAAATACCAAGTTAAAAATTTTTAAGCTGAATGTAATAAACTCACGTGAACAAAATATGACTCAAATCTAGGGGAACTGTGAGCTCTGTATCTTGCTTATAATTCTACGATTGACGCTGAAATTTTGGTTGAACATTAGAAATTCTATATGAATTAGAGTATGTACTTGTACAAACAAAATAAAAGAATGATATTCTGTATATACTTACTCTCTGGGGGCTCCTCTTTATACAATAAATAATGTGAAATCTACATTAATTTTGATAGTTTTTCAGACACGAGTAAATAAAAACGACATCTTTAAAACAGTTTCCATAGTTCGGACACATTTCTGTTGCGGGGATAAAGTAATTATCGCTATTCCTAAGAAAATATCACAGCGGAAAATTATTCTGGTTTGTACGCGAAGTAAATAACAGTCATTTAATTATAATGGAGAAGACAAATTAAATTTTTGAATGTTTTTAATTTGAGGAATTGAGCACATTGAGGTACAATTTTCTTTTTCACATCTATACATGTAGGATTTTTTAAATAAAATACAATAACTATTATATTTTTTTAAAAAATACAATAACTGGTAAGTAGTTGATGAAAAAAAAATGTACCTATATGCTCTCATATATTTTGATCGCTTTACAAAGTGGGGGGATGGGGGGCGGCAGAACGAAAATATAGGGAATTGGAAGTTAACAACTTAACAGTGTACCCCTACCAAATGTTTAGTTTTATATCTTGCGTAGGATTTTCTTATTCTGGTAAAAAATAGTATTTCATGAAGGTACAATGTCAAAAATTACGTGTATGCAAAAATAAGTGTAAAATTCGAATACTTGACAATATTTAGGGTCTTCCGTTTCTTGTTTTTCCTTCTGACTTCTTTTTTGCTTCATATCTCAAAAACTATTCAACCGATTTGCAAGAAATTTTCAGGGATTATGTTAAATTTTTGTCCCTTGAAGCTTTTAAAGTTTCAGTCATTACATCACTCCCGTTTTCTAGTTACGTCATTTTAAAAAATTTCAAAAAGTAATTTTGTCCAGGACTTTTCTCGTAAATGGTTGTTTATAAAGACTTGAAATTTTCTGCGATTGTAAATCAGCGGATTTACTTATGGCATTTTGACCCCAAAAAATATTTTGTCACTTCCGCTCGAAACCGGAAGTGATTAAAATTTTTCGAAAAATTAAATTTTTTGATCAAACAAAAGAAATATACGTATTTTGTAGAGCTTAATAATCTGATCCTAATACTGAAGTTTGTTTGAAAATCGGACGATGCATTACAGAGATATTGGGGTTTAAAAATTGATTTTTCCGGAAATTTAGATTCTGCGTCCTTGGTTTAAAAAAAAGCGTAATGTTCAAAGTAAAATTAACTCGTACCAAAAATAATTGCTAAGTCGTACTTGAACACATTCGGATTTTTTTTGTTAAGTCGTTCTTGAAATCAAAAAGGTTTTTGTTAATTCGTACTTAGAATCATTCGGGTTTTGTTAAGTCGTACCAGGAATAATTCGATTGTTTTCATTTTTTTATTTTAGTTACTCTTGTTAATGGTTTAAGAGCTCTGCTTCTTACAGGAACTTCCAGCTTTAACTCCGACATTAACGGAAGACGCACTCGTTGCTTTGCAACGAGCTTTGCTCTAGTTATTCTTTTTTTCCCTTTTTCTGACTTTTTTGGAGCGTTATTTCTCAAAAACTATCCAAGTGATTTGCACAAAATTTTTAGGACGGATAAAGCATGATCGGTGCTACATATTATAAAATTTTTAAATGATGACGTCACTTCCGGTTTCAGATATTGACGATTTTGTAAATTTTTAAGGGTCATTTTGTCCACGCATTTTCGCCGAAACTAATCAAGATAGAAGCTTGAAATTTTCAGGGATTGTAGATAAATGTATGCAGATATACAGTGCTGCTATCCTGAAAGTTGACAAGGATAGGATAGGATAGGATGCAGGATGCACGATACATGATAGAAATATAAAATTTTAGTTCTATCCTATCCTATCCTATCCTATCCTGCATCCTGTAGCCAATCAGATTCGAGTATAAATTTCAGAGTTATTTTGCGAAACGAAAATTGGCTAAATAATGTATTTTCAATGTCAATTAAATACGTTTTACAAGTTAAACCATTTAAGAATAATTATTATATCAAGAACGCGGTGCAAAAACATTAATGCGCGCTAAAATTTCGGCGCTACATCTTTATCAATTCGTACGCAAGTATGGAGTTACTGCGAGAATTCGTTGCAACATTTGACAACGTCAGAAATAGATTTCTGTATTTACTTCATTTTAAGTCTGCAAATTAACAAAAGCTTGAATTTATAAACGACTAATTTGGCATTTTAAAAGATAAACATGTATACAAGAATCAGACATTGATTCACGTTTCATATAATTTCTTCGATGCCCAATAACAGGGACGCATATTTCTGTCCGATATTAACCTGAACATATCGAATTAATAAATGTTAGCTAGCTATACATGCTTAAGAATTTATACTTTAAAAATAACTCCGAGTGGTTTAACTATAAACGATATCAACTTCCTGAAGGAATTATTTATATTCAGATCGTGTTTACATTTATCGCCGAACGAATCGCTCGAATAATGAGAATTACGCTCAGTTATATGTGATATGTGATGAGAAAATAATTTGGTAAAAATATGTGACTAAACAGTTCCTCAATAAGTGCATCGAAGTTATTTATCTGTTTTTTATGCATAAATGTAATTAAATCAAAAATCTAATCGCTTACCTGTTTGTTTACGTTATTGTGTCCATCTCGCGTACGATTTAATTTTACCGTAGCACAGGTAAGAAAGTTATCCCGCTCGATGAATATTCGGTTTTAAGATTTAATTATTCATTTTGAGTACTACATTAATTGATAAAATCATTTTATTTTTAAATTTCGTTTCATTTAACTTGCATTCCTATATTTTGAAAGTATGGGATAGGATAGGATAGGATAGAGCTTATTTACAGGATAGGATGCAGGATATAGGATATAGGATAGGATAGGATAGTTTTGTCAACTTTCACGATAGCAGCACTGTACCCCCATGCTTCCTATGATGAAAATTGCTAAAGGCCCCAAAGCTCGCCTGAACCTGAAAATTGGCACCAATTTTTTTTACGAAATTTTTGCACTTTTTCTGTGATATCTTTTGATGTATAAATATTTTGTTAAAACATGTATTGCAAAAGTTGTTTCAAATTACACGGGCTTTCGTTTAATATCAGGAAAAAGGGACTGGCCCCTCAAATTAGGGGCCAAGATGGCTGTAAAGCCTTCTTACAATAACTCTTTACTGAATAATAATTTGTTAGTAGTTAAAGAAGCAAAAATGTTCATTGTTGGGCTGTGTATCTATACAGTACCATACTTAAGGTGGATCTCTACACCAAATAAGTGTAGGAGATTTTTGTTGCATGCATTTGTTACCAATACTAGGCACAGTATTCAACACTAATAGACCTCAAAATACAATACACTATTTTCGAGAGAATTTTTAAAATATCAGTCTGGTTCCAGATAATCCCTTATTAATCAAATTTTTAAACATATCTGTTTTAAAATTCTTATGAAAGTGAAATGTTATTAAGTTTAGAAATGAAAAACAAAAAAATCATGAATGAAGTTTGTATGATTTTTATTGGAATCCACATAAATATGAAACTAAAATATAAAAAATTCTTTTAAGGCAAACTGCTGGACAAAATCCCACAAAAACCTGAAAACATAAACAATATTCGTTGGTGAATGGGATGAAGAAAAGAAATTGAATGAAATTGAAAAATTAAAGGAAATACTTAATTATTGCAAAAATCTTGGTATGAAAGATCCTGTTTAAGAGTTGTCTTTCTTTATTTTACATGGTCTCAAATATCTTGGGATCAATTTTTTAATTAATAAAAATCACGAAGAAAAATTAAAAAAGGAACAAGTCTATGCTAAATATGTAGATATAAGATAAGTAGTGCTTATAATAATGTTTGAAGCTGAAAAATTATATTATTGATGAATGCATTATATATATTTAACTCTTCAGAACAAAATATTAGTAGTTAATTATATTATAAATTGCCTTTTACTTTTTTATATACAATAGCAATTATAAACAACAGCCATACGCATATTAATACATACATTAGATGTCCATAGTGATACACATGCATGTGTGGAAATGAAAAACATGCTCCTTTTCAGAATTCTGTCTTTCCCTCATTTGGCTTGCAAATCCGGGCTTCCACTGCTATTGCTACCTATCTGTATCTATTTTAATCAAAATACATTAGTTTAATGTCAAAGTTTCAGTGAAAGTCTTTTACTGCAAATGTTTTTTTTAATTTGGGAAGTTAGGATCAATTCAAGAGATCGTACTACGGTACTTTCGTTTTATATTCATCATACATATATAGTTTAAATGAAAATTTGACATCTGCTTACCTATATCGATAATCAGCCATATATGTATGATCGTCCGTTGCAGATGACATGACAAAAATGTATTGCCAATAGCAGCAGAGCAGGGAAATGGTATATTATTTAGATTCCACGTTTTCCGTACAAAACAGCTGATAATCAATGTTAGTTAAAAGCTTTAAACAGGAAGAAAATTGACATATTTTCTAAGCGTTTTGGTGATTTCATTCCTATCTCACCTCCTTAGTTAGAAGAGTTCAATTAAACGGTGTATAGCTATTTTGTACCACGACATAATGTTATCAATCCGGAACACAATGGCGTTTCGAACGGAAGTCAGACATGTTTTGACGATGTAGCCTTCCACCTTAAGTCATATGTTACGTAATTAGGGGTTTCAAGGGGCCAGAAATTCAAAATTTCGATCATTAATATATGAAAAAGGATAAATATTTTGAAAAGCATTGTAGAACAAAAGTTGCTTAAAATAATGTTTTGTACAATATGCCACCTTAAAATTTTTTGTTCATGACCCCATTTAGGAGATAAAGGGCCGGCCCCTAAATCACCTTTGTAAAGATATCCTAAGAACGGTTAACATTTCGTGAACACTTGTTGAACAAAATATGTTTATATTTGCAAGACCTTTCATTTAATATGAAGAAAAAGGGGCTGGTCCCTCCAATTAGGGGTCAAGATGGGTCTTAAATCTTCTTACAAAAAACTCTTTACTGAACAATACATAATTTGTTATTAATTATATTAGAAGCAAAAATGTTCATTGTACAGCTACTTAAGTCATATATTACGTAATTAGGGGTTTCAAGGGGTCAGAATTCAAAACTTTGATTATTAATATCTGAAAAAGGAGAAATATTTTTTAAAGAAATGTAGAACAAAAGTTGTTCAAAATAATGTTCTGAACAATATGATACCAAAATTTTTGTTGTTACTGGCCCCGGTAAAGAGTTGAAGGGTCGGCCCCTAAAATACAGTTGTTTAGATATCTCGATAACAGTTAACCATTCGTGAACATTTGTAGAACAAAATATGTTTATATTAGCGAGACGTTTTGTTTGATATCAAGAAAAAGGGGCTGATCCTTCAAATTAGGGGCCAGGAGGGTTATTAAGACTTTTTATACTAACTCTTTTCTGACCAATAATTTGATATAAATCATAAAGCCACAAAGGCGCTTTTATTAAGCTTAATTTAAAACTGAAATCCGTTTTAAAATCGGACGATGCATTACAAAAATATTGGGATTTAAAAATTGAGTTTTCCGGAATTTTGGATTCCACGTTATTGGTTAAGAAAATAGTGTTATGTTCAAAGTTAAATTAACTCGCACCTAAAATAATTCGGAAATTGTTAATTCGTACTTGAAGACATTCGGAACTTTTTTCATTTACTCGTTCTAGAAATTGTAAAGGTTTTTGTTAATTCGTTCTTGAAATCAATTAGACATTGTTAAGTCATACTAAGAAGTATTCGATTTAAAAAAAAAAAAATTCTATTTTTTTTTGTAGTTGGTTTTAGAACTCTGCTTCTTATAGGAACTTCTATCTTAACTCTCGACATCACCGGAAGACCCACTCGTTGCTTTGCAACGAGCTTTGCTCTAGTTATTTTTTGTTATTCTACCGAGGGATCATATGGCACAATATCTTTTGAACGCCCATTGTTGCTAAGGTGAGCGATGTGGCCCAATGGGCCTCTTGTTTCTTTAATACGTCGATCAATAGAAAAATTATCAAATTCATTTCTTATCATTTAATTTGGCCTTTAAAACTACAAAAACAAAGAATATCTGTCATCATAAAGATTTAATTTAACGATGAAAATTTGAACCGTGCGTAGGAATTCACAAAACGAAAGTAACAGTTCAATTCAAAATTGCCGTATGTGTCACACTACAACGCTCTACGAGGCAGAATTAAATGGGTTCGACCCGAAATGGAAGGTGCAGTTGTTGAAGGCTGAGTTTGATATGAAATACGAGGATAAACCCTGACTGGAAGTATGCTGCATGGTATTAAACACAGACTGTGAGAGTGAAGGTGAAACGGTAGGCTCGCCATGTGCCTGGAAGTGCGGTAGTAATCCTGGAAGTGCACGGGGAAGCAACAATACAGGACGATGACTCCGCCGAAGAGGACGATGACTCCACCGAAGAGGACGCTTTAGCGACTTTAGCCAACGCATGACTCAGGTGCTGCTTTTGCGCCGTTAAACAGTCCCTGTTGTAGGAACTGACAGATGCTTTATTTTGATGGCCACTCATGTACATGATATGGCGGATTTCAAACCCTTCATCATTTAAAGCTTGTATTGCTGTGCTGTGGAGACAGTGTGCTGTGTATTTCCGGGAGCAACCAGCATTCCTGGAGATATCTGGCATAAATTTTGAAAACTGGTTTTGATTGCAGGGTTTAGCTAGGTACCAGATATCAGCGTATTGTGGTGAGGACAAGGCTGCTTTACTGCAGTGGTTAAAGAGAAACGTTGCTTGAGGATCGATATGCTGGAGAAAAACCTTAAGTGTTTGAACAGGACAATTCGAATCACCAGTTGCATATATTCTTCTGTCTGAGGTGCTTCCTGGTTTTCTAGCCCTCCTTGCCAGTTCTCTTGCTTAGTTTCGTGGGAGAGGGACACATATTCAACTCCCTTGTCATCTTTAAGGATGAGAAAGGACTTGGGAGTCAACTGTTGGTGAAATTCTAAACCCCTGGATACGAAAGGAAGGGATAATTTGAACCAGACACGATAGCGGAGAATAACCGGGCAGGAGATGGATGACAAGTATTGTGATATTTTGTGAAGATCATCGGGGGACACTACTGCCTTGTGCTAAGTAGGTTTGGAAAGTCCGAGGGTCATGTTTTGCTTGAGTTTTCCTGCTAGAACCCCGTTGGCTTGTTTAAAAGCTTTGTCATGGACTATATCCATGTCCCTTCCTATATCACTGAGATGACGATTGATGGCAGACCTGATACCTTTTAATGTGTTTTTGTGATATTCATTTGACATTTTATTTTCCTTTTCGCCATTGAAATCAGGTTTCGGTTGTACTTCTGTTTAAAACCATCTTAAGTGATTATTCAGCACTTCATTTGAAATTGACTGCAGATCTAGTTGAAATCCAAATTTCTCAATGCTCTAATCTTAATTTTTTTTTCTATGTTAGTGTTTTGATTACATTTATATTTTTATTTTATGTTTCAAGTTTTGTGGATTTTTAGTCAATTTTTGAAAAGTTTAATTTTCATGTTTACTTTGCTTGTTGACAAATTTTGCTGTTAAACATTCTCTTTTTTCTCACTTTATTTCATAAGTTCAAATTATACACATGTTGATATATTTATTTCACCTGCATTTAGGTTTTTTTTTTATTATTGCTTTTTTTTTTCATTTAGTCATTATGAAGTTTGGGTTATAAACAATTGGCTGATAATTTTCCCTTTGTTATTGTATACATAATTTTTATATTATAAGTTTTAGACCCACCTTGCAAAATTTTCATTCCCCATTTTGTTTTGGCTTTTGTTGTTGAAGATTGCTTTTTTGATTCAATTTCACACAGCTCCTCAACTGTTAATGGTTTAAATCTTTGTTTTGGTTTCTCAGAAATGGCTGGTAGCGGTGGCCTTTGATCTTCTTCAAGAGCTTTGGTCAGTTCAGAAATAGCTTGATCGGTGATTGTAGATACAGCTACTTCATTCAGTGTGAATTCTTGATCTGGGATGTCCATTTCATTATCGAGCAAAACAAAAATGCCAACACATCTTCGTCCAAATCGTCCTCATTGTAGCCCACTTTAATTCGTTCCGTTATATTTCCAAGATCAAAGGTCGGTGGTTGATCAGCCATGTTTATGATCGAACTTGTATGGTCAGCAGACGATACGCGAGATTAAATGGGAATTTTTTTATTTTGCGTTATCATTATGTGTTGTAAGGTTTAATGTTTTAATTTGTTTGTTTGTGAATGCGTATTTTATTGTTTAACACGTTTTTCTGCAAATACCCGTTCTATAAATAGCACAGAACTTAAACACAGAGAAAAGTAGTTCCGGCTGCTGAGTGCAAACGCACTCAAAATTTTATCGATGCAGGTATCAAAGAAATTTTTCGACCAATCAGAAGCGCCGATATCTCATCAAACTAATGAATATTAAATGATAGTTAAAATGAAATAAAAATATAATAATTTAATTTCCTTGTATCTTGATTTTATGAACATTTAATTCATAACATTTACGTTTAACAAATCGAAAACCCCAAAAGACTTTTTCCTTAAAAGAGACACTGTTTACATATAATCACACTTTTCAGATATAGCTGTAAATCAATATGCATCTACAGTTATCTTATATTGGAACATAACTTTAATGTTTGCATTTTATTTGGTACTCATATCTACCTATCAGATTGTAAACTACTTACTCTCTATTTTAAGTATGTGTAATTATGACACTTACTTATAGATGATGCCATTCGTTTACTAATGATGAATTACGCAAAAAAAAAAATAATACAAAAATTAAACTTTAATTTTTTAATATGAATTTAAAACAGCAAATTTTTTTTAATGTGGTTAATGCAGGAAATTATATAAGCTTTGCATTAAATTACACAGCTCGTGTTCCTATTATGTACATGTGATAAATACTGTGGTTTCATTAATATTCAAGGGTATTCATTTTCGTGGATATAGGGAAAATCATAGTTTCGAGGATACGAAAATTCGTGGCCAGTGACCCTTATCAATACAAAATGTTAATAGAAATTGCACTTTAATGAACATTTAATTTCGTTGATCAACTTAACAACGAAATCCACGAAAATTAGTATTCAACGAATATTGATGAAACCACAGTAAATCAAACGAACCAGTGTGAGATGTCTATCCTCTATCCTTTTTTTTCACATATGTCAACTTTCCATTTGAGTGAGTAGAAGGTGAGAACATCAACTATCGCTATTTTTGACAAAACTTACATGTAAAAAAACAAAAAACAAAACCAAAAAAGCCGTATTGAAAAACCTCGGAACCTGGTGTCATTCTGTATAGTCCTTGCTCATTATGTTTCTAAAGTTCAAATATAGATCGATTAAAATCTATTTAAGGATTACGTTTACACAGGGGCAAAAAAAAAACACTGATAAGAACGAAAAACTACTTATTGTATATTGTAGCTCCACTCATGTGGTTCTATTTTTCGCTTTCAAATAACTAGGTCAATAACCTACTTTTTCTGCTAGTGACCTCTGAATTTTTTTTAAAAAAATTGTCGAAATTTGTCAAAATTGTCCACCGTTTTCAAGGTTTTCTTTATTTTGTAATTATTAGAAATAATAAAACAATTTGTAGGTTGGGAAATGATAAAATACGAATAGCTTTACTAATTTTATATTTGAATGAATCGTTTTAAGCTCATATTTTAAGTTTAATTTAGTCCGAATTTCCTATATCAATTTCCAAAATTGTACCCATTTTTGATCGAGTTTTACAAAAAACTGACTAATAGGAGCTCCAAACCATTGATTGCCTAAAACTTTTTTTATCGCCTGTATTATGCTGACTTTAACATTATATGAGGTAAATGATTAAAATTTCGAGATATTTTATCTTGAATCGATTTTATGTATTTTAAAGATTTTTCCAATCGCGTGCCAGCCAGTGATAAAAATTTATAGACAATTAAATACAACCAAAAAATGTGTAAAATGATATGAACAAACATATAGAAACTTAACTTTTGCAATTACATTGCAACCTGAAGTTTTTAAGAGATAATAAGAAATTGAAAAAATTAGTCCGAATTTCTTCTGTTTTTATATTAATCTACCTTTGTCGGAGCATAGCTTCCTCAAATAAACAAATCATGGATAACAATATCGATATTTGTCAATAACGTTTTTACTTTGTGTTTTTAAAACAACTTTGGACTTAAGATATTGAACTTAGTAAAAATATCTTTTTTAAATCTCGAACCCTGAGTAAACGTAATCCTTAAGGTGGAATAAAACTTCATCACAAAATGGCTGACCGCTGATCGAAACGACATTTCGTTTTATTAAAACGGTTTTATGGAGTGAAATATGTAACTTTCTCCATAGCCGAGTGAATAAGGTGTCGGACTTGTGATCCGTACATCCCGAGTTCGAATCTCGCGGGGCTTTTGTTGTTACTGGAATATAATTATTTTAGATACTCATTTTTTTATCCCCAAACTGCATATTTTTCGTTTATTTGACATATGTAGAGTTTATTTATCATTACATCTTTCAAAGAAATATCATCTAAATTTGAGTGATTTTTTCCAGGTGTGTTATTCCGCCTTAAAATCAGACTGCTCTACGATACATGTACGCTATACACGATTTATCATATAACATCTCGTACGGGTTCATCTAAGGTTACCTTTTAAATAGCTATAGCCAATCAACTCACTGGTGTCGATGTGTTTCTTTATTACCAATTAACCTGAACCCCCACGGTGCCCCGTTTAGTACCCAAAGAATACGTCGATTCTAAGTAAGTGTTAATGTTATTAATTGCATGTCTCCTACAAAATTAGCAAATCGGAGGGATGATATGCATACAATATTGTCAGGAAAATAACCGAACATTAAAGTATTAAGAGATAAAGATACCAAACTATTTTCAGAATTGTTTATCTAAGCTTGAATCTGATTGGCGAACATATTAATTTATGTTTATTCATAGTTGAAAAGTCGCTCTGAGATATCTTCGTATGTGATGGTGCTTGATCTTGTCTAGCGTAACGTAGAAAAGAGGTTTTACAAGTCTTATTTTAAATTAGGTTGAGATCGATTACAATATTATCCAAGTGTACATTTCTATATAAGGCAACAAATAAAGATTTTTTCATGTTTTATCAATAGGTTAATCTGAATGTACCCTGTAAGAGTAAGAAAGAAGGCAGGTCAGAGAATGTGTATTTTCATACGCAGATAAAATGATTTAAAGTAATGAGTTAGTGGTTCGGTTTTGTCAGTAGCTGTATATTACAAGAGGATTTGAAAAAAGGAAAGAATTTGAATCTGTAAATAAGGTGTAAATTTGATGTCAATGGGATTTTTAGTGGTAACGGATTGATAAAAGTCGCAAATAAAGTCGTGTATTGTTTTGTAGTTGGAATCTAATCTTGATAAGTTTAAGAACTTAATGCATGTCTGCTAAGCCCTTTTTAAAACAAACGTGTGTTCTGAATCTGATTCTAAATGTTTGCCAAACACACCCGACAGGCAATATCTTTGGACGACTTTGAATTCAATGACCTTGATTTTTTCCCCAATTTTTAAAATGAATCATTTAAGTGTAACCACAAAAAAGCATTCCGAAACTCAAATGTAAATATAGTACATTTTATGAGAAAACCATTCCATAAAAGATTAACATTCCCGCTCCGAAGGAGTGGGGGATTTACTGTTTTACTTTTGTGTGTGTGTTTTTGTCTGTTAAAAACATTTGTAGCATTTTTTCAAAAACTATTCGTCGCAGAAACAAACTTATAATATAACACTTTTTTAAGACATGCTATATTGTGGAAATCATTTTTGTAACAATTGGACGTCAGCAAATGATGGGTTTTTTTTTTACAATTTAGCCTGAATTTTCAAAAATATTTTCGTCAAAGATTTCTCAGCAACTGTTTATTGCAGAGGCTTGCAATTTGAACACACTCATTATTGTAAAATGTCATATCATTGGATTTTTGTACCATCGGACGTCAACTACCTGTTAAATGATGAATCTGTTTTCTTTTAGCCTAAATTTTCAAACAAATTTTCGTCAAAGATTTCTCAGAAACTATTGTTCACAGATGTTTGAATTTTAAACACTCTTTGTTTCGGCATACCATATGGTTGGATCTATTTTTGTACCAATCGGATGTCAGCTTCCTGTTAAATTTGGACTTTGCCTATTTTGTATATTCACATCAGAGCGGGCGTATCATGTGGGCATTAGATTACCGATATCGTGTTGTTGTAATGTGTTTTTTCTGAAATCTGTAAACATGATATTTTTTTGCTGTCCAGAATTGCAAAAAAAGTTAAGGTGGCTCAATACACCTTGAAATATTTTCTCAAATCAGCAGAAAATTACTTGATTATGAGAGATATCATGATGGAAAAGAAGTATTTAAGTCAAATAGGAAAAAAATGTGCAATTTTGGATAAAAAAATATTTTTTTTCAAAAATGTAATTCAGTTAACATGAACAAAAGCTCCAGGCGGATTTGAACTCATGATCTGTGGTTCAGAAGCCCAATACTTTAGCCAATGAGCTACGACGATATACCACTCAATCGAACGGTATTAATAGTTTAACAAAACATTTAAATCGGCATCTTGTGACGTAGTGTCTTAAAAAGTTAAAGTCTGGGTGTAGTGAAGTATCTTAATAACGGTATATTAAACAGCTGGCGAGAAGGCATCCATTGCCTTTTTATAACAAAACTATGCGCTTATAAGATAGTTTTCACGCAAATCCAAATTGCTTTTAATTGATTTAGATTGAGATTTCCCACCAGATTGCGTGGAGGCGGTCATATAGCACCGGCTCCTATTGTGACGACACAACAATAGCATCACAAGGAACAATAAGAGTGTCGGCAAACTTTTACTGTAGAGTAAGTTGCAACGGATTCATCAGCAGCTTGTACGGCAAATGCATCGCATACAACGCACAAGAAGACTGGTCACTAGGAGAGGAATCATTTTTATTCGATGTTCCGACGCCCGGAGTAGAGTATACTTTCAGGTAAGTCGGTTCATGTTCATATTTTGATGAACATTTTCATAAGTTTCAGAAAACTATGGAGAATAATTGTTAAAAATCGACTTAATTTTACTTCTGTTGTCCCCTTAGGAAAGCGGACTACTACTTGACTATCTTCAATTCCCCACAGTATGAAGTAGGCTGATATTGGTTCTTTTTGCGAATTTATTAGACTAATCAAAGATTGTATAACGACTGCTATTGATTATTATATAAAAACATCTGTCAATATTTTAAAAAAAAAATAACAATGAAGCAGATTATTTAGAAAAATATTGGGAGGAACAATTTTATAAAGTAGTCTTTTTTCCAGGGCTCTACACCATTTTCCATGCAAACTATCCATTATTGATTAGTACCAATCGTTGAGATTTAAGTTCGAAAATAATTTCAGGGGAAAATTCAAACATTTGGGCTAGTTTAAGGATATTTGATATTAAATGTCCCAATTCACTGGGATTTAAAAACGGGTTAAAAACCTCACAGTTTGCACAGAAAGGGGAAAGAAGTGTCCATTCCAGATGTCCGTCCTATTGTTAAAAGACGACCATTTCTGCGATAGAGACACATGATCATGGGATCTAGATTTTTTATTTATAAGCGACTTGACCAAAGTGGTACTTTCGATACTTGATAATAAATGAGTTGATCGTGAATTTCAGGGGCATTCAATTCAAAATTAAAGTATTCATCGAAAATCTCTTACAAGTTTTCTAATAGGTATCTTCTAAGAGAATGCTTCTTTCTCTCAAGACATTATGACAACTAAATAGTACATGTATGATATTTTTTTTAAATTATTCTATCGCAATATTTGCCATTTGTGACACAACTTACATAGATGAGATTTCAATAAGAGAACTAAACATGGTTCTCTCAACCCTGGACGTTTTTTAAACAATAAACCGTATTTGAATCAGATGCATATTTGTAGTGCATGTTTATTTAAAAAACTCATACCTGACTACTTGTTTTGAATGCATAGTTTTGTGGAAAACAATATCAGAAGATGGAAAAAAATATATGTAATTGGCTTTTTTCGAATCACTTTGGTACTAAGGTATTTTTTCTTATACATCCTAGAAACGTTTATTCTTGATCACGGACAGCTGTTTTGTCTGCTTTAACTTATCTTAATAGAAAATGAAGACTATAGTTTTCTGTATAGTTATTTATATAGACAAGATATATAGAAGTGCAGAGCAATTTTCCCGGACAAAGGTTTTTGAAAAACAGATTTATTCATCCAACAAGTTGTTTTCAATATAAGACAAAATCACCTTTTTAAACAATTTATTCAGTACAGATCAGATGTAAGTGTATACCTCTGTAGTGCGTAGAATTTTTTTTTATCTTCGTTTTTACCATTAAAAAGTAGTATTTTTTCCACCAGCTTTAAGCATTTGGGAAACACCGATTAAGTATGGAAGCGAAGATTTCTTTTACAATTTTACCACTATTAAATATTAAAAATGCTTGTTCGGAAAAATACTCCGGTTTTGTGTATTTCCTTTGAAAGTGAATTAATCTGCCGCTGAAGTTCCTAGGGTAATATTGAAATTTTTATATTTGGTGTTTTAAGCTTAATATCATCTATGATGAATACAAGTTGGTCGATTGTTTAACCGACTCTTGGAATTCTGTTAAGTTTTTGGGGTCTTTTGAAAATCTGAGTAATAATCTTTCCACAAGTCGCACATATTTCAGATGTTGTCTGTGGTCTTCTTATAGTGTACGAATAAAAAGTGTATTGGAGTTTAGACGATGAAAGTTATTTTTTTGGTTACCCAAGCAAACAAAGCTGGAAGGGTATATAGAACCAGGTTTGTCCATCTAGCTATGCAATCGTGCCCGGTATATATATTTCTTATTGAGACATTTTTGAAGTTTCTACTTAACACAAAGACCTAAGGGTGTGTCATGATTTTGGTCAGAGGTCATTTTGACAATTTCAAGGTCACTAGAAGAAAAAGTGAAACATTCTTGTTCAGTCTATATAATTTTGATAGAAAAAATTTGGAATTTAAGTTATTATTTCACACAAAAATTGAATATGACCTGTGGAGTGTCATAATTTTGAACCAATACCATTTAGCTAAGTTAAAGGTCACTGGAAAAAAATGCAAAATATGTTTTCGGTCTATTATAAATGTTTCTTATGGAGCCCGAGAAACTTTACTCACAGATCATTTATAACCTGAAAGAGTGTCTGATTTTGACCCAAGGTTATTCGAGCAAGTTCAATGTCTTTGGAAAGAATGTCATATTTCTGTCAGGTCTATAGGTCTTTACCTTTCTTATGGAGAAACTTGGACGTTCCTACTTCCGAAAAGATTGCTTGTGACCTGGAGGTGTGCCATGAACTTGACTTAGGTTCAGTTGTGCAAGTTCAAGGTTATTGTTAACAAAATGATTAAAACGGATCATATTTGACACAAAGATTGCTTGAGACCTGGAAATAAGTTCGTATCGTCAGATTTGGTCATTTTTGCAAGTGTAAGGTCACTATAGGAAAATGGTGAATCCATTATTTTCGAAATAGAGATATACCGGTAATTGAGTTATTATATTGTCTTAACGGGAGGTATAATTTGTGATCTTGCTCCAAGTAGTAGTAAAGGTTTATTGCTTTTAGTGGCGTAGATACATTGGAAAAATGTTTACACCTGCTAACATTTTTTTCTTAATCTGAAATTAAAAAACAAACATTGTTATTTTTTTTAATGACAATCCCGACAACTTTTGCTTTTGTGTCGTTAAATCTTTTAAAGCATCCTTAACTTGTTCCTTTACATGTTGTAAATAATTAGTATTAAAGTTAACACTTTCCAAAATATTCACTGAGTCTTGAGATTAAAATTAAGATCCAAATAGTACAGATCAACAAATATTCATTTTATTACAATCAACAGATCAGCACATATATCCATGTCAAAATGAAAAAAGCAACACTGCATGGTTTTGGGGTGTTTTTTTTTTCGAGCATAGTTTGGGTTTCCTACTAAAGCAATGGCTGCTTAGATCTGGTAAAAATGAATGTAAATTGCCATAGTTTTATAAACTGCAAAACAGGCTATAAATACATTTGCATCATATGGTAACCGAAAAATAATACTTTTTTTTCCTTGTTAGACAAATACATCAGGTATAAGATTCGGCTTGAAAAATTCTGCAATTGTTTATAAATCCTCTCAGAACTTCCACTTTCACCGTTTTATCAATCGTGGTTGTCTCATATAAAAACTTTTTGTTTAGTTTCTTTTGGAATGTCTTTGGTTTATTGTTCATTTACATCTAACGTATTTGATTTTTTGTAGAGAAAAGTTCCAGAACAAAATGTATTTCTAATAAAGCTTTTTCTGTCAGTACAAGTACAATATCGTGGCTGATGAATTGTACTAGATTACTGCCACAATATTAGCAAAATGTGTTCAGCGGGGATGGGGGGGGGGCTTTCACCCTCTAAACCCACCGCTTACAAATATTTTATTCGTAGCTTTGCCACTAATTTAGTGCAATCTGCAACACTCGATTGGTAAAACTCTTGATTAACGAAATGCGAGTAGCCTAAATAACTTTTTCGAAATGTCATATACGGAATCTGCATTTATCTCATTGTACATGATTTTGTGGTCTAGGCCTTTCGGAAAAAAATGTAAACCAACAAAGTCTGGGATGTTTTATCTTTTGATTAGTACAAAAACACTTATGATTTTACTTTCTGTGACGTAATAGACTGATACTTTAGATTTTGGACCGTAATGTATATATTTGAGCAGTTTCTGTGACACAAGGCATATTTTTGGGAGTTGATTTTAATCAACTCTCCTATGCACTACTCAGACAAACCGAAAGTGAAACAGTGTTTGGACCTCACAAATCATTATTGCTGACAAGACTTAGTTCTTGAAAATAATTGATAAATTCCATGTTATGTATGCTTAAGCATTATTTTTCAAGGAATTTTATTTATAAATACCTTGAAAATAGTCAGATTTTAAATTGTACGAACAATTTAAATATTTTTGTAGTCGTATATATTCCTACGCCAGAGTTCAATATTGTCTCGTTTAACTCGACGCTCGGCTGTCTCCGTTAATCCTTGTCGGAGATTTACGGTTTCAGCCGAGCGTTTGGTTGAACGAGACTAGAGTTCAATATTGCTTGGATCCATACGAGAAATATTTCTATTACTGATACATAGTTTGATTGATTTAATTTTATCTTTAAATATTATTTAACATGATTCATATTGGGGGTTTCTCGACATTCTTGTCGAAAAAGTCTAAAAATTCATATTATAAAAATGTGCGTAATTCAAATTAGAAACTATATGTACTTGTCATGCAAAATAACATTACATTGATTTTAAAATAAACATCGACAAAATCAACTCCCGTCAGTTCATCAGTACTTTGATTTTAAAAAAGCTACAATATTTAACTATCAGATTTACCAATCCGGATGTCCCACTATCAATACATGTAGTTTGTTTTATTTGACTCGTTTAGATTAGAAGGTTGCTGTTGGCAAGAGATAAACAATGGCGTTTCATTCGATGACATGAGGATGACCATGACCGCTGACCTTCGCCCCCGAGGTGACACTGGGGTCATCAACTCCTCCCCTGTTGTTACTATGACACCGATTGTTCGTCTTCTTGCTGGATGCCAGCATTCTTTTAGAATACCAGGTATGCATTGAGCTCTGAATTATTGCAATAATAAAACTCACGGAGGTAATATTTGCTGTCAAGAACGATACATTGCCTTTTCTTATTTTATCGTCATGTTAAGGAATTAACAAAAAAATAAAAATTAAAATTGTACTGGCCAGTGAAATAAGGAAACTGTTGGATACTTTTGTAAATGCTTCTTTATTTTGGAGGGTGACAAAATATGATTGTTGAACAATGAATATATGGAATACGACAATATGTTGATAGACTCTAGATGATAGATGTAAGGCATAAGATGATAGACGTAAGACGATAGACGAATCAATACACGATTTACTACAAAAAATAGAGAGAGAAAAATATTGTAATTAAACTAATTCAAAAACACACACATTAATTCATCGTAGCAAATATATGCTATTAATGATGAAATGTAGGACTATCAGATATATCAGTATAACCTAATTCAATTAATCATAATAAGATATGCACTTAGTCAATCTGAAATGCCCTAGCAAAGTTTAGCGACCGACTAATGTAAACAAAGAGGCATAACTCTAGACAACTACAATGATATTATGCATGTTGCAAATTGAGTTACCTCCCGTAATATATCAATTATAAACCTGACATAATCCAGTGAAGTTGCACACATGCCATATAATTACACATTATTACCTCCATATAGCTTTATCAATGTGTCATTAATATAGACCTTGAAATGTCCATGCATATACATAAATAGTAACTTTAAACCTACATTAAAGTACGAAAATTATCAAATGTACTATAATATTCATATACTGCACAATGTACATATGCATTGGAAAACTTTCTAACAATATACACCTTATAACACTCACCAATTAAGTAGTTTCCTCCAGTGAAAATTCAGTACAAAGTGATCTTAGACATGAGGCCAACTCACCATATAAATTCATGGGCTCTACACACAAAAATATTGAGCTCAAAAACTGATGACATCACAGCATAGGTATGACTAACTGCAGTACCAGCATATATATGACTAATTGCAGTATTGCCGGTAACAAAAATGTTTTTGCAGTATGCTATTACATGTATACAGTATGTTTATCCACCATTTTTAATTATCTTAATATGCGTCACCCTGTGTGAATTATCAACTTTTTTTACTTCATCGAAAATCCCAAAACACTTAATAAACCTCAAACATATAGCAGGGCGTGCGTGTGCAATAATATTGTCTGTACCTTATGTCAGGTGAAATATTTAACTTAGAAAAGAATTGATCCTGAGATAGGTACCACTTTCTGAGTTTTTTGCAAGACTTTTAAAATCCTGTCGAATTTCCTTGAAAAAATCTACAGAAGCAAAATATTATATACAATTATTTAGAGCAGATATCTAAATTAAGTTCAAATATTTTGCTATGAAAATTTTTAGATTTCTGTGACAATTTTTTTCAATTCAAGCATATTAATTCAGATTCATTGAAGAAAATCAATGTTATGCATCTTTTTAATTGTTTCTAATTATGGAAAAGGTTACTTTGAGAATAATATGATCGTGGAAAAATATTATAGAGGTTATTTCTCATTGTAATTTATATTTTAATGTTACATATTTTACATGACACGTAATATACTTCAATAACGAAAGTGATTATAAACTCTTTAAGTAATTGTCTCTCATACGACAATTTTGATTTTATTTTGGAATACAATGTATTATACCTGTACAGGATTATTGCTCAACGTGCTCATATCTGGATGATAAGTAGCTTTGTATAATGTATTCTTCGGTTATGGCATAAAATAGTTGATTTGCCTTCTCTTTCATAGTGATAGACGCAGACGGAGATATTGTGCGTTGTCGATTTCCAACACCTAACAACTACAACGAATGTGGATATCTTTGCAACGGACTACCGGGCAGTACCATTGAAACGGTTTGTGTTATTTATACACGTCACAAAATCTTAGAAGAATCTTGCCCTTTGATCTTTTTTATCCGCCTTTTGCAACTTTGATTTACAAATTTAAGATGTTATGTAAATTTGAGAAGAAAATGAGACCACTCAAAGTCTGAGCGAGAACGTTAAGAAGTATTTTATAACAGATACGAATTACATTACATGTACTTAAAAATCGTCGAAATAACCAACAAAACTTAAAATTTAGCTTAATAAATATATTGTGTTGTGTTTTATATACCCAAGACACTTAGGGCCTTCTTATGTGTACATGTGGTATACCCGGGGACAATGTGATAGACTGTCTGTAGTTAGCCAGGGTATTACATTACATTTACGTAACATTCAACGTCGTTCAAAGAAAGATACATACAAATTTTTACTAATTTTATACACAAGTTTTCTTTTGTCCTATTTATATTAATGCAACTCTTATGTTTTTTTTATATACATTTTTTTTTGTATATGTACCATAGTATGTTGGTTTTTGACAACTTGTTATAATAAAAAAAAAATTTAAAAGTACTTATCAATGAGAGCATGTACATTTATATGCAGCATTAATATAAAAAAAATAGGGAATTATACATTATGTTGAACGCTGATTGTATTGCTTGAACTTTTTGTATTTTTTGTTTGTATAAATGAATAAAAGGTAAAAAAAAACATTTTTTATGAATTGTAGAATACATGCATTTTTTCTTATAATGCAACTTCGGGAACAGGAACCTATGGCGTCAGCGTACAGATAGAGGACTTCGCTGCCTCGGACCTCTCTACTGTTTTAAGCTCTGTACCACTACAGTTTCTGATCATTGTGTATTCGGACTCAATGAGTTGTGATGACGGGCCCACATTTGTAGAGCCCACCCCACCGGAAGCCAGCTGTCATGTCGTAGGTTCTACCTTTACCAAAATACTGGTAGCAAGAACAAAAAGTGTATCCCACACGTAAGACACTATCATTTTTTTCAAACTTTCTCTTTATATTTTAATCGTGTAAAAGAAAGGCTACTAATTTAATCCATAACTATTTTTATTTAGATTTATAATGTAGATTTGCTTTTAACTCTGATTGTATTTAAGTAATTGTTTATTCCCCGGAAATACGTTTTTCTTTATCTATGTAATATAAAGGCATATTACAAACTAAGGCAATTTTCTTTACCTTGTCTTCGTGAAATTAATGATCATAAATTAAACTTATAAATATTTTTATCTTTTTCATCATAGTATAATAATTATCAATTCAATTATTAACTAACATTATGATCATCATTTTGAATGACAACTATTATCATACTATTATCGATATTTGTTTGAAGAATAACAAAAATATTTGTAATGGGTCCTACTGGAATGACGAAGAGTGGTTTAGCTTCTTACGGTAGTACCGGTAGGGAGTGGTCAATAACAGTCACGTGGTCACCCATGCAGAATCAAGGCGGATATCATCTCCTTTGTTTTAGTGCAGAAATAAACAACAAGTATGTTAAATTTATTTAAAGATTTTGAAACTGATTAAAAATGACGAAATACCCTGATTTAGTTTAACGTCCTCTTTGCTAATTTTATTTTCATTTCAGACTGTCTTCAAAAATGATTTGCATTGATGTGTTGGCAGGAAGTAAGTATGAACAATACGCATAAATCCAAATGTTACTTCAAGGAACTTTCCCCCTAGAGTAAAAAATGAACATTTATCGATTCATACTTTAAATCATTTGAGCATATTAATATAAATAATGATTATTATTATTATTGTGATAAAACGTTCATTATTCAGCACCACCTTCGATAAGTCTTCAACCAAACTGTTTGACACCACTCGGAGATATCGTCAGTGGACCCAATATAACATTCAAAATGTGCTTTGATAAAAAGGTGAATCTACGTTATTTGAATTTGTGTAGCTATTTCTTTAAGCCAATAAGACAGTAGCTACAAAGTTAAGATAAAATTACTGAATGTGTTAATGTGTTTCGTGATAAAACAAATAAATTGCAAAAAAATACGGTATTCTGAGCTTTTAAAGTAAGAATTTCCTTATTAACTTGATGCTCAATATAGTTTTCTTTTCTTGGGATAGAATGCACTAAAGAACAAAATATATAATTTGTAATATGTTCAAAAGATATTTTATTTTTAGTTTATTCGACCAGCGACAAATAAATACTTAATCATATATCACTCGAACGGAACTGAAGTAAAAAGACTGAATTTTAACGACCTGGATGTAGCCACGTTTTCGACTGTAGATGACCTCATGGTTATTGTCACGTGGGGAAACATATCCGGTATGTAACCGATGAAGGTATTCAATGTGCATGCTTATCTCATACCTGTAGTGTATATAACCTTGTGTGAAATATTTGCTTTATCAACGAGTGATGTTTTATCAAATACTTCCGGTCAGAGCTGTTTTTGGACACAGTCCCACGCTTCAACGGTTCAATGACCTTAATTTTTGAAGATTTTCCTGTATACTGTGGAATCATTAATTTTCGTGGGGGCCAATTTTCGTGGATTGCTGAAATTTTATAGGTTCGTGGGGACGTAATTTCGTGTATTTTCTTATACCTACAAAACGAAATATGATTTTATAACCCTAATATATTATTCGTGGAGGATGTTAACTCGTAGATGAGAGGTACCCACGAAATCCACGAAAATTGAGTCACCACGAAATATAATGATTCCACAGTATTCCACCTCACTGTTTCTACTACTAAAAATTGATTATAAATGGATTTTAATGAAGAATAAAATTTATAATAATGCCGGATCACACAAAGGTGTGTAGTTGATAAAATTGAAAATCAGGTTAGCTATCAAGGAGTTTATACTGACGACGCGATGGTTCTAGTTGTGCTTTTCATATACCAGAACTCACCAAATAATGCCTACAAAGACTTTTATTTTACAGTCAGTCTGGGAGTCTAGTATTAAATAAAGTGTATATTTCAAAGATTCATTGGCGATGCTCTTCTATACACAGGGCCAATATAGAAGAATGATCGTATTAACACTCTCTTTCTTACTCAAACAATCCTATGTGATTCGTTTCTTGCTTTGCAAAGGCAAATGAAATGGGTTTTTTTTTTCATGCCGTAATGTTTGCTGCCACATGTATCTTTAAAACATTTTTTTATTTTTGGTAGGACACGACTTATTAGAATATGGACAGTATTTCATTTTGATAGACGTAGGTAAGTCCTATCTAAATTGTACAGTCATATTTCAAAATACGTGCATATATGTATACCGGTTATTTGTAAATGCCATTCATTGCAGATTTCACATTTTATATCAAATTCTTTTCATGCATAAATAAATATTTGGTTGTTTAGTATATTTACAATAATTTTGTATTGAATAAACATATGTACATTTGTATTGCTTTTTTGTAATGATTAAACTGATCATGATAATTATATTTAAAAAATGCTTAGGTTCAGTGGCCGCCCCGCCTCTGAGCTGTGTCAGTGATTGGCCTGGCATTAATCAGCCATGGTATTGGAACTTCACTGTAGGTAGGTGAAAAATCAACGCTTTAAGTATGTATCTACCTACTAGTTAGGCAATTAACCAATTTAGAATTTCACTTTCAGTGGGAAGAATGGTGTTCGAATGAAAAAAAAAGTTATATTTAAGTGCAGTGTAGATTTCCCCTTATGTTTGCTATGGAAATCTGTGACGTTCAATTTTTCAACGACACACCCAACCTTCTCACGGCATTTGAACACTAAATGTCATCACATTTTTTAAACAGCTTTATTATTGTAAGATTTAATAAAACGTACAAACTTTCATAACTAATTTGATATGTGCAAATGAAAAGTAATATTATATCATATCTATTTGTTGATGATAAAAAATTTTCTCAACCATGTTTCTTGCACTATATTTAAGCCGCTGAAGCAAACAAAATGACACGTTTTATGATTGTTTTAATTTTTATTCATATCCACAAAAAGATTGTATATAATGACTTTAAAGCGACGATACACATGCACATACGCATACCATAAACATACCATATAAATTTAAATCAAGGTAAGTACATGTATAAAGGCTAGTATCGAGTGCTTATTCTTAGATATTGTCGGTTTTATAACACATAAGGCCTTGCAGGCAAAACATCATACCCCTTTAATGCTTGATATATATTCAATATGTCTGCCAAGCCTGATGTGTTAAATGATCGACAATATTTAAAAATAGGCAGTCAATGCAAAACAAAAACACTTTTATGATATGTTGTTGGCTGGTCACATGATCAAAGATAGTGAGACCGCTACCAATCAATTTTAAACACCCGCCAACATTATTCCTTTTGCTAATTACATGTAGTAAATTTATATAGGGAGATTCCTAATACCTTTAAATTTCGCAAACGTTAAAAAGTCATCATTTTTTTTAAATAAGTCCAGTTTTGTTGCATATTGCTGCATTTTACAGTAAATCCATCTTTGTACATCAAAGTACTGATAAAACGTAGCCTTTTGAAGCGCAAAGTAGAAATGAACTTTTTAATGGACATTAACAAACATTCGCAGATATGTTTAGATTCAATATGAAATCGGGTTTGTAACATTGTTTTGGTACAGACATTCAGTGTCGATTGATTTGCAATATGTTTCTACTGATTCCTAATCTATGTTTCTCTCAACACTAAGCGACACAAAGTTTGGAATTAACGTAGGGTTTATTTTTTTTTTAGTTGATAGAAAAATATTTCCTAATACAAAGCAAATGGCAAATGAGTTCGTTCCATAAAGCTTTATAAACAACATTTCATTTATGTTACACTTTTTGATAAAAAGTTAATTTTTATCTATATATATATGTGACATATTTTTATAATATCTTATAAGAAGAAAAAATACGTTGATATCGTTAGAGAAAGGAAACGTTTATTTCCTAATAGCATAAGTTATCATATTTTTATAATATCTTATTAGAAGAAAAAATACGTTATTATCGTTAGAGAAAAGAAACTTTTATTTTCTAATATCATAAGTTATCATGACGATAATATCAGTTTAACTGCCACATGTCCTCATAATATGTTATTATATAAAATGCTTTTTTTTTCAATCAACCTACCTTCATATAGTTGATCGCACTCCACCTTTTCTGGACTTTCTATCAATCCCAAGACAAGTCAACGATAACGAGGCGTTCTGTATGAGCTGGAATGTGAGCGAATCGCTCTCCTTTGAGCGCTGTAACCTGACAAACCCTACAACGTCGTCAATTGTGAACTGTCACGATTCCTTAAACCTAGGCGTTGTGATCGCAGGAAACTATTCCATTAGCATCGAAATAGAAGACTTGCATGGGAACAAAGCCGGGCCCTATGAACATCACTGGGTTGTTAGTACGTACTTTTTTCGTGTAGGTTATTTTAAAAGTGTATTTTAAGTATACATATAATGTGTAATCAAGCAAACTAACAAAATGCACGATATTTTACAGCTGATGTAACGCCACCAAGTCTGACATTTGTTCGGAACAATTCACTTACCAGAAGCAATGTATCTATCACTTGGACTGTCAGTGAGCCAGTTGTATCATCCAACTGTACTGTAACATTTCCAAATGGGACCTTGGTGTATGAAACTTGCAATGACAAATGGGAAGCTATTGATTTACCACGTGGTTCTTACCAAATCAGTATTGTTTTAGTTGACTCTGTCGGTTTCATTGGAGAATTTCAGCACAAGTGGACAAACAGCAAGTATCTTGTCGATTGAACGCGTTCTCTCTCTCTCTCTCTCTCTCTCTCTCTCTCTCTCTCTCTCTCTCTCTCTCTCGTAACGAATGATGCAGTATTGAATTGAAAACAACCACCAAACACAGAAATACCATAATTGACATAAATCTTGGTTTGATTTCTATGGGAACAATTTTCAACATCCTGCATCAATATGTGCAGATTGTTACCGAAATTTTATCATATCATAGTAAAGAGCTGTGATTTTAATGGGGACATTTTTTTTAAAATACGCCACATTATGTGCTGTGAGAGTATAATTAAATTTCAGTGTGCATATCATACAACTGCAAAATAAATTGCATGCATTGTGCATTTTATATAAATTCCTTTTTTGTATATGCCTTTAATATGGTTTATTTTATCTAAGTTGACGTTACGCCCCCAATACTAATATTCAAGAGGAAGCCTAACCGTTCTCAAAGCAAGGTCACCATTACCTGGGACACCAACGAAGAAACAAATGGATTGTGTCAGGTTGAGGGACCATCCTCTTTTTATCGGTCAGTAGTCTGCGACAAAGCCTGGAGCGATGACTATCTATCGGAAGGGGAGTTTATCCTCAACGTCACCGTTTATGACCTGTCCTTAAACATGGCAGGTCCATTCCAGCATAAATGGTACAACAGTAAGTACATTGTATTAACTCTCACTTCTTTTGTGTATTGTTATTGTTTACTTTGTTGTTCATTTATTGTTTGTTTGATTTGTTTTTTGTTTTTTTGTTTGTTTTTTTTTTGGGGGGGGGGGGGGGTGTTTTTCTCAAGTTTCGATTTGGGTTAGGAGTTTTGTCTTTTTTGGCAGGCTGTGATTTTTTGTCGTTTTGTTTACTTTTTCCGTGAAGGCGATGTAAAACCTCCAGAGTTGAAGGTGACAATTTCTCCATTGTGTGACAAGTCTTACGATAACGCCACTCTAATGTGGACTTACAATGAGTACGCAACATCAATATGTCGGATAAAAACGTCATTGAAATCTGAGTCTGTTCCCTGTGACAGAAGTTGGAGTGGAACCTTTTTGCCGGAAGGAAACGTTACGATTGAAGTAGATGCGCGAGATAGCTCAGGAAATTCAGCTCCCACATTCAAGTATACCTGGTATAACGGTAAGTAGTTCTCTCTTAGTTCTATTGAACATTCATCATACGAGAAAATCATTGCACATTGTAGCGTCTTAAAGAGACTAAACCAGGTTCGTTTTAAAAGATACAAAATTCAATGTATTTGTCTCATTGATCTTTAACTTTATGTGTTAGTTGAAATATTAGTATAAAAATAATACATACGCTAACTGAACAGTGAATCAGTCAATGATTTACTACCCAATAATAGTATAAAAATTTACCAGAAACAAGAAAGGTATATTACCTATATACACTTGGGACATGATTTACAATTGTCTTGCAATTCATTACAGGTAGACTTAATCTAAACTATAAATTTTCGGATAAAAACTGAATTTTTTTTAAAATCTAAAAGTGGAAAATATAAAGACAAAAAAATGTAAGTTAGATAAACATCATTTTAAACAAACACAGGCTTTTTGTAAATGAACGGCTTAGTACATGTACACTTTTAACTAAAACAAAGTACTGTTGAATCATTAGATTTCGTGGTGGCTCAATTTTCGTGGAATTCGTGGGCACCTCTCATCCACGAATCAACATCCTCCACGAATTAATAATTTGGCTTATAAAGTCATATTTCCTTTTGTAGATATAGGAGAATACACGAGATTACGTCCCCACGAAACTGTTAAAATTAAGCAATACACGAAAATTCGCCCCACGAATTCTAATGATTCCACAGTAATTTTAAAGATATATCCACTTACTTCGATCACCAAATAGTAGTACATTGATGACAATGTTTAAGCACGACTTATGGTGATCTTGGACTGAATTTGATATAACAGCATTATTAACATACATCTAGCGCTACTGAAAAAAAATACACTCGTTCTATTTCGAACAACTTTTATTGCGTTTATTTCAGAGGATACGACTCCCCCAGTACTTACGTTTACAAAGAAAGAGGTCAGAACGATTAATGACGCAGTGATCACGTGGTCTATAAATGAACCAGCATCAACCGACTGCACGCTTACTACGCCATTTACGACGTCAGTGTTTTCGTGCGAATCTGGTTCGTGGTCTAAAAGCAGTCTTCAGGGAGGGAGGTACGAACTCAGTATTCGCTTGCTTGATCTGGGTAACAACTCTGCAGGGCCATATGTTCATAAGTGGCAAAATGGTAATGTATTGTTCTATGTGCCATCTATCTACATATTGTATCTATCTATCTATCGATCTATCTATCTATCTATTTATCTATCTATCTATCTTTCTTTCTTTCTTTCTTTCTTTCTATCTGGTATCTATTTACCTTTCACCCATAACATCAAACTGACTTGTTGTTGAATGTTACCTGCCACACCCCTGCGAATGTTATTGTCATTTAAATTTTAAATCACGTGGTTTTATTTGACCCTTTCAGTTTCGCAGTAAAAATCGTGCCTCGTGTTTATAGTCTATTACAGAGAATCTAGGTACTTGTAGTCAAAAATAAACTCCAGAGGTTTATTGATGTTAAACTTTATCTTCATTAATTGGTGGGTAAAATGTGTCCTAGAAATAAATGTGACAATACAAAAATAGGTTTTTTTCTGCTGTTGCGACAATTAACATGCGTAGTAGACATCCCCCCCCCCTTAAGAATTAATTTTCGATCCGCGCCTGACCTAGAAATAACACTAAAATAGTGAAACAGACTGTACTATTTTATGCAAATGTTCCTTGAAAATGGCTCGATATACTAAGTTTTTATGCAAAACATTTACCCATTATTTTTGTAAAAACATGGTATTGCACACCACAAGCATCAAACATGGCTATGATTTTATTAAGCAACCCAATGTTTATATTATCAACCACACTACACGTGGTTGAACACGAACGATAACTCTGTTTCGAGTATCATCGTTCAATTAAAAAAACCGCTAGTTGGTGAAATAAGACATACATCTTAAAAAGATGTTGATGTTTTAACATAAATCAAAGTCGGATATGATATGAAAATCGACCAATACTTACGTATTTTGAGAATATTATCCAAACACTTATACTTCCGCTCGAAATTTCACATGAACTGAACAAATCTCGGTGAAGTCTCGTGAACTTTCATTCGAGCACCTCTGAATTTATTACATACTTAGCAACGATAAAGAAAACATTCCGAACACATTCGCAGGGGTGTGCCAGTGAGAAATGTTTGTCTTACAAAACTTAAAATGTTGTTAAGTGAATATATATTTTTTAAGCATGCATGTTAAAGTATTGAATTAAAATACTGAGAAAAAAAATCCTATTTCAGTGGATACGATTAGACCGAGTTTTACATTTTCCAAGCTTCCTACTAGAACATACAGTAACGCAACAATAGAGTGGGACGTCTCCGAGCCTGTGAACGGCAGCTGTGAAATTGTGGGACCCTCAAACTTCCTGAGGAGTGTGTCTTGCGACGGTGGCTGGGTGGGTGTTAACCTGCCCCCGGGGACTTTCACCTTTCAACTCTTGGTGACGGATACTTCTGGAAATATTGGAGGTCCTTTCAGACATACATGGATCAATGGTAATTATTGGTCAAATTGAGGATTCTTTTTAGATGTATTAATTACACATTATTTTATAATTCAGGTAGTTAGAAAAGATCAGATATTTTTTTTTGCAAAGGAATAGAAAACATTTAAAGAAGTGATAAATCGTTCATCATTTAGATATATTGATTTTTTATCATACAAAGAGCAATTCAATTAAAAACATACCACCAGATTGGGTATTTATACCGTCTAATGTGTTTTATTCTTAAATGTCCATCTTTAGTTTAAGAAAATATGATATAATTTAATTTCAACCCGCCAAAATTTAATTTCCTTGAAAATTATTTAATTAATTTATTTTTTTATTCGTTTAGCACATGTTTTCAGATTGAACATTTATACAAATCTAACAAAAAAACTATTAATTCTATTTACAGAGGATGTTACTCCACCGTCGCTCTATTGGAAAGGTGCGCCGCCATCTTTGACTCATGGAAGCATTGTGATGTCATGGACAACGGATGAAGCAGTGACGTCACTTTGTACCGTTCATTCTCCAATTAAAGAAACAGAGGTGCCTTGCAATAACGAATGGGTTGGAACAGAGTTGCGTCATGGAGAGTACTCGTTAACAGTCATAATGGTGGACGGGTCCGGGAATAAAGCCCAAACTGAACATCACTGGAACAACAGTAAACAAATTTGTTTTTTCTTCATAATTAATTTTTTTTATGAAGATGAATAAACCATGTACCTAGATACGAGATCAACCCTTGTTGTATGATATAAATCTATGGCAGATACCCAGATGGTTAAGTAAATGGCAAAACAAAACGACTGGATGCACGGTCAGTTAAGACTAAATAAATCTCCTTTGGAAAAATACTCTCTAAATGGAACTTTTAACTGTACATTTAAATCGCTATACAATTTACACTTTGATGAATCATATTTTTTACCGGATTCAATTTTGACTGTATCTTGGGGTGTCAATTCTTTTCATGATTGATGAATACAGCGTACATTACTATGTATATATCATTGCGATTTTTAGTCAATGCAATCTTACGGGCTGCCAGATAAAGCTATAGATTCCTAAAATAGTGAATTGATAATCTTATGGGCTGCTTGTCTAAATGTATTATCGATATATCATATTTTGTTGATAGCATTAACATGCAACATCCAGCTTTTTATGATTGATTAATTCCAAGCTGTCTGGTTGGCTGGTATCCAACAATTTAGAAAACCAGAGTTCCGTTAATGAAATATGAAAGCATTACGCTTCATGTAATAAACTATACTTGTATATAACACTGTTTTGTTAATTTCCGAAATAGCAAGGCATGAATAAGCTTTACTTTTAGTAGGCGAATTATACTTCTGGTAAATATTCTGACGCATATTTGAAGGAAAACGTGATTTGAATCATTATGTATGTAATTGTATAAATGTTTTATTTTCATTGCAAACGGATAAGAGTAAAGGTTTTAGAAATATACGTGTAATTAAATATTTGAATAATGTTGTTATTGCATAGTAAATAAAGTATTGCAAGGCGCAATCCGTGCGCAAATAGTAAAATTTACCGGATGCCTCATATGGACACAACTGTGATCAGCCGAAGTCGATCGCAAAAACATTATGTTCGCCTGCACGTGACCTAGAAGATCACTATAACATGATTTTTAGAAAACTTTGGATTGAAAATAGATCAGTAATATCTCAAATGCTGCGATTGGTTCATATTATTCTTGTTTTGTAATGAATATGGTTTTTCTCTATATTTGTTTCGGTTATGGTTTCAAAGTTCAATCTAAAAAATGACTTTTTTTTTTCGCTTGATAGCAATTTATTTGATATAAATGTAGAAATCCGTTGCTGAATCATATAATTAAACAATTGTTGTTGGGGTTTTAATATCTACTTAAGGCTCGGTGAATATTGTACTTCTCGGGTAACAAAATCATCGTATTGACCTAATAAACAGCAATCATTGTATAGTATTCGTATACTTAAGAGACATGAATTACATGACAATTTTATAAAACAAAACAGAAAATTATACTTTCACAGTAAAAATGATGAGAAATTAATCTAGCATCGTTTGATATTCAATGAAACTTAATATTTTAGCCGTATTGGAATTGGTATTTGAACTGATAATGACTCTTTCAAATGTGAGAGCGACGAACTTTTTCAACAAAACATCTCCGGAATATAGCAAGTTTGAAGCGGAGAGTCGGTTAGCAGTAAGTGGTTTTAATCGAGGAAATACATAATTTATAGTGTTTTACTCTTTAACTCTGCCTAGATGTTTTAGCCATGATTCACTGTCGGCAATTTCAATTAGGTTTTTTGATTTCAAAGTTTAATTCTACTCGCTGCATTATTGTCTACTCTTTTTCAGTTAGAAAAATTTTATCACTCGAACATCGACAATTTTAAAGAAATTCATTTCAGGAAAATAAACGTTTTGTAAGTATATTTGCTAAAATAGTTAATGTGAAAAACTTGATATAACACTCAAATAACTGAATATTATATATTACTTACCAATAAGCCCCATAATTCTTTGATATTAAACAAGCCACAGGAAACTGGGGCTCTTTTCACATTATTTTTATTATTAAAATGATTTTAAGATTAAAGTCTTCCAGTCCAGAAATAAGTACAGTCTCACCAGGAAGTGACGTTGAATTTGACTATGACGTGGTACTGGTCGGGAACGATCTATCCACAGGTTCAGCTTCTTTGTCCAAGTCATTATCCAAGCTATCTTCCGGGGAATCATCCATAACCATTGGAGGCTCAACAGCATCATTTTCCAACGTTATTCTCCTGTCGGACAAAAGAACATCAAACGGTAAAACTGTTAACTTTGTGCTTGTTATATGTACATATAGTTGCGATTATTGTTAGTCGTGAAAATTGTGTTTGTATTTGCTGTATGTTGTTGTGATGATAATCATTTACATTGTATTGCTCTTATCTTATTTAGTAACGTTCAGTAGACAAACCAAACCTTGTGAAATTGCTCAATTTTATGTCACATGCAGCCTTAAAGAATACTGCAACGAATATACAGCCATGTGTGTGTAAGTACAGTATGTACTTGTATGTGTGTGCACATATTACATGTATATTGAAAAAATATTCAATCACTTCAAGAGCAGTAAATATTCAAACTTTTTTTTCTTGCAGAACTAATAAACTGCCAGGTATGTTCATTTTTTTTCAGCTAACCTGAGGTTGATGTTCAGTTCTTTGAGCTTTTCTAATCAAAATTTGTCCGTTTTGTATGAAGCGTTATCGTTTTCCATCTTTTTCTATGTTTCTTCTTCTTCTTCTTCTTCTTCAACACTTTCTTGGCACAACAACCGGAAGTTTTTTACACTATTTTTTAAAAGAAAGGTCCCCTCAAACATTGAAAATAATAAGGAAAATTTTAATGGAAATTTTATATAAACCTTTTCCCATGCAATTACCAAAGGAAAGTTTTAAGTTAGTTATTTATCATATTCTGTCTGTATTCTGCCTCTGTCCGTCTGTCAATTCGTCTATCTTTACAATTTTCGATTTATTTGAAACCTCCGCTCCAAAGAAGAAGGTGGTAAACAGTTTTACTCTTGTGTGTCTGTCTGATAAGTCCTTCTGTCCTTCTGTCTTTCGGTATAGAAATATAATAGAAAATAATAGTACCTGAAAATGAAAGCGATGAACAATTTTTTTACACCAAAAATTCTGAAAGTTTAAAAGAATCATGAAATCAGAAAAGTATCAACGTACAACCTAAGTTAAAAAAAAATATTTAAGGAATAAGGAATCATTCTTTGAGTATAATGCGGTGATAATTTTGATCGGGGCGCGATCAAATCCAATAAATCTTGAAGGGCTTTATGATGGATTTGATTACGCCCCGACTAGATAGATTAGGTATTCTAATATAAGTAAGCAAACCCTGCTGGCGCCTTAATTTGGTGTTAATTATTTGAAGTTATATATTACAAAATCGATACGTAGTGTTATCCAGGCAAGCACACTGGAAATTATCAATAATTATATATAAATACCATCTTTCCCCATGACCTTAGTCATATATCTGACCCTATTTGTAATGACATTTCAAAAGAAATATTGTTTTATTAAGATTAGGAAAGAATGCTCTGACTTTAAGTTTTTTTCTTTTATACAAGATAACAATGGTTTGATATTAAGCATCGGGCTCGGAGTAACAGGACTTGTGGTTCTCGTACTTGTCACAGCCACCATCGGTCTGTTTCGTTCCCGAGAGAAGGAAGAGCAGCACAAAAGACGACATGCAACCAAGAAAAGGTTTTATGATCTATCAAATACACTAAATAACCAGCAATTTTGCAATTGATCATGAAAATATTTTACACGACAAATTGTCATATGAAAATATTTCAGATTCACTCTTTTTTCTATAAAGTCATTCATGTTGATTTATGTGCAGTATGTATTGTTTCTTAGTTTGTTTATTACATGTGTTCCTCTTGTAGTACAACTGTATCTTTAGTATGAGCGAATACTTATTAAACTGAACCCGAACTTAGATACTCAGAATTATACAAAGGAACTTGAAAAATAAAATTCAGCAGATTAGATACCTCTGAATTTAACCTTTTCTTCTTATCATGTTTAAAGTGAAAAGAACAATATAAAGATTCTGGAATCTTAAGGCGTTCTATTTTATTTTAGATTTGAAACACCTCTAGCTGCAGTAACATCCCTATCGCAAATGATGTACAATCCTTACAAATACTGACAGTGAAGGGATGACAATGAAAGAAGTCAACGAACAGAAATCGGATATAAACCCCAAATTCATTTTCAATAAAAAAAAAAAAGCAATTTACAATGTATATTGAATATCTTTTGCAATGCCTTAACGTTTGTAATTATTATTTTTATCTAATGTCTACATTTTTGAGAAGAATCATCCATAAACCTATATTTTTTTTTATCAAAGCTGAAGAAGAGCCTGGCTTTATAATTAAGACTTTGACTGGAATCTGAGCGCACAAAATATATGAAAGCTAAAACCTGTACCATTATGTGTTTATAAAAAAACTAAACAGATTGTTTTGATTTTCTTTACTTGACGCCTAATAATAAACAAAATTCCCAAAACTTATTATTAAAAGTTATTACTATAAAATCATTTTTGTTGAAACTCCCTCCAACCAATAAGTGATACACAGATTCGACCGATCGTCAACCATGTCTATAGAAGGTGGCTACATATTTTTTTTACGGCAGTCCTCAACCTTGAGCGCAAAGCTCAAAAAGTCACATCAAAATGGATGTCAAAATTTAACGAGTGTTGTATTTAAGTTGATATGATACAGAGTCCCTAGAACAAGTTTTCTATCAATAGAAGTTTTGAGAACAAAAGAATTTGTTATTTACTTGCTTAAGGCAGCTCACTACATCAAGACCTATACGTTTAATCACACAAAGTAACAAGATGGAAATTTAAGTTGAAATTCATGGGCAGTGTATGCTTGAATGCTTGAAATTTATTCAATTCTCTTGGTAAACATATGAAAAGACTTTTTTTTTTTTAAATATAAAATGAATCATTTACCGCAGATTTTTTGACAAAACTTTATTTATCTTTCTTCTCATCAAGGAAAGATAACTCCCTTAATAAGTTTAAGGTACATAATGTGAATTTGATTCATTTAACTTTCTTTGTTATCTAGAAATGCATATTTAACTAATTGAAAATGATTCGAAATGTTCTATATTCCTTCATTATACATCATCAAATTCCTTAATGTGCGAATAATGAATTTGTTGATGACGGTTAATTTGATTAAATTTACCATAGCTCATTAGTTATATTATTGTAATTATAAATTACAGATCAAAAGTTCAAATTCGCCTTAATTAGATTTTATTTTTACGAGTACCAGTCACCTTTAGGTTTTTAGTGTATATTGATGGGATACTAAACAATTTTTAATCCAATAAACTATTAAAATACGTATTGCCAGATAACAATGAAAGTGAAATGACCCAAATTCATATGACTGATAGCACACAAGTAACCCTCTATTTTTGCATCTTACTTTTTACAGTATCATAAATACATTGGGACTTCTTCCCAAAGACTATAATGTTATTGAGGTACAATAATCAAAATTTTGTAAAGGTCTTTGGCGGAGTATTTTTAGTCTGAATTAGGGATATACCAAAAAGTATTTCTTAACCAGTCTTAAAACTCAGTCTGCAGATGGCTCTGTAAACCCCCTTATTCCAGAACTGTACCTAAAAGGGAATGGGTTTTTTTTAACAATAAAATATTTTGTTTGGTGATTCATGCCGTATATGAAGGTAGCAAGTAGTTTAATCCTTGATCATCTTTTGAACATGTTCTCTTCTAGAAAATAAAGAATACGAAGAGAAAATTTCTGAAATCATAAAAAAATATTTTCAATACGCATAAAGCATTGATACAAAAATGGTAATTTAAGAAGACATTATTATATATAGAAAAAAATTGAATACAGAGAATACATTTTTTTACCTTACCATGAAGTTGATATAATTAGAAAAAAAACCTGAAAGACTCAGCTAAACTACCTCTATGATAGAAAATCAAAGGGTGCTCCAAAAAGATCGCGCGCGAAATGGATTAATTAATGTGAAAAGAACATAGAATATCTTTAGGTCTAGAAAAAAATCATAAACAAAACGTTATTTACGAACTACAGAATGAAAAACATGAAGACTTAACAAAACACAATGAGATAATAGGTGAAATGTGTTATTTCTATGAGAATCTATACGATGCAAAAAATCTAAGCGACATAGATATTGTAAATTATCTGTATCTAGTATTATTAAAACTCTTTCTACTACAGCTTTAGACAATTGTGATAAATTTTCAACCTTAGATGAATGAAAGATACAGTTTTAAGTATGAAAACAATGAAGCTTCCGGACTTGACGGGTTACAGCCAGTAGAATTTTATCAATGTTTTAGGGATCAACTATCTTCCCTATGTTTAATATGTTGAAAGAAATGTAATGTCGATCTCTCAACGCTTAGCGGTTATATGTCTTATCGACAAACAATGTGAAAAATATATATTAAAAGATTACAGACCTATCAGCTTGACAAACACGGATTATAAAATCACTGCGTTTATATTGCAAAACAATAATCAAAAAGGGCTATTCTATTTTTGGATTTTGAAAAAGCTTTCGATTCTGTGCAATAGAACTTTTTATTCAAACGGTTAGAGACGTTTAATTTCGGAATCAGTTTTTTTTTACTGGATTAGAATTTTCTAGAAAAATATGTTATTTTATTGAAAAATAATGGATGGATTTCAAAAACATGTTCAATGCATATCCGTAATAAACAAGACTGTCCTTTTCAGCATTATTATATCTTTAAGTCGCTGAAATCTTATCCGATAAAATAAAAACAAAACAATGAGTTAAAAAACGGATATACTGTTAAAAACTAATATAGATTCTCTTAAAAACAAACCATTAAGACCATTGATATCTTTTGTAAACTCGCGGGGTCGAAAATAAATTTATCTAAAACAGAATGCGTTCTTCTGGGCTCTCTTAAAATCCAATACAACAATGTCAAAGGAATACATGTAACGAACCAATCAGTTAAATGCTTAGGTTTACACATTGGTCACGATAAAATCGAGTGTTACAATAAAAACTGGATGACATTTTTGCATGAAATGGAAACGTTTATTGAATCTTGGAAAGATAGAAAACTAACATTACCTGTATTTGGAAGATGCACAATTATAAACACATTAGCAATCTCTAAACTTATATACGAGGGTTGTTCGGAAATTATTGAGACATTTCCTCTTATTCTTTTAGCAAAAAAGATTAACGATTGAAATTTCACCAAAACGCAAATCAGGATAGAGACTATCAATGTGAAAAGTTTCTTGTCCATGGCATGAATAGATCATTCCCGGTAAGCTGACCAATGTGCCTTCGTCCAGTGACCCGGCGCAACCGCAAACTTTTCGTAACGTCATTTTAACGCTTCTTATTGCTCCTGTGTTTTAAACACCTTACAAACGAACGGAAATAAGAATTATTCTTTATTTATTAGGGCTTTTCGACTTTCGGTCGAAAAGACCTATTGTTATTCTGATGTTTCTTATTATTCTTTTTCTCGACAGAATTTCCGTCAGAGATTTTTTGAAAACGGAAAGACATATTGAAAAAATTATGCAACAGTCTTTTAGGACTTTTAAATGACACGCGTATGTAAGGTTTTGGACATCCGGTTCCGGCACTTCCGGTTTTGAAAAGGGAAATGCTAAAAATTTATTGAAGCTCAAAATCTCCATTATTTTTTTAGATAGAGCATTCAAGTTTTAGAATTAGATTCATCTTGTCTAGATGTACAAAATCTTTAGTGTTGGCATTTCTGTATTTCTTACCCTTTTCGAGATATTAGGGCTCAAACTTGAGAAAAGGGGGGATGAAAAACAAAATTTTTTTTTAGAAACCTTAGATATTTTATAAGACGCCTAAATATTGTTTAAATAGACCTATTTAACATATATTCCAAGTTTGAATAAAAAATATTGAGTGCTTCCGGTTTTATGAGCCTATGAAAAATTGTCTATGGGAGTTTCAGTGTTAAACTAAAATCACGCGTCGTTCGTTTTCTCAAAAACTTTTCTAGTTAACATTACAATATTTCAGATGCATAATAATACACACATTGCGCAGACCGGAAAAGTTTTTGGGTAGATAATTCGAGAAATTTGGGGATCTGAAGGGGCCAGCATATAAAACAACCCTTTAGCTGTAACTTTTTTATTTCTCATTTGATTTTAAAAATCTTTTCAGTTTATTGTTTACAATAAAGAGTACAATCTTAAAATTATGGTCCGATGGTCCACTTTTTGACTCCTTATAGGGGTTTGGAAGGCAAAAGATCATTACTTGTTTAAATTTCAATTTTATTTTAGTAAGAGTTATCTCGCTTTGCTGTTAGAATGTAGAGCATAAGTACTATAGGCATACCAAGTTTTGTGTCCGAGAAAAGAATACTTACTTCAATATGATTTTTTGAAAATATTCCTCTGGAAATTCGAAGTGTAGCTACCTGTAAAATTCTGGAGTTATCTTTCTGTTCACATTGCACTACTCGTAAGTTCCTATCTAAGCAACTGGGGATACAAAGGCGTTTAAAACACTTGGAAATAAATTAGAAAATATTTTTTTTTTGAACATTTAATTAAAAAGGGATAATGGGGCTGTCGAAAAGCCCTTACTTTTTGTTGAAGACAAAAAAAGTTCTAGTTATCTTTTGTTTTCATTTCAAGATGTCATTATTTACATTTTCTGTCTTTCTTATTATTTTCAGGGGGAAAATCGAGTTATTTTTCCCGAAAGTCTAATTACTGCGAATGTCTCCTGCAGTTATTTTTTATATATTTTAGAACTGTTGACAACAGTTAGTGTGTTAAAAGTACTTGATAATTAATCCCTTTGGCCTAATTCTAGTTAAACAATCAGTGAAAAAAATATGATGAACTGAAGCTCTATACCTTGTCTTGTCATCGTATAGTTTTTTTAAGCAATTGCTTGGCCTTAAAAGGTCTTCTTCCGAGATTTCCACCAGTTTTACGGTTTTTAATGCGCCGCCTTGACGTCAAAATTCAATGTAAAGTCGTTGTCAGATTTCTATTGTTTGGTAAATATATGTGTACCATATCCGTATTTCAACTCAAACATCAGTGAAACTTAATCAAAAGTTAGTCGTAAAGGGTAGCAAAATGAACATATTTAATTTGATTTCTTTTATCATTAACTGTAATTCTACGGACACTTATAAAGTAGATGTTTAAGTTATTAAATCTCCGAGTTCATAGCTGCGCCGGGTACCCCGGCCACCGACTTGTTTATCTATCGTCGTAAACAAAATATTAGATATTCTTTTAATATCACTTTGTTTTATTATTTGTTGGCGTAGCTTCAGTGTCTATGCCAATTTTTACCAAAATTCGTCAATTAGGAAAGAAAATATTCGAGTTGTCTCAATAATTTCCGAACAACCCTCGTATGTAGCTATATAGCATTTTGAAGATATGCAACAATGATTACATAAAAATATTAACAGGCCTATATTTAATTTCATGTTAAATAAAACGGATAGAATCAAAAGAAATGCGATCATACGTAAAGTACATGAGGGAGGAATAGGCCATGTTGATATAGAATCTAAATTTACGGCCATAAAGGCTATGTGGATTATATGTTTACTCTGCACATAACACAATATTAAGCATTTTTTAACAGTTTCTATAAGTCTGCAAAAATTGATATCGAATATCTGATGAATACAAATGAGACGATTGCTAATGAATATGGCATAAATAATAACTTTCCTGTGTTCTACAAGCAAACTTTTGTATGTTACATTTTATGCAGGGATAAAAGCAAAAACAACATAACTGCTATTTCTACCGAATTCTTTCTATTACAACCTATTTTCATTTTTAAAGGTAAGACAATCTGCTTTGAAAATTGGATTAAAAGGGGAATTCTGTATGTACGGATTTTTTTTAAGATAGTGGAACTATAAAAAGTTCGTCTGATATATTTAGATACATTGAAAAAGAACAAACTGGCTATGTGAATACAACATAATAAAACAAATATTTAACGAATTTGAACTCAAATATAATTTTTCCAAAAAATTCCACATGTACAAACAAAACAAGTACTAATATTACCACCAATCAACACAACACCAAGACTTTTTATTCAAAATTGATCAAACGTAAATTTCAAGCACCATGTACACATATTAAATTAGAGAAAGAATTTAAGTTGGAAAGCAAAAATCTATGGAAATCAATATGCATTAAATAATCAAAAATACATAAGACAAAGTTTTAGCGGAGTTTAATTACAAACTACTGAACAATCTGCTATGAAATAGTCTTTTAATGAGCAAATGGAATAAAAAATATCACTGCTAAATGCAAACATTGTAACGAAATTGAAAATTCTAAACACCTTATTTTTTAATGTGGTAATGAAGAACAAATTTGAAAGCGGCAAGCAAGTGCTTAAATTTTGATATTAAATTGAAAGATGTTGTTAGGTTCTACCTGAAAAAAAGAAAAGATACCAAATTATATAACTATTTTTTTGCAATTTATTGCATATAAAACATACAAATGTAAAATGTATTGTAGACTTTAAAAAATTTAAAATCAATTTTAATCATTAAATACTCATTCAAAGAATATTCTACGGCACACTGTGCAGTTCCGACAATGCTTCTTTGACATTTGTTATTATCCATTTTGTGAGTCTTTCCAAAACAATTTTGCACCAATACACATAGGGACTGTCAATGTGTATTAGCGCCTTACCAAGGAACGTACTGATGAACAGTATAATTATGTAGATGATATGTCCACCGGGTAAGTCAAGGGTTCAGCTTTCTTTACATAAACCGATAAGTGTAACACTTTTAAAAATTATCGCCGTTTGTGTAATTATGTTTTCGAATACGAAACAATATGTGTTATAATATAAGTTTTCTCATATGTATCATTGGGTGCGTAATAATGTTTTCATGTACGTATATACTTATATTTGAAATTGAATAATGATTTGAATTGGAATCCATATTTATGTTTATGGTTATTAATGATCTCAATTTTGTTAATTGTTTTACATAAACATTACTTTTTTAAAATTGCGGGAAGGAAGCGACCCATTGACCTACAAATAAAGGAATCACGTGATGATTGTACAAGTAACCAGACCCGGAAGAAAATCGCCATGTTGGAGTGTGAAGGTTTGTAGTTTGGTTATTAATAAGTAAAATGATTATAATTTATCTTAAATATATTTCATCAAGCAATCAAATGGATTGGGCAACAGAAAAACCTAATATGTTAACTCTCTCCAAATGATTATAAAGAAAATATTATGAAGTACATAATCAGAAATGTACACTAGATACCGTGCACATTATTTTAATGTTTTACCATCAGTTACCGAACTCATAGTGTAGATCTGTGCCATTGGTGTGTGTTGGTGGTGGTGGGGAGAGGGGCGGGATGGACCGACCAAGCAATCCTTAAAAAGTTGGAGAAGGGGGCCCTTGGGCCTATCTCCTATCCCTGTGACTACATTTTTGACTACACATACAGAAATGACGCAGATTTAGTTAAAACATGTTTGCTAACAATACATGCATGTAACTGTTATTTTATTCTTTCAGAAATCATCTAAAAATCTCATCAGGGTGTCTGACCATGGACCCCCGTACTTGGGCCCAGGATGTGTTAAGGTGTCATCTCTTTGAGACCCCGGGTCCCCCTATGTACTCTAACATTTGTCATATACATATGTGTGTAGCGTGTGTTGTACAACACCTTTCTGATGAATCCAAAGAACACAAAGTAGTGTCGTTTAAAAAGAGGGGACTTAGTCCAAAATGTTCAAAACATTCCACGCAATTATGTGACCTTCATTGTGAACAATGTAACATTTCTATTTGTGTGGAGTGTGTCTCCTCTGGTGATCATTTAGGCCACAAGCAAGTGGGCATAGTAAAAATACTAGATGCCAAGAGAGAACCCTTAAAAAAAGATTTACAAAAATTAGAAAATTCCATTTTTCCTAAATACCAAGAGATTGCATCGAACATCCCAGTTCAGAAAGCTGAGCTAAATAAAAACTCTAAGAAATTAACAATAGCTCTAGACAAACATGGAGAGGAGTTGAAGAGAGAAATAGATATTGGCATCCAAAAACTACAATTTGACGTGGATGAAATAGAGTCCAAACACCTGGTTGCATTTAAAAAGCAGGAAAATGAAATCAAGCACAGTATTTCTGAAATTACAATGTGCATTGCTGATGTGAAGAAATTACTCAACTCCAGTGATGTCAACCTTGTCTCTGCTTATAAATCCAGGAATGCTGAATTCAGAAGATTGCCTCCAAAACTCACAGTTTCCTTACCAAGATTCACTCCTCAGAAGATTAATAAAGAACAGATTTATCAGCAGATTGGTTATTTGTCAGCATTATCTATCAAAACAGAAGAAAATGGCTACACAATGGATTCTCCCGGTGTTGAGTCCTCTCCCCTGGACAGACCACTCATTGGTCTACCACGGATCATCACAGATCGATATAAACACAGAGTATAGAGAATCTAATGAATTATACAGCATGTCCCTTATGAATGATGATGAATTGTGGACGTGTGGTCGGGACACCATAATGATACTCTACAGTCTCCACTGTAAAGTAGTTAAGTCAATCCAAACCAAGTCCGGGAACATACCAATGGGCTTAGCAGTGACACAGAGTGGTGAACTGGTTTATACTGATCCCAATGATAGAACTGTGAACATAGTGAAGAAGAATAATACACAGATACTGACAGTAATCAGAGTAAAAAAAATGGAGACCTCTCTATGTCTGTTTTACTTCCTCTGGTGACCTCCTAGTTGCCGTGATCACTGATGATATGAAACAAGCGAAAGCGTTATTCTGGCTCCACAGAAAAACAAAGTATTCAATACAAATATAAAGGACAGCCTCTCTATTCATCTGGTAATTACCCAAAATACATCAGTGAGAACAGGAACCTAGATATCTGTGTTGCTGACTATACAGCCGGTGCAGTAGTGGTGGTCGATCAGGCCGGGAAACTTCGTTTTAACTACACCAGTTCTTTCTCTACTACCAAGAAACCATTTAGTCCAATCGGCATCACTACAGACAACCACGGTCGGAATCTAACAACAGACGGTAACAACCAAAATATCCACATCCTGGATCAGGACGGACAGTTCCTCCGCTTAATTGACAATTGTCATTTACAGAATCCATTTGGTTTATGTGTGGACACCAGAGACAACCTCTTTGTGACTGAACTGTTAACAGGCAAAGTGAAGAAAATCCAGTATTATGCATAAACAAAATGTGATGATGATGTTACATGTCTACAAAGTGAACATCAATGTAAATAAACCGATTGTGTTTAAATGTTATAATACATCAACAAATTATCTATAGTTATATCTAATACATATATCACCAAACTGTTCCTCGTGTTATGTTTGATCAAACTGTGGTGACTGCAACAATTCAGAGACTGTATGTTTCATGTTTTATAATTACTTACTATCTATATATTTTACATGAAAATAAAGTGGTTATGTGATAATAAATGTATACTATCGGTACGTTGTAAATGTGGTTTCTTATAATATAAGAAAGGCTTTTGACATTACAAACATTTCTTATTCTTAAGTAGATAGTGATCTGACTAGTATACATATAGTAAAGTAAAATGCGAGTTATATGTATATATAATTGATAAAACTTTCGATATGTAGAACTTGACGTACTTTTACCTCTGGAAAGAAATGTTTACATTATCAAATGCCTTAGGATCTATTTTTCAGAATGTATTAATATTTTAGATTTCAGATTAATGAAGGGGGTGTGCACCCCCCCCCCCACTAGATCAGCTAATGAATACTGAATACTGTATCATCTTCCCACCTATATAATGAACACTTGCAGCGCCAAGAACAAATGCATATTGCAAGCTGATTTATTCTACGGGTGGTTGAAGACAGGATCGACATCATGTCCCCTCATCCCCCACCCCAGGGTACCTTGACTTTGGTCATTTTTTCTTTAAAATATCCTTTAAAGACATATCTATAATCGAATGTATACATTCATTGCACAAATTTACTTAAAACAAACATTTTTATAAAAAATATATATTCCCTCTATATAGATGGGATAAAATTGTTTTAACGTTTGTTTTTAGACCCCCCCCCCTTGGGGGGTCTAGATACCTTGGATTGGGGGATGGAGAGGGGTGGTCTGTCCTTTCCTCAAGCACCTGTGATACACACTTGTACGTAGAGGAAGGGCGCTTTTGTCATTAAGGCAGTACTTACAAATTTGTTATGCAAATAAAGTGGTTATGTGATAATAAATTTATACTATCGGTACGTTGTAAATGTGGTTTCTTATAATATAAAAAAGGCTTTTGACATTGCAAACATTTCTTATTCTTAAGTAGGTAGTGATCTGACTAGTATACATGTAGTAAAGTAAAATGTGAGTTATATGTAAATAAAACTTATGAAAATTTCAGATACAGATAACAGATTTAGATATGTCTTAAAAGGATATTTTAAAGAAAAAATGACCAAAGTCAAGATACTCTGGGATGGGGGATGAGGGGACATGATGTCGGTCCTGTCTTCAACCACCCGTAGGGTAAATCAGCTTGCAATAATGCATGTGTTCTTGGCGCTGCAAGTGTTCATTATATAGGTGGGAAGATGATACAGTATTCAGTATTCATTAGCTTATGTAGTAGGGGGGTTAGGATTGGGGGATGGAGAGGGGAGGTCTGTCCTTTCCTCAAGCACCTGTGATTCACACTTGTACGTAGAGGAAGGGCGCTTTTGCCATTAAGGCAGCACTTACAAAGTTGTTTTATTTGTATGTAAAAATTGAGTGTAAAATTTAATTGAGTGTTACCACCAGCAAAAAATAATAGCAAACAAAACAAAATCTTGAAGTTTTATCTTGGTCAAGATGTTCACTTGAAAATCAAATTGCAAAAAGAATACATACAACGTCTATTCTTCTGCAAGTTTATTACCATAACGTATTGAAATGGTCCAGAATTTAAGCTTTTTTCATCTATTATTAAATTCATTATACTGACAGTATCTTCACTGTAAGGAGAGCCTCATGTTCATGTACGTGACTGTTCAATTTGTTTACTAGCTTGACAAACAGCACTATCAAAAACTGTACACTTTTGTTCCTGCACTGTAATCTCAATTTCAGTGGGGGTGGGATAAGGACCCCCTCTTCTTCAGAGCCTATTTGCCTTATGAAATATCCTTAAGGAGGAAATAAAGAGAGAATGGGAACATTTAATTGTGTAGCATCCTCTATTACGATTCATGTCACAGTTAACATTAGTTTTATATATTAAACCTAAGATTGAACTTTTTAAAAATGTTCAACATTTCATAGAGTAAACCAATTTTTGTGTTAATACCCAGTGGAACGGCTGTGAATTTTAAAAATGCACCTTCGATGAGGGTTTATTATATCTCTTACAAAAGTACTTGTCTTTGATTGACGGGTGATTTGTTCGTGGACGCCTATTCTCGATACATGTTAACCATGCAATTTTTAGAAATGTATCTTTATAATGAAAATGGAAAATAAAGCTAGATAACATTTAAAAAAAAATGACTGAAAAAATAAATGATTTTGAAATCAAATCATGAGTTTACTTAAACAGATTCGTCAGTTATATACGAGGGTCAGTCAAAAAATACGAAGACGTTTGTCATAGCTATGTTACTTAACGTCATATCATTACTAAACTTGGTAGACATAATTAAGCAATGGTTTCAAACAATTTGCAAGAAAAAAAGTTAATAAAATACTTTATTTCTAAGAATTATTTAGAATCTAATTCTGCAAAAATGAGGTCACGGCGCACGGTCAAAATTTGTGTTATGTCAACAATAAACAATTTAATGTTGAAAGTAATATCTCTATAAATTGGGCTTAAAACCAAATAACATTGAAACCTCAAATTAAGTATAGTCATGGTATTCTATGTACCAAATAATGACGGGATATGTTGTTTTGTCTAACAGATATTAGTAACTAAAGACAGATAGTCCTCTTTAGAATTGACTAAAAATATCGACGTCACCGGACGTCACGGCGCAACGAGAAGTACAAACAGAATGGATTTAACTTAGGAAAAAGCCGATACAAGCTGTGAAAATGCTCAATGGTACAAAAATTAAGTCAACAATTATTTGCAAGTTTGCGTTAAACTGTAATAAATTTTGTGGGGGTGGTGGTAATTGTATTTTGAATATAATCAGTCCGAAAGAGAGTAGAATATCTGTAAATATTTGGTCATAAAATAAGTAATGTCAAACGACGTTCAGGGTTATCTTTACTGTAAACTAAGAGATACACGGTTAGAAAATAAAAACTTTGAAGAACTAACTTATGATTCTCGAACAAATGTGTGCAAATGAGATGTTAAGTGGTTCAGTGCCATTTTAAATTGTAAGAAGAAAGGCACAAGAGACTAAGCGTGATATAAAGAAGGGGTATATCTATAAACTGTGCGTGTTTAATCTTGACGTCATGTTTTGAACATTACCGTGCGCCGTGGTGACAAAACATGTTGTTTTTAAAAAGGGGTAACAAAAATACCGTTTCATGGAATGGACTAAAACTTTGCATATCAATAACATAAGTATTGGTGCACAGATTAATCTGTTTAGTATGACTTACATAAAAAATATATGATAGACAGCCACATTGTCTTCGTATTTTTTGATTGCCCCTCGTATATTTAAATTGAATGTTTTTTGAAACACGTGTACATCCTATGAAGTAAATGCGATAATGTAGCCCTATTTGATTTTTTTAAATCTCACGTTTATCTGCAATAATACCTCTTAAGTAAAAAGGGGTTGACAACTTTTTGAATTATATAATTAAAGTTTATTAGAAAATCTGAGGATTTTCTCTTTACTTTTTGATTTGATGGTGGACGGTAAAATAGGGGAAGAGATGCAGTGGCAGAACCAGGAGGACAGGTTGGGTTTACAAGGGTTGCAACCTCTCCTTGAAATTGGTAAAAAAAAAGAAAGGGAAGAGAGAAAGGAGGAATAGACACTGAATGTGAATTAAGATCGGCCAAACTTGTCTTATGTAGGACAGTGTTTCTGCAGTGTCTGTGCATGTACTTATCAGTATAATGATTTAAAATGCTGAATGTTTATTCTCGGGGATTCTTATGAATGACTGCTATTGATCCATAAAATTTAATGTTTATTGATGTGCAATATCTAAATGGAATAACAACTGTATTGATATGATCACCGGCCATGAATTTACATAACTAGTGATGACGGTATTAAACAAGTCTACTTTCGTTTTAGATATTTTATGCAAAAATTGTTTTTTTTTATGCTGGAAACGAAATACATGTAGTATCGAAATATTAAAACTAGTCCCCAATCTTTCTATTTTTGAGAACTATAGCTTTTTTTCCAAAGAGAACTACTGTCTATTAAAATCCTGTATAACATCTCGAATTCTCTTCTTTAAAAAAAGCTTAAAAACGGAATTTTTAAAACATTTCTTCAAAATTATGTAAAGCCTCGTAGTAAGTACATAGATGGTTTGTACTTTTAAAAATCAAAGATAAGAGATAGTTTTTTTCGTAGTTCCAGATTCCAGACACTTTGCTATATCAGTAATGACGATTAAACATCGTATCACTGTTAATAGTGTGCAATCCATAATATTGAATAGTTAAATAAAAGTTGTAAATTTCCTATGCTGTTACAATTTACTAATAGATAAAGTATCAAACTTGGCAACATTTTGTGTTAGCAAGATTTGTTTACCAGAAAGTCGTAATTTATTGCAATTTTTCTCTAGATATTTTTCCTTCAAAATAATGCAAAATTATTAAGCAGTAATATACCACGGGATTACCAATATTGTGGTTTCGTTTTACTCTTTAATATATCAAACACTTATAAAGTTTCTGAAGGCTTCGCCCCATTAACCTCCTGATTACACTTGGGGTCTCTAGGAGACCGCCCATAAAAATCCTGCAAGCCTACATATCTTCTCCCACAAACATTGAATCTAGACCGTGGCTGAAGACAATGACGAATTCATGTTAGAAAATCTCCCGTTAACTCCAACCTTGGAAAATTTTCTGTATCCGCTTTGGGTTGACATCCCCCTCCGGCCTCACATTTATCTGTATAATCACATAAATGTATTAACCTTTTTACATTACTCCAAATCTTGACGTCTTGTAAAATACCTTTAAACCATTGTCGATATTTAAAATGAGTATGTGTTCAAAAGACAATAGGAAGGGGTGACCCAATGACATACAGATAAAGAAATTACGTGACGATTATATAGCTAACTAGACCCAGAAGAAAAAATACCCGAATCGCCATAATGGATTTGAAGTTTGTTAATGAATAAGTAACATGATTATTAAGAAATGATAAAAACAACATAATCAAAATTGTACACTGGGCACTGTGCACATTATTTCAATGATTTATCGTCAGTTACCAAACAAACAGGGTGAACCAGTGCCTTTCGTGTGTGTGTCGGGGGTAGGGGGGGTACAGACCAAGAAAGAAATCCTATAAAACTTGGAGAATGTGTGGAGCGATTCCTGACGGCCACAGGGTGTCAGGAGTCCTCGAAACCTACCCCTCATAGATAAACGTAATATATATTTCAAAAGTAAAATTACCGAAAAGTAGGGCTTGGACACCCCCTCCCCAACTTGAAAAATAAAAATCACCCCCCCCCTCCCCACCCCAGGACCTTTGCATGAGATTTGGAGGGGACACAACTTGAAACTGGTTAACCCTATAGCTCAGTCAGTAGATCGTAGGGGGCGGGGGGGGGGGGGGGGATTTTGATCCTCCATACCTCCCATCCTTGTGAGTACACTTGACTACACATACAAAACTGACATAGAATTAGTAAAAACAAGTTTGCTAATAATAGAATACATTCATGTAACTGTTCTTTTATTCTTTCAAAAATCATTTAAAAAACCCATCAAGGTGTCTGACCATGGACCCCCGTACTTGGGCCCAGAATGTGTTACGGTGTCATATCTCTGTGAGACCCCGGGCCCCCCTATGTACTTTGACATTTGTCACATACATCTGTGCAAAGCCTGTGTTGGGGAACATCTTTCTGATTAATCCAACGAACACAAAGTAGTGTCATTTAAGAAGAGGGGACTAAATCCGAAATGTTCCAAACATTCCACACAATTATGTGACCTTCATTGTGAACAATGTAACATTCCTTTTTGTGTGGAGTGTGTTTCCTCTAATGAACATCTAGGACACAAATAACTTGGCATTTTAAAAATACTAGACATCAATAGGGAAGCCTTAAAACAAGATCTACAAGAATTAGAAAATTCAATTTTTCCTAAATACCAAGAGATTGCATCTAACATCCCAGTTCAGAAAACTGATCTGAATAAAAATTCCAAGAAATTAACAACAGCTCTTGACAAACATGAAGAAGAATTGCACAGAGAAATAGACATTGCCATCAAGAAACTGAAATCTGACTTGGATAAAATGGAATCCATACACCTGCTAGTCCTTGATAAGCAGGGAAATGAAATAAAGCGCACCATTTCTCAAATTACTCAGGAAATTGCTGATCTGAAGAAATTACTCAACTCCAATGATGTCAGCCTTGTCTCTGCCTACAAGTCCAGGAATGCTGAATTCAGAACTCACAGTTTCCTTACCAAGATTCACTCCTCAGAAAATTAACAAAGAACAGATTTATCAGCAGATTGGTTCTCTGTCTATCAAAACCGAAAAGCATGGCTACACAATGGATTCTTCCGGTGCTGAGTCCTCTCCCCCGATCAGACTGCTCATTGATATACCATGGATCATCACAGATATTGAAACCGAGTATGGAAAATCCAGTGAATTATACAGTGTGTCCTTTCTGAGTGACGATGAAGTATGGACGAGTGGTTTGGGCTTAATGATGAAACTCTATAACCTCCACGGTAAACTAGTAAAGTCAATCCAAACCAAGTCAGGGGAGAGACCAGGGGACATATCAGTGACACAGAGTGGTGAACTAGTTTATATTGATCCCAATGATAGAACTGTGAACATAGTGAAGAATACACAGATACAGAGAGTCATCAGACTACGGGGGTGGATACCTCTCTATGTCTGTAGTACCTCCTCTGATGATCGCCTGGTTGTCATGATCACTGATGATAAGAAACAAGCAAAAGTTGTGCGTTCCTCGGGCTCCACAGAGAAACAAACAATTCAACACAGTGACAAAGGACAACCTCTCTATTCATTTAAACATTACTCTAAATACATCAGTGAAAACAGGAACCTAGATATCTGTGTAGCTGACAGTAAAGCTTTTGCAGTAAAGGTGGTCAATCAGGCCGGGAAACTCCGGTTTACGTACACGGGTACTCCCTTTACTACCAAGAAATCATTTAATCCGGTCGGCATCACTACAGACAGCCAGAGACGTATCCTGATAGCAGATTGCAACAACCACCGTATCAACATCCTGGATCAGGACGGACAGTTCCTTCGCTACATTGACAACTGTCATTCAGAATATCCATGGGGTTTATGTTTGGACACCAGAAACAAACTCTTTGTGGTTGAACAGTTAACAGGTAAAGTGAAGAAAATCCAGTATTACATGTAAACAAACTGTGATCATAATATTAACTGTCTACAAAGTGAACATCAAATGTCAATGTACTAGTAAATAAACTGATTGTGTTTAAATGTTGTAATACATTAACAAACTATCTATGAATATATCAAATACATATATTACCAAACTGTGTTTATTTTACATGTTATGTTTGATCAAACTGTTGTGACTATAACAATTCAAAGACTGTGTTTTGTTCATGTAAAAACTATATATATAATTACTAAGTATCTGTGTGTTATACATGTATTACTATATAAAGTAGTTATGTGATACTTAATAAATGTAAACTATCAGAACCTCGGTAATGTGGTCTTTTATATTATAAGAAAGGCTTTTGACATTACAAACATTTCTTTAGTGGATACCATATATAATGCTCAAACTATATATACAGAAATGAAATTAAGTGTGCATGTATATTTAATTGATATAATTTTCAATAGATAGAGGAACTTTACCTTTTTCTGGGAAGAAATGTTTACATTATCAAGTGCCTTTGAATCAATGTTTCAGAATATATAAATATAGATTTAAGATTTATTAAAAACCTCTTGACATTGATTTGAGAATTGACACAGATGTCACATTAACATTTTACATCGAGTACTTTGGATGCAAATCTCTTAATAAAAGATCATTGTAGACTCTGTTTGAAGTTGAAAATTTAAATTCATAATGACACTTTTCACATTTAACAGCTTGACGGAGATCTTTAAACTTATGTTTATACAGTTTTCTTTGCTTCATCTCTAATAGTCTTGATTTTAGTATTGAAGTAGTTTGACCCTTGACCTTTTGAACTTGTTTTCTTAAAATTGATAAGGGTCATATTCTCTTTAATAGCAGTCAGTGGTTTAAGCTTGATGTGTAGCAAAAAGGATTCTATAGATATATTAAATGGACAAGGCTTAGTCCATTGACTAAATTAATGTACAGGTTAGTATGACCCTTGACTTTTGATTTTGTGATTTCAAAATCAATACTGGTTATTTACTCCCTTTAAGGTACAATGTATACTAGTTTGATGCCTGTCCAGCAAAGAATTCATTATGTATATTATTATTTGGAACACCAGGTCCTAGGTCTTTTAAATTATTTTTAATTGGGTGTCCAAGTAACGCAATGGATAATGCACACGCTTCTCACCGCTTCGATCCGAGTCCTATCTTAGTGATCAACAGTGGTTGTATGTGAAAGGGGATGGTTAGCACCAGTTTGGCAAGGGGCAGGTAGGGGGAAAGGAAGGAGGGGGTTCGCGCCAGGAATTTTTTTCATTGGGATCGAACTGATGATTTTTTCAAGGAGGGTTACGAGGTCTAATTTTTGGTAATTTAAATTGAATAACTTTAAACTGGGGAAGTGGGTCCGAGCTTCCAACCCCTCCAAATCCACACATGATTTCGTATCAATAATGATTTAGACCTCATGTGACATCTGGCTGACCAAAGTGTAGACCCTATTGAGCAAACCAGCAAACTGTTGCAAACTCTATTAGTATCTTTAATTGTTTTACAAACATATAAAAAGTTGTAGTGAAAGTAACAAAATTAAGTTTTCCCCCCTCCTTCCACGGAATAAGAGTTTAATGACTGGCAAATTTCCTTTTATATTTTACGTGCTTGTTATGATTTTTTCGGACGAGTCCCCCCCCCCCCCTTCCCCCGCTTTCAAACACGATGTTACGTGCCCGACTCAATGTCATGTGAGAGACTACACTCAATATGCATAAAGGTTCAATATAACGTGAATATCGCTTTGTTGTTAGAGCTAATAATCTCTTATCTTATACATATTGCACCATTCTCTTTGTCGAAATATTCGGGTTTGTTCTGGTTCTGGTTGATCGAATTCAGTTTAACATACCGTGTTTACCTGTATTTATCACGTGATATGGTCGCACAGGTAACAAGACCAGGAACAAAAAATAAACAAATGGGCCTGGGCCTAGCCATATTGGATTGTGAAGGTTTGTATATTGTTTGATAATAATTATAGGTACTAGTGGCTGATGCTCAAGAAATGATAATTAACAAATATCAGTGATATGAACAATTAAAATTATTCCCTTATACATATCTGTCGGTGTCGTGTAACTTAAGGTCCGCCCTGTACAATAATCCGGCCGAACCTTTAATGTTAAAATTTAGGGTCCGGTGTAACGACGAAAAGTTACCCCCGTAGAATATTGACCAGGGAGGGGGTCAAATTTATACGGAAAAAACTGACCCAGGGGCAGTATTCTATGACGACAAGTAGGATCCTTTTTCTACAGTAGAAAACCATTGAAGACCTATAAATCTACGACCCCCCCCCCCCACACGTTAAAACTGACCCCCATAGAGTTTTGACCTCACTTATAAACTACATATAAATAGTGGAAGCTTGTCAGCTTGCCTTTTGGCCTTGCCCCTTCACTAAGCCTTTTTAGGGTTGTGGTCCCCCCAAGGTATATGCATTATGACGTGCTCGCATGCGCTTCCTTTTTGCATTACGCTCGTTTTGCTAAATAGGCCCCATTATTTTAGTAGAGGATTTAACAGACAAACCTAAATTTAATGATTACGTATTTCATATTTTTAAAAGAAAAAACCCTATTTGTGAACTTTCGACAAAAAGCGCGGATTTTTTAGTATCTGTTCTATTTGGATACACTGAATGTCTGACAACCAAACAAAACACTGTCACACCAACTTACAGGTACACAGAAGAGAGCAACCCGCGTGTAAATTCGGAATTTTAGATTTATCACCATTGCGCTAACGTTACACAAATGTTTGATAACTTTAATTTTGAACTCTGCATCGCCGCCAATATACATTTTATATGCTCAATAATGTTGTTAAGTACAGGCACGTAGCACCGTTTTTAAAAGGAAGTAGGACAGCCTAATCCGAAATCAGGACAAGCGAAAAGAAGAAAAAAAGGAAAACATTTTTCGCCAGTTTTCAAAATCCTAATGCATGGAAGGGGGAGGAATTTCTTTCCATAATTTTTTAACTGCTTCCAAAGACGGGGGGGGGATCCTATAAATTCATTTTTTTTACTTGTAAATTTAAAAATGTTTTTGGCTTGGCCCCAAATTCTGGCCTGGCGTCAAAGTTACATGTAGCCTGTACAAAAATTGTTGGCATTTTATGAATTTTACTGATTTAAGTGCAATACACATGAATCATCACACTAGATGGCTTTTAGTGTCGTATAGTGATAGTTGTATTGAAACATATTTATGACTACAGGTACATATGTACGAGTGATTGATGCTAATAGATTTTGATCAAGTCTGCTTTTAAATTACAAAGTAATTTAAAAATGTTAATAATACTGCCATTGTATTGACATGGCATGGGTGGGTTTTTTTCAATGCACATTGTAATTAAACTCAGACTGCTCTCAGCCGATATCGGCCAATACCGATATCAAATACTTGTTTGAGAAAAATTAATTGCAGGAACCAATTTGTGTTTATTCCAACCTACAGTAAAGATCACAAAACGTTTTATGTTGTTCAATGCTCTTAAATTAAAGTTCCTAAATTGTTTCCTAAATATACACATGCATAAAACTCTACTTTAATCAAAAGGTAATGCTTAATGGCTTCGCTGAATCATGTTATTGGAGGATGCAATGTTGAAGTCATTCACTAATGATATATATTAGACCGAATGCTGTTCACCTGGCAGATGCATTTTGCCTAAAATAAACTAATCAGATACTGTAAAGCCCCCCCTCCCGACTTTTTGTATGCAATATGTTGATGATGATTTCGGGTTTTTTTTTACTCTTTCTTTAATTGAGATGTCCACTTTCACAGCATATACATGAACATACGTGACATACCTGGTACATTAGTTGATACAATCATTTGGAAAACTTTTGACTATTTGAATATTTTATACTGTACAGTCCGTGTTTAGTAAAAGTAAAGTTTGAGAGAGAGAGAGAGAGAGAGAGAGAGAGAGAGAGAGAGAGAGAGGGTGGGGGTCTGGGCATTGTTTACATATGTATATATAAACCATATTCACGTGATAGGACCCTGTTCTACATGGATACTTGAAAACGGATAAAGAAATTTTAAAAAAAAACCATTGCAGTTCAACACAAAATAGAAAAAAACACACAATAAAGAAACAAATTATCCATATATACACTGTACTACAGCACTTAACCTTATTTTTGCTATAGATTTCATACTCCTTATATCTACAATTTTTCATTAGCATATATTCTCGGTCAAAAGCCTTTCTATTATAACAGATTTTAATTCATGTATATTTGGATTTTCGTTACTTTATATTAATATTTTTTATATTTACAAGAAAAAAATACATTACTTCACAATAAGAATTACCAACTTCAAAAAATTATCTATTTGTATATTTTCTAAAAAGAACTAATTGTTCTTTTCTGAATTCACGCATTTGATGAGATGATCATGTCCCTTTTTCAGACCAATGGTTAAAAATTAATTTCTCATTGTGATAGTAATTCCCCCATCCCAATACCACCATCCCTGTATCCATCCTAAGGAAAAGGAATGGACCCAAAACTAGTAAACATAGAATATGTAATAAAATTTAGTCAATATTTTACGGGGTCATTTTCTTACAACCCACGCGGACAAATATGACCCTAAGTCAATAATTTCTACGATGTAATCCAAGTACGTAAACCCTTGGTCAATATTCTACGGGGGTCACTTTTCATCGTTACACCGGATCTTGCACCTATGGATTTCGCTATATTTCCTTATCTAAAGTCGAAACAGCATAGACAGAGATTTGCGGACCTAAATGATCTTTGACATGATCTGACACAAAAAACATTTTACAAAAATTTGACAAACATTGGTGTGAACATGCATTTTATAAATGGGTTAATGGCGTGATAAGTGTGTGAACTAAAAGGTGTTTTCTTTGAAAGAGAGTGACAGGTTTAACTTTTACTTTCACTGGTTTGACGTCATCTGATGTCGTGGAAAAATGAAATGGTGCTCCGTAAATCTAATTCTAAATAAAAATTGCTGTAGTATCTTTTGAAAACAACTTCAAAATCATATGATTTTTTGCATACTTATTCTCAATTGGTAGTCGTTTTATAAAACACACGTCATCTTACAAAGTACACAGAAATTTTGCCGTAAATCACTTTGTCCACGAACTTTTCTAACAACCCTCGTACTTGTAATGTAGCAGAAAATTTCAGAATCGTCCGAAACGATTTTAGAGAAAATTAATGAAGTTGCAATGAAAATAACAGTCAAATTAATCTTTATAAACATTTCTGAGACTGTAAATACTTTTAACAGGGAGGGGCCAACCCCCCCCCCCCCCCCACTTTTCTTTTTCTCGCAGCAAACATTATATATCTTAAATTTACAAATAAAAAATGGAAGTATCACGAAACTGCTGCCCCTGCCCTTACATTTTTGGTAGCGTGTAAGAAATGAAATGAAAATACGGAAAAAATATATAGAGGGATATTGAAAATTGCATGTATATGTATACTAAGTTACCCCCTCCCCCCAATTGAAATGAAAAATAAGGAAATAATATTAATAGCAAAGCTTAATTGAGATAAAATAAAAACAAATTTGTAATCTTCAAGTACCAATGATGTTTAAAATATATAAAACAACAGACAGTTCTCTTCCGATAAATAAGATAAATATTGTCCGCCATTCTATAATCACATTAAGGTGGCTCGACACACCAATGCATTATTTGATGGATCGATGAAGAGTTCTCTTTGAGAAATGATTATTCAAAAATGACACCTATATCGGCCTCTGATTATTTTATATGAATTTTTTTGTATTTTTTTTTATAGAAACCGGATACATCGTGTTAGCTGCAAACAAGATATGTTAGAGCTAAAAATTTGTTATCAATTAATGCACAATACAATTATCTATAAATACATATCAAAAACGGCCAGATAAACTTTGAAATATTTTGTAAAAAAATATTTATGAAAATGAAAAAAAAAGGATTGTAGATATTTTTAAAATCTATGGATAAAAACTGCAGATAAACTGTTATTCGCATTTAACAATTGCTGTACAATCATATTTCAACAAGAAATTGAAACCAAATAGTGAAATTAAAGCTATACACGCTATAATTTACGTCAATTTTGAATGACAGTGAAAACGCATGTGTTTGTCTACTTATAAAAGTTATCCTTAATCTGTAAATTACAATGGTGAATTCCATCTCGTTACAAAGATATAGATTGTTAATTGTTTATTTTCCTGCCAGGAAAATATACCTTTTCATGAATATTGATGAAGGAAGAGCGAAACCGACCTCATTGCGCATGTCCGCGGAGAACTTGGTGGTCGTTATTGTTTACCTAATTAAATATCCAACTTGATTTTTAATATGCTTAACATTTGTTAATTTGAAATACATACATGTATAATGAGTAAAATACGTTTGTCATTCACGATACCCTTACTTCTGCATTAACACTTATAGGATCTATAAATAGCACATAGGGGAAAAACACAGGTCTACGTCATCTTTTTAAAGGAAGTATTGATATTTACTCACAGGCTTGTATTTTTTTCTTTTGTTTGTACTCGTGTATCGGACAAATTCATGCTTTACTGAAAATATCCTTTCCTTTGTGAAACTATCACAATTATGAAGATGTTGACCCTTTACCAGTTTTGGTATGATAGGCTAAATTTAGCTGTCGATATCACGTGATAGATTGATATTCACGAGGAGGCATTACTTTCCTGGCAGGAAAATAAATAGTTTTTATTGTTTATTATTTGATATATTTGTTACGTGATCGAATTGAGCATTATAATTAACAGAATAAAGGTAACTTTTATTAGTAATCAAACACATACATTTTCCCCTTTATTCAAAATTGACGCAAATTATTGCCTGACGTCATGACGTCAGGCATATCTAAGGTTTAAAAGTTGCATTCTCCGAAACAGTGCAGACAATGGGATCAAACAATATCATGATATTTCACAAAAAAGATTATTAACCGATGCATGTTTAAGGTGTCAGCATTTACATTAATAATTGATGAAAATCTTATATGGGATGTAATAACAACAGCGAGCAAGAGTTTTCAAGTAAAAGGGGTGCACTTGTGTAATCCTGATTTAAAAATAGAACAGCATTCCATATTTGAACGGTGAAAAAGGGGGGGAGGGGGTCATCGCATATTGCCTATTACGATACAATGTAAGTAATAATTGGTGCTGGATTATCATTATTACAGAAGAGTAATCAGTTTGGATTAAAACAAATATATATTTATACAGCTGGAATGTTTACTGGAGCAACTAAATCGCCAAAGCGGGTTGTGACCCGATTTTCGTTCAGTTGGGCGATTTCATTTATCTTGAAAAGGGGTCATAACTCGCGTGTCTTACTTAAATTACATTACTACATTTAAGAACTACTAATCAAGTGTGTTTGTGAATTCGATAGAGTTCTTCCAAAACATCCGATCGAAAGGATTATTTACATGTATGTAGCTGTTACAAAACAAATGTCAAAAAAATTCATCTGACCCCCTCCCCATGGATCTCTGCCAATGGATGAGTTCATTCAAACCTCAGCCGTTGTGTGAATGGTAAAGCAGGACTTCGCGCCATAATGTTTCATTCATAGTTTTAGCGCGTCGATTAGTGGACGAGTCCGTTGGGATCATGCGAATACCACAGAGCACACCGTGCTCTGTAAACATCACAGGCACGTAGCATCGGGGGTTTCGATGACGGGGGAACTGCTTCCCCCTCTCCACTTTTTTTGCAGCAGTCACTTTTCTTAAATTTATATAATAAATTGAAATATCATGGATTATCCCCCTCCACTTTTGTAGGACTCTAAGCATGTAATAAATGAAACTACAAATAAGGAATTGAAGTTACAGTTAGGGTTTTTTTTCATGAATTTGAGAATTCACCCTTTTTTAATTGCTTGTCAAGATGATTTTGATGAAGCTGCCCCACACACATTCAAAAACAAAACGTGTTTGTACACCCTTTCATATTTTATATGGTTGGAAATTTTTAAAAACGCCTTTTAGTTGATTTTGCATCTTAATATAACAAATACAATTTTTTTTTTTAAAATGATTGACTATTTAATCTCCAGCTTTCAAGCTTACATGCACTTATATGATATGTGTACATTCCTAAAAAAATGAATTAATAAAATAATCGAAAATAAAGAAATTCATTACTGATAAAAAAGCCTAATTGATACATGCATGCTTCCATTGAATAATTTTGTTTAGTCAGGCAAGCTTTTAGGAAAGCTAATACTTGTAGCGTGTATAGCTCTAAAGTATAAATGGAAAATTTTAAAATCGAACCGATCCCGATTGTAATTAAACTGATCCCGAACGAAATCACATAAAGTTAGAATGAATCAGAATTTTGCAAAAATTTCAGGTTGTTTAGCTGTAAAATAGTTTCGTCATTTACTAACTTTATAATTTATATCAACTACTTAGAAAAAAACTGCAGTTTATTTGTAAAATTTCAATTTTAAAATAATTCTGATCGGGATCAGTTTTTTTTTCAATCGGGATCGGTTCAAATTTGATAAATTATAGCAATTTTTCCAAAATTTCGCATTTTCATTTCAATTTTTTTGTAAAATATCATTGTTTAGTAAATAGTTTATGTGACTATATGTTATTTTTTAAATTTTATCCATTGATTAAAAAGATAATATAGAATTACAATTTTGATTTTCAGAAATATTTTTTTAATTAAAAAATTAAACACTTGACCAAACGATCTTTGGCATGAATTTATTTATAATTATATTACACATTAATTGACAACAAGTTTTAAGCTCTAATATATTCTGTTTGTCTGCAAAACAGTTTATCCTATTCACTGAAAAAATACAAAAAAATTCGTATAAAATAAGTGAAAGCCGATATTGATCTCTGTTTTGTGGAATCATGTTTCAAAAAAGATTCTCTATCGATCCATAAAATAAAATTTTGGTGTGTCGAGGAACCTTAACATGTATTTGAGTAAAACAAATGAACGACCAGCGCCGATGTTGAGAATAGAGATGCTTTACCATAGGGTGGGGTGTGGTGGGAGAGGGTATCCCAGCGTATCGTTAATCTGTTGTTAAATTTGTTAAATTTCACAAGCACCTGTCAGGGTACAGTCAAACTATATATACATGTATTACATGTAATACAAAATTCAAAGAGGAAATATCATGTATGACATGTACAATAATTAGATAATGTGTGATTTGATCAATGTGCTCGCTATCCTCTATAGAGGCAATATGCATGGTGAACACACTGTTCCATATTTCTCACTGTAGCTTTAGCAAGCCTTAGTAGCCTTATCAATTGAAGAAATATATTGTTAGATCAGCAATTTTATAAACTTTTCAAACAAGATTTTTTTCAAAACCTTTTAAATGTAGCCCCAAATTATTGCATTTTCAATTCCCTTCAGTTGGAGTTATTTCGAAAATGAGTGTACACAATGATCGCACCCGCGGATAAATAAGGATTTACCCTACAAGTGTATCAGACATTTATCACACTGAAAAATTCCCTTTTCATTAATAACGTTATTTTGGACCTTACATACCAAATTCAACATCTGCTTTGTAATATTTTCTCACAATTTATCTTATCAAAGTTATTCAATTAGTGATTGACACTTTTCGGACACACTCCCATCGAAATTATCATCTCATAATATTCAAAGAATGATTCCTTATTACTTGTATTAATATCATTTCCAATTTCTACACTTTAAAACAACACACATTAAAACCACTATAATAATGATATGAACTATCATAAAGCAAATAATACAATTTCCGTCGGGTTGGTTTTTTTTTCAGTTTAGCTACGTACAGTTTCGAAATATCGGGAAGTGACCCTCAACACACTATTTAAGTAATGTTTTAATAAGAACCCCTGTTAAAGCCGCAAAGACAGAAATGATTTGTGAGAGAGATATGTTTCCTGTTGAAGCAAACATCAAATAATTAACATCAGTTTTACATATCTGTGCAGAAGCGAATCCAGAAAGGGATTGCGCCCCCACCTCCCTTTCAAAATGCAAAAGAAAAGAAAAGAGGAAGAATGAGAGAGGAAAAGTAATAAAAAAAAAGAATTTAAATTTAAATCGGCCAAAATACACATGCATTTAAAGGAGAATGTGTCGAAATTGCTTGTAGTTGTATAACTGTAGATAGGTGTTTGCAATGCAACAATAGTTATAGTGACACGTAGCATCAGTAAGCCTGCCCCCCCCCCCTCCATTTTTCTCGCAACAACTACTTTAGTAATTTTCTTAAATTTACATGTAAAAAATTGAATTATCCTGCCCCCTTTTTTTTGAGTATGTAAACAATTGAAATGAAAATAAGGAAATTATATATATACTACGCAAACCCAGCCCCCCCCCCCCCACACACACACACACGGATTAGGATTTTTAAGATTTGGATGAGTCTCCCCCCCCCCCCCTTCAAAAACGATGCTTTTTGTATTTTATGGTCAAACAAAAATTGAGTATCTCAATATGTTAACTAGTCCAATTTCTTCAAACTTTTGTAATGTCTAGTAATACGTACATACTTGTACATTCATGACTTGTCTATACAAGTTAATTAAAGAATATATATGTAGATAGTCTTTAGTCAGACACGTGACGATGAGAGAAAATCATATCACTGTTTTGAAATGTTATTATTATGCAAGTTTTCAATAAAATATGTTTTTAATATTAAGATTGTAAAATTCCTATTCGATTTAGATACACTAATATTTAAAGACGACAAAATATTCCACTTTGCACGATGTTAGAAAACATAACTAACTAGATGCTGTCATTAGACAGTAATACCCGCACCATGTGTTTGCCCCTAAATAACACTGTTTTGTACCAGTTTAATTAAAAATGAAGGCTATATGCAAGCTCCGGTAATACAATTAAAATTCATAATTTTCATAACTGAAGGATGAGATCCCTTCCCATATGATAATACACATCGTGACATGACATGTGCAATTTGGGGTTGAACTGTTTGCAGTGAATTTTCAGTTAATCAATAATCTTAACATTTTATGTCATAGAAAGTATAATGGTCTATATAATTATTACAAACAAAATTAAAAATTAAATTATATGCCCCCTCCCCGTGGCGGTTGCCGGATTTAGATTTGCTTCTGTGTGCCTACATGAACATCATCGTGTGCACAGATTTAGAGAAGGGGTGGGAGTGAGGGGTCCGGACCTCCCCCCCCCCCCCCCATGAAAATTCATTTATATCAATTGTAAAATTACCAAAAATACACCTTGGACCCTAATGCTCTTACAGACATGTAAACGCTCTAACCCATTGCGCTTCAATGTTAGGTAACATTATTTGGGGGGTAAATATTTAATCAATATTTGATATACTTTATTGTTTATCTCAATAGAAATTATACATGTACATCACAATATGCAGGTGTCCTGCACCACCTTAAAGCTGTTATTTACCTAATAAAATAGTGCAAGTGGATTTGAAGAATAGGTCATAAAAATACATGCATGTTACAAATGAATGATCTTTGTCTGAAGTTACGTACACAACACAGGTCTGCATGTCTCATTAGCGGGTACTAGTTTTACCCAGCTCTTCGATTAGATGGGTTCACGTGTATACATACATGGGTGTTGATAAATTGCGGTACGGAAAACGGAACGGAAAGCGGAACGGAAGGGAAAACGGAAAATCTTATCTAATGTTATTTACCTCATAGATTTGTTAATCATGCTAAAACGATATACTTTATGTACCTTTTTAATTTTTTTTGAAAGATTAGCAATATTAGATTATTTATTCAAGAATATTTATTTCCTAAAAATTAACAGTACATGCATTGACCACTATATTCTGTCCCAAAATATCCTCGATTCACTTTTTGCTGTAAATTTATATATACCTCAGGGTTCAAGCGATTCTCTCTTAGAAGCATTTAACATTCTCATTATTCTTTCTTTAAAACGTCCCCTCTAGCTTATCAGCTAGTATAAATACACGGCTAAAAATAAAGAAGTCTACGGGGTTTTGCATTTCAACAGACCCGGATGATAGTGTTGAAAAATTGTGCAAGGTCTTCTGAGTGACTTCCAAATGAAGAAAAGACAGTTTCCATTATAAATCGTCCAAATGTGCTGCATGAATATTTTGGGATCGACAGACTATAGTCCCAATATATAATCGGAAAATCAAACCAGGCAACCTCTAGAGCTTTCTATTCGGATCATATGTATATAGCTGCTGGAATAAACAACTGCTTAGTAATGCAAACGTAAACAAAATTGCATTGCTAAAAATACTAGTTTCACAAATTACCGGGTATTTTAATGTTTACTGTATTTTAATTTTTAATGTCGTCGGTCCTACGGGTTTTTCTCTTCCATCTCAATGATACTGTATCGTCTGTATGATAAAAGATCGTCTAGAACACCGAAAATTCAATTTTGATGTAAGTATATACATGTACATCATACTAGTATTTGAAATATAAAAATACTCAAAACACGCATAAAACGCTTTCACTAACTGCGTACGTTACGCTGATATGCCAGCAATACCATATAAGAAAAATAAGTAAAAAGTTATAGCTAATTTGCTCGTTTAAAGTCATGTTAATGTTTCACAATTCGAATACATTTGATTTTTCCGTTTCGTACTCAACTAAAGCCGAATGAATACAATGCTATAATTGATAGATATTCATAATTATGAATATTAATAAGATAACAACATGTTGATAATCATTCATTAGATATAAATAAAAGATACAAAGTAAATCGTTTCTGGCCAGTCTATACCCTTTTTAAGCGATAAACGTAATGATATTTTCCATTCCGTTCCGTTTTCCGTTCCGCGTTTTAGCAACACCCATACATACATGTCTGTGTTTTCCGTATGCATGAAAGGATTTGTTAAGATCAGCTAAAGGAATTCATTATTGTGTTTTAATTGGATTATCATTATGATGTTGACCAATTTAGGTAAGCATAATACATGTAGTAGCAGTAGCACAATATAATGAGATGCCAGCATACATATATAAGTTCTACTTTCACTTTTTAAATGTGATCTCCCTAGGCCTTTGACAGCATACTGTATCATCATCTTTTAATATTTAAATAAGTTTATCATCGTTACCTATCCTATCGCATTTGTAAAGTTTCTGTCATTTTAGTTGCAAAAGTTATTTTTTTCATTTGTCAGACTGCATGCACTATTGAGTTGACCCCATATTGACCCTGTATAAACAATTTCTTATTAAATTTGTGTATTACATGTAAGTAGGTGTAGACACTTATC